>NC_073258.2:133522500-134722500 GCF_029289425.2 Pan paniscus | reverse complement strand
ATATAGTTTTCCAGGTAATATTCGATCAATGAAATAGGATTCCAGCTTAAATACAGAAATATGACTGCACTGAAGCCACACCTGCTGGTGACATTTATTCATTTAACAAAAGCGCATGAAGTCCCTGCTGTGTGCTGGGACTGTGGTCATCCCTGGGGATGTCATAGTGAGCCACAGAGCAGGTCTCTGTCGTTGACACTGTGGTGGCAGAAGCTATGCCGGAAATTCCGAACGTGATGTTGGGCCCTCTAAGCAGAGCCAGGTCCTTTGGTTGGGGCTCTCATATAGGTATCATCAGAAATATTCTTTTACCCCATTCGGTGGTGCTCTGACAATCCAAACAGGTGACCTAGGTAACCCAGGCATACTCATGCTGAGAGGTGACAGCGTGCTGGCAGTCCTCAGAGCCCTCGCTTGCTCTCGGCGCCTCCCCTGCCTGGGCTCCTACTTTGGCGGCACTTGAGGAGCCCTTCAGGCCCCCACTGCACTGTGGGAGCCCCTTTCTGGGCTGGCCAAGGCTGGAGCCCACTCCCTCAGCTTGCAGGGAGGTGTGGAGGGAGAGGCGCCAGCGGGAACCGGGGCTGCGTGCGGCGCTTGCGGGCCAGCTGGAGTTCCGGGTGGGCGTGGCCTTGGTGGGCCCCGCACTCGGAGCAGCCAGCCGGCCTTGCCGGCCCCGGGCAGTGAGGGGCTTAGCACCCGGGCCAGTGGCTGCGGAGGGTGTACTGGGTCCCCCAGCAGTGCCGGCCCACCGGCGCTGTGCTCGATTTCTCGCCGGGCCTTAGCTGCCTTCCCGCGGGGCAGGGCTTGGGACCTGCAGCCCGCCATGCCTGAGCCTCCCACCCCCTCCCCGACGAACGCCGCCCCCTGCTCCACGGCGCCCAGTCCCATCGACCACCCAAGGGCTGAGGAGTGCGGGAGCAGGGCACCGGGACTGGCAGGCAGCTCCACCTGCAGCCCCGGTGCGGGATCCACTGGGTGAAGCCAGCTGGGCTCCTGAGTCTGGTGGGGACGTGGAGAGTCTTTATGTCTAGCTCAGGGATTGTAAACACACCAATCAGCACCCTGTGTCTAGCTCAGGGTTTGTGAATGCACCAATCGGCACTCTGTATCTAGCTACTCTGGTGGGGCCTTGGAGAACCTGTGTGTCGAAACTCTGTATCTAACTAATCTGATGGGGACGTGGAGAACGTTTGTGTCTAGCTCAGGGATTGTAAACTCACCAATCAGCGCCCTGTCAAAACAGGCTACTCGGCTGTACCAATCAGCAGGATGTGGGTGGGGCCAGATAAGAGAATAAAAGCAGGCTGCCCGAGCTAGCAGCAGCAACCTGCTCGGGTTCCCTTCCACACTGTGGAAGCTTTGTTCTTTTGCTCTTCGCAATAAATCTTGCTACTGCTCTCTCTTTGGGTCCACGCTGCCTTTATGAGCTGTAACACTCACTGCAAAGATCTGCAGCTTCACTCCTGAGCCCAGCGAGCCCACGAGCCCACCGGGAGGAATTGACAACTCCAGACGCGCTGCCTTAAGGGCTGTAACACTCACCGCGAAGGTCTGCAGCTTCACTCCTGAGCCAGCGAGGCCACAAACCCACCAGAAGGAAGAAACTCCGAACACATCCAAACACCAGAAGGAACAAACTCCAGACACGCCACCTTAAGAGCTGTAACACTCACCGCGCGGGTCCGCGGCTTCGTTCTTGAAGTCAGTGAGACCAAGAACCCACCAATTGCGGCCACGATACTATTTCGCATTCACTCATCCACTTTATAGTCATGCAATTCTTGTTTAGTTAGTACCTAGTATGTGCCACAGATGGTAATAAATCAGGAACAGTTCCTGCCCTCATGGAGTCTAGAGGGGGTGGCAGATATTGACAAATGAACACATAAACATCCAGTCACGACTGCAGCCAGTGTGAGGCAGGACCAAGTGGGAGCCAGGGGAAAGTCCTAATGAGCAGAGGCAGCTCAGGGACCTTCTCAGGGGCATCTGGGCCTGGGACCTGTTGGGCACTGTTGTGAGACTGTGCCCTGCACTAAGGGCTCACTCAGTTGGCATGGTTGCCTGATGGGCTGCTGGCCCATGAGAAGGGGCCAGCCAGGTACGGGTGCATGGCAGGGTGAGGACCTCTTGGGGTAGGGGGGCAGGGAGCGTGAAAACACAGAGAAAGGAGAGATCCAGAACACATGAGGCCTGAAGAGGCCAGGGAAGGCAGGCATAGGATGGCTTGGAGCAGGGGTCATGGGCCACTGGACACTGGAACTTCAGCCTTGGCACATTGAGCAGCTGGGGAAGGCTGCACGCAGGATTGGGATTTTTACAAGCAGTCACCGTGGCTCTGAATATCCATCTTTGCTCCTCTGGCCCTGCCCTGCCCTGACCCCCAATCTCCCCATTACTTCTCTAAGCCTATTTCCTGATCTGTCAAACAGGGATTAATACCATCTGTCTCAAGGCTTTAAAAAATTTATTTTTAATTAGACAAGGTGGCACATGTAAGTCCCTATGAGAATATCTCTCATGTTCTCTGTGCATAGTAATAGCAATAGCCAAGATTTATGTGACATTTGCTGTGAGCCAGCACTCTGTTAAGAGGTTGACCCGTTTTCACTCGTCTGTTCCCCAGGACGATTCTGCTACTACAAAGAGGTGTTATTAGGATTCCCACTTTACAGACGCAGAGAGCTGAGGCACGAAGTTGCGTGCCAAGGCAACCCACCTGGTAAGAGGGGGAAGGATGGGGCTTGGCAAATGAGGATTGAGTTCCAGGGACACACTCTCCAGGTGGCCCTCAACGGTTGCCTTTTCCATTCTTTCGGGGCTGGTGGAGGCACTGCCAGAAGAGGGCTGGAGAGTTTCGTGGAGGGTGGGAAATTTGAGAGAGGAGGCTGGTTTAGAATAACAAAGTCACCCGTGCTGGTGCTGAGCGCCTGCTTGCAGGACTCCAAAGTCCAACTCATCCTGGTGTGCCGAGGGCTGTCTTGGTTTTAGTGCTGGAAGTCCCACACCCTGGGAACCCTTCTGTCCCAGGATGCCAGGATGGATGGTTACCTTAGGAGGACCCTCGTGATGCCTGTCGCAGGCCTCCCACCAGCAGATCGGCCTTGTCGCAAAGCCTTTTCTGGTAGATGTAGGATAGCCCTCTATGCTCTTTGGGGCTTTGGAATGGGAGGAGCAGAAGTGCACACGTGGGTGTCGTGGGACCTCATCTGTGTTCCTTGCAGCACCTCAGCCCCTCTGCAGTTTACCCTCAGCGCCGCTTCTCACCAAGCAAATACACACATACATGGTCCTGAAAATAAATCCAGGAACCTGTAGCCTTGAAGACCCCTGCCAAGGGCCCCCTAGCTTCACAGGGGTTGGTCCCGGGTATGAACAGCAGGGGCCACTGCCCGGCTGTGGGCAGGTGGCTGAGGGAAGCGTGCAGCGACCATCTGCTGCCCCAGGGACTCTGTGGCTCCCTCTGCAGCTCCCTCTCCGACTCCTGGGGGGAAGAACAGGCACCTCCGCCCCAGAGCTAGTTCTGTCCCCTGGGCTCTGTCTCTGCTGTCTGCAAGGCTGGATCACGTGTTCATGATGGAAACCACAGCCTGGATGCAGGGACAGAGCCGGGGGTGGGCACTCATCACCGTCCTGGCCATGGAGGCTGGACTGTCCCCTATCACATCACTGGAGGCGCGGCTCTGCATGGTGGGGTGGGCATGGTAAGCAGAGGTCAGTGTCGTCAGGGTTGGAGGTGGGACCCAGGAAGGAGCTCAGCCTGTGTGCACAGCATCTCTCGTGACCTCTAAAGTCTCCCAGGATGTGTTATTCCACTTCACAGATGAAAAATCGGGTCCTCAGGGGTTAAGTGGTTTGCTCCAGACACACAGGGAGCTAGTGGCAGACCTGAAATAGAAGCAGGTCTCCCAATGCCCAGCCTGCGCCTCAGCTTTCCTGTGGGCCTCTGGGCCTTCCCTCTACCCGAAGACCACGATGCACTTTCATCCGTTGGTGACATCTCCACTGTTGCAGAGCCTAGAGGTGGACCATGGTTGGCCGGTGTTTTGTCCAGAGAGACCAGAGTGGCTTGCCTGGGCCCCCCATCCTTGCTGCCTGGGCCCTGCCTCCTCTCTTCCTGCCCTGGGTTCTGAGGGCTGCTGTTGTGCAGGAGGAGCTATAAGGTCCCCATCACCGGCTTCATGTCCGTGGCCTGCCACTGCCATCCTTCACTGCCCCTTCTCCAGGTGCCACACCATGGCAGGCCCTCTACTTTGAAAGAGAGTTGGCCGGGCATGGTGGCTCAGGCCAGGCGGCGGCTCACATCTGTAATCCCAGCACTTTGGAAGGCTGAGGTGGGCGGATCACCTGAGGTCAGGAGTTCAAGACCAGCCTGGCCAACATGGCAAAACCCCGTCTCTAGTAAAAATGCAAAAATTAGCTGGGCGTGGTGGCGGGCATCTGTAATCTCAGCTACTTGGGAGGCTGAGGCAGGAGAATCGCTTGAACCTGGGAGGCGGCGGATCATACCACTGCACTTCAGCCTGGGTGACGAGAGCAAAACTCTGTCTCAAAAAAAAAAAACAACAAAAAAAAGAGTCCTCCAGGGTTTCAAGATCACTGTCAGTGGTGAATGGTGTGAAAAATCTGTAATTATACCTTCTTGGAACTCCAGGGGCAGCTCTACCTCCCTCACTGTTTAAGGTTCCCTGTGTCAAGCTTTGGATCATGTCCTTGGAGGCAGGCCGGAGGGCGGATGAGGAGGGAGAGAACATGGTGTACCATCAGAGGCCAAGCCTGGGACCCCAGACGGTGGTCCCAGTGCGGAAGACAGAGCTGACTCCCTCTCTGCACCAGCGTCCCGCCTTCCAGAGAGGGTCCCCTCCCACCCATCTAGACTCAAGGATGGCAGTCTTGCCCGCCTCCCCCTTTCAGACGCATAGCAGCCCCTGCTATGGGCCAGGCAGTTCTTGTTTGGAAATGTTACTCAGGAAGCTGCAGACGCTGTCTTTTTTTTTTTTTTAAACCATGCCTCCTAGTTAGCCAGTTTCCTTTGGATAATATATTTCTGGGGTCCTTTCCTGCTATTCGAAACATGTCCCAGCATCCCAAACTTGAGTACGCAGACAGAGACTTCCCTGATATCCCTCCCTTTACATAGTTGGGAGAAATAGGGCCCAGGCCCAGTCCTCCTCGTCCCCCTTCCCACCTCGGTGTCTTGCTTCTATGGGGCTAATGAGGAAGGCAAGTGGGGAGAAGGCACTGGGGGCAGAAGGGACAGTGAATTTCCCTGAAGGAAGCCCAAAAGGAACTGGGAAATGAGATGAGGTGGGCATCTATCTCTATACGCAAGGGCAGGATGTTGTCCTGGCGGCTCTTTCACCCTCTGCCTTAGGGACCTCTGACATCTGGAGGCTGGGAGTGAGGAGAGTGTTTCCTGCTTTTGTTCCTGGAGACAAACTTTCTCCTGACATTCAGCATCTGTTCAGCCCAGGAGGCTCTGCAATATTTAATAGACCAAGCTCTGCAAGGAGGCACTTGATTCAACATTTGGAAGATCACAGCTGCAGCCAGCGTGGAATGGGGAGGAAGAAGAGGGAGACACCGGGGTCGCAGTGCGCAGCGTGCAACCCTCTGCACCTTCCGGCCCTCTCACCTCTTCACACGGCGTTTGCTCTTTCATTCACTCAGCAACAATTCTGTGCCCTTTATACGTGCTGGGCACTGCTCTAGGCACTGGAGACGATGAGGAGAAGACACTTCCCACCTTCATGGAGCTTATTTGCTGGTGGGGACCGCAGGTGATAAACAGACAAAGTGCCAAGTAATGATAAGGGAAGTGTGTGTGTGTGTGTGTGTGTGTGTGTGTGTGTGTTTTGTGTGCGCGCATGATTACATGCAGGGTAACTAGGGAAGGCTTCCTTGGGAAAGTTTTTTTTTTATATTTTAGCAGAGACCTGGATAAAGGGAGGAAGTACACCATATGGAACCTGGGGGAAGAGAATTCCAAGTGAAATGAGCAGCCAGTGGGGGTGGGAGCTGAGATGGGCCTGTGCTTGACACGTTTAAGGGGGAGCAGAGAAGCTGGTTAACTTGGGTGTCCTAAGGAAAGAGGAGAACAGGTGTAGTGGGTGGCTCACACCTGTAATCCCAGTACTTTGGGAGGCTGAGGTGGGAAGATTGCTTGAGCCCAGGAGTTCGATACCAGCCTGGGCAAAGGAAGTTAGGTCCGGGAGATCACCTGCCAGGGCCAGATGACAGAGGGCTCTTTACTGTCTTGGCCGGGTGACAGCGAGCCATCGGAGGGATGGAGAGCAGCATGTAGCATCGTCCAGTGTGTGCTTATGGGAATCACCTAGCTGCCACGTGTGACTCTCTTCCTGTGGGGGCAGCAGCTACAAGGTGAGCACCACTAGGAGATAATGCCTGGAAATATCCTTCTTAAATTCTCGAATGTAAATTCACTTTACAAGGTGCGTCATTGTGTCCCCTCTCTGGGGACAGCTGTGTGGTGTGGTGGAAAGACGAGGGCATGTGAAGACAGGGGAACAGTCCTGTGACCCTGGGCAAGTTGCTTCATTTTTCAATCCAGTCGCCCAATTTGTAAAATAGGGATTGTAACGTACCCCACGACAAGCCTGTTGCGGGAGTCAGGCAGGATGATGGGGGTGAAATTGCTTTGATGGTGTGAGGTGCTACATGCCAGGCTGTGACCTTTAATAACTACCGAGGGGGTGGGCTTGCTTTGTGCTGTGCCCACCCTCCCTTCACCCAGCCTTCACCTCTGTAAGTGGCCCTTCCGTTACAGTCTCTTCATTTGGACCAGCCAAGATGAGTTTTTTTTCTGCCAGGATCCTGGCTGATAACAACTCTAATGAATATTCATCCATTTCCATGTTTGGGCATCTGCTGAGGGCTTCTAACTCTAAATCCCACTGTTTTCTCTTCTTAAAGACCCAGACTGGCGTGTCGATTGCCTGTGGCTCTCGTGTTTCGGCACATTTGGGAGCAGAGGCAAGGACTCCTCTTTTCCAAAGTATCTTTTTTTTTTTTTTTTCCAGACAGGGTCTCAGTCTGTTACACAGGCTGGAGTGCAGTGGTGCAATCTCAGCTCACTGCAACCTTTGCCTCCTGGGCTCAAGTGATCCTCCCACCTCAGCCTCCCAAGTACCTGTGACTACAGGTGCGCGCCACCACGCCCAGCTAATTTTTGTAGAGATGGCTTCTCACTATGTTGCCCAGGCTGGTCTTGAGCTCCTGAGCTCCAGCAGTCCTCCCGCCTCTGCCTCCCAAAGTGCTGGGATTACAGGCATGAGCCATCACACCCGCCAGTTCAACTCTCTTAGATTCCACATAGGAGTGAGATCCTGCGGGATTTTCTCCCTGTGCCTGGCTTATTTCACTTAGCATAACGTCCTCCAGGTTTATCCAGGCCATGCAAATGAAGGATTTTCTTCTTTTTTAGGCTGAATACTATTCAGTTATGTTATATGCCATGTTTTCTTTATCTGCTTACCCACTGATGGACACTTAGGTTGTTTCATGTCTTGGCCATTGTGAGCAGTGCTACAATGCACCTGGGGGGTGGGTGAAGATGTCTCTTTGACACACTGATTTCATTTCCTTTGGGTAGATACCCAGCAGTGGGATTGCTGGATCGTATGGTAGTTTCATTTTTAATTTTTTGAGAATGTCCGTACAGTTTTCCATAACGACCGCGCTAATTCACATTCCCGCCAGCAGTATGCAAGGGCTGCCTCTCCTCCGCATCCTTGCCAGCACGTATCTTTCCTCTTTGATAACAGCCATTCTGACAGGTGCGAGTGGTGTCTCCTCCTTGTGGTTTTGATTTGCATTTCCCTGATGGTTAGTAATGGAGCATGTTTTCATGTGGCGATTGGTCTTGTATTCTTACAGCACGTGACAGTTTCAAAACATGGTCATATACATTCTCTCAAACATGTGAATGAATGTGGCCCTCACTACAGGGTGTTCAGATGGTTAATTTTATGTGTCAACTTGGCCGGGCCTCAGGGTGCCCAGCTGTTTGGTCAAACAATATTCTGGGTGTTTGTGTGAGGATGCGTTGGATGAGATTAACGTTTAAGTTGGTGGACTTGGAGTAAAGGAGATTGTCCTCTGGAATATGGGTGGGCTTCGGCCAATCAGCTGAAGGCCTAAATGCAGTAAAAGGCTGACCTCCCCTGAGCAAGAAGGAATTCTGCCAGCCTTTGGACTTGAACCACGATGTGGGCTCTTCCCTGGGTCTCCAGCCTGCTGGCCCACTCTACAAATTTTGGACTTGTCAGCCTCCATAATTGTGTAAGCCAATTCCTTAAAGCCTGGTTTCTCTCTCTCACTCTCTCTTTCTATATATATATATATATTCTATATCTATATCTATCTATGTAACTATATATCTGTATCTATCTATCTGTATTTTATTGACTCTGTCTGCAGAATCCTAACTAATACAGGTGGGTACTATCCCCATTTTACAGACAAAGATTAAATTGAGTCTCAGAAATGTGAGCTATGAATAAGATACTTCTTCATAGCTAGTGAAGAGAACCAAATCCAATGCTTCTAGACTTTCAACCTCGCAGGCTTTCCTTCACTGTCTGCTACCTTTGCTACCCCTCTGCTCTATAATCTTCAAGGATTTTTCACTGCTGAAGGCATCACGCCTGAACTCCTTTCCTTGGCATTTAGGTGCTGCACAGTATGGCTGCGTTTCCTCCTCTCCACTCAGGTATTTCTCCTCAGCGGCACCCCCCTCTGGCACCCACAAGGGAGAAGTAAAGATCTCCTAGTGGTGGCAGAGCCCATTATCCAACCTGGAGAGAAACAGATCATTCCGTAGGCTGACGCTATAATTAAAGGTTAAAGGTATAAATCTGCTGCGCAGATATGATGAAAAGAAAGCATCTCTTAGACTGGGTAGGACTTTAAATGTAAGCTCCAAGGTGCATGTCCCTGCAGCCTGGAGGGCTGGCGCGTAGGTTCCTGACAGGCGCCAGGGGCCTCTGGTAACGGGGGTGCCCATGTGGCCACTCGCCAGGGCTGCACTGTCTGGTATGGTAGCCACTAGCATATCTGGTTCTTTACTTTTTTTTTTTTTGAGACGGAGTCTTGCTCTGTAGCCCAGGTTGAAGCGTAGTGGCGTGATCTTGGCTGCAATCTCCACCTCGTGGGTTCAAGCAATTCTCCTGCCTCAGCCTCCCAAGTAGCTGGGATTACAGGCACATGACACCACCCCTTTTTGTATTTTTAGTAGAGACGGGCTTTCACTATGTTGGCCAGGCTGGTCTTGAACTCGTAACCTCAGGTGATTCACCCGCCTCAGCCTCTCAAAGTGCTGGGATTACAGGCATGAGCCACCATGTCTGGCCTTTTACATTTAAATTAATGACGATGAAATAGAATTCGAACCTCAGTTCCTCAGGCACATTGGCCATGTTGTAAGTGCTGAGAAGCCCCCTCTGCTTGGCTAGTGGCTGCCATATTGAATGTCTCCATCACTGCAGAAAGTCAAACTGCAAAGCATTGAAGTAGAGAGACCAGTCCCAAGTATGGATCCCAAAGCCCTTGGTCACAGCTGGTTAGTGACAGAGCGAGGACTATGACAGAGAAGGCTGGGGCGAGAGGAGGCTGAGAGCCACAGACCCTTCCAGAAGGACAAAGGAAGCGTCCTCGTGGTTCATGGTGATTGTCTCTGCAATGCCTGGGGGCCAGAGAGAGTAGCCCCCGCCTCAGCTGGGAGGTGCCACCCAGGCCACGGCTCCAGCAACCTGGGCTGCAGGCAGAAGTTTGGCTCTGCCCCCACTCTCCCGGAGCCCCACCCCAGGAAGGCACAGTGGCAACACCACACTAAAGCTACGACTTCAGTCTGAGGTTCAGGTGAGCCCCTGGTCCAAGCTTCCAAGTGGTTTCAGCAAATATATTAGATATGCTTGATCAAAATGTGTAGATCAAATGAAAATACACGATACTAGAAAGTTTGACTACAATCTACACTGCAGTTTATATTATTGTAGTCTATCGCTTCTGTGCAAATAAGTTATAACATAATAAAGCTTGCTTAACTTGAAGAAAAAATGAAAGACCTATGGATTTGACACAATTTTTAAAAATTTTATTATTATTATACTTTAAGTTTTAGGGTACATGTGCACAAGGTGCAGGTTTGTTACATATGTATACATGTGCCATGTTGGGGTGCTGCACCCATTAACTCGTCATTTACATTAGGTATATCTCCTAATGCTATCCCTCCCCTCTCCCCCAACCCCACGACAGGCCCCGGTGTGTGATGTTCCCCTTCCTGTGTCCAAGTGTTCTCATTGTTCAATTCCCACCTATGAGTGAGAACACACGGTGTTTGGTTTTCTGTCCTTGCGATAGTTTGCTCAGAATGATGGTTTCCAGTTTCATCCATGTCCCTGGGATTTGATACGATTTTATTGAACAGAAGTCTTAGATTCTGAGGACATGGAAATTCCAGCAGCCAGCAGGGCCATTTGTACCCGCAGAAAGAGATGCACTGTGTTAGGAGAAAACAGTTGTCTGCATTTTCTGTTTTTTTGCATTTCTGTCTCATATTTTAAGAATTCCCTTTGAATAATTTCAACCTTGTATCAACTGATCTAAGAAAAACAAATGTTCACACTTTGCAGAGACAGTTTAGTGATCAGATTAACATCTCTAAACGGGGGAGAGGGTGACAGTGGTCCTTCTGACTCCGAATGAGCTAGGGCAAGGCTGAGGCAGACTGTGATACCAGCTGGGATTGACACCTGGTGATCCTTTCCTGCCTGGGGTGTTCCCTTCCAGAGAGCATCACAAAGGTGTGGCCTCAGGGCAAGGCTGAGGCAGATTGTGATACCAGCTGGGATTGACACCTGGTGATCCTTTCCTGTCTGGGGTGTTCCCTTCCAGAGAGCATCACCAAGGTGTGGCCTCAGGCAAAATTGTGAAACAAAAATCTTTGTCTCCAGGACTTCCTTCCCCTCCTTCTTCCTAGATACCCTATTCTGGCTTTTTCTCCTCAGGTATTTGATCTACTAGGGTGATAAAATGGCAGTGCGGAAATACTAATGTTTTACTCCTCCCAGGTTGCATATGAATAATAACATTTACATTTTTAACACAAAGCTCTGGAGACAGTGCCAGAATCAAAGGCAGGAGCAGATATCTCCAGTCTCAGCAAGTGGGTGTCTACCTGCGTGCCAGCCGGGCCAGCTCACTGCCATTTCTGAATGCATTTTCTTTTCTTTCTTTTTTCAAATTTCTAATTTTTATTTTAAGTTCAGGGGTACACGTGCAGGATGCGCAGGTTTGTTACGCGGGTAAAGGTGTGCCATGGAGGTTTGCAGCAGAGACCATCGAATCACCCAGGGATGAAGCCCAGCATGCATTGGCTATTCTTCCTGATATGCTCCCTCCCCCGACCCCATTGACCTCCGACAGGCCCCGGTGTGTGTTGGCCCCCATGAGTCCGTGCGTTCTCCGAGTGCATTCTCTTCCCACAGCATTGGTTGTCTTGCTCAAGCCCACTGCTCTCCGCAGACAGCCCGTGAAGCTGGTTTCCAGATGTACCATCAAATTCGAGATTCGCCAAGAAGCCCCAGAGGCTTGACCGACCTGAAGTCCCACGGAGTCAGCAAGGAGATATTTGGGATCAAGTTGAAGGTCAGGCAGTTTTTGAAACACTCTCCTTAAGACCAAGTCCTGGTCCAGGGTGGGTCCGTCCTTCTGAACCTGAGTGGGTCTGCGCGTGAGACAAGGTAGGATTCTGGAAGCCTAAATCGCAGGTGGTCTGGAGAGGGTGGGGGCTGTGGGGAACGTTCCCACGTGCAATGGCTGCTTCCTATGCTGACGGTCACACCTGATGACGTGCTCAGGGTGGCAGGGGTTGGGCAGAGGGGCCCGGCGTGGGGCTAGCCGCAGAGCCCTGCTGGGGGGCTGCACACTGTCAGACTTCTAGATTCTGGAGACAGGATGTGGTGGGTGGGGTGGGGTCAGGGGAGGGTTGGGAGCTGACAGGGCAAGGGCCCTGGGATGTGTCTCTGATTAAGCAGGCTGGAGGTTGAGAGGGCCCCGCACCCCTGTGGACTGAGGCAGCAGCCTGGTCATAGGAATAACGTCTTGGTGGCTGTGTTGGTGCCCAGCGCTTTCCCCTAGGAATGCCAAAGGCCAACGGGGCTTTTGCCAAACAAATTCCAGAGACACCTCTCCCCGTAGTGGGAAGAGCTTGTTCTACCTCGCATCTTTCAGTGCCCAGCATAGCATCTGGCACATTGCAGGCTCCAAACATAGGTCTAATAAACACTGACGGAACTCCTACCGTGTTCTGGGAATACAGGGGTGAGCAGCCTACAGCTCTTGTCCTTGTGGGGTACACACTCTGGTGGGGGTAGAGAGACAACAGGGAGCGGAAGCAGAGCACACTGCCCTTCCACGGGGGAACGAGAAGGAAAGGCAGGTGGAGTAAAGAGTGTCTCGGGGCGGGGGGACCACCTTGGACCGAGTGATCAAGAAAGACCTCTCTCAGTTGGTGCTGTCACAGCTGAGACCGGGCGGACAAGAAGGAACCAACCATTCAACCCTTGGCAGTGGGCAGGGGAGATTGCTCCAAGAGAAAAGACTGCCGGTGTGAAATATTTAGGCAGCAACCAGCTTGGTATGTTTAAGAAACAGAAAAGGAAGCCAGGGCTGCTTGTGTGGCTCTTGTGGCTGCCAGAGTAGAGGACAGGGACTTGGAAAGGTGGACAAGGACTTGGAAAGGTTGGCAGAGCCTCCATCCAGAATGTCCGAAAGGACAAGTATGGGTTTTAGGTGACCTTTGGTGTCTCGTACCCTCAACCCCAAATGTTAGCAGTGTCTACTCTCCTAAATCATCTGACAACCCCCAAATCCCCCAACACATTTCCATTTGACACACAGCCTGATGAAGACTACTGGAAGATCGCTGTATTGGGTTTTCCAGAGAAACAGAAGCAACAGCACGGGTGAGTGTGTGTGTGTGTGTGTGTGTGTGTGTCTGTGTGTCTGTGTGTTATTGGCTCATGCAATTACGGAGGCTGACAAGTCTCAAGATCTGCAGTCAGCAAGCTACAGACCCAGAAGAGCTGACGGTATAGTTCCCATCCGAAGGCCAGCAGGCTTGAGACCCAGGAGAGCCAGCATTTCTGTTCAAGTCTGAAGGCAGAGACAAGCTGCCGTCCCAGTTTGAAGGCAGTCAGGCAGGAGGAATTCTCTCTTCCTCGAGGGAGGGTCAAACTTCTCGTTCTATTTAGGTCTTCAGTGGGTTGGATGAGGCCCACCACACTGGGAAGGGCCATCTGCTTTACTCAGTCTGCAGATTCAATTGCTCATCTCATCCAGAGACACGTTACAGGCAAACAGAACAGTGCTTGGCCAAATATCTGGGCCCGTGTGGCCCACACAAGTTGACAGGTAAAATTACCCACCACAATTATGAGGTGTCTTCCTGTGGCCTCAGCTTGCCGGGCTGAGCTATGAGTGACTCCTGCAGAATCTAGCTGGGGATGGAGGAGGTGTCCCTAGGTATGAAGTGTTTGCACAGCCCAGCTAGAAGGTGATCAGCTTTGGGACAGGTCGTAATATAGCAATCGGAATAATAAGAAATCTATCTTGGAATCTTATAGGGCTTTGGGATTTGCAAAGCACTTCCACACCCATGACCTGGTTTTCCCTTCCCAGCAGTCCTGTGCCTTATTACTGCCATTCTACAGAAGAGAGGGCAGGTGTGAAAGGGGTAAGAGTTTCGCCAAGGTTACATGCGAAGCCAGACGCAGTCAGCTTTCCCCAGGTGCTGGGGAGCTTGGGTGGGAGGAACAGTACAGCTGCAGAGTGTGAGCAGAACCGCAGCGGGCAAGGGGGCAGCCTAGTGTGTGCCACAGGCAGGAGAGAGCCAAGGACACAGCGTGCTGCCGCCTGGCCACAGTGACAAGCAGGGCTGTCACTTAGGCGTGGAGACGGCTGTGGCTGACGGAGCCTGCTGGCAGTGGCAGCTGAGGTCAGAAACCCAGGGCTAGCAGGGATGCAGCCAGACGGTGGGTGAGGAGCAGCCAAATCTGTCACTGAGTCAAGGGCAGGCCTGATGCCTTGGGGAGGAGGCCAGAGAAGCTAGCTGGTGGCAGCCCTGGCTCTGCGGCCCTGTCCTAGAGGCCTGCACTGAGTGCCTGCCCCGGGGGGACGCTGCTCCTGGGCCTTTCCTTACTGACCGTGAAGGGACAGAGAAGGCGGGTGAGCTCAGGACTGCTTCTTTGGCCGATGCATCTTTTGGCCGTCCATCGGCCAGGGTCTGGGTGGTTGCATCCTGGAAGTCCGTGCATGGGAGACCCTCGATGCAGATGTGTGGAGGGAAGACACCAGAAAACCCTACAGGCGGGCATGTGCCTGGTGCCCGGTGGAGAGTATGGGAAGGAGAAGATGCCGACAGACACCAGTTGCCACCTTGGGGGTGGGTGAGCAGGGCCAGAGGCAGAGAGCACTGTGGACTGAGGGACCATGAGGGCCCCCGAGGAGTGGGGAGAGGAGAGCAGGCCTGGGGGAGACTCCGGTAAATAGAGAAGAAGGGCCAGAGGGAAAAGAGGGCGAGTGGAGGAGGGGCTCACTCGGCAGGAGAGCTGGGCAGCGTGAACCCAGCAGGGGCTGGGTAAGGGAGGTGAGATGAGGCCACAGCCATGGAGCGGGAGAAGGGGAAAGGTGAGTGCAGGAGTCCTGAGCGGCTGGCGAAGTTCCACCCAGTGAAACACAGTCACGTGGAGAATAAGGGGTTCGGGAAACGGTGGAAACAATGGGCCTCTCCCCTGCCTTATGTGGAGGCACAGGCTCCAGTGTCTGACCTGGGTGGGGACAGGGTTCCACTGGACCTGTGTCTCATGGTGCTGAACCCACAGGTGCCCAGAGCCCAGGTGCTGGCGAGAGGGCTCCTCCCTCCGTGGTGTCCTGTGCCCCAGACCCTGAAGCTCCCTTACTCCTGCCCTCCAGTCCTCTTTGCTGACCCTCACATCTTCCTGATCCTCTGCCCACACGTGGGCACCCTCCCCTCCTTGCCAGTTTTGCTGACACCAGCTGCTTAGGGCCCCCTCCCTGGGGCTGTCACTCTACCAGCTGTTCTGGTTTACCTGAGACCTTTGAGCAAGAAACAGGCGGTTTTCCTCCTTCACAGTGCCTCAGTGCCCGTATTGGCTCACAACTGACCCCCGGCCCTTGGGGGAGGTTTTTATTTTTTTCACTGCCGGAGAAATGCTTTCCTTTTAAATACCTAGAAGGACAAGCCTGCAGGAAATCTCAAGAGTATACAATAACTGACTCACGATGACATTTCATTCTGTGGAAGCTCATGCTTAGAAATTGGAAGGCCTACCAAACCTTTGAAAGAAAGAACAGAAAGGAAAAAATATGTAACCAATACACATCTATATACACACAAATAAATATATGTTTCCTTTATATATGTATGTGTGTGCGTGCATGTATTTTTTTTACATATACATATACACACATATATATTCTAGGGTTCTACATGAACTTCAACATCAAATATTTCAAGTAACTTTCAGCAAGAAACAAAATCTTTTTCTTGAAAGAGGAAGTTAGGAATTGGAAGAGGACAAAGGAGATACACAGATTGTTTTAGAGTAACGTGTTCTTTCCCCCACCCAGCTTTATTGAAGTGTAATTGGCAAATAAAAATGATATCTACTTAAGCTGCACGGCATGATGCTTTGACAGTGTGTGCGTTGTGCAATGATCACCACAGTCGAGCTGAGGAACATACGCATCACCGTCATCCCCTCTGGAGAGTTTTGACCAAGATACTACACATAAAGGTGTCCAGACGCTTCCCCACGGCCCCAGTGACTACTCACTCTTCCTCCTATAGACAGGGAGACGGAGGCTCAGACCCAGGGGAGACCGGTTGGGTCAGTTCAGCAGAGACTTCGTCCCCAGATTATTCTTGGGGTTTTAAATATTAGGGGTGTGTGAGTGTATCAGTCAGAGCGCTTCAGAGAAATAAACCAACAGGCTATGTGTATGTGTACGTTTATTTGCATGTATATGGAGATTTATTATGATCTCACATTTGTTATGAGCCTCACTTTACTCTGCAGGCTGAGGAGCCCCACCCTGTGCTGTCTGCAAGGTGGGGACGAGAAAGGCCCGTGGTGTAATCCCAGTTTGAATGCAAAGGGCTGTAGACCAGAAGGAGCCAGGGAAGAGGCAAGGAGACGTCCCAAGCCGGCAGGCAGGAAGGACGAACCCCCTCTGCTGCCCTCACGTTCGACCCAGGCCCTCAATGAACTGGATGAGGCCCCCTACATTGGAGGGCAGTCTACTGCGTCCACTGATTCAAATGCGAATCCCATCCAGAAATACCCTCATAGGCACCCCCAGCAATAATGTTGAGTGTGGACACAGCCCTCCCTCACCTGCGCTGGGAGCGGGGCTGCAGTCCTGCCTTGCTCCCCAAATGAAACCTCCCAGCCTCGAGAGGACTTAGCTACCGGCCCACTCAGAAGGACCTGCGGCTGGGCTGGGCAGAGCAGTGTGGTGGCGGCAGGTCTGCCTGGCCAGGGTTGCAGAGCAAGGATGGTCACCCCGGCCCTCGGCTCACTTGCTGGGTCTTAGGTGTGAGGAGAGAGGTCTTAGCTGCCTGTTGGTGGTGACCACGGCCATTCTGCAAAGCAGGAGGGTCAATCAAACACACCATTCATCAGGGGGTCCTTATGGGCATTTCTCCGGATTCTAATGCTCAGTTTTTATTTTCTAAATAGACATTTACTACTCGTCCCTCTCTGTTGTTTCTGTGGTAAAAGTGGGATTGTTAACTTGAAGTCCGTCTGAGCTCAGATAAGCTCGTAAGTAGCAGAGGTAGTCACTCGGAAGGGGCTCACAGACTGCCCCGCTCTGCTCATTTCACACCTGGTCCCATTTTAGCAAATCTCAAAGTGGAACAGGTGCGATTGTATTCTGTCTTCTAAGGTAACATCAATTACATAGCAGACATTTTTCAAAGGATCCAAGTCATCTTTTACTATACTCTTTCCTTTAAAGGTGATGTTTCTCTCTCTCTGCAGGGCAGGGAAATTAAACCAGTAGCCTGGAGTTTCCCCCAACTTCCAAGCGTTGTTCAGTGCTTCAGGTTGATGTAGACCTTGTGAAGTGCCTTCCCAGGATGGAGAAGAGCTGGTTCCCAGCTCCACGGAGATCACACCAGGAGGTTGTAGAGCACCCGCGGCGCCCCCTGCTAAAGGTCATTTGGTCCCTGCGGTTACCACCAATATTCTACTGTCTGCCGAGAGCAAGGCATTAGGCTAGGTGTGAAGCCTCCTTCCACCTCTGTGGCTGGCAGACATCCTCATTCTATTTTGCTCCCTGCCTCCCCAATCTCAGAAATCCTGACCTGCGGAAAAGACGAAACCTCTCCCAGCCCTCTCTTCAGCATCTCCACTCCTGGTGATTCAGAAAGAGCCGGGACAGACCACCCAGTCCCATCTCCTGCTTCTGGGCTGCACAGACAACGACAGAGCAAGCTCCCCTTGGTCTCATCTACTCACTGGCTTGCTCTCCCCTGCACATTAACAGCCAGCAAGAGAGGAAAGAAACTCTGGAAAGAACCCAAAGTGGCCATTAGATGATTGTTATTATGTTGGTGCCTGTTGCAATGATATAAATCTGGGGTCTTAATAAAATCCAACATTTTCCAATTAGCTGTTGCTTAATTTGCATCATGAATATTCAGCGTCCTCATGCCCTTTTGAATGCCCCCCCCACCCAGCCTCTCCCGATGAGGCTGCTCTGTCAATGCATTGGTGACAGACTTTGGGGTGGGAGTGGAGACCCATGGAGCTCAGACTCCTCTCATCTTGCCTGGCCTCCTTGGAGGCTGGGATGGACTTAGGCCTGAGGCCAAACTTCTCACGACTGCCCCTCCCTATCCAGGGGCCGGAGGGCTTGGCGGTTGGATCGTCTCATCTGAGATGCAGGATGCACAGATGCATGGCGGATTTTCTGCACGTGCTGCAGAGGCTATGAGGATGATTGCTTCTGGAAAGGCCCACCCTGAGCACTAGAATGTGGAACTCTTTCCACAGACTATGGGAGCAACTAGAAGTCTAGTGGTTTCCTCCCTCCCTTCTTCCTTCCTGCCTTCCTGCCTTCCTCCCTTCCTTTTTTCCTCTTCTTCCTTTTTGAAAAAAGAAATTAGCAATAGAACCCTTCCTTCAAAGACATCTTCCCCGGAGCCTCAGTAGCTATAATAGGTGGAAACAGCACAGTTCTAGCTCATCTGCAATTAAGGGTGCAAAACACTCTGCTTTTCTACCCTATCCTCGCATCAGGTCACCTCTGGGACACCTTCTGCAAACCTAAGGAATACAGTTTTAAAAACATTGATGCTAGTCCTTCCCTCCCACCCCCCAGGAAAGAAAATGAAGGGCCAGGGAGGGGAGGTAAATCGCCCAAGATGGACAAGCTCATTAGAAGCAGAAGCCTCCCCACCTGGGGCATTTCCCAGGCCACTAAATGGGGAGGCCAGACAGAAATGCAAGCTCCGGGCTCCCAGCCAGAGGGAAGGGGAAGACTCCCCGTTGTACAAACACCCATTTTGCTTCCCTCTCTCCACTTCCGATTGAGGGAGGGGAGGAGAGGAAAATGTTCATTCTTTGCCCTCCAAGCCTTTTTCCTGGCCTCCTCTCACCCTACCAAGTGTTGACTATGTTGCACTGGCTATAATTTGGGCTTAGCTTGGAGGTAATTTCCTGGTGGTGCCTGCAGCTTCGTAATGCAGGCTGTCAAAATGATGTAGAATTGTGCTCTGCCAGCTGCCCGGGTGACTTTATTCAGATACATCTAATGTGACAATTTTGTCAAAGCCTGTTTTACAGAGCTGTTTTGACTGGATGTGAATGTGGCCTTCCTCATCAGCTGATGCTGCAGCTGATCCCCCCACACCAGGAATGAGGGGATGATAATCTTTCAGTAGGTAAATATTTCTGGCCTTGTCTCCCTTGTGTTGGGGTGACCTGGCCCACCACAGGGGTGGGCGGTGGGACAGTAGGCTGAGCCCGGCCACCCTGCCCTGCGCTGGCTGTGATGACAGCACCAGGGAGCCAGTCAGGCCCTTAGGCTCAAAAGCTGAGTGGAGAAGAGCAAGCTGCAAGCGGAGGGTGTGCGTGCGGAAGGAGGTGCAGGAGTTTGTGCTAATGAGGGTGAGCTGTGGGACCTCAGAGAAGCTACAGCAAAGGCACAGTCAGGAGAGGCTGTGTGCTGGGAGGTGCAGTGAGTGAGGGAATCTGGACTCTTGGGCTGAGAGGCCCCTGTGCTTGGGCTGAGGCTCCTCCTGATAGCAAGCCTGGGAAGGAAGAGCAAGAATGGGTTCTGGGCTGACAGATGCAGGCCAGAATCCCCGACAGCTCCCTGTCTTGGGCAAATCACCCAGCTCACTGAGCCCCATTGTTTCATCTGAGAATATTGATCCTTGTAGGGCAGCTGTGGGAATTAAACATGATATCGTAAGAGTGGCAGGTGCCCCCGACCATCTTGCCCTGGATTCTGGGCAGGAAGGGCTGGAAGCCAGACGGTGAGATATACGTGGAGGTAGACGACACAGTCTCTCTGGCAGCTTCTTACGCCCCTCATACTCCATGGACTGTTTATAAATGCCCTTGCGAGATTTTTAAGCTCTGTGTGGGTGGGAGTTGGGAATTTATTATTTCATATATATTGCAAGGGCCTCACATATTTCTGCATATTCCTGTAGAATCCTTGGCACCTGATTTAGCATGAGAAAGTTCTCATGTTTGGTGTTTAATCAAGGTTTTTATTTTTGCAATTTAAACCAATTTCTCTAACCATTGGATTTTGCTTCAGAGGGAAGCAGAAAATGCAGGACTAGATCCCTACTCTTTGAGGGCCTGTACACACCAGGCCTCTCAGGTGTGGTGCCATATCACCTCCTTGAACTGAGGTGCGGTAGGGGTGAGCCAGCAAGCTCAGATGTGAGCCCACCTCTTCTACCGCCAAGGCCCAGGTCTGTCCGTCACATCACTGCTGCTATGAAGGTGTCACGTGTGCGAAGCCATCACAGTTTTGGCACTGACAGACTAGCAGCTGACATTCTGTACCTGGTCCTGAGAGGTGTGGAGGTGGGGCTGGCTGTGGTTGAGGGGTCTCCAAATTGTCTGCAGGCTGCGTGTGCTCAGGCACTCAGGGGGTTGGGACTCTCCTTGCCTGGCTTTCGGACTTCCCACCTCATTTGCATCTCAGAATGTCACCTCTTTTCTTCATGCCGCTGGTTATTATGTTTATTTTTAACTGGCTTGTGATTGAGATGAATCAGAGCTGTCTCCGTCAGCTGCAGATGCACCTAATTGGGGCGTTGGAGGTTTGGGCCTCTCTGTCCTCTTTGGGGGTCCTCCCTGTTTATGATAGTTGGAAGGCTGGGACACATCTGACTTCCTATCTCGCTCCTGGAACCTGCTGATGGCGCCACGAGAGATTCTTTGAGCCTGTCTGAATACCCGTTTCTCCGGCCCCTGCTTCCTTTGCACCCCTGGGAACATCTGTGCTGCCGAAGGCACTTTATTTGTCTTCATAAGACAAGAGTTAAAAATAAAAATCAATAACGACCAGATTACCAAGGGAAGATTAATTCCACTTTTGTAAATGCTAATGAGATTTGGAACGCCAGCCAGTGGAAGGAGCGTGGATTAGTGCCCTTCTGCTGCTTCTAGAAGGGCTTGATGGGATCCCCTGTGGGGGACCCGCACCCCTATCCCCTTAGCCCCTTGAGGCTGTGCCCCAGGACTAAGGCTGTGCCTGAGCCCTGGTATCTCCTCCATGGCCTCCTCAGCAGCTCAAGCTGCTGCTGGCAGAGTTTGGCCAGAATGCCAACTACCTGGGAGGAGAATGAAGTCACCGAGTCAGGGCCTGGAGTCCTTGGCTGTGAGGCTGCAAGAGCACCGCAGTTCCCGAAGGGCTGGGGAAGCCTGTGGCGGGCTCTCCGCGGCGCATCTGCCTGAGCCAGCTTCAGGGACCTCTCCCGGGCATGGCTACCGAGAGCCGAGTCAGAGGCAGCAGTCCTGGGTGCTCTGAGATGTCGCAGCCAAAGGCACTGGGGCAGCACTGGGCGGCCGAGGGCCTGGGCTTGGAGAAGCACATTCTGCCCCCAGCTGCACCTTAGTTAGTTGGCTTTGCTCCGGCCAAGTCTGCCCAGCCTTTCCCTTCCAGTGCTTCCCCTGCCGGGCAGCCTTCCCTTCCGCGGCGCGCCAGGAGGCGAACACCCTTCGTCTTTGCACGAAGGTCCCCTTTTCAAAGGGGCCTCTCTGGCCGCCGCCCCCGCCGTTCCTAACCAGGGCCTCCTGCCCGCACTTCTGACTCCTCTCCCACTTCTCTGTCTTCCCCGTAGCACTCCCCCCTTGACACACCACAACACTCAGTGTGTGCATCCTTCACCACCCCTCTCCTCCCGCCAGAACGGAAGCGCCACGAGGACAAGAACTGCAGCCTGCTTTGCTCACACGTGCATCCCAGTCCTGTAAAGTGAAAACACGGAGGACACTCAATCCATTCTTACATAATGAAGGAGGAGGGACGGTCACTGTGTCTTCCCTTCTTTCTTTCTTTCTTGGCCCCCTCTGTGAGGAAGGTGCTAAGCTTTTATGAAGTAGACCCAGAGGGCAGGGGGCAAACCGTGGCCCACCCATGCCACGGGGCACAGCTCCAGAGAAAAAAGTACGCGCTATGGAGAGAGGTAACGGCTTGGCTGTGGGCAATGGCTTGGGCGAATCTCAGACATTGTGCTGAGTGAAAGGAGCTGGTCTCACAAGGTTGAGTATTGTAAGGTTCCATTTGTTTGCTATAGTAGAAAAGACAAAATTATAGTGATAGAAAACAAATCAGTGATTGTAGGGGTTGTGGATTGAGTGAGGGTTGGAGGGTAAGCAGGCAGCTCAAGTGAGTGTTTTGGGTGATGGAGCTGCTGTGCGTCCTGATTGGGTGGTGGCCACATGACTGTAGACCCGGGGGAGAAATTCACGTGGTCTATAGGGCTATAGACCAAGAGAAAAAAGCCTTAATTTTGCCGTACAGTAATTTTAAAATAAACAAAAAACTATTTTAAAAAGGAAGGGGTGGAGTTTATGCAGGTGCACAGGCTCCAGGATGATCCCTAAGTGGAGTATCAGCCCTGCTTCTGGGAGAAGTGTCTACGCTGCGGAAACGACTCCCCCGCCACCTTGATCAGCACACGTGAGGCCCTGCGTTTATGAATGGGAGCCGCGGATCGGTTTCTCTCTTTATGTACACACAGCAGATAGAATACACCGGTGTCTGTGCCATTTTAAAAGGACAGCATATTTTTAATACAGAGCAATACATTTTAGCAGCCCATTTACTGCGATAAGAGGGAAATACACCCTGAATAGAATTTTCTTTGCAAATCCCTTTTCCTGGCCTCAGACCCAGCGATGGATTTCTTGCTCTTAATAGAATTCTGTCCTTTCACTGTCTTCTTCTTGCCAATTCTACTGCTGCCGCTGTGCCCTCTGCCTCCCAATGGCTCCCATTCCACTCTAGGATTTGCAGTTCTCACTCACTATTGGACCCAAGCTTTCCATGTAGCCTCAAAGCCAGACAGAGCAGGAGCAAGTGGCAGGTCCCCTCAGTGAGAAACCTCTCCCTGCAGGATGCTGTGTGTGACGTGCCCTTTGGTGAAATGCAGCTGTTCCTGGGGGGAGAGGCACCGGGAGAGCTTACCATACATTTCCTCTTCTATCGCTTTGCGTTTATTCTTCCGCCCATTCAGCCTACACGTGTGATCCAGTACCTTCTCAGTGTTAGTCACTGCGCTCATGCTAGAATGATCCAGAGCCTGCCCTGCCTGCCCTGGGCTCGCGTCCGGGCCCTTTCTCCTCCAAGTCAGAAACCTGGGGGCCATCTGTCCCTGAATCCACCATCCACCCCGTCCAGCCATCCCCGAGGCCTTGGTATCCGCCTGAAACCTCCCTCTGATCTGCCCTCTCTTCCCTGTCCTCATTGCCTTGCCTTCGAAGGGGCTGGCAACACCTTGCACCTGGACTACTGACCTGGACTCCGGCAGTGGCCCATGTTCCCGCTTCGCAATCTGTCTCTAACTCACCCCAACCCATCCCCTGCTGATACCTGGGTTTTCTTTCTCAGAGTTCACAGGCACATGTCCCTGTTTAAGAACACTGAAGTTTAAAAACTGCCTATGGGATGAGGTTCCAGCTCTTTTGACAGAAGAGCTGGAACCTAATTGAAGCCTATGTCTGTTCCTAGGCTCATTTGAGACCTCTCCCTGACCACAGCCTGCCTTCTGGCCAGTACCCAGGACCACCCTGGAAACATGTACCATGCGACCTGCTGTGCCACCGGCCCTTGTACCATCCCCAGCTCACTCCCAGGGGTCACATGTCACCTTTCTGACAAAGCTGCCTTCCCTGCCAGCCCCTGGGCAGAATTAAGCTTTTCCTCTTCTGTGCCCTCGTTGTACTTTATTTGTACGAGTGGTATACCAGCGATCATGCTGTTACCATGGGTAAGCTTACAGAGGGCAGGGCTGCATTTTATTTATCTTGGCATTTCCAGCACCTGGCAGAGCACCTAGCACAGAGAAGAACATTTAATGCACACCGGTTTGTTGTGCTGAATTGATTTCAGTTTCTCAGATACCATGTTCTCTGAGGGTATTGTGTGTGTGCAGTGTGAGAGGCGGAGGGAAGGAAAGGCCAGGGGCAGAAACGAGGTCTCTTCATGGCTCTCTGGCCTGGAGCCACCCCCATCCTCCCCTGCAGCAGGTCTGGTTTAAGCTCCCTGTCCTTAGGGAGGGGACTGGGTGTGGGCTTACTTCTTCCCCCTCCAGCTTTCCTACTTCAAGTCCACAGCAGCTTAGGCACAGGAGGCCATGCTCCTTCCTGCCTCTCCCTCTCCTGGGGCGCGGTCACCATGGCCTCTGATCTCTCTGAGGGGGGCTCCCAGGGCCTGGCTGCGGATTGGTGCTGGGCTGCCACAGGACTCCTGGTAGCTTCCTCTCTAGGGAGTGCTGGGCTCCCGCCTCTGAGCTGGTGTGAGTGGAGAGACATCCTTTCGCCTTTCCCACAGACTTTCACATCCAAGTTGGATGTATTGGGAAGGAGAAGTCTGACAGCTTGTGGGGAGAATTTCTCTCATTTTTGTCAGGAAATTAGTGAGTTCTCCTGAATCAGAGAGTTCTAAGAATTAGAGATTTCCTCCTGCTTCTCCCTTCATCCCCTCTCCTCACCCCCAATCCTACCTCAAGAGCCTGGCTGGGAGTGGGATGTGGAGAGCAGCTGCTGTTTCTGTGGCTGTTTGATTTTTTTCAGAAATTAATTTTTGGTCTATTTATATTCCCCACCCCCACCCCCGCCAGCACACTTTTCCAAGAAAGCAGCCAGGTCTTCTATGTTCTCTTGCTTACGCAGACGAGATGTGTTCCTCATAGACACGCTTCCTTCCTGGCGTTTGTTTTCTAAGGCTGGGCTCCTTGGAGGAATTGGGTTGGGGGAGGTGGAAGGGGGACGTCCAAGGGGAGTGATGGCCGTGGTGGGGAGTGGGGCAGAGGGTCTCGGGCCTGGGAGCAGGGGCAGGTCCCTACCCTCTGGCGAGAGGGTCTTTGTAGTGCTGTTTGCTCTGCCTGAAGGTTCTTTCCCCCCAGGTATTTGTATGACTTCTTCACTTAAGCAAAGTGTTATTTCTCGAGATCTTCCTGACCAGTCTGTCTAAATGGCAGCCTTCATTACTTTCCTTCATGTCACCTGATAGGTGCTTCTTCTTGGCTCAAGAACTACCTGACATATGATATATGTATTTTATTATGGTTTATTATTATTTGTCCCACTCCTAGAATGTAAAAGTCCCAGATTTTTGCCCATGTTGGTTCACTGCTCTATCCCCATTGCCTACATCACTCAATGGCATCTTATGATGAATTTTATGTGTCAGCTTGGCCAAGCCGTGGTACCCAGATATGTGGTCAAACATGAATCTGGATGTTACCGTGAAGGGACCTTTTAGATGGGATTAACATTTAAATCAGTCAACTTTGAGTAAAGCCCTCAGTAATGTGGATGGGTCTCATCCAATCAGTTGAAAGCCTTAAGAGAAAAAAGACTTGACATCTCCTGAAGGAAAGAAAATTCTGCTGGCAGATGGCCATTGGACTTGAGCTGCAACATCAGCCCTTGCCTGGGTCTCCAGCCTGTTGGCATATGCTGCGGACTCTGGGCTTGCCAGCTCTAAACACATGAACCAATTCCTTACAATCAATCTCTCTCTCTCCACCCTCTCGTACTTGTTCTGTTTATCTAGAGAACCCTAACTTTGTTGAAGGTCTGAATGAGGTGCGAGACCTCAGAAGAGAATGGCTTTCCTGGGTGTCTAAGAGACTGTATTGTAGACACAGGGACTCCCAAGACAGTCCTGATAGCTGTAGCATAACCTGGCTTTAAGGAATCATGGTGTGTGAGGTTTGAAGGTATTATAAATGGCCATCATAGACTTGGGGAGTAGAGGCTCTTTTCCCACAGTGAATTTTTTCCCAGATCCTTGGGTGAGGTTGAGGTGGGGTAGAGAGGGGTCTTGGGTAACAATAATGACTTAGGGTCAATTTATTCAGATTTGAAGAAAATAAAGTATTATGACATTTCTTGTATTCTCGAGTTTATGAGCTAAGTTTTATCTTTCCTAGTTTGGAACATGAGTTCTCCTGGCCATGGCTACCCATTCCCTCTTCTCATCAGTAGTCATAATGTTTGACTTATAGCCCCTCTACTAGAAGCTTCATTCATTCATCCATTAAACATTTCCTGAGCACCTGCTGTGTTCTAGGAACTACATTATTGCTAGGGATATGTGTTAGTTATTTCTGCTGCAATGTGTATTGTCTCAAAACTTAGCAGTTTAAAGCAACCATATCTATTTCTTACTTCTCATAGTGTGTATGGGTCAGGAATTCAGGAGTGGCTTGGCTGGGTGGTCCAGGCCTGGGGTCTCTCATGGGACTGTAATTGGATGTCCAGCCTGGGCTATCATCATCTGAAGGCTTGACTCAGGCTGGAGGCCCCTCTTCCTCACTCGCTGATGACAAAGGTCTAGGAGGCAAAACTAAAGCCCAGAAGAGAGGAAGGACCTGCTTCCAGGGAGGTTCACTCATGTGGCTGGCAGTTGATGCTGGCACTTGGCAAGAGTCCTCAGTGAGGACTCTCCCCAGGGCTGCCGATGTGTCCTCATGGCATAGCAATGACTTCTCTCCAAGTGAGTCATCCAGAAGACCAAGGCACAATGCCTCTGTGATAAAGCATGGAGGTTATACATCATCACTTCCATGTGATTCTATTGGTGAGTAACATAAGTCAGCCCTAGGGAAGGGGACTGTATAAAAGCACGTGGCCATCAGGAGGCCTGGAGCACTGGGAGCCACAGAATGCATGAATTATTTGTAGTGCTCATATCTTGCAAATAAATTGTTGTGGCTTGGGCTTAGCATATGCCCACATCATCTCCAGGTGACCAGTTCTCCTGCCTAGGAAGCCCTTTTATTCCTCAGTATCATCACCATACCAGCCTCTGTTTTCTCATCATGGTACCCACTAATACTATTAAGTCCAGGACGTTATACCCAAGTCTGGGCATATTCTATGCCCTGCTTATATTGTGGGTGAGCATATACAAATGACCTCATGCCTTTGAAGGACTCCTAAAAAAATGAACAGGACTATAAGGGCAAAGTATAAATCACAGGTAAGGGGTTTGACTCCTGAAACAGACACAGATACATGGAGTGTCATCGTCCCTGAAGCTCTGTCAGCTCAGTGGCACGTCCCCTGGTTCCTCGGTCCTGATGCGAGACGCTGCATTCATCTGTACTTCTTTCCTGCGAGACTCTGTTCCTGGAGTCAGGGAGTGAGTCTTCTCTCTCTGGGTCCTCTCTCTCTTTCTTCTAAAGCCAGTGCGCCACTGAGGACTCAGATCATACCCTGAAGTGCCTGGTTTGAACTGTCCTCGCCAGACGGTCAAGGACCAAGACTTTTCACTGCAGCGGCCCAAGGCCTGACAGCGCACCTCTGTCAGGAGTGAAGTCCCGGGAGTTAGGAACTTCCCGTTCACTTGGCTGAAAACAGCACTTGCCACATAAAGACTGAAATGCTATTGAATGAACCGGTTCCCCAGGACCAAGTCAAGTTCACTCAGCACTTGGGAGAGTTCCCAAGTCCCAGAGAGCCATAGCCTGTCTCATTCTCCTGGACCCAAGAAAAACATCAGAACGACTTTCCTCTCTTCTGGGCTTTGTTTTGCCTCCTAGACCTTTGTTATCGGAGAGTGAGGAAGAGGGGCATCACAAAGATCTGTGGGTGCCAAACCCTGGCTTTAGACATTGTTAGCTTGGATGTGGACACAAGAAATGACTGCCTCTGAGTTTATCTGTAGGCAAGGGGGCTGAACCCAGGGCTGGCCCTGAGGGTGGGTTGGGGGTGCAGATACAGGAAAGCCAGTGGTGCTGTGGGATCCAGGTGGGATCCTGTACAGCCTGGAGAGAGGAGTGGGGCGGAGTGCCTCGTTAGCCTGTGATTAATACATCATAATATAGTAATCAACAGGCAGAGCCATGTGAATGCAGCATTAGGCTGGAAATAACACCCACAAGAAACACCGTCTGAAGCCTCCCACGGCATCGCAGTTTGGCCTCTCATTCTGTGTTAGCTCAGGTGAGAGCCGGGGCCCCCGAGGGCCCTGGAAACACAGGCAGCTTCCTAACTGCTTCATGTGGGAAGCGCTGCTCAGCTGAGGGACCACACCCGGCCTGGGACGCCTGCTCCTGGGGGAAGCTTCAGGGCTTCCCTGCCCCGTTATTCCCTCCCTCAGCTCACGCCCAAGTGGAAAGAAGCTGGATTTCCATGGACTGAGGGCAAGGGTGGTTTGGGGCCAAGGTGGTTTGGGGCCACCTTGCAGGTCTCATCCCTCTCCCTGGGGATTCTGTGCCTAGGACTGTCCTTCTTCCTACTGGTGGGCCGTCCTGACCTGTGCATGCCTGGCTGGGGCCCTACACTTGCAGAAGGAGGAAGTGCTTGTGCTTTCAATACTGCTTTGAGGTGGCTCCCCTCCCCTCTCTGCTCAAGTGGGTTTAGACCTGGAGACAAGAAAGAACAAAGGACACCTGCCTCTGGTCTTGGCCAGAGGAGATGTTTGTGTCCAGGCTCCCTCCAGGACCATTGCAGAGTTTTCAGCACAAACTTCCAGAGTGTGCTTTGACCTGCCTTTGTCCTTCCCACCTCTATCTCTGCAGGAGAACCACAGGGCCAGGGAGGGGGACGGGAGCACCTGGCACAGCCCGGACTCAGGTGTGCAGGGACCGGAGTCCCTGGCCAAGCCTTGCCTTCCACTTTCACATAACTTACGCGTAGGAACAGGACAGCACCTGACGTTCTAGGGCGTGTGCACCTCTGGAGGCACGGAATGGGCAGCTTGACCCTGCACATCCCCAGAATTCACAAGGCGTTTGCATTTCCAGTATGTGGCAATTGCTCAGGAGAGAAGGAAACAGTATTTCCGAGCAGCCTTTGGTGCAGAGCTGATGGTGTTTGCCGTGCTAGGAGCGGTATCCCAAAGGTGAGTGGAGAGAGACGTCCCGGTGAACATAAAAGTAATAAGGGCGGATTTCAGCCCAAGAGGCTGACCGAGGCCAACCAGTTGGTTCAGGCAGACTACAGGCTCAACTCTGCTCTGTCCCCCAACAACAGCCCCATCTGCATCTCCCTTAATTCCCTGGTACTTGAGTCCCATCTTCCTGGCTAAGCCTATTTTCAGCCGTTTCTCACTGCAAGGAGAATGCTCCCAGCTCTCTTGTAAAATGTGACCCTTTCTTTACTGCCCCAGCTCAGTGTTCACCATGCAAATAAGAACCAACGTGGGTGCTGCTCGTACAGTAAATTAAGACAATGTGCAACCCCAGCCTAGTAAGCAGGGAGTCACCAGTGTATCTTCTCGGGACAGGAGGGGACGCCCCCCAGGGACTCCAGGCTGGTGGCGTCTGGTGCAGGCTTTTCTGCTCTGGCATCTGATGCATCCAGATAGAGACAGATTCTCTGGGACCTGTTGCTGTCACTTTTTCTTCTTGGCCAGGGGAGATATTTTCTTAGGCCAATTCCACCCTAAGAAAGATCACCATCTGCTCCATTAGGGCAGGAAGAAGTCAGGGATAGGAAGCAGAAGGAAAAGTCATGAGGCTGAGCACAAGTTAGAAGAGGCTTCTGCAGAATTTCCCAGAGTGCTTCTTTTGTTGGTTTGGTGATGCCGGCCCCCACTAAAGTCTATTGTAGGGGTATAGAATACATGATTTCTGGCTTACACACGAAGAAACAACAATAACAACAAGAAGATTGGAGATCCACCTCAAGGCAGGTAGCACATCACCCTGATGTCAGTCCCCTGGGCAGAAAACTGAGGCATCAGGTCACTGTGGCATTGTCCCTCCTTGCCAAAGTACAAGGTATCCAGGTCACCTTGCAGGCTCTGGGGCTGTGTCTCCTCTCTCTGGGCAAGGCCGGCTTTGACTGGCTCTGCCCTTTCGTTCTGGGCTCAGGTGACATGACACGAACTCTGCTCACTGTGTCTTTGCAGAGCTGCATTGCTCCCCTGATACAGCTGTTCCTGGCAGCCCTGGCTTCTGGGTGGAACAGCACCACCTTCCAGCTAGAGGGATGGAGATCTCCTTACAGGCTGGTCATAAGAGGGGGTGCCAGAGGCCGCCACCTTCTGAGGAGGTACTCAGAAGATACGCAGAGCTTTCAGGGAGAGTAGGGCGTCTTCCCTGTGCCATGCCCTGGTGCCCATTGGCAGTGCACAGGTCCCACCACACAGGGCAGAATTCACTGGCATCTAAACAACAGCTCTGTTTGTGGTAGGGTAAAAAACACACCCCGTAGCTTTATGTCGCTCTTTTAATAAGCTCATTAGGAATCCCCAGACGCCGCAAGCACAGCCAGTTCTTTGTTGTGACCATGTGCCGGCTTGCTGGGAATCAGCCTGGCCCACCTCTGGCTTGGCTGGTGGGGAGAAAGGCAACTGGATTAGGAACCTGCTACCTTTCCCTTGACCCCATTCTGTCCAGTGCCTATTCTCTAGGAATCCTGCAGTGCATTTGCTATGTTATACTTTTGCAGTCGGTGCACCTCCCAGGTCTCCTTCCTGGGCTGCCACAGTCCCTCCCTCTGCCTCTCTCTGAGTGTGGGCTGCTGTCGCTCAGAGCTGCACCCTTTCTTGCAGGGAGATGCTGAGGAGGCCACGCCCCACACCAGGGTGACCTGCAGCCGTGAGGAACTGGTGCAGGTTACAAAAGGCCAGCACTTCCCCCAACGTGGGACAAGTCTGGGTGCCATTCCTGCCCCGGGATTCTGGGGGTGGGCAGTTGGAAGAGAGTCTTCAGATAAAGCCATGTTCTTTTCTTGGCTTCTTCCCCTGCCATTCTGCTTTCCTCTCCTCCTTAAGGCTCCTCCTGGGAGCCCTCCCTCCGTAACTACCTGGCACAGAATCCTCCATCTCAGACTTAGCATCTGGGGAACCCCACCCAAGACAAATACCTTACTCTAGTGGTGAGTGTGTGTGTGAATGTGTGTGTGTGTGAGTGTGTCAGAGTGTGCATGTGTGAGTGTTCAGGAAAGAAGAAATGCTGGGCTGGGATCAGATGAATTCAATTCATCGAACATTTTCTATGAAGCATGGAACAGAGGCACTGAGGGAGGAGGGCCAGGAATACCTGCAGGGGAGAGCACATCCCCTGAGTCTGGAGGAGGAGGGATAAAAGTGCAAAGGGGAAGAGGAGCGGTGGGAGTGCAGCAAAGCAACTGAGCCCTGGAGAGAGGGTTGGCAACCCGCCTGCGTCTGGGGTGAGCACTGGAACCCAGCGGGGCTCAACCTGGCCTTTCTGAAGCCAGGGCTGCCCTACTCCCACTCGCCTCACTCCCTTGAGCTGGGCTGACTGGGTGAAGACTGGGTACGGACCCCTCGCCCTGCCTATCGCCACCATGTCAGGACACGGTGCACCTGCTTGCGGGATGTCACTGTGCCTGGCACAGCACCGAGTGAAATGGTTTGCACTCATTAAATGTCTGTTGAACGAAGTTGACACCATAACTGCTCTTAACCCAGGTTGCATCTTGTATGTCAAGGTTCAGTAAAGGAAAAAATCTCCAATCTACGTAGTTCAAACCAAAAGGGGTTGCGTACAGGAATTTGGGGGCTCACACAATCATCGGAAGGGCAGAAGAAGCAGATTCAGGATTGAGGCTACTACAGCGACTCCCAGAACAACACAGAATTACTGAAGCCATGGCTCAGAGGCACCATCGAGGGTATGCTCTTGGACGTCAGAGCTGCCACTGGCCCCAGAGAAGCCTCTAGAGACCTGCAGATGGGAGAAGAGACAGTGGAATTCAGGGAGCAGGCAGTCAGATGGAGAGGCTGTGCAGGCTAACATTTCGAATCTTGGAAAATGAAGCATGAACACTGGAGACTCCTGCAAGCCTGTTATGACCTTGATAGCCACCAACAGCTAGGGCTGCAGGAAGAACACCCCCTCCCATTTGTCTGCCAAATCTTGTGCAAGTGCGTGCAATGGGTGGCATCTAATCCACACCCAGAAACATAGTGCAAGGTGTTTTGGGAAATGCTTTCCAACCTTGTGGTGTCGATGGTGGAATGCTGGGAGTGAAATGGTGGATGAGCGAGCCAGCCACAGGGGTCTTCCACAGGCTTCTCTCCACTACCCTGGCCTGCAAGAGATCACCGAATGGCAAATCCCTCTCAGTCCACGCAGCTCTTACTGGCGGGGTATGGGGGCCCGGGCGGTGGGGGGACAGAGCTGATGGTCCTTAAGCCCTCCGGGATGGTTGGAAAAGCTCTGTGTGATCGAGGACAGGAAATAGGTTACACAGAGAAGGTTCAGACCACGGACATGGAGACCATGAGGACAGAGACTTCGGCTTTATGTGCCAGGCTTCTGATTCCAGTGCTGGGGCCAAGTCCTGGGGTGTTGATGGGGCACAGCACTGAAGATGTCCTCCCCAGATCATACACATCTATCTTCAGCTGCTGTAAGCCTGCAAATGCAGCTTATCTGGGGGGAGGCGGAGGCCAAGAACTCACTAGGAATATTAGTAATATATTAGTATAGTAAAGGGAAATTAGTAGACAAAATTAGAGACGAAACTCGAATAAGGCTTCTTCCATAGGTTGACAGACATCTGACTTCTTCAAGATCTTCCTTTTGCACAGGGAAGGCCACGGTGCCCTCCACCCTCTTCCAAGAGTCAGATAACTCCCAGGTCTCACCCTCGGGCTCTGCAGAGCCTCGCACTGAGAACCGTGAGCAGAAATGCCAAACAGTGGCTCTCCGTTCAGACAAGCTGCAGACCAACCGTTTATTATTGAAATGGCTTTCCTTCCACTTCATGCCAACCGGTGAACATTCTGGGGAGGGAGATTTTACTCTCTTTAGAGAGAATTCTAGAGCTGTTCGGCAGAGAACCGGCTCTGTGATGAGGCCTCTGCTCCTCCGGTGTCCTTGGGCGTGGTATGTTCGGTGTGAGGGACAGTCCCTTGCTGGGAATGTCATTAAGGAGAGTTGGGCACCGAGAGAATGTGGGCTGGAGGGACTCGAGGATCTCCCAGAGCTTTTCTCCTGATGTTCTGTGTTTCTGTGACTTAACCTGGAGATGTGCCTGGCAGGAAGCCATTGGCCATTGGCGGGGAGTAGAGAACTTGACCATAAGGAAAGGAGCAGTGGAGTCTGAGGCCTTGGGTGTCTGCTCGGGCTGTATTGGATGGCTGGTCCTGCTCTGTCTTCTCTCTCCTCTATACTTGCCATTCATGTTCCCATTCTGTGTGGGAGGGGAGTGAGCTGGTGGCTGTCATTCTGTGTTGGCATCTGTAGGGATTGGCACCTCCCTTCCAATGGTTTGGGGCCTCAGGTGCAGACGCACTCCAAGCTCCTCTGAGGACTGAGGTGTAGAGAGAGCCCAGCTGAGTTGTAACGCGCTTTGTCTGGTGGAGAAGTGGCTGGGCATTTCTCCAACACCCCAAAGGGATGATGGGGCAGGGTCCATTGCAGGGGAGGGCACGCCACAGGCCTCCACAACGGCAGAGGAGTTTTGGCTCGGAGGTGTGTGTCGCAGGATGCCGGGCCCCTCCCACCGTAACTGATGGTGGGTGTGCTCACACATGGAGCTAGGAGAGCAGCCGGGGAGGGGGCTGGGATGGGCTAGAATCCAGCTCCTCACTTGGCCAGAGCATGCTTCCTGTGAGCCTCAGAGTGTCCTCTTCTCTAGCCAATGGCATGCGTCTGTACCCCTGCGTATGAGTGGGCCTGTGTGCTTTTTGTGTACATGCATGTAGACATGCATGAAAGTGTCTGTCTATATCAAGCTATGTATGTGTCTACATGTGGATACCCATATGTGGCCCGGTGCATTGTGTGTGCATGCTGATCCATATGCTTCTTGGGCAAGGGGAGGAACGCATGTGTGTGTGTGCATGTGCATACATGCGTGCATGCACATTCCAAGTTTGCACGGGCAGGTCTCTTGCCGGGCTTTGCCTTGGGCCATTGGTTCCTAGAGGGTGAGTTTGGGTTTGTCCTCCATGCTCCAGGGTCGATGGCATTGATCCAAGAGGAGTGAAGAATCAATTGTAATTTGGTTGGAGGGCCTGGCGCCAGAGTGTGTGAAGAGTAATTAGAGGGAGAGGAGCCGATGCAGAGGGCTGGGCCCACTGCTCTTGGTAGGGGCTGCAGGCCTGTGGGCAGATGGGGGCAGCGTGGGCAGAGCAAAGCCTCATTCAGCAGGTTCTGGGACTCTTCATGTGAGTGCTTGATGCCCAGCACAGCCTCCTTTCCTTTCCTGGGCTCAGGACAAGCTCCGAGAAAAGCCCACAGGGAGTGTTGGGGTGGAGGCCACGCTGCTTGTTTGCTGGTCTACAGCGTGATGGGAACAGCATCTCCTGACAGACACCGTGTCTTTCACCACCAGGCATCTCTTACATGATAATAGAATCACACGTCATTTATTCAACTTGCCTTTCAACAAATTTCCATTTTTCTATTCTCCTTTGAACCTTATATCATAATCATGAGATGAGATAACAAGTATCAAGCCCCACTTTGTGGCTACAGAAATGGAGGCACATGTGCAAGGTAACTTGCTAGGGTTCCCATAATGAGTGATTGGCAGAGCCTGGTTCACAGTTCAGGCCCAGCTCGGCCAGCACAGGGGTTCCTCTAGCAACAGGTCACAGACCTTGTGTGTGTCTGAGGACACCTGGTCATCTGGAGAGAAGGTTGGTGGTTTGGAGTATGGTCCCTGCTCCTACAAGGGCCGTGGCTCCCCAAGCTGTGCCTGAGCCTCAGGGGCTTTGCAGAGGCTCTACTCTAGGGCCCTGCTTCCAGGCTGTGATTCAGCAGGTCTGGGGGCATCTGAGGTGAAGTCCGGAAGCTGAGTTCTTATCATGTGCTCCAGGTGATCCTGACACCGGTGGTCCATGAGCCTGGTTTGGGGGAACAGAAACAGAGCTTTAGGGGGTGGAGACTGAGAGAGATGTCAGGAAGCAGGTAGTACCAGCTCAGGGCAGGGGCTGCTACAGGGAAGCCTGAGTGCCTGGCATCCCGCCTGCCTGTGGTAGGGTAGGAGAAAAGTGGGGCTGTCTCTGCTGTGAGTGAGGAGTGAAGATGGAAGGACCGAATGACCGTTCTTGAAAACCCGGGCTGTTCTGAGGCTCCTTAAGACTCTTGTTCTATGGGCTTTGGAAGAGAAGCAGCTGCATCTTTCTTAGGCAGTGGAGGGTCGGGGGGTGCGGGTGTGGCGCGGGTTCAGGAAACAGGAGGGGAGCATGATAGGAGATAGAAAACGAGTAAGAACAAAACAGAGAGCAGAGTGCTTGGGTGCCTTCACTGACTGCTAATGGTGACAGATTCACAGCCATTGCTGTTAAACGCCTGAGATCATTTGCCAGCGTGAGGAGCACAAGGAAAGAATTCTGTCCTAACAGATTCATCAGCAAGGAGGGGAAGGAAGGGGGACCAGCTCAGGGCTGGGAAGACTGCCTGGGATTCTGGGAAGAAAAGGAAGATTGGGACAGCATAGGATATGGGGCAAAATGAGGGTCTGAAAGCCCCTCCGTCCCTGGCCAGTGACTGTTCTGCCCTCACAGCAGCCAACCAAGCATGAGAGGTATGGGGCTTCCAAAAAGATGGGGTGTGTGCTTATGTAAGTGAAATGATTCCATTCTGAGCATCAGAGAACCTTCTACAGAAAGCAGCAGGTCATAGGATGAGGCTGGTTGGGGACCTAGCAGTGCCCAGAGGTCTCCTTTGCCTAAAGTAATCTGCAAAGTAGTTCTCGGTCTCCACATCCAAGAACTACTTTGAAACATCAGAAGTACCTTCTTGAATCCACAGAAGCCTCCCGACTGTCCTTCTGGGACCTGTCCTAGGATGACTCGGCTTAACACCGGTCCTCCTGGCATAGTGATTCTCAGATAGGTCACAGACCTGGTGACGGGTTTCACATGAGGGAAGGTGGTTGAGGGGTGGTGACGGGAGGAGCAGAGGGATAAACGGACAGCATACAGCTTTAGGGGTTGGAAGGAGAAGAGAGATGTCAGGTGAGACAAAAGTTATAATTAAGAGAAGGATTAGAAGGATTTCAGGGTGACTTGAAATTATCTTCTTAATTTTCTAGAAACTATTTTGACCTCTTAGCTAGTCACGGACTGACTAAGGAGAGAGTCAAAAGCCATGCGAGGGTGCATATGCCTGCCCACCCCTCTTGGCCCATCTGCTACCCATTTCTCCCTTCTTGGTGTGATGCGCCAGTCCCAGATGGCACCCGTCCCCACCCGGTTTCCTGTATTCATTTCGGTTCTCATTCCTTGCACAATTACTCATACATGAGCTAGGCTGGGATGCATAACAATATACCCTAACATTCGTATAATGCTGTGCAGTCCTCAAGCTCCTTTTACACCCATGACGTCATTGGATGCACACGGCATGCCACGAAGGAGGTCACACAGTGTCATGGCTGAGAATACAGATTCTGGAGGCGGGCTGCCTGGGTTCCAATTCAGTTTCTACTCCTACCATTGGTGTGATCTTAGGCAAGTGCTTTCGTTTATTCTTCTATACAGTGAGGATAGTAACAGATCATTCCATTTAATGTCATGAGGATTCAAGGATTTAATCTTTGTAAAGTGCTTATAACAGGGCTTGGCGTTCAGGAAGCTCAATATGTGTTAGTATTATTATGGTGATTATTCCAGGTTAGTAGACAGGAAACTGAGACTCAGATGGGGTGAGTAACCTGTCTACATCTCAGAAATTTGGCAAGACTGGGGCATGAACCCAGATCTCCTGGCTTATGGTCCCGCAACATGGCAATGCTGTGTCACCAAGGAAATCAATATGCTTTGCACAGACTATTCATCTCCTGGCCTGGAAGTGCCTGGGGCTGGGAGCCAGAGTGGTTGTTAGCGATATTGACAGTGTTCTCTAGTACATGTTAGGCACAGTGCTGGGTGCTGTATGGTCTCCAGTCATTTGATCATCCCGACAGCCCTGAGAGGTAGGTATTTTCAACCCCTGTTTATAAGACTCCTGGGTCAACAGGGTTGGACTTGAATATATCTGACTTAGCTGGTCTTCTGGATGCAGGTAAGCGGCCTCTGGTGTCCTGCACCTCTGAGAACTGCTCCAGGCTTCGCAGCCCTGCTATGGAGGCGCTGTCCACAGTGCTGAAGGACTCGGCTGGACCACCACTGCCGCCAGCCTGGGGCACACGGGTGTGTGTGTACAAGGCTCTCTGTTCACTCCCCTGCACCCCTATCCTCAGACAAGGGGCTTTCTGATGCCACATGTCTCTCTGATCTCCAGAGGCTGAGAAACCAGGGTGCTTTACAGGATGAGAGTCATCTGTCCATCCTAAACCTCTCTCCCTTTCTTGGGTGTGTAGGGCACTACGGATCTACAGGTACAGCGCAGCATGTGTGTGAGTGCACACGCGTGCATGTGCACACACAGCCGGTGTGCCGTTGCTGTATCTGTATGCATCTCTAGGTTCTCTACTGGCCTGGTGTATGTGAGAAAGTGTGTGGGTGGCAGGTCTCTATGGGGTGGCACAGCACCTGTCTGCGTGGGTGGTGTGCGAGTGTGTGTCCCTGGAGTGTGCGTGGTGTGGGGAGTATGTGGAGGAGGCTAACGACTGTGGTCTGTGGGGTGCTGGCTGTACTGCAGTTGTGAGGTCTAGTTTTCTTGGCTTCATCTTTACCTTTTCCGTGAGTCGCCCTGTACGCAGCCGTATGTGCAGACACGCAGGGACATATGCACACACTCACACACGCATGCACGCACACACACCTGTGTCCTCAAAGCTTTTCACACCTCCTTCTTCCATATCCACTGACACACGGGTAGCGCCCTGCATTAGGGTGCAGCGCTCACATGTGCATGCAGACACTGAGCCAGGTGCACACGGAACACAAGCACACACACCCGGGCCCCGGGCTGACCCCGCAGAAGAGGTTCGTTGCTCCCCGCCGCTTTCCTGTCCCTGATCTTCCGCCTCCTGTCTCCTCCCAGGGGCAGGATCTTGTCCTTGGTCTCTTCTCTCTTGGGAGTGGCGTTCTTTGGCCTGGTGGTCTTGGTAGATCACTCCGGGGCTCGGTCTCAGCACAGTGAGGAGGGTTAGGCACTAGCCGGCATGGCCGCATTTCCGCGCGGAAACCGGATTTGTCCTCCTTCTGCCGGTCGGTTCCGCGAGGCTCTCGCCAGCGCCACCTGCTGGCGGTCGTTCCCCAGCGCCTGTAGCCCGGGCGGGTGGGACCCGGGTGCCCCAGAGGCCGGGACTGCGTGAGGCATCGGCAGCCTGGACGCTGGGACCGGAGCAGGGGTGGAGAAGGTGGGCATCAGGCGGACAAGTCTCCTTGGGACCTGCTTTAGGCAAGACGAGAAGGGTGTTCTGGGGACGTCTATGCCGGGAGTTCTGGTGTGGGAGAGCATGAGGCCCACCTGCACACGAACACGTGTGTTCACGTGTCCTACCTGCACACAGCCCACGTTAGCCTCGTGATGCGTGAGGATGTGGCACACACTTGCACATACGAGCAGCTCCAGAGGGAGCAGATGGTGAAGATAACATATGTGTGGTTATCTGAAGAGATTCTGCGTGTGTGTGCGCGGGAGGGTCCACATTGGTGTGTGGACCTCTGTACGTGTGATTTTGCATACGTGTGTGTGTTCCTACAATGGCTGTGTGTGCGGCATGTTGCTTGTGTGTGTGTTTGTGGAAACACGTGGGTTTTAGTTATGTTAGCACACCATATGGTAAAAGCCTGGGCATTTCTGATTATGCCAAACCCTTCAACCTAGACACAGGTCTCTGAAAAACTGTCAACATTTTCTTCTACACTGCCAACTCCTGATCCCCCCAAGGGCACTGCCTGTCCTTCAGCTGATACTCAGCCTCCTCCCCTTCTCTTCCTTCGTGCCCTTCTCTAAATGCCCATAATTCATGTTAGAGTCAGACTCGGTGGAATTCCGTGTACAGAGATTTCCCAGCTACCATCATTTCAGGGCTGAGGGTGGCTGAACCAGCCACTGACCCCTTCTTCTCTGCCAAGAGCAGCCCGTTGGCCTGGATGATGAATGGTGAACCATCCACCCTGGCCCCTCCTCAGTCCCTGCTTTTTCACAGGGCTCATGCCTCAAAGAACCTCCACAAAGGGACGGCAGCCCAGGGCAGAGAAAGGCCCCTTCTCCCCACAGCAAATGCTCTTTTCAAACCAGCCTCCCTCTTGTTGGAATGTTGCAGAGGCTGCTCGGTGCCCCTCAATTAACCTTGGGAAGCTGCCAGGAGAGCAGCCCTCGCAGAGCCAGCCCCTCCGTCTCCTTCTCCCCATATTCCCCCTTCCATCAGCTCATTGTCCCGGATTCCCCATGAGACTCTCTTTTCAGTGCCTCCACTGGCCTCCTCCCACACGCGCCCCCCCCCACCACTGCCCCAGGCTCCCCTGGCAGCTGTGCCCACCACCAAGGCCCAGGCTCTGTTTTTCCAAGTTGCTTTCCTAGAAAGGGAATGGGGAGGGAGTCCAGCTTCTGAGCCCTCCCCAGTCAGGGCTCTGGATCAACTCTCCTTTCTCAAACAGGTCCCCTTATTATGTTTATTCCTCTCACCCTGCCCGCAGGAACACACCCTTCTCATTCATACACACCCAAATATCCTTGACAGCCGGGCCTCGCTGGGTTGGGCAGTCCTCTCTATCCTCTATCTCATGTTTTCCCCTTGTCTTTAACCACCTAGAACAGACACTGGGCTGCAGACAAGGTCAGAGGTTAAGCACCACCCTCTAATTCTAGCCAGGGCCATGGCAACCACATCCCACAGGGCAGATGGAGGTCCGGCTGCGCTCTCCTCACTGGGCTTCTGGTAGACCTCCTGTGCATAGCACCTCTTGAGCTTGCTGTGGACTGGCTGCCATACTAACCTCTTAGCTCACTAATTCTTCTGAGCAACCCTGTTGTCTCTTAGCTGTACGTTCTGTGAGGGCAAGAACCATGTTTGTGTTACTTGTCTTGCACCTAGTAAAGCGCTCAGCTCCCAGTAGCTGCTTGGCACACGTTGGTTTGTTCAGACTGTTGATTGAGTGGTTGGACATTTGTAAAAAAACGAGGCTTAGGGAGGTTACGCAACTTGCTTAAGGATGCACTGGTGGTGAGGAGAGGCAGGGACAGGACCCAGGTCTTCTGAATCAGAGTCCAGGAATCTCTCCTCTGTGCCATATTTGCCTTGTGTCCAAGTACCATGGAAACTTGTTGCTGTGGTACCCTCTGCCATGGACGTGTTTTCCAAGAATAAATCCGGATCTGTCTCTAGGCTGTCCATACCACTCTGAAGCCCAGCGAGGGGAGGGACAGAGAGGAGGAGAGGAGAGAAACAGAGAAGGGAGGGGTTAGGATAGAAGGCTGTGAAAGAGGCCGGGCAGCGGGGTAGCAGCGGAGGGAGGCAGGCTGATGTTTCCATCTGACCTCTGCCCCCTGTCTGGTCCCCAGCCCCTCTCTTCCTGTCCCCTGCACCTGCTGGGGCAATGTGCATGCCAAGGCTCCCGGGAAGGGTGGGGGCAGTGAGATAAAGCTGCATTGGGCATCTCCAGTAATACCACACAAGGCCCTTTTGTGTGGGTGTTGAGAGCTCAGTGTGGAGAGGTCCGGGAATGAGAGGTCTGGGGGTCGAATGGGTACAAGAATAGACCCCCTAGAGCCCTCCAGCTGTGGCTCCAGGGCCCAGTCTCCTCCCCCACCCCCAGCCTATCCATCTGCAGGCCCAAAGCAGAAGCGCAGGCCCCCCACACCCCTGCGAGGGCCTCTTTCCTCTCCCCAGCCCCCACTTCTGTGCCCTCGGCTTCAGTTTCGTTTCGGCCGAGAGAGGTGCTTTCTCCTTCTCAGCATTTCCTTCCACCCAGACCTGTTTCTCACCACCTCCCTCCAAATTAACCTACAACTCGCCCCATTTGCCTATGCCTCCTTTCCACCTTTCTGAGTGGACTTATTTCCTCATTCTCCCTCAACACAGTTCTGTTCTAAACATGGAAGCCTGTTCCTCGTGCCACACACTGACCAGCCGGGCTACCGCCTTGCCACTTCTGCACGTTCGGTTGCCACACATCTTTAGGGAATGCCCACTTGGGCTAGGTGCTGCACAGTCCAGCCCCTTGACCTCAGCAAGTTTCAGAGCAGCAGCTTTCCTGGCTGGCAGTCTCTTATTCTTCCATTCCGTCTCTCCCTCTCCTTTCTTGAAGACTGAGCTCAGACCTCACTTCCTTCACTCAGCCCTCACCATCTGCACCATCTCCATTTTCTTTTCTTTCTTTCTTTTTTTTTTTTGAGATGGAGTTTCCATCTTGTTGTCCAGGCTGGAGTACAATGGTACAATCTCGGCTCACTGCCACCTCCACCTCTCGGGTTCAAGTGATCCTCCTGCCTCAACTTCCCGAGTAGCTGGGATTACAGGCGCCTGCCACCAAGCCAGGCTAATTTTTTGTATTTTTTGTAGAGATGGGGTTTCACCATGTTGGCCAGGGTGGTCTTGAACTCCTGACCTCAGGTGATCTGCCTGCCCCGGCCTCCCAAAGTGCTGGGATTACAGGCATGAGCCACTGCGCCATTGTCCTGTTCTACTGCAATTCAAGTCTGGGCCATCATCACTCTTGCGATGCTGTAGACAGAGTTTAGTAAGTGCCGTTCATGTGGTCAGCCTTGTTTTTCCATCCAGGTGCCAAGGTCCTGAGTGACTGAGACTGTGGCTGGTCACTCTGGTGTTCTCCATAGGGCCTAGCACAGTGCTGACTGCAGGCTGGTGTCCAGGTGCTACTCATTCATTGTGGAATCCCTTCTGCTGGTGCTTCTTGAGTGTAGGCCCTGGGCCTGTCTGTTTCTGGCATTCTAGCATGGCTTGCTCCTTGGCTGACTCCTCACAGCTTCTTGAGCCACTGCTCGAGTCCACCTTTTGGCAGTTTCAAGGTTGCCATTTGCCTGAGTCCAGGACTCCATGTGCCTCTGTGGAACGTCTGTGCTGTACTAGAATCTCTGGCTATTCAAGCCTTGGGGAGAAAGCCAGGTCTCATTTTCTTCCTGTATCATATCACAGGGCCATGACCTTGGGCTGCTGGAGAGTCTGTGACAAAGAAACTGCCCATCAGAGTCTTCAGATCCTTCTCTCCTGGGCCTTAGTTCCCACTACCTTCTACGGTCCCTTTTCCAGATGGAGGAAGTAGAACTCAGACAAAGAGAATGAGCCACGCCTTTGGGCTGCTGGGGCCAGAGCTGGATGGTGCAGTGGAGCCCTGATTCTAGCTGTCTTCCAGACTTCTGGATGCCAAGAGTTTGAGTGAGGTTCGCTCTGCTAATCTGTCACTGCGCCTTGCAGCTGGGGCCTGTGGCCAAGGGCAGACAAGGGCATACTCAGGTGGGCCAGGGTAGCCCCAGGAGGCCTGAGAACAACATTTTTAATGATGCAGACATTGGCGAGGTGAGGAGTTGCTGAACAGTGTGGGTGAAATGTTCCTGGGGGGCAGTTCATAAGCAGGGCTATCTATATAGGGCTCCTGAGTTCTATGGGACAAATTTCATGCAGAGTAATGAACTTCCTTTCTGTAGTCCTGCCTTAAGTCACACAACAATGAAATATGTCTTCTCTGAGATTGTTCAGAGCTGGCCTGGAACACCAAGAAGAAAGAGGAGAGGGATTAGTAAGGCTGAGGGTGCTGTCCATCTAGTTTTCAAATAAACTTATCCTAAATTATAGGTCTACTTTCAACCCTGGGCAAGGACTCCTCCCTTCTCAGCCAGGCAAGAAATGAATACAGTTCAGCTAAAATTCTAGTTTCTTTATCATTAATTTCTACTACATTGTCACAAACAAATCTTTAAGAACTTGGACTTCAGGCTCAGCATGAGAGAATTCTGCTCTGTAGAGATGCATGTTTATACCTGTGCACACACAAATGACCAGGACAGGTTCTGAGAGAGTGTCATCTGCTGCCCACTTGCATATGTGGGCAGCAGTTGGCATACATGCTACCTCTGCCATATGCACGGGATGGTGACAGCACAGGGAAGCAACATTAGGCTGCACCCTGCAATGGATGGGATTTGGGTAGATCCTCTTCCTGGGCTGTGGACTCATCTGGATGAAATATAAAATGATTCTATGGTGGTCGGAACGGGTATCTTAAGCTAGGAAGGGCTGGATCAGTGTCTGGGTCTGTTACCACCACCTAACCAAGCCGTGGCCTTCAGAGGAGATTGCACCTCAATAGAACTCCGGACATTGTAGCAATTTTTTTTAAATGGGGTCTTGTTCTATCACCTGGCCTGGAGTACAGTAGTGCAATCATAGCTCACTGCAGCCCAGAACTCCTGGGCTCAAGGGATCCTCACACCTCAGCCTCCCAAGTAGCTGGGACGACAGGAGCATGCCACTGTGCTGCTAATTTTTAATTTTTTTTTTTTTTTTTTTTTGTAGAGATGGGGTCTTGCTTTGTTACCCAGGCTGGTCTCGACTTCCTGACTTTAAGCAGTCCTCTTGCCTCAGCCACCCAAAGTGCTGGGATTATAGGGGTGAGTCACCATGCCCAACCTGGTAAATTTGACTCATAATGAAGTTTGCGTTTGAATAAGACAAAGTATTCAGGAATTTATATTTGGAGAGGGCAAGATGGATGGTTAGAATATCTACTTGGGTCCAGAAAAACAACTTAAGACCAGAGGCCACCCACCCAAGAGACAAGCGGGGAGCCAGGAGAGACGAACGCCATGTGAGGTGCTTGCAACGTTGTGGGGGGATTTTGAGCCTAGATAAAAAATTCTTATGGTGAGAGGGCTTGAGACCCTTGCAAAGCTTTTCTCCACTTCTGCGTCAGATCTTAAGATTATATATTTATGTTTCAGAAATGCAATTTTATTTATTTTCCTCTCTCCTTCAAGTTCTTTTAAAATATGCTGACTGGTCTCTGGTGTATTAAGAGAAAGCAAGGTGAAAGGATTTGCTTCACAAACAGGCTAGTCTTCTGCAAGGATCAAGGGTACATCCCTGACACCTGGGACTGGTAGTGGTAGCTTGACTCAAAGGGAGAAAACTCTGAGATCGGATACTATATTGCAAGCCCTTTTGTGTTGGTCAATTTTAGATGTCGACTAGGGTAAGGGCTGCCCAGATACCTCACAAAACTTTCTTTCTGGGTGTGTCTGTGAGGGTGCTTCTGGAAGAGGTTGGCGACAGAATTGGGAGGCTGAGTGAGGATGGGCTGTCCTCACTAGCGTGGGCAGCCATCATCCTACCCTCCATCAAAGCTCCATATAGAGCAACAAAGGCTGAGGGTGGGCAAATTGCTCTCTTCTGGAGCTGGGGTAGCTTCTCCTGTCCCTTGGGCATCAGAACTCTAGGTTCTCAGGTCTTTAGACACAGACTGAATTATGCCACCAGCTCGTCTGGTTCTTCAGCATTCAGATGGCATAGCATTGGACTTCTCAGGCTCCAGAATTGCATGTGCTAATTTCTATAATACATCCCATTATATCTCTATATGTATATTGGTATCAATATTGATGTCTATATCAATCCTATTAGTTCTATTTTTTTCTGGAGAACTCTAATATATACCTTTCTTTCTAGATATTTCTTCTAGCAGTCATTTTTTTTCCTTCAATTTTGAAGACTGTTTTCATTGCAAATTGTATCATCCAGAAATGGCTGCAACACTCTCTCCCATCCCATAAGTTCTTCTTAAAATGTGACAGGGGCCGGGTGCGGTGGCTCACGCCTGTAATCCTAGCACTTTGGGAGGCCAAGGTGGGTGGATCACCAGGTCAGGAGTTCGAGACCAGCCTAGCCAATATGGTGAAACCCTGTCTCTACTAAAAATACAAAAATTAGCCAGATGTGGTGGCATGTGCCTGTAGGCCCAGCTACTTGGGAGGCTGAGGCAGAAGAATCACTTGAACCTGGGAGGCGGAGGTTGCAGTGAGCTGAGATCGCGCTACTGCACTCCAGCTTGGGTGACAGAGTAAGATTCCGTCTAAAAAAAAAAAAGTGACAGGGACATTGTTCTATTGAGAGGTGGGGAACTGTGTCCTCTCCCTTTGAATTGGGGCAGGTTTTTGACCCTGATGGAAGTGATGCTATGTGTCTTCCAAGGCTGGGATATGAAGGGTCATATGCCTTTCACCTGGTTCTACTGGGACGCCAGCTTTTGGAATCTAGCCACCATGCTTTGAGGAAGCCCAGGCAGCCTGCAGAGAGGCCCGCTTGAGGAAGAATCACAGCCCTTTGCTGGCAGCCCAGGCTAACAGCCAGCGTCAACCTGCTAGCCACGTGAGTAAGCCATCCTGAAAGGAGAAAGGTCCACACCCCAGTGGAGCTGATGCCACATGAAGTAGAGAAGAGCTGTCCTCACCAGCCAGTGTCCAAATTGCGGATTCATGAGCAAATGAATGAGCCTTCTTGCTTTAAGCCATGATATTTTGGGCTGGGTTTTTACACGGTAAGACAACTGATACAGTTCCCTATTTACGTAAACACTAAACACGCTCTTTGGTGTTTGTGTTGAGTAAATTGCTTTTATTTAGAACTGCCTCTCCTTTTCACAAGCAGCTGTCCCAACAATTGTTCCACCCTAGATTCTGCAATGAGGTCTGGCAACCACTGAGGAAGGTGAGAAGTGACAGACAAGTGAACTATTGTTTTTGAGTCCTCCTTGCTCAATGACTATGAGGAGGGAATGAGGATAGTTTCCTCTTCTCCTGCACTTGAAGCTCCTGTCAGCCCCCTTTCTCACATGTCCTCCAAAGGCCTCTGGGATGTGCAGGTAGGTGGCTACATTTGGTTTTTTTTCATAGACACACTGATAAGACTATTGTTTTGTATTTCCAAAAAGTCAGTACCTCTTAAAAGAAGATGACAGACACTCCCATATCTGATATACATAGCATTCCTGGATATATTACTGCATTTATCAGCGACATCGATGACATTCAGGTACACCTAGGAGCTGCGCAGGGAAGTGGCTCATGTTCCTCCCTCATGTCCCTTTTGGACATCTGGGGTCCATGCAACCCTTGAACACTCAACTGGATGTGTCTATTCTAGGAAGGGGCAGCCATCCTTTCTGGGTCCAAAGCTCAGCCATACACCAAGAGGAAAAGATTTATATTTGGAGAGGGCAAGATGGATGGTTAGAATATCTACTTGGGTCCAGAAAAACAACTTAAGACCAGAGGCCACCCACCCAAGAGACAAGCGGGGAGCCAGGAGAGACGAACGCCATGTGAGGTGCTTGCACCTCACATGGTGTGAAAAGGAGAGGCAGTTCTAAATAAAAGCAATTTACTCAACACAAATACCAAAGAGCGTGTTTAGTGTTTACGCAAATAGGGAACTGTATCAGTTGTTCCCTATCAGACTCATTCCTCACTGTAAGCTGATACAGTATATCTCTCTTTAGCTGATCTGAAACCCATGTCTAATGATGATGATGATGATGAACTTTTCCCTTTGTATCTTAATTTTCTTCCCCTTCCTCTCTGCCTTCATCCCTTGTTCCACTCTGTTTCCAGTAGAATTATCCAGAAGAAATTTGTTCTCCTCTTTAGATAGATCCTTCGAACCCCTTCCCAACCCAACTCATGTTCTAAAGCTTGTTACATGTTTTTTTCTTTCCAATTTGACAGACACTTTTGTTGTTGTTGTTGTTTGTTTTTTAACAGGGTCTCATTCTGTCACCCAGGCTGGAGTGCAGTGGCATGATCATTGAGCCTAGAACTCCTGTGCTCAGGCAATACTCCTGCTTCAGCCTCCTGAGTAGCTGAGACTACTGGCATGAGCCTCCATGCCAGCCATCCATTCTGACAGACAGTTCTACTTTCCTAGCAGGAGGCACAACCCTGAGTAGGACAAATGGATGGCCAGACAAAGCAATCAAGTTGGGTGGTGAGAGTGGCTCCATCTTTTTCCTTGCCCTGCAGGCCCCTAGGAGAGGGTTTCTCTGAGACCTGATGTTTCCCACTCCATACCTAACAATGGTGAGGAACTAGGGCCAGCCTTTGTGGATCCAGCACTTTTCTCTAGGCCACAGTTAGCTGCTTAGAGGTTGTGGGAGGAGAAGGATCCTGTTATGACCAATTCTGCAAATGGATTCCAATATGTCTTTACAGTCCCGGGGCCCTGGGAAAGTGTGTAAGTGTGTGTGTATATGTGTGTGTGTGTGTGTGTGTGTTGGGGGTGGAGTTATTCTGGATCATGCCACCTGGAAATCACTGCATCAATGAGACCTGGAGCAGCTCACTTCATTGTCCCCAGAAAGGCATCTTTGCCCAAGAAGAGAACCAAAATCATGGCTCAGGGAGAGATGGCCCCAAGTTATGCATCTTGAGTGTGTTTGCACAGGCGGAGGGGTGGGTAGGGTAGAAGGTTATTCAACAGTCCTGGTTCTCCAGATCTATCCAGGCCCTCCACCTTTATCCATGTGCTCACTGACTGCTCTGTTGGGGGCCTCTTTCTGCCTCCCGGCTGGCGGTGAGCTAAGAGGCTTCCAGTGTCAGGGAATGCTCCACCTCCGGTGTTCAAGGCCACTTTTTGTGCATGTGTGTGTACCTGTGTGCACGCTTTCCCAGAAGCAAGTCTCCTTCTTGTTGTTTTGGGAGCTTCGTGTCCTGGAGCCAGGGCTTTGTGGCTAACGAGTGCTTTGAGAGGATGAAATTCCTGAGCTCTCGCTCGCTGACCCTCTGCCTTCCTTCCTTGGCCAACAGCCCATCCCAGGGAGCGGTGTGATTCTTACCACTGCCTTCACTCCTTGAAAGAACAAACATCTTCACTGCAGCCTCTGAGCGCTGGTGTGAGGTGATTGTTTGTAGTAGATGTTTCCACGACACTCATTTATTTCTTCTGCAAATACAACTGTATCGGGGGAGGGGAAGCAGACAGGCTAGGGTAGGGAGACTGGAACATACGAAGACCTTCCAGTTTCCTATTTACATTCCTCTGTAGGATGAGAAGCTCCTTCCCTTTCCCTGGGTCTCCTCCATCCCAGACTCCTAAAGCTTCCCCCAAACCCATCTTGGTTTCATGCGGCCGAGACGGGGCTGGGCTCCGAGTAAGGTGGAGAGGGGAGGAACCATGTGCGTGAGGAAGCAGCCTTTATCAGGAGAAGTGGGAAAAAGACCCAACTTTGACTGCTTGGAGTCGGGATTCAGTAATGATGAGCAGCAGTGACCAGCACTGGGGGTGGAGTGTGTGTGCACGAGTGTTCCTGAGGGGTCTGTGGCACTTCGCAGCTGAGCCAATGACTCACTCTAAATCTTAGCGACTTTGAGAGGTCATTTTAGTCATCCCCCGGTCTGCATCACGTTTGGAGGGGGTGGTGCGCTGCTCTGGGGACGTGTCTGGGTGCGGAGGGAGAGGGGGTGGGGAGGCGGCGCGTGACCTCTTTGAAAAGATCTCCGGCGAAGGACGTTCCCCGGCTCTCCCGGGCCGCCGGCTCCTGGGTTTCCCCATCATAGACTCAGCGTGGTCCTCTCGGGAACTGCTTTTTGCCGGATGGAAACCGGATGTTGGGTTCCATGGGTGGGCGGGGGCTGCACTTCCCTCAGACCTGTCCGGGGTAATTGAGACCCGCCAGGGTCCCGTTAGAAGCTACCATTTCCTTCACCAGAAACTTGCCACGCAGTGTGAGCCGAGAGAGAAGCGGGCAGAGACGCTATACCGCCTTCTCCCCGGCAATGCGCATGATTCTGCGGCTCTGTGCTCGCCACACTTCAACGCACCTTGAAATGGGCTCGCCTCCTTCGCGCCGCGACGGGCGGAAGGCTGAGCCAATCGGACCCCCGGCTTGCGGGCGGCGCCCAATAGGCGGGCGGCGGGGGCGGTTCCGGAGGCCCGGCCCGGCTAGGCTTCACCGTGGACCTGGCTGCGCTCCGCCCGGGCGAGTAGTGCAGGTGCCGCTGCGCCGGGGCCGGGGAGGCGCGCGCCGAGCCGAGCGGAGCCTAGGAGGGATGGAGAGCTGGCCACCCGGGCTGCAGGAGCACCGGCGCGGGGCGTAGGCGGCGCGAGGCGGGCGCGAGGCGGGCGCTCGGGCGCGAGGCGCGTGCGGGCGCGGGAGCACTTTGCGATAGGATGAGGCTCCGGGCTGGCGCGGTAGTACTATGATTTGGTATGTGGCCACTTTCATAGCAAGTGTGATCGGCACCCGAGGGCTTGCGGCTCAAGGTGAGTTGAAGTGCGGCGTCCCTCCCCTGCCCCTCCCGGCGCCCTCGGCCCCTCGCGCCCGGCCCCTCGGTTTCCCGGTTCCTCGGCCCCCCGGTTCCCCAGCTCCCCAGCGCGCCTTCCCGCGGGCGAGGCTTGGGCTCCGACGCGGGCCAGGCGCGCCCGGGAGCATTGCCGGGGAGGGCCTGGGGGCCGTGGGCTGGAGGGGCGGGCGGGAAGGGGCCAGAGCCCACGGGCTGCCGGGCACTCGGGGAAAGGACGCAGTGGAACCTAGGTCGACTTCGCCCACCACGGGCCCCACGGTGCACACCGGCGCGCCTAGCCCGTCGCCTCCTGCCCGGCGGCCGCCTCCCAGAGCTGCGGGAAACTCTGGCTGCGGGAGTTTGCGGTCTCCGGGCAGGCTGCAGCACGCTGGAGCCCCGCGCCGCGAGGAGCGCCTGCAGGGAGGCGCGACCCGGAGGATCCCTGGGACTCGCGGCACCCGCGTCTAAGGCCCCGGGTTCGCGCGGCCCTGCGGGCGTCCATCGCTCCGCTCGCGCCCCTCCTGCCCACACATCTTGGCAGCTGGAGGTCGGAGCCCCCTAGCAGGGGCGCCCGGTGAGAGGAGGATTGATGAGGCCAGCTTCGAGGTGTGTCCGCTTTTGGCTGGACCCCGCCGGCCCCCGCGCCTCTCAGTCGCACCTGGGCCCCGGCCAGGCAAAAGTTCCCCGGGAGCGCGCCGCAGCCGCGCGGGCCCCACGCCGCCCTCCCCAGGCTGCGAGGCAGAGCTGGCTGGGGGCGGCGGCGGGGGAGGGGAGGGGCGGGGAAGGGGTGTCCCCACGCTGTGAATCCGAGCGGAGGGGGGATTTTCTCTTTCCGCTTTCCTGGGTCTGAGCTGGGGGAGACGCAAGCGGGGAGCCACCGAGTTGGGTGATGCGTGCGTGAGCGCGCGGGCTTTTGCTTTGGAGATGGGCAGAGCGACCTACAAGCCTCTGGGTGGCACCCCCGGCTCTCGGCCCTTGTATGGAAGTGGGAGCGGAGCCTGGAGGGTGCCAGGACTGTGAGCTCAGGGCTGTCAGCGCGCAGACACGACCCGGCTGCGGGCAAGTTCACCAAGCCGGAGGAGATGGCGGCGGGAGAGAACCCGCTGTGGGTGGGAGTCAGCAGGCAGGACTCGCCGACAGAGAACCCTCTCCCAGCGGCATGGGGCACCGGGTGGGCTGCAGGCGCCTCTCACGGGGTCCCCTCGTCACTCGTCTGTGCAGGGGGGTGTGCTTCAAGAAACTTTCCGGAATGGAATGAATATGTCGCCTCTGCTTCTGAGGGGGGGGGGGTGTCTGAAAACAACGAGCAGAGGGCGAAGGGAAGGGTGATTTTGTTAACTGACATGTTGGTCCGGACGGTTTTAAAACTCTTCATTTGTCAGGTGGGAACACTGAGGCAAGGGTGATGGCGGAAGCTTACGGAACGGGGGGTGGATGTGAGGTGGATCGGGCTGCGCTTGACAGTCTGCCTGTAGCCTCATCCTCTCCCCCATTTCCTTGCCGTCTTCCAATGCCCGCATCCTCCTCCCCTCCCGTTTTTGGTATGTTCCTGCTATGGGACCGTCCCTGAAAGCACAAAAGGATGAGCTGGGATCTTTGAATAGAAAAGAGACGCTGAAGGAAGGCTCCGAAATAGCCTCCGAACCTAAGTCAGGGTGGGCAATGGACTTCTTTGCAAGTTTCAGCCCAGAATAAAGGAATGTGAGTTTATACTGCAGCAACACACAGAATCGCAAGATAGAAGGAAGGGCTTCCCAAAATTGAAGGCTGCCTGGCATGAAGGTTATGCCCTCTTTCAGGGTGCAGAGGGGTCCTTCTGTCTGGAATGGCTGGACATGTACCCCTGTCTGGAAGCAGAGGGTGACCTTACTGGTCTTGGGGTCTTTTTTAGCCTCAATTGCTCTGTGTGTGGTAGTTAAGGACCTAGGTCTAGAGCCATATGACTGGGATTCAAATTCTGGCTGTGTCACCTGCCGACCCTGTGACCTTGGACAAATTCTCAACCTCTCTAAATGTCACTTGCCTCAATAGAAAATGTGCTAATAGCATGTACTTTTAGGGTTTTTAGGTGGACATGAGTGTTATAAGGAAACAAAACAACTACCTGTTACATAGTACGTGCTCAGTAAACATTAACATTATTTCCTCAGTGTCCCTGGGATTCCAGGATCCTCTTCAATTTCTTTCCCTTGGGCCATTCAGGGCACTAGGAGCTGAGAATGTGTTGCGGGAAAGTTCAGAAGGCTGCCTGTGTCAGGAAGTAAGACCCCTTTCTGGGCTGACCTTGTCTGGGCAGAACCTCTTGTCCCTGGCATCCCAGGGACACGTGTGCAGGATGTGCGGGCCTCAAAGCTGCTCGGAAGTCCTTTGCAAGGTCTCCAAAGCTGGAGTGTTGTTGGTGGCCGAGGTTTATGGAAGGACACAGCCGGGGAAGTGAGGGCTTGCAGCACACAGCCTCTGGAGAGAGAGGGTGGGCGCCCGCTCGTGTGAGCAGCACCAGCCAGTGTTCACATGCTACTGAGTCTCCCTGTGAGAGCTCAGCTGTTCCCTGACTGGCAGAGGTGACTTCTGGGGCAGTCCCTCAGCAGGAGGGACTTTGAGATGCCACCCTTAGGATTTGGCCATAGCAGGGGCTGCTCTGGCAGAGGCGGAAAGGGATGATGTTGTGTTGGGACCCGACTCTATCAGCCCTCGGGTGCGGGACAGAGGTTGGAATGGGCTCCTCCTTTTGACTTTGAGTGTGTGTGCCTGGGAGGTGATTAAGGTCAGTGGACAGGTTGGGGAAGTGTGGAGAAGAGAGGGGCTGGAGTGGTACCCAGAACCTGGAAGACAGTGATTGGTGTGGACTCAGTATCTCAGACGGCTGCTGAGCCAGCCCGGGGGAGTTCCTACTCTGTGGGAGGACCCTGGGCTGTGCTTAGCTGATTGTGGACCTTGGATAGGGGAGGAAAGTCCCAGACTTTACTCCCACGGCTGCCTCCTCTGTCTGCCACAGATTCTGTGGTTACATTATCCCTGACTACAGTGTCCCCAAATACAGTGAGGTTCTGACTCAGATCCTGCTGGTAGTTGGGCCATTGCCCTCTACTTTCTACCTGGCCTTGACCCATCCTTCCTTTTGGTAATGAAGATGGGAGGGTGGAGGTTTGGACTCAGAGGTTGCTATCAAGACCCCGTGGTGAGCCTACCGGCTGAGAAGGACTTCACTCAGGAAGTGGTCAGTGGCTGGATGGATGTGTGTGTGTATCCTCAGCACACACACGCTGGGGACGGGAGTGTGTCTGGCAGCCTGTGCCCTGTGGGAAGCTGGGGAGACGGGGATGTGAGAAGGGCTTGGCTGAGGGGCAGTGGGAAATCAGCTTTCAGCCGCGGGCCTGTGGCCCTGCATGTGCTGGTCCTGGAGTTGCAGGGTCCTAGATAGACCTTGAGTGGTTTCGTGTTTATGGCTCTGAGACAGAAGGCTGGGATCTGGTTACAGAGGAGCAGAGGCTGCCTCGCTGGAAGATTCTGAGCCCCAGCATCACTCTGGCCCTCACTCCAACCTCCTGTACCTTTGCCTTCTCCCCAGCCAGGGTGCTGGCTGTGTCTTCTTCCTTGGCCCTCTCTTCCTCAGCCCTGCTGGGTGCTTCAAGATGTGGGGGTGGGAGATAAGCTCCAAAGAGGGCTGGGCCTGAGATTTAAGGTAGCTCTCTTCTCCACATTCTGTGGCCTTCTCAGGTTGGGGTGCAGAGTACTTAGGGAGCGGTCCCCTTCCACCTGCTTCCTAGAAGAGGTGAAGCAGCTTGTGTGAAGAGTGGATCTGAATGGTCAAAGAGCTGCAACTGCTGAGAGCTTCTAGCTGTCCAGAAGTGTGTGTGTGCGCACATGCATACATGTGCACATGTGTGTGCGCATACACACATGTTCCTATATGTGTACATATGTGTGTGCCCCTGCATGTGTGTGTATATGTGCCCCTGTGTGTGTATGCACGCTGGCATGTATGTGCATTGCATATGTGTGCACACCTGTGTGTGTGCACATGTGCCCATACGTGTGCATGCACATGCATGTATGCCTGTGTGCACATACATGTGAAACCTGTATGTGTGCCTGCCCACAAGTGCTTGAGTGCCTGTGTGTTTGTGTGCACGTGCGTGGAGTGGCAGGGTGGGGAAGTTAGTGTGCAGACACGAGGTGGGGGCCACTCCTCTCCGTGCTGCAGCCCTGAGAGCAGAGAGACCCTTGGAGCCAACTTCTTGCCTTCATATCCCCTCCCACTATGCCACGGTGCCCTTGGTGCTGCAGTCTAGGCAGCACAGAGGTTACCAGAGTGGCAGGCCTCAGCCCAGGGCCTCTCTGTCTCCCTGAGGGTGTGGCTGTGTCTCAGTTGCTCACTCCAGAGGACTCTGGGGTTGGATAGGCAGCTTATGCCCATTCCCCAAAAGGCACTGCCCATGGGTGTGAGCCCAGTCTGCTGGAGGCAGCTGACCTATTTTTCTTGGGAATCTTCCTGCTTTTCTGTTCTCTCTTGCGTGAATAAGCAGGAGATGGGGCCTCCAAGAGGGCTCTGGAGAAAGAGTCCGAGTGCGCCAGAGCTGGGAGGAGTCTCAGCCGGCCTGACTGTCCTTTCTGAGAAGGTCCCGCTCAGCCTGGCTTTCTGTCCCCTGTGGCCCCTTGCCTCCCTCCTGGTCGTGTGTGCCCCCGAGATGGAGCGGGGGCCTGTGACTTGCACACAGGCACAGACTGTACGAGGTGAGTCACTGTCTTCATTTTCTGGCTTTGGAGTAGGAATGTTGATGTTGCCCGGGGAGTAAACATGGGACTTCGGCTTCCCACGGACTTACTGCCTCTATCTGGCATCTTACCACGGAGCCCAGCCTCCTGGGGGCCGAGCCCACGGTGCCCTCAGTTGGCCAGGTGGCCTGCCGGCTGCAGGGGCGCGTGCACCTGGGCCCTGTGAGTGCCGGGCAGGCCCCTGCCCAGGTGGGGAGAGGGGCAGTGGGGGTGTGGCTTTGCCTCTGCTGAGGAGCCATTAAAGGAGTGGAGCAGAGATTGAATTACTGACTTCCTTCCTGCCAGTGGCTCCTGGGGAAAGGACTCTTGGAAATACAATCTAGCCGAGAGCAAATTAAGGTTGCTAATAGCATCCCGGCCTCACAGCTGCTGGGGGAGCCCAGCCGAGAAGGCTCAGGGCCGGAGCGGCCCCCGCAGAAGGAAGGAGGCTGCTGAGCTTGCACCTCCCCAGTGCCTCTCTCTCCTTAAGGAGCGGCTGGGGCTCCCTGACCCCTGGCTTCCGAACCTGAGAGGTTTGGTGGCGCGTGGGGGCCGGGAGGGCTGTGAGGGCATGAAGGGGAGATCACTGAAGGGTGGGAATGCTCTGAGGTGCTGTCGGGTTGGGTGTGGGGGCTTTCCCGCAGGCAGAAGGCTGTCCAGAACAACCCGTACCCGCCTGCCTTCCTGTAGGGAGAACAGGACACCGTCGGCGTTTTGGGCCAGGTCTCTCCCCCGCCGCCTCGTCCTTTCTGGGTGTTCGCTGTGCTTTGGGTCCCGCCTTCCTCCTGCCTTCCTCTGGGCGTGTGCCTCCCACTTTGTGAGAGCCCCGGGTCTGCCGGCTTCCTGGAATCTCCTGGAGCCTCCTGGCTTGTCAGGGAGGAGGGGTTGGGGGACTATTGGGGGCTGTGCCTTTTTTGGACTCAGCAGGGATTATTTTTAGGCTGGCAGATGGAGGTGGCGGTGGCTGTCGCTGGTATTATTAGACAACAGGCCTGTGGTTTGGAAGTCTGGTGCCCAGAGGAGGAGGAGGAGGAGGAGGCGGCTGCAATAAGGACTTGTACTAATGAGCAACGGATGCTGGTGCTCACTCCGTTCCCCGCCTCCCCAGCCACCAGCCAGACCCAGCTAGGGGTCTCAGAGTCTCAGGCAGAAGGCCAGGCTCCTCAGAGCTGGTCAGAGCCCACCGGGCCGCCTTCTGAGACAGGCCCACCCTGTGGTCCTAGGCTTCAGGGTCTGGGCTGGCAAAACCTGTCCCAAGTGTGGGGTTGGAGTGGCCGACCTCTGGCTCAGGCCCTAAGAAAGGGAAAAGTGAGGGACAGTGGGTGAAAGGCCTTGATCCTGGCGCCTGGGTTGGGCCAGGATGACCTCTGCCCCACCTGCTTTCTGAGAAGGATAGGGACACCATCCGTGCATCGGGCACAGCTGGAACCGAGTAACTGGGTGAGCGGCGCAACTCCCCGTTTGCTCATTTTTCAATGGGAGACAGCGGTGCGTGTGTCAGGAGGCCATTGTGGGCAGGGACTGAGATTCCCTGCGTTCCCAGCACAGAGCCTAGGGTGCAGCAGGCATTCACAGCACGCGAGGCTTGCATGCCAGCTGATGCTCGCCCGGCCCTGCTCCTCACACCTTGCCCTGCACACCTTCCTCCGTATTTACAGCAGTCCTGCTTTCAGGTACCCTCCTTCCCCAGCCCTTCCCCGGCGGAGGAGCTCCAGGTTGTGAGTGCTAGACATGGGCTGTGCCAGGCCCTGGATGCCTCATGGTTCTGCACAGGGGTCCAACAGCAGCCCTGGACTCAGCCACCCACTGGGTACCACCTGGCCCAGAGAGCAGGAGATTTGTACCCTGTGGGCTTCCCAAAAGGTCAGCCAGACCTCTGGGGGCTGCCTTATCTTTCCTTGCCCTCCTACTTTCTCTTCCCCGCCATAACTGCTCCAAAGGGAGCTGGACACACCCCCAAGATACAGATTTACTAGGTTCTGGGCACCGCTATTTCTGGCCTTCTCTAAAGAGAGCTATGGTACCGCATGGGTGCCTTTCCCTGTGCCCACTCCTGACAATGCCGGTTTTCCCCCTTTGAGGGGGGAGCCTGGCCCCTCTGGGCTGCTGTGATGGAGAGGGGCTCAGCACACTCCACCCTCCCCTTCCTCTCATCCTCCTTTTCCTCCCCTTCCTCCCCACTCCCTTCAGGAGCCAGCCCCTCCCCCTTCCAGTCTCCATCTGCCCCCACCCAGGCTCTGGGGTGTTCTGACAGTCTGTGTCTGTGTCCAGCTGGCCTGAACTCACCCTCCCAGGGCTGGGCTCCACACCCGGCCCCTCCTCTGCTCTCCTCTTTGCTCTCCACTTTGCACCTCTTTCGCTCCTGGATGTAGGTTTGGTTTCCCCCTGTATTTGGGTTTCTCTATCTATCCTCCATCTTCCCTCTTTACTGCCAGCCTGATTACTTTTTTTCACATTGAGCTTTTCTGGAGAGAGTGTGTTATTAGACATACTTTGGCTCATAAATGATCAGGCTTAGGGAGAAGTGCTTGTGGATGATGGAGTGAGAGAACATGCCGTGCGTGTGTGTGTGTGTGTGTGTATGCGCATGTGTGTGTGAAGGAGATGACAGAAAACCAATAAATATTCTAGGATCCAGAAAAGCAAGAGGGCTTGGAGCGAGGGTGGAGGCCAGGACATGGGCGCCCACACCACTGCTTTATTCTGGGGAAGCTCCCTCTCATTTTGTCTTGCTTATCCTCTTTGGGATGTGTCCTCTCTGCAGCTGCCTCTCCCTGGTTGAAAGGGTCTTTGGGAAGAGATGCTGGGAGGGGACGGCCTGCCTTGGAGGTAGGCCTTGGGTTGGGTGCTCAGCGCTTAGCCCAGGGGCTGGCTGGGGCTGGGGTGGAATCCCAGCGCTGGGGAAGATTTGAAGAGCCTGCCTCGTTGCTGTGCAGTGAAAATGAGGCTGGCTCGGTGCAAATGAGCAGCCTCACAGCGGGAACCCACGTCAAAGCCAACCCACCTCCTGGCGTTGCCCGCTAGAGCCCTCCACCTGGAAGCCAGCTCACCAGAGCAAACTCCACTGTTGGAGGTGCCTGCTGTCCCCCTAGGCCTCTGTTCCTCCTGCCTGGGCCATAGGGCCAAAGCCCTGGGAAGGAACCACCTTCTGTTGCCCACTCTGCCCTCCTCCAGGTAACCTGGCACCTGGGAATAACTCCCTCCTCTTCCCCTAGGCTCCTGTAGTTTCTTATCTCCTCACAGGTGTGTGCTGTAGACACACACACACACACACACACACACACACACACACCCCTTCTCTGCAAACTCATGGCACCCATTATTCACCCATTCCTCTTGGTCCAGCATCCGCCTTTGTGATCCTGGCTGCTGGGAGGCAGGCTCTCCTGCTGAGGGCCCCTGGGGCTGTGGGGGAGGCGAGGCTGCAGCTGGGCACTCTCCCTGCTTTCCCTGAGGGGCTGGGTTGCAAACTTAGCCTGAAGCAAGGTTGGGGGTGGGGGAATTGGGAAACATGCTGGGGCCTCAGGCAGGTGAGTGCAATGCTCTGCTCTGCTCCAAAAATACTCTGTGATCTTAGCTCTTTCTCTAGAAAACAGTGATGTCACCGGGAGCCAATCAGCTTCTGGAAGGGCTTGCCTCCTCCCTCTTCCGCAACTTGCAGGGGAGGGGGAGGGGGAGAACAAGACACACAGAGATGACATACAGACAGACACGGAGAGCCACAGACACAGAAGTACATACATGCAGAGATGGAGCCCTTGCATACAGAGAAGCAGGCAGAACCCCTCCCCTTGCATGAGCCAACCGAAACACAGACACACACACACACACACACACACACACACACACACGCTGGTAGACAGAAACAGGGAGAGAGATAGGCAGGTAGACACAGTCACCCACACAGAGCAAGAGCTAGAGAGAAAGAGACAGAGGGAGACACAGAAAGACATGGAGAAGGAGCAGGAGCCAGAGAGAGATGGACAGATAGACACACGCAGAGATGGAGCCCGCAGGACAGATAGGCAGACAGACAGACAGACAGAGCCAGAGACAGACACACAGAGGAGCCGGCAAGGCAGACAGACAGAGATCCAGAGAAGGAGCTAGAGAGAGAGAGACAGACAGACACACAGAGGAGCCAGTAAGACAGACAAACAGAGATCCAGAGATGCGAGAGAGAGAGAGAGAGAGAGAGAGAGAGAGAACAAACACAGAGGAGCCCAGCATGTGTGTGTGCGTGCACAGACACAGAGAGGTGGCCAGACACAGACATGAAGGGATAAGAGACAGCGAGGTGCACACAGGGGTCCGAGATGCAGAGAGAGTCAGACCGAGGCACCGGAATGGGGAATGGCAGGAGCTGGTGCTGCCCTCCTCTGGGCATCCTCCCCTGCGGGAGTCCCCAGCTGGCTCTCTGTCTTTAAGCTGCCGCTTTGGTACTGCAGCTGCTGTCCTAGGTGCTGCCCTGGAGAGTCGGGTGCCCGGCCTGGGACCAGAAGGGTCTGGGGCTGGGGAAAGCTGTGGGCAACTGGCAGTAGGGGGTAGTACCAGGGAATGAAGGGGGTGAGGCTTCCCCTCAGCTATCCTTTTCCCTGGGACGTTACTGGACAAGGTGACCTTGTGGCCTCCCTGGCCCTGCCTGGCAGTGGAGCCTGGCGTGGGAGGAGGGCTGCATGCCTTCTTTGGGCCCAGGAGTGGTGCTGCGGCGCTTGGGGTGCGTGGCTCTTCCTCTCTGCGGCGTCCTCTAGCTTGCGGTGGGGTGGAGGCAGGGGTTTTCCTCCTGCCTGCTGCCTTGCTCGCCCTCTCTACTGCCAGCCGGGGTGGGTGTTCCCTATCCCACCGTCTGATTTCGTTTTCCTCTGCCCAACGTGGGGACAGCCCTGGGATCTCCCTCCTCTGTCGCCAGCATCCTGCTCTCCTAATGGTGATGTCTGGGGCTTGGGCCCCTCCCACTCCCCCCTCTGCGGCAGGGCTGGCAGAACTGTGCTGGGAGGAGGGGCTGGAGAGGCCGGCTCAGCCTGCGGGGTTTCCCTCTGGTGTTGCCACGAGCAGCCTCGGCTGAGCTTGTTAGGGATTTCCCTGCTCCTGCATGGAGTACCCTTGTTTTGTGCCGTGCACATCGGGCTGAGCTGGGGGTGGGGTGGAGGAGGAAGGCTGGCTCTGTCATTTCCCACCAGGCTGTAGTGGCAGGCGTCCTGGAGCAGAAAGAATGTTCCCTGTGCACGAGCGGCCACAACTGGGCAGTGCCGTGGGCCTCCAGAGGGGGCTGGGCCCCTCACCTCCATGTCCTGGACTCCCTGTAATTCTTGGGGCAGGATGCCAGCAGGGGGTGGGGCCGGATGACGCCTGCGGCTCTTCGAGACTGGGGAGGGAAGAGCTGGCGTGTAGGGCTGAAGAGAATGGCTTCCCTCTCTTTTCCTCTCCCTTCCTTTCCCCCAAGTTGTGGATGCTTGGGGGCCCCAGGACAGAGGGAGGTATGAGCAGCGAGGGGGAGAGGGATAGAGGGTGCGCCTGGGACCCTCCTGGGAGGGTACGGTGGCCCATGGAGGGCAGCTGGTGGGGGGCGGGGTGACCCTGTGACACGGACATGGGGCTGCTGGGGCAGGATCTCTTTGTCACCTCCTTTCTGTGTCCAACCTGGCTGTCCCCATCAGGCGCCCACGGCCTGCGAGAGGAGCCCGAGTTTGTGACGGCAAGAGCTGGGGAGAGCGTGGTCCTACGATGCGACGTGATCCACCCAGTGACGGGACAGCCCCCACCCTATGTCGTAGAGTGGTTCAAGTTCGGGGTCCCCATCCCTATCTTCATCAAGTTTGGCTACTACCCCCCGCACGTGGACCCTGAGTATGCAGGTAAGGTCTGGGCACCCGGTTTCCCGCACCTTCCCCAGCTGGAGTCGGCTCCTCTGTGGTTCCCCTCTGGCCCGTACCTTGTCCTGACCACTCTTTATCTCTGTTTCCCAGTCTCTGCCTGGTTCCTCCCATCCTTTGTCCTCTGTTGGTTCTAATTAAGCGGTGGGAGGAGAGGGCTGTGGAAGTGATGCAGGGTAGAGCCTTCTGAACAGCACCGCCTGGGGTGTGGAGAGGGCTGGGAGCCACAGGGGAAGCTGGAGAGGCCTGGGTGGGAGAGTGGGATGGAGAGGACAGCAGACTGAGTCAGGCAGCCCTGGGCCAGCACGGCTTTCCCTGCTTGGCCGCACCCACCCCTTTCCTCTTGGCTCTGAAGTCGGGGCGCCTTCCCGTCCTGAGTGTATGGATGAATCTTTGGCCTCCCACTGTTTGCAGGTGCCTGGTGTCTGCCTCCTTGTCATGCTGTCCTCTCCTTCTCCTGGCCCCGTCTGTGTCCTGCTTGGCAGTTACTCCTGCCAGCAAAGGCCTCGTGACTCACTGCCGCTGCCTGCCCCCCAGCCCGCGGGAGGGGAGGGCGTGGGTGTGTGTGTGCGTGCGTGTGCGTGTCATTGAGCGAGCATTGTTGGGGTTGAAAGGAAGGGAGGAAGCAGGCAGGGCACTGCCTTCACTTTCATCTTTGCTGGTGGCTTCTGAGGTCTGCCCTGCCTTTCTCAGAATGCTTCCGTCTCTGTCCCTCTTTCGCTCCCGTGCCCATGTCTCATGTTCTCTTTTTGGCCAGGGTTGGCTTTGAGAGTCTAGTTTTTAGGCAGATTGCCAGCATCAGGACGAGGAGGAGAGCAGAGGTGCGGTGATATTGGCTGGGGTGAGGGGTGAGCTAAGAGCGGGTGAAGTGGGGTGAGGGGTGAGCTAAGAGCGGGTGAGGTGGGCCGACCTCGAGGGCTGCTCCACCCTGCTGGCGTCATGGAAGAGGCTTCTGCATCTCTGGCCTCCTCATTGCCACATGTCAGACATAGATGGCATCCTACTGGGGCAGGGGATTAGAGCTGAGGAAGGGTGCCTCCAGGATGTTTGCTCTGATGGCCAACCCATTCCTTGTTCTCAGGCTTCTGGGCCCAGCTGCCCTCATCTCCTGGGGTCACTGGGCTTTGGTAGGATACATAGTCTCTCTGGCACTGACAACAGGACTGGGAGGGGACCCTAGCATCCTGGTCCCCAGCCTGCCTTCCCTCTGCCCTAGAGAGGGAAGCTGGGTGAGCCAGTAGTCCTGGAAATGCTGCTGGGATAGGGATGTTGCTCAGCCTGAATGGAGGTGCTCCTGGGTGCGCTGGAGACCCCCCACCCATCCTCTTCTGTTGGCACTGTTTCATTCTCTCTTTCATCTCTTCCCAGCTCTGTATCCATCATGCCTTACTTTTGTCTCAGGAGATCTCCAAAAGAATGAGAGTATTCTAGGGAACTGAGGCTGCTCTCAATGCCAAGTGCATTGAGTTGCCTAGCAGGCTGGGGCAGGGCCAGCTGGGGCGGGAGAGTGGCTCTGTGGCCAAGGTGCTATGCCCTTTCCTTTGCCACCTGCTGCTGGAGGTGGGTGCCAGCTGTTATTCTGGAGCCCTGCCATAGGGAATGGTGTGAAGATTATCATGAGTCCCCTGTCTTTAGCTGGGGCAGGGGGCGGGGAGCTGCTGGCCTTACCTGATGGCCTGTGGGGCTTTTGTCTGCTCTATTCCCCCAGGCCGGGCCAGTCTTCATGATAAGGCATCTCTGCGGCTGGAACAAGTTCGCTCTGAGGACCAGGGCTGGTACGAGTGCAAAGTGCTCATGCTGGACCAGCAGTATGACACCTTCCACAACGGCAGCTGGGTCCACCTCACCGTCAACGGTGAGTGACGGCTTCTTCCAGGGTGGGTCCACCTCACCATCAATGGTGCTTGAGGGCTGTTTCCGGGGTGGGCCTGCCCCAGGGGAAGCCCTTCTCCCAACTGCATCTCACCCCTTGCCCCCCTCCTTGTTGCTGTGGTCCCATGAGACATCAGCTCACTCCTGCAGTGTCCCCGCTGCTGTCTTCTCGAAGCCTGTGCAGGCAGTGCAGGTGCCCAGGAGCGGCAGCTCCCTGCATGTGTGGTGCTGTCAGAGTCCTTAGAGGGACATGGGAAGCTGCTACTTCAAACCAGGAGGGCTGAGGCTTTAAGGTGGCAAAATGGGTCACCGCTGGGATTATTTCCCAGCCTTGGGAAGACCCTGCTACCCCAATTCTGGTGGAGTTCCTGGGGTGCCAGAGTTAGTCTTTCTTTTTAGATCGATGTTTTGGTTCTCTTTAACTGTATTCCTTTGATTAGTATGTACCAAGGGTGTAGTGTGCATCCAGCTCTGCAGCTGATGATGGATAAACACTGGCAAGCAGACCTGCACCGAGTCCCTGCCTGTGCGAGGTTTACCAGGTAGTAAAATGCAGGCATCCTGGGAAGCGTCACAGTTTTAATGGGCGTCAGTTATTACAGCTCAGGTTAAATGCCTTGTCCTGGATAAGATGCGTTTCAAGGATCTGGGTAAGGGCAAGGAAGCCCCAAGAGCTTGCTGAGCTCTGGGAGTTGGCCTAGGCTGGGGGCCTGAGTCCCCGGTGGTGACAGCACTAGGGGCTGGGTCCTCGGGGTCTCCCTGGAGGGAGAATCTCCTCTTTGTGTCCCTGGAAGGAGGTACTCTGGAGGAGCTAGAAGGCTGGAACCATGGAGAAAAGACGAAGGAGAAGTGGTCCCCGTCGTGGGAGGGGAGCGGGTTTTAAAAAACATTTCGTTTGGTTTTTTGGCCAAAAAATTAACAATGTGTCCTTCATTATTCCATTGATGACAAAATTTGTATCTAGCCCTCCGTTGTGTGGCAGATACTGTGCTAGTTATTGAGGCTTCAACAGCGTGGGTGCTTGGGTGTGCCACATACAGCTTACGGTCCTTGAGACCGTAGATGCTGTGGTTAGAATAGAGAAATTGACGTTCCTGGCTTGGAAGCTTCTCTCAGTTTTTATCTGCCCCGAAGGGTGGCTCTGTCTGCCCTGCCTGGGGGGGCTGGGCCAGACCTGTGTTCCTTTTGGGTCTGAGAACTTGTCCAGGGCCCTGGAAGAACGGAATATGTTATATTTTAGCAAGATCACTGGCTTTGAGAAAAGAAACCTTACAGCTGGTGGCCCTAGGCTGCTGTGGGTCCAGCCTGCCTAGCCCAGCCCTCCCTGTGGGAGGTGGCTGGCTCCTGCCAATCAGTCCCAAGAGACTGATTGAAGCATATTTGAAATCTTGGAGGGATTGTTCTGACCACCTGGTAAGCTTTTGAGTCACCGCCTTTTGGTGGCAGCTGTTGCGTGAGCAGGGAACAGGAGCCCAAGCAAAGTGTAATTAGGAAGGCAAATATGCCACTAAAACCTCGCCTTGATGAACACCAGGCTGAGGGTCCCCGCGTTGCTTCCCTTCTCGACTGTGCTCTGTTCTGAATAGGAGGGTGAAACCATCTTGGGGCACTGCCTCCGTTCTTTTGCATCATCCCGATTGGCAGCGTTCATTTCAGGAATCTGAGACACCAGGCATTCAGTGGATGTGCGTATGACTGGAAAGTAGAATCTCACTTCAATTTTATCTTCTAGAGCGTATCTGTGTTAGTTTGCACACGTGGGAGTTGGTTCTTTGGGAATTCCTAATTGCTTTGAGTGGGATAAGCATGGAGCGAGACCTTTAAAAGATGAGGTTCGTTTCATAAACCCACTGTGTACTAGCTGTGTGGCTCTGGGCAAGGTTACTTACCTGTCGGACTTCCGGTTCCTCAGTTACAAAAAGCAGGGACTATGATTTGCAGGGTTGCTGTGAGGACTAGGGGAAATGCTGGATCTTGCACAGTGTCTGGAGTGTTAATTACATGTGGGTAATTATGTGTGAGATGCTGGCCATCCTCCTTCTCGAGAGGAAAAAAAACAAAGTCAGATGAAAATCTAGTAGCAGGGATATCAGGCCGGAAGGTGTAGAGGACTTTGGTAGTTTTGTGACTCTACCAACAGTTATCCATTCGAAACATAGTTTTGGGCATCCACTCTGTGGCAGGCTCTGGGAACACAGCAGGAGGCATGACCCTGTCCTGGGTCTTAAGGAGACTTCAAGAGACTGTCATATCCAGAGATTACTGCAATATGGCTTTGGGAGCACAAAGGAGGGAGAACTTCTCTGAAGAAATGGCCTCTCTTCAGAGACCTGGCTAGGGAGGGGAGTTCGTCACGTGCAGGTGGGAAGTGGAACAGGGTCCTCCAGCCAGAGTGGACAAGTGTGCTCGGAAGCCCAGAGCAAGGAGAGCGGCGCATTCAGGGAACACGGGTAGGCTGTTCATAGGGAAATGCTGGGCGGGAAAGCTGGGGATGGTGCACCATCTGCTCCAGGCTTGAGAACCAGGGCTGATGATAAAAGACGCTTTTCCATAATCAAGGCACCTACCTGCGCACAGGCAGAACAGAACCAACCCTTCTGAGGTGAGAGATCTCCTTTCTCCTCTTCTGCCTTTCTCTTCTTCCCAAGTTCGAGGCTCCTTCCAGCATAAATATTTCCGTTATTGAAGGAAGGAATCCAAGCACCAGCATTCCGTTGCTTTCAAACTAGAATGTTTAATGTCAGGCATTTTCTGACGGGGATCACCTTTGGAAAATGAAAGGCCAGTGAACAATTAGAATTACAAATTGTCTCATTTTCCTTCGGTGTTTTCTTTGAAGACCAGTTGGGTGGAAACAGACCCAATTATTTCTTTATCACATATAAAATACCCCAAAAGCCTGAGCCAAGCCTTCCTTTAGGTTGGTGAATTACATGGAGGAGAGGGCAGCCTATTTCTAACCTGCACTATTAATTACAGGGCACTTGTAAAAAAGAATTAAGCCTGGAAATGCAGCTGGCAAGCTGACATCTAATTCCGTAAATAATTGAGAGTCAAACCATTATTTTCCTGAAAACTAGAAATTGTTCAACGTACTTTCCTGATTAGCACCTAAATAATAAAGTAATTATGTAATTAGTAAGTAATTTGTCACTTCAGGATGTAAATTTAATTTATTATCTTTTCTTTTAAGCTTGGCACCAGAGGTAATAGAGGCAGTATCTGTGTTAACTGTATTTCAAGGGGCAGGCCGGGCAGGCAGGGGCTGTGTCAGAGATGAGCACACACTCTCAGTGAGAAGAGGCCTGCAAGTTAGGATCCCAGGACCCCTTTACAGGACTTTGAATAACTTTTTGCCATTATTTTTAGTATATTCTTAGACACTGGATAAGAATTGATTTTTTCGAGGACGTGCGAGGTGTATGTTTCTGCATGTGATGACGCGTGCGCGGACGTGTGAGGTGTATGTTTCTGCATGTGATGACGCGTGCGAGGACGTGCGAGGTGTATGTTTCTGCATGTGATGACGCGTGTGGGGACGTGCGAGGTGTATGTTTTTGCATGTGATGGTGCGTGCGGGGACGTGCGAGGTGTATGTTTCTGCATGTGATGGTGCGTGCGAGGACGTGCGAGGTGTATGTTTCTGCATGTGATGACGTGTGTGGGGACGTGCGAGGTGTATGTTTCTGCATGTGATGACGCGTGTGGGGACATGCGAGGTGTATGTTTCTGCATGTGAGGGTGCGTGCGAGGACGTGCGAGGTGTATGTTTCTGCATGTGATGACGCGTGCGAGGACGTGCGAGGTGTATGTTTCTGCATGTGATGACGCGTGCGAGGACGTGCGAGGTGTATGTTTCTGCATGTGATGACGCGTGCGGGGACGTGCGAGGTGTATGTTTCTGCATGTGATGACGCGTGCGGGGACGTGCGAGGTGTATGTTTCTGCATGTGATGACGCGTGTGGGGACGTGCGAGGTGTATGTTTTTGCATGTGATGACGCGTGCGGGGACGTGCGAGGTGTATGTTTTTGCATGTGATGACGCGTGTGAGGACGTGCGAGGTGTATGTTTTTGCATGTGAGGGTGCGTGCGAGGACGTGCGAGGTGTATGTTTCTGCATGTGATGACGCGTGCGGGGATGTGCGAGGTGTATGTTTCTGCATGTGATGACGCGTGTGAGGACGTGCGAGGTGTATGTTTTTGCATGTGAGGGTGCGTGCGGGGACGTGCGAGGTGTATGTTTCTGCATGTGATGACGCGTGCGAGGACGTGCGAGGTGTATGTTTTTGCATGTGATGACGCGTGCGAGGACGTGCGAGGTGTATGTTTTTGCATGTGAGGGTGCGTGCGAGGACGTGCGAGGTGTATGTTTCTGCATGTGATGACGCGTGCGAGGACGTGCGAGGTGTATGTTTCTGCATGTGATGACGCGTGCGAGGACGTGCGAGGTGTATGTTTCTGCATGTGATGACGCGTGCGAGGACGTGCGAGGTGTATTTGCATGTGATGGTGCGTGCGAGAACGTGCGAGGTGTATGTTTCTGCATGTGATGACGCGTGCGGGGACGTGCGAGGTGTATGTGTCTGCATGTGATGACGCGTGCGGGGACGTGCGAGGTGTATGTTTCTGCATGTGATGGTGCGTGCGAGGACGTGCGAGGTGTATGTTTCTGCATGTGATGACGCGTGCGAGGACGTGCGAGGTGTATGTTTCTGCATGTGATGACGCGTGCGGGGATGTGCGAGGTGTATGTTTCTGCATGTGATGACGCGTGTGAGGACGTGCGAGGTGTATGTTTTTGCATGTGAGGGTGCGTGCGGGGACGTGCGAGGTGTATGTTTCTGCATGTGATGACGCGTGCGAGGACGTGCGAGGTGTATGTTTTTGCATGTGATGACGCGTGCGAGGACGTGCGAGGTGTATGTTTTTGCATGTGAGGGTGCGTGCGAGGACGTGCGAGGTGTATGTTTCTGCATGTGATGACGCGTGCGAGGACGTGCGAGGTGTATGTTTCTGCATGTGATGACGCGTGCGAGGACGTGCGAGGTGTATGTTTCTGCATGTGATGACGCGTGCGAGGACGTGCGAGGTGTATTTGCATGTGATGGTGCGTGCGAGAACGTGCGAGGTGTATGTTTCTGCATGTGATGACGCGTGCGGGGACGTGCGAGGTGTATGTGTCTGCATGTGATGACGCGTGCGGGGACGTGCGAGGTGTATGTTTCTGCATGTGATGGTGCGTGCGAGGACGTGCGAGGTGTATGTTTCTGCATGTGATGACGCGTGCGAGGACGTGCGAGGTGTATGTTTTTGCATGTGATGACGCGTGCGAGGACGTGCGAGGTGTATGTTTTTGCATGTGAGGGTGCGTGCGAGGACGTGCGAGGTGTATGTTTCTGCATGTGATGACGCGTGCGAGGACGTGCGAGGTGTATGTTTCTGCATGTGATGACGCGTGCGAGGACGTGCGAGGTGTATGTTTCTGCATGTGATGACGCGTGCGAGGACGTGCGAGGTGTATTTGCATGTGATGGTGCGTGCGAGAACGTGCGAGGTGTATGTTTCTGCATGTGATGACGCGTGCGGGGACGTGCGAGGTGTATGTGTCTGCATGTGATGACGCGTGCGGGGACGTGCGAGGTGTATGTTTCTGCATGTGATGGTGCGTGCGAGGACGTGCGAGGTGTATGTTTCTGCATGTGATGACGCGTGTGAGGACGTGCGAGGTGTATGTTTTTGCATGTGAGGGTGCGTGCGGGGACGTGCGAGGTGTATGTTTCTGCATGTGATGACGCGTGTGGGGACGTGCGAGGTGTATGTTTCTGCATGTGATGACGCGTGTGGGGACGTGCGAGGTGTATGTTTCTGCATGTGATGACGCGTGTGAGGACGTGCGAGGTGTATGTTTTTGCATGTGAGGGTGCGTGCGGGGACGTGCGAGGTGTATGTTTCTGCATGTGATGACGCGTGCGGGGACGTGCGAGGTGTATGTGTCTGCATGTGATGGTGCGTGCGAGGACGTGCGAGGTGTATGTTTCTGCATGTGATGACGCGTGCGGGGACGTGCGAGGTGTATGTTTTTGCATGTGATGACGCGTGCGGGGACGTGCGAGGTGTATGTTTTTGCATGTGATGACGCGTGTGAGGACGTGCGAGGTGTATGTTTTTGCATGTGATGACGCGTGCGGGGACGTGCGAGGTGTATGTTTTTGCATGTGATGACGCGTGTGAGGACGTGCGAGGTGTATGTTTTTGCATGTGATGACGCGTGCGCGGACGTGCGAGGTGTATGTGTCTGCATGTGATGACGCGTGCGGGGACGTGCGAGGTGTATGTTTTTGCATGTGATGACGCGTGCGGGGACGTGCGAGGTGTATGTTTCTGCATGTGATGACGCGTGCGGGGACGTGCGAGGTGTATGTTTCTGCATGTGATGACGCGTGCGGGGACGTGCGAGGTGTATGTTTTTGCATGTGATGACGCGTGCGAGGACGTGCGAGGTGTATGTTTCTGCATGTGATGACGCGTGTGAGGACGTGCGAGGTGTATGTTTTTGCATGTGAGGGTGCGTGCGAGGACGTGCGAGGTGTATGTTTCTGCATGTGATGACGCGTGCGAGGACGTGCGAGGTGTATGTTTCTGCATGTGATGACGCGTGCGAGGACGTGCGAGGTGTATGTTTTTGCATGTGATGACGCGTGCGGGGACGTGCGAGGTGTATGTTTCTGCATGTGATGACGCGTGCGGGGACGTGCGAGGTGTATGTTTCTGCATGTGATGACGCGTGCGGGGACGTGCGAGGTGTATGTTTCTGCATGTGATGACGCGTGTGGGGACGTGCGAGGTGTATGTTTTTGCATGTGATGACGCGTGTGAGGACGTGCGAGGTGTATGTTTCTGCATGTGATGACGCGTGCGGGGACGTGCGAGGTGTATGTGTCTCCATGTGATGACGCGTGTGGGGACGTGCGAGGTGTATGTTTTTGCATGTGATGACGCGTGTGGGGACGTGCGAGGTGTATGTTTTTGCATGTGATGACGCGTGCGGGGACGTGCGAGGTGTATGTTTTTGCATGTGATGACGCGTGCGGGGACGTGCGAGGTGTATGTGTCTGCATGTGATGACGCGTGCGGGGACGTGCGAGGTGTATGTTTCTGCATGTGATGACGCGTGCGGGGATGTGCGAGGTGTATGTTTCTGCATGTGATGACGCGTGTGAGGACGTGCGAGGTGTATGTTTTTGCATGTGAGGGTGCGTGCGAGGACGTGCGAGGTGTATGTTTCTGCATGTGATGACGCGTGCGAGGACGTGCGAGGTGTATGTTTCTGCATGTGATGACGCGTGCGGGGACGTGCGAGGTGTATGTGTCTGCATGTGATGACGCGTGTGGGGACGTGCGAGGTGTATGTTTTTGCATGTGATGACGCGTGTGGGGACGTGCGAGGTGTATGTTTTTGCATGTGATGACGCGTGCGGGGACGTGCGAGGTGTATGTGTCTGCATGTGAGGGTGCGTGCGAGGACGTGCGAGGTGTATGTTTTTGCATGTGATGACGCGTGCGAGGACGTGCGAGGTGTATGTTTTTGCATGTGAGGGTGCGTGCGAGGACGTGCGAGGTGTATGTTTCTGCATGTGATGACGCGTGCGAGGACGTGCGAGGTGTATGTTTCTGCATGTGATGACGCGTGCGAGGACGTGCGAGGTGTATGTTTCTGCATGTGATGACGCGTGCGAGGACGTGCGAGGTGTATTTGCATGTGATGGTGCGTGCGAGAACGTGCGAGGTGTATGTTTCTGCATGTGATGACGCGTGCGGGGACGTGCGAGGTGTATGTGTCTGCATGTGATGACGCGTGCGGGGACGTGCGAGGTGTATGTTTCTGCATGTGATGGTGCGTGCGAGGACGTGCGAGGTGTATGTTTCTGCATGTGATGACGCGTGTGAGGACGTGCGAGGTGTATGTTTTTGCATGTGAGGGTGCGTGCGGGGACGTGCGAGGTGTATGTTTCTGCATGTGATGACGCGTGTGGGGACGTGCGAGGTGTATGTTTCTGCATGTGATGACGCGTGTGGGGACGTGCGAGGTGTATGTTTCTGCATGTGATGACGCGTGTGAGGACGTGCGAGGTGTATGTTTTTGCATGTGAGGGTGCGTGCGGGGACGTGCGAGGTGTATGTTTCTGCATGTGATGACGCGTGCGGGGACGTGCGAGGTGTATGTGTCTGCATGTGATGGTGCGTGCGAGGACGTGCGAGGTGTATGTTTCTGCATGTGATGACGCGTGCGGGGACGTGCGAGGTGTATGTTTTTGCATGTGATGACGCGTGCGGGGACGTGCGAGGTGTATGTTTTTGCATGTGATGACGCGTGTGAGGACGTGCGAGGTGTATGTTTTTGCATGTGATGACGCGTGCGGGGACGTGCGAGGTGTATGTTTTTGCATGTGATGACGCGTGTGAGGACGTGCGAGGTGTATGTTTTTGCATGTGATGACGCGTGCGCGGACGTGCGAGGTGTATGTGTCTGCATGTGATGACGCGTGCGGGGACGTGCGAGGTGTATGTTTTTGCATGTGATGACGCGTGCGGGGACGTGCGAGGTGTATGTTTCTGCATGTGATGACGCGTGCGGGGACGTGCGAGGTGTATGTTTCTGCATGTGATGACGCGTGCGGGGACGTGCGAGGTGTATGTTTTTGCATGTGATGACGCGTGCGAGGACGTGCGAGGTGTATGTTTCTGCATGTGATGACGCGTGTGAGGACGTGCGAGGTGTATGTTTTTGCATGTGAGGGTGCGTGCGAGGACGTGCGAGGTGTATGTTTCTGCATGTGATGACGCGTGCGAGGACGTGCGAGGTGTATGTTTCTGCATGTGATGACGCGTGCGAGGACGTGCGAGGTGTATGTTTTTGCATGTGATGACGCGTGCGGGGACGTGCGAGGTGTATGTTTCTGCATGTGATGACGCGTGCGGGGACGTGCGAGGTGTATGTTTCTGCATGTGATGACGCGTGCGGGGACGTGCGAGGTGTATGTTTCTGCATGTGATGACGCGTGTGGGGACGTGCGAGGTGTATGTTTTTGCATGTGATGACGCGTGTGAGGACGTGCGAGGTGTATGTTTCTGCATGTGATGACGCGTGCGGGGACGTGCGAGGTGTATGTGTCTCCATGTGATGACGCGTGTGGGGACGTGCGAGGTGTATGTTTTTGCATGTGATGACGCGTGTGGGGACGTGCGAGGTGTATGTTTTTGCATGTGATGACGCGTGCGGGGACGTGCGAGGTGTATGTTTTTGCATGTGATGACGCGTGCGGGGACGTGCGAGGTGTATGTGTCTGCATGTGATGACGCGTGCGGGGACGTGCGAGGTGTATGTTTCTGCATGTGATGACGCGTGCGGGGATGTGCGAGGTGTATGTTTCTGCATGTGATGACGCGTGTGAGGACGTGCGAGGTGTATGTTTTTGCATGTGAGGGTGCGTGCGAGGACGTGCGAGGTGTATGTTTCTGCATGTGATGACGCGTGCGAGGACGTGCGAGGTGTATGTTTCTGCATGTGATGACGCGTGCGGGGACGTGCGAGGTGTATGTGTCTGCATGTGATGACGCGTGTGGGGACGTGCGAGGTGTATGTTTTTGCATGTGATGACGCGTGTGGGGACGTGCGAGGTGTATGTTTTTGCATGTGATGACGCGTGCGGGGACGTGCGAGGTGTATGTGTCTGCATGTGAGGGTGCGTGCGAGGACGTGCGAGGTGTATGTTTTTGCATGTGATGACGCGTGCGGGGACGTGCGAGGTGTATGTTTTTGCATGTGATGACGCGTGCGGGGACGTGCGAGGTGTATGTTTTTGCATGTGATGACGCGTGCGGGGATGTGCGAGGTGTATGTTTCTGCATGTGATGACGCGTGCGGGGATGTGCGAGGTGTATGTTTCTGCATGTGATGACGCGTGTGAGGACGTGCGAGGTGTATGTTTTTGCATGTGAGGGTGCGTGCGAGGACGTGCGAGGTGTATGTTTCTGCATGTGATGACGCGTGCGAGAACGTGCGAGGTGTATGTTTCTGCATGTGATGACGCGTGCGAGGACGTGCGAGGTGTATTTGCATGTGATGGTGCGTGCGAGGACGTGCGAGGTGTATGTTTCTGCATGTGATGACGCGTGCGGGGACGTGCGAGGTGTATGTTTCTGCATGTGATGACGCGTGCGGGGACGTGCGAGGTGTATGTTTTTGCATGTGATGACGCGTGTGAGGACGTGCGAGGTGTATGTTTTTGCATGTGAGGGTGCGTACGGGGACGTGCGAGGTGTATGTTTTTGCATGTGATGGTGCGTGCGGGGACGTGCGAGGTGTATGTGTCTGCATGTGATGACGCGTGTGGGGACGTGCGAGGTGTATGTTTTTGCATGTGATGACGCGTGTGGGGACGTGCGAGGTGTATGTTTTTGCATGTGATGACGCGTGCGCGGACGTGTGAGGTGTATGTGTCTGCATGTGATGACGCGTGCGGGGACGTGCGAGGTGTATGTTTTTGCATGTGATGACGCGTGTGGGGACGTGCGAGGTGTATGTGTCTGCATGTGATGACGCGTGCGAGGACGTGCGAGGTGTATGTGTCTGCATGTGATGACGCGTGCGGGGACGTGCGAGGTGTATGTGTCTGCATGTGATGACGCGTGCGGGGACGTGCGAGGTGTATGTTTCTGCATGTGATGACGCGTGCGGGGACGTGCGAGGTGTATGTGTCTGCATGTGATGACGCGTGTGAGGACGTGCGAGGTGTATGTTTTTGCATGTGAGGGTGCGTGCGAGGACGTGCGAGGTGTATGTTTTTGCATGTGAGGGTGCGTGCGAGGACGTGCGAGGTGTATGTTTCTGCATGTGATGACGCGTGCGGGGACGTGCGAGGTGTATGTTTCTGCATGTGATGACGCGTGTGAGGACGTGCGAGGTGTATGTTTCTGCATGTGATGACGCGTGCGGGGACGTGCGAGGTGTAATTGCATGTGATGGCGCGTGCGGGGACGTGCGAGGTGTATGTGTCTGCATGTGATGACGCGTGCGGGGACGTGCGAGGTGTATGTGTCTGCATGTGATGACGCGTGCGGGGACGTGCGAGGTGTATGTGTCTGCATGTGATGACGCGTGCGGGGACGTGCGAGGTGTATGTTTCTGCATGTGATGACGCGTGCGGGGACGTGCGAGGTGTATGTTTCTGCATGTGATGACGCGTGCGGGGACGTGCGAGGTGTATGTTTCTGCATGTGATGACGCGTGCGGGGACGTGCGAGGTGTATGTGTCTGCATGTGATGACGCGTGTGAGGACGTGCGAGGTGTATGTGTCTGCATGTGAGGGTGCGTGCGAGGACGTGCGAGGTGTATGTTTTTGCATGTGATGACGCGTGCGGGGACGTGCGAGGTGTATGTTTTTGCATGTGAGGGTGCGTGCGAGGACGTGCGAGGTGTATGTTTCTGCATGTGATGACGCGTGCGGGGATGTGCGAGGTGTATGTTTTTGCATGTGAGGGTGCGTGCGAGGACGTGCGAGGTGTATGTTTCTGCATGTGATGACGCGTGCGAGGACGTGCGAGGTGTATGTTTTTGCATGTGATGACGCGTGCGAGGACGTGCGAGGTGTATGTTTTTGCATGTGAGGGTGCGTGCGAGGACGTGCGAGGTGTATGTTTCTGCATGTGATGACGCGTGCGAGGACGTGCGAGGTGTATGTTTCTGCATGTGATGACGCGTGCGAGGACGTGCGAGGTGTATGTTTTTGCATGTGATGACGCGTGCGAGGACGTGCGAGGTGTATGTTTCTGCATGTGATGACGCGTGCGAGGACGTGCGAGGTGTATGTTTCTGCATGTGATGACGCGTGCGGGGACGTGCGAGGTGTATGTTTTTGCATGTGATGACGCGTGCGAGGACGTGCGAGGTGTATGTTTCTGCATGTGAGGGTGCGTGCGAGGACGTGCGAGGTGTATGTTTTTGCATGTGATGACGCGTGCGGGGACGTGCGAGGTGTATGTTTCTGCATGTGATGATGCGTGTGGGGACGTGCGAGGTGTATGTTTTTGCATGTGATGACGCGTGCGAGGACGTGCGAGGTGTATGTTTCTGCATGTGATGACGCGTGTGGGGACGTGCGAGGTGTATGTTTTTGCATGTGATGACGCGTGCGCGGACGTGTGAGGTGTATGTGTCTGCATGTGATGACGCGTGTGGGGACGTGCGAGGTGTATGTTTTTGCATGTGATGACGCGTGTGGGGACGTGCGAGGTGTATGTGTCTGCATGTGATGGCGCGTGCGGGGACGTGCGAGGTGTATTTGCATGTGAGGGCGCGTGCGGGGACGTGCGAGGTGTATGTGTCTGCATGTGATGGCGCGTGCGGGGACGTGCGAGGTGTATTTGCATGTGATGACGCGTGCGGGGATGTGCGAGGTGTATGTTTCTGCATGTGATGGCGCGTGCGGGGACGTGCGAGGTGTATTTGCATGTGATGACGCGTGTGGGGACGTGCGAGGTGTATGTTTTTGCATGTGAGGGTGCGTGCGGGGACGTGCGAGGTGTATGTTTCTGCATGTGATGACGCGTGTGGGGACGTGCGAGGTGTATGTTTCTGCATGTGATGACGCGTGTGGGGACGTGCGAGGTGTATGTTTCTGCATGTGATGACGCGTGTGGGGACGTGCGAGGTGTATGTTTTTGCATGTGATGACGCGTGTGGGGACGTGCGAGGTGTATGTTTTTGCATGTGAGGGTGCGTGCGGGGACGTGCGAGGTGTATGTGTCTGCATGTGATGACGCGTGCGGGGACGTGCGAGGTGTATGTTTCTGCATGTGATGACGCGTGCGGGGACGTGCGAGGTGTATGTTTCTGCATGTGATGACGCGTGTGGGGACGTGCGAGGTGTATGTTTTTGCATGTGAGGGTGCGTGCGAGGACGTGCGAGGTGTATGTTTTTGCATGTGATGACGCGTGCGGGGACGTGCGAGGTGTATGTTTCTGCATGTGATGACGCGTGCGGGGACGTGCGAGGTGTATGTTTCTGCATGTGAGGGTGCGTGCGGGGACGTGCGAGGTGTATGTGTCTGCATGTGATGACGCGTGCGGGGACGTGCGAGGTGTATGTTTCTGCATGTGAGGGTGCGTGCGAGGACGTGCGAGGTGTATGTTTCTGCATGTGATGACGCGTGTGGGGACGTGCGAGGTGTATGTGTCTGCATGTGATGATGCGTGCGAGGACGTGCGAGGTGTATGTGTCTGCATGTGATGACGCGTGTGGGGACGTGCGAGGTGTATGTGTCTGCATGTGATGACGCGTGTGGGGACGTGCGAGGTGTATGTTTTTGCATGTGATGACGCGTGTGGGGACGTGCGAGGTGTATGTTTTTGCATGTGATGACGCGTGCGCGGACGTGCGAGGTGTATGTGTCTGCATGTGATGACGCGTGCGGGGACGTGCGAGGTGTATGTGTCTGCATGTGATGACGCGTGTGGGGACGTGCGAGGTGTATGTTTTTGCATGTGATGACGCGTGTGGGGACGTGCGAGGTGTATGTGTCTGCATGTGATGGCGCGTGCGGGGACGTGCGAGGTGTATGTGTCTGCATGTGATGACGCGTGTGGGGACGTGCGAGGTGTATGTTTTTGCATGTGATGACGCGTGCGGGTACGTGCGAGGTGTATGTGTCTGCATGTGATGGCGCGTGCGGGGACGTGCGAGGTGTATGTTTTTGCATGTGATGGCGCATGCGGGGACGTGCGAGGTGTATGTGTCTGCATGTGATGGCGCGTGCGGGGACGTGCGAGGTGTATGTGTCTGCATGTGATGGCGCGTGCGGGGACGTGCGAGGTGTATGTTTTTGCATGTGATGACGCGTGCTCCTGCATTCATTCAGTGGCCACCCTCCCTGCGCCCCTGCTGCGCTCGCACTGAGCTGCAGGCTTTGGAGATGAGAGATGAAAGTGGTCTAGCTCTTAAGAAGTGTTTTGGTATTGGCCTGCAGGTCTGTGTATGTGTGAACACCACTCATTTGTTTGTTTCATTCTTTCGTTCATTCAACAAATGTTTGCTGAGCCCTTGGCTACTACATCCAGGAACTATGCTAAAAGCTGGGCATGTGGTGACCTACGCAAAAGGGGGCTGCTCTTAAGGAGCCACCATCCTAATAAAGGGGACAGGTAAGAAACAGGTAAACGCACAGAGAGAGACAGACTTGTAAGTGATATGTGCTTTGAAGAAAATGAAACAGCACCAGGGAATAGAGAATGCTGGAAGTGCCATCTGAGATGGGATGGGCTGCCCAGGTAAGGCAGCATTTTAGCAAAGACTTGCATAACCCAAAGGAGTGAGCTCCAGGTATGTAGTCCTAAGCAGGTAGAGCCGCACATGCAAAGGGCCTGAGGTCAGAAGTTCTTGGTGCATTTGAGGAAGACAAAGACAGCCAGTGTGGTTGGAGTGCGCTGGGAGGGAGAGGAGGCTGGTGCCACAGGCAGGGCAAGATCCTATAGCGCTCTGACTAGTTCTCAGGGCAGGGCTGTGTGGGGAGGAGGGACCCTCCCAAAGCTTCCCGTGAATGCCTCAGTGGCTCCTGAAGAGCTGATAGAGATGGCGGTGGTACTGGCAACTTGTGCATTTTACAAGCTCCTTTTTACGTGTTTATTCCTCACATCATTTCTGGAGGGTAGGGGAGTTAGGTATTTAGGTAAGACCCAGAGAGGCTGAGTAACTTGTCAAGCCTACCAGAAGTGGCAGGCTAGTGCTTGAACTTGGGTTCTGAGCTTCAGGTACCTTGAGATGAGCTCAGCTTGACCTGCGCCAGCCTAGTGCCGTGGGCCTCCGGGCTGGAGTTCAGAACTGGGGGCCTCCTTGCCATTTCAGAAGACTCTGGAACTGATAGTCCAAGGGGTTAAGATTGACCGGATTGCTTCTACAAGCAGCTCAGGCAAATGGGACTGAGTCTGTGAAAAGCCGATTACCCAAACAGGATGGAGTTTTAATCAAATCTCCAGTGCAGGGGGGAAGATGACCTGACATGATCAGAGGAAAATGAAGAAGGGAGTGGCCTTCAGGTGGGCTGTCCACCTTCATCCATGGAAGCCAGAGAGGCAGGAAGCTGGATGATTTTCTCAGCAGAATCTGGGAAAATGAGGTTCTGCGTAGCCTTGGCCTGCATCTGTGTTAAGTCTTGGTAGGGATCAGACGGCAAGTGTCCTGGAAACGCGGGGGCCTGGCTGAGCTGGGGTTCAAGAAGTAGGAGCTCCTGTGTGTCATGGATCGTCATAAAGGGAAAGACTGAAGGATGGTAGCAAAGCCTGAGGAGCTGGGAGCAGGCAGTGTTTGTAAGGGCCACCCTAGAGTAGATGCTCAGTTAACATTGGTGACCTGGGAATAAGCTACAGTACAGAATTTGGACCCAGCCAGCCTGAGTTTGGATGCAGGTCTCCCTGCCAGTGATGTTGGTAGGCAGAAAGTTTTTCCCACCCCCACCTTCCTTCCTTTGTCCTTGCATTCCGCAGAGCCGCAGTGAGGGTGATGTGTGGGGCAGGTACTGTTGTTGCAGGGCAGCGATGTGGCTGATGGCGTGTCCTTCATCTTTGTGGTCTCCTTTGCAGCCCCTCCCACCTTTACAGAAACACCCCCCCAGTACATCGAGGCCAAGGAGGGTAGTAGTATCACCATGACCTGCACAGCTTTTGGGAACCCCAAGCCCATTGTCACCTGGCTCAAGGAGGGGACGCTCCTCGGTGCTAGTGGGAAATACCAGGTGAGTGTGGTTCTAGGTTGGGGCCTCTGCGGTCTCTTCCCCCGTTTCCCCGGGGCAGCCTCCCACTGCAGCCGACCCCTGATGCTACAGGCACAAGCACAGAGGAGGCTGGAAAGCTGTAGCCTGGCTCAGCTGCAGGCGTCTCTGTGTCGCTGGCGGGAGATGGGCACGGGGGCACCTGCCCTTCGTGTCCCCCAGATGCATCTGTCCCTGTGGTCATCTCCACCTTAGTGTCTCCGACTGCATCTCCGTGTTTGAGGGTAGCAGCGGTGGGTGTGAGCGTGGGTGCTGAGCTCCATCTGTTTTGGGCCAGGTGAGTGACGGCAGCCTGACAGTGACATCGGTCAATCGGGAGGACAGAGGTGCCTACACCTGCCGAGCGTACAGCATTCAGGGGGAGGCTGTCCACACGACCCACCTGCTTGTCCAAGGTAGGAGCCATTTCCTCAGCCTCTTTAACCCTGGGCTCCTGCGGGGATGTCCAGCCCGGCTGAGCTACGGAGGGCGTTTTCCCAGAGCTCAGCTGGGGCTAGTGGAGGTGCAGGCGGCCATGAGGACCTGTGCGGGGCTCCTGTGTGCTGCCTGCTGCCCTGGTCAGAGCTCCCGCACCGGCTGCCTGGGAGAGGGCCAGGCCCACAGGCCGTGGCCAGGCACCACATGGCGTGGCAGAGAGGCCCCTGCTGTGTGGGTTTCTGGTTTCTCCTTCTGTTCAGATAGCATCTCTACCATGTCTCCACCTCCCTGGGAGAGGAGACCTCCCTCGGGTCATCTATCCATTAGTGACGGCATCAATAAATAAAGATAGAAACTCAATCCAAGCCCCAGACATTTAAATAACACAGTGGGCATTTGGCAGAGCTGGGGTCTGTATAGTCAGCACAGGGAGATGCCAGTCTGCCCTGCCTGGAGCCCCAGAGTCCCCAGAGAGGGGCCAGGAACTGTGCAGGATGGGGCAGCATCCCGGTCGGGGGGTCTCTACCCTGTGCTGAACTCGGCCCCCGGCTTAGCCTCCCCAGCCCTGCCTCCTGGAGGAACTCGGGGGTTGGGGGGGTTGGTGGCGGCTGCATGCTCCTCCTGCCTCTGAGTGCCGAGCAGCAGCCAGGGCCAGAGGTCCCTCAGCAGCCTGGATGGAAGCTGTTCCCTCTCAGGGGAGACTTGGTCGCCGCTGTCCCCTTTGTCTGTGCAGCCAGCACCAGGACTGCTGGACTTTCACCCTCTGCTTACTCCTCGGCCCCTGCACCCCCAGCTGCCCTCTTGATTTCTGGCTGGGGAGCAGCACACGGCCCTGACTCCTTGAGACTGAACTATTCCTCGCTCTAGATTTGAAAAGAGTTGCCTTTCTCCCTGCTGCATGTCTGGCTCGGGCTCTGCTGGGAGAAGGCAGGCAGGAAGGGTGTGTGTGTGGTGGCTGGTCTGGGGAGCCTGGTGCGGGGGCAGGGGTGGTGGACAGGATGCCTGAGCACAGATAGCATCTGGAAGTGTCTCCATGACAGCCGCCCCCATCGCAGTGTTCAGGGCACCCCTTCCTGAGGCACTGAGGGCTCCCAGGAGGCCTGGGTGCTGCTGCCGTCCCTGATCAGGCGAGGTGGGGTTTGTTCCCTGCTCTCCCCAGGGCCCCCTTTCATCGTCTCCCCTCCTGAGAACATCACCGTCAACATCTCCCAGGATGCTCTGCTCACCTGCCGGGCAGAGGCGTATCCGGGCAACCTCACCTACACCTGGTACTGGCAGGACGAGAACGTCTACTTTCAGAAGTGAGCACCCTGCTCTGACTTTTCAATGAGGTTGCCACCCCAGCCCCCACAGGCAGGGCCCCTGAGCAGAAATTGCACGGGCAGGCTGCCCGTGGCTCCTGGAGCTGGGGGAGGTGGGCGGTCTGGTCCGTGTGTCTCACATGCCAAGGCCAGGGTCTGCATGGAGGGGCCCTGGGGATGCCAGGGGCACGGGCTCTCCATGCCACATCTGGGGCAGTGACGGTGACTGTGTGTCTGCGGCAAGACCCCCTTCTGCTCGCCCAACCCCTTGTCCCCATGCCGCTTTGCAGCGACCTGAAGCTGAGGGTGCGCATCCTAATCGATGGGACCCTGATCATCTTCCGGGTGAAGCCGGAGGACTCGGGGAAGTACACCTGTGTGCCCAGCAACAGCCTGGGGCGCTCCCCCTCTGCCTCGGCGTACCTGACCGTGCAGTGTGAGTAGGGGTGCGGGGGAGCCTGGGTGGTGGGGCTCCCAGAAGGTTTTGGTGTTAGCCAGACTGTAGGCTGGAGGGTAGCAAAGACCAAGCATCATTTGGGGGCATGTAGGTGGAGGAACTAAGAAGAAGGAGGGATGGCTGGAGAGGAGGCCGAGGCCCTGGACAGTTGGGGTGGAGCAGCTCCTACTTCGCTGGCCAGGCGTCGCTGTTCAGCCAGTACATCTCATCAGCTCAGTGCAGGCTGCACTCAGGAAGACACCTTCGAGCAGTTCCTTCTGAACGGTGGTCCTCGGGCTGAAGGCTGGCCTGCACCTCTGTGCCCAGAACCAGTTGCTCTCTGGTGCTCTTTTCTCAGGTGTCATATGGAGCATAGCCCAGGCCCATGCAGGGTTAGGTTTCTCCCAGCCTCACTCCCTGCCTTTCCACACCGCGTCTGTGTCGGGGGCGATGTGCTCCAGCTCCTGCGCCTGCTCCCTCTGGCGTCCGCGGCCTCTCCCCTTGGGTGACTGGAGATCCAGATGAATGAGCTGCTCCTCACCCAGACGTTCGAGGGCTTTTGTGTAAGCACCACCATTCAGCTTGCTGATCTTTAATACTGAGCAGCCAGTTGCTTTCCCGCCCCCTGGCAAGCTGAGCCCTGAGACAGAGAAGGATGAGTAATGAGGAGTAATATCTTCCTTTTGATTTGTGGATGGCCCTGTCACTCAGGCAACAAAGGCTGGCATTGTTGCTGTAGATAACAGACTCTCCCTCATTTCCCGGCTGGTGTGGGCGGATTGCTCACACCCAGCGACAGGGAGTGGCAGGGGTGAGAAGTGGAACAGTCTGGAGACAAGACCGGGGTCAGTGTACGAGCTGAGGACAAGTGGAGGACGGCTGGTGGCCCTGGAGGTGGAGCTGGTCCGACTGCTGCCCAGAGCTGGATGTGGACATTCCACTGTTGGTCGCGGTGGTGGAGCACGCTGCGCCTGCTGAGCGCCATTGGACCCCTAACCTCGCAGTCTCACTCTTTCCTCTCCATGGAGTGCATCGCCTCTCTGCTTCTGCCGTCAGCCACTTAAAGGACTTTTGATGTGCTGTATTCCCAGGCCCAAGCTTTAGAGGGCCGTGAGGCCCAGGACAACAGATCTCACTCCCCAGACCTGCAGCGGGAAAAAGCGAGTCGAGAAGTTATTCATACATGACTTAGGATGTGCCCAAGCTGTGCTGGGGTGGGGAAGAACTGCAGGAAGGAGAGACCCGTCCACCACAAAGGTGCGCCCCGTCCCTCTGTGCTGGACGCAGGCTGTGCCACCTGGCACGGAGGTGGCCATGGTGGGGCAGGAGGAGCCAACGGGAGGTGGCCTTTGGAAGATGAGCTGGCCAGGACGAAGGCCCCTCCTCGAAGCCATAGGCCATCTGTCTTTCTGGAGACATGTTTTGGTTTTCCCTGTCTCTCCCCAGTGCCAGCGTCACCACCCACTCCCCCTTGTCCTTTTTTACCTCCTTCCTGTCTTCAAAGAAAATCCAGGGGGTTGAGATTTACAGGTGGGTGAGACAAGGATTTTTATTTCTGCTAAAAAGCAGCGTTCAGAGTATTTCCCATTCATAAACGCTTTGGAAACCTTGGAGGAAAAAAAAAAAACCTCTACCATACAAAAGTAGGAAGCTATTCTAAATATATAACTCGGCCTGGTATTTATGTAACACTGTTCTCTGAAGAGCTCAAAATGCTTAAAAGACACCAGCTCATTCATCCTCACTGCCTTCCTAGTTCTGGATCCTTCTCCTCCGTAGCCCTCAGGGGAAATAGGGGAGTACTGAGAGGAGGTGACTCAGCCTGCATCGCAAGAGGTGTGGGGTTCTTGTTGCTCCTCCGAGAGCCAGGGTCCTGCTGTGTCACCAAGGTTGGAGTGCAGTGGTGCCATCATGGCTTACTGCAGACTCAAACTCTTGGGCTCAAGTGATCCTCCCGCTTCAACTTCGAGAGTACCTGGGACTACAGGTGTGTGCCACCATGCCCAGATCATTCAAAGATTTTTTTGGTAGAGTTGGAGTCTCGCTAAATTGCCCAGGCTGGTCTTAAACTCCTAGCCTCAAGCAGTCCTCCCACCCCAGCCTCCCACAGTGTTGAGATTACAGGTGTGAGCCACTGCACCTGGCCTGATTCTGCATTTCAGCTGCAGAATCAGATGGGGAAGTGAATCCAAGGAAGGCTGGTCAACCAGCAGAATGGGGAGGAAAAATACCCCCTTTGTGGTTAAGCCTACGATAGTGTTCTTCTTTTGGCTTCGGATGGAGAGGCGGGGACTGCTTGTTGCTCAGGAGACTTTGGGATAAGGAGCTGTTGGGGAAGGGTGTGGGCAAATGCTGGCTTTGAGGCTCAGGGTCTAGGAACAGAGAGAAATGGACATTGAGAGGACCTCGTTCAATGGGTGAGGTCCATGGTAGAAGCATGACAGGGGCACTGAGGATTGGAGCAGGCTCGGACGTGCATTTGAGTGCCTCCAGACACGCAGAACAGAAGTTCTGAGCACCTGGGCTGGTGCATGGGCTGCCTCCGGCCTGGCTTCTCACCTGGCTTCCCTGTGTCTGTCTCTCCCACCTGCGCCTCCTCTGCAGACCCAGCCCGTGTCCTCAACATGCCCCCTGTAATTTACGTGCCCGTGGGGATCCATGGCTACATCCGCTGCCCTGTGGACGCAGAACCACCGGCCACCGTGGTCAAGTGGAACAAGGACGGCCGTCCCCTGCAGGTTGAGAAGGTGCTAGAGAGATGCATGTTGAGGGTTGGAGTGAGGGCTCCCCCCAGTACTGTGATGCCACCTCTGGGCTCTGGATTTCTGCCAGGACTCCTGGCCCCTTCCAAAAGCCCTGGGCAAACAGAGAGCTGCTTCCGTAGGGGTCTGCGGGTGCCGTCCGCCCCAGGCTGGAGCTCCTGTACCATCCTGCGTGCTGCCTGGCCCAGCTGGGACCCAGCCTGGGATGGAGCACGGAGTCTCTGACCAGCGTTCCCTGCCCTATCGTCTATGTCTGGCAGAACCTGGGTTGGACCCTGATGGAGGATGGCTCCATTCGAATTGAGGAGGCCACAGAGGAGGCTCTTGGCACTTACACCTGTGTGCCTTACAACACCCTGGGGACCATGGGCCAGTCTGCCCCTGCGAGGCTTGTCCTGAAGGTGAGGTCCCGGGGCTGTGACGGCCTCCATGAGCTGGGCACCTGGATCCCCCGCCTCACGAGGGTGCCTGTGCTTTCCTCCCCAGGACCCCCCCTATTTCACGGTGCTACCAGGCTGGGAGTACAGGCAGGAGGCCGGCCGGGAGCTGCTTATCCCCTGTGCTGCTGCAGGGGACCCCTTTCCTGTCATCACGTGGAGAAAGGTACCTGGGCCCTGGAGCCCTGGGTCTGCGGGGAGGTGTGAGGACCCAGCGAGCCCCGGGGCTGAGGGGAGGTGTGAGGGCCCAGTGAGCCCCGGGCTGAGGGGGGGTGTGAGGGCACAGCGAGCGCCGGGCTGCGGGAGGGTGTGAGGACCCAGCGAGCCCCGGGGCTGAGGGGAGGTGTGAGGACACAGCGAGCCCCGGGCTGAGGGGAGGTGTGAGGACACAGCGAGCCCCGGGCTGCGGGAGGGTATGAGGACACAGCGAGCCCTGGGGCTGAGGGGAGGTGTGAGGGCACAGCGAGCCCCGGACTGAGGGGAGGTGTGAGGACACAGCGAGCCCCGGGCTGAGGGGAGGTGTGAGGACACAGCGAGCCCCGGACTGAGGGGAGGTGTGAGGACACAGCGAGCGCCGGGCTGCGGGAGGGTGTGAGGACACAGCGAGCCCCGGGCTGCGGGAGGGTGTGAGGACCCAGCGAGCCCCGGGGCTGAGGGGAGGTGTGAGGGCCCAGTGAGCCCCGGGCTGAGGGGGGGTGTGAGGGCACAGCGAGCGCCGGGCTGCGGGAGGGTGTGAGGACCCAGCGAGCCCCGGGGCTGAGGGGAGGTGTGAGGGCCCAGTGAGCCCCGGGGCTGCGGGGAGGTGTGAGGACACAGTGAGCCCCGGGCTGAGGGGAGGTGTTAGGGCCTAGCAAGCCCCGGGGCTGAGGGGAGGTGTGAGGGCCCAGGGAGCCCCGGGGCTGCGGGGAGGTGTGAGGGCCCAGCGAGCCCCGGGGCTGCGGGGAGGTGTGAGGGCCCAGGGAGCCCCGGGGCTGCGGGGAGGTGTGAGGGCCCAGCGAGCCCCGGGGCTGAGGGGAGGTGTGAGGGCCCAGCGAGCAGTTCTATTCTGGACCTGCCCTGACCAGGCTAGATGCCGAGCAGTGAGCTGACCCTGAAGAGCGGCAGGCACTCGGGAGGAGGGCAGCGTGGGCGGGCCGGGGTCTCAGGCGCGTCCTCCCCATCTGCTTCGGGCTTCTCTCCTAACCCCCATTTCTGTTCCCACCCTCTTCCCTGCCCCTTGTTCACCAAGGTAGGGAAGCCCAGCAGAAGCAAGCACAGTGCCCTGCCCAGTGGGAGCCTGCAGTTCCGTGCCCTGAGTAAGGAGGACCACGGGGAGTGGGAATGTGTCGCCACCAACGTGGTCACGAGCATCACTGCCAGCACCCACCTCACCGTCATCGGTACGTGGCCGGCAAGGCTGGGCCGGGCGGCGGGGACAGAGCAGGCTGGCTGGGGGCGGGGTGCTGGACGCTGGGAGCGTCCCCTGGTGGCTGCTGCACTCTGCGGGCATCCTTCCTAAGTCAGTCCAGCCCTGAACTCCGCGTCCAGCACCTGCAGCCTTTGCCCCCGTGGGCTCTGTCGGGGAAGGGCAGCGTGGCTCCTGTCCTCGGGGAGGTCTTTCTGGGGACAGGCCTGATGTCCACAGCAGCCCACCTGAGGGAAAGAGGCGGCTGTGTGGCTGGCAGGGACTGCAGAGCCTTGAGTTTAAGGGCCTTAGGGAGAGCTGGAGGGCTGGAATGAGGGAGACGGGGACTGTGCAGCATCTCAGATGAGGGCAGAGCTGAGACCTGCAGGCCAGGCCTGGCGTGCGGAGGCTGGGCAGGAGGAAGTTTCTGGGGTTCTGTGTCTGGGCGTTCCTGTTTCCGATTGCCCGAAGCGCGTGTCCCAGGACCTTCGCCTGGACCCTCTCAGCCTGTCCTTCTGGGTCCTGACGGCTATAATCACAGTCACAGCCAATGCTTTTTGAGCCTTTACCACCAGTTTTAGGTTCTGTTCCAAGTGGTCTGCACAGCTCGTCCTTCACAACTCGGGAGGTGCGAGCTAGGGTTTCTCTAGTGTATGTTCCTCGAAGCAGAGGTTGCCGTGGCCCGAATGCTTTCTCCGGCGTCACATCACTAAGAAGTAGTGGGTCCGGGAATCGAAGCCAGGATGGGGCTCCTAACTGCTGTGCTGTGCTGCCCACATGCGAGCATTGGGGTGGGACGGAGTTGTCTTCTGAGGCCAGAGAACCTTACGGGAGGGGCTCTGTGGCCGTGCCTGCCACCTTAGGAGAGAGTGTTTCTGTGCTCACCAGAGAAGCACAGGATTTGGGCCAGGACGAGGAGGGCTCTGGTTTCTGTTGGACCCATTCCTGATGCTATGTGATCTCCTAGTTGGACTAGACCGCACAGTGGGACAGGCTTCCTGCTCCAACCCCACTAACAAGCAGGGTCAGGGGAGTCGGCGCCTGAGAGCATCCCCGTCGCCCCCATCCCTTCACTTGCAGTATTGTGCTCCGCTGCCATGCGCTTCAGCCTCTCAGGTTCCCCACAGCCAGACGGTGGGCACCCAGCCACGTGGCTGAGTTCTTTTCAGTCTGAGAGGTCTCCACTTGATCTCCAGGCACCAGCCCCCATGCCCCGGGCAGTGTCCGGGTCCAGGTCTCCATGACAACTGCCAACGTGTCCTGGGAACCAGCCTATGATGGAGGCTACGAGCAGACATTCTCAGTTTGGTACGGACCTCTGTGAGTCACCCCGGCATGCTTTGCTCTCTGCTTCTCCCCTCCCCTGTCTTCCTGCAGGCTACCCCGGGTGGGGGGAGGTAGGAGGAGGCTGCAGTTCCTGGCCTGCCAGCCCTGCACAGACTGAGGTGGGTTGAGACAGTGACGAGGTCCTTGTGGGTGACGGGAGGGGTCCGAAGGGACTCTGGGCATGGCTGTGTCCCTGTGGCCTGAGGGGTCTGGGCCTCTCTGTGCCCTCTCCCTGCTCATGTGCTGCCTCGTTTTGCGTCCTGCTTCATCCTCTGGATTCCTCTGGAGCCTGGAAGAGACTCCTGCCCTTCAAGGGCTTTGTGAAATTGCCCAGCCTTAAGTGTAGAGTCTAGCTTTTAGACTAATTTTTTTTGTATTTTTGTATTTGTAATTTTTGTGGGTACATGGTACATACATTTGTAGGTATGGGGTACATGAGATATTTTGATATAGGCATGGAGTGTGTAATAATCGCATCAGGGTAAAGGGGTATCCACCCCTCAAACATTTGTCCTTTGTGTTCCAACAATCCAATTATACTCATAGTGATTTAAGAATGTATGATACATTATTGTTGCTTGTAATCCTGTTGTGCTGGCAAACACCAGGTCTTACTGGTTCTTTCTCACTATGATTTGTACGTGTTCACCCTCCCCAACTCCTGTAGTCTAGTTTTTATTCTGTCTCTTCCCCAGTGGCCACAGAAACTGGTGTGGAGAGGTGATGCTCACTTCCCAGCCTTGGGGTCAGCCCCTGCATTTTCTCTCTAGGACCATGTGTTTCTCGATTGTTTTCATTCCTCTGTTGTCAGTTTAGCCAGATGCGGTCATTTGAGATCTTTGCGCAAACCTTAGGGTAGATACGGATCTCAAAAATGTGCCAAGCCGGGTGAGGGCAGGAGGCACAGGAAGGGAGGAGAAGGAAGCCTAGCTGACTCCTCCCACCCCCAAGGGCTGCCCCTCCCTACACTCTTGTTTGAGTAAGAGTGGCAGCCACCTGCCCTGCCCCCGGGGTGACAACCTTGAGCTGGGAGGGCGAGCCCCTCAGTGCCTTCTTTTAGACCTGTCTCACCTGCAGGTGTCTCTCTAGCCAGGCTCAACTCGAGCCTGGGGAGGGGGAAAAGGCAGGCGCCTGGGGCAGCTCAGGGGGTTCAGGGAGACCCCTTTATCCACGTCTCAGCAGTGAGGGAAGTTGAGAGGGGCACCCGCTGTGTCTCCCATCATGTTGGTTCGGTGGCTGCTTCCCGGGCGGAGTGTCCTGGGTGTCTTGATTCTGATTGGAGAACTGCACCTAGATGATGGGGTTGCAGCAGCTCACCTCCCGTCCCCTTACTCTGTTCCTCCCGCAGCAGCGTGGGGGCCCTAACCAGCCTGCCCGGTGGCTGCTGCGAGACTGGTGCTGCTCAGCGCCTAGGTGTCCAGGGTGGGACATTTGGTGTGGTCAAGCTGTCTTTGGAGACGCCTGGGTGGGAGGTCTGGGCATACGATGGGGGGCTCAGGCGTAGATTGGGGCTCCCCTGCTGCTTGCGGTGCTGCTCCACGCTGCTGCTCATCTGCACTGCTTTTCCACACGTGGCTCCTCGCTGCTTTGTTGCCTGGGCCAGGGAAGGGCGGGGCCGAGGTTGGGGAGGTCTCCTTTCTTTCTGCCTGCCTCTAACTCTGTGCACTGACTCCGACGTTTGGCGCAGGCTTCTTTTTGTTCTGCTTTCCGCTGCCTCAGCTCACCCTCCTGGGCGTGCACGGTAGTGAGCCGGGACCCGGGAGTGGATCCTGGAGGGCACCCACCAGGTTACAGCTCAGGGCTGCAAGGAGAGGGCCAGTCCCACAGGACCATGTCTCCTCCCTGTGGTGACGTGGCAGCACTGCACCCATAGCCCGCCGGCTTTGCTGGGAGTTGGGAGCCTGTGGAACAAGGGAACACCCTCGGCCCCGTCTTCCTACTCTCCATGCATAGCCTGACCGTCTTCCAACCCTTACGGCCTTAGGGATCCTGGCCCCCCTGTGGGGAAACCCCTGGTCATTATGGTCTTATACCCTGGACATCTCAGGTGACTCCAGTCTGATTGGATGAATGAGCCCTGTGGGTTACCCGAGGCCCTACTTCAGCTGTCCCTGGGGGTGTGTGCAGCCAGGTCCTGGGCTCCTTCCCTCGTCCTGCCACTGTTGAGCCGCTTATCCCCACACCCCAGAGCCTTACTCTCCCAAGGCAGAGCTTGTTCTTAGGGTTGTGACCAGGGTGGGATTCTCCCACAATGCAGCTGGTAATCCATCTGACCAGTGTCCTGAGCACGACTTGCACCTAAAGGCCCCTTTGGTAGAAAAGGTGCCAGCTGTGGTTGGTGACCCGGCATCAGGAGGATTGGCACAGCCAAAGCTGGGTAGGGCATCCACTCTGGGCCATGCCCTCTTCTTGCCCTTGAACCTGGGAACGCCAGGCCCACCAGTGCCTTCTCCCTGAGCACCCTGCATGCACCCTCTTCTCTCCAGTGTGACCCACCCCGCCCCTCGTCCCCTATCCTGTCTCTCTCTTTTGGCCAGGATGAAGCGGGCACAGTTTGGGCCCCATGACTGGCTGTCCTTGCCAGTGCCGCCAGGACCCAGCTGGCTGCTGGTGGACACCCTGGAGCCTGAGACAGCGTACCAGTTCAGCGTCCTGGCCCAGAACAAGCTGGGAACCAGCGCCTTCAGTGAGGTGGTCACTGTGAACACTTTAGGTGAGGGCCCGGGGTGGGATGTTGGGAGCGGGGGTTGTAGAGGTGGTGGGGGCGGTGGCCCAGGCAGCTAGCAGTCGGTCTCCTGTGTGCCGGTACCTTGCTGAGTGCTCCACAGAGCCGTGCCGTCTGATCTCCCCGTGAGGATTTGTTGTGGTCTCTGTGGGGTTTGCTGGTCCTGCATCAGAGTGCCGTTGGCCGAATTCCTGTTGCTTTTTCAGGTGGAAGAAAGACACTTAGAATTTTCTCTTTCCTTGTCAGGCCACATGTTTGCTTTCAGGGGAGATTGGGCATCCTCCCTCCTTGGCAGCGCCTGCCGGTTCTTGCCTCTGGCCCCAGCCTCACTGGGCGGTAGGCATGTGGCTGCCTCCCGCTGCAGTGTCTTCCAGGCCACCTTCCTGGAGGCAGCCTCATACTCCTCCCTGCCTGGCCACAGTTGTGTTTGCTCTGCTCTGGAGCCAGAGAAAGGGCCACTGTGAACAGGCTTTTCCTAGGTGGTGTAGGTGGTGCGACTCCAGCCCCTTTCCCAGAATCCGCTCCTGAGCGGCCGCCAAGGTGGACAGCAGTCTGGGATGCTCACCCCCAGTCCTTGGCACCTCTGTGGGGCCTTGTATTGACCCCCAAACCCCGGCCAAGAAGGGAATGGAAAGAGTGACTGCTGTGCTGTGAGAAAGAAGATATCCCTAGCTCCCTGGAAGAGCACAGGAGATACTTTGATGACATTTAATTATTCCTCCTTCCCCATAGTTCCCATTTCTCTTCCCTTTTGCAGTACACGATTCCCTCATGTATGTTTAGACGTACTCTGAAGGCAGAACCCTGAAGCCCTGGGCCCCGGGCCCTGACTCTGCTTGCCTCTGGGCCCTGACATGTGCACAGGAGTGTGGGGGTGCGGTGGCCGCCCTGGGCCTCGCTGATGTGCTGTGGTTCTTCTCCTTCCCCCGCCGCAGCATTCCCTATTACAACTCCAGAACCCCTGGTGCTGGTCACCCCACCGAGGTGCCTCATAGCCAATCGGACTCAGCAGGGTGTGCTCCTGTCCTGGCTTCCGCCTGCCAACCACAGCTTTCCCATCGACCGCTACATCATGGAGTTCCGTGTCGCAGAGCGCTGGGAGTTGCTCGACGATGGCATCCCCGGCACCGAAGGAGAGTTCTTTGCCAAGGATCTGTCACAGGTGAGGGCTTTGCTCTTCCTTGCTGCTGCTTCCCAAATCCGGGAAGCGACAAGACTCTAGAGGCACTGGAAGCTTTGAGTGACCAACTTTGGGTGTGTGAGGCCAGCCACATCCTGTACCTCCTCACCACTGGTCCTGGATTCTCCCAGACTCGCTACCAAGGCCTGGACTCCTCAGATCATGGCCCACAGGCTCGGGGCCAGCTCTGGGGCAGCGGGGACCTGTGTTCTACTGAGGGTCCCAGCACCGCCACAAGCTGGGCAGGGCAGGCTGAGAGGCCAGCAGGCGTAATCAGAGCACTGACCCCAGCCCTTGCTGAGCCTAACCTGGGGTGGGCAGAGAAGTTCCAAGAAGAATTCTCTTCTAGGTGTGTCCAGGGAAGAACCCCTTCTCCAGTAATTTAGAGCTCCTGGAGGAAAGTGCATTATCTGTTTTTCCAGTAGCCCTGTTAGACTTGGATATCTAGCTGGGGAGAGGAAGCAGCTGGTTTCCTAAGATACAGTCTCATCTATCTTTCTGTCTTCCTTCCTGGACACTTATTTATTAATAGTGGTTGCTGGAGTCGGCTCCCAGTGGCCCTGGAGAGCCTGTTGTACATATCTCTTCCCAATGCTTTTGGTGACCTCACGTTCGTAGCTTGGAAGTCAGCCGTTGTAAGAGTGTTTACACCACAGCAATTGGCCAGTGCTACCATCGCTTAGCATTAGACACTTAGCAGTCCTCCCGTGCTTTGGGCGCCCTGCCCTTTGCAAGGCTGTGTGCAGGATGAGTGTTTGTGGGGACAGTGGTCATCTCAGGTCCCTCAGCTGACTGGGTATTGTCCCTGGGGCTGCAGGACACGTGGTACGAGTTCCGGGTTCTGGCCGTCATGCAGGATCTGATCAGCGAGCCCAGCAACATCGCCGGCGTCTCCAGCACAGGTATTTTGGGTTGAGGGTGCTCTTGCAACTATAGGGACATAAGCCCCAGAGCTGCATGGGGGTCATTTTGTGAAATGGCTACTCCACGAGGAGAAGCTGGATTGGAAACTAAGGAGGTGCCTGGTTGCAGCTGCGCAAGTCGTAGCCTTTCTTAAGCCCACCAGCCCCATATTTCCATGATGCATGCTATTTCGTGAAGCTCAGAAGCTGAGTTTCTGACACTTGTATAAGACAGCCACAGAAAGAAATTCAACTAATCTTCTCATTACAGTAGTCAAAAAGGACTTGATTGAAGTGCTATTTGCTGTACATTTTCAGTTTCCTCTTGTCGGGGAGGGGCTGTGAATCAGAGGAAACAACAGGTCAACCATGTTTATCAAATGCTTGTGATAGACTTCTTTATAATTATGTGGGTTTTATTTGGAAAATTGTTGTTTGGTGTTTTCCTCCCTTCCTTCCTCTCTCTAGATTTTTAAGGCTAAATAAAGCCAATTCCCTAGCATTTTCTCCATTTATCTTTCTTTCTCTTGTTCCTGGTCCCATTTCTACACATCTTCTCTCCAGCTATAGTTCCTGAGACATAGCAGGTTCCTCCGCCAGTGAAGGGGTGTCCTTGGTATGGGAAAAGGCTCTTGCTTCTAAGCAAGTGATGGCATCATTTCCTTGGGCACCGCTCACCCAGAGACCCCTGGGACCAGGTGACAGCGACCTCGTCTGAGGAGCTCATGCAGCAGGACTTGTAGAGTTGGGGAAGTGCTGGTGTGGGCACACTGCAGGGAGCACGAGAGCAGGGGCAGGTGTGGAGTGCAATTTCTGCTTTATACATTAGGCACCAATGGGCTTTAAAAAAAAAAAGGTTGTGTCCTACAGGTAGCAGAACCCACAGTCTTTCTTGACTTCTCTCTGGGGAATAGACTCAGAGTTGGAGGAACAGGGATGAGAGCTTGCATCCAAGGCTGGAGCTGAAGAAGGGGTGTTGTGTGGGCCCACCCCTGACCATTCTGTGCCCAGTAGCTCTATGCCAGCTCCTGGCAGGAAATGTGCCTTGTCAGACACTTCCACACAGGGGAAGGAGGAGGCAGCAGCCTCAGCATTCCCTGTATTAGGTCCCCCATTTCCAAAGGCTGTAGCTTTCATTTTCCCCTCAGACAATCAGCATCATCTGGATTATTTTTATCCATTATTATTATCGATGCAGCAATGAATTCTGGCCAAATACATTACAATCTATTGATTCTGCCTTTGCTGAACCTAAGCAGTGGCACTTACCGACACAACTTTCCTATGAGTATAAGATGGTAGGCTGGGGTCTAGTCTTGGCTCGGTCATAACGAGCTCTGTAGACTTGGGGAGGAAAGGAGGACGTTCAGCTCCTTATGGTGAAACGAGAGATTTGGCTCCATCTCTGCTGTCCCTGCCAGCTCTAGGGTACTTCCGTACCTGAGATGACCAGGATGTGAATCTTCAGGACGTTGCATGCCTGTACTAGAAGGGGAGAGGATCTGAATTTTGTAGTAATAATGCCTCTTCCTGCAGTCGTATTTTATCCTCAAGTTGCCTTCACACCTGGGCTCTCCTTTTGTAGAGACACTGGTGTGAGGCAGGAAATCCCAGACTGGGAGCAGGCAGCTGCGTTCTGGTTTGGGCACTGATGGCAATATCCATGTAAGCAGGTCTCTCTAACTCAGCGGATCAGAGCTCTTTCATTTAGAGAATGAGAACAGTATGTGTGCTCTGTGTAGCTCATGGGGTTAACATGAGAAGAGCTGATAATGTGCATGAAGGTGCTTTGCAGAAGGCAAAACCCTAGATAAGTATAGATTACTCTCGAAGTCATCATCCCCATGGGGACAGGCATAGATGTTTTCTTCTTTACAACCTTTGGAGAGATTGACTTCTGTACACTCTCCTCTCTTCTTCCTCTTCGTGACGCCATCCAATCCTCTTCAGTGCTAGAGTTCAGCTTGGAGCCCAAGCCTTGACACTGTCTGTTCTACAAAGGCAGGGTGAAACACTTGGGGACTGAAGGTCGGAGCAGGTGAGGTCCCGGGGAAGGATGGGCTCATGAGTGCTCCCCACCCTCCCTGCAGACATCTTCCCGCAGCCGGACCTGACCGAGGACGGGCTGGCGCGGCCTGTGCTGGCGGGAATCGTAGCTACCATCTGCTTCTTGGCAGCTGCCATCCTGTTCAGCACCCTGGCTGCCTGCTTTGTCAACAAGCAGCGCAAGCGTAAGCTCAAGCGCAAAAAAGGTGAGTGTCTGTCCCCTTCCCTTGCTCTCCCTGGCCCGGTTTCAAATGCCCCCCATCAAGAGAGGCGGACCATTTTTAGCATGGCCCCCCTTGGAAATAGGGACATTGAGATCTTGTGGGTAGAGCTGCCAGTGAGACTTGATTTGAAAGTGGGGGTAAGAAGCAGGGGTGGTGGGGAGAGGCTGCTGGGGCCCAAGCTAGCATGAAGGCAGGGGCCAAAGATGCCCACTGTGAGCAGCTCCTTCCCTGTGCGGTGGTGCTCTGGCCCTGTCAGCCTCTGCAGATGAGCGTGCTGCGTGGTTGCTGGCTTGGCCTCAGCAGCCTCTCCCCTTCTCTTTCCTTCCAGACCCTCCACTCTCCATCACCCACTGCAGGAAGAGCCTGGAGTCTCCGTAAGTGTCTCTGATCCTGGGAGAATTGTGCTGTTCATGGCAGGGGGCGCGTAGGTAGACCGCTCGCCTTACCCAGCCCCATGTCAGTGTTTCTAAGCCATTTCTTCTTGATTGACCTGTGTGTTAATTGTACTTGCCCAGCCCCATGTCAGTGTTTCTAAGCCATTTCTTCTTGATTGACCTGTGTGTTAACTGTAAGTTGTCCATGCTGGTAGAGGGAGTGGCAGTGCAGATGATCCAAATTAGCCAGTAATCAGTTTCTCTTCAGCCTTGGAATGTATTTCTTTAGTGTTTTCCCACCCTAGCAGATTTGCCTTCTTAATATGAGTTGCTTAAGTTGATATTAAAGTGAGCTTGCTTGTCTTGAAAACAGGGGAATGAAGCTGGAGGTGTGCTTAGAGCACAGCAGAGAGGGGGCAGGCCAGCACAAAAGTGAAGAGGCGGGTGTTCACTGGAAAGACGGATGATGGGGGGGCCGGGCGCGGCGGCTCACACCTGTAATCCTGGCACTTTGGGAGGCTGAGGCAGGAGGATTGCTTGAGGCCAGGAGTTCAAGACCAGTCTGGGCAACATAGCAAGACCCCGTCTTTAAAAAAAAAAAGGAGGATTCACATCCAGACGGTGGAGAGTTGGCCAAAGCATTTCACACCACGATACGCAGCCAGTTTTCTTGAGCGTGAGGATCCTGGGTGCTGGGTGGTTGCCGAGAGAGGGAAAGGAAGTCCTGGCCAGCACACTGCCCCACCTCATCCCCTCCCGGCTCTTGCTCCTCCTTGCAGCTTGTCCTCTGGCAAGGTGAGCCCCGAGAGCATCCGCACGCTCCGAGCGCCATCAGAATCCTCCGACGACCAGGGCCAGCCCGCGGCCAAGAGGATGCTGAGCCCCACCCGCGAGAAGGAGCTGTCGCTGTACAAGAAGACCAAGCGGGCCATCAGCAGCAAGAAGTACAGCGTGGCCAAGGCAGAGGCCGAGGCAGAGGCCACCACGCCCATCGAGCTCATCAGCAGAGGCCCTGACGGCCGCTTCGTGATGGACCCTGCCGAGATGGAGCCCTCGCTGAAGAGCAGGCGCATCGAGGGCTTCCCCTTCGCCGAGGAGACGGACATGTACCCCGAGTTCCGCCAGTCGGACGAGGAGAACGAGGACCCACTGGTGCCCACATCTGTGGCTGCCCTGAAGTCCCAGCTCACCCCTCTGTCATCCAGCCAGGAGTCCTACCTGCCACCACCAGCATACAGCCCTCGGTTCCAGCCCCGCGGGCTGGAGGGCCCCGGTGGCCTGGAAGGTCGGCTTCAGGCCACAGGCCAGGCCCGGCCCCCTGCCCCCCGGCCCTTCCACCATGGCCAGTATTATGGGTACCTCAGCAGCAGCAGCCCTGGGGAGGTGGAGCCGCCCCCGTTCTACGTGCCAGAAGTGGGCAGCCCCCTGAGCTCCGTCATGTCGTCCCCGCCCCTGCCCACCGAGGGGCCCTTTGGCCACCCCACCATCCCCGAGGAGAATGGAGAGAATGCATCCAACAGCACGCTGCCCTTGACTCAGACACCTACAGGAGGGCGCTCCCCTGAGCCCTGGGGCCGGCCAGAATTCCCCTTCGGGGGGCTGGAGACCCCAGCGATGATGTTCCCCCACCAGCTGCCACCCTGTGATGTGCCCGAGAGTCTGCAGCCCAAGGCCGGCCTCCCCCGAGGACTGCCCCCCACCTCCCTGCAGGTGCCCACGGCCTACCCGGGCATCCTGTCTCTGGAGGCACCGAAGGGTTGGGCAGGCAAGTCGCCCGGCAGGGGCCCTGTCCCAGCGCCCCCCGCCGCCAAGTGGCAGGACAGACCTATGCAACCTCTGGTAAGCCAAGGGCAGCTGCGACATACAAGCCAAGGCATGGGCATACCTGTGCTGCCTTACCCCGAGCCGGCTGAGCCGGGGGCGCACGGCGGCCCCAGCACATTTGGCCTGGACACCCGGTGGTATGAGCCCCAGCCCCGGCCCCGGCCTAGCCCTCGGCAGGCCAGGCGCGCCGAGCCCAGTTTACATCAAGTGGTGCTACAGCCCTCCCGGCTCTCACCTCTGACCCAAAGCCCCCTCAGCTCCCGCACTGGCTCCCCTGAGCTCGCCGCCCGTGCCCGGCCTCGCCCGGGCCTCCTGCAGCAGGCAGAGATGTCAGAGATCACCCTGCAGCCGCCGGCTGCAGTCAGCTTTTCTCGAAAGTCTACGCCGTCCACAGGCTCCCCCTCCCAGAGCAGCCGCAGTGGGAGTCCCAGCTACCGGCCCGCCATGGGCTTCACCACTCTGGCCACCGGCTACCCTTCCCCTCCACCCGGCCCCGCCCCTGCTGGGCCTGGGGACAGCTTGGACGTGTTTGGACAGACGCCCTCCCCTCGAAGGACGGGGGAGGAATTGCTCCGACCAGAGCCCCCACCACCCACGTTACCTACTTCAGGGTGAGTGCGCCGCCTCTTCCGCCACCCGCACCTGGTCAACTTCCTTCCCCCACCCGCCTCGCCCTGCCCTCCACCCCGTCCATCCGCCCGGCGACAGGGCTTGTGCGGACATGCTGCACCGGCATCCCTCGGGAGAGGAGTTCTGGCCGCCGCGGCATGGGCAGGGTGCAGTCGCTGGGGTGCAGCGGGCCCACCTGCCCAGGTGCCCTGCCGGGAGCACGAGGCATCTTCTCCAGCAAGCCCTGAGCTCTCAGCGGGCGCACCACCTACCAGGGAGCGGCGGATCACAGCGAGTGCCCTTGCGGGGGTGGACCCCGTCCCTCTTGGAGTTGACGGCTCTCCGAGTCCCTGCGGTCCTGGCATCGGGCAGGGGTCCTGGGGGTTGCCCACACACCTCGTGTCTAGCCTCCTTTTCTTCCCTGGCCCCTCCTCCTTGCTAAGCAGGACCCCGGAGCCTGACTTCTCCAGACCACCAGGCCAGGGGCCTCCTGTTCCCAAACTCCTGGCCCTTAGCAGCCCTAGTGAGCGCCGGACTCCAGCCCCCTCCTCAGCCTCTCCTGGAGGCCCGGAGAAAAGTGTCAGGCCTTGTGACCATGTGCAGGACACGTCCCCCACCCCCACCTGTATACCTCGCAGGAAGCTGCAGAGAGACAGACAAGCTCCCGCGACCAGCCCGCCTGAGAGAGCACTCTCTAAACTGTAGCAGCTGGTATTCCAGGTACCAGAGCCTGGACACCTGTCTGTGCCTCTTCTCTCATCCTTCTCCCCTGCCGTCCCCCCTCCTCCTCCCCCTGCCCCTCCTTCCTTCTCCAGTCAGTCTTTCTCTCTCCTATCTTCCTTCCTCACCATCGTCTTTGGGTTCGGAAGAGCCGGCCACGCCTCTGTAGTGCCCCCGGATACCCCGTCCCCCCGCCCTCTTCTCTCTCTCTCTTTCTCTCTCTCTGGCTCCGTCCTTTGGTCTCTCTTCTCGATGTAGCCGCCTGTGGAGGGAGCAGAGAGTTCCAGAGGAGGCTGGCCTGGTGGAAGGCAGGATGGGAGGTGGTCGGGGAGGAGGGGGCCCAGCGCCCTCCCCCTGCCCCGTCCCCCACCCTCCCTGGTACCTGGAAGTACAAGGTCACCTCCCACCCCCAGCCCCACCGCGGGCTGCTCCGGGGCCGGCCGAGGAAGGGGGTGCGGGGCTTAGGGCGCAGGGAGGTGGAGGAGCCGCAGCCGCCGCCTGTGCGCGGGAGGTGCCGCGGCCGCCCTGTCTCTGTGCTTCGTGCGCGCTCAGCTCATCTGCTTCCTTCCATCGTGTCTGGGTCTCCGTCTCTCTCCTCCTCCCTCCCCCACGCTCCGGCCTCGCCTGTCCGGTGCTCGCTGTGCCCCTCCCTGCTTCCCTCTGGGTGTGCGTGGGCGGTGCCCCCCCCGGCCGGTGTTGATAACTGCTTTGTTTCTGATTGATCTCAGCTATCTGGGCAGTGTTGTCGAGACAAGCCTCTCCTCAGCTCAATAGGTAAGGGAGCTCCTCGGCTGGGCGGGCGGGGGCGGGCAGGCGGACGGGGCTTCGGCCGGGCCATTGCTTCCTGGACAGGGGATCCAAACCATGTCCCCTCACCGCCCCGTGGGGTGGCCGCTGCCGCTCCTCGATCCCCACGGCTTCTGGGTTCCCCACATCGAGCCACGCTCGGCACCGCCTAGCTGCAGCTTCTGCCCCCCACCCCCCGTCCCCATGTCCTGCCCCTCTAGAGCCCCCTGCGGCTCTCCTCACTCCTCGCCAGCCTCGCCAGCCTGCTGCCAGTACACCCAGGGCCTCCCACAGAAGCCCTGGGGCCCTGCATGCACCCCGAGGGGGCCCAGAACACCCGAGATCTGCTTTGCATCTCTGCACCCTTGGGGACCTCTCTGGGGCCCCTCTGGTATCCAGGAAGAGCCCCCCCGCACCCTATTCTCCCAGCAGCCCCAGGCATAGCATCCCTTCTCCTGGGGTGGCTGGCCCCTCACCAGCTTCTTGAGATCTTCGTGGTATTAGGCTCTCTCGAGGAGTACAAGGTTGGGATGAGCCCCACTTCTTCCTTGACAGTGGGGTCCTCTGCAGGGTCAGGTCCCTGCAGTCCTGTGGGGCTTTGTAGCGAAACGTCATCACTTCCCTGTGCTCCTTGCCTTCTGCAGCCTGACCTTGGTAGTCACAGGACTGAAATGTGACCTAGCCCTTGGGTCCACATTGCTTTCAGGATCCCTGTTGTAGCCTTGTCGACCTCCCTGGGTCATGCTGTAGGGAAAGGGTCTTAGGAGGACCTCCCCAAGGGGAGGGGGCAGGCTTCCCCTGGGCAGACAGGCATTGAGCTGGCAAGAAGTGAAACCCCCAGGGACCAGCACTGTGTCCCTCCCCCTGCCCCCGCAGTCAACCTCTCCTTGAGTGTCCTTCCAGGAGGAAGCTAAAGGAACTTGGGCATTCAGGGAGCCTTTGAGTCCCTCACAGAGACTCAGGGCCACCCGAAGCTCGCTCCCTCTCACAGTAGCCTGACAAGGTGCTGCCGCTTGCCACGGTCCCTCTGCCCTGTGCCTGGGCACACACAGGCATCGGGCACCTGCATGGGAGACGGCGAGCCTCCCGTCCAGGTGCTTCTGGCTTTCCAGGCGAGAAGGAGACAGGTGCCTTCCCCACCTAGAGATGTCAAGGGAGGTTCACTTTCCTAACCAGGGCTATAATTCTCATTCAGTCCTAAGAGTGGCCTCCATAAAGAGGACTGCCCTGACATTTCTTTACCATCTGTAGCTATAAAATTGTCAGCAGCCCAGAGGCCCTGGAATTGTGGGTGAGGATGTCTGGCATAGGGTGAGTGTGAGGGCTGTCAGGCAGCGTTTATGAGCTCACCTGCTCTGGGGCCCTCCTGCGCCCGGAGACCCACTGGTCTTCCACCTTCCCCAGCTCCCTGCCTGTCCCAGCTGTGACTCCTCCACAGCCCCCGGAGGTGTGGGAGCCCTAGACTAGCTCTCACCCCAGCTCCTGGAAATTCCTAGACTCTGCTCTCATGTGTTATTCCTCACCCCTTCACTCAACTCCATTGACCCTCCCCTTTCCCAGTGTCCCCACTGTGCCAGATCCAAGAGAAGCCCGCTCTCCTTTCACTGCTGTGGCAAACCCAGAAACCAGGGGCAGCGATGAGGGACCATCGTTTCTCTCCCGGGCCTGGCCAGCATCCCCAGCCTAGGAGAAGGAGACCCTCCCCATCCTGAGTCAGCCCCTCGGTGCTGGCCTCTCCTGCCTGCTGGGAGCCTCCCCGGTACGGCTGCTGGGCCCTGGGGAGATGCAGGCTCTGTTCAGATGCTGTCTCCATGGTGCACCTTTGCATGTGTGCCCTCTTGGTCTTGCTTGGAGAAGTTGTGACAGCTCTTGTCCACGTGTGTTCTCACTGTTTCTTTTCCCTTCAGTTCCTCTCCTGTTCCTTTGATCCATATGTAGTTGTTGCCCCTGCCTCTCCTCCTTTCTCTCTCCCTTTTTTTCTCCTCTTCCCAACTCCCTTCTCAACATGGGGAGTTGTATTGCGTGGACCTGTCCTTTCTGTGGACTGTGGGGAGGCCGAGCCAATTCTTAGCTCCTGTCTGAGCCTAGTGATGCCCTGTCCTCACCTCTGCTTCCACTCCCTTTCCCATTCAGGCTGACTGTCACCGCAGGGAGGCAGGTGGGTCTGGAGCATGGAGTGGCCCCTGTCCTGGGTCAGCTGTAGGAAGGGGCCCCTTTGTAAACAAGCTTCTGCCAGGTTCTGAGGCAGAGCACTGGTCTGAGTCCGGCCCCACAGAAGGGTTCCATCTTGTGGTCAGCGGGGTGGGCTCAGACCTGCAGACTCCCGCAGTGGGCCCACCCTTTCCCTTGCTATGGCCCGTCTGTGAGTGGCTTTCCCCTGCCTCCATCGGTGTATAATCAGGCAGGTGGTGTTTGCTCTTAGGTGATTAGAAGAGGAGGAAAATGCCCATCAAGCCGCTGCTTCAGCCTGTTGGCCAGGGAACAGCTGAACAGGGTCAAAATGGTCAGCTCCTGGGCGCTGAGCTAAGGAAATATGCAGGGGGTTTTGACTTTCCCTGTCCTGAGGCTTGCCTCCACTTTGACCTGGCTGCATCTTTCCTCAGCTCTTCTGGGTAAGCTGAGAGCTAAGCAAATAAGACCTCCTGGGCTACCTGGTCATGATTTGGGTTTTGTATGGATTTTTTGAAAAGAGAGAAAAAGAGTGTTGGCTGGGTGCGGTGGCTCAGAGGGCAGATCTCTTGAGTCCAGGAGTTCAAGGCCAGCCTGGGCAACATAGTGAAGCCCCATCTCTGCAAAAAAATACAAAAAAATAGCTGGGCATGGTGGCACATGCCTATAGTCCCAGCTCCTTGGGGGGCTGAGGTGGGAAGATCATCTGAGCTGGGGAGGTCGAGGCAGCAGTGAGCCGAGATTGTGCCACTTCACTCCAGCCTGGGTGACAGAGACCCTGTCTCAAAAAAAAAAAAAAAAAAAAAAAAGAGAGAGAGAAGTAAGTTCCAGGCAATTGTTGGTAGTTCTGTACTGCAAAAAAACACCTCTGTGCCAAGGCTTTGAGGCCCTCATCTTAGAGTAATCCCCTGACTTCCTGGGAGAAGGGGAGCCCCAGGGTTCGTAGCATTCCTGCATGCTTTAGAACAGTGTAGGCTGGTTGGGAAGAGAACTGTGACCTTAAATTCTTGGAGAGCCCAGGACTGGCTTCTGGGGTAATGGCGTCATCTATGGATCAAGCTTAGATTGACCTGACAGCTGAATTCCAGGGATAGGATGGAGTTGCTTCACTGAAGCTTCCCACCTGAGACATTGGCACCAAGAGCTCCATGACCAAAGGGCCCCAGGTGGGGCTGGCGTTGGCAACAAACATGGTCACCTTCCTAAAACAGGGAGGCAATTCGATTGCACAGGGCTTTACGTGCTGTTGGTAAAGTCTGTTAGGTCACATTCTATGCGTCTTTTCTGTACCATGTGCCAAAAATAGACTCATTTTGCCTGCCCTGCTTCCTCCCTCCTGTTCTGCCAGACACCAGCTTTTGTTTTTTCCTCCCGCATTGCGTGAGGGTCTTGGTGTGTCCAGAGCCTTCTTTTGTCCTGTGGCTATGCTTCGGTGCTGAGCCCAGAGCTAAACAGGTGGACAGCAGGTGTCCCGGAAGGGCTGGAGCTTGGCTGTTTCTCAAGGGAAAATCGGCTGCTTCTGGTCACTGGATCATTACTGTCTGGGAATTTTTGCTTTGACGATACAACTTAAGCAGGCTCCTCTCCAGCCCTGGTCTGTCTCACCGGGGCTGTTCCACCAAAGCACAGAACGTCAGTGCTCGCCTGAAGTACGTTGCAAGGCAGATCTATTTCTCAGGTGTGGCGGGGATGCCATGCTTTTCTTCTTTGTAGCTGCTATACCTGTGTTGATTGGGAAGACGCTGGAAGGGCAGTGGAGAGGTGAGCCTAATGTTAAGAGTCTTGGCTCTGTCCCACGATGACTGGATGATTCGACAGGTTGCTCACCTCTCTAAACTTCAGTGTCTCCATCTGAAAAATGGGGGCATTGTAGTATCTACCTCTTAGGTTTGCTGTAGAGATTACAGGCAATTATTGTACAGCAGTGCCTGCTGTGGTAAGTGGTAAATCAATGCTAGATGATAAAAATGACAACAGTGATAAGATGTTGATTCTAACCATCATATCACCCCTGGAAGTTTCACCTGGCTTGAAGAATCCCTAACAGTTTTCAGGGCACCCTGTACCGGTTTCTCTCGTGCCCCAGCGGTCGCCCTGGATGACATTGGAGAGCACTCTTCTTGCCGGTCATGCGCCTCCCTGACCACACGTCGCTCACCCTGTGTGGTCCTCCTGAAGAGGCCGGCCAGGAGACAGAGATCGACTGAACAGGTGGATTCACATTAACTTTCCTTCTAGGCAGCATGAAGAAGCCTCAGTTGAGGATGAGAAGGGGTGAGGATGTGCTATCCACACTGGGAAGGTGTGCTCCCTCCCGCCCGGGCACCTGCACCCTTTGTCTGCCTTCCCGCTTCCTTCCCAGCTGCTGCTGCGCTGTAGGATCTCTCTGGGTAGACTGGCATGTTTGGCCACTTCTTCACGAGAGGGCTGTGTGTGCCTGTGTGTGCACCTGAGGGACCCTGTGTAGCCTTCTTAGCTCTGCTGTCAGGGCTATGGAAAGTCAAGAGGTTGACCGTGACCTGAACTTTGAGGGAGCCTTTTGAAACTTTATGGACTAAAGGACTAGAGACTGATGACATCCCCCAGGAAGATGGAGGTCACTGCATTGCCAGTGCATGCAGGAAACCCCAGAGACCAGAGGCTTATCTGCAATTAGTGTGTAAGTCTCCTCTTCCCGCCTTGCTGCCAACATATTTGATGCTGGGGAGAAGAGACTGCAGGCTTCCTATCCCTCTTAACATTTTTTTTTTTTAACCTCAGACCGCTTGCTGACCTTTGGGGTCTTCTTTTGCCCTCACAGCATTGTCTGTCCTACCTCTTTTAATCAGGACTTTCCAAAAACTGTTTGCAATGGAGATAGGGAGGGAGTTGGGGGGTCCAGGAGAAGAAGAGCGAGGCACGCCTGTCCGCCGTGGCCCCGGAGCGTCCCTGCTTCTCTGATCACGTGCTAATGCCAGCGCTGGTGGGAAGACAGAGTGACCTGTCTTTTTCTCTTTCCCCTTCATTCCTCAGGCTCCGAGTTGGGTTACTTTGAGAAGAAATGGCATTGAGAACATGTCCTCTAGGTTTTCCTCTTTTATGACTCTTGAAAGATTCTCTCCAATATGCACCGAGTGTCACAGACTGCCCCTCCTCTCAGCTCTCTTGGCTCCCTTGTGTACCTGGGCTGCCTCACGGGTGTGGCCAGACTGTGGACCCTGTCCTAACCGGGCAGTTGATCCACCAGGCAAGTGACAATCAGGATGCAGGAAGAGAGGCCAGTACACATGGTCTGTTCCAGTAGCCTCGTTTCTCTGTCGAATCCTAAAATACAGAGGTTCACCACGTTCTTGTTACAGACAGCAAGGGCTCTGGGAGGCTACCAGATTTGGTTGTTCTGCTGTTATCTCCTGCCACTTTCTCCTGTTCTCTTACATGGCCGAGGAGAGCTGAGCCTAGTCTGCAGGGTCGAGGAGACACTGCCCTGAAAATGTTGGTCTATGACAAGTATTTGTTGCTGTTAGCTGCTGCTGTTCTGCGAGAATCTTGCAGCTGCAGAAGAAGCTGGCAAGGCTGGGTTTTGTGCAGCCTGTCTTACTGGGGGTCGGGTTTCTCACTCAGCACCCCCTTTTCTGGAGATGGAGGATGATTCACTGGGATGGGAGCTGCTTGCCCCCTGCTCTAATATGCCCTTTTACTTTCCATTCAAAGGTCTTGATTGTGGTGATTTCTAGGAACTCAAGACGTTGAGCCTACTTCTGTCTCTGACACTAAATGCATCCCAGCTTGCGTTACATGGGAAGGTGCTTACTATTAAAATCTCTCTGTCTGCCTTTGCTAGGGTCTTCTGATTGCTCTGCAGGTTGGTTTCCATCCGAGGTGGGCCATGCTCCTGGAGCTTTCTACTGGGTTTTCTTCTTTCCAGGAGCAATAGAAAGGCGGGTGTCATGGAGCCATCGTGGGCACCTTGGGCTCTGTAGGACTGAACTCTGTCCTTCTATGGGTCAGCTACTTGGCTTTCTTCCAGCCCCTCTTCCAAAGCCTCACACATCCGGGAGCTGAATTGTGGCTCTCTGGTTGTCCTTTCCAGAACACTTCCACCTGCACCCGGGAACGCTGCTGCACCTGAGAGGCTGGAGGCTCTGAAATACCAACGGATAAAGAAGCCCAAAAAGTCATCCAAGGGCTCTTCGAAGTCAAAGAAACGATCCGGTAAATGATGGGCAGTGGCCCGCCCCGCTCCTCCCACCTTGCCTTGCTGTTGTCAGGAGGGTTATTGGGCTGCCGTTGTCAGGAGGGTTATTGGGCTGCCGTTGTCAGGAGGGTTATTGGGCTGCCGTTGTCAGGAGGGTTATTGGGCTCAGGGCCCCAACCTTGGGCTTTCTCTAGAATTGAATCCACAAGCTTCTCTTGTCCTTTGTTTCTTTTTTTTAACACTATTTTTCAAGCAATACACAAACATAATTTTCATATACAAAACGAGAAAGATAAGGGAAATCTATCTGATTGCCCTTCCAATTTGTTTCCACTCACCTGGAGAACTGTCGTTTTCAGCATGTGTGCCTTTGGAAACTTTTCTGTGCCTACAGCTTCAGAAAATGTATCCTATTGTTTTAGTGTGTTTTCAAACAACACAAATAGTACAGATATATTTTTCCACTCTGCATTTCACCTTGCACATAACTCTATCTCCTTCCTTACTTCCCTTCTATCATTTCAGGCCTTCTAGTGAACAAAGGCATGACAGGACCCCATGTGGAGCTCAGGGTACACTGCAGCCTGGGCCCAGCCTCTGCAGGTTGGCTACACCCTTCTCAGTGAGATGGAGTGAAGCCTCCTTACCCCACAGAGAGGGTGCCTCTATCGAAGTATGTCCGATGTGTATCTAGCAGGGATAGGTAGCTTCTGAGTGCAAAACGAATTTAGCCCTCTTAAAGACTAGAAAATTCTTTAATATTTGTTAAAAACCCTCTTTTCATGAATGGTTTTAGGAGTGTTGTGGCAGTCTGTCAAGGAAGAATGCTGAACAGCTGCTTTGCAGAGCTTTGATAACTGTTGTAGAGTAACTCTCTTTATAGACAGGATTATGGGAGAGTGTTATACAGAAATTCAAAGCCCCACGAATCTCTGGGAGACGGTGATCACTTATGATCACTTAGCCTTTGGCTGGTACTAGTATACTTTCAGTTTACAGATGGAAATACTGAGGCAGAGAAAAAGAAAATGATGTTTTTAGGGCTTGGGTTAGAAACTGGAGCTCAAAGCTGCATTTTCAGCCAATTAAGCCCATTGTTAACCCATTTAAGACCCATCAATATATAGTTTTTATATATGTATAACATATATTTCTTTATTGCAAAAAAAAGTCACATCAGAGACCTGCATTCTCTCTTGTTCTGATGGCAGTGGTCCTGTTACCAGTTCTGTGGTGGCATCTTCCAAATGTCTGTCTTTAGCCCTTCCCTGAGGTCATGGCTGATATTTCCAGTTGCCAGCTGAACGTGCACTTGGGTGTTTCATATGCCTTTACGATGTCTAAAGCAGAGTTATTGATCAGCCTCTCCAGGTCTGCTTCTCCTCAGCTCTTCCTCAGTTTAATCACTAGCACTGGTACGCACTGGGGTGTCAGGCCCCTTAATTCCCAGATTCTTCCCTTGCCTTCATATCTTACATCGAGCCCGCTGGGTAATGCCTGTAAGCTCAGCCTTTGCAACATATCCTGAATCTGGCCACTTTCTGTTGTCTCTATTGCTAACTCTGTGTTCTGAGTCACTGTCTGTCCCACCTTGACTATTGCAGTACCTCGTGGCTGGTGTTCCAGCCCTATCCTTGTACCTTGCACCGTGGACTCCACACACAGCCACCACGGCGAACTGCAGGACACATAGCGGCATCCTCTCTTTCAGTCACGAACACACACGTGCAGGCGTGTGCGCACATACACAAACACACACACACTTCTGATTAAAACCTCCCCATCGTAACCAGATTCCCATCGTAACCAGAACAGATTTCAAGCTCCTAGATGCCCTGCCTGTCTTTCTTGCCTCACTCTTTTCCAACTGAGATGACCTCCCTTCTGTATCGGGGACACACCACATTTACCCTTAACTTGGAGCTTGCACACATGCCATTTCTTCTGTTGGGAATAATTTTTCTTCAGATCTGTGGAAGGCTCATAATTTAAGATGCAATTCAAGTGTTAACCCTTTAAGGAGCGGAGTAATGCCTCAGTTGACCCTATTTTATCTTTGTAGTATTTTCAGTAAGTGCAAATTTTATTTCTGTGTTTTTAAAGTCTTGACAGTTTGTCTCTTCCTCTGCACCCTCACATGGATGCATAGTCTTTGAAGCCAGCAAAGGCATTCCTGATTAATCTCCAGAAGGGCCATGAGGCAGAGGAGAGGCCCGGGCAGTCCAGGAAGGGTCAAGGCCTGACCGTTGCATGCGATTAAAATCTTGTATAAAGTCGGTCATTGCTTGGGGCAGATGAGAAAGATGTCCCGAGTCCCAGCCTGTTCCTTCCTGATCCCCAGTCCCTAGAATGATGCCTAGTACTCAAGAGGCACTAAAAGAAATATTTGTAGACTGATTGAGAAAGAAATGAATGAGAAGGAAAATCCTCTCCATTCCACTTTCTTAACTCTTATTCAAGTGAAAGGAGCAGGGTCAGGTTGCTGGTTGTCTTGCCGCAAAAGAAGGTGGTTTCTCTGCAGCAATTCGGTCTGGTCTCTCTAGACTCAGGTGATTCCTTTGTTTCAACATTAGAAACCCGGAACAAATGCAGGTGGAAAAGGTGAGCGGGCTGCGTGCTTCCTTTTCATCCGCTTGCTTCTCTTTTGCGTCCCTCTTCCTTTCTCCCTAGACGATTCTGCCTCCCAGACTCAGCAGCTTCCCAACTCTCAGGTTCTGTGGCCCGATGAAGCTGTCTGCCTCCGAAAGAAGAAGAGACATTCTCGTCCTGACCCCTTTGCCCGGCTCTCAGACTTGTGCCACCGCCAGCTTCCGGAAGACCAGACAGCGATTCTCAACAGTGTGGACCACGATGACCCAGGACATGCCACTTTGCTGTGACTCCACCCCACTCTAGGTGTCCCCGGGGCGAGGTTGCTGGGCTCAGGCAGGGAGGGCCACTGTGTGGGGGTGTGTCCTCCTCCGTCTGCCAAGGGCGGCCCAGACCTTTGTCCTGCATGCCCCCTCTTTTGCCAGAGCGGGTGTCTCCCTCCAGATCCTGGCCGCCTGTCTTCAGGACGGAGGGTGGGCACACCTTCCACCTGTGGGTCGAGGTCAGGAAGTGGATTGGAGACTGGGCAACACCTGTCTCCTCCCCTCCGCCCCCTGCTTCACTAGGTTGAGTTTTCTCATCTCTTCCAATGTCTTTGGAAGTGAAGAGGAAAGCAATGGCTTTTACTGCTCTCTGCTTCTGTTTCAGTTTTTCAAGTCCTGGAAGAAGGCTGGACTTAATGTCCATCTTCCACACCCCACATATATATAGATATAGATACAGATGCATATGTCTGTAGTGTGTGGGTTTCTCTATGTGTGTATATATATATATATATATGTACATTGAGGCAAAGTGCTGTTGCTCTCTGTGGTCAGTGGAGGCAGGAGGAGGAGGGCAGTGGCCAGCTGGGGTTTGCGAGCAGGGCTGGCTGCACGTTGGCCAGGTGCCTGACATCTGTCTTGGGGGATTCTTTCTCCCAAAACAAGATCCGTGTCTCTCAGCTGAATTCTCCGTGTGTCTCCTACCTTCTCCCACCCAGAGCAGAAATGGGGCCTTGCTGTGATTACCGGCTGCCTTCTATGGGGGTTCAGTAATGAGTTACTGCAGAACTAAATTCAAGCCTTTGTTTCTTGGTTCCTGGGTGAAGAAGGGGTGGCCAGGCTCCTAGACCTGCATCTTTCTTCCTTCCAGCGTGGCTCACGCTGCAGAAGTAGAGGCTAACTCAGCCGCGGGGCTAAAGCAAGCCTCTGGTGCACATGTCCAGCGCATCCGTCGGCACCCTTCCGCCCAGCCAGGCCGTGAGCTCTGTGGCCAAAGTCTCCCCCACTGCGGAGCCACCTGTGCTAGCGCCAAGCTGCCGGCTCTATTTATACCGTCCCCGGCTCAGCACTCTGTGCAGCGCTCTTCCACAGCGGCTGATTGGATCCTCCTTTGCTTTTGTGGGAGCTAATTCTCCAGATTGATTAATTACCACTTGTGCGGAGCCGCCTGTGGCTTTCCCGCACTCACCACGTGCTGCCTGCCGACTCTTCTCTGCCCCGGGGCCTTCGTCCTCCGGTGGACCTGAGCTGCAGGGGGATGGGCTCAGGTGAAGCTAGGGCGCCTCTGGCTGCTGGGGCCTGGGACGCTCTGGATCCTGCCCTCTTTGCCCAGTTCTATTCTGTGGCTGAGGCGTAGGAATGAAGGCGGGAGGGGTGGTGAGTAGGGTCTGGGCACTGACTCTTCCTCTGCCAAAGTCTGGTCCTGGTTCAAACTCGTAGCATCCAGAAGCTTCCTGAGATCATCTTCCCACTAAGATGTCTCTCTGCCGGTAAGATATGGTGCTGCCCAAGGGCAGGGCAGAAGGCCCCGAGGGCGGGGTGGAGGGGAGATCTGCCCCTCCCCCACTCTTGTGTAGGAGCCCCCCTTCTGGCTTGGCTTAGAATGAAGGTTCCTTGAAGTATTTCCTTCTTGGTGCTGCTGTCTTGGTGGGTTTGGGGGCACCCACCTCTCCCGAGTTCCCTGCTTGGACGTGAGCCACGGCAGCATTGGACGGCTTCTGCTGGTCTCACGCAGCTGCCATGGGCTTGGCCCAGTGACCTCGCAGGATGAGGCCTTGGATGGCTGCTGTCTCTTCTTGGCGTTTCCATCTTAGGGGATGGACTTCTTCTGTGCCACACCGGCCCTGGTCCTTCCTTTCACCCAGGGAGCTGAGGACCAGCTCCACCCTTGAGGTTTACCGTGCAAGTAACACGACCGCAGTTCCTTTCTGAACACATCTGAAGGGGTCATGGTGAGAGAGGCACGCAGGGGCTTCTGAGACTGGGCCGTGCACCCTTGGGGTGGAATCTGGGCCTTCCGGTTGATGTGCTTCTCTGGGGCGTCGGAATCCACTTGACCGCTGGGCACCAGCTCTGTGAGATGGAAGAGCACACAACTCTTTGTGTTCTTTTTTCCAGGTAGCACACCCTCTGCCCCCGCGTCGTGATGTGCTGCTCACTTGGGCGTCTCTCCTGGGGGATGACGGGAGCCGGCTTACCTGAGGTGTTGGGGTGGGAGGTGGGGGCTTACCGCAAGCTGACGTGCAGCCTTTGTGCACTGGCAGTGTGAGATTTCTACCCCAGAGGAGCTCACGGGGCTCAGCCAGGCCCTGGGATGCACTGGGATGTGGGCATCAGGCTGTCAGCCTTCAGGATGAATTTGGCCTACTTTTCTGAGCACCCTCCTAGGAATTCCAGCCCTCAGGTTAGAAAAGAAGAGGAGATGATGAGGTAGAAGGCTTTGCTTCTTTCGGATGTCATGAGAGGCTGAGATGCTCAGGCCGTGGCTGTGCCTTCCAGGGCACCCCCGTGCTAACCCAGGTGCTGACTCCTCCTCCGCTTCCTCTGGCAGTGCCCATGACCTCAGCACGTAGACCCAACGCGGGGAGCCGTGCTTTTCGCTGGTCACCGAGTGGCTGCTGTGCTGTGGCTTCCCTGGCTAGGGCAAGGACGTCAGGTCTGCCCATCTCTCAGTGGCCTGCCACTCATTCAGCTCCCCTGAGGGCTTCCTCCTGTGACAGTGTCCTCGGAGGCCAGCAGCCCTCCTGCAGCCCGTGGACGGCGATGGGATTGGTGGAACGCAGTTCCCTCCATGGATAGAGGGCGAAGATGTCACAGGCACAAGTTTAGGTGCTGGGTATAGGCATGTGTGACAGCGTGGTTGTGAGCATGTGGGTGATGGGGGTGTAACCACCTCTAGGGACCAGTGTACTTCATAGTCTGCCTCTGAACAATGGCAGTGACTACTGATGAGCTTCTTAGGACTTCGGCACTCACTCTGTAGGAGATCGCGCCTTCCAAACTTCCCCTTTTACGGTCTGGCGGCCTTGCAGTAGACACGACTCAGATGTAAACCTGCTTCTGTGTCTCAGATGTCTGTCTGCCTCTTCAGCATCGTGGCTGAGAACTGTGGCTGTTGTAGTGTCAGGTGACCCACAGACCAGGAAGAGGGGGAAACGGTTCTTAGCGGGGCCTGGACAACTGCATTTGCGTGGGGAGAGAAGATGTACAATGAGGCAGAGAGGCGAAGCCTGTCTCGATTTGCTGGTGGGCTGCCGTGGGCTCCCACCCGGTGCTGAGCGGGGTCCTGTGCTGGATTGTTGGGGTGGCTCTGGGCCCAGCATCTGGGAGTGGCCCTGCCTGCTGCCAGTCTGCCTCTAAGCAGCTTCCCTGGAGAGACTGGGGGTAGGACAGGCCTTTTGAGATCCTGCTTTCTTAGCAGGAAGGACGCCTTTTTCCCAGCAGGCTGGCGGGGTCTGTGCCCTCCTTGGAGGTGCTTAGTCCCACAACCATGCGCTTGCGGGAAGACTGAAGCCGGGTGGATTGAGCCGAGTATTTCTTGTTATTTTTCCATGCTCTCTGTCTTTATTTTTGATTTGTGATCTAAAATATTTGGGGTTGAACTGATTTAATTTATTCCTCTGCCCTTTTTGTGCCGAGGAAACTGGGGTAAGGTTCAAATGTGAAATTTTCTGATTTTATTTGGGGTGGGGGACAAGGTTGACGAAACAGTAGCTTCTAGGGAGAAACAGATTTCACGGAGCCTCCAGCATCTTTGGCACTGCCCACGATCTGAATCTCCAGGGCTGAAGACTGCGTGGCTGGAATCTGTTTCTTCCCATTTTGTTAGCAAAAGCCTTTTCCAGGCTTGGGGGTGGGGTGGGGGAAGAATTGTACATAAAGTACATTTTATTAATCTGTAGAGAAACCTAGGAAAAGAAAAGCTAATGGTTAATCTTGGGCTTGCTTTGCTTGCATGTAAAGGAGCTTTGGGGGCACTGCAGGGATGGTTGGGGAGCTGCAGGAAGGGGCAGAGGGTGGAGCCGAGCGGGTCATGGAAGGCTCTGTTGAGTCCAACCTCTGTGGTACTCTAGGAGCTGTGCACATTCCCACTGGGGCTTCTAACCCAGCCCTGCCTGGGTATCTTCTTCAGATAAAGTGGATCTAGTAGGCAGTGTGTAGAGCCCCATGTGGCTGTGTGTGTTGCTTTAGGGAGGGGGCCAAAGAGGTGCCTTATTGGCCAGCTCTAGATTGACTAGGGTAATGGATGGGGCACTGGTGTTTCAGGAGGGGGAGTTGGAGAACTGGAGGGTGGAGGGGAGGCCTGTGTGCTTTGCCAGGTGTTGGTGAGGCTGGAAGGGGCACAGAGGGTGAGGTCAGGCATGGGTTAGGATGGTGAGACCACCCCAGGGGACACCAAGCCTCAGCATCTCTTTGAGTCATGTGATAACTTAGTTACTTGTAAGGGTGCAGGGTACACACTGGGGGATCATCCCAAGATGACGAAGAATGATTGCCTGGTGGGCATCTGGCTGGGGAGTGGTGGCCATGCAGGGCATGTGGGAGGGGGATCTGGGCATCAGGGACGGATTGTGGGGTGGGGTCCTGCATGTGAACGCAGACTGGATCTTGGGAGAGGTCTTGCTTCTTAGCTAGATCTTCCTTGCTTCTTCTAGAATTAGCCTCTAACACTAAGTGCCCAAACCAAACATGGACATCTTCTTTATATTGTATTTCAACTTCATTTGTTTTGGGGGCTCCTCAGGTCCAAAGCTGAGAAACTTGTCTTGAGATGCCCATCCTATCACCAGCTCTTCATCAGTGGAGAAGGAAGTGCCATTCTCGTTTTCCTAAGCTGCAGTGGTGGGTTGCCTCTCCGTCCACAATCTGAAAATGTTCATGGGCCTTGGTGATGGCGATGGTGATAGAGAGGGGGACCTGGAGCCTGACGTGCCTTCATCCCCCTTTCCTCTTGAGGTAGAGAGGCTTCCTTCAGGCCATGAAGTTGCACAGTGGCTTCGTGAGGCCTTCTCTTTACTTTCTCTTCTTTTGATAGGCTAAAGTCACTAGTCTGTGGTGGAGGTGGGAGGGCAAAAGAGTTTCACCTGAAACTCTTGGCTTGACCAGCCATTCTTCTCTCTTAAATGTCTCCAGCTCTGCTTCTTTTTAGATTAAGAGGCAGAATGAAAAATCTCTTCTTTAGAAGAAGTCAGTAAACCAAGGATCAAAGCCCAGATTGGACTTTCGCACTCTTACCAGCTTGCTGTTTGGCTAGGGGTACCAATCACCACCCTTCCCTCTGACTGCGAGTGAATCCACACTGGTTCAGAGCCTTATTTCTGGGTTCCTGTCTGTACTCTCAAAACCTTCTTTCAGGAGCAAGTATAATAACCCCACCAGATGTTCTGTGTGTTGGGTTGCCGAGAAGGTGGAAGTTTTTTTCAACCTCATTTTAAGCTGTTAGAAAAACACTCAGTAGATTGAATTTGGTCCAAAGACACCACCATCCCCTGAGGGATCCCATGTAGGATAAGGACAAACGAAGCATCCGTACAGGGGTCATTAATGGCTGCTCACATCTTAGAGAAGGAAGAGTCTGGGTATCTTGGTTGCCATATACTCTGGTGGAACAGTGGCCAGTCATTAAAATCACATGGGTGTTGTCTTCTGCGGTGTAGAAGACAGTAGTAGTAGTTAGGGTTTCGGACGAGAGCTGGTGAAAAGCTACCAGCTTTGGAGCCCTGGCTGGGAGAGCTAGATTGGACAGTTTTAACCCCGTGGCTCAAATGCTCAGCTCCTGTCACTGGTCCTTGGTTGTCACCATTCCCATCACACTAGATGGGGACGTGAATGGCTGCCTGGGCCTGCCTTTCTTTCGGGTCTTGAAGAAGTGTGCTCCACCAATCCTACCTCTCTGTGGCACTGGATTTCCTGGATTTATTTTGCGAACTAGGGCAGATTCTCCCTCGCCCCCCTGTATACACACCAGTTAGCTTCCCTTCCCTTTTCCTTTCCCCACTTCTGTATGGCTCCAGGGATCGTGAACATGTGCGTGGTTTACGATGGGGAGGTGGTGGGAGGGGCAGGGAATCTCGGAGGGCAGGGGGTTGGGCTGGGGAGGGGACTTGCATTTTCGGCCTTAGAAATGCTGCGGGCATGCACGTGTGGGGTTTCCACATAAGCCATGGGAGGGGCGAGTGCCCAGCCCTCCTCACGCTGGTGGTAGAACCCAGGGCTTTGGCCTCCTTTTGGCATAGTGGTCTATGAAGCTGCATTTCTGGTGGAGGGATGGGCCTCCTCACGGTCATCTTGCAGTTCTTGAAAGGGTAGTTGTCAGCCACTCTATCAATGAGGTTTTATATGGCCTCCCATGAACAACGAGAGGTGTGCCATGGCCGACGGTGTCCTGGCAGGGCTGGAGAAGGGATTGTCTCATGTGTCCTTCTGCAGGCACCAGGTTGTCCCCCTGGTCTCTAACCCCCAGCCAGCTGTCTAGTCCAGTGTTTCTTTTCTGGATTCAGGAAGTAAGTGGGGTGTGTGTGTGTGTGTGTGGGGTGTGTGTGTGTATGTGGTGTGTGTGGTATATGTGTGTGGTGTGCATGTCTGTGTGTGGTGTGCATGTCTGGTGTGTGTGTGTGTTGTGTGTGGTGTGTGTATCTGTGTGTGGTGTGCGTGTGTGTGGTGTGTCTGGGTGGTGTGTGTGGTGTGGTGTGTGTATTGTGTGTTATGTGTTGTGCGTATTGTGTGGTGTGTCTATTGTGTGGTTGTGTATGTGTGTGGGGTGTGTGTGGTATGGTGTGTGTGTATGTGGTGTGCGTGTATGTGTGATGTGTCTGGTGTGCGTGTGTGTGATGCAGTGTGTGTGTGGTGTGTGTTGAGTGTGGTTTAGTGTGTGTGTTATGTTGCGTGTGGTGTATGCTTGGTGTGGTGTGTCTGGTGTGTATGTGGTGTGTGTGGTGTGTCTGGTGTGTTTGGTGTGGTACATGTACTGTGTGTGGTGTGTGTGTGTGCTATGTGTTTTGTGTATTGCATGTGGTGTGTTATTGTGTGTGGTATGTGTGTATTGTGTGTGGGTGTGGTGTGTGGTATGGTGTGTGTATGTCTGGTGTGTGTGTGTGTGATGTGTCTGGTGTGCGTGTGTGTGATGCGGTGTGCATGTGTGTGATGCGGTGTGTGTGTGTTGTGTGGTTTGGTGTGTGTTGTATTGTGTGTGGTGTGCTGTGTGTGTGTTGTGTGTGTGTGTGGTGCGTGTGTGGTGTGTGTGTGGTGTGTGTGTGTGTGTGGTGTGTCTGTTGTGTGTGGTGTGTGTGAGAGAGATTTGTACAGACATGCTGATTTGCCTGCGTAGCGTCAGGCCCAGGAGACCCTCCTTTGTTTGGCTCTTTTGCTAGACAACTTCTGTTTGGGTAGGAGGGTCAAATTAGTAATGCACCATCTTTAATGTATTTTTTATGGAGACTGTACATAAAATTATATAAATCTACAGAATTGGTTCTATTTTAAGGAGAGAGGGGAATGTATGTGGGAGGCAAGGATCAGATGCAATCGTGGAGACTGGGAGCTTCGGGCGAGTGGCACTCGTGGGGTGTGGGGAGCGGGAGGGCAAGAGATGAGTGCCGGGCAAGATGGGCAGGGGCCCGTGCCCTCTGCACACATATATAAATATAAAGAACACCTAGATAAAGTCTATATATCTCTATATCTATATGAAGTCATAGTTTGCTTTATTTTTGTACCTGTGCTTAGAGATGTTTTGAGCAGTGCTACCTTCCCAGGCAGTCTGGGATACTAGCTCATGCCTTGACGCCACCTCCTTCCCTGCTCTTCCTTTGGTATTCTCTCTGTTCAGAGTTGCTTGGGTCTTTCTGATGGAAATGTGTATATACGAAAAGTTTGTAAAATAACAAAACAAATAACCCACCTGCAGGAAGGACAAGTGAGCTGAAGGTTGTGTGGAGCTGCGGGATCTGATAGCCCTGAAGAACCACGACCAGTGTGTCTCTTGCCACTTGGGAGGGATGTTGACTTGAACTTCTTTGCAGAGGGGCTTAACAGGGCAAGGCTGAGGAGATGAAAACTGACTCCGTCCCCACGTGGCTGTGGAAAGGTAACCAGTTCCACAGAGAAAACCTGGCTTCACTGCATTAGAAAGGGGGTGGTTGAGACTACCTAGGGACCTACGGTGACACCTGTCTTGGTTTGTAGCACTGTAGCTCAGACAGCTCAGACCGCTCATAGAGGGCACGGCAATGGGAGAGTTTGTGAGGCTGGCTGCCTGGGCTTGGTCTTGGAGAACACATGGCCTGTTTAGTGTTGCTGCAGATTCTTAGAGCCAGTGTGAATGTGGTATGTAGTATAAATATGTCATCTATGTTTTTTTCAGTTATTTTTAATTGGAAATAAAGTGCCATTGCAGATAGGATGCTCCAATCCTGGGACACTGAGTGGAGGATGAGGAGGGAGAGATGAACTGTGGGCCGGCCTGGGAGAGTGGGTCTTAGTGGAACCTTCCTTCTGGCCTCCAGCCGGGGACTTACAAAACTGAACAATGTATTGGCAGAACTGGACCCACAATGGGAGATTCTGGGGAGCAAGAGTTCACTTGTATCTGAGCAGGAAGCAGTGTGCCCTGAAGAATACCTCTCTGAGCAAATTCCAGACCTCACACATATGCAAGGGCTCTGCCTTGCAGCCTCAGCAAGCGTCTCCTGGTGCTAGCTCCTTCCTGACTTGCCCGGAGCTCGGAGTGATGTATTTGAAGCCGGTGCTGGGCCAGATGGTGCAGGCAGTGAGGAGAGACTCAGGACTGCAACCTTTCGGCTCCTTATTCCTGCTCATCACTCAGAAAAGGGCAGTACTAACCCCTTTCCTAACCAAGACGTGGCACTCCCTAAGAGCTCTTGTCTATAGAGTTTGGTCCTTAGAGGAAAGCAGATGCCTTCAGCGTGAGAAGGGCTTGGTTGACAGTTTTGGGGTATTATGGGAAGAGTAGGTTGGGGTAAAGCTTGAGTCTAACTCTTGATCCTTACATGGACCTGTGAGGCCCTGCCATTCAGTCAGGCACTGTCCTTGGGTCCTCAAATTAACTGCTGAGAACACTCCCCACTTTCAAGGACGCTAATGGGAAATGGGCTCTGTCCATGCAGCTGGAAGGATCCAGTGCCGGTGCCACTGTCAGTGTGTCCATCCTTGCCTTGAATGATCTTTCTTGCAGGCTCCTGCAGCTGAGTGTTTCTTGTAAGATGTTTCAGGGGGATTGGGCAAGAAGAAGAGGTGCAAGTTCTGTTCCCTTCCCACCTTGAAGCCTTCCCAGGCCTCCACGGTCTCTGCACAAGGGAGGCTCCCATTACCGTTCTGTTGGCTCCTAAACCCACCATCCCCTCTCTTTCTGTGGACTCTGCCTGACTTCTGGCCACATGCAACCAGCAGAGTAAACTGCTCCAGCACCACGGGCATGTCCTCGGGCTTGCCCTCCCACCAGGGCCAGCCCAAGAGTAGGTCCTCAGCAGCATCAAGGTCTGGGAGAGCCACTGGCCCACATGTCACCATTCTATTCCTCAGCCTCCAACGGGACTCTTCATTTTGGGGAGGGAAAGGGAAGATGGGGCCATAGCCCCTACCTTGAAATTGTACAGTGTGGAGGGGATGTTAGTGCCTACCTGTGACCTTTCTGCTCCACTGCTCAGCAAGATGAGGTAAGGGTGGGTGTCAGAGGGGACCTCCAGCTTCTCTGAAGAGCCAGCCCTTAAGGCACTTGGAGCAAAGGTCACTGAGATCAGCTTTATGTGGAGTAAGGAGGAGGGCTGGGAACCGCTTGTGGCATCAGTTTGGGCGACAGGTGGATGAGTGTGCTCCGATGGAGCTTTTACGGCCCACAGCCACTGCCAGGAGCCTGAGCTCTTCCCCATGCTTGGGACACGTTCCTTGGTCCCCACAGCAGAAAGGACATTGAATTTTGGTGCTTTTCCCTTTTGGTAGAAGGTGGAGGTATCTGAGGAGTTGTTTCTGTCTTGCTACCTCTGTCTACTATATAGAGCAACAGTCGGGAATAGGGAGATGTGTGAGAATCACTCTCCCATGGATCAGTGTGGGCCCTGTCCCTCTTCCCCACTGTCACCAACCAGCAGCTTGGGGAAAAGGCTCTGTCGTGGATTTTTGCTGCGCGCTTCCCGCTTCCACTCTTCTTGGCGGTAGATGTTCATGTTGATCCACTTTGGGCGGTCTGAAAGTAGGAGGTGGGGGAAGAGGCAAGCCTGCACAGCACACTTCCTGTCCACAGGGGGTTGCCTGTGGCATTGGAGGGTGGAGTCTCAGAGTCCAGGGACTGGGAGGAAGGTACTTGTTGGGATGGTCTTGATTCAGGAACTTTAGACTGAGGTGTTAGAAAGGGGAATTGTTGGCTACGGGAGAAGAGCAGTTTAACGCTCCACTTGCTAAGGTGTCTGTATCAGTGTCAGAAGGTCTTGACCTCCCGTTCGGATTTAATTTCCTAACTGCCAGGTGTGGGGCTGGGGATAGAGGGCCCAGAAGGGGGCGCAGTCACTGACGTGAAGGGACCACATCCCGCTTCATGTCAGCGACTCCTGCCCCTTGGTCTTCAGTGTTTTTCTCTTCCCCAGGAGGGACTTTGATCATGCAGGATAGAATTCTCCCATCGCACACCTGGGGGCAAGTTTTAGATGAGCTTCTTTCCTCCATTTCACCCGGTGGTCTGAGGACACACAGAGGGTGGGGGTGAGCAGGCAGTGTGGGTGGGGAGGGGCTACCTCCCCCAGACCCCTTACAAACTCTGTACCTCTCGGTGCGCGGCAGCCTCTTTCTGTAGTTCTTTTCTGGATATGACTGTCAGTTTCGTCATGAGATTTCTTGCTCTCATTTCGAACTCTTTCTTTCTTCCACTTTCTTTGGGGGCGACCCCCGATCCATGCCAGGTCTTCCTGTGAAGACCGTTCCAACCTCGTTTCCATTTCTTGAATGTTGAGTATTACAACATCACTGCGCTAGGGTGCTTCATGGTGCTGTTCTCGAAGAGGCCAGTTGGGCTGAATCTCCTTCCTCCCACTGGCTCCTGATATCTTGCGTATTTTGTCTTCTTTCTGATTTTTCCCTAGGGGTTTGGGGTGGGTGACTTAGGGGCGGCTTTTGTGTTCTCCCTCTCTCTCTCTTTCTTTTCTGTATGTATGTATGGACTGGTTAAAGTGAGTTTGGGCAGCTGACTTTATGGTATGGGTTGGCTGACTTTTGTTCAACATTAAAGACAAACCAACAAATTGTACAGCTGCACACAGAACACCTTTGAGTGTGAACTTGAATGGCAACTAGAGGCTTACTTTTTGAACTTCAGGTATGTAACTCAAAAGTAAATAAAAACACTATTTTTTCAGTAAGCTTTTTTTTTCTTCTAAAAGATGACTTAGAAATCAAACTATAAGAACCTGAAATCGGTGCTGTACCAAAGCCTTATATGAACATATTCTACACTCTGTATAACCTGTCTGTGAGGAGCTCCCTGCTCTATCACCCTCTTCTCAAAAGCCTGGGAATGCCAGCGCGTGCCAAGCCTGGGGCTGGGTCTTGGGGACCTGTGGGCCAAGGGCACCCTGGGAAGTAAAAGATGACAGTGAGGATGGGACACCCTTCTGCTGCCTGAGCAGACTGCAAGGAAACCAGATGTGTGTGTGTGCGCGCACCTGCATATATATGTGTGCATACCTGTGCGTGTGCGTGCGTGTGCGTGTGTGCACGCAAGAGAGTGAGAGCGGGAGAGAGCTCACAGGTGCACAGTGTCATGGTGAATGTACTAAGTACGAGCTTGAAGGGAGGCCCAGGTTGGCTCTGGGAGTGGGGCGGTGTGGGAATGAAGGGGGGATGCTCTCTCCCCTGTTTTCTGCCTCCTCCCCTTCTCCGTCAGGGAAGGGAGGTGTATTGGAAACAGCTACACTCTCAATCAGGTGCTTTTTTTCCCTCAAAATCTCCAAACTCAAAGCATTTATAAGGGGCCCTTCCAATGGGCAGGCACCCCCAGCCACCAAATCACAGACTTCCCAGAGTAGGAGGAACTTTCTCCTCCCTAACCCTTCCTTGGTTTCCTGGGGAAGAGGGTTCTTCCTGCAGGGACCCTGGGCATCCTGCTCCTGGGCCTGGGCCTATAGACTGCCCTGCCCCTTCTTCCCAAACACTGAGAAGACCCCGCTGGAGATGACCCCAAAGCCACGCCTGCTCTACGGCCCTAAGCAATAGACGCCTGCCCTGGCTGCTGATGATGGTGATCCCTTTGTCCTTTGACTTGGCAGTCAAAAATGGAGTGACACCCCAGACTCAGGAAGAGAACCTGCGGCCTGCCTCAGCTCAGGCCACCACGCCAGGCTCCACTCGCTGGTATTTCCAGGCTTGCTAAGTACTAACCAACTCATCCCCAGTAACACTGCATGTTCATATCCTGAATTACAAATCAAAATGCATAAGCAAACGAGAATAAAGAAGGCACACATCAAATGACGAGATGTGCAGCCAGTGCAGGTACCCCGGGAGTGTTGCAAGTTAAACTGATGAAAAGACGTTTAGTATTTAATTGCTCCTCATGTAACATTACTCTGCTTCAGAAATGTTTTGTATTTTGATATAAATAAACATTTGCTAAAAAAGTTCATTTTCTAATTTTTTTGTGTACCTAGGGAGTACTTCCTGATGTTGTCTCACCCCTGGCCCTAGGTCTCCCTAATCAACCCACTTTAAACTCACGACTCAACATGATTCTGAAAGGATTTGCGGCTGGGAGATGAAGAGGTTGCCTTTCGTTCATTGAGCACACATGTACTGAGGGTATACTGTGTGTGAGTCACTGTTTAGTTCACTTGGGGTGCACAAGTGAACAGGCCAGACAAGGCTCCTGCTCCTGGAGGGCTTTCATTCTAGTGATAGGGACAGAGAATGAGTCATTATTGCACTAAGAAAATGACATCGAATGGCGTAAGGCAAAAAAAAGGAGCAGGGTAAGGGGCAGCTGACGTACGGAAGGAAGGAGGGGGCTGCGGTTTAGAGCGCTATTTTAGAGTGCTCAGAGAGGGCCTCAGCGGGAGGCGGCACTGGAGCAAAAGCAGAAAGGGGGTGGCTTGTCTGGTGAATGCACACACTTCTCTTTTGTAGGCTCTTTGCACTGGCTCTTCAATTATGTAATGATGGTAATTTTTTGGTTGGACTCTATCTTTGTCTAAACGAGTCCCCAGCCAGCAAGTCCTGCTGGCCCTCGGCAAAATCTCATGCAAGAGTCGGGTGTGATGGCCCCTCTGTCTCAGCCTTTCTTTTCCCCGAGAGGGAGGGATGGTCAGGCTTCGGCATCTCACTCTGTCTCCTCCAGGGTTGAGTTTGGGGACTTGACTTCCTGCCCTGGCCCGTCCTCCTCCCCTTCTCATGCTGGATGTAGGCAATGCTCCCCTGGTTCCCTAGCAATACCTACTAGGCTGCCTTCTCATTTTATTTGGGATTTAGGTGGAGATCAGATGCCAAAATACGATATTCCTGTTTATGCGTACCAAGAGGAGAAAACAGCCAAATGATAAAACCAGCAAACGGACAGAAAAATAGGCCCATCTATACATGAAAACACCTGCGGTGGGAAATTCCCTAACAGCTGTGAGATGGGCTGTTCGCCAGGCGGGCCCTGTGTCCGCACAGCTTTCCTCTGCTTCAGTGATCTGCCAGGATTCTCTTTCCTCCCTAGTTTCCATTCGCTCTTTCCTCTGCCCTCCCCTGCTCTTAGCAGGCCATGATGAAAATCTTTTTGATGTCTCTTCTACATTTGATCTTAATTTGTAAGAGCAGATGCATGGAGTGTCTCGCAGTCTCTTTCTTATGCATAGGTGAGTGTGGCCAAAGTTGCCAACCCCACCCTGTGAGAGCCAGCTCTCAGCTCATCCCCGAGGCTGTGGGCAGTGCGGTACTGCATTCCCGGCATACCGTCGGCATTCTGCAGGAGCAGCTGGCTGACCTCACAATCCTGGAACATTCACAGGCTCTCTGGCAAAGCTAAATTTTAAAAAAGTAGTGAGAAAAAAATAATTTTGGTCAGGAGGACCGTCTCTGTTAGATTTAAGAGACGTCTTAAATCTGTTAGATTTAAGACCGTCTCTGTTAGATTTTGCCTCTTTTTAAGATTGGGCCTAAATTCAGGTGCTCCGTACTTGAAGAAATCCTTTCATTTTTATTTCATCTGACGCTCACGATAACCTCACAGGTTAAGTAAAATAGGTCTGATTTATCTCTTTTTTGGTCAGAACCAACGAATGAGCCAATCGATGGCCCTTCACTTCTTCGCCTCTTCTCTCTGCCTCCCTCTCTCCCTTCATCCTTTCCTCCCCTCATTGCTGCTCAAAGGCTTTAAGGCAGCAGGAAGTTGCCTAGAAAATAAAAATGAGGCCCAGTACTTTTTCCCTTAGGCCTCCTTTCAGGTCCACATGACACAGTCCCAGGACACCCGTGTTCCCCAAGTGAGGTCATGCAGCCCCTTAGGTCTAGGAAATGGCACTTGTGAACCCTGCTGAGCAATGCCAGGACTTTCATTAGTGGAAGTTTGGGTGAATTATGGTGCCAGAGAAAGAGTTAGGGGACACCAGGTGACAGCAAACTTTCTGGGCTTTCTACACCTTGAGATTGTGCTGATTTCAGGACCCAAGCTCTGCTGTGAGGTTTTGGGGAGAGACCGAGCTAGTCCTGGGGTACTCAGCGGTCTGCATCATCACGCAGATGGTGTGCTGTAGGTAAACTGGCCAGTCTCCTGTGCCCCCAGCCTCCCTTTTTGGGCTGTTTTCCCCATTTCCATGGAACCCTTTCCTCTGTGGTCGGGGCCTAGGAGCCATCTGTCTACAAACCTAGTGCTGAAGAAGAATTGCATGATGCCCTGGTTCATCAGCCTAGAGAGGTGGGCAGCACCCTGCAATTCCCGTCCTACATTCATCACTGCTTTCGCGAAGCTGCTTTTGCCTGTGCTTCTCAGCCTTGGTGGAGAAATCATCTGCATTCACAGTGGCTTGCCTTCGCCCCCCCACCCCTGGAAAAAGTCCTTGTCCTGCCTGTGCTGTTAAGAAAGAGGTGACCGGCTGGGCGTGGTGGCTCATGCCTGTAATCCCAGCACTTCGGGAGGCCGAGGCGGGTGGATCACGAGGTCAGGAGATCGAGACCATCCTGGCTAACATGGTGAAACCCCGTCTCTACTAAAAATAAAAAAATTAGCCGGGCCTGGTGGCGGGCACCTGTAGTCCCACCTACTCGGGAGGCTGAGGCAGGAGAATGGCGTGAACCCGGGAGGCGGAGCTTGCAGTGAGCCGAGATCAAGCCACTGCACTCCAGCCTGGGTGACAGAGCGAGACTCTGTCTCAAAAAAAAAAAAAAAAAAAAAAAAAAAAAAAAAAAAAAAAAAAATGGGACCTTGGGGAAATCCCTTGGCCTTTCTGAGGCAGCTGCCCGCAGGGAGGGAGCCAGTCTTTCTTGGCAGGAGACACACGTCTGTGCAGACGCACAGGGCGCCCGTCTAGGTCTTCGGCAGCACAGGCTGAGTGCAGGGGTCTGCAGCTCAGTGGCATCCTCCGAGGAGAAATGCCACTTTCTCCTTCTTGCGGGCAGTCCCCCTCTCTATGCCAGATGATTATGAAGCATTATCTCGCTTGGTTTTGAGGGAGAAGCACGCCCTTTCCACCCACATAAGGAGGGGGAGGGAAACGCCTCTTAGCACTTCCAGGCACTCCTCAGAAGGCCAGTGACTGGACTTCAACCTTCCGTTTCATCTCCTTCCTGCTGCCATCCTGGTGTGCTGCTACGGCCAGCTGTGCGCCTCTTGTTCAGCTGTGCTGGAAGTAACCAGCGCTCCGTGACAGGGCGGGATGCTCAGCTCCTGTGTGTCCTCAGTTTGGGGCCTTAATCATCAAAGGGCAACAGGAAGTGTCCCTTCACACCTGAGGCCCCTTCATCCTCTCGTGGGTGTGAGCCTTCACAGCGGCAGCTCCTTGACCTCAGACAGCCTTCCACTGCGCTTCGTTTCACCGGCTCCTTGTGCGTCCGCCACACTAGTGTGGAAGCCCCTTGGCAGTGGAGCCCCCATCAGTCCTGTTGGTGGCCAACCCAAAAGGCACACGTCTCAGAGGAGCAGTGTGAGGAGGGAGAAATGGCCTGGAACCAGCAGAGAGGCCTGGCTTTCCCACAGCCTACATTCTAATGTAGGGATCCAGCCAGTCACCCAGTCAATCAACAACCCAGTCACTGTGAAAGTGTCATGGGCATTATGCAGAGAACCAAGTAGGATGGTGTGGAGTGACGGGCGGGTTGTAGAACTGAGTAGGATGGTGTGGAGTGACGGGTGGGTTGCTTTCGGTTGGGTGGCTAGGGAAGATGGCTTCGAAGTCACATTTAAGCCTCGTCACATTGTTGAGAAGGGGCCAGTCAGGTACAGCTCAGCAGAGAAGAGCCTCCCAAGCAGAGGTGCTGTTTCTGCAGACCTGAAGGTAGGAGTGGATTTGGTCTGTTTGAGGAATAGAGTGAGCCGTGAGTGGGAAGGGAAGGAGAGAGCAGCGGAAGAGGATGAGTGACACACTAGGGCTCTGTAAAGGGAAGGAGGGTTACATTGTATTCTTAGGGTGCTGGGAAGTCATCGGAGAGTTTTAAGCTGGGCAAAGCCTTGGTCTGATTTATGTATTAGAAATACCCCTCTGACGGCTGGTGGAGAGCGGACTATAGGAGGGTGAGAGCAGAGGGAATAGAGAGATGACAACGCCATCCACAGTCCCAGCTGAGAAGCGTTTAGACCAGGACAGCCACAGCAGAGGCGGAGAGGAGGTGACCAGTTTGGATCTGTGTGGGAGGGGCGACAGACTTGCTGAAAAGCTTGCCGTGAGAGTGAAGAAAAGAGAGGAATCAAGAATGACTCTGGCTTTTGACCTGAGCAACTGAGAAAGAGGACTGGGGGAGGAGGAGGTATGAAAGCGGACAGACATCAAGAGTTGTAAGGTCTGAAACGGTCCTTAAACTTCCCATTGCAGGTGTCAGGTCAGATGCCACTAGACGTGTGGGCCTGGGATTCCAGAGGGACCCTATCAGTGTAGATACAGGTTAGGGAATTGTCCTCAGAGAGATGGTATTTAAATCCTAGAAGGGGAGGATAGACAGAGAAGAGAAGGGGTGCACACAAGCAGCTGAGTGTCGCGTACAGGTAGGTAATTAATGATGTTGACAAGGCGGCCTCAGTGGTACGGTGGGGACAGAAGCCCCGTGGGAGTGGGTTGATGAGAAAGTGGAGACAGTGACTATTGACAAATCTTGGGCTAGGAGGCAGAGGGGAAGTTCTGATGGCACAGCTGATTGCTGAGTGGAAGTTTCCCAGGACATCATAGCTCTAGGGCTCAGGAGCACTCTGGGTGCCAAAGTGTCCTATCCAGTTCCCCTCTAGTAGATGGGTGTGCCCATCCCCTGGCTTCTTTGCATGTTGGTGGCCCATGGTTCACAGGTGCCTCCCACCCTGCTCATCACTGGAGAGGTGCCCTTCACTGACGTGAGCCCCCTTGCCCAAGAAATGACAAGCTCCTCTGCCAGGAGTGACCCTCAGCTAATGGCTGGCACAGGGATACTAAAGGCCACCTGCTTGCCTTAAAGAGAGGATGTCTCTATGATGCTTTCCAGGATCAGGCCACAGCTAGAATTCACCTGAGATGACATCCTTCATCACTTCTTTCCCCAATCCTGTCTAGCTTTCCTTACTTCTTTAGTTTTTTTCTTGGATGTTTCCATAATAAAACACCCCCTACCCCATTGCCTGGCTTAGGCTTTGCACCTAGAGAACCCATTCTAAGACTGGATGCCAGGGGACTCTAAGGTTGGAACTCAGGAATTAGGTCACTCACCACTGGCTGGCAAAAGGACCCCATCATAGCGGCAGGTACAGTATTAGCAGTTGCTGGTATGTGTTAGCAGTGCAGTTGCTAAGATGGCCACCCATGTAGAACTCAGGGAAGGTACAAGGAAAAGGGATATACTGGTTCATAGAACATCTTATATTTGAGAGGTTCTGAAGAAAGACCACTGATAGGAACTGTGGGATGGAGTGGCCGAATGCCCTTGAGGCTTTGAAGAGAGGAAAGGCAGGACCAGGGCAGCCAATCTCCAATTTAAAGCAAAGGAGAGTCAGCATGCCTCCTTGGTGGCCTTAAAGAGACTCCCATATGCAGCAGGAGGGCAGAACAAGCTGAAGACCAGACCCAGGACTTAATTGTTAGAGAAGAAGAATTCTGGAGCAGGCTGAATCTCAGACCAGATGAGTCTCATATGCCAAAGTCAGGGTCTAATAGGAAAAGACTGAGACCCACCATCTGGGATGGGAACAGAGAGAGAAATGTGTTGGAAGACTTTGAGCCTCCAGATTCCCCAAAACTTCTGGTCCTGCCAAAATGGCCTTCCCCGTTTCTGGAAGACAGAAACCCCTCCTTGCTTGAAGAACAGGCAGATGCTTCAAATGAAGCAGGTATTCTACAAGAAGTTCTTGACTTCCTCAGCAGCTTTCCCATCCACAGATGCCCCATTTGTCCCTTCTTATCACTTAGACCAATAAGAGAATCAAGGCTCAGCATATCCCCCTAGGCAAGCATTGGGTCTGCTAAGAGAGGAGAGGGATTTCTTCAAGGAGCTGAAGGATCTGGCTAGTGTGTGTTGGGCACAGACCAGGGAGTGTGCTTGGGGGTGAATCCTGAGGGTCCTGGGACAAGGGGGCCAGACTAGAAAGCTCTTCAGGGGAGAGTTTGTTGTTATGGGGGCACCTACCAGTGATACAGGTTTTAATAATCTTGCCAGGGCCCCATAAGGCAATTCTTACGGCTGCTGAGTGGTTCCTAGAGGCTTGTTGAGAATGACAGCCCACATGAAATGAAATAGATGTGTCAGAACTCCCTTGCAGATCATGGCTGAAGGGATCCAAAGGCTTAGGGAAATGGGCGTGCTAGAATGGATCTACTCTAGAATACCAGAAGACCCACTGGCTGCCTGTGCTTTTTGATTGGGCTGGAGGACTCTCCATTCACCAGGGAGATAAAGGATGGGTTGGTGAGAGGGTTCCAGCATGGATGAGCAGCTCAGCACAGCTGTCCTCGGGAGGCCAGGGCTGAGCTTGAATGTGCTGATGCAGAACTGAGTGTCTACTGAAGCCTACAGAAGCTGTTGTGATTTGTGGGGAATCATGAGCAGCAGTCCTTCTGAAGCCCAGAATAAGAAAAGAAATGGCATCAGTGCCACCATGAAATATTGGGCTGAAAATCCAACTGATGTGGTTAAAAAGTAAATCAATAAAAGGTTAAAAGAAAGTAAAATAAAACATTGATTATTTTCAAGTGATATGAATATCTATACATAAAATCTGTGAGAATCTATGGACAAACCATTGGAAACAGTAAGAGAACCAAGCAAGATTGCTGAACCCAAGGTGGATGGAGTTCTTTATACCAGCAACAAAACAACGTGTTTTAAAAGGCATCTTTATAATAGTCACGACAACAACAAAACGAGAAGACAATGGGCAAGACCTTTATGAGTTAAATGGCAAGACTTCACTGAGAGACAAGAGAAGGTCTAAAATCACGTGGACATCAGATTAAGACAAATGAGCATCCCTGTCTCCATGTGTCGGTCCTTTCCCCGAGGATGTGGTCCCTTGAAGGGCCTGGCTTTCTGTCAGGACTGACAGTTTGCCTTACAAGGGCCTGTGTGTTTGATACCTCTCCCCAGGGGCCAGTCCCTGCACTTTTCTTAGAGGTTGGACCCTTCCCCTCTCGCCTACCTCGCTCTCTGTCAGATCAACTAGAGCATCGGCCTATACTTAGCACTCTGGTTTCCAATTCTCTCTTCACTTTTGGCTAAAGAAGTTATCAACTCAGCTATGCATTCAGAGGCATGCTTGCTACATCCTGTCCAGCATTCTAGATTTTAGGGGCAGAGGCTTTTTAGGCTATCTGGTTGGCCTTGTTACCAACACTGAACACCTCCATCCTTTCTTTGTCTCTGTTCAAAGTATGCTGTTTGACTTTTCTAGATCGCATATTTGTAAAAATATTTTTCAATCCCATGGTGTCTGTTTTTCAGAGGATCATTCAGTTCATTCACACTGAGTAATGACTGTTATACTTTATACAGCATTCTACCTTATTTTGTATTTTTTATTCATTTTATTTTGTGGTTTCCCAATCATCGTTTTCCTTATTTTTGCTGGTTGCTGTTTATTTTTCAGTTGTTATTTACTGCTTTTTAACCCCCTTATTAAATTTGGGAGTTCAACTATCATTTTCCATTCCATTAATGATAATGTTCCATTTCTAAGTACCCAAATCCATATTTTCTTCATCACTATTAAATGATAGCAAATGCCAACTTTTCCTCTATCAAGACACTCAGTTATCTGACCGCTCTCTCCACCTTGCGTGTGGTGAAACGTTAGGACATTTTTACTTCCTGACTTTTCTCTTCCCCAACTTGAATGATGCCTTGGAACATTTTTACTGATGTCTTTCCATCTTAACACCCAGGTTTTGCTGAGAGAGTTTGGTACATTTATTCTAAGCTATTATTAGAATTTATCTTTCAGTATGTAGGTGTCTTTTATTTAAGATCCTTATTTCTTGGATTACTTGTTTTCAGGTGCTGATTTTTAATATATACGTACTTACAGGCATATATAAAATATCTCTGAATGCATATAGGTACATACATATTTGGATTTGTGTATATTTGTTGCTCACCACTTCCTTTTCTCCGTCATCTTTTATTTGTGTTTGGATTTTTTTTGAGAGTAAAGTCTTTCTTAGATAGGTTCATAGGTGCTATAATCTCTGGACCATGCATTTCTACAAGTATCATTTCTGGCTTCTGGTGTCAGCAGCATGGCAGCAGCAGGTGGTTTTTAACCCTCTTTCAAGGCATTAAGGTGAGAGGAGTCTCAGCTGACTTGCTCAGCGCTTCTTCAGCTCCCTGGAGGTCAGAGAGAACAGGCACAGTCCTGTGGGCTTATTGTCTTCCCCTGGGGTTTTCCTATCTCTGCACACTAAACTTTCTCCAGGAGCCACCAAGTTCCTTGTCTGGCCCTGGGACTTTTCCAACACGTGTCCCTGAGACAATGTGTTGCGAGAAAAAAATGGAGCCTCAGGTTAAATCATGAAAGTAGTAGAGATTACTATGAGGACACACAGCAGGGGAATGGGCAGTGGCCGAGAAGAGAATCCTGGGTTCACCAATGTTTAAGGGGCAGGCAGAGAAAAGGGGGCCCAAGAAGGAGGAAGTGGTCAGTAGGGTCAAGTACAAGAGAAAGGTCATGTAAATATCGCCTAAATGTTTTCACAGGCTGGGATGAAAATTGAGTTAACTTTTCATAGGAACCATACATTTCAACGACTCTGTCTCATTTACCAAATAAACAGGAAGGCCAATTTTCCCAGGGTTCCTTATTCTTACATTTCTCAGACTCCTTGGAGTGTTTACATGAATTCCAGAATTGATCCTGGATATCTTCACTGCTTGCTGGTAGGAATGGAAACTCAAGAGCCTGTATTCAGCCCAAAGGAGTCTAGGGTTGTGGACCTTGCGTCTCAGGATGTCTGTTGCTCCTGCTGCTGCTAGTGCCTGCGTGGGTAGAGGCCACGTGTCCAGAGGTGGAAGGATGTAAGTGCCAGTGCTGTGCTGTGTAGGCCACGGGGAGAACCACACACGGCTTACGTAAAGTCCTAGCTTTGTCTGTGTGCTTGTTTTAGTTTCCTTTCAGGACACCCGGTTCCTAGAATCTCAAAGGGTAGGGAGGGTCTCTCCATTTTCTTCCCGTCTGCCTCCATATAATTTTTTGGATTTGATTAGCTGAGTAGAGGGAATAACATTCAAGTCCTAAATGCAAATGGATGTTCCTGGGAGGGAGAGGCAAGCAATGAATGACACCACATTGGATCAATTGGGGTTTCAGTAGGAGACACATAATGGGAGGAAGATGTGTTTATAAATGGTTGTTTTCATAGGTGTGGGAGGGTGTAGGAAGACCATGTGAGTGGTGCAGGAACCCAGGGCAGTTAGTGGCTTGCTGTCACCCCCCTTAGGCCTGGAGACAAGAAGGGAAGGAGAGGCGGCCATAATTGGGGAAGAGAAGAAGTCACATGGAGTAGGTCACCTTGAGAAGAGCAGTGACCAAGGCTACAGACAGCCCCAGATAACCTCACCAGTGTGGAGCCAAGGAAGCAGATACTTAGATCTTATTTTCCTTTTGCCCTTCAATCTCCTGCCAAGGATTTCCATAGGCTGAAGCCAACCAGCAGCCAGAAGGCACAGGAGTGCACTGATGTGGTCCAGATAGTGGAAGAGAACAGGGAGGGAGGGCTAGAGAGTGGATATTGAGACACAGAGGATACCTGGCACAAGTGTGATCTGCTTACAGAATGTATGACAGGTTGATGCTCAAATAACATGTTCTGTCACATAATATAAGAACCAAAAAAATGCATGTTGGACTGGCAGTTTAGAGCCCACTGGCAACTTGTTGAAAACAAGTGTAGTAGAATAATCAGGAGAGGAAGCCAAATTGCAATGGACTGACTCACAAGGAAGACAGTGAATGATAAAGACCCTCTCAAGAAGCCTGAGATGATAGGGAGAAATCTAGGATGAGCTAGATCTAGGAGACTGCAGGATGTAGCATATTGCAAAGATGCCCTCAGTTCTTTACTCCTTCCCGTATTCAAAGTCCTTGCCATACAGCTTTCTAGTGTCCCCCCTCTCTACTCTGGGCTTGATCAGGCTTGATCAGTGGGGTGTCAGCAGATGTTATACAAGCAAAGGCTTGAAATAAGGCCATGCTTTGGAGCTTGCCCTGTTGCGCTTGTGCCATTGCCATGAGAACATGCCCATGGTAGCCTGCTGGGAGAGCAGAGCCACATTGCTCTAATTGCTCCAATTGGAACCAGCCTATATGAGAAGCCAGTGTTGGTCAACTGATCCTCAGATTTGTGGGCAAGCCCTGTCAAGATCAGGAGAGACATCTAGCTGACACCCAGCTGATGCCTGAGGTGGAATCCCGTGTTTCCAAGTGTTTATGATATCAAGCTTTTATGAGTAATAAACACTTATTGTTACATGCCACTGGCATTTTATAGTTAATTTTTAATACAACATTATTGAGGCAATCAATAACTGATGCACAGGGTAAACTGATATTTTTATTAAATTTTCAAATGATTGAAGACTTAAGTGTAAAAATTGTACCCATGTAAGTACTAGAAGAAAGCATGAATAAATTCTTACATAATTTGGGGTGTGTGAAAAAAATTTTTTCACTATGACTTAAAATCCAGATGCAAAGTAAAAAAAATTAATAAATTTGACTTCATAAAATCAGTAAAATTTGAGAGGGGGCAAGATGGCCAAATAGGAACAGTTCTGGTCTGCAGCTCCCAGTGAGACCTATGCAGAAGGCAGGTGATTTCTGCATTTCCAACTGAGGTACCTGGTTCATCTCATTAGGACTGATTAGACAGTGGTTGTAGCCCACAGAGGGCAAGCAGAAGCAGGGTGGGGCATTGCCTCACCTGAGAAACACAAGGGGCTGGGGAACTCCCTCCTCTAGCCAAGGGAAGCCATGAGGGACTGTGCAGTGAGGGACAGTGGTATCTGGCCCAGATACTATGCTTTTCCCATGGTTTTTGCAACCTGAGGACCAGGAGATTCCCTCGGGTGCCTACACCACCAGGGCCCTGGGTTTCAAGCACAAAACTGGGTGGCCATTTGGGCAGACACTGAGCTAGCTGCAGGAGCATTTTTTTTTTTTTGTACCACAGTGGTGCCTGGAACCCCCAGTGATACAGAACCATTCACTCCCCGGGAAAGGGGGCTGAAGCCAGGGAACCAAGTGGTCTTGCTCAGTAGGTCCCACCCCCATGGAGGCCAGAAAGCTAAGATCCACTGGCTTGAAATTCTCGCTGCCAGTACAGCAGTCTGAAGTTGACCTGGGACACTCCAGCTTGGTGGGGGGAGAAGCATCCACCATTACTGAGGCGTGAGTAGGTGGTTTTCCCCTCACAGTGTAAACAAAGCCACTGGGAAATATGAACTGGGTAGAACCCACCACAGTGTGACAAAGCCACTGTAGCCAGACTGCCTCTCTAGATTCCTCCTCTCTGGGCAGGGCATCTCTGAAAGAAATGCAGCAGCCCCAGCAGGGGCTTATAGATAAAACTCCTATCTCCCTAGAACAGAGCACCTGTGGGAAGGTAAGGCTGTGGGCACAGCTTCAGCACACTTAAAGGTTCCTGCCTGCCAGCTCTGAACAGACCAGCAGATCTCCCAGCACAGCACTCGAGCTCTGCTAAGGGACAGACTGCCTCCCCATGCTTCCTGACTGGGAGACACCTCCCAGCAGGGGTCAACAGACACCTCATACAGGAGAGCTCCAGCTGGCATCTAGTGGGTGCCTCTCTGGACGAAGCTTCCAGAGGAAGGAGCAGGCAGCAATCTTTGCTGTTCTGTAGCCTCTGCTGGTGATATCTAGGCAAACAGTGTCTGAAGTGGACCTCCAGCAAACTCCAGCAGACCTGCAGAAGAGAGGCCTGTTAGAAGGAGAACTAACAAACAGAAAGCAATAACATCAGCATCAACAAAAAGGACACCCATGCAAAAACCCCATTCAAAGGTCACCAACATCAAAAACCAAAGGTAGATAAATCCACAAAGATGTGGAAAAACCAGCACAAAAATGCTGAAAAACCCCCAAAACCAGAATTCCTCTTCTTCTCCAAAGGATCACAACTCCTCACCAGCAAGGGAACAAAACTGGATGGAGAATGAGTTTGATGAATTGACAGAAGTAGGCTTCAGAAGGTGAGTAATAACAAACTCCTCTGAGCTAAAGGAGCATGTTCTAACCCAATGTAAGGAAGCTAAGAACCTTGATAAAAGGTTACAGGAGCTGCTAACTAGAATAACCAGTTTAGAGAAGAACATAAATGACCTGATGGAGCTGAAAAACACAGCATAAGAACTTTGTGAAGCATATACAAGAATCAATAGCCAAATCAACCAAGTGGAAGAAAGAATATCAGAGATTGAAGATCAACTTAATGAAATAAAGCGTGAAGACAAGATTAGAGAAAAAAGAATGAAAAGGAATGAACAAAGCCTCCAAGAAATATGGAACTATGTGAAAAAACCAAACCTATGATTGATTGGTATACCTGAAAGTAAGGGGGAGAATGGAACCAAGTTGGAAAACACACTTCAGGATATTACCCAGGAGAACTTCCTCAACCTAGAGACAGGCCAACATTCAAATTCAGGAAATACAGAGAACACCACTAAGATACTCCTTGAGAAGAGCAACCCCAAGCCACACAATTGTCAGATTCACCAAGGTTGAAATGAAGGAAAAAATGTTAAGGGAAGCCAGAGGGAAAGATCAGGTTATCTACAAAGGGAAGCCCATCAGACTAGCAGTGGATCTCTCTGCAGAAACCTTACAAGCCAGAAGAGAGTAGGGGCCAATATTCAACTTCTTAAAGAAAAGAATTTTCAACTCAGAATTTTGTATCCAGCCAAACTAAGCTTCATAAACGAAGGGGAAATAAAATCCTTTACTGACAAACAAATGCTGAGGGATTTTGTCATCACCAGGCCTGCCTTACAAGAGCTCCTGAAGGAAACACTAAATATGGAAAGGAAAAACTGGTACCAGCCACTGCAAAAACATACCAAAATATAAAGACCAATGCTATGAAGAAACTGCATCAACTAATGTGCAAAATAACCAGCTAGCGTCATGATGACGGGATGAAATTCACACATAACAATATTAACTTTAAATGTAAATGGGCTAAATGCCTCAATTAAAAGACACAGACTGGCAAATTGGATAAAGAGTCAAGACCCATCAGTGTGCTGTATTCAGGAGGCCCATCTCATGTGCAAAGACACACAGGCTTAAAATAAAGGGATGGAGGAATATTTACCAAGCAAATGGAAAGTAAAGAAAGCAGGGGTTGCAACCCTAGTCTCTGATAAAAGACTTTAAACCAACAAAGATAAAAAAAGACAAATAAGGGCATTATATAATGGTAAAGGGATCAATACAACAAGAAGAGCTAACTATCTTAAATATATATGCACCCAATACAAGAGCACCCAGATTCATAAAGCAAGTTCTTAGAGACCTACAAAGAGACTTAGACTCCTACACAATAATAGTTGGAGACTTTAACACCCCACTGTCAATATTAGACAGATCAATGAGACAGAAAATTAACAAGGATATTCAAGACTTGAACTCAGCTCTGGACCAAGCAGACCTAATAGACATCTACAGAACTCTCCAACCCAAATCAACAGAATATACATTCTTCTCAGCACCACATTGTACTTATTCTAAAATTGACCACAAAATTGGAAATAAAGCACTCCTCAGCAAATGCAAAAGAACGGAAATCTTAACAAACAGTCTCTCAGACCACAGTGCAATCAAATTAGAACTCAGGATTAAGAAACTCACTCAAAACTGTATAACTACATGGAAACTGAATAACCTGCTTCTGAATGTCTACTGGGTAAATAACAAAATTAAGGCAGAAATAAATAAGTTCTTTGAAACCAATGAGAACAAAGATAGCATGTACCAGAATCTCTGGGACACAGCTAAAGCAGTGTTTAGAGGGAAATTTATAGCACTAAATGCCCACGTCAGAAAGTGGGAAAGATCTGAAATCAACACCCTAACAGCTCAGTTGAAAGAACTTATGTTCTTTGAAACCAATGAGAACAAAGACACAACATACCAGAATCTCTGGGACACATTCAAAGCAGTGTGTAGAGGGAAATTTATAGCACTAAATGCCCACAAGAGAAAGCAGAAAAGATCCAAAATTGACACCCTAACATCACAATTAAAAGAACTACAAAAGCAAGAGCAAACACATTCAAAATCTAGCAGAAGTCAAGAAATAACTAAAATCAGAGCAGAACTGAAGGAAATAGAGACCAAAAAAACCCTTCAAAAAATTAATGAATCCAGGAGCTGGTTTTTTGAAAGGATCAACAAAATGGATAGACCGCTAGCAAGACTGATAAAGAAAAAAAGAGAGAAGAATCAAATAGATGCAATAAAAAATGATAAAGGGGATATCACCACCGATCCCACAGAAATACAAACTACCATCAGAGAATACTACAAACACCTCTACGCAAATAAACTAGAAAATCTAGAAGAAATGGATAAATTCCTCGACACATACACTCTCCCTAGACTAAACCAGGAAGAAGTTGAATCTCTGAATAGACCAATAACAGGATCTGAAATTCTGGCAATAATCAACAGCTTACCAACCAAAAAGAGTCCAGGACCAGATGGATTCACAGCCGAATTCTACCAGAGGTACAAGGAGGAACTGGTACCATTCCTTCTGAAACTATTCTAATCAATAGAAAAAGAGGGAATCCTCCCTAACTCATTTTATGAGGCCAGCATCATCCTGATACTAAAGCTGGGCAGAGCCACAACCAAAAAAGAGAATTTTAGACCAATATCCTTGACGAACATTGATGCAAAAATCCTCAATAAAATACTGGCAAACCGAATCCAGCAGCACATCAAAAAGCTTATCCACCATGATCAAGTGGGCTTCATCCCTGGGATGCAAGGCTGGTTCAATACACGCAAATCAATAAATGTAATCCAGCATATAAACAGAACCAAAGACAAAAACCACATGATTATCTCAATAGATGCAGAAAAGGCCTTTGACAAAATTCAACAACACTTCATGCTGAAAACTCTCAACAAATTAGGTATTGATGGGACGTATCTCAAAATAATAAGAGCTATCTATGACAAACCCACAGCCAATATCATACTGAATGGGCAAAAACTGGAAGCATTCCCTTTGAAAACTGGCACAAGACAGGGATGCCCTCTCTCACCACTCCTATTCAACAGAGTGCTGGAAGTTCTGGCCAGGGCAATCAGGCAGGAGAAGGAAATAAAGGGTATCCAATTAGGAAAAGAGGAAGTCAAATTGTCCCTGTTTGCAGACGACATGATTGTATATCTAGAAAACCCCATTGTCTCAGCCCAAAATCTCCTTAAGCTGATAAGCAACTTCAGCAAAGTCTCAGGATACAAAATCAATGTACAAAAATCACAAGCATTCTTATACACCAATAACAGACAAACAGAGAGCCAAATAATGAGTGAACTCCCATTCACAATTGCTTCAAAGAGAATAAAATACTTAGGAATCCAACTTACAAGGGACGTGAAGGACCTCTTCAAGGAGAACTACAAACCACTGCTCAATGAAAAAAAAGAGGATACAAACAAATGGAAGAACATTCCATGCTCATGGGTAGGAAGAATCAATATCGTGAAAATGGCCATACTGCCCAAGGTAATTTATAGATTCAACGCCATCCCCATCAAGCTACCAATGACTTTCTTCACAGAATTGGAAAAACTACTTTAAAGTTCATATGGAACCAAAAAAGAGCCCGCATCGCCAAGGCAATCCTAAGCCAAAAGAACAAAACTGGAGGCATCATGCTACCTGACTTCAAACTATGCTACAAGGCTACAGTAACCAAAACAGCATGGTACTGGTACCAAAACAGAGATATAGATCAATGGAACAGAACAGAGCCCTCAGAAATAATGCCGCATATCTACAACTATCTGATCTTCGACAAACCTGAGAAAAACAAGCAATGGGGAAAGGATTCCCTATTTAATAAATGGTGCTGGGAAAACTGGCTAGCCATACGTAGAAAGCTAAAACTGGATCCCTTCCTTACACCTTATACAAAAATTAATTCAAGATGGATTAAAGACTTAAACGTTAGACCTAAAACCATAAAAACCCTAGAAGAAAACCTAGGCATTACCATTCAGGACATAGGCATGGGCAAGGACTTCATGTCTAAAACACAAAAAGCAATGGCAACAAAAGCCAAAATTGACAAATGGGATCTAATTAAACTAAAGAGCTTCTGCACAGCCAAAGAAACTACCATCACAGTGAACAGGCAACACAGAATGGGAGAAAATTTTTGCAACCTACTCATCTGACAAAGGGCTAATATCCAGAATCTACAATGAACTCAAACAAATTTACAAGAAAAAAACAAACAACCCCATCAAAAAGTGGGCAAAGGATATGAACAGACACTTCTCAAAAGAAGACATTTATGCAGCCAAAAGACACATGAAAAAATGCTCATCATCACTGGCCATCAGAGAAATGCACATCAAAACCACAATGAGATACCATCTCACACCAGTTAGAATGGCAATCATTAAAAAGTCAGGAAACAACAGGTGCTGGAGAGGATGTGGAGAAATAGGAACACTTTTACACTGTTGGTGGGACTGTAAACTAGTTCAACCATTGTGGAAGTCAGTGTGGCGATTCCTCAGGGATCTAGAACTAGAAATACCATTTGACCCAGCCATTCCATTACTGGGTATATACCCAAAGGACTATAAATCATGCTACTATAAAGACACATGCACACGTATGTTTATTGTGGCACTATTCACAATAGCAAAAACTTGGAACCAACCCAAATGTCCAACAATGATAGACTGGATTAAGAAAATGTGGCACATATACACCACGGAATACTATGCAGCCATAAAAAAGGATGAGTTCATGTCCTTTGTAGGGACATGGATGAAGCTGGAAACCATCATTTCTGGCAAGAACAAGAAAGAAACACTATAATAATTGAATAGAAAAATTATCATTATTTACACATGACATGATTATGTATGTAGAAAATCCCAAATAATCTATAGAAAATTACTATAAGTGAAATTCATAAGGTTGCTGAACACAGGGACAATATAACAAATTCTATTTACTACCAACAAACAACTAAAATAGAACAGAATGAAATAAATATGACCAGTCATGGTGGCTCATGCCTGTAATCCCAACACTTTGGAAGGTCGAGGAGAGAGGACTGCTGGAGGCCAGGAGTTAGAAACCAGCCTGGTCAACATAGTAAAACCCATCTCTACACAATAAAAAGCCGGATGTGGTGGTGTGTGCCTATAGTCCCAGCTACTCAGGAGGCTGAGATGGGAGGACTGCTTGAGCCTAGGAGGTCGAGGCTGCAGTGAGCAATGATTTAGCCACTGCATTCCAACCTGGATGACAGAGCAAGATCCTGTCTCAAACACAAATACACACACACACACACACACACACTTAAAAGTAGCACTAAAATACCAAATACTTAGGAACAAATTTAATAAAGGATATGCAAATTATCTATACGGAAAACTATAAAATATTGTTGATAAAGTTGAAGACTTAAATAAATGGAGAGACATAGTATGTTCTAGGATGGAAAATTTACTTTTAAAAAAAGTCAATTCTCTTTACTTTATTGAGCTATAGATTCAGTAAAATACTAATAAAAATTCCAGAAATATTTTGTGACAACCTGATTTTAAACATATATATAAATGTAAAAGATCTAGAATAATCAAGACAATCATGAAGAATAATAAAAAAGCAGGAGACTTTAGACTATTAAATATCAAGACAAATAATAGGAAAAAATTAAGAAAAATTGCCATTGATGCAAAAAATAGACCAGTAGAATAGAAAAGAAAGTCCAGAAATGGCACTATACATACATTGTCATCTGTTTTTGATAAAGGTACCTCTCCAATTCAGTAGGATAAAGGAAATCTTTTCAATAAATGGTGCTGGGTCAGTATGAATATCTGAAAGAAAACAAGCAGTGAATCTGGATGCCTTACCACACAATGCACAAAGTTAATTTGACATGGATCATTGATCTAAATGTAAAGGCTTCTAAAACAATGAATATTATAGAAAAAAAAACAAGAGGATGTCTTCATGACTTTGAGGTAGAGTTTCTTTCAACATAAGAAAAAAGCATAATATCAAGGAAAAATGGATAAATTGGGCATCATTTCTAAAGCTCTGGGCCATTAGTAGACCTGCCTGAACTGGGTTGTTGTAATTTTCCATGGGCTTTAATTACAGGGCATAGGACTACTAAGAGACATCCTAAAGAACTCCCATATTCCATAATATCCTTCTTTACCTCCATTGTGGAGTAGAATCCAGCATTTTCTTGGTAATTAAGATCAGTCTCTGAAGCCAGTATAGTAACTCCCTCCTTTGCCTGTTGATGCAGAGGCATGAGAAGCCCAAAGTGGTTGGGTGGCCATGAACTTTCTGTTGAATGAAATCGTTGTGACTCCTGGTGGATGCATTCCTCCCTCCAGAACTAAGAGGCCTCTGTGCCAGCAGAGCACAATGTCATAGGGCTAGGAAGCAAAATTTTTCCGGTAGGTCACTAGGGGTGATAGTGAATGGTGCCACTCCCATTTCCATACCTCAATTCCTAGACCTATGAACCATGACTATGAAAGAAATAGCACCATATTTGGGATGCTGATTTAGAAAATATACAGCTTCCTGAGGAACACTGCCTTATGCCTGCAAGGTATTTCCACCTAGCTGGCACAGTAACTGAGTCTTCAAAAGTCCATTCCATTTTTCTATCAAATCTAGCTGTGTCAGGATGGTGGAGAACATGGTTATATCAGTGAACACCATGAGAATGGGCCACACTTCTTTTGTTAGGAAGTGAGTTACTTAATCAGAAACAATGCTATGTGGAATACCATGATGGTGGATAAGACATTTTATGAGTCCATAAATGGCAGTTTTGGCAGAAGCATTGAGTGCAGGGAAGGCAAATTTGTATCCAGAGTAAATGTCTAGTCCAGTAAGAACAAAACACTACCCATTCCATGGTGGAAGTAGGCCATTGTAATCAACCTGCCAGATAGGTGGGTGGTCAGGAGAATGGCACCACATCAGGACTCAGTGTTGGCACCACATCAGGACTCAATCGGCTGCTGGCAGATTGGGCACCAACTGTGTCTGTAGCCAGGTTGGTCTTGGTGAGTGGAAATCCATTTTGCTGATCCCATGCATAAAAACCTTAATCCCTACCACCCCGGCCACTTGTCCATGAGCTCATTTGATGATGATAGGGGTGACTGGGGAAACAAATTGACTGGAATCCATACAGTGGATCATCCTATCCATTTGATTATTAAAATCTTCCTCTGCTCAGCTCATCGTTTAGTGAGCATTCACATGAGACATAAGTATCTTCACAGCTTTTGCCCACTCAGAGAGGTCTATCTATATACCTCTTCTCTAGACCTCCTTGTCACCAATTTTTCAATCATATTTCTTCCAAGACCCTGACCATCTAACCACACTATTGGCCACCGCCCATCGACTGGTATATAATCACCTGTCTGGCCATTTTTCCTCCCAAGCAAAGTGAAAAACCAGCTGCACAGGTCAAAATTCTGCCCACTTGAAGGATTTCCCTTCACCATTGTCCTTCAGGGATGTGCCACAGAAGAGCTGCGGTGCCACAGCGTCCACTTTTGGATGAGGCCTGCATACTTGCACAGAATGATCTGTAAACCAGTCCTGAGTTTTCTCTTCCTCTGCCAACTGATCACAGGGAACTCCCCATAAGGAAATACATGTGGACTGGGAGAGAGAAGGCAGTGGAGCTGGAGTGGAGAACATGGGCATTTGAACCACTTCCTCACGTGCTTTTTTGGGCCTTCAAGGCCTGTTTGAGCCTGATCTCAACTATACCACTTTCACTGATGATGGAGTGCTGCTGTGCACACCAAATTTAAGGGCTTGGCAAGCCAGACAACACCCAGGTCATGATGGGCAGATTAGGTTGCATGGTAAATTGTTAGTTCATGGTTAAGCACTCAGTCTTTAATAAGGTCCAGTAGTACGCCAAAAGCTGTTTCTCAAAAGGAGACAAGTTGTCTACAGATAATGGCAAATCTTGCTCCCAAATCCTGATGATTCACACTGTGATTCCCCCATCGAGGCCTGTGAAAGGCTCCAAACAGCATCCCTATCTGCCACTGCCACTTCGAGCGCCATTGAATCTGCTGGATCATATGACCCATGTGGCAGAACTGCTTCTGATGGTTTTTACTAACAGGTTTTGAGGAAAAAATTACTTGCCAGATCAATTTCTTCATATCAGATACAAGGGAATGTGTTAATTTGCTCAAGCGATGAAACCACATCTGGGGCAGCAGCTGTAATTGGAGTCGCCACCTGGTTAAGCTTATGAGAATCTACTGTCATTCTCCAAAACCCACATTCCTTCTGCATAGTCTAACCCGGCAAGTTGAATGAGGATGTGGTGGGAATTGCCACCTTTGCATTCCTCTTCAAGATCTTGGTGGTGGCACTAATCTCTGCAGTCCCTCCAGGAATGTATTAAATAGTGTTGTTTTTTGCTTACTATTTTCCTAGGTAGAGGCTGTTCTAGGGGCTTCTACTTGACGTTTCCTACCATAATAGCCCTCACTCCACTGGTCAGGAAGCCAATATGGGGACTCTGCCAGTTACTAAGTATCTGTCTTCCAATTATACATAGTGGAACTGGAAAAATAATCAGAATAGGTTCAAGGGCCCACCTTATCTGTTGTGAGATAGACCTGAAGTAAAACTCCATTAATCACCTGACCTCTGTAAACCCCTATGTTAACTCATCTACCACAATGACTTTCTGAGTCTCTTAGAATTAGTATCAGTTCAGCACCAGTGTTCAATAATCCCTGAAAAGTCTATTTTCTTTCCCCTAATGCACTGTTACTCCAGTAAAGGGCTATAGTTGGCAGGGGAGAAAAATTAACAGTATGCATTTTTGGCTATGGAGTGGGATCCTTCCTCAGGAGAATCTGGCCTGTCCTTCATTCAAGGGGTTCTTGATCTGTACACTGGTTCAAGTCTGGGAATTGACAAAGGGGTTGTGACTCTCTGTTTTTATGATTCAAGTTAGACTTCTGTCTACTTGGCCTAGAAGTCTTCCACTTATACAAATCAAATGCAAGTTCAGCAGACTAGGGACATCATGAACAACCAGCCAATGTCACAGTCTCTGTGAGCCAGGCTGTTTTTATCACTGCTTTGACTCTGCTCTGTATTCCACTAACCACACTCACCTTGCCTTTGGTGATTATGTCACCACTTGGCCCTGCCATCCCAGGATCCAATTATCTTCATTTCATTTAGGTTTCCCAATTCAGTGGCAGGAGCTCTCTCTGCAATTTCTGACCTGCAGAGAAGAGTGACTACAGAGCTCTTCAAAGATGCTGGGGCTCCTCTTGCAAATTTATTTCTCACAGTGTGGTGACAGGTTTGTCCTCTGGACCCAGAGCTGGCTGAGCAGGTCTTACATGATGAGCCCATATTAACATTCTAACATCCCTGAGCCTTTGGACCCTTTCCTCTACAGCAGTGGTCCCCAACCTTTTTGGTGCCAGGGTCTGGTTTCATGGAAGACAATTTTTCCATGGATGGGGGTTAGTGGGGTGGTTTCCGGATGAAACTGTCCCATCTCAGATAATCAGGCATTAGATTCTCATAAGGAGCAAGCGACCAAGATCCCTCGCATGCACAGTTCACAATAAGGTTCATGCTCCTATGAGAATGTAATGTAACTGTTGATCTGACAGGAGGTGGAGTTCAGGCAGTAAAGCTCACTTTCTTGCCTCCACCCTGCTCATCTCCTGCTGTGCAACCCGGTTCCTAACAGGCCATAGACCAGTCCAGGGGTTGGGGACTCCTGTTCTACAGTACAGAAGAGCAGCTCTGGCATTTCAGCTTCATTTAGTGTACCCCACACTTTGTTCCATGTTGCAGCCAACCAACAAAACACATGGTTAGAGCTCTTTCATGATCTCTGAGCTATGGCATTATGTCTAGAACCTTTGCTTCATAGGCCCATATCCATAAAATTGTCATGACCCAACTTTATGTTCCTTCCACCATTCTCCCTCATCCTTAATATCTCTTTCCACACATATTCCCTACATTTCTGTCTGTATAAATTTGCAAAACATGTCATTCTTTTGGAATGTAGCTCACCTCCTTGTTGGTCACACTTTGTGCTTCACCTTTTAGGGAATGCTGGACTTGAATGTACTTATAGGTCTAGAAGAAAAAAGGGGTGGTGGGGATGGGTTCCAAGGAGACTTGGCAGTAGATGACTCAGAAGGCCCATTACAGGTTCCTCAGGCAGAGCAGGGTTAATCTCCTCCAGTGAGGATGGAAGAACTTCTACTGGCAAGAAAGACTCAGAAGAATTTGAGTTTCAACATTCCCACCTTCATGAGGATCTTTCCATATGTCTTATTCCAATTTTCAGATCCCACTACTTCCCAATCAAGGCCTTCACTTTAACAGCAGACATCTTGCTGGGTTGGTGCTGTGGACTAAATGCTGATGTCTCCTTTCCCCAAATTCATATGTTGGAACTTAATCCCCAGTATGATAGTATAAGAGGTGGGGCCTTTGGGGAGCGATTAAGTCAGGAGGGTTCTGCCCTCATGAATGGAATGCATGTCCTTATAAAAGAGGTTGAAGTGGGCTGACTTGCCCTTCCATTGTGTGAGGATGCAGCAACAAGGCATGGTCTGTGGTGCAGAGAGTGAGTCCTCACTAGATACCGAATCTACAAGTGTCTTGATCTTGGACTTGCCAGCCTCCAGAACTGTGAGAAATACATGTCAATTGCTTATAAATTTCCCAATAGAAAGTATTTTGTTATAGCAGCTCAATCAGATGAACAGAGTTGGGAATTCAACTTTTGTTGTAGTTCTGCTATTCATAGGATGAGACTCTGGGCTTGGTTTTCAGCAATCTCAGCTCTGTGGCTAGAGGAGATATGAGATTCTTTCAGGACAGATATAGAAACTTTCAGGTCATTTATGCAGTGCTTAAGCTGGAAATCTGAGTCCTTGAGCACATCTTTTCTTCCTCCCCACATTGTCCAGTGTGATTAGGAGATACTGGTCGAAGTCATTATACTCCTTAGTTTGACAAAAATGTTCTATTGTATCAAATACAGTCATGTGTTGCTTAAAGATGGGGATATGTCCTGAGAAATGTGTCATTAGGTGGTTTCGTTATGTGATTATCAGAACATGCTTACACACACCTAGATGGCATAGCCTATTACACACCTAGGCTATATGGTACAGCTTATTGCTCCTAGGCCACAAACTTGTACAACATGTGACTACTGAATACTGTAGGCAACTGTAACACAACGGTAAGTATTTGTGTATCTAAACATGTCTGATAGACAAAGTACAGTAAAGATACAGTATTTTGATTTTATGGGAGCCAAGCACAGTGGTTCACACCTATAATCCCAGAACTTTGGGAGGCCAAGGCAGGAGGATTACTTAAACCCAGGAGTTTGAGACAAGCCTGGGCAATATACAAGACCTCGCCTCAACAACAACAACAACAACAACAAAAATTAGCCAAGCATGTGGCATGTGCCTGTGGTCTCAGCAACCCAGCAGGCTGAGGTGGGAGGATTGCTTGAGCCCAGAAGGTCAAAGCTGCAGTGAGCTGTAATTGTGTCACTGCACTTTAGCCTGGGTGACAGAGCAAGACCCTGTCCCAAAAAGAAAAGAAAAAAACTTTATGGGAACATCACTGTATGTGCAGTCCATCACTGAATGAAATATTAGGCAGTGCATGACTGCACAAGGTTACCAGAACCTTGCCGCTTATACGTGTTTGGTTAGGAGGAGCCAATGGTTATATTGTGCCTGTCTCTATTGCCGCCTCATGTCATGAACTATCAATGCTCTTTTTACTACTGGAAAACGGATTCCAGAAACCTCAGAACCAACTCTGATAACTCACCCTTAAGATTCTGTTCTTCAAGAACCACTCTTAGCACCAAACATCTGTATTATGGAGGCTTTTCTGGAGAAATAGAAACAATAGGTGATCTATATCATCTATATCTATGTTGGCATCTTTATCTACACCTATATCTATATTAACTTATCTATCTATCCCAATAGAGGTGAAAAGCCTACTGAGCCTGGTTGTCCAAGACAGAACTTAAGTTCAACCTTAAACTTACCCATGTGTATACAGAGAGTAAAATATTTATTTTAGGGAATTAGATCATGTGATTATGAGGGTTGGCAAGTCCAAATCTGCAGAGCAGGACATCAAGTTGGAAACCTAGGCAGAACTTCTATGTTGCATTCTTGAGACAGAATTCATTATTCTTTGGAGAACCTTAGTTTTTTCTTGTTAAACCATTAACTGATTGGACAAAGCCCACCCACATTATGGAGGGTAATCTTCCTAAAGTCAGTTGATCGGAAATGTGAATTACATCCAAGAATACCTTCACAGTGACATCTAGACTAGCAGTTGACCAAACAACTGGCAACCATAGCATAGCCAAGATTAATGATCACAAAGAACAAGAGAAAAATGACTTATCACATACAGGGAACAATAATACAATTAATAACTTTCCATCAGAAACAATGAAGGCCAGAAAGTGGTGAAGTGACACTGACGCCATTAAAGCGATAAAAACAACAACAGTCAATCAATTTTATATTCAGCAAACCTATTCTTTAAACAAAAGTTGACATAAAGATATTGCTAAATTAATAACAATTGAAAAAAATGTATTGCTATCATGCTTGTGTTACAAAAAATATTAAAAAGATTTCTTTAGACTGAAGGGAATGAAACTTTATAGTAACTCAAATCCACATAGAGAAATGAAGAGTACTGGTAAAGTAAATATGTGAGCAAATAGAAAAATCTACATAAACAACTGACAGGAGATTAATAAGGAAATAGAGGTCCTGAACAACACTGCACACCAGTTGGACCTACTTGACATACGAAGAACATTCCATTGAACAACAGCTGAAGCACATTTTTCCCAAGTGCACATGGAGCACTCTCCAGGGTAGACCATATGTTAGGCCACAAAGCAAATCTTAATACATTTAGAAAGATTGAAATCATACAAAATATCTTCTCCGATCACAATGAAATAAAACAAGGAATCAATAGCAGAAGGAAAACTGGAAAATCCACAAATATGTGGAAATTAAATAATGCATTCTTGAACACCAATAGGCTAACAAGAAATCACATGGAAAATTAGAAAATAATTGAGACATATAAAAATGAAAACACCATATCCCCAAACTTATGAGATGCAGTGAAAACAGTGCTAAGTGGAAAATTTATGGCTAGAAATGCTACATTAAAAAGAACAAAGATCCCAAATCAACAAAGTAAATTTATACTTTAAGGAACTGGAAAAAGAAGAAGAAACTAAACATAAAGCTAGCAGAAGAAAGGAAATAATAAATAAAGATTAGGGCAGAGATAAACAAAATAGAGAATAGGAAAATAATAATCAACAAAACCCATAATAGGTTCTTAGAAAAGACTGACAAAATTGACAAACCTTTAGCTAGAATGACTATGAAAAAATAGAAAGGGGACACAACTAAAATTGGAAATAAAAGAGAGGACATTATAACCAATTTTATAAAAATAAAGAGGATTATAAGAGAATAGTATGAACAATTGTATATCAACAAATTGGATAATCTAGATGAAATGGACCCTAGAAATATACAACCTACAAAGACTGAATCATGAAGAAATAGAAAATCTGACCAGACTTATAACTACTAAATAGAATGAGTCAATAATAAGAAACTTCCCAACAAAGGAAATCTCAGGACCAGATGGCTTCACTGGTGAATTCTACCACACATTTAAAAAATGAACACCAATCCTCCTCAAACTCTTCCAAAAAGTTGAAGAGGAGGGAATACTTCCAAACTCATTCTTTTACATGAGCATTGCCCTAAAATAACATACTGAAGCCAGCCAAATACATCACAAGAAAAGAAATCTAGAGACCAGTGTCCCTGATAAATATTGATACAAAAATCCTCAACAAAATATAGCAAACCAAATTCAACAGCATACTAAAAAGATTATACACCATGACCATGTAGAATTTATTCCTAGAATGCAAGGATGTTTCAACATACAAAAATCAATCAATGTATACATGACATTAGTAGAATAAAGGAAATAAAAACACATGATCATCTCAATTGATGTGGAAAAAACATCTGACAAAATTAAACACTTCTGATGATAAAAAAAACTCAATAAACCAGTAATAGAAGAAAACTACCTCAACATAATAAAGACCATATATAAAAGCTTATAGCAAGCATCATGCTCTATGGTGAAAGACTGAAAGCTTTTCCTCTAAGGTTAGGAACAAGACAAGGATGTCTTGCTTTTGTCACTTCCATTCAATACAAAACTAGAGACCTGGTGCGGTGGCTTATGCCTGTCATCCCAGCACTTTGGGAGGCTGCTGCAGGCAGATCACTTGAGGTCAGGAGTTCTAGACCAGCCTGGCCAACATGGGGAAACCCCCATCTCTACAAAATATACAAAAATTATCTGGGTGTGGTGGCAGACTGCTGTAATCCCAGCTACTCAGGAGGCTGAGGCAGGAGAATGGTTTGAACTCAGGAGGTGGAGGCTGCAGTGAGCTGAGATCACACCACTGCACTCCAGCCTGGGCAACAGAGCAAGAATCTGTCTCAAACAACAACAACAACAACAACAACAATGACAACAGAACAAACCAACCCCCGCCCCCACTAAAACCCAGCGTAATACTGGAAGTTCTAGCCATTGCAATTAGGCAAGGGAAAAGGGCATTCAAATTGGAAAAGAAGTAAAATCATCTCTGATTACAGATGGCATCATCTCACATGTAGAAAACCTAATGGTTTCACATACAAAAAGTACCCCTTAGAATTAATCAATTTGGCAAAGTTGTAGGACACAAAAACAACATGTAAAATCAGTTGCCTTCTATATCCTAAAAATGAATAATCAGAAAAGGAAATTAATGATATAATTCCACCTAAAATAGCACCAAAAATACTTAAGAATAAACATACCCAAAGAGGAAAAGGCCTTCTGATACAGTTTGGATAGTCGTCCCTGCCAAATCTCATGTTGAAATGTAATCCCCAGTGCTGGCGGTGGGGCCTGGTGGGAGGTGATTGGATCATGGGGGTGCATTTCTCATGAATGATTTAGCACCATCCCCTTGGTGCTGTCCTCGTGATAGTAGATGATCGTTTGTGAGATCTGGTTGTTTAAGAACTGCGTGGCACCCTCCCGCACTCTCTCTCTTGCTCCTGCTCTCGCCATGTGACGTGCTTGCTCCCGCTTGGCCTTCTACCATGAGTAGAAGCTCATGAGGCCTCCCCAGAAGCTGGGCAGATGCCAGAGCCATGCTTATACAGCCTACAGAACCATGAACCAATTAAATCTTTTTTGTTTATAAATTACCCAATCTCAAGTATTCCTTTATAGCAGTGCAAGAATGGCCTAATACACCTTGTATACTGAAAACTACAAGATATTGTGAAAGAAACTAAAGAGGACACATGTAAATGTGTTCATGGATTAGAATACTTAATATCATTAAGATATTAATACTTTCCTCAGTGACCTACAGTTTCAGTGTATTTCTATCAAAATTCCATTTTTTTTTTTTTTTTTTTTTGCTGAAATAGAAAAATCCATCCTGAAATGTATATGGAATCTCAAGAGACCCGAAATAGCCAAAACAATCTTGAAAATGAAGAATTAAAGATGGAGGTCTCACACTTGTGGGTTTCAAACATCTTACAAGCTAGGGTAATCAGAACAGTATGGTGCTGGTATAAAGACAGATACACAGCCCGTCCGGTCCCGTCCCGTCCTGCCGCCGCGCCTGCCAGCCATGAGCTCCACGCAGTTAAACAAAGGCCCCTCTGTGGACTCTTGGCTGAGGTTAAGAACCGGCTCCTGTCCAAATATGACCTCCAGAAGGAGGCAGAGCTCCACAGCTGGAGGGAGGGACTCACTGGCCTCTCCATCGTCCCGACTTCCATTAGGGCCTGAGGGATTGGATTATCTTACGCACACTCAGGAACAAGCTGCAGCCGGGCTCAGACCCCAAGATCAACCGCTCCGTGCAGAACTGGCACCAGCTAGAAAACCTACGGCATGAACCCCGTGGACCTGTTTGAGGCCAACGACCTGTCTGAGAGTGGGAACACGATGCAGGTGCAGGTGTCTCTTCTCGCCCTGGCAGGGAAGGCCAAGACTAAGGGGCCGCAGAGCGGGGCGGACATCGGTGACACGCACTCGGAGAAGCAGGAGTGGGACTTTGAGGACGCCACCGTGAATGCCCGCCAGTGCGTCATCGGGCTGCAGATGGGCACCCACAAATGCACCAGCCAGTCCCGCATGACCGCGTACAGCACGAGGAGGCATCTCTATGACCCCAAGAACCACGTACTGCCCCCCATGGACCACTCGACCATCAGCCTCCAGATGGGTGCAAACAAGTGCGCCAGCCAGGTGGGCACGACGGCTCCCGGGACCCGGCGGTACATCTATGACACCGAGCTGGGAACCGACAAGTGTAACAACTCTTTCATGTCCCTGCAGATGGGCTACACGCAGGGCTCCAACCAGAGCGGCCAGGTCTTTGGCCTGGGCCGGCAGATATACGACCCCAAGTACTGCCCGCAAGGCCCAGTGGCCGATGGGGCTCCCTCGGGTGCAGGCGACCGTCCTGGCCCTGGAGAGGCCCCTGAATATTCCCCTTACTACGAGGAGGAGACTGGCTACTGAGGCTCCCAGCACGTTCTCTTCCCCACATCGTCTCCCCGTCTGGGTTTTTGGGGTTTTCTGTGTTTTCATCTTTTTTTTTTTTTTCCCTGTTCAATGCTGCCAGTCAACGAAGGGTCTGTGAGTGGCGGCTTGGGATCAGGCGGCAGGGCTTTTCTCCCTCTTGCCTTGGTTCCTTGGCAGGACTGAGCCACCGGGCTGTGGGGGAAGAGGTCAAGGCCCTATCCCAAAGCGTGTAGGGTGAGGGTCCCTGCTGGCACGTTCAGGCTGTGGGCAGAACTGTGCTGGGGAGAAGAGACCTGGGCGTGGAGGGAACCGGTCCCCGAAGGTTTCCAGTTTCCTCGCCTCTTTCCCCTTTTGTCAGCCGATCAGTTTGTGGTTTCTGTACCCGCAAAAGTTTCAGGAAGTATTTACAAAACAACAACAACAACTATATATATATATGTATTTTTCCAGAGGAATGGGGGGGTGGGGACAGTGGAGAGGTGCTGGAAAATGAGTCCCTTGGGAGAGGGGGCCCGGCCACAATGCTGAATAGCTCAGGCTCCTGAGTGGCTGGATTTCCCTAGGACCCTCAGACCAACAGACCTCAGACCCTCAGACCCGTCTCAGGGCCTGGTGGGGAAACTGAGGCCCGTACAAGGAAGTGGAATTCTGAGTTGTTGGGGCCAAGCCTGACCCCCATCCATGCTAATCTCCCCGCCCCCGCCCCTCCCCCGCCACTGTGGCCTCAGTAGGTTTTTGTTGCTGTTGTTGCCCAGGCTGGAGTGCAGTCGGGTGATCTCGGCTCACTGCACCTCCATCTCCTGGGCTCAAGGGATTCTTCTACTTCAGTCTCCTGAGTAGAGTAGCTGGGACTGCAGGTGCTCCACCGCGCCTGGCTAATTTTTGTATTTTTAGTAGAGATGGGGTTTCACCATGTTGGCCAGGCTGGTCTCGAACTCCTGACCTCAGGTGATCTGCCTGCTTCGGCCTCCCAAAGTACTGGGATTACAGGCGTGAGCCACCGCGCGTGGCTCCTCAGTAGGTTTTAAGGGGCCCCAGCCGTTCTTTTCCCCTTCCAGGCCTGACCAGCTATACTGCTCTGTCTCCGTGCCCCCCCCACACTCCACCAAATACTACACAGGAACCCCCCCCCCCCAAGGGTCCCTGCACCATGAGATAATGAGAAATAAGGACTGTGGACCAAAAGCAATAAAACCTGTTTGTAAGAAAAAAAAAAAAAAAAGACAGACATATAGACCAATGGAAAAGCATAGACAGCCCAGGAACCCAGGAATAATCCCTGAAATATGTGGTCAAATACATTTTGACAGTGGTTCCAAGAGTATTCAATGGGGGAAAAACAACCTTTTAAAAAAATGGTGTTGGAAAAACTGGATATTTATACGCAAAGAAATAAAGTTGACCCTTAACTTAAACCAAAATAAAAAATCAACTCAAAATGGCTCAAAGACCTAACTGTAGGCGCTAAAACTATAAAACTCTTAGAAGAAAGCACAGGGGAAAGGTGCATGGCATTGAAATTGTCAATGATGTTTTTTGGTGTGTGTGGGGGAGGGTAAAACCCCAAAAGCACAGGCTACAAGAAAAAACAGAGAAATTGGATTACATCAAAATTCAAAACTTCTGTGCGTCGAAGAACACTGTCAGTAGGTGGAAAAAGGGATCCACGGGATGGGAGAAGAGATTTACAAATCATATATCTGATTAGAGGTTCGTGCCCAGAATATATAGAAAACTCTTACAACCCAGCGACAACAACAACAAACCCAAATGACTTAGTTAAAACATGTACAAAGAACTTAATAGATGGTTCTTTCAAGGAGATACACAAATGGATAATAAGCACATGGAAAAAGCACAACATCACTAGTCATTAGTGAAAAGCATATCAAAACCACAATGAAATACTACCTTATACCCATTAGAATGGCTACTATATACATATTCAGAACAACAGAAAACAATAAATGTTAGTGAGAATGTGGAGAAACTGGAACCCTTGCACACTGTTAGTAGAAATGTAAAATGGTGCAGCTGCTGTGGAAAACAGTACGGTGGCTCCTCAAACAGTGAAAAATGAGTCTGGATGCAGTGGCTCATGCCTGTAATCCAAGCACTTTGGGAGGCCAAGGCAGGAGGGTCACTTGAGGCCAGGAGTTCAAGACCAGCTTGGGAGACATAGCAAGATCCTGTCTCTACAAAATAATAATAATAAAAAAACCCAGCTGGGCATGGTGGTGCATGCCTGTGGTCCCAGCTACTCAGGAGGCTGAGGTGGGAGGATCACTTGAGCCCAGGAGGTTGAGGCTGCAGTGAGCTATGATCATGCCACTGCATTCTAGCCTGGGCAACTGAGTGAGACCCTGTCGCTGAACAATTTTTTTAAAAAAATGAAATTATCATATGATTCAGAAATTCCACGTCTGGTTTTGTACCCGAAAGAACTGGAAGCAGGATCTTGAGGAGCTACACGTACAACTATGTTCACAGCAGCATTATCCGCAAAGTCAGAAGGTGAAAGCGACCCACATGTTCATCAATGGATAAATGGATTTTAAACATGTGGTGTACACAATGGAATATAATTCAGCCCTAAAAATGAAAGGAAATTCTAAAATATGCTACCACATGGATGAACTTTGAAGACATTATGCTAAGTAAAATAAGTCAGCCACAAAAAAACAAATACTGCATGATTCTACTTACGTAGGCTACCTAGAATAGTTAACCTCATAATGAAAGAATGTAAAATCGTGGTTGCTAGGGGCCGAGGGTAGGGAGAATGGGGAGTTATTGTTTAATGGTAGAATTTTACTTTTGTGAAATGAAAAGAGTCCTGGAAACGGATGATGGCAGTTGTTGCACACCAATGTGAATGTCCTTCATAAGGCTGAGCTGTACATCCAGAGATGGTTAATATGGGGAATTGTATGTTACTTTATTTTACCAGAGTTAAAAATAATAAAAAGAAGTCTATATAAATATATATTCACTTCTCTTAACTTCTTTTATAAGATTACATAAAGCAGTTATTATAACATTGTATTATTGGATTTACAACATAATATAGCTTTAATACATATGATAATTGTACAAAGGAAGCTGAGGGGATGAAGGTGTACTGGAACAGGGTTTCCATAATTTACCAGAATTAAGTTATTTTGATGTAGACTGTAATTACTTTGATGTAGTCTGTAATTAATTAAGATGTATATTGTAATCCCTTAGCCTGACACTACCAAAAGTACAAATACACAGTTTAAAAAATCAAGAGGAATTAAATATTACACTAAAAGTATCTGTTTGATACAAAAGAATATAATAAATAAAGAACAAGGAAAAAAACTCATGAGACATATAGAAAACACATAGTAAAACAGCAAATGTAAATTTAACCATGTCAATAATAACATATGTGAATGGACTCAATAATCAAAAGGTGGAGATTGTTAGACTGGATGAAAAAAGAAGATCCTACTCTATGCTGTCTATAAGAGGCATATTTTAGCTTCAAAGACATAAGAATTTAAAAATAAAACGGGGAAAATATATGCCATACAAACAATAACCGTAAGAGAGCTGGAGTGGCTATATTAATAGCAGAATATATTGTAAGACAAAAATATTCCTAGAGACAAAGTGATATTTCACAATGACAAAAGGAAAATATAACAATTGTAAATGTCTATGCCTGAAACAAGAGAGCCATCAAATATTTGAAGCAATAACTGACTGAATTGGAAGGAAAAATAAACCATTCAGCAAGTTAGAGATCTAAAAACTTGACTTTCAATAACTGAAAGAAAAAGTAGAGAGAAAATCGTTAAATGAATGGAAGACTTGAACAACAGTATTGACCAGCTTCATCTGACAGCAAGAGAACACTTGAATCAACCAATGACAGCAGAATATATATTCTTGTAAGTATACTTGAAATCTTCTCTAAGACAGTTCATGTACTATACTATCAAATCTCAACAAATTGAAAAGAAATGAAATAAAAAAGTATATTCTCTGAACACAAAAGGATTAAACTAGACATCAACAGTGGGGAGAAATCTGGGAAATCTTCAAATATTTGTAAGTTAAACAACATTCAGGGATCCCTCCTTATCCTTGCTTTCACTTTCTGTGGTTTGACAGACAACTCAAATAGATCATACGCCTAAGTGTATGAACTATTATAAAATGATAAAACTTTTAGAAGAAAACAAAATATTCTTCATGACCTTAGATTGAGCAGAGTTCTTAGATATGATGCCAAAAACATATTTCATACGTGAAAAAATATTTGAATTCATTAAAATTAAAACCTTTTTGCCTTCAAAAGAAAACATTAGGAAATTGAAAGACAAGCAAGAGACTGGGAGAAAGTACTTGCAAATCATAATTTGATAAGGGACTTGCATTCAGGATATGTAAAGAACACAATACTCAATAAAAAGAAGACAACTTAATTTTTTTAAAAAATAAATATTTGGATATTATATCAACTTTTATATATATAACATATATATAAGTTTTGTGTGTGTATATATCATATATATCAAAATCTTTATATATAATGATATATGAAAATCTTTATACATGTTATATGTATATAAAGATTTAGATATATATAAAACATATATAAGTTATATATATGTTGGTATAATATCTAATATCTATATATCTAATATATCTAATATATAGTTTATTAGCTATCTAATATAATATATATCATATATATAAAAATCTTTATATATAAAGATATATAGAAATCTTTATATATAAAGATATATAGAAATCTTTATATATGTTATATGTATTTAAAGATTTAGATATATATATAAAACATATATATAAGTTATATATATGTTGGTGTAATGTCTAATATATAGTTTATTAGCTATCTAATGTAATATAAACAGATTATCAATATTATAAGCTATCAGAAAAATGCAAGTTAAGGCAGATGATATACCTCTTTACACACCAACTAGAATGTCTATTATAAAAAGAGATAATACAAATGTTGTGAGGATCTGGAGAAACTTGAGCCTTCATATCTTGCTGACAAAAATGTAAAATATTACAGAAAAAAGTTTGACATTTCTTAAAAAGTTAAATGTATATCAAATATTTAAAGGGGAACTACTATTCATACTTTTACAGACTCTTCCAAAAAACAGAAGAAAAAAGAAAGTATTCCAACTCATTCTATGAGGTTTAAAAAATCAAGAGGAATTGAATGCTACAAAACCCTGCTACCAAAACCAGACAAGGACATCAAAAGAAAATAAACTATTGCCCAATATCTCTTATAGATGTAAAAATTCTCAACAAATAATAGCAAACTGAATTCAGGACATATAAAAAGATCATACTTTATTACCAAGTGGGATTATCCCTGGAGTTGGTTTAACATTTGAAAATCAAAAACTAATGTAGTACACAATATTGATAGAGTAAAAGCCACAACCACATGGTTCACCTCAATAAATGCAGAAAAAGCACTGGACAAAATCCAATGCTTTTTGATTATTAAAACACTCCAAAAAGTAGGAATAAAAAGTGAACTTTATAAACCTGATAAAAAGCATCTATGAAAAAATTCTCAACTAACACTATCCTTAATGGTGAAAGACTATACTTTTCTCCTAAAATCAGGAGCCAGGAGCAAGAAAAAGATGTTTGTTCCTTCAGTTCTATTGAATAATGTATAGCCAGGACAATTAGGCAAGAAAAATAAATGAAAGGCATTCAGATTGGAAAGGGAGATGGAAAATTATTTGCAGATGACCTGATCTTGTACATAAAAAATTCTAAGGAATTCACTAAAAAACTATTACAAGAAATGAGTTCAGCAAAGTTGTGGGATACAAGATTATTATTCGAAAATCCACTATACTTCTCTATACACTAGCAATGAAAAACCCAAAATGAAATTAAGAAAAAAATTCCACTTACACTAGCACTAAAAAGATAAATACCTAAGAATAATAACAAATGAAGTGCAAGACTTGCACACTGAAAATGACAAAACTTTGTTGTAAGAAATTTAGGATCTAAATAAATAGAAATAGATGTTTATGGATGGAAGACTTAATATTGTCAAAAGGGCAGTACTCCCCAGACTGATCAATAAATCCCTATTAAAATGCCAGTAGGCTGTTTTTATATTCTAAAATTCATATGGAAATTCGAGGATCCCGTAATAGCTAAAACAATCTTGAAAAAGAACAAAGTTGGAGAACTCAAACTTTGTAGTATGTTAAAGCATACTATAAAGCTACAATAATCAAGACAGTGTGGTACTGGCATAAGGATAGACACATTGGTTAATTGACAGTCCAGAAGTAAACTCTTACATTTATAATAATTTGATTTTTGACAGGAATGACAAGACAATTCAGTGGAAAAAGAATATTCTTTTTAATAAATGGGGTGGGGACAACTGGATATCTACATGCAAAAGAATGAAGTTGGGTCCTCTACCTCACACTATTTATAATAATTAACTAAAAATGAATCATAGACATAAACACAAGAGCTACAACTATTAAACCCTTCGAAGAAACAGAGGATTAAATCTTTATGGTCACAGGCTGGGCAACGGTTTCTTAGATTTGACACCAAAAGTACAAGAAACAAAATAAAAAGAGATAAATTGGGCTTCATAAAAATTCAAAATTTCTGTGCTTAAAATGACACAGTTAAGAAAGTGAAAAGGCAACCCACAGAATGGGAGAAAATATCTGTAATCATATATCTGATAAGACGCTTGTACAAGGGATACATAAAAATTCTAACAACTCTACAATAAAAGACAAATAATCCAGTTATAAAATGGAAAAGGATTTAAGTATATATTTATCCAAAGAAGAGGTACAAATGGCTAATAATCACAGGAAAAGATACTCAGCATCATTAATCATTAGAGAGAGACAAATCAAAACCACAATGAGATACCACTTCACACTCACTAGGATGGCTAAAATCGAAATGACAGGTAATAATGCTGTCAAGAATGTGGAGAGATCAAAACCCTCACACATTGATGATGGGAAAGTAAAATGATTCAGACATTTAAAGAACATTTTGACAGTACCTCAAAATGTTAAACATAGGGTTACCATATGACCTGGGAATTCTACGGCTAGATGTAAACCCAAGAGAATGAAAACATATATCCATACAAAAACCTGTACACAAATGTTCATAGGAGCATTATTCATATTGCCTCTGTTTATAGAGACAATCCAAATGTCCATCAGCTGATGAATGGATAAACAAAATGTGACACATTCATATAATGGAATACTACACTGCAGTAACAAGGAATGAATTGCTGATATCTGCTATAATGTGGATGACCCTCAAAAACATTATCTTCAGTTAAAGAAGCCAGTCACAAAAGACCAGATATTGTATGATTCTATTCATATGAAATGTCCAGAATAAGCAAGTCTGTAGAGACAAAGTAGATTAGTGGTGGCCTAGTGCTGAGAGAGAGGGTCGGGGGAAAATAGGGTTTGACTACTGATGGGTACGGGGTTTCATTTTTGGAGTGATAAAAATATTCCAAAATTAGGTCGAGGTGATGGTTGTACATCCATCCAGTGAGTATACTAAAAACTATTGAATTGTATATTTTAAATGGGTGAATTTTGTGGAATATGAATTATGTCTCAATAAAGCTGTTAAGAAAAAGTAAAACATGTTAAGCATAAAGTTATCAATCTAGTCCTAGGAATTTACCCAAGAGAAACAAAATATATTTCCATTCCACATAATATTTTTTCAGATGTTCATCACAGATCATGGTGCATGGGAGGAGGACTAGATTGCAGTTCCAGCAGAGCAACATGTGGAGGCTTGCATTGTGAATCTTAGCTCCAGATTGACTGCAAGAACAAACAAGCAGTCCTGAGAGGAGCCACAGACCCTCTGAAGCAAGTGGACTTCTCCTGCAGGACCCAGGAGACACCCCAAATACCGTGAGTGCCCCGAGTGTGGAAGTGGGAAAGGGAGACCCTCCTCTCCTGAACACACACCCCCACTGGAGAAGCTGAAGGACTGTTTGTGGGAGAAGTTTCTGACTTTACCTGGAGCTGAGTCAAGTTAGAGAGCCCAGCTGAGCGAAATACAGGCATAGAGAAAGCAGCAGGAAGGCCCTGGGAGCAGGCTGGCTCCCCGAGCCGCCCATTCCTGCCTGGCACCACAGGGATCCATCAGGAGAGTGGCCGGAGGAGCAGGGGGTAAAACTCCACAGGGAGAAGGAATTCTCTAGCTGAACTTTGTAACAGTTTGAACGGGGTGAGAAGCCTCCTGGTGAGAACACGGAGGAGGGCGGGAATATGGCTTGCAGACTTCATGGTGGGGAATAACTAAAGCCCTTTTCTCTCACAGCTGGGAGGCGGAAAGCCCCGGGCAAGTTTTCAAGCCGTATCGCCCTCTGACTGGAAAAAGACTCAGGGCTCTTGCAGAGGGCACAGTGGGAATGAGACTAGTCTTTCAGATTCTGTGGGAGCTGGGTGACACCTGTGACTGCTGGCTTTCCCCCACTTCCCAGACAACCTGCATGACTCAGCAGAGGCAGCCATAATCCTCCTAAGTACACAACTCCAGTGACCTGGGAATCTCACTCCCGTCCCCACAGCAGCCTCAGCAAGACCCGCCCGAGGACAGTCTGAGCTCAGACATGCCTAGCCCTGCCTGCACCTGATGGTCCTTCCCTACCCACCCTGGTAGCGGAAGACAAAGGGCATATAATCTTGGGAGTTCTAGGGCCCTGCCCACCGTTGGTCCCTCTCCACACTACTACAGCTGATGCATTCTGGAAAGCAGCATCTTCTGTCAGGAGACCAGGCAGCACAAAAACAGAGCATTAAACCACCAAAGCTAAGGACCCTCACGGAGTCCATTGCACCCTCTGCCACCTCCACTGGAACAGGCGCTGGTATCCACAGCTGAGAGGCCCATAGATGGTTCACATTACAGGACTCTGTGCAGACAACCCCCAGTATCAGCCTGGAGCCAGGTAGACTTGCTGGATAGCTAGACCCAGAAGACAGACAACAATCACTGCAGTTTGGCTCACAGGAAGCCACATCCACGGGAAAAAGGGGAGAGCACTACATCAAGGGAACACCCCATGGGATGAAAAAATCTGAACAACAGCCTTCAGCCCTAGACCTTCCCTCTGACAGAGCCTACCCGAATGAGAAGGAACCAGAAAACCAACCCTGGTAATATGACAAAACAAGGTTCTTCAACATCCCCCCAAAATCACACTAGCTCACCAATAATGGATCCAAACCAAGAAGAAACCCCTGATTTACCTGAAAAAGAATTCAGGAGGTTAGTTATTAAGCTAATCAGGGAGGGACCAGAGAAAGGTGAAGCCCAATGCAAGGAAACCCAAGAAGTGAAGGGAGAAATATTCAAGGAAATAGATAGCTTAAAGAAAAAACAATAAGAAATTTAGGAAACCTTGGACATACTTTTAGAATTGCTAAATGCTCTGGAAAGTCTCAGCAATAGAATTGAACAAGTAGCAGAAAGAAATTCAGAGCTGGAAGACAAGGTCTTCAAATTAACCCAATTCAACCAAGACAACAAAAAAAGAATAAGAAAATATGAACATAAACCCAAGAAGCCTGGGTTTATGTTAAACGACCAAACCTAAGAATAATCAATGTACCTGAGAAAGAAGACAATTCTAAAAGCTTAGAAAACATATTTGGGGGAATAATCGAGGAAAACTTCCCTAGCTTTGCTAGAGACGTAGACAGGCAAATATAAGAAGCACAAAGAGGCCAGGGACGGTGGCTCACACCTGTAATCCCAGCACTTTGGGAGGCTGAGGCAGGTGGATCATCTGAGGTCAGGAGTTCAAGATCAGCCTTGCCAACATGGTGAAACCCCATCTCTATTAGAAATACAAAAAATAAATAAATAAAAAATAAACAAACAAATAAATAAATAAATTAGCTGGGCTTGGGGGCATTCACCTGTAATCCCAACTACTTGGGAGGCTGAGGCAGGAGAATTGCTTGAACCTGGGAGGTGGTGGTTGCAGTGAGCTGAGACCATGCCACTGCCCTCTATCCTGGGCGACAGAGTGACACTCCATCTCAAAAATAAATAAATAAAGAAAGAAGCACAAAGAACACCTGGGAAATTCATTGCAAAAAGATCTTTGCCTAGGCACATTGTCATCAGGTTATCCAAAGTTAAAATGAAGAAAAGAATCCTAAGAGCTGTGAGACAGAAGCACCAACCTATAAAGGAAAACCTATCAGATTAATAGCAGATTTCTCAGCAGAAACCCTACAAGCTAGAAGGAATTGGGGCCCTATTTTCAGCTTCCTCAAACAAAACGATTATCAGCCAAGAATTTTGTATCCAGCAAAACTAAACATCATATTTGAGGGAAAGATACAGTCATTTTTAGATAAACAACTGCTGAGAGAATTCTCCATTACCAAGCCACTGCTACAAGAACTGCTAAAACAAGCTCTAAATCTTTAAACAAATCCTGGAAACACATCAAATCATAACCTCTTTAAAGCATAAATCACACAGGACCTATAAAACAAAATACAAGTTAAAAAGCAAAAACGAAATACAAAAAACAAAGCAAAGTACAAAGGCAACAAAGAGCATGATGAATGCAACAGTACCTCACATTTCAATACTAACTTTGAATGTAAATGGCCTAAATGCTCCACTTAAAAGATACAGAACCACAGAATGGATAAGAACTCACCAACCAAACTATCTGCTGCCTTCAGGAGACTCACCTAACACATAAAGACTCACACAAACTTAAAGTAAAGGGGTGGAAAAAGGCATTTCATGCAAATGGACACCAAAAGCGAGCAGGGGTATCTATTCTTATATCAGACAAAACAAACTTTAAAGCAATAACAGTTAAGAGAGACAAAGAGGGACATTATGTAATGGTAAAAGGCCATGTCCAATAGGAAAATATCACAGTCCTAAACATATATGCACCTAACACTGGAGCTTCCAAATTTATAAAATGATTACTAATAGACCTAATAAATAAGACAGACAGCAACACAATAATAGTGGGGGACTTCAATACTCCACTGACAGCACTAGACAGGTCATCAAGACAGAAAATCAATGCAGAAACAATGGACTTAATCTATACCTTGGAACAAATGGACTTAACAGATATATACAGAATATTTTATCCAGCAACTGCAGAATACACATTCTATTAAACAGTGCATGGGACTTTCTCCAAGACAGGCCATATGATAGATCATAAAATGAGCCTCAATAATTTTAAGAAAATTGAAATTATATCAAGCAGTCTCTCGGACCACTGTGGAATAAAACTGGAAATCAACTCCAAAAGGAACCCTCAGAACCATGCAAATACACGGAAATTAAATAACCTCCTTCTGAGTGAGCATTGGGTCAAAAACGAAATCAAGATGGAAATTAAAAATGTCTTCAAACTGAATGACAATAATGACACAACCTATCAAAACCTCTGGGATACAGCTGAGGCAGTGCTAAGAGGAAAGTTCATAGCCCTAAACGCCTACATCAAAAAGTCTGAAAGTGCACAAACAGACAATCTAAGGTCATACCTCAAAGAACTAGAGAAACAGGAACAAACCTAACCCAAACCCAGCAGAAGAAAGGAAATAACCAAGATCAGAGCAGAACTAAATGAAATTGAAACAAACAAACAAAAAAATACAAAAGACAAATGAAACAAAAGCTGGTTCTTTGAAAAGATAAATAAAATTGATAGATCATTTGGAGTTATCTTTGAAAAGATAAATAAAATTGATAGACCATTTGGATTTTCTCTCTTCTTTTCTTAGACAAAACAAGATTAACCAAGACAAGAAGAGAGAAAATCCAAATAACCTCACTAAGAAATGAAACAGGAGATATTACAACTGACACCACTGAAATACAAAAGATCATTTAAGGCTACTATGAACACCTTTATGCAGATAAAGTAGAAAACCTAGAAGAGATGGATAAATTCCTGGAAAAATATAACTCTCATAGCTTAAATCAGGAAGAATTAGATAACCTGAACAGACCAATAACAAGCAGCAAGATTGAAATGGTTATTAAAAAATTACCAACAAAAAGAGTCCAGGACCAGATGGAGTCAAAGCAGAATTCTACCAGACATTCAAAGAAGAACTGGTACCAATTGTTTTGACACTATTCCACAAGACAGAGAAAGAAAGAACCCTCCCTAATTCATTCTATGAAGCCAGCATCACCCTAATACCAAAACGAGGAAAGGGCACAACCAAAAAAGAAAACTACAGACTGATACCCTTGATGAACATAGATGCTAAAATCCTTAACAAAATGCTAACTACAAAATCCAACAGCATATCAAAAAGGTAATCCACCATGATCAAGAGGGTTTCATACCAGGGATGCGGGGATGGTTTAACATACGCAAGTCAATAAATGTGATCCACCACATAAACAGAATTAAAAACAAAAATCATATGATCATCTTAATAGATGCAGAAAAAGCATTTGACAAAATCCAGCATCCCTTTATGATTAAAACCCTCAGCAAAATAGGCATACAAGGGACATACCTTAATGTAATAAAAGCCATCTATGACAAACCCACAGCCAACATAATACTGAATGGGGAAAAGTTGAAAGCATTCCCTCTGAGAATGGGAACAAGACAAGGATGCCCACTCTCACCACTCCTCTTCAACATAGTACTAGAAGTCCTGGCAAGAGCAATCAGACAAGAGAAAGAAATAAAGGGCATCCGAATTGGTAAAGAGGAAGTCAAACTGTCCCTGTTTGCTGATTATATGACTGTTTACCTTGAAAACCCTAAGGACTCTTCCAGAAAGCTTCTAAAACTGATAAAAGAATTTAGCAAAGTTCCCAGATACAAAATTAATGTACACAAATCAGTAGTTCTTTTATACACCAAGCGACCAAGCGGAGAATCAAATCAAGAACTCAACCCCTTTTACAATAGCTGCAAAAAATTAAAATACTTAGGAATATACCTAACAAAGGAGTCAAAAGACCTCTACAAGGAAAACTACAAAACGCTGCTGAAAGACATCATAGATGACACCTACAAATGAAAACACATCCCATGCTCATAGATGAGTAGAATCAATATTGTGAAAAATGACCACATTGCCAAAAGCAATCTATGAATTCAATGAAATCTCCATTAAAATACCACAATCATTCTTCAAGAGTTAGAAAAAACAATTCTAAAATTCATATGGAACCAAAAAAGGAGCCCACATAGCCAAAGCAAGACTAAGCAAAAAGAACAAATCTGGAAGCATTACACTACCTGATTTCAAACTATACAGTAATGCCACAGTCACCAAAACAGTGTGGTACTGGTATAAAAATAGGCACATAGGCCAATGGAACAGAATAGGGAACCCAGAAATAAACCCAAATACTTACAGCCAACTGATCTTTGACAAAGCAAACAAAAACATAAAGTGGGGAAAGGATACCCTTTTCAACAAATGGTGCTGGGATAATTGGCTAGCCACATGTAGGAGAATGAAACTGGATCCTCATCTCTCGCCTTATACAAAAATCAACTCAAGATGGATTAGGGACTGAAATCTAGGAACTCAAACTATAAAAATTCTAGAAGATAACATTGGAAAAACCCTTCTAGACATTGGCTTAGGCAAGGATTTCATGACCAAGAACCCAAAAGCAAATGCAATAAAAACAAAGATAAATAGCTGGGACCTAATTAAACTAAAGTGCTTTTGCAGGGCAAAAGGAACAGTCAGCAGAATAAACAGACAACCCACAGAGTGGGAGAAAATCTTCACAATCTATATGTCTGACAAAGGACTAATATTAAGAATCTACAACAAACTCAAACAATCCCATCAAAAAGTGGGCTAAGGACATGAATAGACAATCCTCAAAAGAAGATACACAAATGGCCAACAAACATATGAAAAAATGCTCAACATCACTAATGCTCAGGGAAATACAAATCAAAACCACAATTCAATACCACCTTACTCCTGCAAGAATGGCCAGAATCAAAAAATCAAAAAACAATAGATGTTGGCATGCATGCGGTGATCAGGGAACACTTCTACACTGCTGGTGGGAATGTAAACTAGCACAGCCCCTGTGGAAAACAGTGTGGAGATTCCTTAAAGAACTAAAAGTGGAACTACCATTTGATCCAGCAATCCCACTACTGGGTACCTACCCAGAGGAAAAAGTCATTATTCAAAAAAGATACTTGTACACGCATATTTATAGCAGCACAATTCACAACTGCAAAATCGTGGAAGCAACCCAAATGCCCATCAATCAATGAGTGGATAAAGAAACTGTGGTATATATATATGAGATAGAATAATACTCAGCCATAAAAAGGAATGAATTAATAGCATTTGCAGTGAACTGGATGAGATTGGAGACTGTTATTCTAAGTGAAGTAACTCAGGAATGAAAAACCAAACACTGCATGTTCTCGCTGATGTGTGGGAGCTAAGCTATGAGGATGCAAAGGCATAAGAATAATACAATGGACTTTGGGGACTTGGGGAGAAAAGTGGGAGGGGGTGAGGGATAAAAGACTACAAATGTGGTGCAGTGTACACTGCTTGGGTGATGGGTGAACCAAAATCTCAGAAGTCACCACTAAAGAACTTACTCATGTAACCAAATACCACCTGTACCGCAACACATATGGAAAGATAAAATTAAAAAATTTAACAACAACAACAACACGTTCATTACAGTGTTATTCATAGAAGACCCAAACTGGACACCATTTAAGGTGCAGCAACTGGTGAATGGACAAACAGAATGTGGTGTGTCCATGCAGTGGAATAGTATTATGGGATAATACCCCATAATAAAAAGGAGTGAATTACTGACACATGCTACAAGGTATGTAGATGACCCTCCCAAACATGCTTGGTGAAATAAGCAAGACATAATACGGTATAGTTCCATATGTATGAAATGTCCAGAAAAGGCACATCTCTAGAGATAGAAAGCAGATTGGTGGGGCTGAGAATGGAAGCCGAGGTTGCCTGCAAATGGGCATGACAAACATTTCTGGAGTGATGGATATGTTCTATAATTGAATTGTTGTGATGGTTGCACAATTCTCTGAATCTACTAAAAATTATTTAATTATACATTACGATGGGTAAATTTTATATTATTTAAATATATCACAATAAAACTGACTAAAAATTAAGAGTTTCTGTTCCTCAGAAGACAGTACTCAAAGAGTGAAAAGGCAAGTCATAAATTGAGATAAAATAATTGCAAAACACATATTGATAAAAGACTACTATTTACAATACATTAAAAAATCTACAAATCAATAAGAAAAAGACCAACAATTCAATGAAAGGGCACAAAGCTCGAGGAGGCACTTCACAAAAAAGAATATCCAAAGTGATCAATAGGCAAATAAAAACATGCATGATGCCACCAATAATCACTTAAATGAAAATTAAAGTATTATTAGTTACCACTACATCTCTACTAGATTGGCTAAATTTAAAGGAGCGACAATACTAAGTGTTGGAAAAAACGTGGAGTAACTGTCACTTTCATACATTGCTTATAGGCAGTAGATTAATACAATCCCTTTGCAGTACTGTTTGGTGTATATGAATGCTACACATATCTAAAGTCTATGACCTAGCAACTCTAATCCTTGGTATATACTCAGAAGATTTAGTGCTTATGTCAACCAAAAGATAGGTACAGTATAAAAATTTTCATAGCAGCATGATTTTAAACAGCATCAAATCAAATATAATACAAATGTCCTACTAAAAATGTTTTCTATCTTGATCTGGGCAGTGGTTAAACAAGTAAGTGTGTGTGTGTGTGTATGTGTGTGTGTGTGTAAAAATTTTTCTCAGCTGTACGCATATTTGTACATTTTACTGTATGCATTTTATAACATTGTAATCAAAAAGCAAATAGATTTATGTATGAGCTTCATTTTGACAACATAAACACAGGATATGTCGTCGAAAAACTAATGAAAATTTTACTTCTGAAGTGAGTTAGAACAAGGTTGAAGGTATAGGGGAAGAGATGGAACGTCCTTGAATGTATCTGTTCATGTTTTGATTTCTGAATCACATTAATATTTTAAATATTCAAAAACAAAATTACATCAATAAGGATGAAAACATAAATTTTAGGGGATAGCTGTAGAAACAGAGATGTTGACAGGTAATTTCATCTGCTATTTTACAATTTCCAGTCTTCCTTGGAATTAGGTTGGGGCCATAGGACTAGTTCTAGATCAAAAGCTCTAAGTAGGAGCCTCTGAGCTGAAAGGTGGAACACTGACCTGATTCCTCTCTGTGCTCTCTTCCCTGCTTTGGCAGTCAAGGAGGTCATGTCCTCTGAATGTGGACCTGTGAGTCTCCACATGGCACACAATTGCTCTGAAATTACCCAACTTGCACGAGAGCTTTTGAGAGTGAGAAATAAACATGTTTGATTTGGAGGTTGGTTTGTTGCCTCAGTCCTCAGCAGAGCCTAGCCGATTCTGACTATGTCAGGGATGATATAAAATTGAGGCGAATTGTTGAGAGGGAAGACGTGTAGTGGCTGTATCAGGGGAACTGGAGAAAGTGATAAAAGGTTTTCTATAGTCCTGAGAAGAATAAACATGGGAAAATTTATGGAATATTAGAGTTAGAAGAAAGCTAGGGACACAACTCTATCCCTTTCAGTATAAGACAAAGAAACTCAGACCAGAGGGACTAATGATTAGGTCAAGAGCACATGACAAGTTGTTGCGGGACAGGTTGTTACTGGTGGAGGGTGTTCAGGTTCTTGGCGTCTTAAACAAAGAAATGGACAAAACACACAAACGAAGGAAGGAAAGAATGAAGTAACAAAGGCAGAGATTTAATGAAAATAAAAGTACACTCCACAGGATGGGAGCAGACTGGTTACAGAATTTTCTGGGGTTTAAATACCCTCTAGGGGTTTCCCATTGGTTACTTGGTATATACCCTACGTAAATGAAGTAGTGGCTCATGATCAGTCTGATTGGTTGCGGAAAGTGACCAATCAGAGGCTGAAGTGAAGTTATAAAGTTATATCTCTATGCAAATGAAGACCTGGCCCACAACCAGCCTGACTGGTTGTGGGAGGGGAGCAATCAGAGATACTTTCAGTTTTTCATCTGCCATGCAGAAAAGGACAGGGCTGCAAAGGGAGTAGCCTCTGGTCTTTTTGTTACTTGGGCATGGAAAGTTGGGGTTTTCCTTTTGATTTAGTTCTAGGAAGTCAGTGTAAATCGGCCTTAGGTTTCCTGGCTCCAGACCCCATCCTCCTGCCTGGAGGTGAGCTCCCAAATTAGTGCTTTCCCAAGAAAAGAATTCAAGGGTCAGCCAGTGGTGTTAGACGGCAATCTTTTATTCAATGGTTCTGCTCCTTGAAGCAGGGTAACTCATAGGCAGTGCACCCAGAGCCTGAAATGCAGGGGCTCTTGGCAACGGCATTTATACTCACATACATCATTTTCAAAGGGAGGCCATTGTCACATCACCATGGGTCAGCCAATCAGGTGGACACCTCCCTTCAATGACCTTCCTGTCCCATAGGAGTTCTCAGGCAGCTTCAATGGAAGGAGGGAGCCAAGAAGGGGGCCTGGTATACATTCAAAGATGATAATTACGACATGGATTGTGTATATTCTTGCTCGGAAAGGTGTAGGGCTTCCCTTCCTACCAATAACCAGTTCGGTAAGCAGCTTGGTGGTAGTCACATGGAATAATTTTTCATATATCTTCTCCCCCTCTGGGACCCTGCTGCACTTCAGCGAGATCTTACAAATAAATTTGAGTAACAGTTGTGGGGGGTGGGTGGGAAGAGCTGAGTTTCTAGGTTTTCTGAGGTCACCAACTTGCCAATTTGTTCCAGGACATTGACGTTGTGGAAAGCGAGGCTGTGTCTGTACTACATCATTGGTTGAAAAAAGTGAGTAAGATTTCTTTATGACTCAGGATACCAAAATCCTAGAGAAGTGGTCTCAGTGGGTGTGGGGATCTGGACTTCCTTCTTCATGGAACTGGAACTCAAGTTCATTGCCAGACACCCTTCCTAGATTTGAGTCTAATTTCTTCACATGTGCTGGAGGACACTGTGGCTTGTGTCCTGGCAGGAAATGTGTTAGCACCACCACTAACGCCGTCCTGCTTCTCAAGCATCCTGGCTTAAGGGTTTCAGCTGCATCCTTCCCAGCTCAAGGGTGTCTCAGGAACACCTTGGGATAGGGCCAGGGACTTAGGGAGTTCTGAGGACTTTACAGGGAAGTAGCTTATTGCGGGAACAGCGAGGTAAGGAGTGTATGCGTGTGAATATGTGGTGTGTGAGTTGTGATGGAGAATGAATAAAAGGGAAGGAAGAGGAGAAGAAGACCCAGGGTTGGATGCAGAGTGACATTTTCAGAGGGAATTTCTCACCTTTCAGACAGAAGAAGAGGCTTCTCGGGGCATAAAGGAAAAGCTGTCCATCAACCACCCTTCCCAGGGTGTAAGGGAGAAGACGCCCACTGACTCCCCTCCCACCCACGGCCAGGACATCCACGTGAGCAGAGATGTGGTAAATGAGAGTTTGAGACCTTGCCTGGGAGTGGCGGTGAGGGAGAGGGGAGAGGTGGGAGGTGCACCGTAAATGATTCTGGGCAAGGGTGAGGTGCTCGTCTGGGCTCTGGGCCAGCCCAGTTGGGGGCCACACTGGGCAGGAATCACATGGACCCTCTGGATTTCCCAGGTGAAGCACCACCTCTCTAAGTCTGATTTGTTGGCAAACCAGAGCCAAGAGGTCCTAGAGGAGAGAACACGAATCCAGTTCATAAGATGGAGGTAAGGTGTCCCACTTGCCCTGGGCGAAGGAAGGGGAGGGAGAGATGCGCAAGCCCCTCTCTTCACGAACCCTCAGATGCTCTTCTCTAGAGATGTGGTCTTTGGCTGACAAATTCCTCAGCCTTGCTTTGGGGTCTTAAGGGAATATCCTTGCTATCTTGAAAGCCCAGCTCATTTCTACATTTTTAAATGACTTGAGGGGTTGGAAAACTGGGCTTGCACTCCATTTCTTAAATGCTTCTGAATACATTTCAGACTTCTGTTATTTTTGCACTTGAGTTGCTCAGAAGTGGCTGCACTTTAAAGAGCTAAAAGAAAATAAGCTCTTAAAATGCAAAAGCCAAAGTTCTCATCTGCAACTGAGGTGTGGGGAGGCTTCCCAGCGCCCGAGGCTAGAATTCTGCACTCGGTTATGGTGGCTTCGCCAGCGTCCTGGGTGCCTGCCAGCTCACAGCCGTCCCCACTGCCTCTCGTGGCTCTGCAGATGCTGAGCCCCGAGGCCCAGGGAGCTGGCCTGAAGCCATCACGCTTCAGACAGAGGCTTTCCTATTTCCTTTCCTGCACCTGTGTTCACTGGGGGTCTCTGGAGCACATCAGCCACCCCTTCCCAGGGGAGGGACTCAGGGCTTAGACTGGTCCTCTGGGAACCTGAAGGAGACTTCTCCCCTTCCTCCTCTCTCCCTCCTTCCCTGCCGCATCATCGGTGTTGATCTGTTGTATCAAGGAGGCTCCATTTCTCAAGAAACGGTTTCCATGTGCTTACCCCTCTAGTGGCATCTGCCTTTTAAGAAGACTCAAATGCACAGTACTTTCATAACCAAAAGGAATAACATGGTGGGATCTGAGAGCTCCCTGGGAAGGAGTTTTTTTGGATGGGAAGCCTTCTGAGGCCCCTAAAATCATAAATGTTGTTGATTATAATCCAGGCTTTTCTGTGCCTGACGTGGTTGTGCTATGGAATTGCGGACATTGTGCTCCTTGGTTTGGATAACATACACATCATCTTCCAATATTTTAAAAATCTCGTCTGTATAAAAAAACTAGGTTTAAGCTTTTGAGACAGGCTACAGGAATCAGTCAATTATCTACATATAATTTTTCCACTCTGGATTTTCTACAAAGATTTTAAACCAAAAGCCTCCGCCTATCTCCCCCAACAACCCACTGGTTTTGGTGTCCCCCTCTTATTTCAGTAAGTATATAGTCAGGAAATATATATATCCCTTTATGAAACAAAGCAAGGAGGCTCCCCAGGGGACCCCACAGCTTCCTCGCTGTAGGCTTTCCTAGAAGCATCTCTGAGCCACAGTGGGTGTGGGGTGATGCAGGTCATCAAGAGCTGACGATAGGAGAAGAATTCAGAAGACTGAATTCAGAAGGGTGAATTCCATGGCTCACGAGACCACTGCCTGCTGCCTTTAGTAAGGGCACTCAGCTCTGTGTCCCTGGCTCTCCCTGGGACAGTCTGCTACCTGTTCAGCATTACTGGGGGCTCAAGGGTACCTGGTTAGTAAAAAAAAGCTTTGTGCTCATGAGTCAAGAAGGGGGAGAGACCAGCTCAAAAGTTCATGGTGTCAGGGCAAGAGTCATTGTTTGCAGGATCCCATCTCTAGCAGCTCTCTATGCCTGTTAAGAAAGAAACTCAGATCCCATATGCCAATGTAAGAATGGCCTTTTGCAGCCACACTCGTATCTTCCAAGTGCCAAGTGAGATGACAGAGGACATCATGCGAGATCGAATAGAGCAGGTGAGACGAAGGTAAGCTGTTTGGAACTGGTTGATTTGTGTTCCTGACTGGGGGCAGGTAGGGTGGGGGTGACTGCTGGGTTTCCCGCCCACACCCAGCAATGCTGTCTCTGGTATGCCAACATCAAGAGCAGGGACACACAGTTCCCAGGGCTGCGTCTTGTCTTCTGTGCTCCACATGACAGGGCTTTGCCAGCCTCCCATGGTGTCTGCCAGTGCACAGAAGGGCTCCAGGCTGTGGGCCTGTTCCTACGACTGTGCTCCCAGGCCCAAGGCGGCCACGGCCTAGGCACGGCCTGCCCTCCCACCGCAGCCCCTGTGCCGTGGTCTGGGTAGGCTCTGCTATCAGGCAGCCTCCCTCCACCTGGCCCTTCTCCTCTGTTCCCTGCAGCATATCCCGTCTTACAGATGTGTCAGCTCAGGACTTCAGTATGAGACCCTCCTCCTCAGACTGCTGACAGCAACAGGTGAGAGAGCTGACGGATGAGGAACTGGGCAGAGAAGATGGTTATCCTGGGCAGTGGGACGGGGCACTGCAGCTGGGAACTTGGTAAAGAGGCTTAGCTTTTCCCTACTGGGGAAGGGCCTGCACTCAGGGCCAGTAGTGGGAGAGGAGGGCTGGCTGCCTTAGGCTCCCGCAACGCCTCTCTTAAGTTTGTGGAAGGACTTGAAGTCAAATTTGATTGGTTTCCTGACTTTGTGGTGTCAGAGAGCACTGCCTCTCCATCATTCATGGGCCCAGGCTTTCGTGTTTAGGAGGTTGTGGTGGAGCCTGCAATTTTGCATTTCTAAAAGTTTCTGGGCATTGTCAATGCTGGTCTGCTGACCTCACCTTGAGTCACAGATCGTAGTATCAGGAATGATGCTGTGTAGGTTTTAGACCTGCCACCAACTTGTGATGTGACTTTTGGTCCCATGGCCACTGGCCTTGTGCTTGGCCCAGTGGTCATACGGGGGCTGTTTATGAGGCCCTGGGAGGTGGAAGGCCAATGGCAGGATAAACAACCACAAGAGCTATCCGGGATGCAGCCCTTGAGCCTGTGGTGAACAGCTGTGCTGACCATCCTGGGGCTAAGGGAGAGATTTAGGCACAGCGACCTCAGCATGCTTACAGGAAGGCTGTTGGAGAGCAGTACTGGCATTTATCGAGCACTTACTGTATACCAGCTTCTGCACAAGGTAGTTTGTCAGGGTTTATCATTTGATCCAAAAACAACCTTAAGAGAGGGCGTTGTTGTGCCCATTATACAGAAGGCAGAACTTAAGTCAAGCCCAGGAGCAGATGCTGGGTTCCAATTCAGCTCCACCATGGGTAAGTTACATAATGCCACTGTGCCTCAATTTCCTCAATGCAACAGAGTATCTACTTTGGAGGGTTGTCTTGGGGGTGATGGTGTCTAGCACATGGTAAATGCCGCATCAATTGCTTGCTCATATTACTAGAGAAGAACAGGAAGTGCTGGGAGGGTACACAGTTCGCAGGGGCTTCTGAGCTGGAAGAAACAGACTCAGGCTTCAATTCCAGCTGCCTGATGCACCACTGTCAATTCTTCCATGGGTTTCTGCTGTCTAGATGGAGCTTTGGGAACGCGGAGAACAGTGGGGTTACAGGGAGTCATCATCAGCCCTACCCCTTGGCCAACCACATCTCCCTGCTGTGTCCCTTGGGCATTTCTCTACCTCCTAGGTGGAAGTCCTTCAGGGTCCAGCAGCAACCTGTATCAGAAGAACATCCTTCTCTGCTTGACCTGAAGAAGGGCCAGACCTGGGCAGAAAGACTCCAGCAGGTGAGCTCTTCATGCAACAGTGTCAGCACTGGAGTCTTCTTGCTGAACTGCGAATAAAGAGATGTGCTGTTTAACAACCCGCCCTGTTGCTGGTTGGGGTGCTGTACCATTCATTTGTTCATTCATCAGACACTGAGTACCTCACAGGCCTGGCGCTGGGGACACATGACTTACAGCCTTGAGGGAGACAGACAGCAGCCGTTCCAGCAATGTGACAATGGCGATATTGGTGCTCCTGGAACATAAGAAGGAGTGCTCTGTGGCTGGGGCAGGGAGAACTTTTTGAGGGAAGTGTGCTGGTTTGTTTCAGACATTTATGTTATCTGCACTTATTCCTTCTCTAGCTCTCTTCCTTTTTAATGTAGATTTGAGTTTCTGCCCTATATCCTTTTCCTTCTCTTTGAAGAACTCCTTTTAACGTTTCTTGCAAGGTAGCTGTACTAGTGACAATTTCCCTCAATTTTTGATGGTTGGAGAAAGTCTTTATTTGTCCTTCTTTTGAAGGGTAATTTTGCAAGATACGGAATTCTAGGCTGACAATCTTTTTTTCTTTCAACACTTAAATATTTTACTCCACTCTCATCTTGCTTGTATGGTAACCGAGGAGAAGCTGGATATAATTTCTATCCTTGTTCCTCTATAGATAAGGTGTTTTCCCTTTCAAGAAATTTTGTCTTTGATTTTCTGCAGTTTGAATGTGATAGGACTAGGTATAGTTATTATTGTTATTATTATTATTATTATTTGCATTTATCTTGCTTGGTGTTCTCTGAGATTCCAGGATCTGTTGTTTGGTGTCTGTCATTAATTTTGGAAAATTCTCAACTACTAATCAAACTCTTTTTTGTGGGTATTCTTCTCTCTTTTTATTCTCCTTCTTGTCTTCCCGTTACACATATGTGACACCTTTTGAGATTGTCCCACAGTTTTTGGAAAATGTTTCACTTTTTTCCACTCTTTTCTTTTTCTCTTTGTGTTTCAGTTTGGGTAGATTCTACTGACATTTCTTTTTTTTTTAATTTTTTAATTATTATTACACTTTAAGTTTTAGGGTACATGTGCACAACTTGCAGGTTTGTTACATATGTATACATGTGCCATGTTGGTGTGCTGCACCCATTAACTCGTCATTTAACATTAAGTATATCTCCTAATGCTATCCCTCCCCCTTCCCCTACCCCACAACAGGCCCCGGATTGTGATGTTCCCCTTCCTGTGTCCATGTGTTCTCATTGTTCAATTCCCACCTATGAGTGAGGACATGCGGTGTTTGGTTTTTTGTCCTTGCGATAGTTTGCTGAGAATGATGGTTTCCAGTTTCATCCATGTCCCTACAAAGGACATTAACTCATCATTTTTTATGGCTGCATAGTATTCCATGGTGTATATGTGCCACATTTTCTTAATCCAGTCTATCGTTGTTGGACATTTGGGTTGGTTCCAAGTCTTTGCTTTTGTGAATAGTGCCACAATAAACATATGTGTGCATGTGTCTTTATAGCAGCATGATTTATAATCCTTTGGGTATATACCCAGTAATGGGATGGCTGGGTCACATGGTATTTCTAGTTCTAGATCCCTGAGGAATCGCCACGCTGACTTCCACAATGGTTGAACTAGTTCACAGTCCCACCAACAGTGTAAAAGTGTTCCTATTTCTCCACATCCTCTCTAGCACCTGTTGTTTCCTGACTTTTTAATGATCACCATTCTAACTGGTGTGAGATGGTATCTCATTGTGGTTTTGATTTGCATTTCTCTGATGGCCAGTGATGATGAGCATTTCTTCATGTGTCTTTGGGCTGCATAAATGTCTTCTTTTGAGAAGTGTCTGTTCATATCCTTTGCCCACTTTTTGATGGGGTTGTTTGTTTTTTTCTTGTAAATTTGTTTGGGTTCATTGTAGATTCTAGATATTAGCCCTTTGTCAGATGAGTAGGTTGCGAAAATTTTCTCCCATTGTGTAGGTTGCCTGTTCACCCTGATGGTAGTTTCTTTTGCTGTGCAGAAGCTCTTTAGTTTAATTAGATCCCATTTGTCAATTTTGGCTTTTGTTGCCATTGCTTTTGGTGTTTTAGACATGAAGTCCTTGCCCATGCCTATGTCCTGAATGGTATTGCCTAGGTTTTCTTCTAGGGTTATTATGGTTTTAGGTCTAACATGTGAGTCTTTAATCCATCTTGAATTAATTTTTATATAAGGTGTAAGGAAGGGATCCAGTTTCAGCTTTCTACATATGGCTAGTCAGTTTTCCCAGCACCATTTATTAAATAGGGAATCTTCCCCATTGCTTGTTTTTGTCTACTGACATTTCTTGAAGCTCCAATTCTTTCCTCAACCTTGTCCAGTCTACCAATGAGTCCTTCAAAGACATTCTTTGTTCCTATATAGTGTTTTTGATTACTGTCATTTTCTTTAGCCTTTTTTTCTTAGAGTTTCCATCTCTCTGTTTACATTACCCATCTGTTCTTGCGTGTTGTCCACTTTCCCCATTAGAGCCCTTAGCATATTTTTCATAGCTGTTTTAAATTCCCAGTCTAATAATTCCAACATATCTGACTGGTTTCTATACTTGCTTTGTCTCATAAAGCTATGTATGTATATTTTTAGCAAGCTTTGTAATTATTTTGGGGAAAGCAGGACATGATTTATCAGGAAAAGGAGCTGCGGTAAATAGGCCATTAGTGTGAGGCTGTATGTTTACCTGGCTGGGAGGCTGTATTTATGGTTTCGTAGCGTGTCAGAGGCTAAGGTTTCCTCTGGCATCCTTGTCTTTGTCTTTCTTGTTGTCTTTGAGTGTCCCTAGAGGCTCCTTCTTAAATAGAGTCTGAGGCTTACAGTTATTTCTGCTGTAATCCCCTGTTATTATATAACCAGGGATTACATAATTATAGAATAATTTAACACAATATGGGAACCCTATATTGTGGTGATAAGTGTGTGGGAGGGGAAGTGTTCTATATTTGCAAGATTAGTTCTCAGTGTTTAGTGAGCCTTTCCCTCTGGGCTGTGACCTTTCTGTGTGATTCTCAGCTTCCCCCCTCATTGACCTTAGGAAAGACAGGAAGGCTAGAGGGGAGGGTCTGGAGTTGGGTATTTCCCTTCTCCCAGGCTGGCTTGGCCCTAGCAAAATAGTTTCCCTTGAGGGTGGGCTCTTGTTAAGGAGAACAGAATGCTCTGGACATATTTAAAAATGGCTACTTTCCCCTTCCCCTTTGGGAAACATGAGGGGATTTTCTTCTGTTTTCATTGTGAGGAGCTAGTAGAGCTCCTAAAGGCAAAACTCATGAAAGTGTGGGGATCCCCCCAATGACTGGGCCCTGGACTTTTTAATAGTCAACATTGTCCACACTTAGCCTCCAGCAATTTGTCAGTTACAGTTTAGGTAGTTTAGCTTTTCCTGCCCAGCACTGTTTCCGGTGGAATTTTGTGCGCCTGGTCTTCTGTCCAGTAAGTTGTGAGTCTCTGTATCCAACTTTCTGCCTTTCCAGTCTTCAGGTCAGTGGTTTGCCTTCTGAGCTCAGTTCTCTGAGGGATTTAAGAAGAGTTGTTGATTTTCAATTTATTCAGTTCTTATTGTTAGGATGAGAGTGATGACTTCCAAGCTCTTTAAATATCAAACTAGAACCCGGAAGTCTTATTGAAGTATTTATTGAGTGTCCACGAGAATGACCACTGATGTTCGCTGAGCACTTTCTATATGCCTGGTCCTATTCAAGGACTTGAAATGTATCCAAGCACTAAGCCAAGCAGGCTTTGGCATAGATAGTAGTATTATTATTAGAGAGGAGATAACACAACACGTAGGTTACGTACCTTGACCAGAGTCACCTTGGTGACTGGAGAGTGCTAGAACCCCAGCCTGGCTTTCTTGACCACTTTGTTATGCTGTGTGTGCACCCCAGGCCAGCCCTGGGAATACAGCAATAAATAAGACCCACCTGGTCCCTGCCCTGGTAGAACTTTCATTTTGATGAGGCAGATGAATTTTACACAAACTCATTAGTTGTGAGTCACAATTTTCATAACTACTTGAAAGGTGAAGTCCTACATATAATGGGAACTTGCCTTACTCAGAGAAGAGAACCTAGATTTCTATTTTAAAATCGTCATCCCCATTTTACAGATGAGGGACAGGCAGTCCAGAGAGGCTAAATAGCTTCCCTGATGTCATCCAGCCATGAAATGGCATAGCCAGAGTTTGAATCCAAATGGTCTCATGCCAGAACCAGTGTCCTTAACCCCTGCCCTCTCCGGCAGAGCTGGGTAAAGGATCACTTCGGTTGTTGTTGGTGGTGAGCTTTACCTGCCAGACACTGCACAAGGAAGGGAGAGAGGCTAAGGTTCCTCCCCTGCCCCACTCTTCCTAGGGGCCAGGACACCTGGACTTTCTCTCCCCACCACCTTTCCCTACCAGCCTCCCTTTGCCTGCATGCTCCAGTAAGGTAGGCCGAGGGAGTAGAGGATGAGTAGGAGGTAACCAGGCAGAGGGGCAGGAGAGCAGCCAGCCCTGGGCAGCAGCGAGAGGGCTCTGAGAGGGGAGAGAAGTCTGGCTTCATGGACACACCAAAAGCCTATTCTGGCTAGATGGGAGAGAGGGAGCGCGAGGGGGCATGGGGGAGGCTGTCAAGAGGCCGGGTGGGCCATGTGGCAAGTGGAGACCTGGTTAAGGATCCTGCCTTATCCTAGCAGAGACAGGAAACAGGATGTGCAGGAATGTTAAAGCAGAAAGTGATTTTACACGTGGAGACAGGCTGCAGCAAAGGATGGCAGCAGAGAGCCCAGGAAGGATCCACTGGGCAGTGGCAGGTTCGTGTGAGATGGGAGTGGTGATCTGGCGATACATGGCTCCTGGAGTAGGGGAGAAGAAAGGTCCTGGGGGCACAGTTGGGGGATGGTGCTGCCATTAGCTCAGGTAGGTGGGCCTAAGTTGAGGAAATCAGTTCAACTTGGGTCCTGAGTCTGGGTCCCCATCAGATGTCCCAGTGGTGATGGACACACAGGGCCTGGGTCCAGGGGAAGCTTGGAGAACACTGAAGGCAGAGAAGTGGCACAAGCCCAAGCTGCTGGAAAGGGGGTCCTGCCTGATCGGGAATGGCTGCAGCCTGGATGTCAGCAGAGGAGAGGGGTGGAGAGGAGGTAAGCCGGCCTTCCTCAGAGCCCTGAGGGGGCTGTGCCCTTCCAAACGCTCACTCAGGTTTCTTGGGAAGGCAGGGAGCAGTGCTTGGCTTGCCAGAGCCCATGGTGCTGCTGCAGGGAGCACCTTTCTCTGAACTTGGTGGCCCTGGGAAGCAAGCAAAGGGAGGAAGCCCTCTCTCTCCACTGTTGCAGCTGAGAAGCTGTTTCACTAGAAACCACCAGATGGTGCCGTTTCCACACAAAAAACACATTTCCTGACGGTGACCTGGCCTTCCCTTTGAGTCAGCTCCTGCAGGCTGGGCCAGTAGAGATTTTAGCACCGTTTGGGAAGCCTCTGAAGATGGAGCACCTCTGAGTGTCTTCGTGTTGTTATGAATACAGTTCACATCCACCTGCCTGAACCACATAGCACCTATTCTTTCCAAGAACATTTGTGGAGCATTTATGCCCAGCACTGGGCCCGTGCTGTGTGAGGATACCCAGGTGAATGTTCTGTTATGTTCTCAAGGAGCTCAAATGGGTAGAAGGGCTGACTGCAAACAAATAATGAAATATTATGTGAAAATAAGCCAAAAGGGTATAAATGGTAGAGCACAGAAGGGAGTGGTTTTCTCTGCTTGAGAGAAAAATTGTCAGCTGATTCCCAGAGGCAGGGATGCTTAAGCAGAGTTTTAGAGGCTTTTGCCAGGCTCTGACAACCAAGGAGGGGTCCTCCAGGCAAAGGGAAAGTCCAGTCCATGTCGCAAGGATGGAGGAGGGTTAGGGAACTGGGCCTGGCTGTCTGAATGTCTGGAATGCCGGTATGGTGTGTGTGTGTGTGTGGGGGGGGGGGGGGTGGGGGGAATGGCAGGAGAAGAGGCTGGGAGGTGGGTCAGGTGCTGAGGGGTGACAGGTGGGTGCAAAATAACCCCATGAGACTGGCAGAGGACCCAGGGGAGGAAACATGGAAGAGCACCACGCTGGTCAGGTCTGGCTTCCCAGGGGAGAGAAGATGGGCCCAGGAAAAGAGGGGGAACACACGGCTTGCAGAAGGGGCTGGAGGGCAGCAGCCGGGCAGGAACGGCTGAGTCACCCACAGGCTCCCACTGTCTGTCTCTTGTGCGCATCTGGAGTTTGGGGAGAGAGGGACCCATATTAGTATTATAGCCACAGCTCCTTCAAACCTAGGGTGGAAATGAAATCATTAAGTGGCTCAAATGGAGTTTTGTTCTGTGCATGATTAACCCCAGGAGGGGAGTCTGGGAACAAATATGCCTCCTCTACCTGTATTACAGGGGGACTGAGCTACGGTAAATTAAAAGAAAATCACTGGCAAATTTGGGACCAGTCAGCTGTGACCAAGCCATTTGCGTAGTTAAATGGAGCTGAAAGAGCTAATCAAGGCTTTGTGGTCATGGATCCTTTGAGGGGAGGGGTGAGAGCTGGGGGTGGCAGGTGGGCGGGGAGCCAGTCCAGGAGGCCGCAGGTGGAGGTCTATCAAGGGACTGCTTGGTGGGGGTGGCAATGTGCGGTGCTGGCCTGTCTCTGTCTTGCAGGTCACTTCCTAATAGGACCTTGTTAATTCTGGACAGAGACAGGGGCGTCTCACGTGAGACAGACTCGTCCAGGCAGAGTCAAGCTCGGGAACACCAGAGAGACAGGGAGGGTGTGCCCACGTCCACCAGGGCAGGCGGCCTCCTGCGTGGGTCACTGCAGGGAGCAATGCGAGGTGCTGCTCCATGAACCGCACCCAGTGTTGTGAAGACCAAGCCACTGTCCTGGGGTGTCCACTGCGAGGTGGGGTGGGGCTCTGTCCCATCCCGAGAGGCGGAGGTTAGACACCCAGCCAAACCGGGACATGAAAACCGGGCGGGTGGTCTCCGATGCGGGAGAGGCTGCCTGGCGTGGGGCCAGCAGGGCAGGGGCAGGCGGAGGGCGGGGGTGCGCCGCGGGAAGGAGTGGAGCGGGCAGGGACGCCCCGGGTTCCAGCGGGGCCTGAGACGCGCGATCAGGGCGCCGCGCGGCCGCGGAGTAGGGTGGCCCACGGGAGCCCAGGCCCTCTCGGGGCTCAGCGGCCAGGGCGGGCGAGGCGCCCACACCACCAGCCGACCGTGCGACGGCTTGCAGCGCTCGGCCACTGACCCATCTCATCCACGGCCCGAGGGACCCCCGGCCCGACGCCCAGAGGCTTCTGCGGCTTCTCCCTTCGCCGGCCGGCCTGGGGAGGGCGCGGCACCAGCCTGCCCCGAGGGACCGGGAACCTCGACCGGGGAGGCCACCCCGCCTCCGCCCGGCAGCCAGACGCAGTGTTCGACATGTTTTCCAATTACTTGGAAGGCTCCGCAGCGATGCTCGAAATTCATTTTCCATCCCGAGAGGGGAAAAACAAAGGCAAGAGAAGGCAGCAGCTGCTCTCGGCGAGTTGGGAAACTTCGCCGCAACCAGCCGGAACCGGAGCGGGGCACCGGGCGGCTCGGGGTCCCCACCCCTTCCCCCACCCCCGCACCCCTGAACCCCCTACTCCCGCGCCCCTCCCCCACCCCCGCACCCCTCCCCCACCCCCGCACCCCTACTCCCGCGCCCCTCCCCCACCCCCGCACCCCTACCCCGCACCCCTCCCCCACCCCGCATCCCTACCCCGCACCCCTCCCCCACCCCTACCCCGCACCCCTCCCCCACCCCCGCACCCCCTACTCCCGCGCCCCTCCCCCACCCCCCGCACCCCTACCCCGCACCCCTCCCCCACCCCCGCAACCCCTACTCCCGCACCCCTCCCCCACCCCGCACCCCTACTCCCGCGCCCCTCCCCCACCCCGCACCCCTACTCCCGCGCCCCTCCCCCACCCCCGCACCCCTACTCCCGCACCCCTACCCCACCCCCGCACCCCCTACTCCCGCGCCCCTCCCCCCCGCACACCTACCCCGCACCCCTCCCCCACCCCCACACCCCTACTCCCGCGCCCCTCCCCCACCCCCGCACCCCTACCCCCGCACCCCTACCCCACCCCCGCACCCCTACCCCACCCCCGCACCCCTACTCCCGCACCCCTACCCCACCCCCGCACCCCTACCCACGCACCCCCTACTACCTCGCCCCTCCCCCACCCCCGCACCCCTACCCCACCCCCGCACCCCTACCCCGCGCCCCTCCCCCACCCCCGCACCCCTACTCCCGCGACCCTCCCCCACCCCGCACCCCTACCCCGCACCCCTCCCCCACCGCCGCACCCCCTACTCCCGCACCCCTCCCACACCCCCGCACCCCTACTCCCGCGCCCCTACCCCACCCCCGCACCCCTACCCACGCACCCCCTACTCCCGCACCCCTACCCCACCCCCGCACCCCTACCCCGCGCCCCTCCCCCACCCCCGCACCCCTACCCCCGCACCCCTACCCCACCCCCGCACCCCTACCCACGCACCCCCTACTCTCGCACCCCTACCCCACCCCCCGCACCCCTACCCCGCGCCCCTCCCCCACCCCCGCACCCCTACTCCCGCACCCCTCCCCCACCCCGCACCCCTACTCCCGCGCCCCTCCCCCACCCCCGCACCCCTACCCCCGCACCCCTACCCCACCCCTGCACCCCTACTCCCGCACCCCTACCCCACCCCGCACCCCTACCCCACCCCCGCACCCCTACCCCCGCACCCCTACCCCACCCCCGCACCCCTACTCCCGCACCCCTACCCCACCCCCGCACCCCTACCCACGCACCCCCTACTACCTCGCCCCTCCCCCACCCCCGCACCCCTACCCCACCCCCGCACCCCTACCCCGCGCCCCTCCCCCACCCCCGCACCCCTACTCCCGCGACCCTCCCCCACCCCGCACCCCTACCCCGCACCCCTCCCCCACCGCCGCACCCCCTACTCCCGCGCCCCTCCCACACCCCCGCACCCCTACTCCTGCGCCCCTACCCCACCCCCGCACCCCTACCCACGCACCCCCTACTCCCGCACCCCTACCCCACCCCCGCACCCCTACCCCGCGCCCCTCCCCCACCCCCGCACCCCTACCCCCGCACCCCTACCCCACCCCCGCACCCCTACCCACGCACCCCCTACTCCCGCACCCCTACCCCACCCCCGCACCCCTACCCCGCGCCCCTCCCCCACCCCCGCACCCCTACTCCCGCACCCCTCCCCCACCCCGCACCCCTACTCCCGCGCCCCTCCCCCACCCCCGCACCCCTACCCCCGCACCCCTACCCCACCCCTGCACCCCTACTCCCGCACCCCTACCCCACCCCGCACCCCTACCCCACCCCCGCACCCCTACCCCCGCACCCCTACCCCACCCCCGCACCCCTACTCCCGCACCCCTACCCGACCCCCGCACCCCTACCCACGCACTCCTCCCCCACCCCCGCACCCCTACTCCCGCGCCCCTCCCCCACCCCCGCACCCCTACCCCACCCCCGGGCCCCTCCCGCCGCCCCTCCCCGCAGTCCCAGGCTCCTCTCCCAGCTCCTCCCCCCAGCCTCGCATCCCCCGCAGCCCCGCGCCCCCCTCCCAGCCCAGCGCCCGTCCCCGCTCGCTCCCGGAGCCACTGCCCTCCCCCGTCCGCCTCCTTCGAGCTTATTCTCTGGGCCTCTGGACCACAACAGGGTCCGCTGCCCGAAGGTCCCCAACCGGTGGGTTTGATCGGGGTGGGGAGGACAGGGCAGGACTTCGCGGGCGGGCGGTGAGTGGAGAAAGTCCACACCCGCAGCTGCCCTCCCAGCCCTGTGGGCACGGCCGCTCTCCCAGGTCAGTCGCCCCCTTCTATCCGCGGCTGTTAGAACGCGCCTCCGCCTTTACTGCCGTTTCCCCAGCGCCCCAGACACGGCGCGTGACATCGGTGCTCAGGAAATATTCGTGGAAGGAATAAACGACTGCGTGGGCTTTCGCTGCCGTTTCTTAGTGCTCGCATCAGTTTTCTGCCTCCTCCGCCCTTCAGGGCCCTGGTTCTCTGTGTCTTCATAGGCACCTGTTCGTGGGCAGGCCTGGAGGTCCCGAAAATGAAGGCTGAGCGGGTCATGCAAGGGAAACCTGGTACGTGAGCAGGATTCCAGGGAAAAGGGCCGGTACAACAGTCTCTGCCTTATAAGCAGGTACAGCAGTCTCTGCCTTTTAAGGAGGAGGCGGGAAGGCTGAGTGAGCAGCTGCTTGTGGCGTGCTTCCAGCAAGGAAGATGTGCTTACCAGCAGCGTGTGTGCCCATGTGGGCTTCTGGGAGGCAGTGTAGCATAACTGCTAAGACGGCTTCCACCTTCGGATTGCCAGGCCTCGGACCCTGGCTTTACCATTTAGCGGCTGTGAGATTTTGAGCAAATGGCTTAACCTCTCTGTGCTTCTGTGTCCCGGAGTCCTGATGAAGATCAAGTGAGATAGCATCCCGGTAGAGGGGGCATCAGACGTCTGCCACTTGGTAGACCCTCAGTACAGGGTAGCTATGAGGATTCCTATACCCGGGAAGAGGCACCAGCCATAGCACAGCCCTTTCCAGCACCAATGACTGCTGGCTGTTAGTCTTCACGTTCATAAAACACTTTCCTAAGCCTTTTGTAATGTGAGTCGGTGATCTAGTCAGTCCAGAAGGAAATAGTCACTGCTCTCTAGGAGCTTATACTGGAAGGGAAAAAGATTATGAGGGCCTCTAAAGATGTTGGGGAACCACAGACAAACATTTAGGAAAAATAAAAATATTAGGTGTGCATTTGGGAGCCGGTGTAGGAGGGGGTGTGCTGTCAGAGATTCATGTTTGGTCAACATGGGGTCTGCATATTTTCAAAGGAGAATCAGAGTCCTGGCTCTACGGGCTTCAAAGAGGGGCTCCCCTGAGGACCTGCTGGACCCAGGACTCCTGGCATTCTGAGGAGGGGGCTTCTTTGTGTCTTCGTGCCCCCTGAGGGAGGGCTCTCTGGGGCCTAGAATGGGAGGAGAGTGGTGTGGCATCCTGTGGCCAGCAGGTGATGCTGTTGATCTAGTGGTGCAGGTTGCCAGGTTCTGGATGGTGCCCTCCCACCCCCCACTCATGCCCCAGCTGCTGATTGCTCATTTTCCACTAAGTGCCCTGTGCACAAGATACCAGAACACCCCCATTAGCTCCTGCAGCTAGCCCTGTGCTTGTTCTTCTGGTGGGGACAAGTTTCTCTACCCACCGTGGGCAGAACTGACGCCAGGATTTGGGAGTGAGCAGTGGACAGTAGACCTTCTATTCTATTCTGAGGGAAGAAGTGAGATTGGGCTGTGTTGCAGCGGGGACTGGTATTGACTTCTGGGGAAGTGGATTCACCTTGCCATGCCACAAAACCACAGTTTGTGCCTGCACACCCCTCGGGGCTTCTTCAGTCAGTTAGGATGTCTTGCAGGAGGGATGGAACAGGGGACCCTAAGGGCAGGGGTGGACAAAAGAAGGAGCAGCACCATGAATCAGAGTCCCAGAGCTGTGGAACCCCCTTTCGGGACCCAGGTCCTGCATCTACTTCCTCAAAGGCTGCAGCAAAGTGGAGCTTCTCCAACCTTCCTGGGGGTGGGACTCCCTTCCAGGAGGTACTTATTAAAGATCCTCAGGCCAGGGTCTAGATACACAAGGATAAAGCATGCTGTTTTTCTCAGTGGAAGAGAACTTGGCAACTCCACGATCAGCACCAGGAGAACATTCTGCTTACTTCGGCTGCCCTTCACCTGGTCTTTGGAACATCTTTTGCTAATTATACTTGTGGCCACCCCCAGGTGTTCTGCCTTGCTTTGGTCCAGGAGAGTTAACAAAAAGGAGAGAAACAGAGAGACACAAGTTATAAACAATTTGGTTGAGCAGGTAGCGGGTAATCTCACCCAACTTGAGCCCATTAAGCACCCCCTGCCCCTGGTCCTGGATCCCTTGGCTTTAATCTAACCTTCTTTCTGAAGGGGTTGGTCCTGCATTCTACAGGGAAGAGACCCAACCAGCAGCATGGGTGTAGTCTTTCCCTGAGCCTCACAGGACAATGTCACCACTCATATTGCAGAAACGTGCACACAGGGTGTGTGTGCCTTTGCACGTGTGCACACGCTTTACTCCACTGGGCCTCAAGGTCAAATGATGCCTTATAAAATGAAAGAAAAGGGTGCTTTTCTTTGAGTTTGCACCATTTGGCCCCCTTTCTCAGGGCCTGTGGCCAACAGTCTAGGGAGTCATGTGGGCCATGGGAGGAGAAAGCAATGGGGCCACAGGACCGTGTCCGTGCCGCCGTGCCTTTGCTGAGCTGTGTGGCAATGCTTACGTCACTTGACTTCTCTAGACATGGCGTTTTTCCATCTGCGAGTTAATAATGTCCTTCTCTCAGTGTTGGTATTAGGTGATGCACTGCATGCAAATCCGCAGCACCATCTCTGGGCAGAGCTGGTGGTCATTCATGTTATCTATGCCTCCATCCCCTGCTGCACCCCTTTTCTCCAAAGAGAAGAGGTGAGTTATTCAGTGTGTCCAGCTTACCCCTCTAGAAAATGGGACAGTTAGAGCCCCTCACCACCCAGAGTTGGTTTGAGCCAAAATTGTTGGGAGGAACTGGAGTTGGGAAGGGTGTTATGGTTTGATACTTTCATTGCCTCCTGCCTCGGGGTCTGGCCAAGACCGTGGTGTTAGACTGTTCTTTGTCCAGTCCTCTGAAGCCTGCCTGTTCTCCCATCCTCAGGTTGGGTTTGTGCCACGGATCCCAGATGGGCTGACCTTGGGAACCACCCAGTGCCTGGCATATAGTAGACACTCAATAAATTGTGTTGAGTCATTAAACCTTGGATTGGCTGTGTGGCCTGGGATAAGCCCGTTCATGTTTCTAAGCTCACAGGTGAAATGGGAATGATAATAACACCTGCATGGCAGGGACAGAGCAGTTGCACACAGAGCTTCTAACAGTGTTCTGCACGTTTGTTAAGTGCCTCAATAAATGCTGCCGAGATCAGTACAACACCGGAGGGATCGTAGCTCTTTCTTCACTCCTACTCTTGGGGGAATGTTTTAAAATAGAAAAACTGTTTCCATCGAGACATCCACCACCCAGAGCTTTGAAGGAGCAGGGAGAAGACTCAGAATGAATGTTGCCAATGAACAAACTTAAATTCCTGATGGGCAGAAATGTATCATTTCCTTTCCGCAACAGGAGAGGGAAAGCCACAGTGCAGGCAGCAGCTGCCTCCCTGCCAAGCCTCTGAATCTGAGACCCCTCCCAGTTCCAACCCCAGGAGCCTCAAGGGTTTGCACGGGTAAGTTGGGTTTGGAATACAAACATACTCCTGTCCTCAGTAAGCCACCAATGTGCAGGGATTGGATGCATGGAATTCTTTTCAGGCCATACTCCATAGAGTTATTTTAGATGACGAGATGACATCTCCGAGTTCACCTAATCCATCCCAGACAGATGAGGCCTATGCTTCTGAAACAGTCTGTGGGTCCTGCCCCGTGGCCTCCTTCTTCTTCCTAGGCTCCAAGTCTTCAGCTGTTCAGGCGGGAATGCCATTCCACATGCCTTTTCGCAGTCAACTCAAATGCCGCATCCTCTGTGAAATGTGTCCTCTTTTTTCCTGGCCTCCAGCTCCCCAGCAAGATTAAGTTCTTCTCACTGTCTATATATTAAGACGTCTCACTGTCTATATATTTAGCATAGTTTCTTTTTTATATTATGTTTAAAAATAATACCGCCTTCTTCCCTGCCTCCCCACTCTCCTCCGCCAGACATTTATGGGCCTGTCAGGCTCACTGCATTGTAAGATACTTTAGGGCAAGATTTGGGTCTTGTCCATCTTCATGGTCTCTATAGAGGTTGAACTGATTCAGTGTAGCCCGAACCACCCCACTAAAAAGCCAACCGATTTGCATGTTATGTTTTCAGACCCAGGCTAATGTGACACCCTACCTGCATTCCTAATCCTTCCATCCTTCCACGAACCATCCCTTCCACCTCCTCTCCTCCCTCTCTCTGTCTTTCATGTCTCTCTCTGTTTCTGTCTCTCTTGATGCTATCTCTCCATCTGTTTCTCTCTCTACCTGTCTGCCATCCACAGGTCTCACCCTCAGCATCATAATCCCCATGAGTGGGCTTGCTCCAGTCGCAAACAGTGTGTGTCGTTCCCTGGATGGAATTCTGTCATGGCTGTGAGACGGGTCCTCTGAATGAACCCTGGCCATAGAAAGTATCTCTTGAAAGATCACTGTGGTGACCGTTCCTGTAGTAATCAATAGCCTCAGGATGGAGCTTTTGGAGTTGTGGTGTATGCTTAGTACTGAACACAAAGGCCTTTCCAGGGGGCATGAAAACCAAGAGCAAGACCAGCAAGACTAGCTTTGCAAGATCTCCTCCCCCATGTGGTACTCTCTGTCTCTCTCTCTCTCATGTCTCAGTCTCTTTTGATGCCATCTCTCCATCTCTGTCTCTCTCTCCATCTCTCTCTCTCTCTCTCCCTCTCTTTCTCTCCCTCTCCCTCTCTCCCTCTCTTTCTCTCCCTCTCTTTCTCTCCCTCTCTTTCTCTCCCTCTCTCCCTTTCTTTCTCTCCCTCTCTCCCTCTCTCCCTCTCTTTCTCTCCCTCTCTTTCTCTCCCTCTCTCCCTCTCTTTCTCTCCCTCTCTCCCTCTCTTTCTCTCCCTCTCCCTCTCTCCCTCTCTTTCTCTCCCTCTCCCTCTCTCTTGCTCTCTCTGCCATCCGCAGGTCTCACCCTCAGCATCATGATCCCCATCAGTGGGCTTGCTCCGTTGCTAAGAATAAGCCCTTCATGATCTGGGTACAAAAAGAGCAGGAACGGGCAAATCTGCCACTCATACAGCTGTGCTTGGCAAAGAGGGATAAGAATTCCTTCAAACAAGAGCCTGCCCACCAGCTGCTCCTGAGGGACCTGGCGCATGTGGGTCACTTGGTCATGGTCCCTTGAGTTTGGCAGGTCTGGCTTCCTCTGATTCTCCCACCTCAAGTTGCCCGGAAGTGTTCTGGGACACAAGTGAGTGTCTGTAGGGGAAACGGCTTCCTCAGTCATTGCAGGATGTATTTGACCATGGGAGTCTTCTCTACATCATGGTCACCCTGAGTTGTATTTATTCAGAGTTTAGATTTTCATGTGGTAGAAAACATTGAACTTGAGGTCCCAGCTCTGTTACTTCCTAAATGTGTAATCAAGTCAAGGATGCGTGACTTAATCTCTCTAAAACTCATTGAAAAAAAATTATATAATGAACTATTGAATAAGCCAAGGAACATATATGCACTCTTGTAAGCTCTGAGGTTATAGTGGTGAGTGGGAGAACGTCCCTGCTCTCAGGTTCTAGTGGACGGAGGGGCACCACATTTAGAGAGAGCTGATCTAATAGATAGAAAGCCCTGGTACTCTATGCTTTGGAGAATGGTAAAGCAGAGCGTGGAGAGGATGGCTGGCAGTTGCTTTTTTATGGAACGTGGTCACTGATGGCCTTGCTGAGGAGGTGACATTTGGGGACAGGCCCCTATGAGGTGAGGAAGTGAGCTGTAGGTATCTGGGGAAGGGGGTTCCAGGCAGAGGGAAGAGTAGGTGCTAAGTCCTGAGGCAAAGGTGGGCCTGGTCTGTGAAAGAATCAACCCTTGTGGCTGCAGCAGAGGGAGCAAGGGAATAGAGGGGAGGGGATGCAGTGCGACTTGAGTGATGTTAAGCCCCTAGGACAAGGCAACACAGCTGTGTGGAGAGTGAGGGCTGATTGTCCAGGAGGAGCTGTGGAGGAGTCTGGCCGGGAGATGCTGGCTGTGGGCTCTGATTGGGATTCCAGGTTGCCCTTTTCCCAAGGTGGAAGTTTAAAGCAGTGGCTAGGATCATCTTTGCATCTGAACAGATCTCTTACTGGGCTCTGTAATCCAGTTTTCCCATCTGTAAAATGAAACGGTGCCTCCAGACCTCATCAGATATTGTCAAGGTCAAACGACATGTTTGATAAGGGCCACTTGAAGTTAGGGTGCACAATACCAATGCAAGCTGCTATCACAATAATTAGGCCTCTCTCGATTGTTGAATGGATTTCCATTTCTTCAGGCAAGCATCAGACAACATTCTCAGAACCTGAAGAACACTCTCCCCATTGATTACCTCACTTGATCCTCACAGCCCATCCAGAGTGGTTGAAATTTTTATTATTCCCATTCAACAGACCAGGAAATGGAGGCTCAGAGACTAGAGGGATGAATATACACGGCCAGCGAGTGCTGGCCTTCAACAGAAACATTCTGATACAAATTCACTTCCAAAGAAGAGGATGCTACTATCTGTGGAGGTAGGATATGTGGAGGTCGAGGTATAGATTCAAGCCTGAATCAGATCTGAGCAGAAATGGACTTCTCGAGAGCCACTATTATTATGGTCACACATACAGTCCCTGGAAATAATGCAGCATTATAGACGCACAGATTAATACGCAATAAAAATTGCTGAAAATACTCTAGGCAGATGCTAGCTATAACACAGAAAGCTTAGGAAAATCAGGCGAAATCATAACATACCAGCTGATGGCAATTAAGTACAGATGACAAAAGAATGACATTAACTCAGCTAAGATCTGAGAGCCTCACTGCAACTGCATGGGGGCCCTGAGAAAGATTGGGGTGCATGGTGGGGAGGGCTGCAGTGGTGGTGCTTCTGCCCATGAGGAAAAGCCCCCCATCTCCAACCCCTTCGAGAACAGCTCTTGAGAAGGCAGAAGATCTATGACAAAGAGCCAGCTGGTTCCAAGGGATTTCACCCTGGAACTGTGCTCCAACACCTTCAAGGAGTTCTGAGGGTTCTTTGAAAACTGCACGTCCCCAAGGCTCCTCCTTTGGGTCTGGAGTGTCAGAGGGCTGGGGAATTCTGCGAGTGTCTAGCACTTTGCAAACTTCCAGAAAGGGCTGGTTGCATATCAGGCTCAAATATAGAAGAGTCTTCCATGGAGGCTGAGGGCTGCCTTCAAGTGACCTCTGTGGAAATGTCTTTCAAAAGACATTTCAGCCTCCATGCAAGACCCTCCTCTATTTGAGCCGGATATGTGACCAGCTCTTTCTGGAAGTTTGCAAAGAAAGGAGTTCTGCAGCCTTTATGATTTCTTCCTTCTCCAAACATTCTCTGTTGAAATGGAGACTCATTTATCCCTCTTGTTAATTCTTCATCTCCTATCCTGGCTTCAGTAGTTCTCGGAAAACTCATTGATGCTGAGTTCGCATGCTTGTGGGAAACAGAGGTGAGACCAGAGTCAGGGAGAAGAGGAGGAGAAAGAGGAATAGGGAAGGGGAGCGGCCGCCATGCACCAGCTTCCTGGAACAGCAGTCCCAGGTCCACCGTGGTGGGGGTGGCATCCCTGGTGCGCTTTTATCGGCATTATCATGCAATATTCCCCAGCCTGCTTTGTCTTTGCGTTGCATTTTATCAATACCACCAGCGGATCCTGCTGTCCCTTTCTGTGGGTTTATTAATATTGCCCTCTGATCTATGGGTAGCTGCCACGCTTTATATTCCAGCCCCATCCTGGCTTCTCCAAACTCAGACACCATATTTAATTAGATTTTCTCCCTGGCTCAGGCAAACAGAAATTGAACTCCCAGTATATCTCTATTGCTCCAGAGCTCGCGCCTGACAGAAGGAGACAGCTCTCTTTCCCTCTCTGGCTTTCTCTGCCTCATCCCTTCCCTCTCCACCTCTGACATTAATATTCTAAGACAAGCCCACTTCTAAGTTCAATCTTTGCCCCCAAACACTGAAATACACCCGCATGTTACTCAGTGCCACTAAATAAGTCATGTGTTGGAGGATTCCGATGCTAAACCTTTTTTGCTCTTCCTCCAGACTTTGGGCTGGACCTGCCTGTGGGCGAGTGGTGTGGAGAGCAGGGGAGGTGGGAGCGGGGTGCGGGGTGTCTCCATCTAGAGGCCAAGGGTGAGGGGCCCGAGAATACGGAGACACATTAAATGCCCTTTCAAGATGACAATGCCACCCTTGGAGTACTTTGTCGGAAGAGTTTTAAGAAAAAAAAATTTCGGTATTACAGTTCTCCCATCTTTTTGGTGTTTGGGAAGAGTTGGTCTTTGTTAACGTTATGAAAAACAACCTCTAATTTCACCTTCTGTCAACTAAATGTGAGAGGAGAGCCCAGGGTTAAGAGGAGACCTGGAGGATGCAGGAAGGACTCAGGAAGGAGGGCTGGCTTCTGTGCCCGGGGGAGGGGCGGGCCCTTACCCCTCACCAGCTCTGGGGCCTGGCCACAGAGCTGTGGGCAAAGGGGTCTTCAGGAAACTTTATTTGTTTTGAAGCTACTTTGTATCCCTTCAAGAAATTCACTTAATAGTTTTGGAGACTCAGGTTCCTCACTGGTTAAGTGGGGATGATGACAGCTGCCCTGAGGCCTGTTCCACAGAGGTGACCCTTGAAAACAATCTGTGCACATGACTGTGTTCCATAAACTGTGATCCTCCTCGTTAGGATTGGGCATTCCTGTTCTCAACTAAATCTTGATTTGTAATGACTAATGGGCAATATAGAAGAGAAGACAATAAAATAATTATTTGACTTTAAAATGATTTTTTATGTTCTTTATCCAGGAAATTTGCAATTATAATTAGCTTACCTAGTCTGAGCACTGAAACACACTGATATCAGAGGAGATATAGGGTGACAAAAAAATAAAATATGAAGGAAGGAGGGAAAGAAGGAGGGAAGAGGGAGGGAGGGAAGGAAGGAAGGAAGGAGTGAAACACAAATAGGAAAACAGCAGAGAGGGTGGTTAACCCAGATTCCCTGGGTAATGTTTGAAATGGCTTCATACCAAGAAATAAAAATATGCACATTTACTTTAAAGCATAGTGAATATTTGAGATATTTACATGTGAAAAGTGCTGAGCACTCCTTAGAGGGCAGATGGGTCGCGTGCTTCATCCACCGCTTCCAGGGCAGCAAGGAATGACCTCCCCTGGGCCCCGGGGCCATCCCTGTGCCCAGCCGTAGGCACCACCTTCCAGAGCAGCTCCTGGTGGTTGTGGAGGAGGAGGCTCCTTTCCATCCTGGTGGTCAAGGACAGTGCAGTGAGGGCATGTGAGGGGCAGAGAGAAAACTCAGCACCAGGCCCTTCCACTGACCAGATGGAGGGCATGTGGACGTGGCATTGGTTTGGCATGAAGGGCTTCGGAGTTGGCCAGATACGGGTTGCCCTTCTGGCTGTGCTGCCTAGCAGTGTGACCTTGGGCAGGTCATACATCACTCTGAGCCTCGGCTTTGTCATGTGCATCAGAGGGAACACGCTGCTTGTGGTGCAGGGTCGTGGGATTCAGTACAGCCATGCCGTTGGTGGAGGGAGGATGTCCGGCCCACCCTGGGGCCTCTGCTCTGTGAGTGCCTTTTATCTTTCCCCTCTCTCTGAGAAGTGCCCAGTGACCCTCACTGGCAGGGCTGGGAGGACAGGTTGAGTGCACGCTCAGATCCGATTTTCAGGGAGCCAGGTTTGCATTCTGACTCTGTGACACGACCCACTGGGGACCCTGGGGTAAGTGGGAACAAGAGAGGGTGAAGCTTTTGATTGCACGAGGCAGACACAAAGGTCCTCAGAGATGCCCTTGGCACAGGGGCTTCTGGTGTCCTTCCCGTCAGCACACCATCACGCTCTCATTTCCTCAGATAAAAATCTCACTGGGTAGCCCACAGATGCCTCACAATCAGGGGCAGGCAATTCTGGCCATTGGGAGGCATTGTCTGGAGGCCTGTCTGCTTAGCCCTGGGCCCACACCACTGCTGCACCCCTGAGAAGGGGAAAGCTTGAAAACCACACTTCTGGATTGGACCTCCCTTCTTCAGGGAAGTCCCCTGACCTGTTCTGGACATAGGCTGGTTAATGGCAGGGCTGATTCTAGAACTGAATCCTGATCCAGGGCTTATCTTGTGACACCATGATGCCCCTTGACAGAGGAGTTCTTGCTATCCCCAACTTTGAGTCACTGCGTATCCAGTTGTCCCTCGGTATCTGAGGAGGATTTGTTCCAGGATCCCCCTTGGATACCAAAATCCACAGATGCTCAAGTCTGTGATATAAAATGTGATAGTATCTGCAGATTACCTATGCACGTCCACCTATATACTTTAAATCATCTCTAGATTACTTATAATACTCAATACATAGCAAATGCTATGGAAATAATTATGCTGTATTTTAGGATTTGAATTACCTTTATCGTTATATTGTTATTTTTTAAAAACATTTTTGATTCACAGTTGATTGAATCTGCAGATATGAAACCTGCAGATTCGGAGGGCCGCCTCTGTTAGGTAAGGTAACACTGTCTGCTCTGAAATTGTGGTGACTCAGTAGCATGGACATTTCTTTCTTGCCCGTGTAACAGTTGGATGTGGCATTTCTGATCAGCAGATGGGGTTCCATCCCACGATGACTCAGGCGCTTAGGAGTGTTCATCGCATGGTCCCGTGAGTTCCTAGGGCCTTGCTGCCTCTTTCTCTAGATGGTGGGAGGAGAAAGAGAGCTGAGGGGCTGCAGACACCTCTTAGAAGGCTTGATCTGGAAGAGGCACCCATCACTGTGACTCATGCTCCATTGGCAAGCGCTGTCCTGAGAGGCCATGCTTCACTACAAGGGAGGACAGTCTTGCTGTGTGCCCAGAAAGGAGCAAAACAGAAAGCTGGGTGCTGGGGCACAGCTGGGAAACTCTACCGCTGGCCACCCTCCAGGTGGTCAAATACCTGAGTTGCTCTCTGTCCTGTGCGGAACATGCTCGCACAGCCTGGCCTCAAGGGGGCAGTGTTTTCCCTCAAGTCTCATGTAGCTTCTCAAGGTCTGGCGAGCTCCAAGCTAGCAAGGCAATTTATCTGCCCTCAAGATAGAACTGGGATGCAAGGACGAGAAAGCTGGCCAGTGTCCGTGGGTGATACACCACATCCATGGATGCGATGGAGTTTTGCTGGCGGGCAATGTGAGGAGCTCCACCCTGGCAGTGGGGCTGCTCCATGGTGAGACCTGCCTCTGCTCGCTGTGAGAGATGTCCTTGTCCATCGTCCTTCAGAGCCCCTGTGTACCCTCTAGGAGGCACTTCCCTATCCACCCCCTCCGGGGTCACATTGGACACCAAGGGGGGCATCTGGGCATATGTCTGCTTCTGACTAATGGGCACTTTTTACTCACAGGCTCTTTTAGGCCAGCAAACAGTTTCTTTGGTATTCAATTCCCTCAAAAACTTGGTAGGTTTCTCAACTATTTGCTTCCAGTCACTTCCAAATACTAGTATCAGCAGCTAAAGTTCTTTCCAAGATCTCATCCTCAAGCGTACTTAAATTCTTTTCCGCCCGGAGCTGTCCTCCCTCACAGTTTAATGAGACATCAGAAACAATAGGCTTGGAAGTTATGAGTTTGCTAGGCTGCCATAACAAAGTACCACAAATTGGGTGGCTTAAACAAAAGAAATGAACCGTCTCTCAGTTCTGGAGACTGGAAGCCTAAGATCAAGGTGCCAGCAGGGGTGCTCCTGCCCAGGGCCAAGGGCCTGGAGGGAGACGCTGCTCCATGCCTGTCTCCTAGCTTCTGGAGGTTTGCTGGCCATCTTTGGTGTTCCTTGGCTTCTCTATGTCACCTCAGCCTCTTCGTTCATCTTCATGCCACGTTCTCCTCGTGTGTCTGCCTCTTTGTCCAAATCTCTCCTTTTTATAAGGACTCCAGTCATATTGGATAGGGGCCCATTCCACTCCAGTGTGACCACCTCTTTACAACTACATCTGTGATGACCCTATTGCCAAATAAGGTCCCATTCCGGGTTATTGGGGATGAGAACTTTAGCATATGATTACTTAGGGGACACCATTCATCCCGTCATGGAAGAGAAGGAAGTGTCTTTAATTTGATCTTTGTTACGGGGCTGAGTCCCTCTGCTTAACTGAGAATTATCAAAGGGTCTTTGTTCTCAAAGCCCCTTTTATCTCTCTTCCAGCTCTTCAGTGCCTACATTTCTGAACTGGCTTCAAATATTCTTCCTAGAAGGAAAACCCATCCCCCTTAGAAGGAAAGGAAAGGGGCGTGTGGTGAATACCTACTATGTGCCAGGCACTATCACATAGCTTGTATCTCTTTTCTCATTTGGGGATTCTGTGAAATGAGGATGGATCTTCCAGGCCTGGGAGGAGAGAACTTTTCTGGGAACAAGCTCTACACCCTGTGCACACTCCCTAACCTTTTCAAGCCTTTGTTCTGATGTCAGCTTCTAGGCGAGCCTTCCCTGAACAGTCTATTTAAAATTAGACTGCTCTGCATTTCTCGTCTCCCCCTTCCCTTGCCCCCATAGCATTCATCCTCACCACCTTCCAACAGAGTGTGCGATTTTCTAAGTTTTGAGTTCATCGTCTGTCTCTCAGCACTGCTGGGCTTCACAAAGACAGCAGAGAGTTTGCCTGCTCTGTTTGCTGAAGTGTTCAGTGCCTAGGGCCATGCCATGCAGGAAACTCAGGGTGCATTCAGCAGAGCCCTGTCTGGAGACTAGATTGGAGGTGTCCGGATCTTCCCTGCAAGACTGAGGCTAAAGGCGAGCACCCGGGCTTTTGGAGCTGCAGTGAAGCAGATGGGCTTAGCGGCCCCAGGGCTTGTTGGAGTCCCAGCCCGATGCTCTACCAACTAGGCAGCCTGGGAAAGGCAGTTTATCTTTCTGTTCTTTAGTTTCCTCCTTGGAAAATGGGGCAATAACAGTACATCTCTCCCAGGGCTGTTGTGAGGATTAACAAGTAGCACGCATGAAGGAACACTTGGCAGGGGCTGGGCATGCTGGAAGTGCTCAGTAAACGTTGCTTCTACTTGTTAGAGCCGTTGTTAATAACACCAATTCTCACAAAAGAAAACCTCTCTGCTTTTTCTTGTGTCTTTTCACTGTTGATATATTTTGAACTTGACCCCTCATCTCAGAGGTCATGAAATGGTACCTCTGTAGGTAAGAAAGCACAGGATGGTTTTTGCTGTAAAACACTCCATTTTATTCCACTTCTTTCCTACCAGTTTCCTTGGACAGTCATGCGCTTGTGCAGCTGAGAGGACACTGGACTCCTGGCAGCAGGTTCTGTCGACCCCACCTGTGAGTCTTATGGCCTCGGCCTGTTTATTCATGAAATAACGAGATTTCTTTCTCAGTAGAATGTTTGAAGAGAGTTCCAAAATTTGGGCCATTGAACGGTTGGAATAGAGATGAAGCCAAAAGGGGCTTTGAGGAACAAAGGCCTGTTGATAATTTTTGGTTAAATGGAGGGACCCCAGTGATGTGTAAAGGCACTTTCAGTTCTCACTTCCCCTGATACCGCCGTCTATGGGTCAGCCCAGAATATTCCTTCACCGTCGCGGTTGCTGCCGTCTCTAGATTGCGTGTGCTGCCAAGCTTGCCACACCCACTCGGCTTCTGACGCCGTCTAGGCTGGACGCACCTTTGGCCTTGGGAAAGTCTTTTCCTGAGCCGTCTCTTATCCGCAGGGTTAGCTTTGGTTCTTCAGGTTCACTGTGAAGTTCTCTTCCTGCAGGGACCTGGTGCCCAGCAAGCCTGCTCCTCCCCGATCCAGCAAGGCTGGAGCAGACAGGTGCAGCAAGAGGAGGGATGAGGGAATGGGAATGCTGACAGGGTGAAGTCACTAGCTAGTCCTACTGTCTCTCCATCTCTTCCAACAGGACCACTTTCAGGGCCAGCAGAGATGGGACTAGACAGTTGCATTTTGAGTGTGTGTTTTATTAATGAAGGGCGAGACAGCAGAGGAGATCATAATGATATCATAGTATGTCTGATCTAATTATGCTAATCAATTTTTATGGCTCATCAGAGGGAATCCCGATGGGCTTGTGTCAGGAATTCCCCAGAGATCTGGAGAGGTTGCTCCAAGACTTGGAGGGCTGTTGGGAGGACATCCCAAGACTTTACAGAGTTGGGAAGCTTCTGTGGTCCCAGGCCACCATCTGTCCCATCCAGTGGAATGGCTGGGTGGCGGTGGGTGGTGGTGGGGGGGTGTTGCCCTGGGAATTGGGGAAAAACCTCCAAAGAGAATGGATCTGGGAGGGACCAGGAGTGGAGAGGTGGGGGCTGCCAGAGCTTGTGACTCCAGAAGGAGCAGCGGAGGCTCCCGGGTGGGTAGGCTGCTGGATGCGCTGTGTGTGTGGCTCCTGGCCTACTCTGGTGGCAGAAACTGCAACCTAACTGCATACCAGAGTCCTGTGAAACAGGGGCCTTGCCCCGTGCAGATTCATCCACCATGTCGCCTCCCGCTGCTCTCTGCTCTCTTCCCACCCATAGACTTCCAAGCACACTTTTAACCCCACAGATTTCATTTCCCCTGCGTTAGCCTGAGAACTACCCAGTTCCTGAGCCGTCTCTGACCTACAGGGTTAGCTTTGGTTCTCCAGCTCCACTGTGCAGTTTTCCCTGTGTCTTCAGTTCTTATCTTGCTTTCCTTCTGCCTGGCTCTCCTTCCCCAAGAACTGTGCCTATTTTCATGGCTGGTCTAGACTCCACTTGCATATGGGCAGGTAACATATTGGTTATTGAAGGCATCCTGGGAAGACCCCAAGATAAATAATCCTCCTTTCACCTCATGCCTAAAATTCCACACGTCATTTATTTATTTGTTTTGGCTTAAACTGCAAGTTCTTGTACAGAGCCCATCTTTCCTGGGCGTGTGAGGGAGGGTGTATGGCGTGCTGTGCTATCACCCATCATATCTGCCGGGGGAATCATTTCCAACCCCTTTCTTGAGGGGAGTTGTTGAGGGTGGTAGGGAGAATGGTGGCCACATTGTCATATTTTGACCAGCACTGCCCAGAGCCGTGTCGCCCATGGTCACGTGTAGGACACACCAGTGTATCCCTCTGTCTTTGTGCAGCTGGGTCTGCCGACTCTGGGTTTAGGGCCTCTGGGCAGAGCACACGCTGTCCCTGACTGGCCTCCGGTCTTTCTGCTCTGCCAGAGGCCAAGCTTAGCAGGGAAGGGCTCTGAGACAAACATGTGCTGACTGGGTGGCCCAGAGTGCCTCCTTAGGGCTGGTGGCCTGAGTCTCAGGGGTTTGGGTGCAGGGGAGTAAGGAGAACAGGGGTGGAGCCGTGGGTGTGGAGAAGGCAGCCAGAGTCTGGCAGAAGCTAGTTTGTGAACATGAGGTATATTCCTACTGGGGCCCTGGGCACTCTGTTGTTGAAGTGTGGGGCTCAGAATTTATCACCAAGAGCAGTCATTGGCTGTATTAGTTTTCTATTGCCGCCATGACAAATGATCACAAACTTAGGGCTTAAAACGCAAACCTATCATCAGACAGTTTTGTAGGTTGGAAGTCCAGCTGAGCTAAGGTCAAGGTGTCAGCAGGGCTGTGTTCCACTCTGGATTCACTTTCTGCATTCACTTGCCCTTTCCAGCTTCTGGAGTTCTTCAGCTCATGGCCCACTTCTTCTGTCTTCAAAGCTGGCAACCTTGCATCTCTCTGACCACATCTTCCTTTGTGACCACAGCCGGGAAGGGTTTCTCTGCTTTTAAGGACTCATGTCATTAGACAGAGCCCATCTGGACAGCCCAGGATAACTCAAAGTGCTTAACCTTACTTACAGCTTCAAAGTCCCTTTTGCCATGCTAGGTGACCTACGCACAGAGTCTGGGGGTTAGCACGTGGCCGTCTCTGCTGGTACACTATTCTGCATACCACTGTAGTAGTATCCAGACAAGCCTGAGCAAGACCCTAGGAATGAGCTGCTGGGAAGGCCTGGCTCCCACAGAGCAGGGACTCTGGGACGGGGACAGTTAGGGAAGAGACATAGCGTGATATTACTGTGACTGGACTTTCAGCCTTGCTTTGGGCAGTGTGGAAGTGTGATGGCTAGATGCTCATAAACTCATTTCTTCTTCCCAGGGGCACAGCTGACATAAGCCTTCCTTATAGTTGTGTGGGGCCACAGGACTGAGTTGCGGCCAGTGAAATGTGGGTTGAGCTAAGGCGTGCTACTTCCAGGCACTGACCATGTGATCCTCCACACTGGCAGGATGCACAAGACCCAGGGGAGGCTGCTGAGCGCTGGTGATGGAGAATCAGCCAGACAGAAGACATCTGTGTGGGAGCTGTGACCTTCCCACACGTGTGGGATCACAATATGAATGACAACAAGACTCTATAGTGTTAAGCCATTGAATGATGGGATTCTTAGCTACCGAAGTTAGTCTCCCCTGAATAATATAGATATTGATGCCAGAAGTGGGTGCTTCCATAATAAAAATGCCTACAACATGGGATATTGGCTTAATAGTCAGGCTGTGGGTGGGAGGAGACACATCCAGGAGGCTGGAAGGCTGTCAAGCCCTGTGTTGTTGTGGCAAAGTGTTTGGTAGAACTTCACAGTGATGATCTGGAAGGGAGACCATGTGCCTGAGATTTTAGCACTAGGGGAAGTGTTTAGAAAATAGAACATTAGCAGTGTGTGTATATTTATGTGTGGTGGGCTTCTATTGTCTGCCTGTGGCAAAGTATCACAAGAAGAAGGAAGTTAGGAAATAATGAGCTGATTTAAAAGTAATATAAAAAGGGAGTAAGAAGAATGCAAAAGTGTGGTGCCTCAAACATGTTCCAACTATTATTGCTGTGTAACAAATTACCCTAAAACTTAGTGCGTAAGCCATTTCTTACACTCCTGGCATCTGTGCATCAGGAATTCCAGCAGGACACAGCAGGGACATCTCGTCCCCGCTGCACAATGTTTGGGGCTCTGCTGGAAGACTTGAAGCTGGTGACTGGAATTATCAGAAGGCTGGTTCACTCGTGTGTTTGGCAGCTGATTCTGGCTGTTGCCTGGAGACTCAGTGCCTGTCCACATAGACTTCTCCCTTTGGTCTCCCCATGTGGGTTCATTTGAACTTCCTCACAGCGTGGTGGCTGGGTTGCCAGGCAGAAGTTCTATCACTTTACCACCTGGTCTCGGCAGTCAGGTGGTGTCACCTCTGCCTGATGCCAGTTGTTATTACCAAGTCACTAAGGTCAGCCCATATGCAGAGCAAGGGGAATCACGCTCCACCTCATGGTGGGCTGAGTGTGAAGGCTCTGGGAGAACACGTGACGTTGGCAAGATTGTTATGGCCATGGCCAGTTTTGGGAAAATCCAGTCTGCCACAGAGAGGTTGGAAAAGCTGGCTGCTTCCTTAACAGTAAGGGATGGGATTGAGAAACATTGAGACAGAGACCCAATAACGTGTTTCAATTGAAGAAAGTGATTTAATCCTGGAGCAGAAAGTTAGATTGGGATGTAGCTGTCCCATTCAAGGCTACTGTTCCACATAGTCTCAAGACAGCCGCTGAGAACAAGAGAGGTGGGAGGGTAAGGGAGGAAACAACAAAATCAAGCACATTTTAGAATTATGACTAGGAAAGAATCTTGAGAGTGTTTGCTTTGCAAATGGAGCTGCCTGGAAGCAAATGGATCAGACATGATTAAGTTTTTGAGTTCAAAAGGTCCACTAGAGGACTCTAAGACCCTACAAGATAGGGGAGCCAGGGATGGAAGGAGCCCAGACGCTCCTGACCCCCACACCTGCTCCCAATCATCCCTACTGGTCCACAGTAGACTGGGATACGAGCAAGAAATAAGCCTTTGGGGTTTCTGTAAATAGCAGTTAGTCTACCCTGACTAATACAAGCTGTTTTCCTGGCATATCCTTTGAAGGAATAGTAAATAACATTTGTAAGTGAGTCCACTTCTCTAATGGCCTGGCACACCAATTCCCTGCCTCTCCCACTCCCGCCAGCCACGGCTGATTACTTCAAGGATGTAGAGATGACATAAACCAAGCCAGCCGGATTACGGACCTTGGGCATTTGGAATTGGGAGTTTAGCAGGCTGGTGTTTTGCATTTAGGATGAGATAAGCCCAGTGGATCTGGTGGGCTATGCAGCCGCTGCCTGCTGCTACACACAGAAGCAGGGGCCTGGGCTGCAGAGATGGCACTGCTGAGCAGATAGAGTGAGAGGACGCCGTGCCCTGGGCTGTCAGGGAGGCGTCCCAGTGCTAGCCTGTGTCCCAGCTGTCATTTCTTGGGTTCTATGAGGTTCCTGAGTCATCTGATGAATTCCCTCTGGCCGAATCTAGTTTTAGTGAGTTTCATTTATCATAAATAAGTGTTGACTGAGACACAAGCAACAAAGAAGAGTGATCATGATATTTTGGGTGGAAAGAGGTTACAAATAGATGGTACATTATGATTTTGAACTTGTGACAGTAATTATTGTATAGATATATAAGAAATGTAGAGTAGACACCAACATATAAACAAGGGTTATCTCAGGAGCTGGAGGAGAGTATAGCTAATTGGTATTTAATTTTTCCTTTTTGCTGAGAATGTATATTGCTTATATTGCTTTAGTAATCTGAAAAAAATCAGGTTTCTTTTATATTATAGATTTGGGGGTACATGTGCAGGTTTGTTACAAGGGTATATTATGTGATGCTGATGTTTAGGGTACAACAGAACCGTTCGCCCAGGTACTGAGCATAGCACCCAAGAGGGAGTTTTTCACCCGTTGCCTTTCTCCCTTCCCCTCCTCTAGTAGCTCCTACTGTCTACCGTTTCCATCTTTATGTCCATGAGTCCCCAGTGTCTAGCTCCCACTTACAAGTGAGAACATGTGGTATTTGGCTTTCTGTTTCTGCATTAATTCACTTAAGACAACGGCCTCCAGCTGCATCCATGTTGCTGCAAAGGACATGATTTCATTCTTTGTTATGGCTGCATAGTATTCCATGGTGTATGTGTACCACATTTTCTTTATCCAATCCACCACTGATGGGTGCTTAGGTTGATTCCTTGTCTTTGCTGTTGTGAATAGTATTGTGAGGAACATATGAGTGCATGTGTCTTTTTGGTAGAATGCTTAATTTTTTTCGGGGGGTTTATACCCAGAAATGTGATTGCTGGGTAAAAGGGTAATTCTATGTTTAGTTCTTTGAGAAATCTCCAAACTGCTTTCCACAGGGGTGGAACTAATTTGCATTCCCACCAATAGTGTACAAACGTTTTCTTTTCTCCACAACTTTGCCAGCATCTGTTATTTTTTGACTTTTTAATGATAGTAATTCTGACTGGTGTGAGATGATGTCTCACCGTGGTTTTCATTTGCATTTCTCTGATGATCAGTGATGCTGAGCATTTTTTCATATGTTTGCTGCTTGTATGTTTTTTTTTGAGAAGAGTCTGTTCATGTCCTTTGTCCACTTTTTAATGTTTTTTGTGAGTTGAAAGTCAGGGATTTTTTTTTTTTTTTTTTTAGATGGAGTCTTGCTCTGTCACCAGGCTGGAGTGCAGTGACATGATCTAGGCTCACTGCAACCTCAGCCTCCCAGGTTCAAGTGATTCTTCTGCCTCAGCCTCCTGAGTAGCTGGGACTACAGGCATGGCCACCACACCTGGCTAATTTTTGTATTTTTAGTAGAGACAGCATTTCATTATATTTGCCAGGCTGGTCTCAAACTCCTGACCTCGTGATCCGCCAGCCTCCGCCTCCCAAATGAAAATCAGTTTTTAAATATATGACCTACCTGAAAAGGAAACTGAGGAACACAAAACAAATTGAAAAACAGTTGGCAGATTTCTGGTTGGCAGGCTTTCACGTGGGCATGTCTCCCCTTGTAGAGGGGCCTTGGGTTTCCCATTCTGCACCAGCTGTGAGCCTCATTCAGTGGCCCTCTGTCCCTGTATTCTACCACAGTTCAGCTGGGCTGCAGACTCTAGCTGTTAGGAAGATAAAGACATTTGCCTTCTTAGGACTGGACCTCACTTCATCTGTGGCAACTTGGCCTCTTGGCTACTCGCTGTGGTCACCAAAGGTCATTTTGGAAAATCCAGGAGACTTCCCCTGCTTTTGTCTTTCCCCAGCTCTCCCCCTTCCCTGGCTTCTTCCCATTTTCCTTCTGTTTTTATGCTGCCAGCTCTGAACCCTGGAAGTTCTGCTCTCTGGCCCGACTGGCTCTGCTGAAGGATAGCTGGCTAGCTCTTCGGGCTGGCTTTTACCTTTGTGCCTTTTGGATTCTTTAGCTTTTGTTTCAGCCTTGTCCTGTCTGGCTTGGATACATCTTCCCAGGAGCCAGTTGGCTTGGATTCGTCTCATTTCCCAAAGCAGAGATGATTGGCCCAATTTGGCCCAGTGAACGTCCCCTGTCTTCCTATCTGCCTCTGAGAGGCATGATACTTCAGAGTGCTCAGAATCTCATTGCAAAAGCAGCGTAGTGCAAACTCACAGCAAAAGGAAGACCCAGGCCATGAGCAACAGACCCTCTCCCGGCCCGCTCCCCGAGCTCCCCGCCAGGCTCTTCTCCCGAAAGGACACGGGTAGTCTCCTGGCTTCAAAGGATTTAGGATGTCTGCCAAAATGGAATTGTCCCAGCTCTGTGCAAAATGCTGCTAGTTGAAAACTCCTATTTTGAAAATGCTGATGAAATTTTCATTTTATTGTTTGTTTTAATTATCGTCCTCTTATTGCCTTGCAGCAATGTTCTCTCCCCCCTTCAGGAATGTTAGTGCAAACACAGCTGCATCCTCGGGCTCCTGCAGAAGGGGCCTAGAAGGAGTGAAACAGACTGCAGGCAGGAAATGAGTTTGACCCGAGCTGTCTGCGTGGGCCCGGGGTTTGGGAGTGTCTCCATGGTGAGAATGCACCAGCAACAGGAGTAGGCCCCCCGTGGGACATTGTCACTGACCAGTGCTCTTGGGGCCTCCCTGTCCATTCTCAGAGATGACTGTCCTTGATGGGGAGGTAGAGATGTGTTTTCAGTCTTCTTTTTGGGAGATGGAAGATTTATTTAGGAAATCAGAAGTTGCAGCTAAGTAGGAATCCATAGTTGATAGTCACTGAAGCACACTTTGGAAATGACTGGGTTGCTTTAAAGGATATCTGTGTTTACACCTGAGGCATTGTGTATTGTTCATGAGGATGTTGTGTCACTTACCAGTCAGGATCAGCAAATACGGCTTTCTGGGTCTTGTACCTGTGTAGGTCCTAGTGATGCACTGCCTCACCTGCGCAGGGCAGGCTTTTCAGATCTTCTGCCTATCACAGGGACGTTGTGGAGAATACAGCAGCTCTCCCAAAACACAAATGTCATTGATAATAACAATTATGAGCCTAAAAACCTATAAACCAAAAGAAGTATTATTCCCACTCCTACCCCTATTTCCATCCCAGAGAACCAAGGTGCTAAGAAGTTAAGTGCTACGTTTAACGTCACAAAATAGCAGAGTCTGGAGTAAAACTCATGACTGGCTTCAAGGCTCATGTTTCGTTTCTGTCACACAGGCCTGAGTCAACCAAAAAGCACAACAGAACTCAACACAACAGAACACTTTGTTGCTGCTTGAAGGCTGCAGATAGCTTTCTAACCCTGCACCGTGGGAGGTGTTTCATCATCCGGTTTTTCAATTCCCCTTGGATTCACTCTTTTTAGATGCCTAGACTGTGACAGTGTGAGGTGAGAGACCTCACTTAAGGGTGTACAAATCCTCTGAATATGTTGATACTTATTTTGATGTAATGGGATTTGGTGGGAGCTTTGCTAGGGAAATCCTGGGTTAGCGTGTACTGATGGCAGTCAGGGAGTTTATGTGACAGCTGGAAAAGATACTGCTTAACCATCAATATGAAGAAGGATTAGGACAACACCTTGGATTTTGTCGTGGGTGGCCGCCCTGCGGAATTAGGGTTCAACATTCAACCTTATGTTCATTAGGTCAGTCTCCTGTCCTTCTGCCTCTCCTACTCCCAGCGCCCCGCCCATTCTCCTGCTGCTCGGGAAGACACAATTACACACGTACTGTTATATTTTCAGAGCACACAGGACTGTGTACTGAAGGCTTTCTTCTGCCTGTCTTTATGGATCCTTTGAAATTTCATTGTCTCATTAGAGGATCGAATTCAGTGAATGCTTTACAATTAGGTTTTTATGGATAAGAGATGGGAGAAGTACCAGTATCACAGTATCCAGTTGCAAATATCATTTATTAATCTGAGAAGGCAGAGGGATTTAGGGCTTTCTGAGTCAAACACTGAAAAGCTGAACATTTTCAGTCTTTAAAAGCTCAGGAACTGGGCCCACAGGCCAGCAGGATCACTTCCTTGCCGTGTAAATTCATGTTTTAGCTGAAGGTCCTTCTCAGTGCAGGAAGAGGCCTTTGTCAAAAGCAGGCTCAGTATGGCAGCTGTCCCAGGCCTGGCCCCATTTCCTTCCCTCCCCACTCCTCCTTTCTCGTGGTGGCTTTCTCGCTCTTTTTCTTGGTGTGGGGCTGGGGCCTCTTGGGACTTATCAGGTGCACCCATTCACTGGGCTTCACTGTATGAGATGGGGCTCAGCTGGAGGCAGCAAGTGTGGGGGGAAGAAAGGGCTGATTGAATTTGCTTTGGGACCAGCTCCAAGTCCTGCAAGGCTTGCAAATGTTTAGGGGGTGATTTCCATATCACTCTAAAGTTGCTTGTCTTTCTCCCAAAGGGAAAGGCTGCTGCCAAAAGTGGAGGACTTAAAGCTGGAGGCCGCCCCAAAGACGGGGAAATGAAGAAAACGCCGTTTCTGGAGCTCCCTGAGGTGAGTGTGTGCGCGCGAGTGCACGTGTGCAAGTCTTTGGCTCCTTGTTAATTCCCTATAACAGATCACAGTGCCGAGGAGAAGCCAGGGCGTCTCTAGGCATTTGGCCAGCAGGAGGGGCACAGTGTGATGCCTGGAGGGGAACTCTTGGAAGAAAATGGAATGCTGTAAAGTGGGAATCTTGGGTACTATGGGATGACAGGCGGGGCAGGGTGGCCGCGAGTTTGGAGTGAGCGTCTGTGAAACGAAGCAGATGAGGAAATTCAGCAGGAGGAGTCTGGATGGGTCCTTCACAGTTGGCTCCGCCGAAATCCCTTTAGGAAGTCACTTGCTGGCTTCGTCCCACGTAGTTTCTGGGCTGTGGGTGGAGATCATGATCCTTTTGGAGCTCTCTGGTTCATAATTCTGTGGAGGAGGAAGATACCAAGATGAATCAGCTGCTGTCCCTGCCTGTGAAGAGCTTGTGGCTGAGCGAGGGAGACAGGTGCAAGGCTTGGAGAGACTGTGATATATCGGCCATGTCTGACTTGGTGGGAGGAAGAGCACATGACTTCTGAGGTCCTTTCTAATTCTGAGGTTCTGTGTCTTTACAAAGCCACGTCAGTGAAGTAATTCATTTATTTCTTTGATTACGTAGCAGTTACATGTTAAGTACCTTTAATAAGCCAGGCCCTGGGGCTGTACTGAGAAAAAAGACTGACATTCCTCTACAAATGTGGAGTTGAGAGTTTTAACAGGTTTTGAGGAGGTGGTTACAAGAGCGTTTGGTATAAGGAAGGATCAATATACATGACACCACACTCAGGCGGAGCCTCCTCGGGGTCCGGGATGGCTTCTTAGAGCAAGCGACGTTAATTCATACCTGATGAGGATCGGCTGGGGGAAATGGGACAAGAAGGTGTTTCCTCAGTGACATCTTCAGGGAACAGAGAGCAGGGTGGCTGGAGAGGGAAAAGCTGGGGAGAAAGTGAAGACGGATTTAGACAGGAAGGGAAGCAGAAGCCAATTACATCTGGCTTTGCCCTGGATTATCTTTATCTTCAGAAAGGGGAAGTGATGAAAGGCTTTAAGGAGGAAACCATGACTCCATCAGGTCAAAAGTCACTCTTCAGAGAGGTCTTTTCTGACTGCTTCCATTGAAATTGTGTTTCCCTGATTAAGCAATCTCGAAGTACACAGAGCTTTTCCTGCAGAGCACTTACTTAACTTACAATAAAACTCTTTTTCATGTTTATTTTTTTAATGGCTGTCTCTCCCCAACGCTAATGCAAGGATCGCTGCGGCTTTCCTGGCCAGTCTCTGGCCAGTGCTCCTCCCACTGGCTGGCCCCTGTGGAGATGCAGTGATGATGGGTGAACACAAATTGGGTTGGTGGTGTTTAAGGATTCCTCTACCTGAGTTGGGAATAGCTCTTTCAGAAGACCAGATGAGAGGGAAATGAAGGTTGAAATAGGTGAGAGGCGGCAGTGACAAATGGAAAGATGCGGCAAAAACGGAGAAGCCCTCAGCGGGGGTAGAAGCCACAGGATGTCGCTGTAGGGTGGACGAGAGGAAAGGGAGAGGGATGATGCCTGGGGTTCTGGCTAGTGAATGAATAATGCTGCCATTTATTGAGAGAAGAGCTCCAGAAGAGAAGCCTCTAAGTGATTGGGGGGTGGAGAAGGTGAGTTCTGATCGAGGCCAGCTGCCCCCATGGCCAGCTTCAGGGTCACATTTGGCTTCTTTCATCTTCCACGTCAGCAGTCTCCTCACAAGCTCTATAACTGTCCCCACCCCCATCCTCTGTATGAGGCTACTTTTCCATCTGGCTCTCATATGTTCGTTGAGTTTGTTGTCCATGACAAGAATCCAATGTGAGCAATTACCTTTTTTTCAACTCTTCAGATGGTCACTCAAGAAGTAGTGTGGGAAAGACCACAGGAGACTGATTTAGCCTCACGCACATTCCTTATTTCTGTGCAGGCTTCTGTTCTAATTCTTGCCCACTTAAACTGGGTTGATGGTTGGGGTGGGGAAGTATGTGTTTTATCCAAACCTTTCTTGAAATCCTGTCCTGCCCACAAACCCCTAAAAGGGATCCTTTTTTATTATAAAGTGAATTGAATTAGAAGTAGGCATCTACCCAAGGCCAACAAACCCATGGACTTAGCAGGGGATAATCAGATACTCTCAGAAATTTGAGCGGAGACACGGAGATGTGGTCAGTGTAGGGTCTTAAGTTGAAAAGCCAAATAGACCAGGGGCTAGGGTGCTTTGAGGGCCCGTGAGAATATAAGACCCATGGTGGAGAGATGAAATAAGGTAATCAATTTATAGAAAGTAGACATTCGAGACCAACTGGAGGAAGGGAGAGAGGAGACCACTTTCCAGTTCTTATGGGGTCCAGCTATATTTCTTTTCATGGGCATGAAGGACCTTATTCTTTTTCTCCTCACGTGTCAACTGTGATCTTTAGAGAATGAGAATTTTACCACTTCTCCCTGTAGCAGCAAGCTCGGGACAAAGCTTCCACTTTTTGTCTTTACCTATTTATATTTTTTAATTTTAAAAGAATTGTGGAATGTTGCAGATGTACAGACAGATAAAGAGAATAATGGAGTGAACACCTGTATTCTCATCAACTAGATTTACCAAATCTTAGCATTTTCCCTATCCCCATATTTCATTGAAGTTCCATGTACTTCTCCTCAATCACATTCTCTTCTTTCGCTTTCTCAGAGGTACCACTGCTCAAAATCTGTTTCTTATTAAATGTAATTTTCCATGTTTAACATGCCCATCGACATTATAAAGTATTGTTTTTTCTTGCCGTTCAACTTTATATAATTGGTTTTATTCTGTAAAAATGACGTAACTTTTTCTCACTCAACATTATATATTTTAGATTTGTCCATGTTATTAACTGTAGGTTTAACGTTTTCTTTCTTTTTTTTTGGAGATGGAGTCTCACTCTGTTGCTCAGGCTGGAATGCAGTGGTGCGATCTTGGCTCACTGCAACCTCCACCTCCCGGGTTCAAGCGATTTTCCTGCCTCAGCCTCCCAAGTGGCTGAGATTACAGGCGCACACCACCACGCCCAGCTAATTTTTTTTTGTATTTTTAGTAGAGATGGGGTTTCACCACGTTGGCCAGGCTGGTCTCGAACTCCTGACCTCATGTGATCTGCCCACCTCGGCCTCTCAAAGTGCTGGGATTACAGACATGAGCCACCACGCCTGGCCGGTTTAGCCTTTTCATTTTCACTGCTGTAGAGTATTCTGTTGCATGAATATATCACAATTTAACCATTCTTCTGTGGATGATCTTTCAGATTGTTTTCTGAGTTTTTTCAATTACAGAAAGTGTTACAGAAAATCTTCTCATGCACGCCTCCCAGGACACACACATGGGGCTTCCCTAGGGAATGTACTTACAACTGCAGGTGCTAGATCTTAAGGCTGTGCACATCTTCGACATAGCTAGATTTGGCCAAATTCCTTTCCAAAGTGGTTGTTCTAATGTTGCCTAGCTGCACATTCCAATTGCTCCATATTCTCACCAACATTTGGTATCGTCAGGCTTTTTAATCTTTGCCAAAGATGGATGTGAAATAGTAGATCACTGCTGCAAATTGCATTTCTATGATTAATAGTGGAGTTGGCCATATTCTTACACATTTCCCATTTTTGCTTTTTTTCTTATGAATTGCCTCTTGATTCCAGTTGCCAATTTTTCCATGTTTTTTTTTCCCCTTTTGCTTCTTGAGTTGGGATTTTAATATATTCTGGATATAGATATTTTGTTAATTATATGTCCGGCATATGCCTTTTTCTTGTATGAGGTTCTTCTTTTCAATTTGTGTAAAATAACTTTTGATGTTCATAGTGTTTCCATTTTAATGTGAAGGCCTCTTTATGGCTTGTGTTTTTTGTGTCTGATGCAATCCTTCCTTCCTTACCCTGAGGTCATCTAGTGTCTTGAATTTTTGTCTGAAGGATTTTAAAAAGATTTGCTTTTGCATTTAGCTTTAAAATCCATATGGAATATACCTTGGTATGGGGTGAGGAATATAATTTGTTTTTCATCCACGGGAGCACCTAGTTGTCACAGCACCATTTATTCATTATCCCATACTTTACTGAGTGCCTTATGTCATCTCTCTGTCATGTACCAATTTTCATTATATTTTAGGCTCTATCTGTCAGCACTCCATTTTGTTTTACCTGTTCTGCAGCAATGCCACACTATCTTGACTATTGCTTCATGATGTCTTAATATTTGATTTAATAATTACTTTCACTTTGTACTTCTTCAAAAATTTTAGTCAATTTTTGTTATTTTGATTTTCTGTCTATACTGTAGAATTAACTCGTAATTCTTGAAGACCCATGTTTGCTTTTGATTGTATTATAAATTATATTTACAGATGAATCGATTTACAAAAACTTTATAGATTAAGTTGAGAATTGACAGTTTCATAATATTATCTTCCCACCTGTGAAAATGACATACCTCTTTCATTTGTGTTTTCTTTAATATGTTTCAATAAAATTTTATTATTTTAAGCAGAAATGTAATATGTATCTTTCGTTATTATTCCTCTACACCATTAACATTTTTGTACTCTTTCATTATCTTTAAGAATTATTAAATATTTTTAAAATATCCTTGCTGGTATATAGAAACACAATTGATTTTTATAAATAGATTATATCTATGACAAACTTGCTGAACTTTCTTATTGGTTCTGATTCTTTTCTATTTATTAATTTTTTCTCAGGTTTAATTCTTTTCTTTTTAAAATTTTTTTTGAGTATTACCTTGTTTTTTTTTAATCTTCTTGATACTTAGGTATTTTTTTCAATCTTTGTTTTCTAGTAAATGCATTTTAAAGCTATACACTTACCTCTGAATACAACTTTAGCTGTGTCTTACAAGATTTAATATATTACGTTTTTAGTGTTCAATTGTTAATGTCTTATTAACAGTGACTTACTATATCAAAGGGTTATTAAACAATGGACTGAAATTGGCAGGGTGCAGTGGCTCATGCCTGTAATCCCAGCACTTTGGGAGGCCGAGGTGGGCAGATCATGAGGTCAGAAGATCGAGACCATCGTGGCTAACATGGTGAAACCCCGTCTCTACTAAAAATACAAAAAATTAGCCGGGCGTGGTGGCGGGCGCCTGTAGTCCCAGCTACTCGGGAGGCTGAGGCAGGAGAATGGTGTGAACCTGGGAGGCGGAGCTTGCAGTGAGCCGAGATCGCGCCACTGCACTCCAGCCTGGGAGAAGGAGCAAGACTCTGTCTCAAAAAAAAAAAAAAAAAAAAAAAAAAAAAGAACGGACTGAAATTTCTAACGTATGTATCTTTAGACTGTCTTGGTTTATCTCTTTATTGCTAGTTTTTGTTTAATTACAATTTGGTAAAAATTTGTTTTATAAGATATTTATACTTTAAAATTTTCAGAAATGTTCTCTGTGCTAGTTCAAGTTCTATTTTTATGAAAGTTTCATGTATGTTCTTTGTTGGCACAACGCTCTATATTTGTGTCTATTGGCTCAAACTTGCTTACTTTGTTGTTTGCATCTTCTGTAATGTCTTTTGAAAAAACAGTCTTATTTAGGCAGAGTTGATACACAAAAACCTCCTGCCCACGTTTAATCTACACAATTTGATGACTTTGAGCTTATTATGCATACATGCATGATAGCATCACCGAATCAAGGTCGTAATATATCAATTACTTCCCCGAGTTTCCTTGTGTTACTTTGGGTGCATGTGTGGGGGTTGCAGGACTCAGAGCAGCTAACGTTGTGGACTGGGTGTTAGGAGTCAGTTTGACCAGATGAAGAAATCCCTAGAGACCTGGTAAAGCCCTCCTTTGGGTGTGCCTTGTTTTAAAAGCTAAAAACAGCTAAAAAAAAACAGCTAAGTAAAAAAGCCAAAAAGCTAAAACAGATCTACTTTTTAAACACATTTTTAAGTGCACAATACTATATTGTTAATTATAAGTGCCATGCTGTACAGAAGATTTCTAGAACTTACTTATCTTGCATATTTAATATTCCTTTTGATAACCAAAACTTTATAACTATTGAGTAACACCTTTTCATTTCCACCTCCCTGCAGCCCCTGGCAACACCGTTCTGTTCTCTGCTTCTATGTTTGACTATTTTATGATCTCATATAAATAAAATCGTGCAGTATTTGTCCTTCTATGACCGGCTCAGTTTACGTAGCATAATTTCCTCTAGATTCATCCATGTTGTCACAAATTGTAGGATTTCCTTCTTTTTAAAGATTCAATAATAGTTCTTTGTATGTTTATACTTAATATCTTTATTAATTTAATTTACTTTATTTACTCATTTTGGAAACAAACATCCTAAAATCTCCAAGTATAATTGTAAAATTGTCATTTCCTATGTGAAATTTTGTTGGTTTAAAAAATATTTTGGGGCTAAATTATTATTTGCACAAAACAACAGAATTGTTATAACATCTTGGTGAATTGTTTTGCTGATCACTATTCAGTGGCCCATTATGGTAGACTGTATCATTGTTAAAATATTTATTCCCTGTGCTAAGGGACGATTGTATTTCCCTTCTCCTTGACGTAAGTGTTAGCTGTGTGACTTGGTTTGGGGAGTGACATCTGAATAGAAGTGAGAAGCATCACTTTCAAACAAAAGATTTAAGAACCAGAAGTTGGTTCATAATACCTTTTTCTTTCTTCTTCCATGAGACAGTATTTGTTTTAGATAGAGACGAATCTATCAGGTCGGGTCCAAGGGTCAACATACTGTACAGCAGAGCTTCCCCACTCTGAGATGGATGTGTTGCGTAAGAAGCAAGTCACCGAGATCCTCTGGGTTGTTTGTTATTGCAGCCTAACCTAACCGATCATGACTAATACTTCCAGTTCATTCCTACTGATGCCTTTGCCTTAAGGTCAGTTTTGTTTATCAGTATTATAGCAGCTCCAATTTTCTTTGAAGTAGTATTTGCCTGGTATATCCTTTTCAATCTTGTTCCCTTCAGTTTCCCTTCAATTTCTGTGTGTCTCCCATAAACCACATTTAGCTATATTTTGTTAGTGTGTTTTATTCCATTCTGGGATGCCCTTTCCATTTAAATTTATTGTTTTTACTAATGTATTTCTTCTGTCTTATTTTGTGATTTCCATTTATTATTCTTTTACTTTTGCCTTTCTCCTCCCATCATTTACAAATGGGTGTAGTGGGACAAATAGCCTTCAAAAAGATACATCCTCTTCCTAATCTTCTGAATCTGTGAATCTTGTTTTATTTGGCAAAAGAATGTGATTAAGGATCTTGAGAGGAGAAGGTTGCAATGTATTATCTAGGTGGACCTTATATGCAATAACGTGTATCTTTACGAGGAAGGCACACACAAGAGGAGGTGGCACTGTGACTGTGGAGCAGAGACTGGAATGATGTAGACCCAGGTCAAGGAACGGTGACAGCCACCGGAAGCCGGGAGAGATGAACAACAGGTTCTCCCTTAGAGCCTCCAGAGAAAGTGTAACCCTGCCAACACCTTGATTTCGAACTTCTGGCCTCCAGAGATGTGAGAGAATAGGCTTCTGTTGTTTTAAGCTACACAGTTTGTGGTTATTTGTCAGAGCAGCCCCAGGAAATGAATACAACTAGCAATAATAGTGTTCTTATCCCACAGGGTTATCGTGAGGATTAAATGAGATAATGCAAGAAAGGGGTTATCAGTGCCTGGCCTGCATTAAGTGCTCAGTAGTTGTTAGCTATTATTCTATTTATTATTTTTTGTTAGCTATTACTCTATTTATTATTATTATAGTTGTTAGCTGTTATTCTATTTATTATTTTGAGTAAAAATAGGTTTTGGTCCAGTTCTGTAGAAGAGCCTGAAATGGTGACTTTTATGCAAGGTATTTATTGAGGGGGTAAAACCTGTAAGAGAATGAAGGAAGCAAGATAGGGAATATAGTAGGAAGGAATGATATTCGGCTTCCCCAATACCAAATCTGTGTTAGCCAGGGTTCTCCAGAGACAGGTCCATTAGGATATGTGTGTGTGTATAGACAGATAGATAGATGAGAGAGAGAAAGAGACAGAGAGATTGAGAGAGAGAGAGAGAGAAATTCAGAGAGAGAGAGAGAGAGAGGGAGAAAGGAGAGTGGACTTATTAGGGGAATTGGCTCACATGATTATGGTGGCTGAGAAGTTCCATGACAGGTCATCATCTGCAGGCTGGAGACTCTAGGTTGGCTCAGTCCAAGTCTGAAGGCCTCAGAGCCAGGGCAGCTGATGGCGTAACTCAGTTCGAGGCCAAAAGCACTAGGACCCTGGGGGGCCACTGGTGTCATAAGTTCTGGAGTCCAGAAAGCAGTGCATTTGGAGTTCTAACGTCCAAGGCAGCAGAAGAAAAGTCTGTTCCAGCTCTCAGAGTAAAACAGCAGTTCACCTTCTGTGGTTGTTTTCTCTGGGCCCCCAGCTGACTGGATGGTACCTGCCAGCACTGAGGGCAGAGGATCCCCCAGTCCACCTAGACTCACACTCCAGTCTCCTCTGGAAACACCTCAAGATGCACCCAAAGGAGGGCTTTACCAGGTCTCTAGGGATTCCTTCATCTGGTCAAAGTGACACCTAACATCCAGCCCACACGTCCACCCCTTGACAACCTGGCACCCATACACACCTCCTTAAATCTTTCTTAATTTCCGAGTAAGACAATAGCAAGGCAATAGTGCCACCTAACATGGTGAAACCATTCTGCATACAACTGAAAATGCTCCACTCTTTCCCCAGAATTCGGCTTTCAGGATTTCAACATTTGGGATTTTAATCTTTTGGGATTGTGATTTTTGGGATTTTAGATTTGGGGATGTTGCTCTTTTGGGATTTCAACATTTGAGACTATGGAATTTTGGATTGTGTCTTTTGGGATTATGATCGTCACCACAAGACAGGGCAAGGGGAGAGCCTGACGCTTAGCTGCGAGGCAAAAGCTGGAGTCCAGCCTCGTCATGACCCAATGGGGGTCGCTGAGCACAGCCAGCGTTGTCCCACCTTCAGGCAACAGAGCCAAGCTCTTCCACTCTTGTATCGATTAGTCATTGTGTGGGGGCAGTAGGGGATGGGGTGACAGACTGTGGGGTAACATGGCCCCTTGTCTTTCCAGTGAGGCGGGTTATGGTCAGCACCGGCTGGCAGCCTTGCTGGTGAATGAATGGCACTAGACCTTGGAGTCCACCTTGCAGGCAGCCAGTTCTGGCTTAGTCAGCTTCATGCAGCTCGTTAATTCCCATCAGTAGCCCCTCCATTCTATGTGCAGGGAGCCTGTCGCCTGCAAGGCCTCATGTCCACAACTGTTTCATTGCCCTCCTTCTGTGCTGCTCTTCTTCAATTCCCTGTTTCTGTTAGTGGGCACCACTAGTCCCCCAGTGGTCCAGGCTGGAAGAATCAGAGTCACCTTAGCTTCCTTCTCTGACCTCGTCTGCCTGATCTAGTCCTGATCTGTGTGCAACCTTCCTCACCTGTCACCCCCTCTCCTTGATGCCAGACATGGCCTAGCCTCTCATTTCTGCTCTCCCATCCTGTTAGCAATAGGTCCTACCAGGTCCCCCTGCCCCCTTCTCCTCTTGTCAGTTTTCCCCTTCTGTCACCCCTCTTTCAATCTATCAGCAAAACCTTTCGGCTCCCTTTAAAGATATTCCCATCTAGCCAGTGCCCCTGGCCTCCGGGGACTTTGCCTCTCAGAGGCTGGACAGCAGCAGTGGGCCTGCTCCTGCTCCCCTAGGATTCATCTTAGCCTGACTGATCAGTAATTTCAGCACTCTGCCTTACTTAGAAATCTCCAGGAACTTCTCAGTGAATTTACAATAAAATCTAAACTACTCTCCCTGGCTCTGGAAGTCCTAAGAGATCTGGCCCTGCCAACTTCTCTGACATCACTCCCTCCATGGTCCTCACTCCCTCCATGGTCCTGTTGCTCACACCACTCTACCGCACTGAAGCCTTGCCTTTTCTCACCTGCCACACCATGTCCATGTCAGGATCCCTTCCTATGCCCTTGCCTGGAAGGCTCCCCCAGATCTCTGCATGGCTTGCCTCCTCCTAGAGTACAGGTCTTTGCTCTAATATGGCTTGCTCAGAGAAGCCTGCTCTGACCCTTCAACTTAAAACCATTCTCCCCTAATTTCCATCACTCTATCTTGCTTGATAGTTTTTCCTTTATGATACATCACTGTCTGAAATTATCTTGTTTATTGATTTTTTTGTTTATTGTTTTCTCTTCCCCTAGAGTAAAAGTATGAGGTCAGAGATTTCAGCTTGTATGCCCAGCAGCTTAAACTGTGCCTGGGTTTACATGCTGGGTTTTTAGTAGATATTGAAGGAGCAAATGGATAGTGTTACTGAATTGACCTCCTGAGAGTGAAACTTTGAGAGTGTCTGATCTGAAAAAAGGCTTTTCATTGTCCTTCAAGATCCTTCAAAATCTGGCCCAAACTTTCTTTATATTCTTATCTTGCATGACACTCTTTCCTATCACTTTTAATCTATCTAAAGTGGGCTTTGTTTTCCACTTTCTCACTGCTCTTTCTCACCTTAGGATTCTGTTCACATCAGTTTCTCTAACCAGCAAGCCATTCCCCTCGTATCCTCAGTTCCTCTTAAAATAACGCATAGCCCATCATCTGCTCTTCTGTAAGGCGGTTGCCTTTGCACATTCCCTTGCCTGGAGAAGCCCTTTTTTTCTCTGAATTTCCATGAGACTTGCACTCTTTTAGGCTGTGACTTGCAGCATTGTACCTAGTAATGTTAGTCATTCACTATATCCTCAGTATCTAGCACCTGCCGCATAGTAGGCACACAATACATATTTGTTAAATGGATGAATATTATAGTTTTGTTATCTTTTTACACTGTAAATGTCATGGAAGGGTCTATTTTGTTTATCTGTGTAACCTCCTACAGCATCTAGCAAGCTTGTTGAATGAGTGAATAAATGAAAGCTATTATTCCCAACTCCAGGTGTAGTTCAACTCAAATAATGAATAAATCTCCCAATTGTCTGGGCCATCTTTTGACATTCCTCTTCCCTTTGGGCACATTGTTTTGTTTACATCCCCATGAATGCTGTGTTCAGAATAGCAATACTAACAACTGATGATTGTGGTATGCAGAATTCTAAGACCATCTGCCAAGATTCCGAGCCGTTGGCATAACCATGTTTTCCCCATTATTTAAAACATAAATCTAGGTACTTCTGTGCAAGGGATTTGCAGATATATTTAAGGCATTGAATCAGTTAACTTTAAGTTAGGGAGATTATTCAGGTGGGCTGGACCTAACCACTTGAGCCCTATAAAACGAGAGAATTTTCTTTGCTCACACACAAAAAAAGAAGTCAGAGATTTGAAGCATTAAGGAATTGGATGCACAAGTATTTCTCTGTTGCTAACTCTGAAGATGCAGGGGACCACTTGATAAGGGATGTGGGTGGCCTCTAGGCCCTGAGGGTGACCCCACATGACAGCTAGCAAGGAAATGAGGACCACAGTCATACAACTGCAGAAAACTCAATTCTGCCACAACCACAGGAGCTCAGAAGCAGATTCTGCTCAGCCGCAGATGGAAACCATACCTGAGGCAACGCCTGAATTTCAGTCCGGTCAGGTCCTGAGCGGGAACCCAGCCTCGCCATGCTCAGACTTCTGACCTACAAAAACCTTGTGATAATAAATCTATGTTGCTTTAAGTTGCTAAGTATGGCACTTTTTGTGACACAACCGTAGGAAACTGATACAGTGATGAGGATGAAGGCATAGAGAAACAACCTTCAAGAAGGACTGGACGAAAGAAAGAGCAACAGCAGTCCCCAAGTTTTGCATCTCTGTCTTATGACTCTGATTCTTCAGCTCCAAGCTCCACAACCACTAACAACTACAGGTCTTGATTCTGTCCCTGGCCACTCAGGTACCCTCTAAGAAAGAGGATTGAGACATGATTAATGAATGAATGTCTTCTTTTTGTCTGGCTTTTGCTTTTAGGCTTAGAATAGAGGTACATGCTCTTTTTCCACTGATCCCCCCTCTAATAAGAGTACCGACCTGAAACAATTGACCTTAAAAAATAAAAATAAGTAACCAGCCCCCAGAGCCCTTGCAGGCAGCATTAGCATTCTTCAGTCTCCCTGGGTTGTGTCCTGGGAGTCTCGGAGAAATGAATCTTATTATTAGTCTGATGCCAGTGACTGCTCCTGACAGCTCCCTCCTCCCTCCCGCAGCTGCCGCGCCAGCACAGGTGTCATGAAGCTGATGGCTTCTCTGGCGTGGGGGGGTGGGGGGCGCGGGGGAAGGTGCATTGAGCCATCAGCTCCAAGCCCGGTACAGGCTCTTGGGAAGCTTGACTCCCACTGAGGGCTTCCACATGTCAGAGAGGCCCCCAGATCTGTGTTCCCTGGACTTTCTCAGGCAGATTTCCCTGGCAGAGTATAAGATAGGTCATTCAGAGGTCTTCAGCATCCCACCTGTTAGTCCTGAGATCTGTCCTCCACACAGAGGCATGCATAGAGTGTATGTGTATATTTTTTTAAATTATGAAGTGAACACATGTGTAAAAAGTAATCATGAAACAAACATTGTTAGCACCTCGGAAGGTCTCTCATTTTTCCCTTTCCAAACACAATCTCTCCCTCCTCACAGACAGAGATAATCACTATCCTGAAGTTCACGAAAATTACTTCCTTGCCTCTAAAAAAAATCCCTCTTTTTGATACCCGTGTATGCATCTCTAAGTAGAGGTAGTCTTACTATGCCTGTTTACAAACTTTATGGAAATGGAATGTGTGCCCTCTTTTGCATCTTGCCTCTCAGCATTGTATTTTTGAGATCTATCATGTTATATCTTAACTGTAGGTTGCTCATTTTCATTGCTAATATTCCATTTTCTGAATATAGCACAATTTATTTATTCTTATCATGATGGTCATTTAATTTAGGTTGTTTTTAGCATTTGACTATTTAAGCTGCACTGCCATGCACATTCTGGTACACATGCACCTATTTACACAGGCAGTGGTTTAGCCAGGCCACGTGCGAGACCACGGCAGTGGGTGGGTATGCTGTGTATGTATCTCCAACCTTATAGAGTATGTCAACCTTCTTTCCAAATTGAATTCAAATGCATCCCCCCAAACAGCAGATTTAATTTTCTGATTCTCTGCATTTTTGCCAGCCACAGGTATATTCGTTTTCTTTTGCTGTATAGCAAATTGCCACAAGCTTTATGGCTTTAAACAACTTAGATGTATCACCTTACTGTTTGCCTGGGCCACAGTCTGGGCACAATTTAATGGGGTCCTTTCTTCAGGGTCTCCCCAGGCTACACTCAAGGTATCAGCCTGGGCTGGAGTCTCATCTGAGTCTCAGGATTCTCTTTCCCCTGGCTGTCGGCAGAATTCAATTCCTTGCAGCTGTAAGACGCACGGACACTGCATCAGCAAGGCCAAGAGAAGCACGCCTCTCGACGTTTTGCCGCATTCTAAAGGCCCCTTTGATTAGGTCAGGCCCACTCGGCATAAACTCCTTTTTGATTAACTAAAAGTTGATGGATTGTTAATCTAATCACAGGACTGCTATCCTATTCACAGATTCTGCCCACAGTCAAGGGGAGGGGATTACACAGGACCTGTACATCATGGGGTGGGAATCTTGGAGACCTTCTCAGAATTTTGCCAGCCACATTTGGTATTCTCAGATTGTTTAAGTGTCAGCTACTAGATCATGTAAATTTTTGAATATCTGAAGGCAAGCAATTTTTCATGTTTATTGATGACTTGCATTTCTCTAGGTGTTTATTTCATATGCTTTGCAGATATTTCTCCAACCTGATTGAGCAATATTCTTCAGTAATAAAATAGTATCATAGATAACACTTATTGAGTGCTTATCCTTTGTCAGCCATTTACATGCATTACCTCTTTTAATATACTTAAAACACTCTGAGTAGGTTCTATTGATTTCTCCATTTCATACATGAGGAAATTGAAGCTCCAAGGAGGTAGGCAACCTAACAAAGGCGTGTGGTAGGGATGTCACCGATTTGATCTTTGAACCAGCCCAGTCTGACTTCAGAACCCATCGTCTTAAACTCTAAGGGAACCTAGCATGCTGATACAAGGGATAAGGGGATTTGCTCCCTGCCATGATAGGCAAATGGTCTCATTTCTTTTATGACAAAAATATTGCTCATATGAGTGAAAGCCTGACCCTTTATATTTTCCAGGTTAAGCCCTGCCTCTTCCTCTTGTTCTGTGGCCTCTGAGCTAGCTGCTTCTCTCCCCTCCAGTCTAGCCAGCACACTGCTGTTACATGGATCTTCTCCAGGCTTCAAGTGCACATGTCTGACCCTACCCAAATCTTATGGGACAAACTGGGACTCTGGCCTCTAAGTCCCTTCTCAGTCTGACCCCAAATTCCTTTCCCAGCCTCATTTCCCCAAACCCTCTTCCCTGGCCCTTGGAAATCACCAGAGTATACACAGCCCCATGCTGTACTCAAGCTTTACCCCTAATTGGGAGCTCTAGTCCCCTGCTGTCCTCCCCATCCCCCACCATTCTACTCATCTCTCAAGGCCCACTTCAATTTATATCTTGTGAATCAGTCATCTCTTAACCTCTCTCTCCTACAGAGATCTTTCCCTCCATCTTATGAGTTCTCATAGCATTTATAATTTTTACCCTTTGACACCTGGTCAGATCTGCCTTGATAATAATACTACCTAATTTTTTACATGTCTCAATAAAATCACTTGTTCATTGCTGATTGGTTATCTCCTGAATGGTTTTCAGTCCTTATTTTACTTGAATTTTCCATAGCATCTTAACCTAGGAAATGAGGACTCATTCTGGAAATTTCCTTCTCTATTGGTTTCTAGGACATCTTTTTCTCTTAATTTTCTTCCTACTTTGGACAGTCCTCTTTGTCCATATCCTAAATGGCTGTTCTTTGGGATTCTGTCTGTGGCCCTTTTCCTGGCTACTTCTTTGTATCATAGCCCTGCTGCACTGCCACCCCATTGGACTCCCTCTCCCACTGGACTCCCTGAGGTCAAGCACGGTGTCCGGTCTTTATTGCATCCCTGGGGCCCAACCCAGACACTTGCAGAGCAGGTGCCTTGCTTTATGCGGTTTGTGAGTTCCCACAGTCTCTCTGACATTGCATTGCATGTGGCAGGTGGCACTCATGGGCGGCTGAGGTGGGACTCATGGTGAACGGATGCGGACAGGGGTACAATTCCTTAAGGAGGACATCCCCTTGGGAATTCCTTTTTCCATTTTTTGACTTGGGGTGTGTCTATATGGGGAATGCTAGTTGTCTTCAAATAGTTAAACTTTAGACAACTCTTTTGCCTTTAGTTCAATTCATACCTTTTGAATTCCCTCAGATTTATTCTGGTTTATTGCTTGTAAGACAGCTGGTGCTCTGTCTCTGACCTAGCTCCCAAAACCAGACATGGAAGCGTAAATCAAATAACTGATATTTGGACACTGAGTTTCTGTCCTCAAAATGTTTCTACATCTCCTCATTTGGTCTTCATTAGAATACTGAATGTACGAATTCATTAATTAAAAAGGTTTCTTGATCTAGGCACTGTCCAGGGTGCTGGGGGAGCCATGGAGAACCACTACCACCACATCACTGGCTTTAATGATTTTGGCAATGCACCTGCTGCCCTTATTCCCATTTGAAGCTGAGGACAGGAAGGCCCTGACAAATTATAAGTTTCCCATGGTTACTCTGTTGGTAAGTGAAGGATCAGGAACTTGAATCCAGATCTTCTTACCCCAAGTCCATATTTTATTGTATCAATTTTCATGGCTAAAACACCTGCCAAACCCTGAAGGTCAGCGGAAATGTGTTTTTCTTGCCATGAGTGGTTTGCAAGTTTTGTCATTTCCTGAAAGAGAAACAGAGGAGCAACAAGAATACTGTTTGAAGCAACACTTAGCTTTTTCTCTCAGGTTCTTTCATGTTGAATGGCCCAGGTTCCAGGAAGATTTATTTTATTTTTCCATTAATGATCCCAGAGCTCATCCAGGCCTGAGGGACTTGAAAACCCCTGACCAGAACCCCTGGACCCCCCAATCTCTGACCATAGGCTGAGGGTAGGGAAGTGTAAGAAGTTTGTCTCCCATACCCGGCACAGCTTGCACACTTATTGCCTTTCTCTGAGTCCTGGGGGCCTCATTGCCTGGATCTCCACCCCCGACCCCGCTAACTTCCCTCAGAGGAAAGCAAAGGTTAACTGAGATCACACAGCCAGGTGGATGCCTGGATTCACTTTCCCTGGGGCTAATTATGGAGCTACATTAGATAAAAGTCAACATATGTTGTAAAAGGCACTGTGTATCATTGCTTGACAGTTTCCAACAATGTGCTCATGTAACAGCTGTCAAAGGCAGTGCTAGAAAATGAGGAATATGTTGATTTATGTATATCAGATCTGTCCTCACGCTCTGTAGTGGAGCGGACCAGGCAGGCTCAGCTCTGTGGGTGGAGACTCCAGGAGGGGCGGCCAAGGAAGGAAGGAAATTCCCTTAGTTCAGAAGTGCCTGGAAGGGATGGCTGAAGCCTGAAGCAGCTGCCACTTGCTGAGGTCCTTTGCAGTAAAATTGCCTAGGGGACATCTGTTCCCTTTTTACAATAGAGAGAAAAGTAAAATCCATCTCCTAAGGAGCAGGGGCTGCTAAGGCAACCTCCTGTGCTGTCCTTGGTCTACTGGATGGGACGTATGGTCACACTACGGAGGAAATGTCTGCCCCATTTTACATGGCTTTTGGGAAAGGGGGTTTCTCTTAAAGTAACTGCTTTGAATTTTCTTTATAGTTAGGGCATTTAAAACAATTAGTTAATTAATTTAAAAGATGTTTAATTGACAAATAAAGATTGTATATATCCAAGGTGTATAACATAATGATTTGATATATGAATACATGGTGTCATGATTGCCACAACCAAGTTAATTAACATTTCCATCACCACCCTTGCTGATTTCCAGCGTCTGTTTATCTCGTGACTGAAGGTTTGTAGCCTTTGACCAAAATCTTCCCATTTCCCCTATGCCCGCAGCTGCTGGTAACAACTGTTCTACTCTCTTCTTCTATGAGTTTGACTTTTTAAGATTCTATGTGTGGCTGGACGTGGTGGCTCATGCCTGCAATCTTAGCACTTTGGGAGGCCGAAGCGGGTGGATCACCTGAGGTCAGGAGTTCAAAACCAGCCTGGCCAACATGGTGAAACCCCGTCTCTACTAAAAATACAAAAAGAAAATTAGCAGGGCATGATGGTGGGCACCTGTAATCCCAGCTACTCAGGAGGCTGAGGCAGGAGAATCGCTTTAACCCGGGAGGCAGAGGTTGCAGTGAGCGGAGATCATGCCACTGCATTCCAGCCTGGGTGACAGAGCGAGACTCCGTTTCAAAAAACAAAATGAAACGAAACAAAACACCACAAGATTCTACATGTAAATGAGATAATATAGTCTTTCTGTCTCTGGCTTATTTCACTTAGCATGATGTCATCTAAATTCACCCCCGTTATTGCAAACGACAGGATTTCCTTCTTTTTATGACCAAATGGTATTCAATTGTGCATAGATACCACATTTTCTTTATCCATTCATATGGCGATGGACACTTAGGTTGTTCCCATTTTATCTTGGTTGTTGTGAACAGTGCTGGAATGAACATGGGAGGGCAGGTATCCCTTCAGCACACTGACTTCATTTCCTTTGGGTGTAGACCCAGCGGTGGTATTGCTGGATCACATGGTCGTTCTGTTTGTAATTTTTTGAGGACCATCTGTGCAGCGTTCCATAGTGGCTGTACCAATTTACATTCCCACCAACAGTGTGCCACAGCTTGCTTTTCTTGACCTACTTGCCACTGCTGATCTTTCATCTTTTTGATAAGAGCTATTCTGACAGGTATGAGGTGATATATTTCATTGTGGGTTTTTATTTTTTTTTTGGACAGCGTCTCACTTTGTCTCCCAGGCTGGAGGACAGTGGTGTGGTCTCAGCTCATTGCAACCTTACCTCCCCAGTTTCAGCAATTCTCATGTCTCGGCCTCCTGAGTAGCTGGGATTACAGGCACGCACCGCCACACCCAGCTAATTTTTATATTTTTAGTAGAGGTGAGGAGGTTTCACCATGCTGGCCAGGCTCATGTCAATCTCCTGGCCTCCATCTGTCTTGTGTTGGGATTATAGGCATGAACCACCACACTCAAACTCATTGTGGCTTTTTAATGAGCAAACTCAATTTTTTAATTTGTTTTGTATTTTTTCCCCAAATTATGTTAAAAGAGGAAATCAAACAAGTTTTCTCTTGCCTTTAAAAAGCTGTCTCTGTTTTCTGTGTGGTTTTCTCTCGGGGCCATGCAAAGGGACCACTGGTCTCAGAGGATCTGATTATTACGTAGAAAGTCACTTTGGTGTTACTGTTGGAACCCCCACTGCATTCCAAATTTATCATGGGCTTCTCTCTTTGTCCTCATTTTTTTTTGCCTTTCCTACACAACAAGCTCAGTTATAGCTTCCCCCTCTTTAAATGGTAAGAAGTGACTTAGTAAGAGCATTAGGCTTGAAGCATAAAGCAAGCCCCTGAATACTAATGGAAAATTCAAACTCTTAAATAATTACCACTAAACTTGTAGTTCTGGGGAATCTTTCACTAATAAACCAAAACAAATACTTCTGCTTACTTGTTGATGTTTATTGGGACAAAAACAGAAACTCCCTATGTCCTTCCATAGCCTCCAGCACAGTGTCTCTGCGGGTGAGAAGGGGGCAGGATTGCAGAGTGCACCTGGCTTTGTCTAAGGTGGGACTTGTGGTTGGTGAAGTAGCCTGGAGGGCCCTTACTGCAGGCCAGAGGGAAGAGCAAGCCTCCTTTCCCCTCTCGAGGCTTGTCTGTCCTCCATCCAGTTGTGGCACTGATTGTGTTGATGAGGATGTGCTCTGGTTCCTTGTTTACACATTCTGCCGCCACCGTGCTGGCCACATGCACCATGGGGGATGTCAGATGTCCCCCAGTGCCGCCGCATACCCAGGCCCTGGATGGTACACTGTGAGGCATGTCCGTATTAGGCAAATGCTCCTCTGACTCTAGATCTGCTGACCTCCCAGGAGGCTTCCAGGTCATAACCAGGTATAGCCAGACTCCCACCACTGAATCGATTTCTAGCAATCTAGGTAATGGAGAAAGCCACTTGCAGGTTCCCACTCTCATCACTGAGACGCTGTGGGGACAGCTGATTGCATAACCAGCCAATGAAATCTTCACGGGCACTGCACATTCATTAGTGAAGGTTCAAAAAGAAGATTCACAACACACCAAGGGTAATTAACGTAGCCAATTCACAATTTTAATCTGCAAAAGCAGGTGTGCTCTGTCCAGAATAAGTGAGGAAGCGAACAGCAGTGAGCTAGCTGCAGGGGCCATATGAGCTTTCAGCCAGTGATCCGTATCTTTTCTTGGAGGGTGCATCCTTTGGGATGGCTGCATCTCTATTAACCTGACTACCAAGAATGAGTAGAGAACTTGATTTATAGGTGGTGTGAAGACCATCTTAGCTAAGCATGAAGAAATTTCAAGAGCAGTTGTGAAGAATTTATTGGAGCAGTCTTGTAAAAATGTATCTTTCTTTATTAGTGATCAGAAAAACATTTTAGATAAAAGGGTTCTATTACTTTAAGACGGAAAGGTAGTGTGGAGTGGTGAGAAGAACACAGAATTCAGAAGCAAAGAGTTAAGGGTATTGGTTTATTAGCTGTGTGATCCTGAGCCAGTTAATCAACATCTCAGAGGCTGGGCTTTTTTTCATCTGTAAAATGGAATAATCATAGCAGCTTTATGAAATTGTGGTAAAAATTAGATAATAAATATAAAAGTACTCTTTAAACTTAGTATACATTTATATTTGCTGTATTTCCTCACTTGTAAGACATATTCCCCCCCATGTTTTAACATTTCTAAAATCAATATGTTTCTTATAATTGATATATATATTCAATGTGGTTGTTCTTTCCTTTCTCCCTGGAAAGTTATTAGATTGATGGCATGTCTTGCAATCAATGACTTCTTAGAGACATAAAAATACGGTAGTTCAATAAAATGAAAATAGTTTTATCTGGCTCTGGAGGTCAGATTTATTATTTTTCATTTGGGTGTTTAGAGTCATCTATTCATGTGGCATAGCTCCCATTTATTAAGTGCGTTTCATTATTTGCAACAAAATAGTACCTAATGCACAGGCTTTTTTGCAGAATTCCCATTTCCTCTTAATTATATTTGGTTTTGTAGTTGGAACAACACTGGCTTGTCAACATTACTGATGGGTGAGTTAAGGGATGGCGATGATGGGGAAGTGTATGTGTAGCGGAGGTGCCTCAAGGATAAGGTCTCGCCATCATTACTGGTGGAGGTCAGGGACAGACTCTTAGCTTCTGGGTGTACCATCAACCCTAGTCCAGCACTTGCTTGACAAACTCTTAGAGACTCCAAAGAAAAAGCCCTATAAAGTGGAAAGTTTTATTATTATTAAAAGATAAGATTACTTAGACACCAAAATGCAGTTTTCTTTCTTCTAGATTGATTTCTATTAACTTGAATGAAGACTCTTCTTTATACCTGATTGTGCCATTTTATTTTCAAAAACACACACACTGTATTGACAGTCTTATTCCCTCATTGAATTTTCTGCAGGTTTTTGTTGTCTTTTATGAGGCTATTCCAGTGAGGGAAAAAGTTAAATGGAATTTATCGCAATATATTTACCTGGCTAGGTTGTAACTATTTCTAAAATAAATAAAACTTTTAAGACAAGAGAACTGAAAAAGTGCAGCTATCCATTGAAGGCTTCTCACCTCCCCTTGGGAGGAATAAACATGCTTCCCACTTACTGCATAGCTTTTTCTAGGGCCCCTTTTGTTTTTCCCAAATAACCATTGTCTAAATAGAGTGGCTTGTATGAGATTGTACACCCTGTGAGTGGTCCTATTAATATTCATTAGTAAAATGTACACAAGGCACTGATCCATAGGTTTTTTTATTCAAAGATATCGTTTCAGTGGTAAAAGTTCAATTTTGATCTACTGGGTAGAGTCAACGCAGGCTGAAATCATGATCCTGAATTCCACCTCCTCCCATCCTTTCCGAACCTGCAAAAAATATTAACAACTTTGGCCCAAACTGAAGCCGGGAAGACATGAAAATGAAGCAATAAATGCTGTTAGACGCCAAGTTCGGAATTCATCTGCTCCTGTTGAAGGCCTGATGGTGTCTGCAATGCAAATCTCAGAGTCATGCCTTAATCATTGCCGCAGGGAGACAATTAGGGTTAAAATATAGATTTCTAGATAACGAGAGCAAATAGTAAAGAAATAAATACACAACACAAAAAGAGCTAATGTGCCTCATTTATAGCAATACTTTCCTCAAGGAGGCCTGAAGGGATTTCGAGCTGGAGGATGGGCTTCCTGGATGTGGAAGAGACTCCAGCTTTTATGAAGGAAAGATGAGGATGGCCTCCCAGGACCTCGAGTTCAAGTTGAGGGCCCCTAAAATCAAGGCAACTGAGTAGTTTTACATTTTATATTTTATACTCTGGCGGTTAAAAACACAGGCTCTCAAATCAGGCCCATGTTGAACTCTCAGCTCAGCCAATTAAAGCTCTATGACCTTGGGCAAATCACTAACCTTCTTTGAGAACTAAGACTTTAAGTTTCCTCATCCAAAGGGCTATGATTCTCCTTGGTGTGTTCCAAAGACTGAATGAGAGGGTATGTATAAAACGCTTAATGAAACGATCAATCTTAGCTGTCATTATTATTACAATCACTGGCCGTACCAATCACGAGTTTATTTTCTTCTGAGAGACAACCCAGCGGAAGCCAGGCTTGCCGGCCGCTCTTTAGCCTTCCTTCCTCTTAGAACGTTGTGTGAGAATTGGCGCTGCTCGTGACTGTGTTTCGTGGGAGAAGGTGGACGGCTGCGTCTGGGAGGGCATGGTAAGCCCCCCTCTGGCCCTGCTGTGGTGACAACAGACTCCTCTGGGGGTCCTGCCCCAGTCGGTCCCCTCGAGGGCGGCATTGCCCAGCGGCTGCTGCGCGCGCAGCGCCATCCCTGGACTGGAATAATTCAGGAGCACGAGCTCTGGCCCCGGCACGGCCCCAGCCCGCCCCGCGGTGTCGCTTTTCCACGCCTTCCCGCCTCCCTGGGCTTCGGCTTTGCTCCCGGGTTGCAGGAGCTGTGCGGGGCCCGTGGCTGCCAACTCTGGCCGTGCGTTACAGTCACCACCTCAGCCCAACGAAGTCAGAATCTCTAGGGTGGGGCCTGGGACTGCTCCAAAGCCTCCCAGGTAATTTTTTTTTAAATGTGCAGCTAGAACCGAGAGTCTCCAGACTAGCTCGATGGTTCCCAAGCTGCGCTTGTCCGGAGCCGGGGCCGCTGATGCGGGGGGCTCGGAGGCCTCACTTCAATCAGGGCTGCTGCTCTGGGAGCCGATGCCGGTTTTCTGCTCAAGATTTTATGAAAAGAAAGACTTCTGCTGCTACAAACCAAATCGAAAGCTTTGAAAATTGTTGGACCCAATGGTGTCTGCTGCCATTTGGCGTTAGTCTCGTGATCTGAAACCTGATTTATTCTGGAAATTACTATTTCTTTTCATTTCTCATCATGGAGTCTAATAAATCCCCTTATATTTTAAGGGTCGTCTTGAACGTACCCTTAATAATAAAGTAATGAAGTTTTGTTTTAATCATTATTAAAAGCATCAATATAATATGCTAACATTTAAAAATAAAAAGTCATATCCTGCTCTGTGAATACGTCAGTAATTTACATAGACTGATTGAATAAAAATTTGGAATTTATAACAGATGTCCTGTTATTTTCAGATGCCAACTGGAAATAAGGTTGTATTTACATATAAGCTATATATCCATATTTAAGTGAATATAAGTTATTTACCTTGTACTTTCAGCATCTGTGCATCTATCCATGTGTATATTCATTCACTTTTTTCCTTCAAGAATTACTCCCTATTGGAGATTGGCTACAAGACTTTGTGCTATGGGAGGGGTGTGTGTGTGTGTGTGTGTGTGTGATAAATGCTTATGTGTATGGATATACGCTTATAGATAAATACAGGAAAATATACACACTTATGTCAAGTGTGTGGCTATAGTTGTCAAAGATGCACATTTATTTCTAGATGCTATGGATTCAGTTTCCTGTTCACTGAATAAAAATAGTTTTCACAACTATTTTGGAAAAAAGTTTACAACAAATTTTACTCTCTTCACTTGTGTAGTTCAAGATTCCTGAAATATATTCGGTTAGAAAAAAAATAACATCAGATGAAAGTACAGATATATTAGGGACATACCTGAAAGAGTTAATATAATTAGAATAAATAATCACAAAATATGAAATAAGGACCCAATGTTAATAAATGCAGATGCCAACTAATCCAGAAAAACGTGTGTAATGGGAAAGGAGAGAAAGCAGTTGGGTTTCAGAGAAGCCCAGCTGTGTTTTTGGGTGAATTCAGATGCATCACTATTTTTCAAACCTGGGGATGTTTTTTCACTGATGCCGGGACCCACATCTCCGACACTAAATTGGACTATCGGGGCTTGGAATCTCAGCGTCAGTGATGAATACTCTGCCCAGGTGATTGTAATATGCAGTCACAGTGGAAAATGACTGAACCTTCAGTGATAACTGGAGTTGGGGCATATTCCACACGGGAGTCAGGCCTGTATGCACACTATTTTTGCAAGAAGCTGGCAAATTCTACAAGGAGTTTTGGTGTCATGGGAGGTTAGTTAGGTTATAATTGGCTCTAATTGGCTCTCCCCACAGCTGAAACATCGTCTGCCTAGAGCCGAGTGACACTCCAAAAGGGGAGAGATGTGCTCCGACCTTTGAAAACATCAAAGAAGTCACTTCCAGCACAGCTCTTATAGCCCAGTGCCCTGCAGCTCAGCAGGGCTAGGGCCGAGCCCAGCAAAACTGATAGGAAACAGCTTTTGCAGAATAAGATTTTTATCTTTCCTCCTGGAACAGCAGAGCAGGCAGACTCTCAGAAAAAGGCCTGGGGTGGGGAAGGAGGCAGAACCCTGACTTCTCAGCCAGCACCTGCTCGTTACCTGGTTTCACTACCGCCCAGTATCTTTTGGGCTTCTAATTCCCCTTCCAATGGCGAAACAAAACTCTATACATGGGTATGTTAGCGTGAATGAGTAACCCTTAAAACATGAAGGGGTTTAATACTTATTATGTACTAGGTAATCAGTCTTCAGCAGTTAACATACCTATAAGGCATCCAGGGCCTAATTTTACTCATGTCTCCAGTTTTATCTTTTACAGCTCCATACACCAAACATATGGAATCATTTCCCTTCCCCTAAATAAGCCCTGTGTTCACATCTCTCTCTCATTATTATTATTATTATTATTATTATTTGGTCTCTATTCTTCTCTGTGCAGTCAGCTCAGTGTGGACAGGGACTCTCATTAATTAATTAATCTCATAGCTCTCAGCAATGCAGTGCATTATTCACAGTGGCAGGTATTCAAATATTTGTTGAATAAGTGGGAAAAGTATAATACGGCAAAGCCATGAGATAATGCCTTAATTTCCCAGTGGTCTGCCATCCAAGTCAGAGTGAGAAGATTCAAAACCCATGAAGTGCTTATGTTCCAGGTGATAACAGTCTCCTGTAGGAGCAAACACAAGAGTAATGATACGTAGAGCCCAGGGCAGCAGGGGTGCAGAGGAAGTTTCTCTTTCCTTTCCAGGGGTACATGTGGTAGGGAGCCAGCCTGGCATAGGTGGACACAGCAGTACAGCCTGCTGTGAGACCCTGTGGGTGGGGAACGGGTCAGGGCTTGCCCAGGGCCACTGGGGACCCTGAGTGGCCAGAGGTGAGCAGGCCCAGAAGGCCAGTGGTCGATGTCTGAAGGAAGGTGCCAAGGATTAAAAATGAGAACTATATATTTACATTAAATCGAGGTTATTGGAAGGTGCTAGGAGTGGACTGAAATAGGAAGAGGTATGGTAAAGAGGTAGACACAAATAAAGAAGATCCGCCACTGCCAGAAGCAGCCTAGGATGCTGGATGTCGCTGTCATGACCTCCATAGTGGGCGGGAGCACTGAATTCAAGGTTGGGTGGACTTCGTTCAGTCCCACCTCTGCCACCTATGAATTGTGGGCTCTTGGGTGGGACACTTTGCCCGTCTAAGCCTCTGAAAAACGGGGGTGTGATGCTTGCTGCAAGCACAGCTGAAACTGAGCAGCAAGGATCCCTGAAGTGAAAGGAGGCAGAACCTTTGAGCTAGGGCAGGCTCTTTGGCAGGTGGTCAGGAGACACTGCCTGCTGCCTGGCCACCTCTTGGACCTTCCCCTTCCATGTATGGCCTCCCCTCATGTTTGCAAAAGGAGGTCAGCAGCATCAACTGGTGGCAACGTGCTCCTTTTCTTTTTTTTTTGTTTTATAACCAACAGGACAAGGGGAGCAGCTTCTGTTCTCAGAATCCCTGAGCTGCGCTCCTCTGGAGTGTCACCCCCAGGCTGGAGGAGATGGCTGTGTCAGTTTCCCATTGCTGCTCTAACAAAGCGTGCAGATTCTGCAACTCAGAACCAGAGACGTCCGTTGCCCCACAGCTCCAGAGACTGGAAGTATGGGATCAAGGTGCTGGTTGGGCCCCCTTCCCTCAGGCAATGCTAGGGAAGGATCTCTCCTGGCTTCCGGCGGTTCCTTGGGGTGTGTGGCATACCTGCCCCTTGCCCTCCCCCAACACCTGTCTTCACAAGACCCTCTCCCTGTGAAGCTCATTGTCCACATTTCCCCTTTTTATTCGGCAACCAGTCATATGGGATTACGGCATACCCTAATTACCTCATTTTAACTTGATTAACCTCTGCAAAGACCCTATCTCCAATGAAAGTCACGTTTCTGGGTACTGGGTGTTAGGGCTTAAACATATCTTTTTGGAGGAAGATGCAATTCAACCCATAACCACAGTCCATCCCTGAACTACATGCTGCAGAGGGAGAGACCCGGTTGATTGGCTTAGGTCATCTGAGAGGGATGCATGTGACGCAGTGGTTCGCAGGGCCCACACTCCCCTCGCAGGTACTGGGAGAGTAACAGGAGCCCAGCACCTGGCATAGAGAAGGCTCTCAGAGTCTGGACTAGAGACTACATATTAGCCGTGTAACTTGGAGGAACGTACTTACTCTCCCTAAACTTCAGCCGCAAAATGGAGATGACGCTACATGCCTGGAAGGGTGGCTGTACCAACCCAGCAAGACATCAGGCCTGGAGTAAGTGCTTAATAAATGGAATTGTCACTGGTTGCTGTTGTTACGATTACTACTGTGTCCGGAATTGGTGGGTTCTTGGTCTCACTGACTTCAAGAACGAAGCCGTGGACCCGCGCAGTGAGTGTTACAGTTCTTAAGGTGGCGTGTCTGGAGTTTGTTCCTTCTGGTGTTTGGATGTGTTCAGAGTTTCTTCCTTCTGGTGGGTTCGTGGTCTTGCTGGCTCAGGAGTGAAACTGCAGACCTTTGCGGTGAGTGTCACAGCTCTTAAGGCTGCGCGTCTGGAGTTGTTTGTTCCTCCCGGTGGGTTTGTGGTCTCGATGGCTTCAGGAGTGAAGCTGCAGATCTTTGAGGTGAGTGTTACAGCTCATAAAGGCAGTGTGGACCCAAAGAGAGAGCAGTAGCAGGATTTATTGTGAAGAGCGAAAGAACAAAGCTTGCACAGTGTGGAAGGGAACCCGAGTGGGTTGCCACTGCTGGCTCGGGCAGCCTGCTTTTATTCTCTTATCTGGCCCCACCCACATCCTGCTGATTGGTAGAGCTGAGTGGTCTGTTTTGACAGGGCGGATTGGTGCGTTTACAATCCCTGAGCTAGACACAAAGGTTCTCCAGGTCCCCACTAGATTAGCTAGATACAGAGTGTCCACACAAAGGTTCTCCAAGACCCCACCAGAGCAGCTAGATACAGAGTGTCGATTGGTGCATTCACAAACCCTGAGCTAGACACAGGGTGCTCATTGGTGTGTTTACAAACCTTGAGCTAGACATAAATGTCTCCAAGTCCCCACCAGAGTAGCTAGATACAGAGTGTCCATTGGTGCGTAGCCAGACACAGGGTGCTGATTGGTGTGTTTACAAACTTTGAGCTACATACAGAGTGCTGATTGGTGTATTTACAATCCCCTAGCTAGACGTAAAGGTTCTCCAAGTCCCCACCAGTCAGGAGCCCAGCTGGCTTCACCCAGTGGATCCCAAACCGGGGTCGCAGGTGGAGCTGCCTGCCAGTCCCGCGCCATGTGCCCACACTCCTCAGCCCTTGGGTGGTCGATGGGACTGGGCACAGTAGAGCAGGGGGCGGCGCTCCTTGGGGAGGCTTGGGCCGCACAGGAGCCCAGGGGAGGTCGGGGGAGGCTAAGGCATGGCGGGCTGCAGGTCCCGAGCCCTGCCTGCTGGGAGGCAGCTAAGGCCCAGCGAGAAATCCAGCGAGCGGAGCGCCAGTGGGCAGGCGGGACCCAGCACACCCTCCGCAGCTGCTGGCCCAGGTGCTAAGCCCCTCATTGCCCAGGGCCGGCACCCGGAACGGGCGCTGGCCCACAAGCACTGCGCGCAGCCCCGGTTCCCACCTGTGCCTCTCCCTCCACACCTCCCCGCAAGCTGAGGGAGCTGGCTCCGGCCTCGGCCAGCCCAGGAAGGGGCTCCCACAGTGCAGCGGCGGGCTGAAGGGCTCCTCAAGCATGGCCAGAGTGGGCGCCAAGGCCGAGGAGGCGCTGAGAGCGAGCGAGGGCTGTGAGGGCTGCCAGCACGCTGTCACCTCTCACTACTATAATACTTTGCTCTGGCCATGGTTGAAGGAGCTAAGTAGAGTCATTAGAAGAGACAAGAGTGCCACCAGAGGACCTGGAAGGACCTGGACAAGTGAGAGCGCTTGGCTTTGGAGACTTTGAAATTAAGGCCGTTAGAATGTTCAGGAGAGGATTTCTGGTAGTCAGCAAAGATACAGGCCTAAAGCTCTGGAGAACACTGGGGAGTGATGGCTTTGTCACAAGGCGATTGCAGAACTATGTGTGTAAGCCGGCTGGCTTGGGACAGACTGAGAATAAGGTGAGGAGGAGGATGTGGACCACACTCTGGGGTGCACCTGCACTTAGGCAGGGGGTGGCTAGAAAGGAACTCTATGGGGATCTAGAACCCCTGACAACAGTGTCTTATTTGAGGATACAAGATGTGAAAGAAAATGCTATAATTGAGTGGCATGAGCTCCAGAGGAGGAGGGGGTCACTGGGCAAAGTCCCAGGTCCGGTTTACATGTCCTCTGCCATTGCTTAATGGCTTTTGAGGAGCAGAGAGGAAGACTGAGCCTGGGGAAAGGGAGCCAGGTGGCAGAGTTGTGGGAAGCAAGGCTCAGGTTGAAAGCTGAGAATTGGATAGGAGTCTGGTGTTCCAGGAAATGAAAAGGGCAGAGGTGGAAGTGCGAAGGCCGTCTTCTGGACTACAGTGGGTGATTGCAAGCTGGAGCCCAGCATGGAGTTCAGTCAGGGCAGGATTCAGAAGAGAATCCCAGGTCAGGAACCCTTTATTGGATATCAAAGCCCTGGAGAGTGGAGGAAGCTCCTGCAGCCTTCAGCAGGTGTTAGGATATTGTGTCAAAATTCTGCCCCAGCAGGCACCATTCAACTAGAAGGTAACCCAGGCTTTGGGGGCTGACGAAGCTGGGGTGGTTCTGGCTCACATGGACGCACTAACAGGCACAGAAAGCTAAAACTGTAGATGCACATTTGGGGCTGGGGGTGGAAATGATGACTCCTTAGGAGAAATATGCTATAGAAATTCTAGGCATTTTTTCTCTAGTCTGGCACAAGTTCAAGGCTCTGCAAATGTTATAAACCAAAAAGAATTTTTTTCCAACCTTGTCAAAATACTTTGAATGGATAAAATGAATGCATACTCTAATTATTTAGTGGTTTCTTCTTAATTTGTTGGTCTAAGCATCGTGCTTTTGTGATGCAGTCTGTGTTTCTGGTGGGTTGACACATCCATTGTCTGCTCTACCATATAATCCCCTGGAAAAACAGGGATTGGGTCTATGTGAGTATACTTTTTATTGCTAGTAAAGTTCATGACTAAAGATAATTCTGCATGTTTCTTTTGGGGAGTGCAAACTATTGAAAAGACATTCTTTCATTAATGGAAACTCTTTCCAGTGTGCGAGGCAGTGACCAGGTGCTAACCTATTCATCTTCTGCAAGTGAAGACTGCAAGTGAGGGCGGCTGAGAAGTTGGCAGAAAACCCTTGGTTCCTGTTCTCCTGGCTGCACACACATGTCTTCTTTTAAGGCAGTCACTCCTAAACTTTGCTGCACAGTGGAATCACCTAGACATTAAAAAAAAATCTCCAGACATTCTGATTTCATTGGTGGTATAGCATGCAGCCTAAGCATCCTAGTTTTTCCAAGCTTCCCAGGTGATTCTAATGTGCACCAAAGTTTGGAAATCACTGTCATCAGGGCTACTCTCAGACCATTCAAATGAATAACATCATCATTGCATCTGTTAAAACACAAATAATAGAACACAGTATAAATCTCTATGATACTGGCTAATGAATCAGTGTCATAAGTGATTTATTCTGTTCTATACAGTACTACAGATACGGTATGACACTGTATAGTACTGTATAAAACAGAATAAATCAGTATTATCAATAGAATATAGAAAAGACTGAATAGCCTCGACTTAAGTATATAAATATTCAATGATATACCATAAAGAAAGACTCACGGATTAGTGAGGAAGGGATCTATTATTTAGTTAGAAATATTGCCTAGTTATTTTAAAATAATCATTGTAAATTGTTGGGATTTTAGGGGATTTGATAAATGACTTCCTCTACACTGCCCATGTTTAAAATGAGTTGAGAGATAAAGTCAGAAAGAGAGAGGTCAATATATTACACTGATTACTTGCAGAGACTGGGTAGAGAATGTGGGTCTAGATGTGTTAGAAAACCAGCTCGCTAATGCTTTGCACCTGGACTAGAGAGACTTGCCCAGGTGGAGTCCCTGGCAGCACTAAACACGTCAGGTCTTCCCATGGGGCCAACTCTCAAAGCCAAGGGCAGAGGGGCAGACTAGTTGGGACCCCCAGTGGGAGTGCAGAGACAAAGAGGAAAGAGGAAGGGCCTAGCATTCTCTCCCATACACAATCAGGTAAGTTGCTTGTCTTGTGTAAAAAACAAACAAGCAAGGAAGACAGCCCTCTCCATGGAAGCTTGGAGGAATGGGAAAAGGGGGCTTGTGCCCCCAAAGAGATCCTCTGTTTATACATGCTCTAATTTCACATAGATTACTGAGTTAAATGTAAGAGAATAAATCTTGTAAAAAACTAGAAGATATTTAGATGGCTATTTTTCTGCCTTCTGAATGAGGATGGTTATTCTTAGCATTGGAATAGTAAAAAGAATTACAGAGGACTGGATCAATAACTTTGACTACATACAATTTTGGGGCTATGAGATTATTAAAGATTTTAAAAAGATTTTAAAAAGTTAATACAGGCTCGTGGGAGTATAAATCGAAGCAACCTCTCTGGATGTAAATTTTGCAATTTATTTTAAGAGCTTTAACATGTTCATATCTTTTGACTCAGTAATTCCACTTTTAGAAACCTGAGAATGTAATCAATGGAGGGTCAGAGGTGTATATCCAAAGATGTTCATTCCAAGTTATTCATCGTGAAAAAAATGGAAACACTTAAATGCCCAACAATTCAAGGATTGTTAAGTAAGTGAGGGTGCCTGCCTGCTACAGGAGTGTTATGTTTCCATTTTAAATGGAGCTTTTGAACACTTTTTAATGGGAAAATGCTTGTGAAAAATTAAAAAGTGCAGGGTATAAAAAGAAATAATTATATAATCCTAGTTGTGCAAAAACATAAATTTTATTTTAGAAAATGTTGGAAAGAAACGCATCAAAATGTAAGTACTGATGAAGATTGTAGGTATTTTTGCTTAATTTTTGAAAAATAAAAATTCTGGTTTCTACATTATTTTTAGGTAGACGTGTTTTTTTTTGTTTTTTTTTGTTTGTTTGTTTTTAAAGTCGATATTCTCTGTTGAGATCTGAAATTCATGGGGGCTTGAGCATTGAGCCTGCCAGTTTGGTAACAAGGAAAAGAGAATGAAGATTACCTGCGAACAATGTGTGAAAGGAAGGGGGCGTGGCAGAGCTTCCCTACCCCAAGCTAGAACATCTAAGGGTGAAGACAACGGGCTGCTGGGAGTGGAGTGGGGTTCATGCCATCACCTCCTATGAGCAGACGTGTGGTGACAGAGATTTTGAAGGAATAGTTGGTACTTGCTCTTTTATTAATTTCTTAAAATAGGCAATCAACTGGCTAGATATACGCTCCATGAATCCTCCCAGGACTGACGGCAGGGAGGCCATGGTCCATGAAGTTTCAGGGGCGACAGCGCTTTGGGGAGAGGTGTATATGGGAGGCCAGAGCCAGGGAACACCCTGGCCTTGTGCAGTCACAGGGCTGCTGGAGCAAATCCAGGCACCTAATACTCCCCAACTTGCGCTGCAGCGCGAGCATCTGCTCTCCGCGGTTCTGCCCAGAGAACCGCCGGCAGCTGCGCCCCAGCCCCGAGCCCAGCAGCGCCAGCTCTCTGCACAGGGCACCCCCGCGGCTGTAAGTGGGACATCCAAAATAGCCCCAGTCTGTCGATCTCTCCACGGAAAGCCCGGTGCATGTGTATGGAAGTCTAGTTTGTAAAATTCCTAACTGTGATTTCGTCAAGGCTTGGAGAGTTTGGCCTTGCACAGATTCAGATAGAACTGCCATTTCCTCCTGAGGAGGAGGAAAGACCAGACAGGCAGTGAACAGCAGGCTGAGACCAGGACAAAGCTATGCTGGGGAGCACAGGTTTCCAGCAATCATTCCATCAAAGTCAGGCTTTCCTCCAGCCCTTTTCCTTCTACCCCTCTTTAAAAAATGCCCCCTCTCCCCTTGAGCCTAAATGCTTGAGAAAAGAAACAAACCAGAAAACAAAGGCGTTTTTCCTCTTATTGATACCTGATCTCGATGATTTGCTAGTTGAAATGTAGGAATATTAGGGAAATTTTTAAAATCTTTTTTGAAAACATGCCCTTTTTAAGAGTTTTGGAATTATTTATTTAAAAATAAACCTCCAAAAAAACAGCTGGGGACGAGTGTGCTATCAGCTCCTCTCTTTGTATTAGGATCTCTGTATTTTCAGTGTAGCATTGAGCCCAGTTGTTATGGACGGCAACCTTGACAGATTAGGGAGAGAAATGACTGATCGATTACTACCTTTTCCGTATTTCTGTGGAATGGCATCGCCCCCTTTTCTGTAACGTATGCTGCTGAGTCCAGTCTAGTTTTAGTGTCTAAATTATTCAATAGTGCATGATATAATTGATGCAGGATTAGGAAGTCAGGACAACGTTCAGTGACAAGAGACATGGGCAGCAAGGGTGAGGTGGAGATTTTTACAATGTGCAGTGACGCTTCAGAAATATGTAATTACATAGTCAGCGCTACCCGGATGTTCCTCCCACTGTGCCTTTAACTGGGGTTTCTTCCTTCATACTTGGCACAAAGGTGGCTCTGTTGGCTTCATAGTTCTGCCTTGGAGGCAGGTCCCTCCCTAGGCTATGGGAGTTTTCTGTAGAATTGGGACTAGGGTGGATTTGTGGCTAGAAAGGGGAAATGTTTCATGTCTCAATGTCTCATTTGCTTTTCCCCACTGACTCCGGCAGGCATGCAGACCTAAATCAACTAGAGAACAGTAGGGAGGAGTGTAGGAAGAAGAAGCCAATCTGTTCTGGTGTCTGTCTCTCTGATCCTTGGAACAGGGAGACGGCGTCACCTCTGAGCCCAAGTGTTCTTGCATGGGGAACGCGTCCTTTTAAAGAATTAGTTTTCAGCATTCTGTCAATTATGGCCTCCAAATCTGGCTGAGTAATTAAATGCCAGCTGACAGTAAATATCAAACTGCTTGGGAGCCGTAGCGAGATATAGACAAGTGGATTCGCTGTGATTGCTTTGGTAATTTGCTTTTTAATCTTTAATACCAATTAAATGCAGGGGAGCTAAAGCCCGTGCATTGCCCAGATGAGACAGCTCATCAGCTGATGCCTTAAGCTGTCCAGCGTGGATTTCTTGGCTCTGGTGACTGCACAGGTCTTAGGAGGCAGGGAAGTTTGCCTGGCAGTGACTAGTGGACTCTATGCCATCAGCAGGCAGAGAAGTCCCCTGCCCTCAATGGAGGGCCACGTGCCCTCAAAGGCATGCCCAGTAACCTCCCCTGTAGTTTCTTCTCAGTTGTCTCCAGCAGCATTGTAGGTCTGGTTTAAGGCCCAATTTTTGTTTTTACCTTTTTCCTTTGGCAGGGAGGGGCAGAGAAGGAAGAGAAGCAATACTTATCGAGCACCTATCATGTGCAGTTATATAGGAGAGACTGCTCTTTGATGATGCTTACCAAAATGCCATTACTAGCATGAGTGCAAGCCCACAGCCCCAAGATCACAGTGATTCTCATCCAAAAATGATCCCTCACCAGGGGACATCTGACAATATGGAGACATTTTGGTGGTCCCAGCTGGGGCAGTGCTGCTGCTTGCATCGAGTGGGTAGAGGCCACAATGTACCCTACAATGTACAGCACAGCCCCCACACAACAAATAATTATCTGGCTTTAAATGTCCATGGTGCTGAGGTTGAGCCACTTGCTCTAGAGTAAAAACAGAAGCTTAAATGGAAAACTGTGAGAAAAGTCTTGGGGTTATAGAAGATTTTTGAGCTCGTGGGTGGGGAAAGTAGACTTGGGGCAGACCAAGTCAGGCACAGTGATGGAAGATGAGAACCTATGGAGTTGGTTTTGCTTTCCCTCCATCATTACTTTAGAAAATGCAGAGTCTGTCCTCATACCTATGGCAACTCAAGCTCTGGTTCAGGTGCTCCCCAGGAAAAATTTGTGCAGGACAAAAGTCCTGAGCTGGTTAGGAACTGACAAAAGTAAGTGGGAACTCACATACATACCTCTTCTCATCTAACCCACTCTCTACCCCCACTTCTCCACCCCTGCCTGAATTATCTAAGTGTCTTGTTTTACTGTACTTTCTGGATGGATGAAAAGTAAAGTCTTGAACTAGGTAGTTGTTTAGTGGAGTAGAGGGTGATTGGCTGCCATTTTCTGGTACCTGAAGTTCTCCCAACTAGGGTTTGTTCATCTGAGCGAATTAGGCTAATATTGACTCAGGTTCTGGCTTTCATTGTCTGACAGAGTAGCTGACAGTGCTAGGGAAAAGGGGGTCACTAGCAAATATAATGAGACATTTGAGCGGTACAGCTATTTCAAAAGAAAAGTGGTATAGTGCATTACAGATTCCATCAGAAGCAGAAATATTAGAATGTCTAGACCAAGAGTTTAAAACAAGCCCAATAAACACACTAAATGAAAGAAAAGAAATCATAAAACAGAACAAGAAAACATAAAATGAAAAAAGTAAACATTTGTATGTGAAATGTATAACAGTTGAATAAAGATGGGTTATTTAATAAAATGGATATAGCTGAGGAATTAATTCATAATCTGGAACACCAGCTTTTAGACATTTCTGAGGAACATGATAGAAAAAACAAACAAAAAACTAGAAGACTTGGAAAAGAGAAGTAGAAGAGTGAAAATCCTTCAACTGGAGTCTACAAAGCCAGCAATGTGGAGGAGATCAAAGGATATAAGAAATAAAAGTAGAAAAGAGAAACTCTTGAGAGAAATACTACATACACATTTTCCGGAATAAAAAGAAAGAAAGACCTCAGATCCAAAGGGGACATATAGTGCCAAAGTGGAGAGATGAGGGAAAACCTCAAACCTTCTTAATTGCAAAAGAGGAAATAAAAATTTTATAGTGAAGCAACCTGGAAGATGCCACCTTACCTGAGTGTTACATCAACTTCGTTTATCCCTGATAGGATGCACTGAGTAGGGCACAGCACCTCTCAATCTAAACATTAGACATCATCAGACAAAACCCAATTGAAAACTTTCTACAAAACACCTGACTAGTGTTCTTCAAAAGTGTCAAGATCATGCAAGACAATGGAAGACTGAAGACCTGTGGCAGGCTCAAGGAGCTCATGAAGACAAGACATCTAGGTGCAACATGGGACTCAGGGTTGGAGCCAAAATAGAAAATAGACTTGAGGGGAAAATTAGTGATATGTGAATAATGACTATAATTTAGTTAATAATGTCATGCCATTGTTAATTTATTAGTTTTGTCAATTTACTGTATTTATGTAAGGTGCAAACACGAGGGAAAACGGAGGAAAGGGAACAGGAAACTTTATCTTTGCAACTCTTCTGTTGCAAAGCTTCTTTCAAAATAAAAAGTAAAAAACAAACGAACAAACAAAAACAAACACCAATTATCTCTAGCGTTGAAAAATCTGGTACCAAACTAATGTTTGTATGGGAGTTCCAGTGGCTCCACATCCTTGCCAACACATGATATAGATGTCACTGTGGTCTTGATATGCACTTGCTTAATGACTGGTGACTTTGGGCACTTGTCATATGCTTATTCGTCATCGACTTGATGAAGTGTCTGTTCAGACCTTTTGCCTATTTTTTAAATTTGAAGTTTTTTTTCTTGTGTGTTGAAAGTATTTAATATATTCTGGAAACAAGTCAGTTATGTGATTTACAAATATCATCTTGCACCTTTTGGGTTAACATCCAAACTTCTAAAGGAAATCTAGGATATAAGGTCTTTGTAAACTTGGGTTAGGCAAAAAGTTTTCAGAAACAACATTGAAAGCACAAACCATAAAATAAAAAATAAGTTGAACTTCATTGAAATTAAACTTTTCTAGTATCTTTGCTTGGTCTTCGTATTAGAATAATGTTGGCTTCATCAAATAAGTTTGAAAATGTTTTCCTTTTCTGTTTTCTGGTAGAGGTTGTGTAGAAATTTGTATAATTTCCTCCTTAAATGTTTCACAGAATTTGCCAGTAAATCATGTCAGCCTGGAGTTGTCTGTTTTGGAGGATTTTAACTACAATTTTAATTTCCTTGATAGGTATATGGCTATTCAGGGTACCTATATCTTCTTGAGTGAGTTTTGGTGGCCAGTGTCTTTCAAAGAATTGATTCATTTCATCCAAGATTTCAAATTTATTAACATAAAGTTGTTACTAATATTTCTTCATTACCATTTTAATAACTAAAGGAGCAGTAGTGATATCTCCTTTTTACTTCCCTAAACCACTAATTTTTGTCTTTTTCTCTTTTTCTTAATTGGGCAGTCTGACTAGAAGTGTATCACTTTTACTGCTTTTTTCCCCCTAAAATCCAGTTTGGAATTTTATTTATTTTTCTCTATTTTTTTTTCCACTTTCAACCTTATTGATTTCTGCTCTTAACTGTATGATTTCCTTCTTTCTTTTTGCTTTGGGTCTAATTTGCTCTTCTTCAGGTGGAACCTTGGATTGCTAATGTACGATCTCCATTCTTTTCCAACGTAAGCATTTAATGTTATACGTTTCCACCTAAGCACTGATTTAGCTGCATCCTGCAAACCACGATATTCTGTACTTTAATTTTCATTCAGCTTAAAATATTTCTAAAATTTTCCTTGAGACTTTCTCTCTTTTAGTAGTAGTATTGCTTAATGTCCATATATTTAGATATTTTCCAAATATCTGTTACTGATTTCTAGTTTCATTCCTTTATAGCTTGAGCCTGTACTTAGTATAATTTCTATACTTTTAATTCTGTTAAGGTTATTTTATGTCCAAGAATGTAGTGCATTTTGGTGAATGTCCCATGTAAATTTAAGAAGAATGTGTATTCTGTGTCAATTAGGTCAAATTTGTCCTAGAGTGTTGTTCAGGACTTTTATATCCTTAGTGGTTTTCTGCCTACTTGTTCTGTTAATTACTTGGAGAAGGCTGTTGAGGAGTTCAACTATAATTGTGAGGTTGGTTATTTCTATTTCAGTCATAGAAGCTTTCACTCATATATTTTGAAGCCCTGTAACTTATTGCATACACAGGTAAGATTCTTATTTTTGAGAATGAAACCCTTCATCATTATGTCATGCCCTATTTATCCCTGATAATACTTCTTATTTGTAAATCTACTTTGTTTGATTAAAATAGCCCTCTAGCTCTCTTTTGGTTAGTGTCTGCATAGTGTGCAGTGAAGAGTTATCATATTAGGCGTAGGTTGCCATTCTTACAAAGGCCTATGGCAAGGTTGACTCTTGGCTGAGATCTGGAAATTTGGATTTCGGTGTATTCCCACCATTCCCTCACTGATAAGGATAGCTCAGTGTGCAAACAATGTGGTTTGTGCTGAACATCTGATTTCCTTCGGGGAGTCTGGATTTTGCAATGTGTTAGGCAGAGAGTGCCAACATGACTGGCTCCCAGTAAAACCTTTGAGTGCTGTGTCTCTCTTGGGCTTCCCTGGGTAGAAACACTGCACACATGTTGCTGCATTTTCTTTGTTATGGGAGGGACAAAGCATAAGGAAGCCTGCATATGGATTCCTCTAGACATGTCTTCTGTCTTTTTTTTTTTTGAGACAGAGTGTTGCTCTGTCACCCAGGCTGGAGTGCAGTGGGGCGATCTTGGCTCACTGCAACCTCTGCCTCCTGGGTTCAAGCAATTCTCTGCCTCAGCCTCCTGAGTAGCTGGGATTATAGGCACCTGCCACCACGCATAGCTAATTTTTGTATGTATATGTATTTTTTTTAGTAGAGATGGGGTTTCACCATCTTGGCCAGGCTGGTCTTGAACTCCTGACCTCATGATCCACCCACCTCAGCCTCCCAAAATGCTAGAATTACAGGCATGAGCCACCACACCCAACCGCCCTCTTTTTCTTTGTAATATGGCTGTGTGTCTTTACTACTCACCGTAATAAATGTTAGCTGGGAGTAGAACTATATGCTGAGTCCTGTGAGTCCATCTAGCAAATCTCCAGACGTAGTGGTGATCTGAGGACCCCCAAATACTTCATTTATCATTTTCATCCTTTATTGTTGTTGTTGCTTGCACATTGTTTTGTTTTAATTACACTTTTTATTTTGAGATAACTTATGTGCAGTTGTAAGAAATAATACAGAGAGGTCCCATGTACTCTCTTTCACATTACTCCCAATAGTGACATTGTGTTAGCCTGTTCTCACATTGCTATAAAGAACCACCTGAGACTGGTTAATATATAAAGAAAAGAGATTTAATTGAGTCACGGCCCTACAGCCTGTACAGGAAGCATGGCTGAGGAGGCCTCAGGAAACTTGGAATCACGGCAAGAGGTGAAGGGGAAGCAGGTACGTCCTATGTGGCCGGAGTAGGAGAAAGAGAGTGAAGGGGGAGGTGCTACACATTTTTAAACAACCAAATCTTGTGAGAACTCACTATCGTGAGAACAGCAAGGGAGAAATTAGCCCCCATGATCCAATCACCTCCCACCACACCCCTCCTCCAACATTGGGGATTGCAATTCGACATGAGATTTGGGCAGGGACACAGATCCAAACCCTATCAGGCATCTTGCAAACCACGGCACAATATCACAGCCAGGATACTGATGTTGACACAGCCAAGACACAGAACAATTCTATCACCACAACAATCCCTCATGTTACTCTTTTTTAGCCACATCCACCTTCCTCCTGTACTCACCGTTTCCATTTCTATAATTTTTATCATTTCAAAATGTTGTAGAAATGGAATCATACAGCATTTGACGTTTTGAGCTTGACTTTTTTTCACTCTGCATAGTGCCCTTTAGAGCCATACAAGTTGTTGTGTGTATTGATAGCATTTTCTTTTTTACTGCTGAGTAGTATTCCATCATATAGGTGTACCACAGTTTGTTTAACCATTCACCCAGAAGGACATCTATTTCCAGATTTGGACTATTACCAAAAAAATTTCATATACAAGTCTTTTTGTGAACATACTTTTTTCTCTGAGATAAATGCCTGGGAGAGTAAATACTGTTTCAAATGATAGTTGCATGCTTATTTTTCAAGGAACTGCCAAACTTTTCCAGAATGGCTGTTCTATTTTACATTCTCACTAGCTATGAATATATGAATATTCTAGTTTCTCTGAATCCTCACTAGCATTTGGTTTTGTCCCAATTTTTTATTTTTGCCATTCTCATAGGTGTGTGATAATAAATCATTATGGTTTAAATTTGGATTTCCTTGATGGTTAACAATGCTGAATAGCTTTTTTGTATTTATTTGCTATATCCTTTTCAGTGAATATAGCACGTCTACTGAATGAAATGTCTTTTCACTTTTTTGCGTCCATGTTCTAATTTTATTGTTTCTTCACTGTTGAATTTTAAGAGGTTTTTAAATACATATATTCTAGATACTAGTCTTCTGTCAACTATGTGGTCTGCAGACATTTTCTCCCAGTCTATAGTTTGTCTTTTAACCAGTTAACAGGATCTTTTAGAAAGCAAATTTTTGATTTTGAGTAAGTCCAATTTAGCAATTTTTCCTTTTATAGATAATGGTTTTGGTGTTAAATTCGAGAACAATTTGCCTAATTCTAGATTCCAAAAATTTTCTCCTTTCTTTCTTAAGGTTTTATAGTTTTACATTTTATATTTAAGTCCATGATTATTTTAGTTAATTTTTGTTAAAGTGTGAGACTTTGGTTGAGGTTCATCTTTTTATTGTCTGTGGATGCTGTTGAGAAGGCTTTCTGCCATTGAATTGCTTTTGTGCTTTTGCCAAAAAGCAGTTGAACATATTTGTGTGGGACAGTTTCTGGATTCTTTCCTCTGTTCCACTGATCTATGTGTCACATCAAAGTGATTAGCACCAATACCTCATAGTGGAGTACTGTGGCTATATAATAAGTCATAAATTAGAATGACCACTTTATTAGTCTTTTAAAAGTTGTTTTAGCAATTCTAGTTCCTTTGCTTTCCTATTTAAATTTTAGAATAGTCTTGTTTACATCACAAAACATCTTGATAAAATTTTGATAGGTATTGTATTAAATCTGTATATCATTTTGGGAAGAATTGACATAGTTGAGTATGCTGAGTCTTAAAATCAATGAACATGGTACAACTCTCCATTTTTAAGAGATCTTCAATATCTTTCATTGGTACTGTATAGTTTTCAGGGTACAAGTTTGCATATATTTTGTTGCATTTATAACTAAGTCTTTCTCTTTTTAAAAAATAATTGTAATGATAATGCATTTTAAACTTCCGTGTCTCTGTTCATTGTTAATGTATAGAATTACAGTGATTTCTGTATATTATCTTATATCCTAAGATCTTGATGAGCTCAAATGTTAGTTACAGGAGCTTTTCTTTTAGATTCTTTGGGGTTTCTTACATACACAGTCGTATCATCTGCAAGCAGGGAAAACATATTTTTTTCTCTTGTGATCTCTATGCCTTTTATTTCCTTTCCATGACTTACTGCACTAGCTAAAACTTCTAGCACAATTTTGAATAAGAGTGGGGAAAATAGGCATCCTTGCTTTGTTTCTGATATGAGGGGGAAAACATTTAATCTTTCACTATTACATACAATGCAATCTGTAGCTATTTTATAGATACTCTTTAAAGAGTTAAGGGAATGTCCCTTTCTATTTTTTCTCATCATTTTTGTTATAAATGGTTGTTGAATTTTGAAAATCTTATTCATCTTTTTTGGAAGACTTTCTTTTTGAGCAGCTTTAGTTTTATGGCAAAATTGAGAGGCTGTTACAGATATTTCCCATATGTCCTCTACCCCCATATATGCACAGCCTCCCCGACTATCCACATTCCCCATCAGGGTGATACATTGTTACAACTGATGCACCTACATTGACATATCACTATGAACCGAAGCCCATAATTTACATTAGGGTTTGCTCTTGGTGTTGTAAATTCTATGACTTTAGACAAATGCATGATGACATGTATTCATCATTATAGAATTATACAGAGTGTTTTCATTGCCCTAAAAATCATCTTGGTTTCACTCATTCACTCTCTTTCCTGCATCAAACCCTGGAAACCTCTGATCTTTTTACTGTCTCCATAGTTTTGCCTTTTCTAGAATATCATATAGTCAGAGTCATACAACATGTAGCCTTTTCAGATTGGTTTCTAATATGCATTCTCATTTTCTCCATGCCTTTTCATGGCTTGATAGTTCATTTCTTTTTGGTGCTGAATAGTATTCTATTGTCTGGATGTAACACAGTTTATTCAGCCATTTACTTACTGATTCACATTTATTCACATCTTGGTTGTTTCAGAGTTTTGAATTTTGACAAACACTTTTTCTGTATCAATTGCTATGATCATATAATTTTCCCTCTTTAGCCTGTTAATATGGTGGGTTGCATTTATTGATTTTGAGATATTGAACAAAGCATGGATTTTGAAATTTTGAATATTGAATCCCTGGAATAAACCCCACTTGGACATGGTGTATAGTTCTTTTTATATAGTGCTAAATCCTATTTGCTAATATTTTGTTAAGAATTTTTTTGTGTCCATATTCATGAGGAATATCAGTCTGTAGTTTTATTTTTTGTACCATCTTTGCCAGATTTTGGTATCAGAGTAATACTAGCTTCATAAAATGAATTGGGATATGTTCTCTTATCTTCTATTTTCTGGAAGAGATAGTGTAGAATTGGTGTTAATTCTTGTTTAAACATTTGGTAGAACGTCCAAACCATCTGGTCCTAGAGATTTCTTTTTCGGGAGCCTATAAATTATAAATTCAATTTCATTAATAGTTATAGGGATATTCAAATTATCTGTGTCATATTAGGTGAATTGGGGTAGTTTGTGTTTTTGGAGGAATTGGTCCATTTTATCTAAGTTGTCACATTTATATATGTAGAGTTATTGATAATATTCTCTTATTATTCCTTTTGATGTCTGCAGGGCCAGTGTTGATGTAACTATTTCATTCCTGATATGGTAACCTGTGTCTTCTCTGTCAATTTTATTGATTTTCAAAGAATCAGCTCTTAGTTTCATCGATTTTCTTCATTGGTTTTCTGTTTTCAGTTTCATTGGTTCCTGCTCTTATCTTTATTATTTTCTTTCTCCCACTTGCTTTGGGTATTTTTGCTGTTTTTCATATGAGGTGGTAATTTAGATTATTGATTTGAGACTTTTCCTCTTCTCTGACAAATGCATTTAGTGCTATAAATTTCACTCTTCACTCTGCTTTAACTATGCCCCACATTTTTGATAGGTTGTATTTTCATTTTCATTTAGTTAAATGTGTTTTTAAAATTTCCCTTGAGACATTCTCTTTGGCCTATGGATTATTTATAAGCGTGTTTTTTAGTTTCCAAATGTCTGAGGACATTCTTGTTCTCTTTCTATTATTGATTTTTAGTTTTATTTCACTGTAACTGGAGAACACAATCTGTATGATATTTATTTCTTTAAATTTGTTGAGGTTTGTTTTATGGCAAAGAATACGGTCTACGTTTGTATATGTTCCGTGGGCATTTGAAAAGAACACAGTCTACTGTTGTTGTGTGGAGTGTTCTATTAGGTTCTGTTGGTTGATGATGTTGTTGAGTTCTTCTATATTGTTACTTATCTTCTCTCTAGTTGTTGTATCAATTGTTGAGAAAGGAGTGTTGAAGTCTCCAACTATAATTGTGAATTTGTCTGTTTATCTTTTTACTTCTATCAGTTTTGCTTTACATATTTTGCAGCTCTGTCGTTTGGTGCATACAGATTTAAGATTGCTTTTTTTTTTAGTAAATTCATTCTCATATCAATATATAGTGTCTCTCTCTGTCTCTCGTAATTTTCTTTGCTTAAGTCTACACTACCAAATATTGATATAGCTCTCCTGATATCTTTTGATTAACATTTTTACTATACAACTTTTTCCATCCTTTTTCTCTCAACTTGCCTATGTTGCTCCATTTAAGTGAGTTTCCTTTAAACTGCGGATAGTTGGATCATTAAAAAAAATTCACTCCGCCAATTTCTTTTGAATTGGTGTATTTAGACCATTTAGATTTAATGCAATTATTGACATGTTAGGGCTTAAGAATATTTTATTTTTTTGTTTTCTGTTTGTTTTCCCATTTTTCATTTATTTGTTTTCTTTTCTCACCTTTTTTTGTGTTACTTAAACATTTTTTGGAATTTTATTTTGAATTATCTGTACTGTTTTTGAGTGTGTTTCAATGTATATTCTTTTTAGTGGTGTTTCTATGGTTTACATTTTCTTTTTAAAAAATTATTTATTTACCTGTATTTCTTATTGGTATATTATTGATGTACATCTTTTTGAGGGTACATGTAATATTTTGATACATGTATACAATGTGGAATGATCAATTCAGAGTAAAAATTCACAATTTATATACATGTAATTTATCACAATCTACTAGTGTTGCCATTTCATTATTCAAATTAAGTGTAGAGACTTTACTTCCTTTTATGTCTCTTTTCCTTCCTCATTTATAGTACAACTGTCTCAGTATTTCTTCTGTGTATATTTAGAATGACATCAGTTGTGTGATAATTTTTCCTTCAACTATCAAACATAATTAAGAAAACTCAAGAGAAAGAAAACCTGTTTTATTTAACCATGTGTTTCTTACCATGTTCTTTCTTCCTTTTTGGTCTTCCAAGTTTCTTTCTTTTATCATTTCTTTGTGGTTTAGAAAACTTTTGTTAGCTGTTCTTTTAGGGTAGATCGTTTGACAAGTTTCTCCTAGGTTTTCTACGTCTGAGGGTGTCTTGATATCTTCATTCCTGAAAAATATTTTTACTGGGTATTAAGTGTTAAATTTTAAGTGTTAAATAACTCTTGAAATATTAAGTGTTAAATGAAAGTACCACTTCATTTTTTCTTTCATGGTTTCTGATGATAAATCCACTATTATTTAAGTTGTGGTTATTCACATAGTTATGGTGTCATTTTTTCAAAAATTTTCTTTGTCTTTTTAAAAAAAATCTTAATTATGACATATTTTAGTTTATAGTACTTTGTATTTAGACTGTTTGGTTTGCTCAGTTTTTTGAATCTGTAGGTTTATGTCTCTTGCCAGGTTTGAGAAGTTTTCAGCTACTATTTATTTGAGTACTTTTAGCCTTAATTTTTTCAAACTTTAAATTATTTGTGTATTTATTTTAATTTTTAATTTATATGGATACCTAACAGTTTATGGACTACATGTGATATTTTGATATAAGCATGCAATGTGTAATGATGAAATCTAGACAATTGGGATTTTCACTACCTCAAACATTTGTTTTTTCTTCGTGTTGAGAATATTCCAAATCTACTCTTCTAGCTATTTTGAAATACGTAATAAGTTATTATTAACTATAGTTGCCCTATTGTGATATTGAACACTAGATCTTATTACTTCCAGCTGAATTTTTATATCCATTAACCAACCCCTCTTTATCCCCATCTCCTTACTACCTTTCCTAGACTTTGGTAACCACCATTCTATTCATCATCTCTATGAGACCAATTCATTTCAAGCATGTTTGTAATTGCATGTCAAAGCATTTTCTATTATTTCTGCTCTAAAATCTAAGTCAGATAATTCTAACATCTCTGTCATCTCAATGTTGGCATCTATTGATCATCTTTTTTTTTTTTTCCTAAACTCAGTGGAGATTTCCCTGGTTCATGGTATGACTAGTGATTTTTTTAAAATTTATTATTATTATACTTTAAGTTTTAGGGTACATGTGCACAATGTGCAGGTTAGTTACATATGTATACATGTGCCATGCTGGTGCGCTGCACCCACTAACTCGTCATCTAGCATTAGGTATATCTCCCAATGCTATCCCTCCCCCCTCCCCCCTCCCCCCACCCCACAACAGTCCCCCGAGTGTGATGTTCCCCTTCCTGTGTCCATGTGTTCTCATTGTTCAATTCCCACCTATGAGTGAGAATATGCGGTGTTTGGTTTTTTGTTCTTGCGATAGTTTACTGAGAATGATGATTTCCAATTTCATCCATGTCCCTACAGAGGATGTGAACTCATCATTTTTTATGGCTGCCTAGTATTCCATGGTGTATATGTGCCACATTTTCTTAATCCAGTCTATCATTGTTGGACATTTGGGTTGGTTCCAAGTCTTTGCTATTGTGAATAATGCCACAATAAACATACGTGTGCATGTGTCTTTATAGCAGCATGATTAATAGTCCTTTGGGTATATACCCAGTAATGGGATGGCTGGGTCAAATGGTATTTCTAGTTCTAGATCCCTAAGGAATCACCACGCTGACTTCCACAAGGGTTTAACTAGTTTACAATCCCACCAACAGTGTAAAAGTGTTCCTATTTCTCCACATCCTCTCCAGCACCTGTTGTTTCCTGACTTTTTTTTTGTTTTTTTTGAGACGGAGTCTCGCTGTGTCTCCCAGGTTGGAGTGCAGTGGCGCGATCTCGGCTCACTGCAAGCTCCGCCTTCCGGGTTCACGCCATTCTCCTGCCTCAGCCTCCCAAGTAGCTGGGACTACAGGCGCCCGCCAACACGCCCGGCTAATTTTTTGTATTTTTAGTAGAAACGGGGTTTCACCGTGTTAGCCAAGATGGTCTCGATCTCCTGACCTCGTGATCCGCCCGTCTCAGCCTCCCAAAGTGCTAGGATTACAGGCGTGAGCCACCGCGCCCGGCCTGTTTCCTGACTTTTTAATGATCGCCATTCTAAGTGGTGTGAGATGGTATCTCATTGTAGTTTTGATTTGCATTTCTCTGATGGCCAGTGATGGTGAGCATTTTTTCATGTGTTTTTTGGCTGCATAAATGTCTTCTTTTGAGAAGTGTCTGTTCATGTCCTTTGCCCACTTTTTGATGGGGTTGTTTTTTTTTTCTTGTAAATTTGTTTGAGTTCATTGTAGATTCTGGATATTAGCCCTTTGTCAGATGAGTAGGTTGCAAAAATTTTCTCCCATTTTGTAGGTTGCCTGTTCACTCTGATGGTAGTTTCTTTTGCTGTGCAGAAGCTCTTTAGTTTAATTAGATCCCATTTGTCAATTTTGGCTTTTGTTGCCATTGCTTTTGGTGTTTTAGACATGAAGTCCTTGCCCATGCCTATGTCCTGAATGGTATTGCCTAGGTTTTCTTCTAGGGTTTTTATGGTTTTAGGTCTAACATTTAAATCTTTAATCCATCTTGAATTGATTTTTGTATAAGGTGTAAGGAAGGGATCCAGTTTCAGCTTTCTACATATGGCTAGCCAGTTTTCCCAGAACCATTTATTAAATAGGGAATCCTTTCCCCATTGCTTGTTTTTCTCAGGTTTGTCAAAGATCAGATAGTTGTAGATATGCGGCGTTATTTCTGAGGGCTCTGTTCTGTTCCATTGATCTATATCTCTGTTTTGGTACCAGTACCATGCTGTTTTGGTTACTGTAGCCTTGTAGTATAGTTTGAAGTCAGGTAGCATGATGCCTCCAGTTTTGTTCTTTTGGCTTAGGATTGACTTGGTGATGAGGGTTCTTTTTTGGTTCCATATGAACTTTAAAGTAGTTTTTTCCAATTCTGTGAAGAAAGTCATTGGTAGCTTGATGGGGATGGCATTGAATCTATAAATTACCTTGGGCAGTATGGCCATTTTCACGATATTGATTCTTCCTACCCATGAGCATGGAATGTTCTTCCATTTGTTTGTATCCTCTTTTATTTCCTTGAGCAGTGGTTTGTAGTTCTCCTTGAAGAGGTCCTTCACATCCCTTGTAAGTTGGATTCCTAGGTATTTTATTCTCTTTGAAGCAATTGTGAATGGGAGTTCACTCATGATTTGGCTCTCTGTTTGTCTGTTGTTGGTGTATAAGAATGCTTGTGATTTTTGTACATTGATTTTGTATCCTGAGACTTTGCTGAAGTTGCTTATCAGCTTTAGGAGATTTTGGGCTGAGACAATGGGGATTTCTAGATATACAATCATGTCGTCTGCAAACAGGGACAATTTGACTTCTTCTTTTCCTAATTGAATACCATTTATTTCCTTCTCTTGCCTAATTGCCCTGGCCAGAACTTCCAACACTATGTTGAATAGGAGTGGTGAGAGAGGGCATCCCTGTCTTGTGCCAGTTTTCAAAGGGAATGCTTCCAGTTTTTGCCCATCCGGTATGATATTGGCTGTGGGTTTGTCATAGATAGCTCTTATTATTTTGAGATACGTCCCATCAATACCTAATTTATTGAGAGTTTTTAGCATGAAGGGTTGTTGAATTTTGTCAAAGGCCTTTTCTGCATCTATTGAGATAATCATGTGGTTTTTGTCTTTGGTTCTGTTTATATGCTGGATTACATTTATTGATTTGCATATATTGAACCAGCCTTGCATCCCAGGGATGAAGCCCACTTGATCATGGTGGATAAGCTTTTTGATGTGCTTCTGGATTCGTTTTGCCAGTATTTTATTGAGGATTTTTGACTAGTGATTTTTAATTGAAATTTTTTCATATGATATTATGAGACTCTGGATCATATTTAAATCTCTTTTAGCTGGCTTTTGCTGACACTGCTTTAAAAGGGAAAGGGAGCATTTCTACCTTATTACTGACAGGGGGAAGCAGAAGTCCAGGTTCTCCAGTCAGCCTTTATTGGCACCCAAGGCAGGAGCTGTTCTTTACTGCTGGGTGAGGTTGGGAGTTCTGGCTGCCAGTGTGCTCTCCACTGACAGTGCAGTGGAGATGGTCTTGTTAATTCTGAGTGATAGTGAGGTCCTGATGTTCCACTAGGCTTCCTCTGACACCACCCCAGCAGGAAGGTGGAGAAATGCCTTGCTACTGATGGGTTAGAGTAGAAGTCCAGGCTGTCTATATGGTCTCCACTGGAGGTGTGTGGGTGAGGGAGGTTTTCTTACTGGCTGATGGAGATGAAGTTCTGGCTCCCTACTTGGCCTTTCCTGATACCACCTCAGCAGGGAAGTTGAAGTCCCTTGTACAGCCTGGTGAGGGTGGAAGTCTAGGCTCCTCAGTTGACTTTTGTTAGCATTTGTGTGAATGCAGCTATAGGCTTCCCAGTGATGTTTGTTTGCAACAGAGTGATTGTTGCTCAAAATTTTCTGTCTTGCTACCTCTTTCCTGCTCCTTTGTTTATAGAGAGAGGGCTTTTGTTTGGGCTTATTTTATCTTTGGTGTCTCTGGGTTGCCAGTTTCTTCAACCCCAAGTCTGAACTACACAGGCATACCTGTAAGATATTGTGGGTTCAGTTCTACACCATGCGGTAAAGCAAATCTTTCAATAAAGCAAGTTACACAACTTTTTGGCTTCTGAGGGCATGTAAAAATTATCTTTATGCTATATTATAGTTTATTAAGTGTTCAATAGCATTGTGTCTAAAAAACAAAGTAGGAACCTGAATTAAAAAACACGTTGTTGATAGAAAATGCGACCGATCATCTGAGCCTTCAGCATGTCATAATGTTTTTGATGGAGGAGGACCTTGCCTTGTTGTTGGTGGCTGCTGGCTGACCCAGGTGGTGGTTGCTGAAGGCTGGGGTGGCTGTGGTAATTTAAAAAAATAAGACAACAATGAAGTTTGCCTCATCAATTGATTCTTCTTTTTATGAAAGACTTTCCTGTAGTATGCGATGCTGCTTAATAGCATTTGACCCCTGTAGAACTTCTTTCAAAATTAAAGTCAATCCTCTCAAACCCTGCCACTGTATCAACTAAATGTATGCAATATTCTAAATCTTTTGTTGTCATTTCGACAATGCTTACAGTATTTCACCAGGAGCAGATTCCATCTCAAGAAATCACTTTCTTTGCTCATTGACAGAAAGCAACTCCTCATCTGTTCAAGTTTTATCATGAGATTGCAGCATTTCAGTCACATCTTCACCTCCACTTCTAATTCTAATTCTCTTGCCATTTCTACCACATCTGCAGTGACTTCCTCTCCTGAAGTCTTGGAGGAAGTCATCCGTGAGGGTTGGAATCAACTTCTTCCAAACTTGTGTTAATGTTGATATTTTGACCTCTTTCCATGAATCAAAAATGTTCTTAATGGTTCTAAAATTGTGAATTCTTTTCACATTTCAATTTATTTTGTCCAGAAGCATCAGAGGAATCACTATCTCTGGCAGCTATAGCCTTACAAAATATATACATATATATTTTGAGGCAGAATCTCACTCTGTCACCAGGCTGGAGGGCAGTGGTGTGATCTCGGCTCACTGCAACATCTGCTGCCTGGGTTCAGGTGATTCTCCTGCCTTAGCCTCTCGAATAGCTGGGACTACAGGCATGCACCGCCATGTCCAATAAAATATATTTCTTAAATAATAAGACTTACAAGTTGAAATTACTCTTTGATCCATGGACTGTAAAATGGATGTTGTGTTAGCAGACATGAAAGCAGTATTAATCTCCTTGTACATCTCCATCAGAGCTCTTAGGTGACTAGGTGCATTGTCAGTAAGCAGAAATATCTTGGAAGGAATTTTTTTTTTTTTCCTGAGCAGTACGTCTCAACTGTGGGCTTAAATTATTCAGCGAACCATGCTTTAAACAAAAATGTTATCATCCATGCTTTGTTGTTCCATTTGTAGAGCACAGACAGAGTAGATTTAGGATTTTCAGAATGGTAAATGAGAATTGGCTTCAACTTGAAGTCACCAGCCTCATTAGCCCCTAACAAGAGAGTCAGCCTGTCCTTTGAAGCTTAGAAGCCAGGCATGGACTTTTCCTCTCTAGCTATAAAATTCCTAGTTGGCATCTTTTTCTAATATAAAGTTGTTTTACCTCCACTGAAAATCTGTTGTTTAGTGTAGCCACCTTCATAACTTGTCTTAGCTAGATCTTGTGGATAACTTGCTGTAGCTTCTATGTCAGCACTTGTTGCTTCACCTTGCACTTTTGTGCTATGGAGAGAGAGACAGCTCCTTTCCTTAACCCTCATGTACCAACATGTGCTACCTTCTAACTTTTCTTCTGCAGCTTCCTCACCTCTCTCGGCCTACAAAGAATTGAAGAGTTAGAGCTTTGCTTTGAATTATTATTAAAATAATAATAATAATAATAATAGTAATAAAAGTTTGAGTTATTGTGAGAATTACCAAAATGTGGCACAGAAACATGAAATGAGCACATGCTGTTGGAAAAATGGACTTGCTTAAGGCACTGTTGCCATAAACCCTCAGTTAAAAAAAAAACAATATCTAGAAAGTTTCAGAAAGTGTAGCACGATAAAATGAAGTATGCCTGTATGAGACAAAAGGAATACACTGGGAACCCATCATTGTGTTATTCTTTGGGACATAAGGTATCTAAAGGTCTTCCTTCTTCTCTTTACACCTTTCAGTTTTCTTCTGTTTGCTTTGTATATAACTCCAGGATATTTAATTATACAGTCAGCTCCCCATATCCACAGGTTCCACATCCATAGATTCAGACAACCACAGCTAAAAAAATTAGAAAAAAATTAACAATACAATATAAATTAGTAAAAATAAAAATACAGTTAACAACTATTTACACAGCATTTACAATGTATCAGGTATTATAAGTAACCTAGAGATGACTTAAAGTATGTGAGTATATTATATGCAAATATTATACCATTTTGTATAAGAGACTTGAGTATACAAGAACTTTGATATCTCTGGGATCATGGAGTCAGTCTTCCGCAGACACTGAGGCATGACTGTGCTTAGCTGGAGGAATGGGGAAAGTATATTTACTTCATATTCCCTGAAGCAGAAATCTCATACTTTTAATTTTTAATCTATCTTTGTCTTTATATGTGCTGTGGGTTCTTGCAGATAGCATATTGTTTAGTGCTACCCCACTCTCTTTCTGTAATCCAAGCTGGTAATGTCTCTTTTAACTGATATGTTATACCATTGTACTATTCACATGTAACATGATTATTGATATATTTGCCCTTAATTTTACTACCTTGTTAGTATTTTTCTATGTGTTCCATCTATTTTTCATTTTTTCCCACTTTTCCTGTATACTTATGGGGTATAACCAGAGTGTACCCTTAAATAAAATTATACTACTTCATGTGTAGACTAAAAACCTTACAGTATTCCTGGTTTCTTCTTCCCATTTTTATGCTATATAGCACATGGTATAAACATTCAATACATTGCTACTATTTTTGCTTTAGACCATTGGTTATCTTTTAGAATAAATAAAAATGGAAAAATTTAAGTTCTCTTAATAGTATTTTACTTTTACATATTCCATTTCTTGACCTTTTATTTCTTTGTGTAGATCCAAGTTTCTGTCCTGCGTTATATTCCTTTTGATTGAAAAACATCCTTTAGTATCTCCTGCAATGTAGATCTGCTGGTGGTGAATTTCCTGTTTTTGTTTGTCAGGCAAAGTATTTCCCTTTTATTTTTGAAAGACATTTTCATTTGGTTGACAATTTTTATTTCTTTCAGCACTTTGAAAATGTTACTCCATTGTTTTCTACCTTTCATAATATCTTAAGGAAAATGTGATATAATTTTTATCTTTATTCTTCTATATAATGAGTCTTTTTTTCTCTGGCTGCCTTCAATATTTTCTCTTTGTCTTTTGCTTTCACCATTTGACTACTCTATGAATAGATGTGCTTTTTGTTTGTTTCCTTGTTTGTCTTGGCATTTATTCTGCTTGGTATTCTCTGAGTTTCTTAGATTGGTGGTTTGGCATCTGTCATTAATCTTGGAAAATCCTTGATGATTATTTCTTCATATATTTCAACTGCCCCATTATTGCTTTCTTTTCCTTCTGCCATTACAATTGCCTGTTTATTAGGCCATTTGATTTGTTTCACAACTCTTGGATTTCCTGTTCTGTTTTTCTCTTTGTATTTTGTCTGTGTGCTTCAGTTTGGGTAATTTTTGAGATCCTCAACTTCCTTGCTTCTTTAGCTTGTTGACATTGTTGATAAGCCAGCTAAATGCATTTTTCATGTCTGTTACTACATTTTTCATTTCCAGCATTTTCATTTTGTTTTTTTAATAGCTTTATTTCTCTGCTGATATTATCCACTAAGTCTTGCACCTGGTTTGCCTTTTCTTTAAAGTCCTTATACTTATTTAAAATTCATTGTTGCATAGTCCCCACATATGTGTCATACCAGAGTCTGGTTCTGATGGTTATTTTTTCTTCAGGAGAGGGCAGTGTGTTGTTTTTTCTTGCCTCTTTGCATGTGTTGTAATTTTTTGTTGAAAGACAGACATCTTGTGAAAGACATTAGACATTGAGGTAAATATTTTTCTTGCCTGAAAAAGAGATATTTTTCTTTCTGCTAAGCCTTTAGAATGGTTGTTTGAATTAATATAACTAGGAGTTGGGCTGGATTTGAGGTTTTTGTTAGGGCTATGCTTAGTGAGTTATGGACTTCATATTTCCCTAGCAATGTAGTGTGTTTAGGGTAGAGGCTGGTTTTCCATGAGAGTATTTTCAATGCATGCTTCACCCTCGAGCCTAAGGTCTTCACTGTGCCTTGCACTGAAAAGAAGCTGTGTCTCCTGCAAGTTTTATTCCATGCTTGCTAGCCTAGCCATGGCAATGAGGGAGACACTCTTTTGTTCTGATTGAGCTTCCATCTTTGGCAGGCACTGTGTCCCTGGGCCTCAAGGACTGGCCTTTTTCATGCTGGATCTCTTCCCCAATGTGGTTCTCTTCAGCTAGGGGTGGAGGAATGTTTTTTTCCTGTTACCTTTCTCCAGTTACAATGGGTCTTCACCAGTGCCCTGAGGGTGACAGTATTTGTGGCCCCACCAGTTAAGGCTTTTGTTCCAGAAAGGGGAAAGAGAATAAGGGAGGCTCTCAGGAGTCTCTCAATCTTTTCTGTGTGTGCCCAGTAGGGTTTGAAAGAGACTTGAGTGTGGGCTCCCCCAGTTCTTGCACCATCTACAGGCTTAATGATCTATCACCAGTGCCCTCTTATCCTCCATCAACTTGCCAATTCCTCTAGCTGAATTCTCCTTACTACTGTCCGAATGCCTCTTGTTAAGATAAACTAGTTTATGCCTCATATCTCTCCTGTAGGCACGTCTCTCCTTAGATTTAGGACCTGTTGGTTTCTCTGTGAGCTCAGCACTCCAGTTGGTCCAAATCACAAACCTGATCGTTTCTCTTTATTTGTTGTTGTTGTTGTGAAGTGGGGTAGTCATTCTTTCCTGATCACTATCTCTTTGATAGGAAAATCGAAGTGTGAAATAATATATTTTTAAAGTGTTTGAATTTTTATTCTAGTTATATTCAGACAAATTGCTACTAAAATATGAGGACATAATAAAAATATTCTCAGATGTTTGTCACAGAGAGACACTTATTGAAAATAGTTTCAGATAAAATATTTAAATACTAAAGAGAATAATCCAGAATATTTTATCAGTGTAAAAAAAGCAAAGGTAATAAAATACCGAAGTGTATTGTCTTTAAAAAAGGAGAAATTTATTCATGGTGATGTAGAATTAAATATGTAGAGTAATAGAAATATGATGGGTGTTGAGAGAATATCAAAGAATGTAAGTTCTATTTGGTTAGAGGAAAATAATATTTTTAGAAAAGTAAGAATAGATGGATAAATTCAGAAAAATGTGGAATAAGCCAAAAAAGTAAATTATGTGGTGGAAATAGGTTCAAATATATAAATATAACAATAAATGTGAATAGACTAAACTCATCATTAATAAAATAAATATTGATAGATTGGAGCAGGAAACATCCACATACAGGTATAGTTGCAGATTTTTTTCACCAGTTCGAATATTTCTGGTGGAGAGTTCTCTTATTAGCCAAACTTTATATAACATACATACCTCCTAGCATAACATTTTTCATTCAATATTTTATGGAGAAATTTTATATTTATACCCATCAAATTCAACTAAATTCCTTGTAAAATGATTTTAATAAAAATAAGAAGTTTTCTTCTTAATACAATTGGTGGAGTCATGTGTAGGGATTTTGAAAATCTTGACAAGTGGTAGCAAGAAGAACATTCATTTTGGATGTTGCTGAAAGGCATCTCAGAGTTAGACTTAGCTGAGTAATTCTCTGCCATTGTACGCTTCAAGTGAACATGTTTCTCCAGTGTATTTCATATTTAGCTTAGTGTTGCAAGATAAGTCCCCAGGAAAGTTGAGAAAATGTTGAAGGAAATCGTGGAACAGGAAGCAAAATGAATAAGAAAAATGATCAAATGGAGGGGAGATATTACTGCGAATGAGGAAACGTTTTGTTAATAACCATGTTGAGTTTTGATGATTGAGAAGGGATGTTTTAAATATTTTTTAATCTAACAAGTTTGTTACTGGCATATAGGCATTTTATTGTGCATATTTATATTTTAGGAAATAGATCAGCTAGTTTTGGTTGATGTGTAGTATATTATTGAAAAAACAAAATAATGCAGATTGTGCTTCTGATTTTTGTTTTTGTGTAGGATGCCTGATAGTCAGGAACAAATTGTTGAACCTAAATGGAAGTTGCCTGTATATAAGGTAACACGCAAAGGTTGAAAATGAGAGGATTTAAGACTTTAAGGCATTTCTAAGGATGAAGAGGATCATTACCTGGTAAAAAAGTGTTCAGTTTATTAAAAGGATGTGTATCCATTTAATAAAAGTTCTTCAAAATCTATGACATAAAAATTGATAGAGCTACAGCAAGAAATCGATAAATCCACTTTCATAGTGGGAGATTTCTACATACCATTGTTCACAATTGATAGGTCCCATGGGCCAAAAGCAGCAAATATATAAGAGCTTTCAGCAACACACTTAGTGAGTTCTGAATGGGACGCTTTATTACTTTTGGTTATATCACTGCCAAAGGGTACTTCTGCCCGTTCTCAAATTTTCTGATGTATGAAGATTTTAACACCTCCTTATTTGATGAGGAAGTTCTTCCTTGCCTTGTCTCTCAATCTTTTTTATCCCCATGGTTTCCATCTGTTGGTTTTAATTCTACTCCATTGGAGCCTATGGAAAAGGACATCCCCATTCATGTGACGTGGAGCAATCTGTTGAGTTCTGTTTGTATGTGGTGCAAGGGTGTGAGTTCATTTTTGTGCATATTCAGTTGTCCCAGGACCATTTATTAAACAGACTATTCTTTCCCCAGTGAATTGCCTTGGCACCTTTGTCAAAATCAGTAGACTGCAAGCAAAAGGGTTTATTTTTGGACTCTCAATTTTGTCCCACTGATCTATATTATTTTCCCCATCCCAGTACCATGCTGCCTTCATAACTGTGGCTTTACCATAAGTTTTGAAACCCAGAAGCATGAGTACTCCAAGTTTGTCATTTAAAGAGACATCTTGTTTTGGATTTTGTATTTCCATATAAATATAAGTTTTACAATCTGGGCCAGGTGTGGTGGCTCACACCAGTAATCCCAGCACTTGGGAGGCCGAGGTGGGCAGATCACTTGAGGTCAGGGGTTCAAGACCAGCCTGGCCAAAAATGGCAAATCCCCATCTCTGCTAAAAACACACAAAAAAATTAGCTGGGTGTGATGGTGCATGCCTGTAGTCCCAGCTACTCAGGAGGCTGAGGCAGGAGAATCACTTAAACCCAGGAGGCGGAGGTTGCAGTGAGCCAAGATTGTGCCACTGCACTCCAGCCTGGGCAACAGAGTGAGACTCTGTCTCAAAAAAAAAAAAAAAAATTTACAATCTGCTTGTTAATTTCTGAAAAAAGAAAATGCTGCTGGCATCAGGGGTGGCTTATTACACAGCAATGGATGACTGAGCAAGCCCGTTTACTCACAGCCTTTTTATCATGTACCAATGTCTCAGTCTTCCTCCCATGAGCTGCTTCAAAGCCACCTGTCTCTTATACAGTGGGCCTCTTTCTTTCTTTTCTATTTTTTTTTGGACTCATGTGAAGTACTTCCCCTTTCTATCAATTACATTTTATATGATTAGGTTTTGTTGGAAATTTGAGCTAGTCAGTCACCAGTTCTAACATCTAGTGTTTCTCCTGTGTCTGTCACCTGTAGGTCATTTACAATTTAAATAACCACACTTTTGTGTACCTTTATGCGAGAACTGAATAAAAATTGTTGGGCAGATCAGGAGAGAGCCCTGGACCCTGGTGGGAACCATAGAATCCAGTTGTCTCGAGCTGCTACTCTGTGGCTCGACGCTCTAAAGCAAGAGTTGGAAATTGGGGAAAGCTACTGAGAAACTTCAGGAAGAGTGAAGTTTTATGTGGGGGCAAAGCTGAGGTCTTCTGAGTGACTTTTTTTGTCTTTGCAAGTGCAAAAGATTACTATTCCTTTTGAAGAAGAAAGAATTCAGGGATAAGATCCCTTCAGCTTTGCCTCATAAAAGATGATTTACGGCAAGATCTCCAGGCAAAAGAACACGTCTTTTTGGAAACATGCAGGACAGCCGAGTCACAGAATGTACTTCCTCAGTGAAAGCTGGGAGGGAAAGATCAAGATCACAACAGAAGAAAGGCTTCACCCCACAGTGCTAGAAAAGCTGCCTGTGGAGGCTCAGGCAGTCTTTTTGCAGTTGCAAATTATATTAAGGAAAAAAGAGATTTGAGGGAGAAAAATTGACCCACTAATAAATGAGAGGATGAATTAATGCTGACTCTCCACTGCCTGGGACTCCCAGCACACTTGGCAAATCAGTTCCCAGCAAGAAAACAAAGCTATGTGGACAATTAGGAAATAATGAAGACCTGGCGGGACTAGCAGCCGACAAAAATGAGGTGGCGTTTGGGAAAGTGAGACATAGAGAATCTGAATGGATGGAGAGCTGGCTTGTTTCCTTTCTCTCTGCCTCATTCCCCTCTCTGTCTGACAGGCCATTCAGTGATGAGGGAATTCTGGGAGATTATTGTCTCCTTGGGAGGGAGGCTTGTTGAATCCAACTCTCAGGGCCGCAGTAGCAGGTGTGGAGGACGGCACCTGATGAGGAAGGTCTCAGGGGACAGGCGGGAACCCAGGCTTCTCCCTCATGCTGTGATCTTAAGGCAAGACGCCAGGGCATCCGCGTCTGCTGGAACACAGGCATCCTGGATACCTGACCCATTTCCGATTCCTCTTCCCTGTGGTAACAGCATGAACCAACACCTCCTTTGGGAGCCGACCCTTCCCCATTCCTTGGGCTTTTGGTGGGGCTGCCGATCGGAGAACCCTGTCTTGCTGAGTATAGGGATAAACCTGTATGTAACCCAAGCCAGGCCAGCCTGAAACAATCTGTCTTAGACTGAAGGGACGATGAGGTGACAAAGAAGGTCAGAGTTGAGCTGCCCAGGGCCACATCTGAGAAATGCCGTGACTCATCCTGGCCTTCCTGAGGCTTAGATGTTGATGGCTTTCAGTAGTTTTGTGAGGCTTGCCGGTGTTCGTCCTATAAATACATTTCTTCCTCTTAAGTTTGTTTCGTTGTTTGGTTGGTTGTTTTTAACTAAAGAAGGCTATCCAATATCAGGGGAGAGGCAGACAGAAAGCTTCAGGCAGAGACGTGGAACCACTCTATTGTTTGTTGCTGAGCAGGGGCAGCACTTGCCGCCAGTGAGTGGGGTGCACAGCAGTTCTCCAAGCCCCTGTTTAGGAATGTGGCCCCTGGCAAGACCCAGAGTGCAGGCTGTGCCGTCTGACCCCTAGTTTCTAGTTTGCAGTACAGACTCTCCGTCTGTCTTCTAGGGATATTTCTAGAGCAAAGAAGTGCTTTGATGATTTTGGAAAAGTGATTGAAAATTAACTCAAGATAGTATGAAAATCTGGGCCTAGCCCCTTTAGCCAGCCCTAGGGATCTCAAAATATCCGACAGTGACTCATAGGAGAATGGCAACTTCTTTGCATTTCTGATTCTGTCACACTTTTCCATACTGATTTCCCAATCTGGTCTAGAAAGGAAGGAAAACACACAAAGACAAAAACGCTCTGCAACTAATTAATTATTTTGCCAATTTGAGAGAGAAGTGGGGAAAAAAGCCCTTTAAAATCAAATAACAATAATTTTTAAAGGAAGCCAACCGAAACATTTCCATAAAGCAAATATGTTGGACCTAGTTGGAGGCAGCAGGCTCATGAGAATGCTGAAACTTCTTCAAATCTGCATATATAGATTTTTAATAGAGGCTGATGGAAACAAATAAGCCAACACAAATAAGTATAATATTTTAATTGCATTTCTTCAGGGCTCTAAAAATTTTTAAAAAATAAACATATATAAGACAAAGTCAGTGTTACTAAGTGGCAAAGATTCTGGTAGAACCAATTGGTTTTCTTGAACTACATGAGAAAAGAAGGTGCACGTGTAGTTTACTTACCTCTGAATTGCAGAAATGCTAAGGATATGGCTCGGGTGTCAGAGTCCTGTGTACAGAGAAAGTCACAGCTCCTCTTTGGTTCTGGAGCATTTTGTCACTAACTCAATTGCCTAGTTGCTCACTCACTAGCATAGTGCAGGCCACTTAGTAGGGAGTTTAATAAATACTTTTTAGTGGGAATCATTTGCTAATATGTTGGCAGAATCATCTTATACATTTCATGGCTCAAAAAATACCAGAGATGGAAGGGGCCCAGAGAATTCAGTGATACCTACAGATGGAAAGTAATAAGGCTATAAAATATCTATATTCTCCCTGGGAGATCCTGCCTCATCTCTTGTACTACAAACTGGCTTGGAGCCACCATAGTTGTACAATTGCCTCCAGGATCCTTTAGCTGTGGCTGGCCATTGAGTTTTTCTCCAGAAGTCACACTGAATAAAGAAATTCCTCCTCTCTTCACTCCTCTAGAGCTAACTAGAGCCACCCCTAGATTCAGAGGGATCTTTTCTTGTATTCTAGGTCAAACTATGGACCATTGGATTCTAAGGCCATATTGCTGGAAGGGACTTTCAAAAGTTGTTTTACTTTTTGTGTTTCACTGGAAGCCCAGTAGCTTTGAAGTAGCTCCAAAATCTTAGGCAAGTGAAGTCAAGCCCAGCTTGTTTCCCAGCCACCAGGTTCTTCCCTTCATTCCCAGCGAGGTGAGTTTGGTCCCCATGTGCAGGCGCAGCTAACTCCAAGAGCCAAATCTAATCCTGATCTAGGCTGGAGAGATGCTCAGGCCTGCTGATAAGGTGCTTGTGGTTTGACATGGAGCCATCTGGGTCTTTGTCTGGACTTTGTGTGTTACCTCCACTTCTAGGAGCAAGGTCTTTTTCTAGCTCTTGTAGTTTTCTCTCTGGCCCTTCTCTCTTTCCCAGATGGGAGTCTCAACTTTGCACCTAGGCAAGACATCAGTCGCTATGAGTCTGTTTCCTCCTTTGCAATGTGAGGATATTGCTGCTCCTTCATTGCACTATTGTGATTGCTGTCATTTAAGGTTAGTTGCCATGATAAAGAGCCTGGCATTGTCCAGAGGGAAGTGCTGAATGCACTGTGGAAATGATTTTTATCATTCCCTTGGCCCTTCTTAGGAGTGTGGCCCTACACCTTCCTGCCACTCTCCTCCCTGGAGCTGAGCTGGAACTCTGTTCCGGTTTCCAGTCTAAGTGTAGGGCCTTGATCTTACTGGATAAAGCTCCCTGATGCCTGTGATATTGCCTCTGTGGGCTTTCTAGTATTGCCAGCTCTGATTTCCCGAACATTGTGTAATTCAGCTTTCAAGCCTCCCTTAGGCTGAATGCAGTGGCTCACGCCTGTAATCCCAGCACTTTAGGAGGCTGAGGCGGGAGGATTTCTTGAGCCTAGAAGTTTGAGACCAGCTAGGGCAACATACCAAAAACAAACAAACAAGCAAAAAAACCCACCACCACCAACAACAAAACCACCAAAAAACTCTACAAAAAAAAAAAAAGTAGAAAATAAAGGAAGTGAAAAGTAGAAAAAAAGTACTTCTAATTAATGGTGGGGAAAAAAAAAAAAAAAAGGAAAAGGAAAAAGAAAAAGAAAAAAAAAACGACTTCCTGCCTCTGGTCTTCAATTCTTCCCTGTGACTGCTCGTCTGAACTTGGACTGATCTTGGCCTTTCCCTGGACACCTCTCCTGGGCCAGCTCCCTCCCCAAAGGCAGGCATGAGGGCCTCCCACTGCCCAGCTAGGAATGTGCTGCTTTGACTTCTCAAGATTCTCAAGGAAAGATAGTGGAAAAGCTCACAGACCCAAACTGCTTTAGTGATATTCACTATTATCCATGTCTACCCTTTTCCCTGTCCGGCCTGCACCCCTGAAGCCTCTCAAGCCTCAGAAGGGAGAAACATCTGTTTGCAAACCCCAACTCAGAACTACCACCCACTAAATAAAAACAAATTATGTGAAAATTGGGTGTGGTAAGAAAAGAAAGATGTGGAGACCCTCAAAGGTCATTGAAGCCTGCTGTCTGATTTCCTGGTAGTGTGAGCATGAAAATTCATGAGGCAGAGGCAGGGGGGAGGAGAGGGAGAAGAGGGAGGGATTAAGAGAAAGAATGAGAGAAGAAAAGAACAGTGTTCAAATTTTTTCCAATTGATTCTTTTATTCTTAAATGCAGGAAAAGTTGCTGAACCTTACTTTCCTCCCTTTACAAATGCAATTCTGGTATTTTTATATAGCATTTACACCACGGCATTTTCCATTTGTTCATCTGTTCCATATGTAGTTTGTGTTCCAGTTGTTTTCATATGTATATATTTTATCTTCCCAACTAGGTGCCGAGTACTGTCCTTTGTGTCAAATGAAGTGTTCAACAAATGCTTGGCAATTCAGTGTCCGGGTTCACAGCTCACCTCCCGCTTACCAGCTTTATCCTCTCTGACCCTCAGCGACTCCCTGTGTTTATCCTACTTCCCAAGTCCTATTTTCCCAACCTTCTTCTCTTGCTCCTTCATCACCTGAGGTCCTCAGGTCCTATTGTTTTTTAACATGTTTCATATCTGTTACATTCTTATTGTTTCTGCCTCTACCACCTTAGCTCCAGCTTTCAATTCATACCTGGATTATTGCAACGGTCTCCTTGCTGTTCTCTATTCTGCTACTCTCCTACCACTGCCTGTTTAGTCTTCTTGAAAAGAAGTTGACTGTCTTACGGGCTCCTCTACCTAGAAGTGGTCCCTTGTTGCTCACCAGGTGAGTTCAGTCTGTCGCTGGTGTGGCTTTGCAGGAGGGTCTTCCCTGATGTCTGCGGCATGGCGTCTCCCACTTGCTGGGTATGTTCCCCGTCTTCTCTAGCTAGGTGGGGCTCCCTCTCCCCACAGCACACAGTGCTGTTCCCAGCCAGCCTGGGCTTGTGCTGCTGCCTTCCCTGCCCTGGCCTTTGTTGCTGTGGATTCCACTTCTCCACACTCAGGGCTCAGCGAATGCCCTTCCATCAAGAAGCCTAGTGCTGTGGTCTGCATGTGTGTGTCCTCCTGAAATTCCTATGTTGAAATCTAATCACCCGAAATTTCTATGTTGAAGTCTAATCACCAATGTTAGGAGGTGGGGCCGTTGGGAGGTGATGAGGTCATGGGGGGCAGAGCCCTCATGAATGGATTTAGTGCCCTAACAAAAGGAATCCCAGAGAGCTGCTAGCCTCTTCTACCATGTGAGGATGTGTCAAGAAGGTGCTGTCTATGAACCAGGAATCTCGCCCTCATCAGGTGCTGAATCTGCTGGCAACTTGATTTTGGACTTCCCAGCCTCCAGAACTGTGATATAAATGTCTGTGGTTTGTGAACTACCCAGTTTATCATATTTTTTTGGAGCAGCTCACATGAACTAAAGATACCTGGTCAGTCATTCCAGGCCACGGAACCCTCTGATCTCTGGGATACATATTGTTCACGTTGGGATTTGATCATATATTTTCACATATAGGTGTTGGATTATTTCAGGTGTATCCTTATCATCCCAATGTCATTCTACAGCTTTTGTGAGCAGGGATCTAGCTGCACTGTCCAGCACCCTTGCTGGGAGATATGTTAGGTGCTGGGCGCAGGGGCGAGTGAGCACGCAGCTTGAGCCACAGCTCACCTAGTGCCTAGATTTTGACCTCAGCAAGACTTAAAGTCAAGCTCTCCTCTGCTACTTAGCAGCAAGTTACATACCTTTCAGACTCAGTTTCTTCAGCAGTAAAATTGGAGATATTTATATAACATGATTTTTACAAAGATTAAATAGATCATATGTATTATGTTCTGAGCATGGTGCTTGACACACAGAAGGTTAATAAATCATTTGCCTTCTGACAAATCATTTGTTCATTTCCCTTCTGATGACAACAGCTATTTTCATAGGTGGCTTCTACTATCAAATATTCCCTACTTACCATCTACACAGTATCATCTGATAAATAGAGAGAGAAGCACAGAAAATCACTGCTTCCCGTCTTTCACTTCTACTTAGAACAGGGAGCACAGTCCTCCAGGGCTGGTCCACATGGAGCATGAAATCTGCCCGTCAGCCATCTGTGGCATCCTAGAGGCCCCATTCAGGTTGCAGTGCGGTCGCTTGGAAGTGTGTCTGGCCTCCTCATTACTTTCTTGTCTGCTTGCTCACATAGCGAGTGCTGTGCACACAGTAGGGCCATCACTGACACCTCCAGGTTGACTGGAGGCTTGGCATTGTGGTGGACTGAAGCCACCCAGGGATCTGCATGTGATGGGCTGGTGCAGACGTCGCCCAGCGGGAGAGGCCTGGGGGCTGCCCGCGTCTGTACAGCCGGAGCTGCTGTGCCATCTGTTTTTGCCTCTCCCTGCTGCTGCTTCCTCCTGTCTTCGCCCCATCCTGCCTGCCTCGCTGCTCTAGCTCCATCCCTGAGGCCTCCTTCAGCCCAGGGCCCATTCCCAGGTCCCTGCATGACGTGGATAGGGAGGTAAGGGGCTGATAGGAGAGTGTGGACACGTGTGTGTGGAAGGAGGGTAAGGAGTGTGTGGAGTAGGGAGAGTAAGTGAGAAATGGGAGGGAGAAAGGAAGCGAGGCAGAGAGGGTGGGAAAGGCAGGAGGGGAAAAGAGGGAGACAGAGATGGAATAAGGGGGGCTGGGTGAGAAGGATGGGGGTGGAGAAAGTCTGTGTATATGAGAGAGAAAAGAGAGAGGGAGAGAGAGGGAGAGAAAGGGAGGAGTGGGGGAGGCAGAGGGAGAACTTTAACTGTACAAGCAAGAATCTGCCTCCAGCACTTGGAATTACAGGGCCAAGGCTGAGACTGAACCTGGGGTGTGGCAGGAGCTGCACTGAAGATGAGTCTGAAATTCCCAGAGCCACGGAGGAAGCGGAAGCGTCTGGGATGCAGTTATCTCTAGAAGCAGAGATGCATTTCTCTCTGAGTGCACAGGGCGTCTTCCTTTCTCGGTCCACATTGGGCACGCGGTTCTTTCTTCTTGAACAGAAGATGGGCAGATACCATCTGCATGCCGTTCTCTGCCATTTTGGAACGGGGGTGGAGGGATGTGCTGATGGAGTCTCCTCGGAGCAGGGTTACTTTTATGACAAAGGGCCCAGTCTATAAAGAACTGCCGCCCCCACCTTTTCCTGCAGAGCGTGTTCCTACAGCTGCTGTCTCTGCAGCTCTGGCCGGCGCGGGGTGTGGGGGGTGGTCCTAAGAGGTGGAAACTTGATCAGAGGTTTCCTGCCTGCTGCTTCTCCCTTGGGAAGGCTCTGTCCCTCTAAGGTGGAGGAGCCCATTGGATGGTTGGGGCGGCACTTCACTGGCCTCCTCATGAGGCTCCTTGGGAGGCAGGTGCCTGCTCCTGCAAATTTCTAAAGCTGGACTGAAGCTGGGATCAGGGGAGCTGATGTCACTGAGAACTGCTTATCTTCCTCAGAGCTTTGAGGTTACTATTTCTCAACAGAGTTCTGTTTCCAGGAAACTCACTACTAATCTGAGGTAGGTTCTGACTGAGAAAGACTCTGTGATTCTATTAGGTTGGTGCAAAAGTAATTGCCGTTACTTTCAATGGCAAAACCTGCAATTACTTTTGCACCAACCTAATACGTCGATGAGCTAAGGATACACCTGGTGTGGTCTCCTGGGGAGAAGGGAGATGTGTGAGGTCACATTTGTGTCTCTGCTAAACGTTGAGGAGAAGAAACTGAAGAGTAACAGGAAGGAACTAGAGTCCCAAGTGTGAGATGATGGCATGAGCACTGAGGACCAGGCTTCTAGATTTGGAGCTAAAAGCTACATTTAGCCACTGGGGTGTTCGATGGCCTGGCCAGTCCTCTGCTCCTGAACCTTCTGTAGTTGTCTGGGCTCACAGGGAAGTTTGCCCCATACCCCTTACTGTCAGTGCTAGAGACATTTGAATAATGAATTCTGTTTAAGACTGAAAACCTCGAAGTTCCATCTGTAACAAGACTCGAAATAATTACAGATGATGATTGCCTGGTACACTCAGCCAGAAAAAACAGAACAGCTTTTGGCCGCCAGCAATTACAAGCAGCACCGGCTTCAGCACAGACAGAACTTTTAAATGAATACATGAATACATTGCTGAAGATCAGAAGGCAAGAAAGACTGTCAGAGCTGGGGTGGGGGTGGGGGAAATGAGTTGGCAAAAAAGGAGTGACTTCACTACCATGGGGAGGAGAGAAAAGGAGGGGGAAGGGACAGGGAGAGGGAGAGTAAGAGAGATCTCCCCCAACTCTTTGCCCATTCAAATTTTTAACTATAAAATAGCAAAAATATTGACGTGGAGTAGCATCCCAGGAGTACTGTATTTTAAGGCTTTCTCCAAGTTGAACCTTATCATGGGAGACAGTGAGATGAAGTGGCTTGTTTGTCATGGATATGGTTTGAAGTTATAGCACTTGGTGCTTTTCTTCTTGTGTGATGTGGGGGAAATAATACAAGTTTTTGAATCAGAGACACCTGGAGTCAAATGTTCGTTTTGCTGCAAGTATTATCTTGTTTGGTCACTTAGCTATTCCAAACCTCCGTTTTCTCTTCTGTGAATCCCACCTTCAAGTGTTCTCATGGGGAATGACTAGGATAACGTCTATAAAGCGTCTTCCACTGCTGTCTGGAATAGAGAACGTCTTCAGCCAGTGTGGGTCTCCTCCTGTCTCTGAAGGGTCCTCTACCCCTTTCCCACTGGCTTTATCTCACATCTTCCATACTTTATTTCTTGCATTGGCTGAACCTATCCGATCTCACCCATTGATTTAGGAGAACCAGGGTATTCAAGACTCAAAAAATCTTGGCTATTCATTTGGTTAGGGACTTTAACAATTACAGTGTAAAAAGTGTGAACCAAAATGGAGACGCTAGGGCAATTGTATTCTTGCCTGCTTCTGCCCTGGACTCCCCATTTTGTGCAGGTTGATTGTGATTTTCCTGCCTGATTCACACATCTGCTCTTGATTGCTAATTTCAACCCAGATTAGGAGTGGAAGCCTGAAACTCTTGGGACCTTAACAGCTAGTAGATGAGCCATCAAAGTCTTGGTAATCAGACCATTGGAGTGAGGATTTTCAACCCGATTTGAAGACTCTGTTATTTCCGGGCACTTCAGCTTCTCACCAGCTTCTGACTCAAGCTTCCCACTCCCATCTGGGGGTTCAGGCGGGTTTGGAAGGGTGCGTCCTGTCCTCATGAGGCTGGAGCCATCTGGGTGGGAGTTCACAGACCAGATTTTAACAGGAGAGAAGTTTGCAGACAGGCATTTAGAAGGAGCTAGCCTCTGTGCAAATCTTTTCTCCGATGGGCTCTAAGGAATTATCTCAGCTATACTTGGTCTGCAGAATTAGCACCAAGTGGACACTGCCCAAGTCCATGGTCTGTATCATCCAGAGTAGTGGCCAGAGCCGTGGCCGGGCCCACTCAAGCCATGGCTGGGGAGCCCCAGGAGCACTGTGCCAGAATGTGAGCGCAGACACTTGAGGAAACCCCAGGCAGCAAATGCTGATGTCTTGCAGCTGTCTCTCTGGAGACTTTGCCCTTAAGGTCCTGGATGTGAAGGGAAGCCCCAGAGACCTCTGAAATGCCTTTGGGGTGTTTCTCCCAGTGTCTTGATAATAACTTTTGCTTCTTTCTGTCTGTAGTAATCTCTTTTTGCAAACGGTCACTTGGCCATACCCTTGGTTTGCGCTCCTAAAGATGCCTTTCACTCTTTACATGCCAGGGTATAAATTTTCCAAATCTTTCCTCTGTGTGTCTCTTTTAATTATAAATGTTATCTTTTAATCTTTTATTTCTCTTGAATATTACTATATCTAGTTAAAAGTAGCCACAAAGCTCCTTCAATATTTTGCTTAGATATTTATTCTGCCAGATATCTTAGTTCATTGCTCTTAAATTCTTACTCCCAGGCTGGGTGCTCATGCCTGTAAGCCCAGTACTTTGGGAGGCCAAGGTGGGAGGATCACTTGAGCCCAGGAGTTCAAGACCAGCCTGAACAACATGGCAAAACCCCATCTCTACAAAAAATACAAAAAGTTAGCTGGGCATGGTGGCATGCATCTGTAGTCCCAGCTACCTGGGAGGTTGAGGTGGGAGGATCACCTAAGCCCAGGAGGTCAAGGCTGCAGTGAGCTGTGATCGTGCCACTGTACTCCAGCCTGGTCAACAGAGCGAAAAGTATCTGCCTTCCATAAAGCTCTGGGGCATGAACACAATTCAGCCAAGTTCTCTGCTAATTTATGAGAATGATGACCTTTCCTCCAGTTTCCAATACCTTGTTTTTCATTTCCATCTGAAACCTCATCAGAATGACTTTTACTGTCTATATTTTTACCAACATTCTGATCACAACCACATAAGTAATCTTTAAGAAAATTTAGATTTTTCCTACAGCTATTCTCTTCCTCTGAGCCCTCACCAGAATCACCCTTAATGCTCTGTTTATAAAAATACATACTTTTTCTGGCATTCACTTCAAAACTTTTCTAGCTTCTACTCATTACCCAATTCCAAAACCGTTTCTACATTTTCAGGTATTTGTTATTGCAACACCCTGCTTCCAGTACCAATTTTCTATTGTAATGCATTTTGTGCTACTATCCCAGAATACCACAGACTGGGTAATTTATAAAAAATATAATTTATTTTCTCACCATTCTGGAGGCTGGGAAGTTTAAGACATAGTTTCTGGTATCTGGTAAGGGCTTTTTTGCTATGCCATAATATGGCAGAAGGTATCACACAGGTGAGAGAGAGAAAGAAGGGGATGGAACTCATACTTTTATAATGAATCCACTCCTTCAATAACAGCATTCATTTATTTATGAGAGGAGAGCCTTCATGACTTAATCACCTCTTAAAAGTCTCATCTCTCAACATGGTTGCATTGAGGATTAAGTTTCTAACACATACATTTTTAGGGCCAGAGGCAGAATGCTATGGTTTGAATGTGTCCACTAAAGTTTATGTGTTGGAAAATTGATCCTCAGTGAAACAATATTGGGAGACTTTAAGGGGTGATTAGGTCATGAGGGCTCTGCTCTCATGAATGGATTAATGCCATTATTGAGGGAGTGGGTTTGTTATCAGGGTAGTGGGTTCATAACAAAAATGTGAGTTCATCCCCCACCCCCCCTCCCACTCTCTCTCTCCCACATGATGCCTTCCACCTTATTATGACACAGTGAGAAGGTCCTCACAGATGTCAGTGCTTTGATCTTGGACTTCCCAGCCTCCCGAACTGTTTTGTAGAAACAGTTTTTTACAAAAGTACTTTTTATAAATTACCCAGTCTGTGGTATTCTGTTATAGTGGCACAAAGTGCACTAAGACAAGGGGGTTGGTGGGCAGAATGACTCCAGTCCTATGAATGCTCACACTCTTTCTCGGAATTACTTAATATTGAGAGCTTGTTTTGTGGGTAGTGATGCATCCTCTTGATCACTCAGGCTCCTGTTAAGACCCCGCCTCCTCTCTAAAGCTTTTGTAAAGCTCCTTAGTCAAGGCCAATCTTGAGTAATTCTGTGTAAGAGTAAAGACATGACCTGAGTGCCAAGCACCCTGTTTATGCCTCTGGCTGATTAAACCCTTTTTAGATCAAGTTTGTGTATAAATACATAAATAAATCCTAATTATAACACTTTGTGATGCTAAACAATTTGCTTAATTTCTCTGAGCCTCTGATTTATTTTGCTTTGTTTTTAGAGATAGAGTTTCACTCTGTTGTCCAGGCTGGAGTGCGGTTGTGTGACTGTAGCTCACTATAGCCTTGACCTCCCAGGCTCAAGGGATCTTCCCACCTCAGCCTTCCAAGTAGCTGGGACTACAGGTGCATTGCCGGCTAATTAAAAAAATTTTTTTTCGTAGAGATGGGGGTCTTTCCCCATCTTGCCCAGGCTTGTCTTGAACTCCTGAACTCAAGCAATCCTCATGTCTCAGCCTCCCAAAGTGTTGGGGTTATAAACGTGAGCCACTGTGTCTGGCATGAATTTTTGTATTAAAAAACTTATACTGTTTAAAAAGTCAGCTTGATGTCATCAGTATTTATTCCCTTAATATCTACTACCTTGTGTTATTTATCTGTGTCTACCAACATATCCATTCTTTAGATAAACTTGAGGTTCTTTGAAGTTTGAAACTGTGTTATAGATATTCCACATTTATTGATTATTAAATAATCATTATTGAGCTTGTTTTGTGGCTACAAAAATGAATGATACATTATTGCTACACTTTAGGAACTTGGGTGGGGGGCAGAGAGAGAGACTGAGATGAGAGAGAGAGAAAGAGACTGCCTCTGAGAGACTGAGACTACTAAATAGAAAAAATTGGCTTCTATTTTTTCATGTTCCTATGACAGTATCTTCCATATGGTATGTGAATTTCTCAGTAAATACTTATGAATTGACTGATAAATAAGCCTAATTCCCCCATGGCAGCAAGTAATGTTATGAATTTTAAGTGGAATTAGTAACAAGTAGGGGATTTCTGGCTAAACTCAGGGGTGTGAACACATGGTTTTATCTCGGCTCCTCCCCCAAGGCCCACTAAAATGACAATAAAGGATAAAATAAAAAGAAATATGAATAAATACACGAAAATATTAAGAAAAGAGGGAACAGCATTTGAGAAATGACCATAAATATTAGGAGGTAGGAAACAGATGAAAGACAGGTAACTGCATTAAAATAGGCGAGCTGAAACCTAAGCTTATGTGTGTGCCTGTCTGTGCATGCGTGTGAGTGTGTGTGTATATGTGAATGTGTGTGTGTGTGTGTGTGAGTGATGAAGCGAGCAAAAAGCAAACTGAAACGTCTCTGGCCTTGCATTTGGCTATACTAGCTACCCCTGTGGCTGAAGAGAGAAAGCTTGATTGCTAGAAAGCGCTAGACCCCAGATCGCCTCCCCAAGCCTGTGTAGCTGTGTGACTGTTCTGCCCCTACCCGGCAGAAACTGGGAGATCTGCACAGAGGAGGAGAGGAGAGCCATTGTTCTGAAAATAAAGAAGGCCTAAGGGAAAGTTTGTATATGAAAGAGTGACACTTCCAGCCGTCTTTTCCTATCCTGCTCTCTAAACCTGGCAAGCAATCCTTCCATGTCGGAGGTTGGGTCACTTATTTGAAAAAACAGACTGACATTTAAAAAAAGATTTTTAGATACTGAGCATAGCTCAACCAAAATTAAATCCACTGTTTTTCCAATCTGTGGTGAAGCCCACCATTGATAAGCTTAGCAGGCAGCATGGGCTAGGCTATGCTACAGTAACAAACAAGCCATCAATGGTCCTGACTTGCACCAAAGAACATTTATTTCTCATTCGAGCTGCCTGCCATCACGGGTTTGCCGGACTTCTGCTCCAAGTATTCCTCATCCAGAGGCTTAAGTGAATGGAGCAGTCATTATCAGGCACATAGGCCAGCATCATGGCAGAAGGAAATAGTGTGTGATGGATTGCACAGTAATTGCCTAAGCAACTTTTGAATTTACTTATCAATTTTGTTGAAATTGCCAAATAAAAATTGCATTTATTTATGGTGTCTGACATGATGTTTTGAAATATATACACATTGTGGAATGGCTGAAGATAGCTAATTAATATGTCCATTCCCTCTTAAACTTATTTTTTTTTTTGTGGTGAGAACACAAAATCTACTCTTGGTGATTTTCAAGTATACAATACGTTGTGATTATCCATAGTTACCAACAGTACAATATGCCTCTTGAATTTATTCCTCCTAACTAAAGTTTGTATCCTTTGACCAACACCTCTCCACTTCCCCCTCTCCCCCATCGCTGGTAACCACCATCCTACTCTCTGCGTCTATGAGTTCAACTTTTTTAGATTCCACATATGAGTGAGATCATGCAGTATTTGTTTTTCTGTGCCTGGCTTATTTTGCTTGACATAATGTCCTCCAGGTTTATCCATGTTGTCACAAATGACAGGATCTCTCTTTTTTTTTAAGGCTAAATAATACTCCATTGTGTTTGTATGCCACATGTCTTTATCCATTCATATGCAATGGACACTCAGGTTGTTCCCATATTATCTTGGCAATTGTGAACAGTGCTGCAATGAGCATGGGAGGGCAGATATCTCTTTGACACACTGATTTCATTTCCTTTGGATATATACCCAGAAGTGGGATTGCTGGATCATATGGTAGTTCTATTTTTAATTTTCTGAGGAACCTCCATCCTGTTTTCCATAATGACTGTACTAATTTACATCCCCACCAACAGTGTTTGCACTGATTCTTACAGTTCCTCATGGAAGTGACATATATCATTCCCACACACTTCTCATTGGCCAAAGCAAGTCATATGGCCATGACTAACTTTGAAGGTGGTAAGGGAGTGAAAATTCACCATGTGCCTGGAAGGAGAAAAACTGAGATATTTGTGAACTTGGACAACAGTCTTCCCATCTGGTCACCAAATATTCTGTTTACCCTCCTTTCCACATGCAAAGTATGCTTATCTCTTCCTGAGGTGGATGACTCTACTGTCTCATCTACTTGGCATCAAACACAACCTCTGGAGTTACATGATACCAATTTTTAGGTCGACCTGTGGCTGCTAGCAATCTGGTGATCTAAGAACACAAACCCTCCACACACACACCCCCCACACACGTACACACACACCCACACCCACATACACACACCCCCACCCCCCCCACACCCCCCCATGTACACACACCCCCACCCACATGCACACACACCCACAACCACACACAACCACACACACCCACACACACACCTACACACACCCACACACCCACATACACACATACACACACCCCCACATACACACACCCCCACGTACACACCCACATACACACCCACACACATATACCCACACACCCCCCCAAACACCCACATACACACACCCCCCCCACACCCACACCCACATCCACCCACATACACACACACACCCACACACCTATACCCACATACACACCCACATACACACACCCCACACACACCCACATACACCCACATACACACACCCCCACCCACACACACCCACATACACACGTACCCACACCCACACCCACACACCCCCGCAAACACCCACATACACACACCCCCCCACACCCACACCCACCCACATACACACCCACACACACACCTATACCCACATACACACCCGCATACACACACCCCACACACACCTACATACATACACCCACATACACACCCACACCCACATACACCCACATACACACACCCACATACACACATACACACACACCCTCACACCCACCCACACCCCCCACATGTCCCCACATACACACATCCACCCACATACACACACACCCCCACATACACACACAGAAGCAAAAAGCCAACTAACAAAATAGGCAAGTGATTTCCTCCCTCCACACCCCTAATACACGATCATGAAAGAAGGAGAGAACAACTCGGAAAACTTCTTGTTCAGAAAGGCACGGGAAGGGAGTCCCACGGCAGCGAGTGGTGAGTTTCACAGGGCAGCCACATTTAGGGCCCCCTGGTCCAAGAGAGGAAAATGTCCTTCAGTTGAGCCTTGACACCTTTTCCTGAACCTGTTTCCTTGTCTGATGTTTTCTGTGGTCCCTTGGTCCGCATTTTCCCATGTTCTCTCGTTCCCATTATCCTCCTTTCCTCATCTGAGGTGACGCTGGGAAACACGCCTTCCTTTGGAACTGAGCACACTCTCTAGCCCACCTCCTGTCCGTAGATATTGGGAGCCCAGTGGTCATTTTAAGTTTTAAAGAATCACAGTCCAGGTGGATAGTTTATTTCAACACGAACCTCTCAAAAATGTAATTAACTTATTATCTATTTGATGATAGTCAGTCCCATAGCTACATGCAGTTCTTCTATAGAAAAACTTCTTAAATTTGATATATAGATATGTATATATACACACACACATTTACTTTTCTGCTTCTGAGACTCTTCCCTTCTTTTTTAAAAATATATATTTGTATTATCCTTTAAGTTCTAGGGTACATGTGCACAACATGCAGGTTTGTTACATACGTATACATGTGCCATGTTGGTGTGCTGCACCCATTAACTCGTCATTTACATTAGGTATATTTCCTAATGCTATCCCTCCCCGCTCCCCTACCCCACAACAGGTGTGTGATGTTCCCCTTCCTGTGTCCATGTGTTCTCATTGTTCAATTCCCATCTATGAGTGAGAACATGCGGTGTTTGGTTTTTTGTCCTTGCGATAGTTTGCTGAGAATGATGATTTCCAGCTTCACCCATGTCCCTACAAAGGACATGAACTCATCATTTTTTATGGCTGCATAGTATTCCATGGTGTATATGTGTCACATTTTCTCAATCCAGTCTATCATTGTTGGACATTTGGGTTGGTTCCAGGTCTTTGCTATTGTGAATAGTGCCGCAATAAACATACGTGTTCATGTGTCTTTGTAGCAGCATGATTTTATAATCCTTTGGGTCTATACCCTGTAATGGGATGGCTGGCCTCTTCCCCTCTTAATTTAATTATGGGTACCTTGGAAAAACCCAATCAGGCTTTGGTGGGACAGCCACCCCTTCTACCTCTTCCCTGAAACATTTTTTCATTTGAAGGAATTTTCTGGATGACATGTCTGTTTGTTTTTTTAAATGGACATCTTAGTCTATTTAGAAATTTCAGTATTGGGTATGATGGCCGTGCTTTTGTGATTCTTAAAGATCAATTTATAATCATCCTGTAATTTTTTTTCCTCTTAGGGCTTTCTCAGTTTTTTCTATTACTATGTAGCTTTGAGAGGTAGATGATTTTTCCAGCCATGAAAATAACCAAATTATTGATCTCCATTCCTTTGCATCCCTGCTTGGATCCCTGCAAATTCTTTTCTAAGCTCATCATGATCTTTTGCATTTGGCTTTATGTCAAATGCAACTATCATGAACAAAAGCACACTTCTCATACTCTGGTTTTCTAGACATACAAGTTTATTTGGGTTTTGTATTAGTTAGGGTTCTCCAGAGGAACAGAAACCACATTTATTTATTTATTTAATTTATTTACTTTTAGGAGTTGATTCACACAATTTTGGAGGCTGAGAAGCCCAGATACAGGAGAGCTGAAGTTACAGATCCAGCCCAAATTCAGGCCTGGGAAGCAGGAGAGCTGGTGATGTAAATTCCAGTCCATGTTTAAGTCTGAAGGCTGGAGAAGACTAATGTCAAACCCAGCCAGGCAGAGAAAAAGAATTCTTTCTTAGTCAGCACCTGATTCTATTTCAGATTGGATGAAGCCACCCATAGTGGGGAGGGCCATCTACTTTACTCAGTCTAGAGATTCAGATGTTTATCTCATCTGTTGACACTTTCCCAGATACACCCAGAATAATGTTTAGCCAAAAATCTGGGTACCCCATGGCCTAGTAAAGTTGACACATAATATTAACCATCATATATATTTGTTTCCAAAGGTAAGAGTTTGTATATTTGTCTCCTCCTAATCTCATCGAAATGTGGTCCCCAAAGTTAGAGATGGGGCCCGATGGGAGGTGTTTGGGTCATGGGAGTGACTCCCTTGTGAATGGCTTGGTACCGTCCCTGTGGTAATGAGTGAGTTCTTGCTCTGTTAGTTTATGTGAGAGCTCATTGTTTAAAAGAGTGTAGTACCCCACCTCTCTCTCTCTGCTTTTCCCTCACTCTGCTTCCTGTACAGCCTGCAGAACTGTGAGCCAAATAAACCTCTTTTCTTTACAAATTATCCAGCCTCAGTTATTCCTTTATAGCTACACAAAACACAAGGTGTCTTCAGTGAAAGTTTAACCAAATGCTCCCCATTGCCTAACGTGAATTGCCATTGTGCTAGCCCCTGGTAGGTTTTCTTATTGCTCGCTGCCAGACCATGGAGCCACTGCCACATATTTCAGATGTTCGATGTGGCACTTCCGTGTGTGAGTTTCTCTATCCTTCAGTATTGTATACGTTGTGCTATAGTGACAAACAATTCTAAAATCTCAGTGACTTATAGTAACAGAGGTTTATTTCTCACTCATATCAACTGTCCCTTTCTTCTCTAAGTCATTTTTGCATCAAGACAAAAACTGATGTAGTTCCCATCTGGAGGTCTGCTACTGCCACCACAGAGTAATAGAGAACCTACATCCCTTCTGCTCACATGACACTGGTCAGAAGGAGTCATATGGCTGCAACTGACTTTGGTTGCCATGAATCCTATCATGTGCCTGGAAGGAGGAGAACCAAAACATGTGTGCACAGCCCGGATTATCCCCATGCAATCTAGATCATGCACACAAAGCTTCTCATCAGCTTTTTAGTGGCTTTCTCCTAAATGTGAATGGAGATCCAAGCATCATCAGTGCTACGGCTCAAATATATCCACCAAAAGGCATGTGTGTGAAAATCCCCAATGCAACAGTATTAGGAGATGGAGTCTAATGAGGGTAATTAGGTCATGAGAGCTCTGCTCTCATAAATGTATTAGTGCTATTATCATGGGAGTGAGTTTGTTATTGCAGGAGTGGGTTCCTTATAAAAGGATGAGTTTGACTCTGTTTTGTCTCTCTCTCATGCACTGTCTTCCTTTTCTGCCTTTCCTCATGGGATGATATAGCAAGAAAGCCCTTGCCAGATGCCGCCCCCATGATCTCACATTTCCTAGCTTGCAGAACCAGGAGCTAAATAAATTTCTGTTTATTATAAACTATCTAGTCTGTAGTATTCTGTTACAGCAGCACAGAACAGACAAGACAGCCTGATACTTGATGAAAGCCCTAATACGAAAACCAGAGACCAACACAAACCAAAGTTTACAAAAGGAATGAGAGAATACAGACAATGCAGGAAACAGAAGAAAACTTACAAAACAATCATCTGATTGGTCTCAGAATGAAATATTGCATTCCTGAAAGAAGAACAGAATGCTATGAAAAGGAACAAGCAAAAGATAAGGAACAGCTCTTAACCATTGACCACATGAAAAAAGAAATTTTAAAATTTACTGGAGAATTTGAAGAAAAAGTTGATAAAGCAGAATAAAACATCCAGTTGGTTAGATACAGAAGGAAAAATATGTGAATCAATCAAGAAAGCTCATCCTTCAATTAATAAGAGTTACAAAGAAAGAAGATAAGTCAAACAAAGAGAAGATACCATTCAAAGGAATATTTTCAGAAATATTGCAAAACTGAAGGCAGTTGTATTCCGTGTTGGAGGGACCGAACAAGTGCCCAATACAATGAAATCAAAGAGATCTACCCCAAGGCCCATCCCTGTCAACGTTCAGGATGCTGGTAAGTAGAAGTGCCTAAAAACGTCTCTGCAGTTGTGGCAGACGTGGTGACAAAGTGCTGGGGTTCAGAATGGTATTCCAGCAGCAATTTGGAAGCCAGAACAATATCAGAAGCTAAAGACCTGGGGTCCCGGAAACTACAGGATAGAGGTGAAAGAAATTTCCAGGAAGAAAGTGGACAAGGATTTCAGCCCTGCAGCAGGCCTGGAAAGCCAGCAGCCCTACTTGGACCACAAGAATGGGGGCTTCCAGGGCAGAGAGTGGCTGCTTCTGGAAAGTGAAAATTAGCAAGAAGGAGCAGTGAGTAGGGCAGAGAGCTGCCTATTGACATCACTGGCCTTTGTGTCTTTTTAAACGATGCGTGTATTTTATTTAGTTAAAGAAAACCCCCAATTTAAAAGTGTTTCTATGTGGCAGTGAATTATAAATTTAAAAAAAAAAACCACGAGATTGATTTCTGATTACTGACTGTGTGATCTTGATCAAGTCATTCCACCTCTCCTGTAAATAATTTCTTGTTTCTTCATTTGCAAAATAAGGCAATAGACTTAGAAGCCTTCATAGGGTCTTTCTGACCCTTACCTTCTAGAATTCTAAAGGGCACCAGTGCACAGTCACCTTAAACAGAATGGTCTCAGATTCTCAGATCACCCAGAGTCACCCTCCTCTCTGAGGCTGATGTGCTTTTGCGTGCACCTGATTCCATTTCCTTTCAAAGAACAGATCAGGAGCAAGGGTGAGCACCTGAAAGCTAGGGCCCAGTCCTAATGCATGTTGCATGAGAAGGTGGCTGGTGCATGTGGTTTATTTAGATGCTTTTATTTCTGTGTCACAGGGACCCCTCAGAGGCTCCCCGCTGCGTAATGGGGCTGGCTAGAAGCTGATCTGGCAGCTCGTTAACACTCAATTAAAGCTCTTCTCTACAGTATGGCATTAACTTTTTAAAAATTTATACATGCAATTGAAGGAATTAAAGTGCAACTGTGGTTTTCAAAGCGGCTTATGTGAGGGAGGCTGTGAAATTGTTCTCATCTGCCCAGTCTTCAGTTTTCAAATTTATATGTGCAATTGAGTTGGAAATTAAAGTGCAGTTTTAAGGTGGGTGTGAGTGTCTTACATGGCACAACATTCACCATTTTAAATTTATAAATGTAATGAAAATGAGATGACTTTGGAATTAAGGAATATGTGAAGGAAAAATACATGCTCTTTCTTGGGGATATGCTGCTTTTTCCCTTCCTATAATCTAAATTCTTGATGAGTATGTAGTCACCCACGTCTTAACTTCTGTAGAACAGTGAGCTAGGGTCTTCCATGCCAGAAGGGCAGAGAGATCCTCATCACATCTGACCCCACCCTTCATTGCCTCTCCTTCCCAGGTTGAAATCCAGGGTGTCTACATCCCACAGGATTATGGAGGGTGTATGCATTGTGCACTTGTCACTTAGAGACTCCTACGGTCTGAGAATGTTAATTTTCCTTCGTGTCGTCGTGGTAGAGACCCAGAGGTGGCATTTCAAGTTCCGGGAGTTATGCATGAACTGGCTTTCTGGAATTAAAGGTACAAATGTTTGTGGGGCACCTCCTCTGACATTTCTAGAAAATTCTTTAAGTATTGCTTCCCCTCTGGCTTAGACTGGTTCTTTCGGCTCACTGTCCCGCCTAGCTGTCTGACTGGGACGTGTCTGATGCATCTAGAGAAGCTCATGGCTCTGGAAAATCCCAAGGTGGAGATGTAGCCTGTTTGTTCCAGGAGATGATGAGACTGGGAGGTGCAGCTGGGCGTGCGCAGCTCCCGATGTCTCATCTTCCCTTCCACCGAGTCTCCTTCATGGCAGGGGCTTGTCTACATCCTCCCGTCATGCCCCCTTGTCCCTCCTTGTCTTCACCCTGGCCCGTCATCCTGGAGCAGGGCTCAGAGCAGCAGGAGGGTGACCAGTGGCTTTCGTGGGCAGCACTCTACTGAATCCTGAGTCCTGGGCACTCTTGCTTCCTGAGGCCAGGCCCCAGCTGCCCTGCCTTGGGTCTTACCCTCTTCACTGTGCTGGACAAGGGGCAGGGGGATGGTGTCATCTCCTGTGTCTGTGACCTAAACCCCTTTATCGTTCCTCTTTATCATTTTCAGAAGTCTTTGATTCAAGACCCCTTTCTCCTTTCTTTCCCCCCTAATACATTTGCATGCTCATTGAGGCGAAAAATTACATGATTTCCAGGTTGCACTGAGCCGTTTCAGACCTGGGCCCACTTAGCAAGGCCATCACTTTGCAATTAAGCTGCAACTCACTGTTCTTACTTAATCCTGCCACCACTCCCACATGAGGACTTTCAGAGTCCATGGACCTTGCTGCTCTGTCACCCCTAGGGTGCATGTTTGTCCCATCCAGAGCTGTCTACACAGCTTACATGCCCCACAGAAGGCAGGTCCACTGTGTAACTGCACAGTGAATCACAGTAAATGAATGACCAAAAGAATACGTGAGTGAATCAATTTATTGAAAAAAATTCTGTTTAAAAAGTTAGGCCTTAATCTTTGGCAAGAAAATCAGACTTGCTATTTAAAAAAGACAAAACAAACATGACGAAATTATTGACAGCTTTGTTTGCGCTGTGCCTCGTGTCAGCAATGATTTGCTCGGCCTTCCAAAGATACATAAATGAGAAAAGGCTTCACAGTGAGGAATTTAGAGTGAAGAGAAAAGATGAGTGAGAAAACAATAAAGCCCTCCATTTCCTTGAAAAAGAAGAAAAGCATTACAATTGATGGCTAAGAGAAATACACATAGAGACACCCATTAAAATAGCAGGGCTCACCTTGGGGCCCCCAGGCTCACATTGCTTGGCTGCATAATATTTGCCTTGGCGTGGCGATTGAGACATATGGAGCCAAGTTTGCCGCCGACCTCTAGCAACTGGGTGGGGCCCTTTCATGTGGATTTCTAGTCTTCACTGGGTTTTATTATTTTCTCATCTCTCTTTTCTCTTCACCTCCAGTTCCTCAACTATTTCAAAGTTCCAGCAAATCTTTTGTGACTTGAGGCACAAAGTAAATCAGTCAATGAGTTAGAAATTATTGTGGGATTTACTCAGAGGATGAGAGGAACCACTTACTGTAAATCTTCCTAAATTGACCTACCTGAAGCAAAAGCCAGAATTAATTGTCTGATTTAGTGGACATCATTTGTGAATATCCATACCTATTTTCAGCTCACCTAGTGAGGACTGGCTGCACACCTATTTAGTGCATGACCCTGGTTTAGGGATATTCTTCTGGAGATAACAAGAATAACAAGCTAGACAGCGTCCATGTCCCTCCTGGACCTCACCCTTCAGGTGGAGGAGGTGAGGAATGCCCTTCCAGAGGCTGGGGGTGATGGAGATAGAGCTGTTGCCTAGAAACTCGTGGGCACTGAGTTTACTCTCTGTACCCCAACGGGGAAGTGGTCCTGCCAAAAATGGGCCAAACCTTAGGGACTGGGAGAGCTTGATTTTGTAAACAGTTCCTTGAAGAGCAATGCATTGTTTACACAAATCCCTCCTGAAGGGTGAGAGAAGCTCTGAGTATGACAGAGTGGGAGAGCAGCAAGCATTGGACTTCCCCGTGCTGGCGTGACCTTGTGTGGCGTTCATCCCTGAACGCTGCGGGCCGGGCATCGGCTGCCCTCTGTGTGGCCCTTCCTCCTGTGAGAAGACTGCACTTGGAGCTCTCCCGAACTCTCCTGTGCGTGTGGGTTCCTTCCCTGCTGATCCATTGGCCACCAGAAGCACTTACCAAGAAAAGGACAATAAACATTCAAGTAAGTGAAGGAGATGATTTAGACAGTCAGTGTGATGTAAAGGAAAATGAGCCAGGGTGCTGTGGTGGAGGGAAATCAGTGCTGTAGGCAGAAGAAATGGCAAAGCCTCTTGCATGGGCCTCCCTGGGTGCTTAAGGGACAGAGTGGACCAAGGTGAGTGTGGAGAAGCAAGGTTGGTGTTGTGCTTGGCAGGGTTTCTGGGGCCAGGTCATGAACAGCCCTGGAGGCTGTAGTAAGGAGTTACTTCAAGTGCAATGGGAAGCCATAGAGAGTTTTAAGTGGGAGAATGATGTGATCTCATTTACGTTTTAGGAAGTTCTCTGGCTTCTTTATCGAGAATGGATTAGAAGGGGAGGTGGGTGCAGGGTCAGAGTAGGAGCGGAGAGATCAGTTCAAAGCCCTCTCGGCAGCCAGGGAGAGCTTGCCGTGTTGTTGATGGTGGTCAGGATGTCTGGCCACATCCTGGTCAGCAGTGTGTGGTTTCCCCACCATCTCCCTTCCGGATCACCCTCACTGGGCCTGCACACCTTGTGTTATGCGGTCCCTTAGAGCCCATGCTATCCCCTTTAACAGATAGCTCAGTGGATTTTTGTCCTGTAATGTTTTTTCCTAAGCCAATCATCTTAATTAGATTGAGAGTATGTCCAAGGCAGATGATTATGCTGACTTCTGGGAAAGCTTGCTTAAGTTAAAAAAAGAGAGAAAGCTGTGGATTATGTGTGTGTTCATGTGTGTTTGTGAATGAAGATCTCAAACTGTCTTACAAAGGTTCAGTCTCCTTTATTCCTACAGTTGGAAGGTTACACATGGGTCATGAGCATCATGGAAACACTCAGATACTCTTAAGTCTTACTGGGCTTCAATTTCTAGATCTGTAACATGAACGTGTTAAATCTAAAATGCCCCTTCCAGCTTCAATATAATCAAAGACCTCTGCTTCTAGACATGGCTGTGAACAGTGTCTAATAGCCTTTGATAATATTTCCCTTGACCCATAGAATTAGATTATGCATGCTATGGTCTGAATGTATTTATCTACCCCAGAATTCATACATTGAAATCCTCACTGCCAATGTGGTTTAGGAGGTGGGGTCTTTGGGAGGTAATTAGGGCATGAGGGTGGAGCTGAATAAATGGCATTAGTGCCTTTCTAAAAGAGGCCCAAGGCCGGGTGCAATGGCTCACACCTGTAATCCCATCACTTTGGAAGGCCAAGGCAGGTGGATCACCTGAGGTCAGGAGTTCGAGAGCAGCCTGTCCAACATGGCGAAATCCTGTCTCTACTAAAAATACAAAAATTAGCCGGGCATGGTGGTGGGTGCCTGTAATCCCAGCTACTCTGGAGGCTGAGGCAGGAGAATCGTTTGAACCTGGGAGGCGGAGGTTGCAGTGAGCCAAGGTCTGCCATTGCACTCCAGCCTGGGTAATGAGCTAAACTTCATCTCAAAAAAAAAAAAAAAAATGAGGCCCAAGAGAGACCCCTTGTCCCTTCTGCCATGTGAGGAACAGCGAGCATGCATTATCTAAGAATCATGAAATGGTCCCTCACCAGATGCCAAATCTACCAGCGCCTTGATCTAGGACTTCCCAGCCTCCAGAACTGGGAGAAATCAATGGCTGCTGTTTAGAAGCCTCCAGCCTACAGTATTTTGGTACAGCAGCCTGAGTGGACTACAGGAATGCCAGTGCCTGCTGCCCAATATTTAAATCATGTGGGCTCCCCTATGGTTGTACGATTTATCTTATTTATAGCATTTATTTGACCAGGATTTTTCCTGCCCCATTTTTTCCCACATCAATATAGAAGTAGGCTTCAGCGTAGACCAAATAATCAGCAATAACAAACGTGTGTGGCAGCATAGGAAATAACCGCTGCTGAGCGGATGCCAAATCTCAGATGAGCCTGGGAGTCCACATCTGTGACAGATTCACTGCCTTGTCCCTTCTAGGCTGAAGCAACTTGAGGGCAGTTGTCCTTGTACCATGTCTAGCTTACCTGCAGGCACTTAACACCTGTTTATCGTTATCATTGAGACTGACAAATAATAGAATCCCTCCTGCCACCCAACATGTGGAAAGGTAATTGCTGCTTGGCTGGTATCAATTCAAACCATACCACTGCAGCGGAGACAAGAACTCTGCCTTATCTTGAAGCCTCACAGCCACTGGAAGCTGCAGGCCAATGTAATTTGCTGGTGCTTTTTAACTCAGCAGCAGTTTTTCAGCAAACACATCAAACCCTTAATGGGGTTTTTGAAAGTAAATCTCCCATTTGAAGTGAGAAGAAAAAGAAATAAACAGTTATTATTCCATTTCTCTTCTTTACCTTTTAATTTTGGGGAGGGGGAGCTAAGTGCAATGGGGGTAGGAAAAATGACTCCTCAAAGCAAATAGGAGTCCCGTTGGAGAATCAGCCTCATGCAGCTCCTGGTCTGCTCGGGAGCCGTGTGGATGAAGTATTAAGTACTGGGGTAGCAGCAATATGGTTGTTACAGACATGATCAGATGAGTAGTTAAAGGTCTGGCATTCTTTAGGGAAACAAATGATTGATCAACCCAGCAAAAATAAATAACCTGGCCTTTTAATTCTATGCAGCAACTTTAAATATTTAATAAATCCTTACACATATGGAGGATGTGTCCTCACCCTGCTCCTTGTTGCCTGTGATTTTTGGATAAATTTATCGAAAGTGCCTTTTTAGGGACTTCTGATCCAGGCCACAGATTCAGGAAGCACAATTTAAAATTCTTGTCCCATCCCTTTCTTGGCACAAGGCTCGTCAGAGGCTGCGATGACATGCAGCCATCAGGAGGATGTGCTGTTTTGGAGGATGGTGTTGGGGTGGGGACCATCTGGGACACTGGCGTACGTCACAGGTGTCAATCACAATGTGCACCTGCAGCTGAGAAGCAGTGCGTTGAACACAAAACGTGATGCAGCTCAGTAAAGGAGCTGGCTCCTTGCTGAAGGCTGTTGTGGCTGGGAAGGTTTCTGGCCTGGAGAGGATCCTGGCTGTGTAGGGCAGCGAGCCTGAGCAGACTCTGGAGTTCCCAGCACGCTGGTCGGGAGGTGGGGGCCCAGTTAGAGGATGCTACTCTAGCTTTAGTATTAGAGGGCACCAGCTGGGTGAGTGGTGACTGCTTCTTGGGAGACAAGCAGTTGCGTCTGTGCCAAGGGACTGCTGAAGATGCGTGGAGCAGGTGACCGGATTTGCACAGGCCTTAGTTTTTATACCATGTTTGCTCAGAGATAGGAATGCAAGTAGAAGCTGCAAAGAGGATGCACCTCTAGGGCTACCATCACCAGATGCCTCTCTCTAGTCTCTTGGTCACTGCAAATTAGTAACAATGGCCAGGTGAAAACCAGTGAATGGGTGGCTGGCTGGGGGACACATGGCATCGAATGGGCATGACCCCCTTTACTTGGGGTGTGTTAAGACTTTCAGTCTTCTTCAGAGACAGTACTAAGATTAACTGAGTTCAGAGGTACTAAAGGCCACCCATAGAGATCTCCAGGAAGATGTTTGGTTTGGATTCAGTGAAGGGACAAGATGCAAAAGTCACACAGCCTTTTATGCTCTACTGCCTAAGTCATGTAGAAAATGTTGCTTGATAATAAATTACATCATTTATCAGAGTCAATACATATTTGTTAAGTGTTTATTATATATCAGGCCCTGTGCTGAGGATGTGTGGATGGGGCATGAAAGACATGGTCTTGGCCTCAGAAGCGGTAGGCCTCTATCAGAGCTCAGATTTCATTGACATGGTGATGCCTGTGGATCTTATTAGATAGTTTAGACACTATCTAAAGGGTAAAGGGGTAAATAGTAGAACATTTATTCAGGGAGAATCTCTGTGGTTATCCCCAGAACATCAGGACAAGTGGGGAAAATAGGTAAAGACAACATTATTAGGAATTTGAAGCCAGTAATTAAACTTAGGGACCAGCAGAAAGAAGCAGGCTTTGGTGGTAGAGTCCAGATTATTGTCTTTGTTTGAGTGTGTGTGGGACCAGGCTCAGTGAACAAATGAGCTTGTACCAAGGAGAGCAGATGGAGAGGTGGATCCTTCTCCTCAGGTCTTGCTCAACCCTCGCAATGCAACAGATGGCACCTGGCAGGCAAGTGAGGCCAAGCTGGGGCACACAATGGGCCCACCCCAGTCATCTCTGTGACCTGGGTTTCTCAGCGCCTTGGAGATGAGGGGAATGGGGACTGTGTGTGTGGAGACATGGCTTTCTGGGGATGCTCTTCACATTAGATAGAAGAGAGGATACAGTGAGGGTCACAGAGTTAGGGGAGGCTCTGATGGCTCGCTTTCCTGGAGTGACAGCTGGCAGGCAGCTGTGGAGAGACAGTGTGTGTGTGTGTTCACAGCCACAGTGACTGGGTGTTTATTGAATTGCTGTGGATTTTCTAAAAGGAAAGCAAGCATACTAAATTGCTGCAAATTACCAAGGGCTTTCCTAATGTTCGATAAAAATACTGTGAACATTTAAGGACACAGGCTCTGAAAACAGTTCTGAATGTGGTTGCAGGGCAGCTCTTGCACTGAGAAAAAATACTCTGGCTTGTCAATACAAATCAATGGAGTTAGTAGAATTGGGATCACACCAGAAGCTGGACATTGCAAATTCAGGTTGGCATCCCCTTCCTTTTTTAGTATTTGCTTTCATCCATTTTACACGTGTGTTTCCTCTCCTCTGCCTGCCTTGCCAGTGAAGCGATGATTATTTTGGGGCATTGCCTGGGTGAGGTGTAGTGTACCTCAGACTGGCTGTGGTGCTTATCTTCTGGTTCAGAGACGAAAACAAGTGCAGGAGAATGGGCTAAGTTTTTAATCATCTTCCTTAATGATCCCCAGTCTTTCTTATGTTTCTCAGTGTTCTGAAGACCATCCATCAGCTGTCAAGGAACAGGAATACCCTGAAGGAAGGCCAGACCAGGGGTCTAGAATAGCCTCCATCTCCCGTTTGCCAGTTAAGTCCCTTCGTGTCCCATGCCTGGTTTCTTCAGGTTCAACCTAATTTCTTTCTGTCCCTGGGGCTTTGCAGTTTTGCTCATTTTCCTCCCTGAATTAGGTCTTGTTCTTTGGACAGAAGTAAAACATAATATTTTGTCCCAAGGAAAAAAGTAGTACCACTGGATTTGAAGGCTTTTGGCTTCCAGCTTTGTATTTAGAAGCAGAAGACAGTTGGGAATCTGAATTAAATTACACCTCAGTTTAAAAATCAAAGGAATAACTGTTTAGGAGCCAAATGCACTTTGGGTTAAATCAGTTCAAAGCATCAGAAAAATCATTAGAAATATTTGAAGAGGACAGCAGGTGGATCGGTTTGCATTTCTTAACCTGTGTCATTTGATGTTTTGCTTCCACAGGGAAGCATGAGGAATTTCACTGCCTTCCAGCAATTAAATTGCATTCAAGAATTCTACAGTAGCCTTGGTGGTCTGCAACAACATTTCAGGGATTAGATGCTCTATCTCCTGTCTAGTAAGTTGTTGTGATTACCACTATCACCTATGAGTCTCAGTGGAATTCTTTTGATCATAATATTATCTCATTGAAAATAAAAAAAAAACTAGAATAGTTTCTAAATGCAGCAAGGTATGCTTTAGTGGTATATGTCAGCATGGGAGCCAGAAATATTGAGGTTTCAATATATACTAGAAAATTAGGAGAGATGGTCCGATACTTTTGGATGGACGAACAGACAGGTTTTTCCCGGAACACCTAAGTCTTTGAGCTTTATGCAAAGGAGACCATACAATTATTTTCCCTTGATGTATTTCCCCAAGGGATTTGACATGTAATGTGAGAGATTGAATCTGGTAATTTAGGAAATGGAAGGAACCTAAGAGTTCAGGAAACCCAACCCAACCCAGGCATCAGGATAGATGCTTCCTGAGCCATGGAACAAAATGGGCAAGAAACAACAGAGATTTTTTGTCCTTGCGATAGTTTGCTGAGAATGATGGTTTCCAACTTCATCCGTGTCCCTACAAAGGACATGAACTCACTCTTTTTTATGGCTGCATAGTATTCCATGGTGTATATGTGCCACATTTTCTTAATCCAGTCCATCATTGTTGGACAAACTATCCCAAGGACAAAAAACCAAATACCGGATGTTCTCACTCATAGGTGGGAATTGAACAATGAGAACACATGGACACAGGAAGGGGAACATCACACACCAGGGCCTGTTGTGGGGTGGGGGGCGGGGGGAGGGATAGCATTAGGAGATATACCTAATGTAAATGACGAGTTAATGGTTGCAGCACACCAACATGGCACATGTATACATATGTAACTAACCTGCACGTTGTGCACATGTACCCTAAAACTTAAAGTATAATAATAATAAAAAAAGGAAACAACAGAGAACACAGCTGGGTCAGAGAGGGAAAGGACAAAGGGACAAAAGGACAGGGGACCATCATGAAGAAAGAGGGAACCAGAGCTCCTGCAGCGTCTTGCCTGGCCACAGCATACCAGCCCAGCCATGATGGGACACGCATGGGGGTGAGACAAATAGGAGATGACAACAGCAATGGGATGGGAGCAGCAGATGTTTTCCCTCGAGAACAATTATTGAGCAGTAATCACATGCAGAGGCGGGCTCCTGTTGCAAGCAGATGGACTTTATTAGCAGCCTTATAAATTGATGCTCTGAGACTCATCCGATGATCTTTTAGTCCTTAGCCCGGATTCGGTCACCCTCTCCTGTCCTCAGGGAAAAAGGCCTGATCAACCATCCAGGACAAGCACATTCTGAGGGTGGCCCTCTTGAAGCATGGCTTCTGTGGGTCAGGAAGTGCTTCTGGGGATGAAACAATTTCCCTAGGAGGGATTCCATTCAAGGGATTGGAATCTATGTTACTAAATGGCTATGTTCACAATGTAGGTCACAGAACCAAATATTCATATACGTGATCTCCATCGCCATTTTCCTCATCTATAAAGTTAGGGAGTTGGATTTCCTGACCTCTTAGGTTCCTTCCATTTCCTGAATTACCAGATTCAATCTCTCACAATACATATCAAATCCCTTGGAGAAAAACATCAAGGGAAGACAACTGTACAATCTTCTTTGCACAAAGTTCAAAGACATATATGTCTCTGCAAAAACCTGTCTGTCTACCCACCCATCCATGCATCCAAACATTCACTCATTTATCCATCCATCCATCAATCCATCCAACCATCCATCCATCCACCCACCCATCCACCCAATTATCCATCCGTCCATCCTTCCATCCATCTATTTAATCATCCTTCCATTTATCCATCCATTTCCACCCATTGGTACTTACAATGATTCATTTGTTGGTTCAAAATTGAAAACTTATTACATACCTAAACCCACAATATTTTAATCTCTGTTGACACCATATCTATCCTCAGTATTTGGCAAACCATAAATATTTAAATATTTACCAAATGAATGAATGAAAGGCAGCTACACTACCTGTTTTACAAAGCAACAGGTTGGAAAGTGGTTCTGCTTCACTGCAGTCCATTTCATAGTTTCTTGGCAGTTGCACATATTTCAGTGCTAAATAAATATTTGTTAAAGGAAGGAAGGAATCTGTGCAGCTGCAGTTGTGTATGTTTATGGGTTTTGGCCATCTGCTTATGTCTCATCTCTGTAGGCCGTGTTGTGTGGTGGGTAGGGTCTGATGGGTCTGGACTTAGGAGGCCTGGATTCTCCTCCACACTGTTTCAAGCAAGCTGCGTACCTTGAATAAACCTTGTAGCCTTTCTGGGCCTCTCCTTTCTCAACTGCAAAGTAATACATTTGCTTTGCTTACTTGCAGCTTTAAAGTGCATAGTTGGAGTGTGAGAATTAAAAACTGAAGAGACCTAGTATGCACTTTAATAAATAAGTGGTAGTTATTATTTAAATGCAGGGACTTGTCTTCTTCATCACAACATTAAAGAAGGGCTGGTATATCCTTTGAATATTGAATGAGTGTATTATAGTAATAAAACAATTGGAAGTTGTTTATGTAGCAAACACTTACATAGGGATTGCTATGTGCCAAGCACTGTTATCTATGCTTTACAAGTATTTTAATAATAGCTGCAGGTAATTCAATCAACTCATTAAGTTCACTAATTTAATCTTCATAAAAATTAAAGGAGGTAGGTACTAGCATCAGCCCCACTTTACTGAGCAGAAGACTGGGACCTGGCTAGTGAGATCACCCCTCCGAGGTCACTCCACTAGTCAGGGGCAGAGCCAGCAAATGCAGGCAGATGTCTAGGCATTGTGATCCTAACTCCCCTGCTCTGCCACTGTGTGCTTGACAACCATGCTATAGAATACAATACATTAAAGTTAAAGTGGAATAGAGACCATTGTTCCCACCATGCGGTTCTCACGGTCTAATTGGGCACATGAAGTATTTAGAGAAGGAGAGAATGGGCAATAAAGCCGCCACATGAGGTAGATAGATCTTAGGGGAACATATGACGAGCCCCTTACTTTTATACAACACTTTATGCCTTTCTGAGTGTGTCTGCATTCATCATCTCATCTGCTTTCTGTAATAGCTGTCATTATTTATTGAAGGCTTACTATGTGCCAGGCACTGTGCCAAGTGCTTTTGCTTATATTATCTCAACCAAGCCTCACAGAAAACTACATGAAACAGAAAACCTATTATATGAGCATCATTTCAGTGTTAGTGTCAAAAATTCAATTCAACTTGTTCATGTAAATAATAAATGGGGGAGTCAGAATTGGCTTCAAACACAGCTGGTTCCAGGGACTCAAATAATGCCACTGGGTACACGCTGTCTCCCTCTCACTCTTTCTCTCCCCCTCTGTTCATCTCCCTTCCTCACTCAGCCCTACTTTCCTCCCTGTTGGCTTAACTCTGAGACAAGTTCTTTCCTTAGGGTGACCCCAAGAGCTCCAAGCTCAGGTCATCCTTACTGCAAATGATCAGCGTTTCCAATAAATGTCCTGGAAATGAGTTCTGTGCATATGGCCTGCCTGTGAACCGATCATTGTGGCCAGAGGGATGGGATATGTTGATTTGTGGGAACCGGGTCACAAGGCCAGCCCTGTAACTCCTGGAAGGAATCGGTCCATCAGACCCAGAAGAAAGTGAAGAGGATGTTTCTAGGATAAAGGAGCATGGAGTCTGTGGAGACAACCACAGCAAAGTCCGCAGCAGTGAATTTCTCCACTTTATGGACGAGAAACAGGTTCTGAGCGTCTAAGGGCTTTGTCTTGGACCATGGACCTGGAGACCAGCAGAGCAGGGTTTGCATCAGGTGTGTCTTCTTCTTCTCATCAGTGTTACAGACAGGAAGAGAGAGGCACCGACTGCGTAAATGCCTTGTTTGATTCATCTAGATAAAAGGGGTCATTGCAGGGTTCAGGGCAGAGCTTTCCTCAGAGCGGCCACTGACAAAGACGTCCTGAAACAGACATCTCCACTCTTTCAGGGACGCCAAACTAGGTAAAAAATTCTGGATGGCTCTGCATTGCATCCTCTATCAAAACCTGCAACTTGGGCTTTGAACCGCAGCTTCTGCTTGAACACCCACGTGGTCTTTGAATTTGGAACAGTTAGAGACACAAGTGGTTCCTGTTGGGTGGCTTCTTTTACAAGTTGGTTTTTAAAACATGGTGCTGGGTGGTGGCTGCAGGCCAGGGAAGTGGGGACTTTGGCTGTGAGTTCCAGGCAGCAAGCTGGTTGGTGGGTGGACCAGCCTGGACTCCACAACACAGAGTGGAGCGCCGCGCGGGGCTTTGCATTTGGTCCTTGGGAAAAAGCTGACATGCTGAGAGACCAGTTTCCAAGAATGGGCTCAGCGAGAAATTTTTATGCATAGTGGAGAAGCACAATCGAAGGAGTCGGAGCGAGCTCCTGTGGGCTCTGTGGCTGTCATATCAGCTATGTGGCCTCGGGTGTCTCATGTAACCCCTCTGTGGCCATTTCCCCGTCTGTGAGACAGGACCTGTAGGGCGGGCTTTCTTAGGAAGGGGGCAGATGTCCTTAGACTGAGACCAGGGCACAGTTTTGGAAAAGGCCCCTTCACTGAAGACAGGGTTCTGCAGGTCAGGAGGAGAGTGGTCTGTCTGCCAGTTCTTGTCAGTAGTCCTGACAAATAATGCTGGGAGAGCTGGCTTCTTTGCAGGCCTCCAGGCCTGAGTATGTATGCAACCAAGCCTGGTGGAGGCCCTAGCGACCCAGGCAAAGCCAGGCTGTGCTGACTGTAGTCCTGCCTGCCCTGTGCCTGCAGGTCCCGTGCCTGGGGCTCCGGAGGGCAGGGAGTACAAGCCTGCCTGAAGCTCATCCTCAACCCTTTTACTCAAAGACCTGAATTGGAACCAGCGGGGACAGACAGGAGATCCTCACATAGCTGACCCAGGCTCAAATCCCTGTCTCCCTCTTACATGTTCTAAGCCTCAGTTTTGTGACCCCTTCTTATAAAGAATACATCAGATAACATTTGCAAGCACTTAGCTCACTTGCTGTTGGACCCAGGGGCTGATAATGCGAGTCTCTAGGACTCGGGGCATCTGTTTTCCTTCTGTCCCCCAACAGATGCAGGTGACCACCTGGCTGGCCCTGAGAGCTACTTGCAGGCTGCCAGGTAACAAGGGGTAAGGGCCGCTGCAGGGCAGCCCCTCCACTCCATGCTGGGGATCTCAGGAGAAGGGAGTCTGTTACTGTGCCACCTTCTTCCACTTCCACCCCTAGTACCCTCCTGCTCCACAGGCTTCTCAGTCCTTCCTCCAAATCTCCTCCTTACCAGGACCAATGGGAGATGGTTCCTGACTCACTTGTGCTGGGCTTGAGAAAGCCTGGTGGGAACCCTCCTCCCAGGCTGCCCGAGGGAGGGCATTCTTCAGGGGATGCTCCTGGCTGTAGGAAACAGCCCGTCCACACCTCCCCTCCATCATCGCCTGCGATGGCTCTAGGCCCCAGGCATTAATGTGGGGAGGAGGTAATGCCACACATTTTCTTTTGTTCTGTTTCTCGAGTAAGAAGGTTGTACCCTTTCCTGCCCCAAGTGTCCCACTCGTGCATTGTCACTGCAAAGTGGGGGAAATGACGTTCTTCTGCAGCACGCCAGTGTCACCCCACGTCGCCCCTGTGAGCAGGAGCATCAGGTCGGCAGTGTTGCTCCTCAGTGGATGCACCGTGACCAGAACGAGGACGCTGGATCGGATGAACTGAGCCTACCCCAGCTCCTGCCGCAACCCCAGACCAAGAGAGCCTCGGCTCCTTCATCTGAAAAAGGGGAATGAAAACAGGTGGGAGGGGGATTAGGCTGTGTAAAGTACCTGACAGGAGAATGCCTCATCAGATCCAGAGTATTTTACAAATAGTAGGGATTTTTACCATACATATGATAAAATATATGTCACATAAAATTTACCTTTTTAAAGAGACAGAGTCTTGCTCTGTTGCCCAGGCTGAAGGGCAGTATTGCTATCCTAGCTCACTGCAGCCTCAAACTCCTGGGCTTAAGCCATATGCCCACCTCAGTCTCCTGAGTAGCTAGAACTACAGGTGTGTGCCACTATGCCCAGCTAATTTTTTAAAAAATTAGAGATGGTGTCTTGCTATGTTGCCCAGACTGGTCTCAAACTCCTGGCCCCAAGCCCTGCCTCAGCCACCCAAAGTACTGGGATTACAGGTGTGAGCCACCGCATCCAGCCAAAATTTACCATTTTGACCATATTAAAGTGTATAATTCAGTGGCATTAAGTACATTCACAATGTTGTGCAACCATCACCACAGTCCTGTTCCAGAACTTTCCCATCACCCCAGATGGAAACCAGTACTCTGTTAGCGGCCACTCCCCATCCCCGCTCCCCCAGACCCTGGCAGCTGCTCATCTGCTTCTTGTCTGTGAACTCGCCTACTCTGGATATTCCATATAAGTAGGATCTTACAGACTGGGGCCTTTTGTGTCTGGCTTTTTCACTTAGCGTCATGTTTTCAAAGCTTATCCATGTTTCCACATGTGCCAATTTCATTCTCTTAAAAGGCTTATTATTCAGCCATTTTTATCAGAGGCTTATTATTCCATTTTGTGGCTATGCAACATTTTGCTTATAGAAATGGTTGTTTTAGTTTAAAATCTCACCCTGGGATGAGAAATCATCCTGGAAATGATGGGAACAGAGGTGCCTAGTGTGGAGACAGGAGGTGGGGCAGAGGGTGGACATGAGACCAGCCTTCAAACCTCAAGACGGTTTGGTTAGGTTAGATTAGGTTTCAGCTTTGGTGTTGCTTCTGCCAAAAGCCTTTTCTGACCTGACCCCAATAACCCTTCCCTCAAATCTTGATGAGTGTCTCTTCTGAGTGTTCCCTTAGGTCCCTGAACTTCTCTTATTATAGCCCTGGGCTGCCTGTGTCTGTGGGCCTGAGTGACTATATCGTCTGGACCCCAGGTGGAAAGACCAGGACCAAAGGGAGCTGACTTCTGACTCACTTCTGCTGGGCTTGAGAAAGCCTGGTGGGAATCCTCCTCCCAGGCCGGCCCTAGGGAGGGCTTCTGAGGGGTGTGGAGCCGGGGGGTGGGCAGGGATCTGAAGGTGAGAGTAAGCATCACCCAGAGGCTGTTGAGGCAGAACTGAGGGGCAGCTGGGACTGCTGACTGGGAGGCGGGTGGGGCCAGGTCAAAGTGGAGGGAGTGGGGGGACCATTCATTTGTGGACAGGGTGGGCTCGAGGCAGAAGAGGAAAGGGCTGCTGAGGTCTGAACATCTGTGTCCTCCCAAACTCATATGTTGAAACCTAACCCTCGAGGTGATGGTGTTGGGAGCGGAGTCTCTGGGAGGTGAATAGGATATGAGGGTGGCCTGATGAATGGGATGGGTGCCCTTCCAGGGTGCTCAGGAGACCAGAGCTCCCCCTTCCACCTCTGAGGACACAGAAGGGGCTGTCTGTGAACCAGGAAGTAGGTCCCCACCAGACACCGAATCGGCCAGCACCGTTATCCCAGACTTCCCAGCCTCCCGGCTGTGAAAGATAAATCACTATTGTTGTGTAAGCCACCCAGTTTGTGGCATTTTATTACAGTGGTGGGAGTGGGCTAAGATGGGGCTGAGGACCCAGGCTTGTTGTAAGGGCTGAGTGGCTCATGAAGCTTCCGGGGTACGTCCCTGCTCCCCACCGCGGTCCCTGTCCTCTTCTGCTTCTGGTCAGCATTCTCACGGTTCCCTGCCCACCTCATTCCTACCCCTGATTTCTCCATTTGACTTGCTAGGTCTTAGGTTAGGTTTCAGCTTTGATGTTGCTTCTCCCAAAAGCCTTTTCTGACCTGCACCCTGATAATCCTTCCCCCAAATCTCGGGGAGTATCTCCTCTGAGTGTTCCCTCAGGTCCCTGAACTTCTCTTATTGTAGCCTTGGGCTGTCGGTGTCTGTGGGCCTGCAGATGACTCTATCATCTGCAAGGACAGGGACCACTCTGTCTCACTCACTGCAGCATTTCTGCCACTGCAGACCAATGCCTGGCACATAGCAGGCCATCTGCACCTACTTGCGGAATAAGTGAATGAATGAATGAATGAATGAGTGGTGAATGGTGGAGACAGCAGCCGAAGCTTGAGCTCACCTTTCTAGCATATTACAACCTTAGAGCAGACTGCTGTGGGGAAGCAAGGGCTCCTGTGTTACAGGAGTCACAGAAGGAATTCAGGTGGCCACTCAGTCCAATATGCTTGGGGAAGATGGGAGTGAGTTAGAGAAATGGACCTGGTGGCCTTTGGAACCCCGTCTGGCTCAAACCTTCTGTGATTTGATGACTCCGAGAACCATCCCTTGCCCTCTGCCTGGGCCATTCTTCATCCCAGCCGAAATGCTGCCATGGCCCAGGTGTGACCCAGATGCTGACGCAGGATTCTTCAATCTCGCAGGTGCTGCTCTTTATAGCATTTAATCTAGTAATGCAGTGCCAGTGTGGCCTTTTCATTAATCACCCCTTTCACCACAGCCTCTTGGAGAGGGAGGCTCAGAGGGCAACAGAGAAGAGGGCTGAGAGTCTGATGTCTTAAGCAGCATGTCAGAGTCAGAAGCGGTAAGAGCAGTGAGCAGCACAGACCAGCTGGGGCTTGGGTGGACACCGGGAATGACACACACAGTCATGCACGCATGGTGGTGGAGGGATATTTTTGTGGAAAGCAGTGCAAGTTCAAAACCTATGATTTCAACTACTTTACCACCACCTTCCATACTCCTTACCTCGCTCCTCTCAAAGGCAGTAAAAACCCACTCAGCTCTCTTTGCTGGAGTAGTGCTCTACATCCAGAGAGTTCAAAGTACTTCTGCACCTAAACCCTACCTTCACCATTCCCTTGATGCGGGTGAGGGAAGCTATCAGAGTACCCCTTTTAGAAGATGAGAAACTGAGGCACTGGGCAGTTACATGGCTTGCCCGTGACTGGTCCTGTTCCGATAAGTCAAAGAGTGAAGAGAGAAAGTTTAAGAACCTGTGGCGAAGTTGGACGTGCGGTTGGAGTTGGGGACAGGATGGGGGACTAGAGTTGGTAAACGTGTCTTAGAGTCTCATCATTTTTTTGATTTCCTGCTCAGTGCTTAGAGCCCATTTGCTTTTGTTTTCCAGGAATATTTTCACTTAGTTTCCTTCTAGAAAGTTATCTGTGGTTCCCCCCATGAGTAAAACCTCACAGGGCAGTTCTGTCTGCCCTTTTATGCTGGAAACCACAGTGTGTTCAGTGAGCAATTTTCTTTCCTCTTTCCACTCACTCTGAGTTTTTTCTTTGTGGAATGCAGGCAAAGGCCCTTTCATCTGGACCAGCCCCCACCTGCAACGGCCCCCCAGCATGCATTCCCTCTCCCTCAGTCCCTTTCTTTCCTCCTCCCTTTGGACAACAGACAATAAGAAATGTAGCAAAAGGCGGAAATATGCAGAGATACAAGCTCATGAAAAGGAGCACATGGAAGGTAATAAATTAAATGCCACCCAGCAAGGGTAGGGAGCCTGAGTGTGGAAAGATGGCAGGGAGTAAGAGGCAGATCACACAAAGCAGGGCACTAGAGCAAGGGGTGGGAGAGAGTGAGCCTGCAGCTGGACTTCTGGGGATAGAGGCCGAGCCTGCTGCTGAAGTCACTGTGCCCTCCTGATGGGTCCTCTGTACCAAGCTGGCCATCCTCCGAGGGCTGCCACAGCGCTTTCTCTTCTGGCCGGAGCCCTCACTCATGGAGGTGGAGAGGATTTGATTAATTGGGGGAGATCTCTTTCACACAGAGAGCCAGCTGCTGGTGAGGGCTGAGCTCTTCAAGGGTGAGGACGCCCAGTGTCCAGGGCTGGCCCTTCCTCCCCGCCCTCCATGCCCTCCCCTGCCCACAGACCCCATGCTCAGGTGCCTACAAATGCACTCACTCATGAAGATTCTTTTCCCCAGTCCTGGTGCAAAACTCCATTTCTTTCTTTCCTGGGGTAATTGTATAAGCCCTGGAAATGAGACTTTTTGGATGAAATGGTGCTTTATTTGTTGGAAAACAGGGTGTGATGATTGAGGTTGGATTAAGTGGGCAGAGGGTGGGATCTTTCCAGCCCTGGGGCCTTTGACGTAGACAAGTACTTCCTATAAGCTGTCAAGTGAGAGCGAAGCGAGAGAGATCAGGCTGGGAGCGGGGAAGGGTGGTTCCTCTCACTCAGCCTCCTCCGGTGTCCCCTCTGACCTCACTGGGCACAGAAGCACCCTCAGCTCTCCAGCCCCTTCATTCCCCTTCTTAACAGCTCTGCTCCACGGACAGGCTTGGGACTTCAGGGCTTCCCCCTTTTCAGGACAAATGCATCATCTGGGGTGCTTAGCAGGGGGCTCCCCACATTGCTCAGCTCATTAAAAGAAAGCCTTGCCTTCAAGTGGCACAGGTAATGAAGCATTGCGGGGTGCCTGCCGGCTCTAATAAGACGGAATGAACTGAGGGGGAGAATTAACCTGGTAGGATTAGTTCACTCTGCAGCAAGATGCTTGGAATCGCCTCTTAGACCCCGTGCCGGGAATCTTAAATACACTCCTTTCTCAGGAGGGGCACTGGCTGGGGAGGAGGGCACCGGGCTGAGCTAGACAAGACAGGCAGGGCTGCAGGCAGGGGCTGAGCTCTCTGCCAGGGAGTGGCCAGTTTTCTTCCCAGGCCATGCCTGAGAGTGCTGGGCTGCACCGTAACTGCACAGATCTGTCTGTCCAACCCAAACGGATGGTCCAGGCTGTGCCAGGGTTGATAGGGGATGGGAGAAGGCAGCTAACCCTTTCATGGCCATGCTCTACTTGGTGATACAAGGGTGGCATGGGTCTGGGACAGATGCCCACGTTTGAAATTGCAGACTTTGGGCTTGCCAGTTCTGGTCACAGGAAGAAATGGAAAGAACAGAAGGAACACAAAGCCATGAGACGAAAGGCATCGGCATTCGAAATTCAGCTGTGAGCCTACCCCTTGCCAGGTCTGTGCTGGGTGCTATGGTGGAGCCATGAGTAAGGCACGTCCACTGCCTTGAGATGCTCCTGCACCGCAGGAGAGATGAGTGTGCAACCAATGGCAGCGCTAGTTATGTGGCCAACAATGGACACTTGTGCTCGAGGACTCGACAAATTCTGCCCGGCTAAGGGATAGGAAAGGGCTCAGGGGGTCTTTGCAACAGAAGCAGCCTTTTTACTTTCTTTATCCAGCATAGGCCTCTCTACCAAACCATCGGGGGGTCTCAGAGACCTGGTGGTTCTCTAGCTTTGGGACTCCTTCAGGTGTGTGTTAAAATACGCATGACTGGCCTGGCCCTGAGACCGACTCAGGGAAAATGTTTGGGGGCTTGAGAATCTGTGTTCGGACAAGCATCCCAGGTGATTCCGGCAGTCAGCAAAACTCAAGGCAGATGGAAGGAAACCAATCTCTCTTTTTATAGAGGAGGGAAGTTAGGCTGAAAGATTGGGCGTGCAGTGACTGGTTCAAGACAAGTGGCTGGTAAGTGCAGTGCTGGGACCTGAGGTCAGCGTTGCTCATTGCCAAATTCAGTGCTCTCTCCACCACGGAGGTCACACACCCTGTCTCATGCAGCAGGGAAGGCACTAAGAAACAAGCTATGGGGCCACACAGCACACAGCATTCTATATTAGGGCAAAGTCTTATGGGGCTCAGGAAGCATATGCAGAAAGGGGGCAAGTGGAGTGGTCAGCAAGTTTCCATTGCTTCCTGCTTGCTCTGTCTACCTATGTCCTTGCTAACCCCACCTGCTCCAGATGGCAGCTTGCCTTATTCCTGGAAGGTCTTGTTTTCCTAGTGGGCAGCTAGCAAAATGCCAACTGGACTGATGGGTTTCTCAGACTCTAAATACAGATGGTGGCATTTACGAGGGAGCAAAGCCTTACCACAGAAAGTTGCCAAAGTCTTGTTTCTGGAGACAATGCTGCAAGATATCTATGGAGCTGAGGGAGAGTGACTCTGGTGCACAACAGCTTTCCTGAAAGAGCCCCCAATGCCCTTTCAGTCCTGGGGTGATACCCTTTATAAAATCTTTTACTTGTCAAGAAAGAGCCAGTGTTGCTTGCACGCATGTGGCCTTGGCTTACCAGCCATCTTGTATTCAATGTGAGAAAGGAAATGTGTTTCCACAAAGCATACTCCTGCTACATCCAAGCTGAGAAGCCTTCATTGGTCTTCCAAGGCAAGTGCTTCCAATCTCAGGCTGGCTGCATCCTACCAGCTGCCTTCATGCCTCTGGGGGCGTGGAGGGTACCAGTATCCTGTGTGTCAGGCCCCTCCACACCACTGTATCCTCTGACTCCCACAGGGCTCTGGAAGGAGCAAAGGGAGGTATTACAGATCATATTTTTTTATTTGACAGATGGGGGAAAGAGCTTAAGAAGATTAAGTGATTTTTGTACTCAAACTCACTCAGTGGGCAATTTAAGACTCACACCCAGGTATCACAGTTCTACAACCTCCTCTCTATCCCTTCTTAAACTCCAATTAGGACAATCGGTCCAGGTTCCTTCATGCCTCTAAGACTTTTTTAATATTTCCCCTCTCTGGGCTGCCTTACTTTTCTTCAACTTTCCAGATCCTTCCAAATGGAGCTTGAAACTCCTCTAAGAAGTCTCTCCCAATTACTCTTCGCCTCAATCCTCTCTGAACCTGAACGACACTGCTTAGTGCTTAATTATGTTCTATCATATTGTTTGCTAATTGTTTGATATCTGCCATTTTTTCTCAGCACAGCTAGTTTGTAAATTCTACGAGGACGGTTGCTTCATGATTCTTTGATGGTGCCCAACCCAAGGATGCTAAGCACAGGGTTTAAAACTTTTTTGCTGAAAATCTGCGTGGAGAATGCTAATGGCATTTCTCCTCCTAAGGGAATGAACAACAGCGACCCCATTTAGCATATCTCACTGTGTTTGGTTTCTCCCTATGTTATTAGCATAGAGACAGTAGCTATCTGGCTAGGAAAAAGCATCCAGCTGTTCAGAGCAGCTGGAAGCCAAGTAAGGGTTATTTTGGGATGAGTTATTTCTTGCTTCTTAAGCCCTTTCAAATAATATTGTCTGGGACGGTGCTTCTTGCTGGAGAAGGCTCTCCTTACTCCCACAAAATAGAGGCAGATAAATTGCTACAGAAGAAAACCAAGGATGGGCTGAGAAGTGCGGGAAGTAAGACCCCTTAGTTTTGATGGCCAGATGTTCTTGGAGCTCCTGCTTCATCCTCCTCCTGCCTCTGTACAGCTGCTCCCAGGGCACAGGGACAGCTGAAGACTTCGGAGACTGCAGCCCTTTTAAACTGGCTTTCATCCATCCACTCCCTGTGCATTTGGAGGCCTACTGTTTACTTATTCCCAGCTAAGTTCCTGCCTTTGATGTCAGAATTTCAGTGGGGTCCTAGAAAAGAAAACATATACATACATAAATGAGGTAATTGCAGGGTGATAATTGCTCTAGGGAACAGAAGTGGTGGTGGGAAGAGTGGAGGGGAGGGTGTAGGTGGGGGCTGCTGTAGACTGAGTGGTCAGGGAAGCTGCTTGGAGATTAAAATGAAATCGAGGGAAAAGCCATCCAGGTAGAGAGCTGGGAAAGCGCAGCCTGGCCCCTGCGGCAGATGCTGGAGGAACGTGCCTAGGAATGGATGGAGGCCAAAGGGAGGAGAGCCCAGTGAGCCAGGGAGCCTGTAGGCGGTTCTGAGGAGGGCACTGGAAGCAACTGCAACCTTTGGAGAGTGGTTTGCACTGGAGGAGTGCTAAGAGCAGGGAGGATGGGGGATGGATTCGAAAGCTGGAGTCAGGGTGTTGAAGGCAGAGTAGCTAGGTCCATGGTGGATCAAGTCTGGGGGCTGTGGGGAAGAGGAATCTCATGTTTCTAGCATTGATTGAGGAATACTGGGCAATAAATGAGGTGTGTGTGTGTGTGTGTGTGTGTGTGTGTGTGTGTGTGTGTATGTAATTCAAGAGCTCTAGTCTGGATGTATTGATACCAGACATATAATAATGGCTATAAATTACTTATTCAGCCACAACTTATTGTGTACCTAGTATGTGCCAGGCTCTGCTCTAGGCACAGGCAATACAGCAGGAGACAAAACAGACCTCCTCTTTTTCATGGAGCACACATTCTAGAAGAGACAGGCAACAGACGAGATGAATGTAGGGAGTGCTAGGAGGAGAGCAGTGCCTTGGAAAAAGATGAGACAGAGAAGGGAAATATGAAGAGAGTTGAAGTTTTGTCTAGGATGTCCAGAGAAGTCATCACTCGATGGTGACATGTAGGCAAAGGCTTAAGAGGGCTGAGTGATATTGGAGGAAAGCCCTGCAGGCAGCAAGTGCCTGGGCTTGAAGACAAGAGGGTACCTGCAGTGGCCCAAGGGCAGGGAGGTGTCCAGTGTGACTGAGGCAGAAGGAATGAGGCTGAGAGCAGGGAGGTCACAGAGGGGAGGGCCTGGTAGGTCAGAGAAGGCCTCATACTGCTGCTTGGTTGAGTTGGGAACTCGGAGGATTTCAAGCAGAGAACTGAAATGATCTGCTCTGATAGACATGCTAAGAATAGACTGTAGAGACAAGAGCAGGGCAGGAAGCAGGACAAGCAGTTTTGGATGGATCTTGGGAACTTGGACTAGCGCAGTGGTGGTGGTGGAGTTGAGAAGGGGTCAGGGTCTCTATGTGTGTTAAAGGTATGATGACGGTATTTGCTAATGGATTGGGTGTGGGGATGTGGAAAAGAGAAATGTCAAGGGTAACACTACTGTTTTTAGCTTCACAATTGAAAGGATGAAGTTGCATTAAAGATATTGGGAAGAAAGTGGGAAGGACAGGGTAGGGGTACAGTGAGAGCGCAACTTTGAGCATATTAGGTTTTGGGCGTGCATTTGCCATCCTTCAGGAATGTTTGGCAACAGGGTGATAGGAGTTGAGTTTGGAGCAAAGGCCTGGGCTAGAGATACAAATCTGGGAGTCATTAGCATAAGAATGATGTTAAAAGCCAGAGACCGGATGACCCAACACAGAGAGTCAGAATAGAGAGAGAAGTGGTATAAAATCTGAGCCTGGGCCCTCTAGTGCTTGAAGGCCAGGCAAGATGGAACCACAGGAAGAAACTGAGAAGGGATGGGAAAAACCAGGTGGCTGTGTAAGCATGTAAGCCATGCTAAGAAAACCTTTAAGCAGGAAAACATGATCAATGCTCAAAAATATTGTGGATCACTAAGAAAATGAGGACCAAAAATTGACATTGGCTTTAGCCATGTGTATGACATCTGTGACCTTCATTAGGGCAGTGTTGGTGAAGATGTGGGAGGGAAAGCCAAAGCAGAGTTCAAGAATGTATGGGAGGAGATGCATCTAAGACAATATGTATAGACATGGTTTCAAGGAACTTTGCTCTAAGGAAAGAGAGAAATGGGGGATTGCTGTAGGAGAAAGCGAGTGACAGTTTTCTTGATGGGAAAAAACAACAGTATGTGTGTGTGTTGATGGGAAAGATCCAGTAGGGTGAGAAAAATTGACGTTGCAAGAGAAAGGCAGGAAAATTGCTAGAGCACTGTCCTTGAGTAGAGCAGGACGAATGGATCTAGCAGACAGGAGGAAGAGCAGGCTTTGGACAGGAGCACCGTCACTCACAGCAAGGGAGGAGAAGGAAGCGTTCTATGTACCAATGGATGGAAGGCAGATAAAGGTGGTGGGAGTCTGTGGATATTCTTCTTATGTTGTTTCAGCTTCTTCAATCATAGAAAGATGGTTATCAGTTAAGAGTGAGGATTCATGGGCAGGTATTCCACATGAAGGATGAGATAGCATGTCCTAGCCGTGTAGCAGAGCAGCCGAGTGAGTGTGCAAGAGCGCTTACGTGTGAACGCTGGACAGCACCACGGGACCCCTGAGTTGATTGATTATAAATTTAAAAATAACCAGCATGAGTGTGTTCTTTTTGTAAACATGTTCACTTGTGAACGTGCAAGCTGGTTAGACTAAAGCAGATTGTGATTTAGCTGCGTGCAGGAAAGTCCGTGGCAGCAGAGGGCGAGGGCAGGCATGCTGAGGGTGAGGGTGAAGGGTGCGACCTAATGATTGGCAGGGAATGCAAGCCGGGGAAGTTGGGGACTCAAAGGGCAGGGGTAGATTGTGGAATCTGCACTGAAGGTGGGGAGGGGAGAGGGGCAGGGAGCTTGGTACTGTGGTTGGCTCCTTGAGGAGCTGGACTTGAAATATAGAAGGTGTTGTTCAGAATCTGGGATGTTTGAAGTCATGCTTATGGGGAGACAGCAGTTCTTGGCAATGACAGGATTGAGGTATGACCCTGAGAGTGACTGGATAAATTAGCAAGAGGGAGAAGTCCCTTGGAAGAATGGAAGCCAGGGCATGGCATTTGAAACATGATGACTTGTATATTAAATCACCAAAGTAGGAAAAAAGTGTCAGGAAAAATAGTGTCAGGAGAAAGAGAGTCAGGAGCTGAACTCTTCAAGGTGAAAGGGGCCCTGGATAACTTGTGCCAAGGGTGGGAAGTGTGTGGTTTAGTCACTAACTGGAGATGCTAAGCACAGTACTCTCATGCGGGGATGGGGAAGAGGGAGCAGCCACGAGGAGCAAGGACATGAATCCCAGGTGGGCCTGGGGGCCGAGGGGGCCTTTTGAGGGAGGACTGCCCAGGAAACCAGTTTCCAGGGGAGATCCCGGTTTCAGTCAGAGGCACAAGGTGGAGGGGCATGCATAGAAGAGGGTGGTAATATGGGGATCTTGCAAGAAGTGAAGACATGCGAGTCTTGCTGATGATCGGTCTTGAGTTCTAGAGGTAAGTGGCAGGGTGCTAGGAGATGGGGCAGAAGGAAGGTAAGATCAGAAGGTGAGGTGGAGAGCCTGTGGGTGTCAGAGTCTGGGTCTGGGGATGAGGCTGCTGGAGGTGACTGGATATGAACAGGGAAAAAGATGGATAAAAACAGCAAACATCCTGTAAGCGTATTCTATGTGCTAGCCATTTATACATTAACTCATTTAATTGTCACAACTTTATGAGGTAGGCACTATGATTAACTCTGTTTATGGATGCAGAAACAGAAGCACGGAGGTGAAAAACTCACCAAGATCACACAGCTTGTTTGTACAGAGTGAGGATTTGAACGCAGGCAGAGAGATTCTCGAATCTCTGCCATGCCTCCATTCTGCCTCCATGCTTGCTAACGTGTGCACTGCCCTGATTAGTTATGTGGTCTCAGGAAAATTGGTGATCTTTATGAGTTTCACTTTTGACATATGCAAAATATCGGTGATAATATCAGAATTAGTGATTCCGTGCCTGTTCCTCAGAGAGAGGGACACAGAACATGAGTAGGGGAGGTGAGACACAGGCACATGCCCCTTGAAGATGGAGGAGAGGTGCTGTTTTCCTAGAGGCAGAGCCTGCTGTGGAATCACAGAAAGAAAAGCAGAACACAGAGCTCAAATTTTGTTTTCTGTATAACAGGATCAAGGTTTAGCCCTATGGAGAATGTCAATCTCCCCAAATCTATCTTTCCTTTTCCTTCCCTTCCCCTTCCCTTCCTTTCCCCTTTCCCTCCCCTTCCCTTCCCCTTCCCTTCCTTCCCCTTCCCCTCTCCTTTCCTTCCCCTTCCCTTCCCCTTCCCCTCTCCTTTTCTTTCCCTTCCCTTTCCCCTTTCCATCCCCTTCCCTTCCCTTCCCCTTCCCTTCCCCTTCCCTTCTGTTCCCTTTCCCTTTCCCTTCCCTTCCTCCCCTTCTCCTCTGTTCCCCTTCCCTTTCCCTTCAATTCACTTCCCCTTCTTTTCCCTTTCCCTTCCCCTTCCTTTCTCCTCCCCTTCCCTTCCACTTCCCATTCCCTTCCCCTTCACTTTACCTTCCCCTTTCTTTCCCTTCCCCTTTTTTCTTCGCTTTCCCTTCCCCTCCACTTCCCATTCCCTTCCCTTCCCTTTCCTTCCCATTCTCTTCCCTTCCCTTTCCTTCCCTTCCTCTTCCCTTCCCCTCCACTTTCCCTTCCCTCCCCTTCCCTTCCCTTCTCTTCCCCTTCCCTTCCCCTTCCCTTTTCCTTCCTTTTCCCTTCCTCTCCCCTTCCCCTCCACTTTCCATTCCCTTCCCCTTCCCTTTCCCTTCCCTTTCCCCTTCTCTTTCCCCTTCTCTTTCCCCTTCCCTTCCCCCTTTTTTCCCTTTCCTTCTCTTTCCCTTTCCTTCTCTTTCCCTTTTCCTTCACTTCCCCTTTATTTTCCCTTTCTCTTTCCTTTATCTTCCCTTCTTCTTCCCCTTCCCTTTCCCTTCCCCTTCCCTTTTTTGTCCTTTCCTTCTCCTTTCTTTTTTCTTCTCTTCCCTTCCCTTCCCCTTCCCTTCCCCTTCCCTTCCCCTTCCCTTTCCCTTCCCTTTCCCTTTCCTTCCCCTCTACTTTCCCTTCCCCTCTACTTTCCTTTCCCTCTCCTTCCCTTTCCCCTCCCTTCCCTTCTCCTCCCTTTCCCTTCCCTTCTCTTCTCTTTCCCTTCCCTTTCCTTCCCTAGACTTTCCCTTCCCCTTCCCTTTCCCCTTTCCCTTTCCCTTCCCTTCCCTTTTCCTTTCCCTTGCACTTCCCTTCCCTTTCCTTTCTCTTCCCTTCCCTTTTCCTTTCCCTTTTCCTTCCCCGTTCCCTTTCCATCCCCCCTTCCCTTTCCTTTTCCCCTTTCCCTTCCCCTTCCCCTTCCTCTTCCCCTTCCCTTCCCTTCCCTTCCCCTGCCCTTTCTCTTTCCCTTCCCACTCTTCTGCCCAGGGGTGCAATCTGCAGCCTTGATCTCCCAGGGTCAAGTGATCCTCTAATCTCAGCCTCCCAAGTAGCTGGGACTACAGGCATGTGCCACCATGCCCAGTTAATATTTTAATTCTTTTTGTAGAGATGGGATCTTGCTATATTGCCCAGGATGGTCTCAAACTCCTGGGCTTGAGTGATCCTCCTTCACTGGCCTCCCAAAGTGTTGGGATTACAGGCATGAGTCATCACAGCTGTTTTACCAGGCCCCCCTGTAAAGCAGTTTTCTAAAGAGTAGAAATGGAGAGAGCAGATTGTGGAGGGATAGAGTGGAAATTGCCTTCTCAGAGATGCTGCACCCTGGAGACTGAGAGGACATGACTTTGTAAACTGTAACTGGAGGTGTTCTCGCTGAAGAAATGCAGCGTGGTAGAGTGACCTTGACTTGGGAAGAAATGAGGGTCAGTTATGGGCCGGTTTTCTCTTCTTCTGAAGATTAATTCTAGAGATTGATAATGTAGGAAGACAGCAGTTCCATTTAGAGAAGGAGACAGACATACAAGCAGGCAGGCAGGCTCTTCCAAGGTGCTTGTTCTAGTACTGAGTGCCAAGGTTGTGGTGGACTCAGATGGACCAAGTCACCTGCCAGCACTGGCAGTTGGAGAGGTGAGGTCCATCTGTCAGAGCACATACCCTTGCCACATGGATACACATCTCTTTATCCAAGCAGTGAGGGTCAGGGATGCATGCTTTGCAGAACAGTGATTACATGGCAAACCTGCCATTCGGACAAGTAGGGTTAAAATGGGCCCTGCCCAAAATGGCCAAGTCAAAATGAGTAGGTGGCCTCAGGGATCCCTAAGGTGCCTTGATGTTCTTTCTGAGATTCTCTTTCTAACCCAGAGGTAAATAAGGGCTCATGAGGTAAACTGTTCTTTAAGTAATGATGCCTGAAGACTGATCACTGACCTGATGGCATAGCAATCAGGGCATGGAGAGCAGCTAGACCCCAGAGGAGGAAATTCAAGATGTAAACATGCTGGGCTTCCTGACTGCCTATGTGCACACCTCCACCCCGATTCCAAGAGAGTTCTCTGAGCCAATACCGCTTGGATAGAGAAGACGGTGACATTTCACTATTCAGCGTATGTGGAACAAGTGAAAGATAAGACAATGATTGTGGCGGGGGGATTTGAGGTAGGCCTGTTCACTCGTTTCTCCCCAGCAGCTTGTAAGGGCACTATGAGAACCCAGGCTCAGCAGGCGAAGCTGTTCTCCACCCACCCCAAGAGGTGGCTGCGGGGGCAACAGACAGGCGGGAGGGGGAAGCAGGGACAGCGGGGTTCAGACAGAGTTTGCCTTGACATGACACTCCCCCAGAGCCAAGACCTGGGGGATGTTTCAGAGGTCCTGGTTTCCTATTGGACTGACAGACACATTTGCTGAGCTGCAGACATTTAAAGCTCCTGTCTCTTTTCCCCTCAGAGCTCCAGCGGGTTTTCTCTCGCTCTGCATACAACATGCATACTAATTGGAATCTCTCCCTGAGCAGAAGCCTTCTTCCTGACAGATCCTTTAAGAATAGCTGTAGGTTTTGAAAAAACCCAAGATGGCATTGCCTGTAATTATAAAGTAATTGGTGTAATTGAGAGCTCAGGGTCTCATGCAAATCATCCTCCCATTTCTAACTTTACATCAAGACTATTTTTATTTTTAAATGAAAAAAGAAATCATGTGCATTTGGGCATGGCACTTGTGCATCTCCACCTGGGCCCCTATGTGTGCAAAATACTAGAGCAGAAGTGGTGGGATTGGCCATGCATGGAAGAGAAAACCACTTCTGGTCCTTTGTGTGTCTTACAGAAAATCCCCAGACTTCTCTCAGCCTTGGTTTTCTTCATCTATGGAACAGGGAGTAACCTCATATTGTTGTGAGAATTAGAATAATACAGATGCACGAGCATTGTAAACTAGAAAGCGCACTCACAAACATGGGGACTTCCCTCTTGGGACCTTCTTTTCTGCTCTTTAGGAGTTGGAGTTTGGTACAGTGGGAAGAACCATGCTCTGAAGCAAGAGACGAAGTTGCTCTTGCACTTAGAAACTGGATCTGTGACGCTAGTTGTTCTTTCGTGAGATCAGGTGGGGGTCTGGTGGTTGACTGATATGGTTGATGGGGACACACACTGAAAAGTATCACATGCCGTTGAACTGCCTGTTTAACCAGTGATCTGACCAGGCCTGTATTTTCTCTTCCCCAAGATCCTTTGTGAGGAGTTGTGGTGGCTGCTGTGATTTTACCTGATGCCGGTGAGGGTTAAATCTTCCAATATGAGACTCCCCACAACCCTGATCAGGAGAGATGTCGGTTTCTTATGGCTGCTCTAACAAATAACCACAGACTTGATGGCGAAAAACAATAGAAGTTTATTCTCTTACAGCTCTGGAGGCCAGAAATTCAAAACCCTTCAGGTAACACTCCCCTGCCTCTTCCAGCTTCCTTGGCCACATCGCTCTGATCACTGCCTCTCTCTTCACACAGCCTCCTCCCTGTGTCTGCTATTTCCCTCCCTCCCTCTCTCTCCTTCCCTCTCCCTCCGTATTTCTTATAAAAACACTTGTGATGGTATTTAGGCCCACCTCTCCCCTCCAGATAACCCAGGGTATTTCTATCATCTCAAGATTCCTAATTACATCTCATCTGCAAAAAACATTTCCCAAAACCCATGACATTTACAAGTTCCAGGGAATAGGACTTGGTCTATTTAGGGGACCATTATTCAGTTGACTGCAAGAGTGAAGTCTCCTTGAATCTAGGCTGCCCCGGTTGGATTCACAGCTCCACTACTTTGTAACTTTGTGACCTTGGGAGAGCTACTTCATCTCTTTGTGTATCGGTTTCCTCATCTGTAAAATAAGGAAAATAATAATGCTGACCTAATAGGATAGTTGTGAGAGTTAAATAATTTAATATCTATAAAGCACTTGGAAAAGGTCTCAGCTCATAGTGAGTTCTCTCAAAATGTTCACTATTATTCTTTCTAGTTTTCCCTTAATACCTGGTTGTAGGTTTATCATGGTTTCAGCTAAACTCTTCTAGAACTTAATTGTATTTGCCCTGCACAAACTTTTGGTGTAAATTACTTTTCATTTGCTCAAAAAATACTTTTTTGTGTTTCAAGAGGTATCACTGGAAAGACATCCCGTATTCCTGGCTTGGAAGACTTACATTGTTAAGATGACAATACCACCTAGAGCCTCCTGCAGATCCAATGCAACTCCTATCAGCATCCCAATGAGGTTGTTTTTAGAAATAGATAAATATATCCTAAAATTCATATGGGATCTCAAAGGCCCCCGAATAGTCAAAACAGTCTTGAAAACAAAGACATAGTTGGAGGATTCACATTTCCTGATTTAGTAACTCACCACTATTTTGTTTGTACAGTTTGTTTTGATAAAATAATCAACACTGTGGCACTGGCATAAGACATGGAACAATGGAATTGAATCATGAGCCAAGAAATAACCTCACATCTATGGTCAAATGATTTTTTTTGACAAGGGTGACAAGAGCATTTAAGGGGAAAAGAATAGTGTTTTCAACAAATGGTGTTGGGAAAACCAGCTATCCACATGCAAAAGAATGAACTTGGACTCTTACCTTAGACCATATATAAAAATTAACTTATAATGGATTAAAGATCTAACTGTAAGAACTGAAACTGTAAAACTTTTAGAAGAAAACACAGAAAAGCTTCATGACATTGGATCCAGCAATTCTTGGATATGGCAGCAAAAGCACAGGCAACAAAAGAAAAAAAGACCAACTGGGCTTCACAAAAATTAAAAAAGACTCTTTTGTGTTTCAAAGGACACCATTAAGAGAGTGAAAAGGCAACCCTCAGAATGGCAGAAAATATTTGCCAATCATAAATCTGATAAAGAGTTAACATCCAGAATATATAAAAAATTTCTACAACTCAAAAGTGAAAAAAGAACCATATTAAAAAATGGGCAAACAACTTGCACAGACTTTATCCTAGGAAGATGCACAGATGGCCAATAAGCCCATGAAAAGATGCTCAGCCTCACCAGTCATTGGAGGGGTGCCATTTAAAGCCAAAATGAGATACCACTTCACTCCCATTAAGAGGGCTACCGTTAACAACAACAAAAACAAAAGAAAAACAATGAAAAAACAAATATTGGCTAGAATGTGGGGAAACTGGAATCCTTGTATGTTGCTGGTGGGGATGTCAAATGGTATAGCCCCTGTGGATAGCAATATGGCAGCTCCTCAAAAAATTAAACGTGAATACGAAATTATGTAATGGGTGAGGAGTTTCAGTTTAGGGGTGTTGAATTATCCTGGAGATGGGTGGTGGTGATGGTTGCATAACAATATAAATGTACTTAATGCCATTGAATTATACACTTAAAAATGGTTAAAATAATAAGATTTGTGTTATGTGTTTTTACTACAATTAAAAAAAATGGTGCTTAAGTTTCCGTTTTTCCCCTGTGGATCTGTAAGACCTTACAGTGGACCTGAGGGGACATCCTGGTGCAGCATACACCACAGATCATGTAAGAGCTCCCCAGCCTGCAGCCCGGTCTTTCCAGTGAGGAAATGAGGCCTTACAAGGTCTTGGTTGGGAAGAGATGATGACCCAGCTGTTTTTTTCTTTAAATAAAAGTTGTTTTTATTATTATTATGTAATTATTTTTTTTAAAAAAATTAATTGATTGAATTGGCAAGAACTGATTGTATACATTTATGGGGTCAGGAGGAGATTGTAGGGCTGAGGTCAGGGCTGTGCCCTGGAAGAGGGCATAAAGATGAGGTGGTAAGCGATGTTCCTGTGATGGGGAAGTGCTGGGGGAGACCCTGCGGGGCTAAGGGCTCTGAAACAAGGTCTGCCTTCTGCCACCCTGAGCTCTCACAAAACAGTCAAGATGTCATTGGTGTCTCTTATATGTGCTGGGCATGGTACAAGGGGGGAGATGAATTTCTTCAAGGAGCTTACAGGCTTGTCTGGGAGATGAGGCATAAATATCTAAACAAAGGAAACAATAGCTCCAGACAACAAAAGCTAAGCTGGTATGAAGAACCGTGAAGTCAATTGAAGAGACGGTCACTGCTCAGGATGCTCACAGCAGGCTTGCTCACTCGAGGCAGGTGGCTGTACGGGACAGGATTGCCTGGTGGTCACTGAGGTCTGTGGTGTGGAGAGGCTTGGAGCTGGGCTCCTACTCAAGTGTTGCCCATTGTTGTTGACCTGGGGCCAGTTTTTTTAACCTCCTAGGCCTCTGTATTCTCACCTGTAAAATGGGGTACTGTTATTTCCCCCATATGAGTTGTTGTGAGGGTGAAGTGTAAGTAAAGTGTGTAGAGTCCTCAGCACAATACCAGGCACATTTAGTACACTCTCACTGTTAGTGCAGGGGAGGCGGTGTTGGAGTTGGGTCTTGAAGGAGAAGAGGGAAATGGGATGGATGAATGGCAATGAGGCATAGGTAGCTGGGTGTGTTTGAGGGCAGAAGTGATGAGAGTGGCTGGAGTAAAAGGCTTTTTTCTCTCTCAGTTTTCCTTTCCCCAGAGAGAAGACTAGACTTCTGGTGTGCCAGCCACCAGGCTGATGAGGAAATGTGAGCCTGGCTCTGAGGTGGGAGGAAGGCGTGGGCTGTGGGCAGAGGCTCGCTGCTTTTTCTGGGGTCCTGTTCCCCTTTGGCCAATACTCTGAGGGTCACCCAGGACTAGAATCCTGAACATTTCGTCTTGATGCCAATGTACAAACTGGCTACAGGAATCAACATCCCACATTTGTGTGTAATACACCATTCTTGAAAAGTACTTTTCAATCATTTATTAGTTCATAAGAAATTTAATGAGAAGTGGGAAACATAATTTCTGCCTCATAGAATGAGATGAGATTGTTTGCAGAATATTTATGATCTTCAAATGGCGCAATACATGCAATAATGTTACCTTGCAATAATGAACTTTTATTATTCAGTAGCTATCAGAGGTTACTCTATGAGAAAATGGTAAATGACTAAAACTTAATTTTAAAGGGAGGAAAATGAACCAATATTATCTCGTATGCCTTGTTTAGTTACTTTTGCATACATTTTCCTGAAATTGTAAGTGTCTTGTGTTATGATTATCTGAACTTATCTTATTTTTCTAATTCAGATCTATTTAGGTAATTAATTGATCTGTGTAGTAAATGTCACAGATGAATATGAGTCTTCAGTTTTCTCAATGAAAACAGATTGAGCTGCTGGCTTAGTCTGTTTTCTGTTACTTAGAATACCTGAAACTGGGCAATTTATAAAGAAATGGAACCTATTTCTTTATTTCTGGAAGCTGAGTAGTCCAAGGTTGAGGGGCCACATCTGGCTAGAGTCTTCTTGCTATGGGGGACCTCTGCAGAGTCCTGAGGTGGCACAGGGCGTCACATGGGGAGGGGGCTGAGCTAGCTCAGGACTTCTCTTCTTATGAAGCCACCAGTTCCACTCCTGTGATAATCCATTAATCCATGGATAAATTAATTCATTCATGAGGGCAGAACCCTTATGACTCAATCACCTCTTAAAGTCCCCACCACTCAGTACTGCCACACTGGGGATTCAATTTCAACATGAAGTTTGAAGGGAAAAAATATTTGAATCATAGCACCTGCTCAGTGAGACTGGGAATTTGATTACCATTCCTCAGTAGTTTTTGTCTTGTTTTTTCCTCCTAAGTTTCCTTCCAAGATACAATTCTGTGCTGGGAATTTGATTACCATTCCTCAGTAGTTTTTGTCTTGTTTTTTCCTCCTAAGGTTCCTTCCAAGATACAATTCTGTGATGGTCTGCTTCTGGTCCATGAAGGGCCAAAGGCCTTCGTAACCCTCATGGCTCGATCAGACACAGAAACCATGGTGTGGAGGTGCCTCCAAGGGAATCAGAGGGAGCACATCTCTGGTGCCTGCTCCATGCCCTTTTCCGCTGCTTTCTCTCTCTTTTATTCTTTGCTTCTCCAGCCTCCTTTCTAATGTTTGTTTGCTCTCTTCCCTCCTGCTATGTCTCTAGCCCTTCAGAGATACCTGTGTCATACAGTGCATGCTGGCTTAGCCACACGCAGGGTGATAGAGGGGCTGGCCGCAGGCCTGGCATCTGTGTGGGTTCTCGGGCCTTCTCCCTCTGTTTCCTTTGCTCCCAGATTCTCTGCTGCAGGCTGGGTTGCACCAGCTATAGTCAAAGAAGCTCTCTAATGCCTCATTCATTTGTTACTCAACAGATATTTGAGTACCTACTATGTGTCAGATGTATACCTACTATGTATAGGGACATGGCATTGAACGAAATAAGCTCCTGTGCTTACAGAGCTTAGCTTCTCATGAGGACACAGACAACAAACAAGTAAATGGCTGGTGAATATATGGACTCCTCAATGCTTATGAGTACTTTAAGAAAAACTAAAGCACCGAGAGTGATAGCATGGCCGGAAAGGGCCTTTGTGGTGACGTTGACGTTTGAGCAGCAACCTGAATATCATGAGGAAGACGGGCACATAGATCTCCATGTGACAAGCATTGTAGACAGAGGGGACAGGAGCTTCGAAGGCCTGAGGCCAGAGGCTGTTGGTGTGTTTGAGGAGCAGAGAATGTTCCAGATGGTCTGGAGAAGAGGGAGAAGGAGGAAATGCTGGATGATGTAGAAGCTTTTTGACTGACTGATGGTCTCTACCTTTTTGGCAGAGTGGAGCTGAAAGTTCATCTTTCTTTTAAGGGAGAGCCTTCAACTGATGTCTTTCCATCAGCATTTCAATATTTTTCTTGGAGTACAAGGAGTGTAGAGTAGATATCTATTGCATTTGCCACCTGATATGCATTGCCTGTTCTTTGACAACTGTATTCTGCTCTCCCTCTGTAGAGCTTACCTCTTCCCCTAAATGAGCCTGGGCATTCAGAGTGGCTGAGCATGCCACCAACACCTCCTGCAATCACCACATCACATTCCTTTGGCAGCTAGACTGGATGGGGAGCCACAGGGCCCGATCTGAGCCCATGAGATACCATGAGACTTTTGCCAGGCATACTGGAAAGGAGGTTTGCTTTTTCTCACCAATTAAATGCCACGAGAATGCAGGATGTGGAATAGGTGCCACCATCTTGAATCCATACAGGGGAGCCTGTCTGAGAATGGAGCCCCCACTACGGGAACTGCAGCTGAGATAGTGAGATATGGAGTCCTGGGGACATAATCTGAGGCCTTGAATCAAGCCTTACTTGGAACCAGGAATGTATGTACCTTGTATTTTCTGTAAGCCAATAAATTCGATGATTGCTTCAGCCAGCTTGAGTTGGGTGAAAAAAAAGTTGTTTTTTTTTTTTTTTGTCACTTGCAACAAGAGGAGCTCTACCTGACACAGGTGATACAAGATGGCATAGGGTGGGGATGAAGACCAGAAGCCTGGATTCAAAACCTGCTCTTGACCTTGGGCCAGGTCTTAGACATATCTAGGCATACATTTCCTCATCTGTATAATACAAGTAATACTAGTATCTTATTGTTGGGAAAATTCATTGACTATATATAACTTCGGAAGTACCCATCATAAGTGCTATGTAAATGTCTGCTGCTGTTGTAATTATTTTTTTTCCTTTTTGCAAAATAAGGTTTCTGAAGCTAGACTGTATTGAGTGACTTACGCTAGTCACACAGGAAGTCAAAGTTAGAGAGGAAATTAGGCACCAGAATGCTCAAGGGGTGGCCTTTGGCAGTTACTCACCTACCCCAGAAGGCAGTTTGAGTGCCTACCACATTCCAAGCACTCTACCGTGCTGCTAGGATGCAGAAAAAGATGGCAGATTCTGTGAGAACCAGGGCTTATATCTCAATATTGTGTTTCCCCTCAGTTCAATGACAGGGCTCTTTGCCCAGGGAGTGATGGGGTGATTACTCAGTGGTGTTGACTTACCTTCCCTGACAGCTCAGCATTCCAGAGAGGGAAGGCATTTTCTGAAGAGGGTTTATTTGGAGAATCAGTTACCTACAGAGTGAATGTGGGCCCCACTCCTAGGGCCAGGGTGCTCTCTCTTGGCCTGGTATCACCTCTGCCCTGCAGGGTGGCAGAGTCAGCAGACGGAGGCTCGGAGCTGCCTTCCTTCTCCCCGGCTTCCCCAGGCATCTGTTTCAGCAACTTGCTCTTAGTCTCATGATAAAATCATTACCAGAAAATGAAGCTGGAGTTTCCTGGTGACATAAAATATTGATGAGCGAAATAAGGACTAAGATAAATTATCAAATGTTACTTGCAGGCCCGGCTGCATTCTGTTCTGCCTGGTCTGCATACATTTGTTCTTCTCTCACCCCTTTCGATTTGTTTGGCTGGGGTTTTGTCCTTTTAATAGGAAGCATATTGGAACACCAGTGAAGTGCTCCAACCTCAACGTCACACCAGAGGGGGAAAAATAGACATGTCTCCTGGTTACTGTCAAAACTATGAAACCCAATCCTGCCACTTCACAACCTTCTGGCAGGTTCTTGGCACCCTCAAGATAGCATGAAAAACACATTGCTTCCCTGCTCAGAAGCTGCTAATGGCTTCGAATTGCTGTAGAATAAAATATAAACGCCTTAGGATGTCATTCAAGGCCCTCTATGGTTCCGTCCTAGCTTGCCTTTTCTGTCTATTCCCCCTCTGTGTTCCCAGGCCCAACACAGTTCAGTACACTTAGACTTTCGAATTCTCCAAAAACGGCATCAGTATCCAAGCAGCTGTGCTAAGTTTCTTGCCTTGAAGTGCCCCTCCTCAACTTCCGTGATGATTGAAATCTTGCCATTCCCTCAAGGACCAGCTCCGTTCACAAAATCCTCTATGATATTCTCCTACTTAGAATTAATTCACCAAAGGTAAATGTTGGTGAAAGCATTGCAAATTCAGTGCTTTTCCTCATTGCTAGTGATGGTAGGAATGGTGTGTTTACAGAGGAATGTAGCGATAGTTTTCACAGTGCTTAAATAAGTGCACAACTTTCAAGTCAGCAATTCCACGTCTGAGAATTTGTTGTAAGGAAACAATCAAAGTTGTAAAAATTAATTTGAGTATGAGGCCATTCATCATAGTGTTTTTTAGCGAAATATTGGAAAGAACAGAAAAGCCCACAAGTAGGAAACTGTTAAATAAATTGTGATACATCTGTATGATAGAATGACATTTATCTACCCCAAAATCGTGGTGCACAGAACAGTTGATGGTTTAGAAAAATGTCCATGATGTTTTTGTAAGTGAAAGAAATAGGATATAAAACTGTGTGAAGTATGGCGGGGATGGGGGAGCTGTTTGAGCTTAGAGAAAACTTTGGAAGCATATGCACCAAAATGTTGGGTTGTGGGACTCTGGGTAATTTTTAGACCATTTTCTCTTACAAGTCCACTCAACAAAGTCCTCCTAATGTGTATAACTTACTTCTCATCTCCTTCACTTGAAACTAGCCCCCGACCCCTGCTTTTGCTCCCATGGTAGAAGAGTGCTTCAGATAATCATCCTCCGTAGGCTTTAGCTCTGCACATCTGCCTCCATGCTCTGATCCCCAGTTAAACTCATTCATTTGCTCTCATCTTTTGACCTCCTTTTTATACTCTCATGGTAGCGGTGGCTTTCCTCCTAAACTCTCCAAGTCCCAGGCATAAGCCATGGCTCTGCACATGTGGTGCATGGCCTCAGTAAAGGTCTGATCAACACCGGGTTCTGCAAAGTTACTTTCCAGAGTTTTAAGACTAACCACATGAGATCATCTCTACTATTTTTAAGGCCTATAAGGATGTGGTGGGGAATGGTTTCCAGCAGGGGTTTTCAGCCATCTTCTCTGACATGTATATATCCCAGACATTTATGTGTATACACACACACACACACACACAGTGTGTGTGTATGTGTATGTGTGTGTATTTATTAGAAGGATTTGGCTCATGAAGGCTGCAGTCAGCAAGCTGGAGACCAGCAGGCTCAAAACCCAAGAAGAGCTAAGATTCCAGTTTGAGTCTGAAGGCAGGAAAAGGCCAGTGTCCCAGATGAAGGCAGTTGCATTGAGAGTCTACTCTTGTTTGGGGGCAGGTTAACCTTTTCTGTTCAGACCTTCAACAGGTTGGATGAGGCCCACCCACAGTGGGGAGGGCCATCTGCTTTACTCAGTCTACAGATTTAAATGTTCATCTCATCCAGAAACAGCCCACACAGACACCCAGGAAAATGTTTGACCAAATATCTGCATACCTTGTGGCTCAGCTGAGTCAACATCCTGGGAATCCTCCCAGAGGTTTCAAGGCCAGTTGCTGAAAGATGGCCTGTTGGCCACAGGTGATAGACACTGACCAATGTCATCCTTTTCTCTCACTGCTCCCCACCCTTTGGTGTGTCCAGAGCCCTGGGTAAGAGCAGATGCTTTATCCAGGAGTCACAGGACGTCAGAGGCATTGCAACAGGCATAGGCCCAGAGAAACTGAGGACCTTGTTCAAGGCTGCATGTCTTCTAAGCAGCAGAGCTGGGACCTGGACCCGGAACCTGGATATCATACTGCCCTGGTGTTTGTCCTTACAGTGGGGAGGACAGGATGGAGGAAAACTAGTCCTCCTGAGTCCTGGAAAGGAGCACACCTCATTGCACCTCTTGACTGCAGACTGTCATGTTCTCAGATTTCCTGGCTCCATTGTACTCCCTGACACATGGGCACAGCTCTCCCTCCAAGGGAAGCTCTGATGCTGTGTCGAGTTGTGTGGAACAAAATCAGTTAGCAAATCCTTGTGAAATCTTTCTGAAAATGGGAAGTACGGACCCCACACCCTGGCAAGGAATGCTTCCTGTCCCTTGTGAGGCCTGAGGCCTGTGAAGCCACTGGCTTCCGGGCAGGGATGGGGACCCAAGGCTCCCCTGGCCAGTCCTTGCAGGGAAGGACTCAGGACACCGAGAGCCCTCTTTGAGCTGTCAGTCTGGGCTATTCTGGCCGTTGCTGCAGGGTCACTTCCTGGCTCACCGATCCTTTTGTTTCCATGACTTACTCTCTCCTTCTGGGCTCTGTGTCCAGCTCCCCCTACGGTTCCATGTTCAGTAACTCTGAAGGGCTGGGCCTGGTTCATCTTGTGATACTGTATATCTCTTTGTTGGGTCCTCACTTCTAAACAGAGAACAGAGAGGACTGAGAAGATTGAATGTGGGGCCAGGAGCACAACCAAATCTCAGTGCCCCTAAAGTCCACTTGTACTAAAAAAATGTGGATGACTAGAGATCGTGGTTTTTGGTCTCAGTGACTTGGAAAGACTTGTATAGCTAGAGATTTTGTTCATTGGGGCTTTTGCAGTTTTCCTTGCTGTTGTTCTTGAACTCTTAGTAAAGCTGCTAAATGTCCTGTTTAGCATTTCTGAGGACACAGGTTTTACCTGCAAGTCTTACATGCAGTGCATATTCCTTCTGCCTTGTACTCCCCAGGGCTCCGCCCTCCCCATAATTCCTTCAGTTGGAAGCAGAGGCACCTCCACAGCTTAAGAGCCCAGGCCTATCAGAGCAGAGTGCCCTTGCATAGGCCCCACAGCCCCTCATACTTACCTGTTCCAGGTGCAAGGAGTGATACTGGGATCACCAGATGGGTATACAGAAAATGTAGGATGGAGTAGATCAGAACATTTTGGAGCTTTTCAGGACACAAAACCGGAATCAAATCCTAACTGTATCACTTGCTAGCTGAAGGCCCAGAATGGCATCTGGAACACAGGTATTCGGGAATTGTCAGTTTCTAGTAGTGGTAGAAAGATTCTTGAGGCTCTTGGAGAGCTGGGGGCAACAGTGGTTAGGTGTCTTGCATCAGCAGTGAGCTCGGGGAGGAGAGCAGTGGGAGCAGGGAAGAGCGACGGCAAGGGGTGGGCCAGTCAAGGTGAGAATCAGGTCCTTGGGTCTCATGTTCCAGCGGAATGTCCACCACTGTCCTGCTAGGGGCTTGTCAAGCCAAGGCTGCGGCCCTTTCTCCAACTCTCCTGGAGATCAAGGGCCTGTGCCATCACACAGACAAGGAGCCCCCGCTCTGCCCCAAAGGGAGGCAAGCCTGGGTGTAAGGTTCCTGTGCACTGGACTTCTGTGGCTGGGCTCCTGGCTCTTCCCTTTGGTGCTGACAGCTGGAGTCTTTACAACCAAGGGGGCTAATCCCATTTTGAGTTACCCAGAGAATCTTTGCAGGGTTGGAACTAGAGAATTGATTTTAAAACTTCTTAATGTTGCCTTTCAAAGGCCCCAACTACTTTCAAAGGAGGGTAGTTCTATGTGAAAGGCATTTGAACCACAGTCTTGAAAGGCCTGGGAGAACAGAACAGACAGTCAGAAATAGATGGTGGTCGAGCTTCTCCAGGCTGCCTCTCTCCCGGGACGTAGTTAGAGAAATGTTCTTGAGAAAACTGGAGGCTAAGCCTCTGCTCCTGTGGCATCAGCCTGGCCTCTCCTCCCCAATGCCTCCCACCACCCACTCACTCCCTGTAGTCCCTGCCCAAACCCCACTTGACTATTAGCCAACCCTGACTCTCCACCAAACCTAAAACCGAGTCAGGGAAGGGTGGTTCTCTTCAGGGATAGGGCAATGAAAGAAAAATGATCATGACCCGTCAGGTGAGGGATTGGAAGGAGGAGGCGATATCAATCGTTTCCTGAGGCTGGTGGCAACGTGAACCTGGGAAGGCAGAAACAGCCAGCTGGGCCGCAAGCTGTGCTCCTACTCCTCCCCGACGTTTGCCGAGTGCAGGGTGTGCCAAGCCCTGGGCTAGAGCCTCCCATGGAGCCGCTCACACTTCACAACAGTCCTGGGAGTGGTGCTGTCATGATACCACCTGACATAGGAGGGAAGTGAAGCTCCCGTGCATGGAAGTAACTCTCCCTTGCACATACAACTGTGCCCCAAGAGGTGTTGTGTCACCCCCGTTTTGTAGAAGGAAAACATTCTGCAGAGAGGAGCAGTGGCCAGGTGCCCTTGTACACTCTTTTAACTGTTGCTGACCAAGGACCAGCAAATGTTTCTGTACAGGACCAGAGAGTAAACATTTCAGGCCATACAGAGTCCATTGCAAGCATCTGCATACTCAACTCTGTCGAGAACATCCCTAAACAATAGACACATGAGTGAATGGGCAGGATTGGGCTCCAGATGGGCAGAGTTTGGCCTTGGGCTGTGGTTTGACCTGGCTGTGGGAGAAAGTGTGTGGGCTTCAGAGCAGAGACCTGAATTACACCCCGATCTGCTCCTTGAGGGATCCTGCGCTTCAGGTTTCCCTCCGCAAAATGGGGATAATGCAGCACCTGTCTCAGCCTGGTTGTCACAGGATCGAATAAGAGAATGCATGTGAGAGATTCACCCAGTATCTGGCATGTGATTATTTCTCAATAAATGTAGCTTTTTATCTTCCTCCCTTAGCCCTCCAAGGGCAGTGCCGAAGGAGGGAATCGCTGGTTGTTGAACCCTAGGGCAAGACTAAGAATCACTAGCACTTGGCAGTCTGTGCTGCATAAAGCACCTTGACAGTACTGTCACATTTGGGCTTGAGGAAAACCTTCTAAGATACACCTGCCAGACTGGAAGGCTGCTCCTGCTCCATCAGCCCGGGAGGAGAGCAGTGGGGGCAGGGAAGAGCTGGGGCAGGGAAGAGCAGGGGCAAGGGGTGGACGAGTCAAGGTGAGATTCAGATCCTCGGGCCTCAGGTTCCGACAGCACAACCACCACTGTCCTGCTAAGGGTCTAGTCAAGCCAAGGCTGCGGCCTTTTCTCCAACCCTCCCGGGGCTCAAGGGCCTGTGCCATCACACAGACAAGGAGCCCCCAGCTCTGCCACAATGGGAGAGTTTTTTTTATTTCACAGGTGAGAGGCTGGAGACTAGGATGGTAAGAGATCTGCCAGAGTCCACCCAGGTGGGTTTTTAATTCCAAACCCCACATATTTCATAAACTCATCCCAGTTTTGCGACTTTCTGTATGGCCCTGTGTAAGTCTCCGTGTCTCAGTGTCTCTTACACAAAATGGGAAAATGACTGCATTTCCTCCCCACTGTGATGGAAGGTCAGTGAACCTCCAGCAGAGAAACCCTGTGAGAAGGTTGATTTACTGCCCTTTTTAGGATCCTCAAAACTGTTGTTTTGGAATTTCTTCTGCCTCACTTCCCCTCTTGAAGTTCAGTGGCCCAAGTGTGCCGTTCCTGACCCTTAAAATAGGCCAGGAATGATGCGGGTGGCTGTGGCGGAGTGCGTGGATGCTGTCAGAGCCTGGAGGGGCAGACACGAATGGGTGCTTATCTTGGGTGACCTTTCTTCACAAGCAGACACAGCTCTTGTGGGCCGTGACACGCTGCGTTCCATGTGCAGGGAACCGAGGCTGGGCCGGACTGGCTGGGCCCTTGGCCTGCAGGCAGAGCTCTTTCTGGAGCGGGCATTCTGACCTGTGTGCAGATCTATTGTTTTTGAGGATGGCAGCACAGGGCATTAGGAGAGAGGAATAAACGGCTGGAAAATGGCCTAAATCTTTTCCTGCTAAGCCAGGGTGGGGGCGGGGGGAGGGAGGTGGGAAATGATTTAATTTAACAAATTGTTGGATTCTTAGCTGTCCAGCAGCACAATTATGTCCTGCCATCCACGATCGGGGTGGCCTTGGTTTCAGGTTCTATTTCAGGGCCGTTTGGTGAGTCTTCACAGTCAAGTCTCTGAAACCTCCGGAGCCTCGGTTTCCACAAATTCAAATGGAAATCATCATGTCAGGGATGTTATAAAACTGGTAAGTTGATGAGTGAAGAAATATTCATAAACTGTAGGCTGTGGATTGGACAGAGGTGGCTGTCATTCCAGTCTTTGATGTGCCTGTATATATGTTAAGTGACACCCAGAGAGGAGCTGCTCCCCCCAAAGAGGTGTGGCTAAACGTGTGATGGTGGCACTGGCTCTTCCTGTGTTGTGCACACAACTCGGGTTTTCCACTTTTAAGATAGCTGTTGCTACTCACAGCATCTTTCCCTTTTTGGAAGCTTCCTATCTCATCTCCATCAGCCCTGCGCACCGAGAGCCACTACAGTTCTGATGGGCTGTGTGAGGCTGGCTGGACAACAGCAGCTTTCCTCTGCTGCTGCCAGAAAGCTGCTGCCGTCAGAGTGTGTATGTGTGTGTGGTGTGGCGTGTGTGTATTTATGACAATTTCATTGAGGTATGACTCACATAGCGTAACATTCACCCTTTTAAAGTGTAAAGTATATTCATAACATATTGTACAATCATCACCACTATCTAATTCCAGAACATTTTATCACCTTTAAAAGAAACCTCATCCTCACTAACAATCACAGCCTATTCCTTCTTCTCTCAGCCTCTGGGAATCACGAATCTATTTTCTCTTGCATGGATTTGCCTATTCCACACATTTCACATGCATGTAGTCATACAATATGTGGCCTCAGTGTCTGACTTCTTCCACTCAGCATAGTGTGCTCAGGGTTCATCCATGCTATAGCATGGATCAGTTCTTCACTGCCTTTAATGACCAATAAAATGCCATAGCATGTATCAGTGCTTCACTGCCTTTTATGCCGTAACATGTATGGAAATGACACATTTTTTTCTATTCTTTCATCAGTTGAGCATTTGGGTTGTTTCCACATTTGCTATTCTGAATAATGCTGCTATAAACATTTTGTACAGGTTTTTGTGTGGGTATGTTTTAAATTCTCTTGGGTATCTACCTAGAAGGGGAATTGCTGGGTCATATGGTAACTCTGTGCTTGTCTTTTTGAGGAACTGCCAAATTGCTTTCCAAAGTGGCTACACCATTTTACATTACCATTAACAATGTACAAGGTTTCCAATTTCTTCACATCCTCACCAACTCTTGTTATTATCTGACTTTTTGATTCTAACCACCCAAATCGGTGTAAACTTTTTATTTAGATTTTTCTAGTGACTAATGATGTTAAGCATATTTTAATGTATTATTAGCATTTGCCTATCTTCTTTGGAGGAATGTCTTTTCAAATCTTTTGCCCATCTTAAAATTAGATTGTCTTTTTATTGTTGAAATATGACAGTTCTTTATATATCCTGTGTATAAGATCCTTATCAAATATCTGACTTGCAAATATCTCTCATTTTGTGAGTTTTTTTAAACTTTCTTGATGGAACCATTTGAAGTCCCCAAATTTTAAAATTTTGGTTAAGTCTAATTCATTTTTTCTTTACTTGCTTGTGCTTTTGGTGTCATAGCTAAGCAACCATTATCTAATCCAAGGTAATTATGCTTTCTCTGAAAATTTTTATACTTTTTCTCTTAGATGTAGGTCTTTGATCCACTTTGAAATTTAAAAAAAAATTTTTTTGCATATGGTTTAAGGCAGGGACCCAACTTTGCATGTGGATATTCAGTTGTCCTTGTACCACTTGTTGAAAAGAAGTTTTTCCCCCAGTGAATTGTCTTGGCATCTTTGTCATAAGTCATTTGACCATAGTGTAGGAATTTATTTCTGGATATATTTCAATTCCATTGATCTATATGACTATTCTTATGCCATAGCATAGTGTCTTCATTACCATAGTTTTGTACTACATTTTGTGAACAAGAAGTGTGAGTCCTCAACTTTTTTGTTGCCTTTAAAGGTAGTTTCGGCTATTTTGAGTTCCTTACATTTTCATATGAATTTTAGGATCAGTTTGTCAGTTTATTTAAAAAAGGCAGCTGGGATTTTGACAGGAATTGCACTGAATCTGTAAATCAATTTGAGGAGTATTGTCATCTTATCAATATTAAGTCGTCCTGCCCATAAACATAGAATGTGTTCCTGTTTATGTGTTTTTTCATTTCTTTTAATTTTTTTGTCATTTTCAGTGTACAAAATCTTGCACTTATTTTGTTAAATTTATTCCTCAGTATTTTATTCTTCTCGATGTTTTTGTGAATTGAATTGTTTTCTTAATTTCACTTTTGCATTGTTCATTGCTAATGTATAGAAATATAATTGTTTTTTGTATGTAAATCTCATATCCTGAAATGTTATTGAACGTGTATGTTAGCTCTAATGGTTTTCTAGTGGATTTCCTAGGATTTTTTTGTGTGTGTATGAGATCACATTATTTGTGAATAAAGATGATTTTACTTTATTCTTTCTAATGTGGATATCTTTTATTTTTTTTTCCTGCCTAATCGCCCTGGCTGGAACCTCCAGTACAATTTTGAAAAGGAGTAGAGAGACAGGACATCTTTGTCTTGTTACTAATCTTAAAGTACTCAGTCTTTCATCAATTATGATGTTAGCTGTGGGTTTTTCATACAAAACCCTATTGGACTGAAGAAGTCACCTTCTATTTATAGTTTGTTGAATGTTTTCATCATTAAAAGCTGTTAAATTTTGCCATGTGGGTTTTCTGTGTCTATGGTTTTTGTCCTTGATTCTATTACTATTACCATAGTCATTTTCACGTATTAGATCAAGTTTGTATTCCTACAATACATTTCATTTGGCAATGGTACATACTCCTTTTCATATGTTGCTGGATTCAGTTTGATAGCATTCTGTTGAGACATCTAGGATGTCTTTTTCTGGTTTTTGTATCAGGGTCATAATGGCCTTAGCGAATGAGTTGAGAAGTGCTTTCTCCTCTTCTATATTTTGGAAGAGTTTATGAAGGATTGATGTTAATTCTGCTTTAGACATTTAATAGAATTGACCAATGAAGCATTTCTTTTTGTGAAGCGTTTTGATTACTAATTCAATTTCTTTACTAATTATATAGATATATTCAGATTTTCTGTTTCTTCTTGAACCAGTATTGAAAGTTTGTGTGTTTCTAGGAATTTGTCCATTTCATCTAGGTAACCTAATTTGTTGATATACAATTATTCATAAAATCCTCCTTCTGATTCTTTTTATTTCTGTAAAGTTGGTAGTGATGTGCTCTTTTATTCCTGATTTTAGCATTTTGAGTTTTTCCTTTTTTCTCAGTCAATCTCACTAAAAGTCTGTCAATGTTTTAAATCTTTTTTACAGAATTAACTTTTTGTTTTTTTAATTTTCTCACTTTTTCCATTTTTTATTTCATGTATTTCCACTCTAGTCTTTATTATTTCCTTTCTTCTGCTTTCTTTGAGTTTCATTTGCTCCTCTTTTTCTGGTTTCTTAAGGGAGATTTGGTTGTTGATTGCAAATATTTCTTCTTTTTAAATATATGCATTTATAGCTATAATTTTCTCTCTAAGCATTTCTATCACCACGTCCCATAAGTTTTGATATATCATGTTGTCATTTTCATTTATCTCAAACTATTTTCTAATTTCCCTTGTGATTCCCTTCTTTGGCTTATCGGTCATTTAGGATTATGTTAATTTTTAAAATTTTAACATGTTTGTGAATATCCAAAATTTCTTTCTTATTTTGATTTCTGATTTCATTCCAGTGTGGTCCGAGAACATGGTTTGCATAACTTCAATACTTTCAAATTTATTGAGGCTTGTTTTATGGTCTAGAATATAATCTATCCTGGAGAATATTCCATATTCTGCTGCTGTTGGGTGGAGTATTCTATAGATATCTATTAGTCTAGTTGGTTTACAGTGTTGTTTGAGTCTTCTATTTCCTCATTGATCTTAGTTGTTCTATACAGTATTGAAAGTGAGTTATTCAAGGCTTCAACTTTTATTGTAGAATTGTCTGTTTCTCCCTTCAATTCTGGGTTTTTTTTTTGTTTTTTTTTGTTTTTTTTTTTTTTTTTTTTTGCTTCATGCATTCTGGGTCTCTGTCGTTAGGTTCACCACCATATTGTTTTATGTTGCACTTCAAAGCATCTCTTCTTGGGCCTGATAAGTTTCTGTCTATCATACTACAGTTATTTCCTTAACCTTCTTTTTCCAGACTTAGTAAGGTCAGGTTATATCTGAGCATCCATTCAAAGCTTTATAACTCATATTCTAGAACTTGCTTGCAATTGATTCAGTCTTTCCATTAAGTGGGACTTACAGATGATGGTGGATAAGAGGTAATAGAATTTTGGAAATCGGAGGGCCTTTAGATATTATTTAGTCCATTCTCCTCTTTTTTTTTTTTTCTGGATGAAGAAAGTGGGACCTAGAGAAGTGAAGAAAGCTCTGTGAGGTCACAAAACAAATTAATGGCAGGGACAGGGCTGGAACTCAAGTTTTTTGACTCTTTGTTCACTATTCTTTCCACTGAACCACCCTAGACATTTCATAGAATTGACCAATGCAGCATTTCTTTTTGTGAATATAGGTCTGTATATTAACTGTGTTTTTCAGTGGTTTCTTTGTGCATGTCTACAGACTTGTGCTGGCTGGAGAGTCATCTGGGAGTCTTATTTTAAAGTGTATATGGCTATGCATATGCATATGTATATGTGCGTATTTCCTGTCTGTGTCTGTCAGGGATTCTCATTCAGTGTGTCTGAGGTGGGACGGTAAATCTGCATTTTGGGAAACCTTCCTCGGGCTGCTGCTGCACAGCCTGGTGTAGACACACTGGGTGCTTTCACAGATTCACAGCCTTTCACTTGGCCCTGCAGCTTGATGGTGTACACACTTTCAGTCCAATTTTCCTGAAAAAAAATTTAGCTCTTTTTTGAAAACTTTAAAGTCAGTTTGTCATTAAACAGTTTTATTTATACCTAATGATCACAATTCCCTAGATTCTTCTCTCCCCCTTTCAGGCGGCAGCTGAAACACTGAAGGCCGCAAGCGTTTCCCAGTCTACTGAGGCAGAAGCCAGAAGAGGGGACTAGTTGGCAATAGCAGCAGGTGGAACAGAGAGATTTTCAGTCTTCTTAGAGCCTTGTTGTGTGTGTTACATTTCCTTTATGTGCTCAAAGTGGGGGACTCAAGTTTTGTGGAATTACAGAAACGGGGGAAGACCATTTCCATCCTTTTGTAAGCAAGCCCTATAGTTCAGGGCTCTTACACTTTGGATCTACGGGCACCTAGAGGTCTGAGGATGGGCTTCAGAGAACTTATTAATGCCCTAAAATGTTAGTCCCAATTTTGTACGCACACACTTGCATTATGGTAAGGGGAGGCCCCATAGGTTTCATCAGGTTCTCTGAAGTCCCATGGCCCTCAGTAAAGAAAAACTTGCTAGAGCTGGCATTTGCCGCAGGATCATTTGAGGTGCCATGTTGCTTCTCCAAGGTGTACGGTGGTGCCTTGGGTTTAGTCACTCAGGATCGTGGAGAGACTCTCCCTAGGTGCGGATAATTGAGGAAGAATAGAAGTAGAACTGACCCGCAGTCATGCTCTCCTTCAGCAGACAATTCCCTTCTGTGTTAAAATATACACAGAGTAGATGAGTTGAACATGAAGAAATGAGAAAGGAATGTGAACATTTATAGCATTTATAAATTATAAATAGCTATTTAAAGTATTTGACATCTTCAATGCGGGGAGCAAATGTGAATGGCAAGTTTTTATGCCAAGCTTGATATAATCCCAAAAGTAAGCTGCTAATCCAGAAAGACGACCTGTAGCAGGGAATTAGCAAAGTTTTTCTATGAAGAGACAGACAATATGTGAGACTTCGCGGGTCGTCCAGTATCACTGCTGGCATGAGAACAGCCACAGATAATACATAAATGAGTTGATATGGCTGTGTTCCAATAAAACTATGTTTATGGACACTAAAACGTGAATTTTGTATACTTTTCTGAGGTAATAAAATATTTTTCTTCTTTTAGTTTCTTTAAAACCATTTACAAATGTAAAATCCATTTTTAGCCTGGGGTATGTAGAGAAACAGGCTGCAAGCTAGATTTTACATGTGGGTTGTAGTTGGCTAGCCCTTGAACTTGGGTAATTTAGAAGCTTTGAATTTTAGAATCCAAGTTAAATGAACATCGTTCTCCAGTTTTCTACTTTGGCTTTGGCTAAAGAACTCAGAAGTAAGTTAGGCAGCAATTGTAATAATTGAATTTTAATGTCAGAAAGTCCTTATAACTTGATTAAATCTTGTTCTATATTCTATCTTCCCTTAATTATGCTGATCCATTTTGTGGTATTTTTCAGCTCACAAAGGGCTTACATTTAATGATTTCATTTAATCTGGTTAAAATCATTTTCAAATTTATTTTATTCATATAAGTAGAACATGAAAATATTCTTATTGTTAAAAGTATCAAACACAGAGATAAGTGAAAGTTCTCATTATCCCTCTACCCAAATCAACTGTTTTCACCAAAGAAAACTTTAAATTTGATGTAGATTCTTCCAAAACCCTGCTTTTTCAAAATTTATTTTTTAAAATAAATTTTGTTGTATATGTGTAAGGTATACAATATGATGTTAGGAAATATATGGATAGATAGTAAAAAGGTTACTACAGTGAAGCAAATTGATGTATCCATCATCTTAAATACATAGTTACCCAGTTTTTTGTGTGTGTGTGGCAAAAGCAGCTAAAATCTATGGATTCAGCATAAATCCCACATACAGTACAATTTTATTATCTATAGTCTTCATGTTGTAGCTTAGCTCTTCAGACTTGTTGACCTTACATCTTAGGTATTTATATAACATCTAGTTTTGTGGATCTTTTTTTCTTTTTAAGTTTTTGCTTAGTCTGTGGTAAATAATGTTGTACGTATTCTAAACTTGCTTTTTGTTACTTTACAATAAATACATCATAGAGATCATCCCATATCAATGCATATAAAACACAGGACCTATTTCCTTTCAGTTCATACAGAGTAGTCCATAGTTTGTGGTATAGTAGCTTGCTTATTTTTTTCTTTATGACAATGACTGTAGCTGTTTTTAATTTTTCCCTTTTACAAACAATGCTGCAGTACACATTAACCCACACATGGGGAATGCCAGGGCAGAGGGTTATGTACATGTTAAATGTGAATAGATGCTCTCTACTTGCCCTTCCAGGCAGCATGGCCAGCTGATGCTTCCACCAGTAACATGTGAGCATCCTCTTTACCCTGTACCTTTTTATTTATTTATTTATTTATTTATGTTTTTGCCACTCAGATGACCACAAAATGGCATCTCCCTTGATTTAATCAGCATCTTTTCACGTGTTTATTAGATGTATACACTTCCCCTTCTGCACATTTTCTAGTCACAGAATTTGTTCTTCTTTTCTATTAGTTTAGTCTTCTTTTGCTTATTTGAACTGTTGGTGCTTACATACAAAGTGGATAGCAGTCATTTGTCCATTATCTATTCTGCAAATTATTATATATGTCACAGTGTCTTCTCACTGTGCAACTAATTTGTTAATTTTGCTTTTAATTGTGCAGGCTTTTTTTTTTTTGGTAGATGTATTGATCATCTCTCCTCTTTGGCCATTCCTGTTGGTATCTAGCATAAGAAACTAGACCTTTGACCACATACATATTAAGGATTTCTGATCAATGAAGAAAACTATAAACCACTTTAACAGATGGATGACAGATTGATAGAGGATGTTTGCAAGATAAAAGAGAAATTGACAAGAGATTAATATATAATTCACACAAAGAATTCTTACAAGTCAGCCAGAAAAAAATATTGGGGAACCTAATAGAAAAACGAGCAATGGATATAAATAGCAATTCACAGAAGGAGAAAACCAAATAGCTAGCAATCTGAATAGAGATACTCAATCCTACTGCTCACTAGATAAATGACAATAAAAACGCAATGAGATATAATGTTATACCTATTAGATTAGCAAGAATTTAAAAGTTATATAATCCTAATTGTTGTTGAGGATGTAAGAAAATGGGAAAACACATGCACCGCCAGCAGGACTAGAGTGTGCTGCGGCCATCCTGATAATTGTGCAGGACTTGGAGGTCCCACTTGGTGTGTACCCTACAGAAACGCACGCATGACTATGTAAAAAGGCATGCTCTGCATTACTCATGGCAGCCTTTTTTGTGGCAGCAGAGTTAAAGGCAACCTGCATGTTCATCTCTAGATGAATAAATAGGCCAAATGTGATGGGTGGTAGGGAGCTAACAACACAGAGTTGAGAACAGAATGTAAAAATCAGAACAATATCTATAGCTCAGTTCCACTGGTATACATTTATAGCATGCATGTGAAAAATGTAATGTAAATTCATTAGAGTCGGCGCCTGTGGGAGTGGGGGAAGTGGAATGGTGATCAGGAAAGAAGAAGGGACAACACATAGCCAGAAGAAATCTTGTACAGATTGTGAGGATAATCGTCCATCAACTAGGGCGTTTGATTGAATCTCTGCATCTTGGTTCCAAAGGGGAGAAAGCATCTTTTATTTCATGATTACAAACATCTTATCCTATAATCATTTCTGATATTCATATGATTTGTTTTCTAGGCTTAGCTTTGGTATTGATTGGAATTTATTTTTCTGTACATTATCAATTAGTTCATAACTTATATTTCTTCTTATTAATAGTTAATGGATTTAATGCTGTTAAAGAATTCATACCTTTCTCCCTAACTTGAAACATGACCTTTATCACATACTAAATTCCCACATGAATGTGGGTTCCATTCATTTATTTGAATATTTTTGTGGCGTTTTCATGCTATCTTAATTACTATAGCTTTATAAGATGTTTGTGTGTTCTGTCAGGTGAATCTCCACTTGCACTCCTTTTTTTTTCAATATTTTGTCAGCTATTCTTTCAACTTTATCTTCCAGAGTAATTCCATAATCAGCTTATACATTTTATTAAAAATCCTATAGAAATGTCTGTGGGGGTTGAATTTACTGAGTTTGTAGATTAACTGAGGGAGAGTATTTGCCTCTCTACTTAGCAAGGTCTCTGTTTTCTTCAGTAAAGCTGTATAGTTTGGCTCATATAGTCCTGGCAAATTTCATGTTAGGTTTATTCATGAGTGTTTCATACAATTTTTCCTATTACTGTGACTGCTTCTATTACAACATTCTAATTTAATATTGCTGGACATTCCAATGCTTTTGATTTTCATCTGATGTCTGGTCATTTTAATGAACTGTTGTCAATTAATTCTAATAGTTTTAAAATGTATTCTTTTGGGTTTTTCAGGTAGACAATAATATATTTAACAAATAATGACAGTTTTGCTTCTCGGCAGTATTTTTATTTTATTTTTTTCTTATTGTACTATGTAGGACCCAATTGCAATGCTGCTTAGTGATGCTGAAAAGTGAGCTTCTTTACTTTAATGAGTCTTCCGCTATGTCGCCATTTCATATTTGATTGGCTTTCATTTTCTGGTAAATATTTCTTATTGAATTAGGAGATAGGATTTTTTCTTTTATTCCTCATCTTCTAGTAGATTTTTCTAAAAACTCAAAATGGGTATCAAATATCGTCAGGTATTTTATCTGCATCTATTGTAGTGATAGCAGTCATGTGGGTTTTCTCATTGAATGCTTTGATTTTCTCAGAAACTCAGTGAGCTAGATATTAATATACCCATTTTACAGAGATGGAAACGAAACAGCATATAAGTTAAGAAAATTGCTCAAAGTTGGTCAAGCAGTGTGGAGCACCATGCCATGAACCCCTGGATTTTCTGCAGTTGGCACTGTGTTTGCAGGGCTGTGGTAGCCGTGGCTCACTGTAGATTGTGAAACAAAGGTGAGGATTTGAATATTGTTGATTTCACCTCTGAGGATGTATCCTAAGAAAATAAAGTGTGTGAAGACTATGAACAGTGATGTTTATCACATCACAAGGTAAAAATGTGAAAAAATGAAAAAGTTGAATGAGAGATGAGATGTCATCCATAACACAGGTATTCAATGAAACATTATTTTCTTATTAAAATATTAATGATAAGAGAAGTGTTCCTGATAACATAATATGTGAATAAAAGCAATAAGTCTATGACATTTCTGAAAATCCCTGGGAAGAATGGTGGTAAGAGGAATGAAAGGAAGACGCATATTGGAGTCCCAGTAACAGGAAGCCCCTCCTTGGCAGGATTTTGGAAACAAGCCAGTCTCATGTGCTCGGGCCTCTTTAGAGGGACATTTGCTTAAATACACAGCTAGTGAAGGTCACTGAGGGCTGCAGCACAGGTATCTTGCATCCCTGACATGAAGCTCTGGTATGTTCTATGTCTACATCTGGTCAACAGTTGCACCGTGTCAGTGAAAAGTCTGCAGCATCAGTCTCTCTCTGGAATCCTCTGCAGACTCCCCGTACCCTCCCGACAGCCAGCAGCTGTCACTGCCGGCTCTGTCTCAAGAGCCTGCCACCCTTCATCTTAATGACCCTCTAGACAAGGCAAATGAGGCAGCTCTGCGGGCCCCTTCTCTTCACCTGGAAATGAATTAGTGGTCCATTAGCTTAATGAGGAGCTCTTCCTGCCTCCCCCACCAGAGGGACTGTGCTTTCAGGAACGTGGAGATGTTTCGGATGCAGGTCACACCCGTGGCCAATCAGAAACTATGGTCCAGGGTTCTTTCTGCCCACTTTCTAACTACGTGGGTGATGTCTGTCTGCTGCTTCATTTTTTTCCCTTTGCAAGCAACTTGTCGTTTGATCTGAATTTAAACAGCCCCGGCTTGCCTGGAGGAGGATAGGTGGGGGGTGGTACAAGTGGCAAATGCTTCTCACAGCTGATATGACAGCCTGGAAGGAACTCTCTTTCCAGTTTCACTCTTGTTTCTGCCTCTGATTCTTTCTTTTAGAGGCTTGGATCAACTCTAACAAACAAGGCGTGGCTGGGAGACTCTCAGGCCCTTTCAGAGTCCTTCTATATATTAACTATAAATTCTTACTGTATGTCAGGTGCTTTGCTAGGTGCTTTTCAAGAATTAGGACATCAAATCCACATAATAATACAGTTTGTTGGAAGCTATTACTATCCCCAGTTTAAAGATGAGAAAACTGAGTCTTAAACAGGTCAAGAAACATGGCCAAGATTTCACGGTCAGTCCATAGCTGAGCATGATAACAGCAGAGCTGGCACTTGCTGAGTGCTTTCTATCTGCTTCGCATGTCACCTATACTAGCTCATTTATCCTAATAACCACCCTGTGAAATAGGCATTATTATTGCCATTTTGGAGTTAAGAAAACTGATGCTGAGATGTTAAGTAAACTGCCCAAGTCTACTTAGTTAGGAAGCGGCAGAAGTGAGGTTTGCACTCACGTAGGTCTGTCTCCAAGGCTAGCAACCGTGACGCTTGGTTTCAGCAAATATTCATTTAGTGCCAGTTAGCAGGCCCTGGGTTGGGTTCTTGGAATCTCAGGTGGAACAGGCCATGCCATTAAAGAATGCATAGTCCAGGGAGAAGGAAACGTGAAATAGACAATTTCAACGTAAGAGAGAAAGCCCAAGGAGTGGACCTTGAAATGTAAAAGGATTCCCATATGTATTAGTCAGGGTTCTCTTAGATGGACAGAACTAATAGAATAGATGTGTGTGTGTGTGTGTGTGTGTGTGTGTATATATATATATATATATAAAGGGGAGTTTATTAGGTATTAACTTACATGATCACAAGGTCCCACAATAGGCTGTCTGCAAGCTGAGGAGCAAGGAGAGCCAGTTCAAGTCCCAAAACTGAAGAACTTGAAAGCATGGGAGAAAGATGTTGGCTGGGAGGTGAAGCCTGTCTCTCTGCTTCACGTTTTTCTGCCTGCTTTATATTCATGGATGGCCGATTAGATGGTGCCCACACGATTAAGGGTGGGTGTACCTTCCCCAGACTGCTGACTCCAATGTTAATCCCCTTTGGCAACACCCAGGATCAATATTGCATCCTTCAATCCAATCAAGTTGACACTCAGTATTAATAATAGCACCAAAAGAGAGGATATTTCATGTAAATATTAAAAGATGAGTTGAGATTAGTTGAATACATGGTTGCTGGTGATGAGACAGAGGCAGGCCTGACAGCTCAAGGCTGTGTAGGATGGACAGGGGGTAGGTGAGAGAGGCTTGAGCCTCAGTTTGTCTGCTAAGTGTAGGGATTTTCAGTTGGTGAAGTGGTTCAAGTAGGCAGTATGCCTATCACTGAAGACATATGCCATGATCAAGAGTTCCAAATTTATCTTAGAAACAACTAACCACAAATGAGCTGCAGAGTGTTATGGTCAGAATGGAGGGAAGAGACTTGAGGGGTCCATTTAGGAGACTTCTGCAACCTCCTAGACTAGACAAGACAAAAGCCTGAAGGGATTCTGTGCTGGCTGCAATTTTCCCCACTGTTTTTGACCCAGGAAGCTGAGCCTCCTTTGGTCTCATGGATGGCACTGTTGATGGGCCAGAATGCTCCCCCTCCACGGCTGGGTTCCGGGAGTCAGGACTGGGTGTCTCCGATGGACAGTTTGCTGTCTCGGCCTGCAGCTTGGATGGCGTTGGAGAGGCAAAGCTGCATTAGCTTCCTTTAGGTCTTTGTTTGTTGACAAAGTTTAAATTTGCAATTTCATGGTTTGGTTACAATGAGGTTAGTTTATAAAATTCATGAGCTGTTAGGGGAGACTCAGAAATCCCTACAGATCAGTGCACACGGTGGCAGCCACTACCAGTGTCGGGAAGCACAGCTGCTCGGAGCTCTCTTTTGTGCTGCTCTAAAGCCATTGATTGGAGACTAATTTCTCCTGGGACAGATTGGGATTGGGAGCCCCAAACTGAAAGAATGTTTAATTCTAGATTTCTTAATTGTTCTGGGAAGGGAGTTCTTGGGAATGGTAGAGCAATGAAAGGAGCAAAGTGGTGGTGTGGTGTGGGTCGGGGTGAGAGTTACAGAGAAAAGAAGCAATTCACTTCTGGTGGCCTTGAAAGACTTACCTGGTAGGAATGTTTTCAGGCTAGCACTCTGTGACTGCGTCCTTTGGGGTAAGCAAAGTTAGAAATACACGAAGTGGTTTCTTATGGAAAGATTTTGGTTCTAACCATGCCTCTAGAAAGCTGGGAGACTCTGGAAAGGTCATTTGCATTGCTGAAGCCATTTCTTGGTCTTGTATTTGAGACCAATAGCAGGATGATTGTAAAGGTATTCCTAAAGAAAGCATTTGAAATGGCAGGAGTCCAGAGTGTGGACTGTGTGGAAGATGAAGAGGGCATAGTGGGGATTTCTGGCAAGGAAATGTATTCTTCAATCTTCGAGCTGGGACTGAACTAGACAGCTTAGTTATTGGTGAAAGGACTGCTATTAAAAATGGATTCTTATTTCTCATAAGTCATATGTACATCGAATACAATTTAAAAGGGACCAAAGGATAATGTAGAGAGCAAGACAAAGTTCCATCCTTTCCCTGTCTACCAGCATCTTGTTCCTCCCCATGGGAGTAGGAGGTGTTATTAGTTCCACATGTTGCCTTACAGAGATAGTCCATGCATTTGCTGTGGATATTTGTATGTGTAATTTTTAAACATTAAACAGGGTATGATATGTATTATTTCTAACCTTGCTTTTCAGTGGTGCCATTTTGAAATACCATCCATCGCAGAGCCAGTTCTTTGATTCAGTTTGTTTTCAGACTATTTGCAAACTTCTCTTGCACCTCAGAATATTTATGAGCTCTGAGCTTGAAATGACATTAGCAAATTCTGACCCTTCAGCTTCAATTTTTCTGGACTGATGTTTTCCCTCCTAGCAACCAAAATTGATTGTTTGATTTTATGGCCGAGAATTTTTCACTTGTTGATGAACTGAGGAAGAACACAAAGAAGAAAGAAGAAATAGGTGAACTAGGCAAATAGTTACCAATTAATTTGACAGCAAATAGTCAAGGTGGGCGAGGGAAAAGGGTATGATCCAGGAAATATTAAATCAACACACTCACTGACAAGAGCCACATGACAAGAGCGGTTATGAATACCATGAGATTTGAAAGGAACAATTGTGTATTAATCTCATTAAGTATATTGAGGTGGGGGCTTCAAAATTCACAGGCAATTGTCCTGTTTCCAGATTGCCTCCTCTGACTAGAGAGTCACAAATCCCTGGGAATGAACAGCTTGATAGAGCAATGACTGCCAGTCTTTAATCCTAGAACTCCTGTGGGGTTTGCTATGGGAATAAGAAGGCCAATTTAGCCTCATCCATATGTGCCGTGCACTCAGGAATAATGTATTTTGACATGTGTATTTCCTCTAGGATCTCTTTTCACTGCAAAACACCCCAATTTTAGAGAAGTAATTACAAGAATTACATAGGCTATAGAATATTAATTAATGTTCCTTGTAAGTGGAAAGAGTGCTTCTCATGCTATTTCTCTCTTGGTATCTGACATGTTTCTATAATTCGGTAGTTGTTTCCTATCTGTACTGAATGTATTTTTTCTCTCCACCCTGATGACTCTGTTTCCTGAGATGGGATGGCCACCCAAATTTTTTGTATTTTATGCGAGCTTTTGGGTTTTCAAATATCATCTTCTCATAAGTCAAGTTGCAAATTCTTATTTATTTCCTAGGTGTTTGCAATCACTGGTATTAATTTTCATTAACTCATTGGGTTGCCGGCTACATCTGTTCGGTAGCTCCATAGGAATTGCCTGCCATGAACCGAGAGCTATATGGGAAATGTGGCTGGCCGTAATTTCCTCCCAGGACCCTAGAAAGCTACATGGCTAAACATGTAATATGAAAGGTCTTAACAAGTCATTGAATCATTTTTCCAGATTAGATTTCCAAATGTCAAAAGAAACAGCAGCTCATTAAAACCGCAGCTGTAAAATCCACCAACAGCACATGTAGAAAAGTGATTACAGAGCAAGCTTGATTAATTAGGTGTGAAAATTTAGGACCAGCATGGTAATAAATGATGGAACTCACCAGCAGCCTGCTTCCCTTCCACTGTGTTTTGCTGAATGGCCAATTTTCCACTTGTCTATTGTACAGAGATCACATTTCAGAGCTGGTAAAGTTTACATCTAAATCACAGAGCTAACAGAATACCATGCTTGAGATCCGACAGAGTTCTGACTTTGGCTTCATTATCCTCTTTCTTTGTAGCCTTTGATACATCACTGAATCATTCTCAGTCTAATTTACTCCATTTATAGATGGTGAATTTCAGCTCCTACTTAGATACCTTGTCTTTGAATAGAAGCAATTTCATTAAAAACATGAACAAAATGAACTTTACATAATCCTGTGTGTGGCTTTGGGGTCTTTGGTATAAGAGATCCTGTGATATGTAAATATTATGTTCATTGTCCAACATAGTTTGGAAATCTGATGTTCTGGCTTATCAAATTAATCTCTTGAATGGAGTTAAATAACATTTGTAAAAGTGCCTAGCCTGGGGCATGGGGCGTAGAAAGTAGTCAATGAACATTTGATGAATCACCACCACCTGAATGGAAAGAGAAGATTACCAATTCCAGAGAATGACAATAGAAAACGATATGTTTATCAGGACGGAAATACTATAGTGAGTAGAATATAATCCCTTTTTGATGATTCAAAAGATAGTATTGTGCCTTACTTTAGGGTCATAAATATTAATCAATAGTTACAAATATAGTGTTGATCATATTCCATTTCTCCTAGGCCCCAAACCTTCAGTGACTTCCAATTGACTATAAAAGCCCAATTTTCATGACCTGCTCTTCCAGGGCATTCATTATGCGGCCCCCATGTTATTTCTCACTATTTATCTTTGTGCATCTGAACAGCCAAATTACACTGCTCTGTGCTTATGTCCCAGAATTCCCCAATTCCAAGCCTTTGCCACTCATTAAATAATTTTTGGAGCACTTGCTCTGTCCCAGGCACTGTGCTAGATCCTGGGGGAGAGAAATTTAAATATATATAGTCCTTGACTTCCAGTAGCTCTTTGTCTAGTAAGAAGAGACATATAAACACACATTTGTAGTCCAGTGTAATAAACTCAATGATAAATGCTCTACCTTGCTATCTAGCTGCAGAAGTTCATGGCTCCCTTAGCTGCAGTGTCTTTTCCCTTTACTTCACATAAGCCATGTACTCTGACTGCGGCTAGAATCATGTGCTTGCCTGGAACAGCCCCCTTTCCAAAATTTCCCTCTCAGCAAGCCCTCTGCTGACTAATTCCTCTGTGCTGCGGCTTCCCTCCATTATTCTCAAGTCTCATTGCAACTGTCAATCTTTTGCTTCCACTATTTTTTTTTTCTCCTTTTCCACTCCCTTCTCTACCAAGCCTGAACTCTGTGGAATATTCCTGAAAATTTTGATGGCTCTCTGGACAGTACCCTAAACTCTGTTATTCTGCCATAAAATCCTGGATCAATCCTTTTGTCTACCTTCTGCGCTCTATAATTATCCTTTGTGTAGTGTTGAGGACATCTGGCCAGGCAAATATCACTACCAAGACCATGTTCCTTCAGTTCATTTGGTCACTGGTGCTACCCAGAAACCCTTTACATGTTCCTCATTAGCTGCCAAATGACTGTTTCAGAATTTCTTCTTTCTTCTGTAATGGACATATAAAGCACCTTGTATTTAAGAGTCTGAATCTTATTTCCAAGAAACGTGTTGCTGGTAAAATGCTTTAAAGTGTGTGTGTGTGTGTGTGTGTGTGTGTGTGTGTACGTGTGAGAGAGAGAGAGAGACAGAGACAGAGACAGAGAGACAGGCAGAGAGTTGATCAGACCTGCAACTCAGCTAGATTCTTTCTGAAAGATGTTTAGAGGTAGGTTTCAGGGGTCAAGACTGGAGTGGAGGCTGGGTACGGTGGCTCACGCCTGTAATCCCAGCACTTTGGGAGGCCGAGGTGGGCAGATCAAGAGGTCAAGAGATCACGACCATCCTGGCCAACATGGTGAAACATCCTCTCTGCTGAAAATGCAAAAATTAGCCGGGTGTGGTGGTGGGCACCTGTAATCCCAGATACTTGGGAGGCTGGGGCAGGAGAGTTGCTTGAACCCAGGAGGCAGAGGTTGCAGTGAGCCAAGATCGCACCACTGCACTCCAGCCTGGCGACAGAGTGAGACTCCTCTGTCTAAAAAAAAAAAAGACTGGAGTGGAGAGCCTGTTAATGTAATGTAGGCAAGGCTATTAAGGGACTGAGCTAGGGTCTTGGTAGGAGTGACAGGAAGGAGGAGATAGATTTGAGAAATATGTAGTGAGTAAAATCAGCAAACTCCAGCTGAGGCAGAAAATATAGGAGAAGGTGACTTCTTAGGGAGAAAACTAATGATTTTTCATTTTCAACATGTTGAGCTGTAGTTGCCTGTGGGATATATGATATATGTGTCTGAAGCTCAGGGGATGAGGCCAGGGCTAGAAATATAGATTTAGGAGTCGTCATCATATAGATGATAATTAAAATCATGTGAATGACTGTGGTTATCCAGGGAGCATGTGGAGTGAGAAAACCAGCGGATGGAGGACAGAACCCTGTGAAACGACAGCCTTTACAGAGCAGATGGAGGAAGATGAGCCCACGAAGGGGCCAGAGAGAAATCATCCAAGGTACAAGGAGAGCCAGGGAACATGGTGTCATGGAAGCCTCAAGAAGGAAGGAATGATTAATTACATCACATGTAGCATCGAAACCCAATCAGATTAGGATCTTAAAACGCCCATTACATTTGACATTTAGTAGCTCCTGAGTGACATTTTCTGAGAATATATTCAATTGAAAGTGAAAGCAGAAGCCAAATCACTGAGGATTGGGAGGGGAAGAACGGGATTCAGTTAGTATAGGTCTCACCTGAAAATGACAGGTTAGAAGGGGAAGAGGTAGACTGGATGGCCACTACCTAGTTATTAGGTAGAACAGATGGTTGTGGAATAGCTGATGCTGTGTCCTTCTGTTGCAAGGTCCTTCATAACTGCTCCACAGTTTTACACGTCATTCAAGGAATTATTAAATGAATAGTTTTTCCATGAAATCGCTGAAGATCTTCCCGTGGGGAAGTATTATCTCCCTTCTCTGAACTCTCACAACTCCAAATGTATGGCTCTGTTAAGACATTCACTTCTATTTTACTTTAAACCTCATATTATGGTTATTTATGTATATACCCAATTTTTAGATCATTATGTACCTCAAATATACCTTATATTTGTTCAATATTTATTTTCCAGTGTTCTATATGCCTATACTTTAGAACGTAAAGTAGCCAACAGAATGCTGTCAGACCAGCAGGAATTCAATAATTATTGCAGGAATATATCAACCTGAACATCAATCATAACTACATAGAAATGTTTTGGAACTTCGGTTAGCACCAAGTTTTTTGTTTTCTTTTTTTAATACTTTAAGTTCTAGGGTACATGTGCACAACGTGCAGGTTTGTTACATATGTATACATGTGCCATGTTGGTGTGCTGCACCCGTTAACTCGTCATTTACATTAGGTATATCTCCCAATGCTATCCCTCCCCACTCCTCCCACCCCACAACAGGCCCCAGTGTGTGATGTTCCCCTTCCTGTGTCCATGCGTTCTCATTGTTCAATTCCCACCTATGAGTGAGAACATGCGGTGTTTGGTTTTTTGTCCTTGTGATAGTTTGCTGAGCATGATGGTTTCCAGCTTCATCCATGTCCCTACAAAGGACATGAACTCATCATTTTTTATGGCTGCATAGTATTCCATGGTGTATATGTGCCACATTTTCTTAATCCAGTCTATCATTGTTGGACATTTGGCTTGGTTCCAAGTCTTTGCTATTGTGAATAATGCCGTAATAAACATACGTGTGCATGTGTCTTTATAGCAGCATGATTTATAATCCTTTGGATATATACCCAGTAAGGGGATGGCTGGGTCACATGGTATTTCTAGTTCTAGATCCCTGAGGAATCGCCACACTGACTTCCACAATGGTTGAACTAGTTTACGGTCCCACCAACAGTGTAAAAGTGTTCCTATTTCTCCACATCCTCTCCAGCACCTGCTGTTTCCTGACTTTTTAATGATCGCCATTCTAAGTGGTGTGAGATGGTATCTCATTGTGGTTTTCATTTGCATTTCTCTGATGGCCAGTGATGATGAACATTTTTTCATGTGTCTTTTGGCTGCATAAATGTCTTCTTTTGAGAAGTGTCTGTTCATATCCTTCACCCACTTTTTGATGGGGTTGTTTGTTTTTTTCTTGTAAATTTGTTTGAGTTCATTGTAGATTCTGGATATTAGCCCTTTGTCAGATGAGTAGATTGCAACAATTTTCTCCCATTCTGTAGGTTGCCTCAATTTTTAGATCATTAAGTACCTCAAATATACCTTATATTTGTTCAATGTTTATTTTCCAGTGTTCTATATGCCTATATTTTAGAACGTAAAGTAGCCAACAGAATGCTGTCAGGCCAGCAGGAATTCAATAATTATTGCAGGAATATATCAACCTGAATATCAATCATAACTACATAGAAATGTTTTGCAACTTTGGTCAGCATCGAGTTTTGTTAATAGAATCAATTTACAGAAGGTGACCTGTAAGTAATATTTTTACCCTAATTGTTGACAAAGTTCTTTAGCTTGGGCTTCTGCTATACATGGTCCTTGAAAAAATGTGAAGTTGAATTTCCCACAAAGGTAGCAATTCTTACCTCTCTGTGGTATGGTGATTTGAAATTGTTGGGAAGAAAAGTCAGCTGGAAGGGCTTGGATGTGATACTCTCATATCTTTGATAACAAACAATACCTTTAACAAAAACTACTCTTACAGGATTGGCTCAAGAGAGTCCTTTATAGAAGTCTAAGCAAACTTTTCTCTTTTTGTGTCATTTTAGAGGGTAATGGCTGTCAAGTCCCAGTTGTCCCAATATTTAATTTATATGAATAATTACAGACATTTGGATATTCTCATAAGATTTCTTTAGAAATCCACATGGATGCCTTTGTTTTTGTTTCCTGGAAAGTCGCTGTTGGGAGAGGATGTGGAAAGACAGGGTTATCTATCCCTATGTCTTCCCAGAAATCCCAGCACTAGGATAACGGTTAAATGGTTTTCTTCTAAAAGTGAGGGAATTTTAGAGAGAGAGACTAGGCACTTACTAATTGAAGGGCATTTATTTCCTTTTCAAAGGCAGTCTCATATGGGGCCTGCTTTTACCCAAAGCAGGAGGAAACCGTGATTTCGATGTTTTTCTGTGTGAGCAGAGGAAGCTGTTTTGGACACAGCTGTATTGACAGTCACCCATTTCAGTCCCCACCGATGGTGCAATGTCCCCTCACCTGTGAGTGTCTGCAAGGGAAGGATTGAAGTAGCAGTGGGGCTGGCCTCATGGGCCCGTGATGCTCAGAAGGGCCTCTTGACCGGTTTAATGCTCTGCTGCTGCTGACTTAAAATTCTTAATAATTTTTGAACAAGGGAGTCTCCATTTTCATTTTGTATTTGGCCCTGAAAATTATGTAGGCTGTCCTAAGTGTCAGCACTGGTCCACGCTGATGGTGGATCCTCAGCTCCACTTGCGTACATGACTAAATGACTCCTCGGGGTCCTGTTGCTGGTAACGGCACCTCATCTCCAGGGGTGCTGGGGAAGAGTGAGAATGCTGAAATGCTCACTTGTTAGTCTTCTTGAAACAGCTCAGCATGTTCACCAGCCAGCAGCATCATCTTCATATAAGATAACCTGAACATTCTACCTACTTAATGAGACGACTAGAGTGTCTGTTCCAATTACCTTTTTGGGGAAAAAGAAAGGAGCATGCTGGCATGAATGAATAGCAGCTGAGTGTTCATTTAAAAGGTCAAGTCTATTCAGTCTCTCCACTTGGTGCGCTGGTCTCCCTGCCCCACTCTTGGCACTTTAATCAGATGCTTGTTTCGCAGTCCAATGTGGCACACCCAGGGTTCGATGGGGCCAGTACATTGTGCATTTATTTGGATTAACGTGTCCTATATTAAGTTTTCTTTTCAAAGAGGCTTATGCAGAGCATCAGATAATGAAGTTTCTGCTGCAGTGCCATCAAGAGGCAGGCAGAAAAGCATTTGCTGGATAGAAGACACTTTAAGATTGTGAATCAAACAAGTGAGCCCAAGCCTGCCTGGGGAGTGATTTTCTTAAAACAGCAGTGACAAAATCTCATACAGATGCAAAGAAGATGCCTGGAAGCCTGGAGCCATCCTTCATTTTGGATGACCGCTCAAGACGGCAAATATTTGTGGGGAAGTTACAAGCTGCCAATAGCGGCGTGGAACTTACAGTGGAAGCCTAATTCGAGTGTTAGACAAGGATGGCAGGGCAGAGCTGCGTGATTAAGTTAATATGTATTGATATTTCTCCTGTTGTTTTGACTTCCTAGGCTGTTTAAATTCACTCTTGCCACAACAAAATACAAAAGAGGCTGCAATGACATTGATTTTTTGGAAATCTTGCCTCTGAAAGATAGTGTGTTTTTTGTTCTGTGTACGTGTGTGTGCTTGTGTGCTTGCACTTCAGCGCTGACAGGAAGGCAGAAATGTTACTATTGTGGCACAGATAATTACGTTAAATTATTGAGCATAAATTATCAAGGGAAATACATTTTGATTGTGAGCATCAATCAATTTTATGTGTTATGAAATTGCCACCATTTGAGTTTGCTGAGGTGACTTATTTCTGGCAGCTGTGAGCCCATGATAGTTTGAAAATAGACACTCTGCTGTCTCAGGTCTGCATCAAGACCTGGACTCCTTGATTCATAGGGGGAAAGACCACAAGTGTGAAGGGGTTTGTGTGTGTAAAGAAACACCCATTTCGCCGGGCGCGGTGGCTCACACCTGTAATCCCAGCACTTTGGGAGGCCAAGGTGGGCAGATCACGAGGTCAGGAGATCGAGACCATCCTGGCTAACACAGTGAAACCCGGTCTCTACTAAAAATACAAAAAATTAGCCGGGCGTGGTGGCGGGCGCCTGTAGTCCCAGCTACTTGGGAGGCTGAGGCAGGAGAATGGCATGAATCCGGGAGGCAGAGCTTGCAGTGAGCTGAGATCACGCCACTGCACTCCAGCCTGGGCCACAGAGCAAGACTCTGTCTCAAAAAAAAAGAAAAAAGAAAAAAGAAAAGGAACACCCATTTCACACTCTTTAACCTGAGGCAAATGAGATTTTACTAGGCCCACATTCCTTCAACAAGGCTTTAGCCACACGCAGATTTAGCCCCTTTGTTTATCATGGCCTGCCATACCTGTGCTTCCAATTCAGAAACAAATTGAGCTGCAAACTTCCAGCCTATTCCTGCACCATGAAATATGCCTCATCATAATTGAAAAAGATTTGTTTAGTTTTAGCAAACAGACAATACCCTATTATCTAGCCATCTCACTATTATCTAAATGGAAAGAACCAATAATAACTGTAATCAGAATGTCTACATACCTGAATGTTAGTCTCTGCATTTTATACTTGGAGTTTCTGAGGTGGGGGGAAGGGTGCATCTGTAGATACATAGATTAGATGCACCTATATGCAAATGTGAATGCATATATTATATTCACATTTTAATATAGATGCATCTAATCTAGGGATTTTCAATATTCAGAACAAAGTAATAATTCTTCTCTTAGGAAACCCAAGTCAGAGAAGCCAGCAAGTTGTCTTTCTTCCCCAGATTGTAAGCCCTGCTCAGCCCTTCCCTCTCTGTGGGCAGACAGCAGGGCGGGGCGGAAAGCCGCAGCCCGTGGAGGACTGCGTTCCCTCTCTCACTCTCTGTTTCTGTGGTTGAACAATTTTTGGGGGCAGAGAGAAGTTACTTGACTATTTTGGTTTGGAGGGACTACTGGTCAGACTGTAGGGAGCAAAAAGCAGCAGAGACCAAGATGGTGATCGTGAAGGAGTATGACCTATCAGCTGTGCCAAAAAGGACTTTAAAACAACACTGGCTGAGCCACACTGACCCCAGCTTGGTCTTAGACGTGCTGGCTCTTTCCTCCTGAGGATGGCGCGTGCCCTGGGACCTGCAGGCGGGGCTGTGGGGCCCGAGAGCACAGTCTCTGGGGCAGACTGCTGCGGTCTGAGTCCTGGCTCTAGTTCTATAGCTGTGTGACTTTTGGCAAAGTATTTAACCTCTTTCTGCCTTGGTTTCCCCACCTGTGAAATGGGGAAGATAACAGTACTCACCTCAGAGGTCTGTTAAATGAAATAAGGTAATATATAGAAAATGGCTAGAAGAGGATTTGGCACATTGAAAAAACAGTATGTGTCTTAGTTGTTTATCTATATATAGACAATTCAGAATGCGGCAATCACCCCTCATATTGGCATTCAGGAAATAGCTATAATGGTAACTTCATATTTAAATCTATATCTACTCTTTGATTTGGGAAAAAAAAGTTTCAGCATTTCTTCCACAAATGGCTTTTAACTGTTTTTATTTTCCCAACCCCAGAGTGGGGTACATATTTCAGTCAAATTTCTGAAAACTTTATAGGACTCCCAAAAATGAATGGGGTTGTTGAGCTGTCTCCAAAGGAGGTAGCACCCTGTGAGTCTTGAGGAGAAAGCCAATACTGGGAGTTAAAATGACCCCAAATTATTCTGAATTGAAGCAGGTATTTAAAATGCTCTTTAAAAAAGGATAAATACAAACAAGCAATCAAAGATGAAATGATTGGAAGGTCTGAAGTTGTCACTCGCAGATAACGTGATGATGTACAAACAAACCACAGAAAATTAAACCATTGTAACTAAAAGCAGAGGCCAGTGAAGTTTTCAGATACAATATTAACTTAAAAAGATCAAACACATTTCTGCATACTAGCAGTAACAAGCCAGAAGACTTTTAGAATCCAAGATACGACCTATAACAACCAAAAACAAAAGCAACATATGTAGCAAAGAATACAATCAATATTTAAGAAAGAATATAAAAATCTGTTGTGGATATTTAGAAATAATACAAATATATGTTCAATCATTTCATACTCTGAATAGGATAATTTATCACAATAAGGATGTCAATATTCCCCGATTAATGTCTACATTCAATGCAAATCAAATGTCCAATTAAAGTACTAGCTGAATTTTTTTTAGACAGGGTCTCACTCTGTCACCCAGGCTGGAGTGTGGTTGTGCTGTCTTGGCTCACTGCAACCTCCGCCTTCTGAGCTCAAGTGATCCTCCCACCTCAGCCTCCCAAGTAGCTGGGACCAAAGGTTCATACCACCATGCCAGGCTAATTGTTTTGTATTATTTTTGGTAGAGACAAGGTTTTGCCATGTTGCCCAGGCTGGTCTCAAACTCCTGAGCTCAAGTGGTCTGCCTGCCTTGGCCTCGCAAAGTCCTGGGATTACCAGTGTGAGCCACCATGCCTGGACTAGCTGGATTTTTTTTTTTTTAAAAACAGAACTCAATAAAAGCATTCTAAACATATACGAGAGGACAAAGGTCCATGCATAGCTAAGTCAACTTTATGGAAGGAGAGATGTGCTGCATAGTTATAGTAGTTAAAACATGTGGACTCTAAGAACAGACAAATAGACCAATGGAGCAAAAGACAGTCTTCAGAGATAGAACCAAATTGATTTCATAAATTTTATAGGTGGTACTAAAAACAATCGGGAAGGGGCTGTCTCTTTAACAGATGTGATGGAGAACCTGGCTTACAACACGGAGAAAAATAAAACTGGATACCTCACTGGAACCACCTACGAAGGTGGACTCCGTGTTAATTACAGACCTAAATCTGAAAGGTAAAAAGTTAACAGAAAGTAATGTTGGGGGATCTTTGTGACCCAGGGCGGGGGAAGACTTTTTAAAACACTAAAAGTGCAGAAAGTACATAAAGGCAAAATTGGATTACAGTAAGATTAGGTGCTCTGTTCAACAAAAGATATCTTGGATAAAATCAACACTGAGAGATTGAGAGGTGATATGCAGGATGATAAGCTGATGAGATTAATACCTAAAAAATCTTGAGACTCAGCAAGAGAAAGACAAGAGCTCTAAAAGAAAAATGAGATATGAATAGCAAATTTGTATAAGATGAACCCAAATTAAACCAAACAAGCAATACAAAGAGATGCTAATTTTTTTGAAATTAAAGAAAATGGAAATCCCCATATAACTGACAATAATGAGGAAGCTGGGTGATATGTCGATGACGGTGAGGGGATACAGGAACCCTCACGGGGGGAGTAGAGACTGAGATTGCCATTGTGAAGAGTAATCAGAAAGTACTTGCTTAAATTAAGTATACATATACCCTACTGTCAAGCAGTTTCCTCCTAGGTGCATATCCCAGAAAACTTCCAGGCCAGGTCCAAGGATGCTCATCACAGCATTGTTCATGGTAGAGGAGAGATACATATCAAGGCAGGAATGGATAAATAAAGCATGACGGAATCACACTGTGAATTACAATGACACATTTAGAAGCAACAGAACAGATCTACCCAGCACAGCATGGCTAGATCTTAAACCCACAGTGTTCAATGTAGAAAGAAACTGAATGAGGTCTATAGCACAATACAGTATTGGTAGAGTGAAATACATTTAAGCAAATCAAATTACATGTTTTACAAGATCATGTGTAAATGAATGTGTGTATATGTGTGTGTGCACGCTCACCTCTCTAACATGTTTACATGGTTGCTTAGGGGAGAAAAGGACATAGGAGTGAAGAATGGCACAAAAATGGGGCTATGTATGAACTTAATGGTGTAAGTGTGCCCATAAATAAGGCTTATAATTAACTCAACTCTCTGCACGTGAGGTCAAAGTTAAAGGGCTGGGAAGAAACGTTTGAAGAGTTTAGGAACCAGCCTCTACCATGTCCCTACCAAAACCCTGTTAAAGACCATCCAGCAAGGCTGCCTTACATACAACCCAAAAGTCTCTGTGTTGCAGATGATTCCTCTGCTGCTGCTGTGAGCAGAAACTCTGATTTCTCCTGTACTGAGGTTGATGTGACTTTATTTTTGGCATAGAGCCACTTTTCCACAAGTGGAATATCAAGGCGTTCCTCTCCACCAGAGCAATTTGGGAATTTCATTTAGCTTCATTATGATAAAACTTCACTCAACCTGAGTGCATGATAAGCAACTTCTGTTGCATTTTCCATATTCGTGTATCTAAGGAGAAGGCAAGTTGCTCTCCAAATTTATGCAGATGCTAGAATTCTAAGATGAAAAATAGTGGGAAAAACAGTTCACAAGTCTCAGATGCTAAATAACAACAGCGAGGATTCGAAAACTGTTTCCAGATTTCCAGAAAATCTTTAACTTCATCAAGAGATAAATCAAATTGCAGGTGCTATTGACAGCTATTTAAGCTGGAGGATGGCACATCTTGATTGAGAAAAGCAAATTAAAAGAGGCAACCAATGAACCCTTTATGCATGTATCATTTAATCTATTTTCACAGACTTTCTAGGTTTTTATTATACTTTCTAGAAACTTAATTATTAGAGGTCGCCATTTTTTAAAGTCAAATTTATCTGTTAAAAACTCTAAATTTGGCCGGGCACGGTGGCTCACACCTGTAATACCAGCACTTTGGGACGCCAAGGTGGGCGGATCACGAGGTCAAGAAATCGAGACCATCCTGGCCAACATGGTGAAACCCCGTCTCTATTAAAAATACAAAAATTAGCTCGGCGTGGTGGTGCGTGTCTGTAATCCCAGCTACTTGGGAGGCTGAGGCAGGAGAAGCGCTTGAACCTGGGATACGGAGGTTGCCGTGAGCCGAGATCGCGTCACTGCACTCCAGCCTGGCAACAGAGCGAGACTCTGTCTCAAAAAACAAACAACAACAACAACAACAAACAACAACAACAACAAAAGCCCCCTAAATTTACAAAGAAAGGAAAGATAAAAACATAAATGGAGTACATCACTCTCCTTTCTGAGATGCGTTAGACATTTTTGGAAACTAGAATATTCTATGTGCATTCAGAAATGCCATGTATTTATTATACCCTCTATATGGCTACTAATGAGTATTAAATAAAATACTCATTGAAATAAAAGGTTAATTAAGCTCAAAATGGTAATGGACTTCCATGTTATGCAGGGTATTTCTCAAAAGCATTTCCTATGCAGGTAATTTGTATGCATTATTTTTATAGTTTCTTTCATTCATTCATTTATTCATTCTTGAGTCTTTCATTCATTAAGTATTGAGTGCCTGTTCCATGCCAGGGACTGTTCAGCCTTTGGTGGCACCCTCACTGGTCTGCTTGTCCACTGCAGGGGCCATGCCTGTTTGTAGTCCCAGAACCAGCAGAGTTCACAGAAATAGGATGCTCTTAACTTTTTTTTTCTCAGCTCACTGCAAGCTCCGCCTCCCGGGTTCACGCCATTCTCCTGCCTCAGCCTCCCGAGTAGCTGGGACTACAGGCGCCCACCACCACGCCCGGCTAATTTTTTTGTATTTTTAGTAGAGACGGGGTTTCACCGTGTTAGCCAGGATGGTCTCGATCTCCTGACCTCGTGATCCACCCGCCTCGGCCTCCCAAAGTGCTGGGATTACAAGCGTGAGCCACCGCGCCCGGCCTGCTCTTAACTTTTAAGGGGGCATTAGGTCCCGTCCTCCAATTCCATTGAGACGTTGCCCATATTCTTTTTCAAGACTTTTTAGGGAGGTCCTTTGTCTGACTTCCTGTATCTCTGTACCGTGTTCTTGACTCAGTATTTAATACCAAGTGTTTAATAGTATCAGTGCAACTATATTTCTTACTCTTTGTGAGAAAATGTAGTTTCTATCATTATTCTTCAGTACCTGAGCAGGGGTGGTGGGGGCGGGATGGGGGGAAGAGTAGCAATTGTTACTCTGTATCAGGCACTGTTCTAAAAATTTTACATGCTTTTAGTCAACTTGGCCTTACTGTGACCCTCTGAGTAGCTAGACAATCACCCAGCTCACATCACTCAGATGCTAAACAAAAGCAAGTAAGTCAAAAACTGCTTCCAGATTTTCAGAAAATCTTTAACTTCATCAAAGGGATAAATCAATTTGCAAGTGCTATTGTCAGCTACTATCATAATAATTAATATTAGCCCCATTTTACAGATAAGAAAGCTGAAATCTAGAAAGTTTAAATGACGTGCTCAAGGCTGCATAGCCAGAAAGCAAAGGAGACGTGAATTTCATGACGAGACATGGTTGAGTGTACTCACTTTTTCCAAATGAATCTCCATTCCTTTAGACATGACCTGGAGGATAGAGGATACTGTGCCCAAGCTTCTCCCCTCCCTCCTGCTGCTCTGAGGTGAAGTCACCAGTGCCCCACTGCAGATGCACTGTTCCAGCAAACGGGTCCAAAATAGTGTTCTGAAATCAGAGTTCCTAAATTTTGATGGGAGAGAGAGAGCCCCAGGGAAGGAAAGAGGGATAAGTTTGGGTTGCAGAATGGTCAGATCATAGAGATGAAGATTCTACATGAGGGAGGGTAGATGCTGCCTATGAGAGTCCACCGGGAAAATATTAGTGCTAATTGGACAAACTGAGCTGGTGAACACGTGATAGAGCAATTCACCCTGGCAGGACAGGAGAGGCTTGCCCCCTTTGCTTCTACTCATCCGTTTTGATGGAAGGCCTCGCTCTCCGGTTTCCTCCCATTCCTGCCCCATTGAAGGGGAATTTGTGGAGGGCAAACAATCCATTTCAGAAACTTGGGATAGGTTGACTCTGACTTAAACTCTAAGGTGTACCTTGCAGAATTGGCCACAGCTTATTTTATTTGGCAGTGAAGAATAGCAACGGAGAGTTCATTCTTATTTTTTTCTTTTCCCTCTTCTTAAGCAAGAGGTTTCTTGTATGTAGACTAGCTCTCATAACTAACATTTTGATGAAATTAGAAGCATACATATTAATGCCACTTGTTTTTCCAAATTTCCCAGAGAATGGTCTTGAAGTACAATGTTGTAGGTTCTGTCAAACTCACACGTCAGCTAGGAGCTGCTTGAGAGCTGAATTTATTATCTGAATAGCTCCTTGTGCCCCATCCACACCCATGGGGACCCAGCAGTGTCGCCCAGAGTCTGCTGAACCCTCGGTGGTGCCACCCTCTCAGGAATCCTGCCTGTGCCTTTGGCTCATGGCTGCTGATTGAAGTCTGTGGCATATGTCCCCTATATATAGAAATGCACATATCTATACGCGGCTATGGAGCTACAGATAGGCACACTGACACCCCCACACGTGAATCTGTGCAAATTTTTTTCTTGACTTTTTCCTTCAACCCAGTGATTTCCTAACGATCTGTTACCCATCCAAGACAGATTGCTTTCCATGGTTCAGCAGTCCCAGCACAGACATTCATTTTAATCAATAGAGCAGTCAAAAGAAAGAATAGATTTACTTGTTTTTTTTCTTTTTTTACATTTAATTGGAAATTTTCAAGTGATTACCAACTTGTGTAGATCTCAAAGTTTAGGAAGCACTGTTAGCTAAGCACATGGACCTGGCATAAGTGCACACACGTCACCAGGCAGGATGTGGGTCTGCAGAGAGGCTGGGCTGGGGTGGAATGATGCAAACTGTTCCTGTGGTACAGCCTAGTTCCCTTCATTTCTCTCTTACATCATCAGCACTAAACTCCGAATTCCCAGGCATGTCTCTAGGACCCAGGGCCTGTCTTTCATCTTCACCCTCATTGCCAATACCTTAGTCCAGGCTGGCATCATCATTCCCTTGTGCTGCTGCACATCTGGGCTCCTTGCCTTTGGTTCCTCTTCCAACTGTTCTTTGAATTAGCTTTCTAAAGAAAAATATAACCATGCCACTTCCTTGCTCAAAAACTGTATCTAAATCTCCACTGTCATGTGGCCTTCAGCTTGTTACTTAAACTCTGGATGTCAGTTTTTAAATCTGCAAAATGGGAATAAGAAGTCCAGATCCTTAGCAAAGAAGGCAGAGTTCTCAGCCTCTACTGAGTCAACTAGTCTCTGAACACGCTATGCCTTTTCCTATAACTCTGTCTCTATGGCAAACTTGTACCCTTCCTTCAAGACTCAGGGCAAATGCCTCCCCTCCTGCAAAGCCATCACTCTTTGGAAAATTGTGTCGCAGTTCCAAGTTCCTCCTGCCTGTTTGTTGGGCATTGTTTGATGACAACACTGGCCATCGGTGGTCTCTGGGCTGTTGGCTCCATGATGGCAGTAGCGTGCCTCATCTTTCTCTCCACCACAGCACCCAGCACAGTGCCTAGTGCAGAGTCCAGCAAACAGCGTAGATGAGAGAGCAAAGTGTATGAGCCTGGAAGGAGTCTGGATCAGGTAGCCATGTCTCAGCACTGCTCTTCTTTATGTAAAAGTCTTACTTGGCTAAGAAACTTAGATGGAAGTTATCCTATTGGTTGATATTGGTTGGATTCCAAAGCCTTCCTAGATCCCTGCAGGCAAATTGTTAAGAGAGAAAACCACTTTGGGGGCCAATCTGGAATGGGTTGGAAACACTTCTGTATTCTCCTTTGATGCACTTAAAGTGGTGCAAATCATTTTATGGACTGTCCTGTATTTTGCTGGTAGGACTATGATTTTATGGGGTGCATGTTGTGACTCTCCTTTCACCAGGGGAGAAACTGAGGCCTTAGAGCAGTGTCTTCTCAACTGTGTTTGCATGAAACATTACTTGGAGCAGCCTTAAAAACTCCTGCTACCCAGACCAATTATATCAGAATGCTGGGGGTGGGCCCAGGCATGAGTTTTGTGAAAGCTCCCCACGCGGCTCCGATTTGCAGCCAAGTTGCAAACACTGCCCTGGAGAATTTAGATTCCATATCCATGGTGACTGCGAGGTGGCGGAATCGATGCTGGAACCCCAGTCTTTGGTGCTAGGCTTACTTCCAGGACTCGCTCTGTCTCTTTGTTATGACTGTGCACCTACTACACAGAATCAAGCTCCATCCCAGAGTGCCCCGCTCCCTCTGCTGTGGCAGGGGAGGGTCTTCTGGTCTCTTTTTCCTCAACTGTAAACTAGAGACACTGAAAATTCTCTTACAAAGCTTCTGTTTGAATCCAATGACATGAGGCCCTATAGATGGGAGCAACTTTTAAATTAGAGGGTCGTGTAATATTATAAAATGAAGAAATAGTAATCCCATCATGAAGAGAGATCATGAGCAGATTGGCTTCTTATGGGAGACTTGGTGTGAGCCTGAAGCTGAGAAGCTGGAGCTTTGAGGTGGACGGATGCAGCATTCCCCTCCACGCAGCCGTCTGGGAATGGGAATTTTCAGCACCAAGTATTTAGAGCTGTCCTCTAAGTCTCACCTTAGACAAGGTGTCTTCTTAGTATGTTGTTCCAGTCAGCTTTCTGCTGCCAAGGATGTAGTAATTTGCCTAACCCTGAAAAGAGACCAAACGCAGACAGAGTATTCTGCAGGCAAAATCATACTTAGAGTGTCTCAGGTTATCAGAGTAAGTGGTAGTTGTCTGATTATAAAGTGGAAAGATATTATTCAGACATGGATGTATCTGTAATCAGCAGTGATGAAAAAGGAGATATACAGGAAGTGAATGGTAATTAGAGGGGACTTGGGGGACATTTTTGCCTAGGTGTATTGAGTCTCTCTTCTGCCTAGAGAATGACCCATTGCTTAGAATTTCCAGGGACCTGGGGACCCATTAGCGTTGCAATTCTCATATAGCTTGGAAATGTGGATGCAGGCACTCTATTTTTGGAAGGATTCAAACAGCGTCATTCTTGAAAAGATCTTGTCAGTTTGTTATGTGATCAAGAAAAATACCAAATAAGAACCTATTCTTCACCAGTCGTTGCAGAGGATAATTAGGCTGCAGCGTCCTCCTCGCCTATGTTCAGGAGAGTTATTCTGAGAAGTCTGAGACTGAAGGGATTTTGAGATGAAGAATTGCACTTCCAAGGGAAGGAACACAAGTAATTTGATCTGGTTGTGGGACTATCAGACCGAGAGCATGGAGACCTGATTTGATTTTTCATCTGCCAGCTGACTGACTTGCAAGGTCATCTTTTTGTTTTTAGGCTTATTTAGCTCTTAGCTACTAAACAGACATATATTGAGAATCATATGTTGAGAGTCAGAAGAAATGTTATCTGACTCTTTTGAACCCTGATACTTAGCATTTAACACATAGATATTTTTGATGGCTTGTAAAAGAGCCCAGCTTTTCTACCCTGACTGGTGACCCTAGTGTCTCAACAAAATAAGCATCTGAAAGTTCATGGGGTTCTGTGAACATGGCCACAGTGTGAACAGTTGATACACACGTGCACAGAAAGCCACCGTCGATACTTCAGTGATTGAGAGACCTCTTTTTTTGTGATGATGTATAGCCTGACCTCAGGAACTGAGGATGTGTAAAGACCCTCTCCCTAATTATGATCGCTTCTTCTTCACTGGCAGCAAAGCAGAGACAACCTTGTTTCATATGCAAATTGCAGGAAACATTCCACCTGTCCCTGTAGTTTCCCTTGACTTAGAAAGTCATTCATAGGCCCACTATTGTCTGCGTGGCGGGGTGGGGGGGAAGGAACATTCACAGGCCCTCCTCACCCCTTTAAATGGATGTTTAATAAGCTTGGAAATGCGATTGCCTCCAAGAAAGAATTAGAGCCTGTCTGCTTAGATGAATATGAAACTTTAAAATAGTCCAAGAAGACCCCTACAACCCCTGCTAAATAAGATTTGATTTCTCTTTAAGCTGTTTTTAATAGCTGGAATTACAGAACATTGCTGTTTACCAGCTAATAGGTTTGTGAGCCGGCGGCTGGCTTTGTGCTCAGGGTGACACCGTTTACACCTGTATTCACAAAGCCATCCCTCCCATTGGTGTAAGCTCAGCTTATTGCTTCTGGAGTGTCTTCCCTGTCTGCTTCTCTCTCTCTTCCTATTTTCCCGTCTTGTCTCTGTCCCTGTCTCTGTGTCTTTCTTTCTCAATATGTTTATTTTGTCTTTTAGGGGCAGGGGAAGCAAAGCAGTTTTATCCAAATTCTGCCTTTAGTCTGTTATGCTTTAGAACCAGGAAATGGGGAAAAAGAGTCCTAGACAACTTAGCTGTGATGACTCATTAAGAGAAATGTGGGCCCCATGCAGGCCAGGCGCTAATTGCCCCCAGGAGAGCAGGCCTTCCACTGTGCATTCTGTTCTGTGATGTGGCTCAGATCACAAAACACACAAACTTACAATCTAAGCCTCATACCGTGCGGAAGAGGCAGCTGAGAGGTTTGGGTCAAATAGGAAGAGTCAGACTGCTCTTTAAACCTGTGTCTTCCACCCAAAAATACGAACGACAATTAGTTATAGTGATCAATATTAATAAAAGATTGTATTAGTGCTATCTTTGAGCACTAACAACGTGTCAAACGCTGAATTTTGTATGAATTTAGTCCTCTTGACAGCTTTTTGATATGGATGGAATCATTCCCGTTTTACACATAAGGGACCTGAATAACCTCCTCACACTGAGGCTGAGGCAGAACTTGCAAAGGGCTGAGCAGGACTGGAACACAAGACCATCTGACTTCAAATGCGATGCTCATAGACTACTGACAGTGGGCACTTGCACGGCATGGGCTGCCTCAAGAACCCTTCTGAACACTGTGTCTGTATTTACACATCCAATCTTCACAACAACCCTACGTGGGAGGCACTTTTATTATTTCCCATTTTCCAGCGGAAGAAATGGAGGCACAAGAGGTTATGAACCTTGCCCAAACCACACAGCCCTGGCAGGATGTGAGGTGTGGGGCTGTGAACCCAGGCATGCTGCTCCAGGGTCTGAGCCCCGAGACCTTGATGCCATACTACCTCCCGGCTAAGCTCCTAAGCTCTGGAGAGAGCTTCCGCAGCACCTGAATCCACTCAACAAACGCGTGTTAAACACCTATGAGATTCCACACTGTGTTCGGGTCAGGAGACAACTAGAAACACCACTCCCACCTTGGGGTTGAGGGGGTGGGTGGGGAAGTGCAAAGGGGCTGCCCACTCCCCTTTCCTAAATGCCTTTCTGCATTGATTTTCAAATTTCGGTCTTTAAACGAAAGTTGCTAGGGCTGAGGTGTCATTTTACTATGTGCAGTTATTTGGGCCGACTTCTGCACTACAAAGGATGCGTTGTCCCAAGTCTAGTGCCCTTCTGAGGATGGTCTTGGTCCCTATGCTAGAGAGCACAGTCTACAAGTGAGTAGAGAGAGGCTGAGTGAGGAAAGAAACCCATAAACCAAATAATGTACCCACCCATCTACCCACCCATCCACCTATCCACCCATCACCCATCTATACACTCACCCACCCATCATTCATCAATCCATTCACCCACCCACCCATCATCCATCCACCACCCACCCACCCATCCACCCACTTATCCACCCATCATTCATCCATCTACCCATCCACCCACCCATCATCCATCCATCCACCCACCCACCCACCCATCCACCCTTCCACCCATCCTCCCATCCATCCACCCTTCTACCCATCCATCCACCCACCTATCTACCTATCCACCCACCCATCCACCCATCCAACCATCATCCATTCATCCACCCACCCATCCACCCATCCAACCATCATCCATTCATCCATCCATCCATCCATCCATCCATCCATCCATCCATCCAAAGTGAATGGTCTCCTTGGCTCCTGTATGAGAGGGGCCATGTCAGAGGCAGGTACTCAATGCAGTCCAGTGGGGAATCAACAGAATAAGTGGTTTTCCTAGAAGGAGACAGGGTTAGAAAAGCCTTCACAAAAGGCTTTGTGATCTTTTGGCATCTCCTGGAAAGGGGAGATGGCAAGAGTGTTTCGTGAATATTTAGAATTCTCTGGAAACATTTCTGGGACCTGGAGCAGTGGTATCTTTTCTCTTTTGATCCTGCCTATGCTCGCATCACTCATCACACCCCACCTGTCAAGGCAGCCTCATGTCTCCCTTTACTCACCTTGTCAAGTTCCCCTTCCTTATTCACAGTGTGTCGTGGGAACGTGAGAAATAACAGACACAGCAAACAGTATGGAAGCATATTAATAAATCATTTTAAAGTATTAAAATTGATATTGGGCTTTTCTGCAATATTTTATCATTTATAATTTATTAAGCATGTTATTTGTCACCTGGTTAAGCAAGAACAACCAATATTTCATTGGGGGATCTGATTTCTCAACGTGGGATGGAAGTGGTGGAGTCTTTCCCATGGAGAGTGATAGGATGCCAGCCTGAATATCAGCTGGCAGCTTGACCTCGTGGTTTCTTAGTTTGTTTATGGATTATGATGATAGCCTGAAGCCCTCTGAATACCCAGGACAGGCAGAGGTATGAAAAGTGCACATACTTTCTCTCCCTCATGTGTCTCCGTTCTCTTGGGACAAGATGGGGGGTGGGTGATTCCCACTGATGCTGTCCAGTCTCTCCTGCGCTTACTGTCACTCACTGTGTAGCTGTGGAGTCCTCCAATGTGCCAGGCACTGTTGACAGCAATGAGCACACATCACTAAACAAAACAAACCATGTTCCCAGCCCTTGTGGGGCTTATCTGCTAGCGGGAGGAGATAGATAATAAAAAATAAGCACACCAAATTTGCAAATGTGATAGTAGATTAGCAGGTGATAAGTGCTGTGTCTTAGCTAGAGCTGCTATACAAATTACCATAGCCTGGGAGGCTTAAACAACAGACCTCTGTTTCTCACAGTCTGGAAACTGGGAAGTCCAAGATCAAGGCGTTGGCAGAGCTGGTGTCTGGTGAGGGCTGCTTCCTGGTTTGCAGATGGCTGTCTTCTCCCTGAGTCCTCACGTGGCAGAGAGAGGGAGGGTTCGAGGGAGGAAGAGAAAAAGAGAGAGACAGAGAAAGGGGGCAATCTTTCTCCTGTCTCTTCCCATAAGGGCACTAATTTCATTCATGAGGGCTCCACCCTCATGACCTGATCACCTCCCAAAGGCCCTAAAGTACTACTCTCACTTTAGGAGTTAGGGCGTCAACACAAGAATACTAAAAAGACAAAACGATCAGTCCATACCATGTAATATAGTAAGAAGGAGAAAAAAGAAAGCAGCAGAGAGTGTGGGGTGGGCTGACAGCCCTTGTGGTAAGCAGCAATGCTATTTGCTACACACCTTGTTTCTGCCTTTTCCTGGCTGAATGGCATTTGGATCCCAAGGAATTGGAGCCATGTATATTGTCCCATGTTCACAACTCCATGAGGAATCTCTTGGACAGAAAAACGTCATCGAGGGATGGCTTTTCCTGGCCTGTGTCGCTCCCTCCTTGCGCTGCCCACCTGCTGCCTGTGCCCCCAAGGACTGTGCTGGCTCCTGGGACCCTCCCTCTCCATCTTTCCAGGAGGAAGAGCCTGGCATAGGTTGGAGAGGCCAGGTGGGGCACACCTGGCTGTGGAGCTGCAGAGCTGCCCCCTTTTTCCAGAGGATGTCAGGGAAAGCCGGTGGACGGGAAGTTGGTGACGTCTGGCGGTTGCTGACCACATCAAGCAAGCCAAGGAATAAAGCCGCTCAGCAGCACAGATGGCAAACGGCTGCATCTGGACAGCTGCGTGGCTCAGCCGTTTCCTCCTCAAATTGGTGTCGCCACTCCTCAATGCCTGGCTTGGGGTTATCTCTGGACAAGCATGTCAAACCGGGAGCTTCATTCCTGGAAGCTGCGGTGAACTTCTGGAGTGAATCAATTTGTGGATGTCGGCCTCCCAGGGCTCCCGTTTAGCTGATTCTATTGGCACAGGTCTCTGATCTGAAGCATCTCACTGATTGCATCTATGAGTCAGGCTGTGCTTCTAGTTTCTGGTCATAGGGCACCTCAGAGATGGAAAACAAGGGAGGAATGGGCAGAACCTGGACACCCCACCTTTGTAAGCCAGCAGAGCCACTTAAGGCAGAGCTCTGGGGGTATGGGATGCTTAGGAATCAGTGAATGAAAGAAGGAAGGAGTTTATAGTTAGCATGCAGAAACTCACACAGTCATGGTGTTTATTATATTTATCACAGTCTTAGGAAAATCTGGCTTCTCTGGTGGAAGTGTGTCAGTCACACAAATGGCATCTACCACATGTCTCGAAGTCGGGGAGGAATTGAGCACCATTGACTTAGGAGGTGGGATGGGAGAGCAAGGGCTAGATGTTTTAGAGACAGCTCAGTCTTTACCAAAGGTGCCTTGTCCTAAGAATCTTTTAGGGAACTTGATAAAAATGTTCATTCTTGGGCTGTACACCCCCAAACTAATCAGCCAGCCCTCCAGGGGAGGAGCCTGGGAATCTGCCTCTTGAATCAGCACTCCCGTGATTCTTACAAGAGGGAGCATGTGGCTCTCAACAGGGCGCGCATTAGAATTAATCAAGGAGCCCTTGATAATTGCTGGTCCCCTGGCCTCATCTTGTAGAGTCGGCTGTATTTCATCTGGGTGGGGGCTGAGTGTTGCAAGTTCTGAAAGCTCCAAGGTGTTCTTTTGCTCAGGTAGGGGAGGCTCCTGCGCACACTAGAGAGTTCAGGCTTCTGCGTAGAAGAGTGAAGGAGGAACCTCTTCCTTGCGCACTCACTGTTTGCCTCTGGCTGGGTGACTTCTGCTCGTGGAGCCTCACTGCATGAAGAGGAGGTAGTGTCTCTGCATGATCCACTTGAGGGGGCTCTGGAAGAGTTAATGAGACCCTAGGTGTGAACGCCCTCTTCCAGAGACCCCAGCTTTGTGGAGTAAGCCGCCAGCCCTGCAGCACCCTTTAGGACTGTTTCTGCTCCTCTCCAGCCATTCTTTCTTCTGGGGTCTGCCTGTCTGGATGACAGACGCAAAGGGCATAAGAGTCTGGGACAGGCGGGGACCCAGGCAGATTCCGACTGCTGCTGCGTGTCAGGAAATGAGGAGGGAGGGCTCTGGGCAGGCAACCGCTTCCACGCCGCCTTGTCCACCTCCACATTCTCCTGACTTATTACATTGTAATAAATTGAACCATTCCACTTCATTATTTCATATATGAGGAGATTTATAGATTGTCCTGGTGGCTGAAGAGGCAGTGATTAAGGAAGCAGCGTGCTAATGAATAAGGCTGGGCACAAAGCCGTTTTAATTAATGCAGAGCCCAAGGGCTGTAAACCGCTTGCTGATAACAAACCTGCCCATCGAAGAGTTGAACTGACAACTTCCTACAGAATAAAGGCTGATGGCAACACGGGGAAGTCATTCAAGTGACAACTAGGGCTGCTAACCTTGGTCTCTCTCTCTACTCCTGGGCTCACTGTGGCAGAGCCACCCAACACGTATTTACTTAGTTTTTCCTGCAAAATAGTTTCTACTCTCCGGTCCCCTGACACCCCACTGTCCTCCGCCTCTTGCATGGAGCATCCCAGAGGCTGTGGACATTAGGATCATACTCGAACTTTCTGAAGGTTTTGTTTGGTCAGATTCATGGAGCGGAGGATGCCTGTTGTTCTTCACAAAGCCCCTGTGATATGATTCTTTTCACCCAAACTTCTTCCAGAGCTCTGGAGATTTAGTCAAGTCCAGTGTGCTTGAAAAGATTTTTTTTCTCTTTCCTTTTTCACTTTTGGTGGCGCAATCCCTGTTGACAGCTTGGCTTTGGAGGGTTTCATCTTACCAGCAACTGGGCTGCCATGGGGCTTGGCTTCCCAGTGTGGAGGTGCAGGGGTCTCTGAGCGAGCCCACACATTCTGCGTCCTTGTCACACTGCTCTACACCCCGGGGTTTTCAGTAAAGGCTCTTTCCTGACAAATTAAGTCCAAAGGGTGATGGGAAACACAGTAACCTTTCTCTGTTCTTTTCATGGTTTCCTGCCAGGATTTGCTGTTTGGTGACATGGGAACACTGCACTAAGATGACTTTTCCGCGAGTTGATCACTGATGATTTTGGCTGTGACACAGAGCATTATTAGTAGTGCGACTGACTAACATGAATAATAGTGATTCTCATAACAAAAGGAATGTAGCCACAATAAGAGAAAAATCTTAGCCAACAGAATGATTTGAGGAAAACGCTATTGATAATGAAATGGGGCTTATTGAATTAACTGTTCCATTTAGCAGACACATGAGCAGAACCCAGGATGGAAGAATGTAATCACCAGCGTGACTCCAGTGATGGAGATGAACTAGATGTGGAGACTGGGGAGCAGCAGAGTCAACTCAGTTATCATCTTGGCGGCCGGGCTGCCGTCCAGCTCACAGAAGCCACCTGATCCGGAAAAGATTTCCAACGCCTGCTGGAGTAAGTTTGGCAGTAAGTTGTTATTGCATCTGGCCTCCTACCTACAAAAACTACCCCGATAGAAAGGTGATCCTGTGTGATGAGTTACCCTGTCCTCCTGTGACTGCTCTCTATGTCATGTTTTCAGAGCAGCCCTCCCAGTCAGGAGAGCAAAGTCACATTCCATCTGGGGACATCTGAGAGGAGATGCAGAAGCTAGTAGCTGATTTTCCTCCCCTGTTCCTTCCCTTGAATAAACACACTTGATGCATACTGGCCCCCGACTCTTGGCTGTCCTCTGTGGTGCATGGCTGGGTCCTGGTGGCTTCTCTGTGGCTGCAAGTCCCCCCAGGGTCTATGATGTCTCTGGGCACCCCTGTCTGAGCTGTGTCTTTCCTGCTAGCGCTGTCTCCACCCTCCTCTCACACAGATAGTCTTTTCTCCCCCGTAGAAGGCAGCTGCAATATTTACCTAAAAACCGGAAGCTTTAAAAAATTCCAGGAGGCTGAGGCAGGAGAATCGTTTGAACCCGGGAGGCGGAGGTTGCAGTGAGCCGAGATCTTACCACTGCACTCCCGCCTGGGTGGCAGAGTGAGACTCCGTCTCAAAAAATAAAAATTAAAAAAAAAAAATTCTAAGAAAAGTCTGGGTGGGCCGGGGGATTAATGTCTTAATGTAATATATTAAGAACAGATTAATCCAGAAATAACAGCAATAGTACATTTTCTCCTACCGTTTCTTGAACGATTCCCATATTATTTAAATTACCTGCTTTTTTATATTACCGCCATTTGAGACAGAAAAATCGAGGCACCTGGGAGGTTTGTGACTGAGCCAGGATTAATGGTACAGTAGAGGCAAAACAAAAGAAGTGAGACTCTAAGTAGGGGCTCGCCCATGAGAGACCTGCTGCCTTGCTGAGCTAGGCGCTGCTTACCTCTGATTTTTAGCGAGCAGTTCTGAGCGATTGCTGGGCTTTTTATGACGAAGATGAGGAGGAGCCTGAGACCAAGAGCTTGGGCAGGAGGATGACGGACAGAATTTTGTAATTTTCATGTAATTATACTAGGTCTCACTTTCTGCAATATCCCTTAGACTGCCGGTTGCCTGTCAGATGTATTTTAGAAATGAAATTGAGGAGGGGAGTGCATTTGGGAAATAATAGCACTCACTTCTAAGTAACATATTAAGCTTCATTTTTAATGGTGGAGAATCTTACGGACACACCCTCTGTCAATGTCGAAGATTAAGCAACACAAACACGGGAATATTGGCGGGCAGAGCATGTAACATGGCGGGCAGAGCATGTAACATGGCGGGCAGAGCATGTAACATGGCGGGCAGAGCATGCAACATGGCGGGCAGAGCATGCAACATGGCGGGCAGAGCATGTAACATGGCGGGCAGAGCATGTAACATGGCGGGCAGAGCATGTAACATGGCGGGCAGAGCATGTAACATGGCGGGCAGAGCATGTAACATGGCGGGCAGAGCATGTAACATGGCGGGCAGAGCATGTAACATGGCGGGCAGAGCATGTAACATGGCGGGCAGAGCATGTAACATGGCGGGCAGAGCATGTAACATGGCGGGCAGAGCATGTAACATGGCGGCCCAAGGCGCTACTAAAATCCAGGGAAAATGGCCTCTTAACCCACGCTATCCGCAAAACCTACTCTGGCTCAAGTATCATGAAAGGCCTGGCTGGGAAGGAGGACACCAAAAGAAACTGGAATCCGGCAGGAGGACTAAATAGGGAAGCTGTTTTCCTCCTTTGCCTGAGCAGCGCTGGCGCTTGAGAACCGCTGGAAACCGGGAAGAAACACGGTGGGTTTATTTTCTGGGACCAGAGTTGCTTCGGTGACACCTCCTTGGAGGAGGCAAACCTTCGTAATTGAGGTTTTTAAAGGACATATAGAAGTTGTTTCTTTGCCCTTAAATTCACTCACACTGACCAGAATGTCAGTAATTTTGGCCGTCTCCAGCTGCCATCTCCTGCTGCCTTCTGCTTCCTTGTATTCTTTCTAAGAGTGAGCTTACTTATCCATCCTTTTCCTTTCTTACCCCTTAGATTACTATGAAAGGCATCACCATTTCTGGAGGAGGCTCTTGTGTTTAATATGCTTTCTAGCACGTTCTTCTAGTTCCTGTGCCATTGAGCTGACCACAAAAATTGGATCAATACATCTGCTTAACAAGATATAAAATCCAGCATGTAGAAAGTTCTGTCAAAGGTCAATCAAAAAGGTGTGGCAACCATGGAATACTATGCAGCCATAACAAAGAATGAAATCAAGTCCTTTGCAGCAGCATGGATGCAGCTGGAGGCCATTATCCTAAATGAATTAGTGCAGGAACAGAAAACCAAATATCACATGTTCTGACTTATATGGGGGAACTAAACACTGGGCATGGACCTAAAGACAAGAGCAGTAGACACTGGAGGCTATAGAGGGGGCAGGGAAGGACAGAAGAAAATGCCAAACATCTACCTATCAGGTACTATGTTCACTATCTGGGTGACAGTTCAGTTGAAGCCCAAACCTCAGCCATGCAATATATCCATGTAAAAACCTGCACATGCACTTTGGGAGGCCGAGGCAGGCAGAAAGCCAGGAGTTTGAGACCAGCCTGGTCAATAGGGCAAAGCCCCATCTCTACTAAAAATGCAAAAATTAGCCGGGTGTGATGGTGGGCACCTGCAATCCCAGCTACTCAGGAGTCTGAGGAACGAGAATCACTTGAACCCGGGAGGCGGAGGTTGCAGTGAGCCGAGATCATGCCACTGCACTCCAGTCTGGGGGAGAGTGAAACTCTACCTCAAAAAAAACAAAAAACAAAAACAAAAACAAAAAATACCCCTGCGCATGTGCTCCTTGAATCTAAAATTTTAAAAGAGGGGTGGCAAACTCGAGGCCCGAGGGAACTGGCATTTCACATAAATGAGTGAGATAATGGACATCCAGTGATGCCAAGTGGCTCACGCTAAGACCAGGTGTGACACATCCAGCTTTAGTTACTTTTTACAGCACCTTTCCAGGTAAAGCCGAATGACTCCAAAACACCCAGAGGGCTGTCAGTTGTTCCACATGCAGTTGATTGGTGGTGCTGGTGGCTATGTGTGTCCAGACAAATGCACCTCCAAGCTGCAGAGCCAACCTGGCTTCATGGCCAAGGAAGCACAGCGGTGACACGTTTCCCTGGTGACCCTCATGTCAAATGGATGTCTTTTAATCCTTTCCTCACCAAGCCATCTCCTATCACTCACCAATCCTAAAATCTCTTCTTCCTGTTTTTTCTTTCCTTCTTCTTCTATTTTTTTCTATAGGCTGTTTCCATACAGGCAGAGGCCAGTGTCATCTCCAGCACCTGGGGGACATAAGAGAAAGAGCCAGTGGCCTTCCTCCAAGACAATCTCAGGTGAATACGCTTGACCCAGACGAGGGAAGGATCGCACAAACTCTCTGTTGATGTATGTAGCAGTTAATAAATCATTTTCAAGAAGCTATTATTCTCTTACTTAAAGCATTCTTGTTTCACTGTGAACAGTGGTTATTTTCTTAGTCGGGTTTAGAAGACATCCTACTGTCCCCAACATTGCAATTGGTTCTGATATATTTAGTATCTTAGTCACCTTTCAACTCCATGGACTCCATTTCCTAAGTGCCATGAGACATGTTCCTGGGGAAACACTGTGTCCAAGGCAGTGATTTGAGAGCAGGAGGTTTATCAGGAGTGCTCTTGGATACAGCCCTCTCTGGGAGGGAGGGAAGCAGGGCCCAGTGGCTCTATAGTCAGGTCAGAGGCCTCAGCTGACCCCACAGGGGGTCCTGGAAGCTGGCATTGTCCTTCAGAGTTGTCCCTGATTGGTGCAACAGGTCAGGCCTTTGTTCTACCTTGCTGATCCCTTAGCAAGGCCGCCCCTCTGGCAGGGGCCTTCCTGGGGAGGGACACAGCAGTGAGGCAGTTGCAGTGCTCCGGGGAGTGGGCCTTCCTGGGGAGGGACACAGCAGTGAGGCAGTTGCAGTGCTCCAGGGAGTGGGCCTTCCTGGGGAGGGACACAGCAGTGAGGCAGTTGCTGTGCTCCGGGGAGCGAGCACCTCTGTCTGGGACTGGGGTCTGGTCTGCGCACCAGGAAGTTTATGTATGGGGAAGATTCCTGCCTCATTTCTCTCTGGTCGAGATGTTTTGTTTGTGAAGTTGCACAGGAGATAAGATTAACTTTTGGCTTTAAGAGTGCGTAACGCTGAAACTCCAGCCTGGCTGTGATGTATGGATGAAACATCAAGTTCTCTTTCTTCACACTCTCCCTTTTCACCCTTTTTACTTGTTTTCTGTACAATTCTGTGACAATGTGCGTGGTTCTCTCCCTACAAAACCTCTGCTGGCTCCCTGACAGCATTTTGTAGCTGTTTGTAAGTGACAACTAAAGGCTGTTGCAGGGAAACAGAAGGACATGCCACTATATTTTGGGGATATATAGGGCATTATCTGAAAGCCTACTCCAGGGGAAGACGTTTACAACGTGTGCTTGCCTGTGCTGCGGTTGTTAGCAGGTGCAGGCTCCTTCACCCCCATGTCCAGCTTAGGAAGGCTCACCTGGAAGCCCTCCCAGATTGGATTCTCAATGTGTGCTTCACATTTGCCACCTGGTTCACCGGCATCTCTCGTCAGGGGTCTCTCGCAGGTATGGCTGTGGAGGTTGGCATCCAAGGGCGGGGCAGAGATAAGCCCCAGCGCTTCCAGGGTCCCACGTAAAAAGAAAACAACATACGAAAGATGGTGCTGCGGCCTGCGGCGTTGATGATATTTACGGGGTGATGGATGAATGTGGCGAGCCAGGCAGCATAGCCTGATCAGGGTGAAATGGCTGAGCAGACGAGCGGCGAGTGAATCAATCATGGGACCCGCTCCACCCGCCAGCTGGGTTCATCAGCTTCACAGCCTCTCTCTACAGGCTTATAAATTACCCCTGATGGAGGGCTGGCATGTTGGGCCAGGTTGCGGTGACTTCTCCAGCAGAGATCAATAGGCTGCGGTGAACAGAAGCAACAGAACTTTGATGAACTCCAGTGAGATAGTTGGCGATGCACTCCTGCTTGCTTTGATAAACCCGTATATTTTGTGCCCCAGCTTAAATCTTCCAGCAAAAAAGCAAAGATTTGGACTTAATTTAACATACCTATGTAGTGTACCATAGCACTGGAGGGCGTGGCCTCCTTCAGTCCTGGCCTCACTTGCTAGTTGTATGACCTGGATGGTTTACCTAATTAACGTCTTTGTCCCTCGGACTCCTTACTTTTGAAAATGGCAATAATAATACATAGGGCTTCTTCCTTATGAAGCTCTTAGTTTTTCGTAGAATTGAATTAGTTAATATTTATAAATCAGCATTAATAATTTTAGCAGTTATTACTATGGGCTTAGATCTTATTGCCTGGTCAACCTCAACTCCACTCAATTTTGGAAGACTAGCTCACCTCTTCCTTTGCTGATAACATCCTGTATGTCACCCTAAATGACATGTAGCCACATCTACTCCTACTTATCTTCTTTTAATCGAGAAAATGAAGTGTGTCTTCTGTTCAAGGTCAGCCCCTCTGTCTGCGACTCTTCACCTCCCCTTCCCCGTCTTTCCGTGTTGACTCCATATCCTACATTGACAATTACTGTTCTCTCTCTTTGTGGTGTTTTGTTTCCTTTCTTTCTTCTTTTTCTTTTTTGAGACAGAGTTTCACTCTTGTTGCCCAGGCTGGAGTGCAATGGCACAATCTCGGCTCACCACAACCTCTGCCTCCCATGTTCAAGTGATTCAGTAGCTGGGATTACAGGCATGTGGCACCATGCCCGGCTAATTTTGTGTATTTTTAGTAGAAACGGGGTTTCTCCATGTTGGTCAGGCTGGTCTCAAATTCCCGAACTCAGGTGATCTGCCCTCCTTGGCCTCCCGAAGTGCTGGGATTACAGGTGTGAGCCACCGTGCCCAACCTGTTTTGTTTTCTTTCTAATGGTCTCACGTCCTTACCCTCTGTAGATATCTAAGTCTCTCCAGTTCAAAAACAATAAACAAATTAAACAAGCCTCCGTTGATTCTGAATCCGAATCTAGTTACTTTTGTATTTTTCTCTCTCATACCCATCTAAACATTTCAAAAGAGTGTTCTAAACTCTACGTCTCTACTTCCTCACCTTTAGTCATTTTTTTGTTTTACCAATAGCATCTTAATTATTCTATCAAAATGTTGAAAGGATCCTAATCTGTTGAAATTATTCTAGTAAAGTCACTAATGATTTTTTTATTGCCAAATCCAATGAACAGTTTTATTCTTTAATTTTTAGTCATTGTTGCTGATAATTCTTTTCTTGATCCTCTATTCTCTTGACTTCCATTATGCCAAATTATTCTGATTCCTTAAAGATTGCTTTGGGTTCAGTGTTTTTAGTGTAGTTCCTTCTAAGTAGTCTCCAGTATGATTTTAATTACATTGTTGCATGTAAGAATTCCTTAGAAGAAAGTTTCTAGGCTGGCGCGGTGGCTCACGCCTGCAATCCCAGCACTTTGGGAGGCCGAGGCGGGTGGATCATGAGGTCAGGAGATCAAGACCATCCTGGCTAACATGGTGAAACCCTGTCTCTACTAAAAATACAAAAAAAAAAAAAAAAAAAAAATTAGCCGAGCATGGTAGCAGGTGCCTGTAGTCCCAGCTACTCGGGAGGCTGACGCAGGAGAATGGCGTGAACCTGGGAGGCAGAGCTTGCAGTGAGCCGAGATCGCACCACTGCACTCCAGCCTGGGCAAGAATGAGCCTCTGCCTCAAAAAGAAAAAAAAAGAAGAATGTTTCTAAATTTCAAAACAGTTGGTATTTGTTTACTTATTTTTCTGTCCTTTTGTTGTTGTTGGTATCTGGTTTTATTACATTCAAGTCAGAAAAGAACCTGTGCATTTTGGAACATGTTGAAATTTTCCTTTTAGTTAAACTGTGATCATGTTTTTTATCAATGTTTGATGGGCATTTCAAAAAATACATATTCTCTTATTTGTATGTATACACATATATGCAGATACATATGAGGTTTGTTAATCATGTTATTCAAATACTGTCTACCATTACTTTTTTGTCTATTTGGTTTCTCAGTTCATGAGAGTTTCACTAAAATCTGCTACACCATTTACTTCAAATATCTTCTTCTGTTCCTATGTTCAATGCATAAATGTTTGTTACTGTGATACCTTCTTGGAGAATTGTACCTTTTATTTCTATAAACTATCCCTGTTGTACATTTCCCTCCTTCACTTGAACGTTCCCTCTTTTGCCTTCTTCAAGAGCTGTTCTGCAGGGGTTCTGGTCTTGCCCCTGCATTCTTGTGCTACCCATATTCCCTGACAAGGCCCCCATTCTTTGGTGTCAAATGCCATATATGTATATATATATATATATATATATATATATATATATATATATATACACATACTGATATTCAAATTTAAAGCTTGAGTGCAGGCATTCACCCATTTCGGACCACTGTGCCTGGCTTTCTGATGAGCCTCTCCACCTGGACACTGAGGTCGCAGAGCCCTGAACTCAGTATGTCCAAAGCTGCTCTCACCCTTTCACCTGTAAACTTCTCTGGAGCCATCTTCTGGCTCCTTTCATAGCTTCTCCATTTACCCAACCATCAGATAAAAATCTTAAGAGTTGAAAAACTTAGGTCTATTTATTTTTTGGGGTACAAGGAAAAATAATCTGGAGGAAATTGTGATTCATACAATAGGGAGAAATTCCTTTCTTAGTTTTCACAGTGGCTTAAATGAAAGAGTGATGATCACCCTACCCTCAGATGGTCATGTGGCCCTCTCTTCCAGATGAAATCAACCTGAGCATTTGAGAGTGGGCATCCTGGCTGAGGCAGCCATGGTGGAAATCAGAGACTCCAGGATTGCCATCACAAGTTCTGAATCCAGGTTAACTACTAGGTGATCTTAGGCTATTGGCTTCTGAGATACTCCATTTTTTTATGTTGGAATTATTATGAAAATTAAACAAGTTTATAAGGATGGAGGGTTTTTTTTCTTGAGTTTACCCAGAAAAATGATTCTCATTAGTTCATTATCTGATTTCAATGATTTAGAAAGTTAATGAACACATGTACAGACTGACCTGTTTAATACTCAAACACCATCAAGACCATCTTTCTCTGAGGTAGCCCTGTATCAAAAAGCAATGGCTGTGCGTCCTTAAAATGATGTCTCCTTTATTTAAAGATATGTGGTCTACCCTCATTTTTCTCTGCCTTTGATAAATCACCTGCATTCATTTAACCTTTTTCCTGAGTTTTCACTCTCCACCCCTTTAATCATTTTCACTGCTCTGTCTTGGACCCCCTCCAATTTCTCTGTACCTTTTGGAAAATTAGAATCCCCAAACTGCACATAACACTCTAATAAGGGCCAAGTCAATGCCAAATATAGCTCATGACACTCTTTCTTGTCACTTGAGTGACAGACAACACTGTTAAGACTTCTCAGTAGCATAACAGTGTTAAAAGACACACATCTACATGGCAGACCCCAAGATCAAACTTCAAGGACGTGATCGGCATGCACTTATGGAAGGAACTTAATGCTGTTATTGATCCTCTCTGGAGAATGAGAAGGTGTGCCCAGAATGTTTAGAGGATACAGCCTAATGTGTCCCATGCATGGACCCAAGGGAGCCATATTCGTTTGGGGTTTGGGAGAAAAGTGCAGTGTTTGGACTTCCAGATTTTCGATAATAATAGAGACAATTCTCCTACCATTAGGCCCCTACCATTTCAGGGTCATCTTGATATAGTTACACTGACTCTAGTTATTTAGCTTGCATGACTACTCTAAGTTTCCTTCTTCCACAGAAAGAAAGCATTTAACTTTCTTAGTTTAAGAGCGGAGGGTTCCACAGGGACTAGTGAGAAATAGGATCTGGAGCAGGAGGCAAATTAGTGCTGATAAGTGTCCTGGTGGGTGTCCTGGAAAGTCTGAAATACTGGAGGCTCATTACATGGGAAGCACTGTGATTCAGTGAGCTATGCAACCGGTGACATAAAGAAGGAAATTAAATCGGGAGTGGCGGGCGGCGGGAGAGATTTTGGTTCAGAAGATTTTACCTGGGTTAGAAGTTTAGGGACATTTTAGTGAAGATAGAAAGTGATGATTTTTCAGGAAGAAGGGGGATTGGGCAGTCCAGCATAGAGGTGCATTATTTGAGTGTGTGGTTCCTTCAGCCTCCTGCTATGGGAAGCGGCTAAGCAGGTGGAAGATCTTGCAGCCAGACACCTGAGCAAGGGCAGAACAGGCACACAGGTGTTCAGTTGGCATCTTGGAGGCCAAGAAGGTTGAGAGCAGGGTCACTCTCCACTAGAACCCAGGAGCGGAAGTGGGAGATGGCAAACCATGCTGCCGATTACTTATTTCTCAACTGGCTCACGGCAGGAACCAGAGCCGTTCCTCTTCCTCTCTGCTTGCCTGGATGAGGCCAGCTCATGCTGAACCAGTTAAACTTTTCCCACAGTTGGGAATGACGGAGAGTGGATTGTTTTGGCTAGAACTAGATGAGGACAGGTGGTGCCACCTGCTACAAGTGATTTCCTTCCAGTTGGCTCTAGAGCCACAATTCTTGGTCTTTTTGCAGTTTGGTGGGGCTGGTGGGGAGGGAAGGGAAGGGGAAGGTGGTGGGTGAGGGAGAGTCTGGATTTGCAGTGAGTCATAATGGGCTTTCACAGGTTGGCAACCCCTTTCAGATACAGCAGCAGATGCATTGGCATTGAGAGATGATTGTATAAGGACATGTTTGAAATACTGATGTTTCAGGATCCCTGTGGTGGCCCTTTCTACTGCAGATGCTTGAGACCTTTCCATACTTCATCAAGGTGACAAAAAGTGCTTGTCATTTCAGAAGGCTGCAGTTCCTTGGAGCCAAGAGTCTTGAGAAGAGGCCATCCGAGAGCCTTGTCCCCCTTTAGCTATTTGCCCTGGTGAAAAGCCCTTTGCCCACCAGACACAAAAGCTGGCCAGGAACTGCCTTTGGGCCTTCATGTAGTTCAACCACAGCAAGCCATTTGGATGATTTTTCTCTGGAGCAGGAAGTGGGGTGTCTAAAACTCACCTCACTAATCACTGAAGGTGGCGCTCTAATTTCTTGCAAGGCTGGTTGTGTCTGAAAGCCCATACCTCCTCGCGGTGGCCTAGTGTTTGAACACAGACGTGCCCAGTGTTGAAAGGGTTCTCTTGTGGGGCTGCTGTGGCTGAGGGCAGCCTGCTGTAGACCAGCTCTCTGAGCTTTCTCTGTTTCTTAGCTGGTGAAGGAGATGGCTTGTTTATAAATATCAGGCAGGAAAAGCAGGTGCAGGTGGCAGGGCCACCGTTGGAGGCACAGAGGAGGTGGGGTGGGCAAAGTGACCACGCACACTTGGTGATTGTTCCGACGGAGCTTGGAGACTCCCTCAGCTTCCAGGGGCTGTTTCTGGCTCTGTAAGGCTGCTGGGGGCCACTCTGGCTGAGATTCTGGGGGCGTCTTGTCTTCTGTTACTCTGGTCTGCTGTATGCACCTAAACCCATTTACAGTTCCAGAGGGCAGGGGCAATGAGACACGCCACGCCCCTTCCTGAGGGACGGCCTCACAATTATCGAGGTCTACGTTGGCCAGACACTAAGCCTCGGCATACATTATCTTTGATCCTCACTCTGTCCCTATGGGATGGGTATTATTTCCACGGTAGCCTGAGCGGGGGGCACAGCAGGTGGGGGTAACTGGGAGATAATAATGTCCCTGGGGTAGGGATGATGACTATATGGGTTAGAAGGGCAGGGAAGAGCAGGAATGCTGCCAGGAGGGGCAAATTAAACAGAAGCAGCCTATGTGTGGAGTGTGGTCTCCAGGCTTTTGAGGGAGAGGCCTCTGGCTGAAGCGGGAATCCAGGCAGATTTTGTTTTTCTGGCTAATTGGATGCTTGTTCACAGTGTCTTCCCACTCACAGAACCAGGCAACAAAGAAGTCTGTGGCGTCCACAGGAGGGAAACAAAGCAAAACGAAGCGCCGACCAGTGCGGTACTATTAATTCAAATTAATGACCCTCACCTACAAATAAAGCTGGTGCCTGGCAGGTCGCTGGCTCTTGGAGAGGTGCAATGAGAACAAACGTGGCTTTGCCGTCTGGCCAGGCAATCGATGCCTCCTGCCTGTCCCTGGCCGCCCCGCACCCACCTCTTACAGACGTTACCTGTCTCCTGTTAATTCTCCCGTGTCACTCTCCACTTCCCCGGTGGGGGTGGGGGGGCGGTCAAGGGTTGGCCTGGAGGGTGGGCTTATTTCATAAGAAAGGCCGATTGAAAGGGCCCAGATGCAAAGTCACACTGCTCTGCGGAGCTGGGAGGACACCCCACTGAGAGACGTGTCTGAAATGGGTGGAGGTCTCTGGGCATCGCTGGCAGGGGCGGGTGCCTGACTGTCATTTAGGGACATTTCTGCCTTGATCTGTCGCTCTTATTTATCTCTGCCAAAATAAAGATGTGTTTGATGATAAAGACTTCTTTTATTCAGTCTCTCAGTTACTCCAGCACGGTAGTTAGAGATGAATACAATGTTGCCCTTAAGCTACAACCTGATCTTCACAGAAACCCTTTGAAGAAGGTAAGTTTAGTTTTACTTTAAGACTGGGGACTCAGGGAAGTTAAGAAATTCTCCAAAAGTCACTCAGCTTTTGTGTAATGTGTCATGTGTAAAAGACAGGGTACAAATCCAAGTCCTCTCATTCCAAAGACTTATTTTAATTTTAATACCTATCTGGTGTTTTCCCCTTTGTTCTCTTCAGCATAAAGGCAGAACATTAAAATAACTAATTTTCAGAAGGGTCACAGAGAGTTAGAATTGGAATCATCCTTGAAAATCCCCCAGTCTCCCTCCCTGACTTTGCAGAGTGAAGCTGGGGCCACAGCAGTAAAGAGGAAGGGATGTCTTGCCCTGCACGTTGCAGTGAGGTGGGGGTGTCAAGGCCATAGGCCCCTTCTCTTTCACCCAGGAGAGATTCTCAACAGGGGAAAAGGCCGGGGCATGTGTATTTCCATGCATGTAGCCACATGCATGAACACAGGCACACAGACCCCAAAGGCAGCCTGTGTTTTTTATGCCACGTATGTCCTGCCCCTCTGCCATGCTACTAAGAGCCGTATTAGATCCTGAAATAGCTTGCCTGCAAGCTGGGATCTTTGTCCCTTGCTCTATCTGGGGGGTCAGGGGGAAGCCTTTCTTTAGAGTAAATGGAAATCCAGAGGATCCCTGCCCCATTCTTGACCCAATCCCTGAGGATTACTTTTTCAGAGAAGTCCAAACCCGGACTTTCTAGATTGCATCCTTGATGACGAGAGGCATTGCTATTTAAATCACATGTTTTCTTTTCTGTGAAGAGGGAATCTCATTCTTCGTAAGCGTTTCTATACATCTAACTGCAAACACAAAGCCCCTGAAAAGTTAGTGGATCTTGGATTTGTCCCATGTTTGTTAATTGCCAGAGACCTTTCTATTTAAACAAGTGCTTCTTTCATTGCAGTCTTTGCACAAACACAGCTTTGGAGAGAGTTTATATTTTTAGGGGAGAGTAAATAGCTCTGCATTGTGCTATACTAGCAACTGTGGATGATGTGGAAACCTGGTTGCCAGGCACAGTGTTTCCTGCTTTAGGAGCTGTACCCAAATGCTTCTCTTTGCTATTTCACTTCATTCATTCATTCATTCATTCATTCAAAAATGTCCATACTGAATACTTTCTGTGCACCTGGCACTGTGCTAATTGCCGAGAATATAGAGGAGAAATAATTTCTAAACAATTTCCCCAAGAACTTCACAGCCTAGTGAGGAACAAAGGCCATCACACAGACGTTATACAGAAAACAACCATTTGAACGGTACAAAGTAAAGAAAAGGGACTTCCAACCTCTTCTAGGGGTGTGGAGAAAGGAGTTATAGAAAGCTTCCTGAAAGAGGAAGTTAAGTTATAACTTAAAACGAGGAACAGAAATTAGCAATATGGAGAAGTGAGGGATGGTCAGTGCAATTTAAGTCGAGGGAGTAGTGTTTTAGAAAAGGTTCATGACCGGCACGGTGGCTCACACATGTAATCCCAGCACTTTGGGAGGGTGAGGTGGGAGGATCATGAGGTCAAGAGATCGAGACCATCCTGGCCAAGATGGTGAAACCTCATCTCTACTAAAAAAAAAAAAAAAATACAAAAATTAGCTGGGCGTAGTGGTGGGCGCCTGTAGTCCCAGCTACTTGGGAGGCTGAGGCAGGAGAATCGCTTGAACCTGGGAGGCAGAGGTTGCAGTGAGCCGAGATTGCGCCACTGCATTCCAGCCTGGCGTTAGAGCGAGACTCCGTCTCAAAAAAAAAAAGAAAAAAAGAAAAAAAAAAGGTTCATGAAAGAGACTGTTGAAATGCAAGCAGTGGTATTTGATCACCTGGGATCTGTGCAGCAAACGGGAGAGGTAAGAGGACAGACCACAGCCAGGAAGGTAGGGACTAAACCCTGAGCTTCCTAGCTTAGAATGCCATGCTAAGGCAGAAAGTTGAAAATCATCCAAAGGCAATGGGGTGCCGTGGAAAGATTTTAAGCTGGAGGATACCTTAATCTATTTACATTTTAGAAAAATCATTATTAACAGGAGCATGAGGGATGCCTTGGAAGAAGGGAAGGCCATTGCGGAAGGTTTGATGAGATGGTGGCTGAGCAAGTGGGGAAGAGAAGGCTAGTTTCAGATACACCAAGGAAGCAGAACCAACATGACCATAAGATGGGTTATATGCAGAACAGGAGGGAGAAGAGAAAATGCTTTCTGGATCACTGGGATGATGAGCTCACAAGGACTGAGAGGCTGAGGAATGAAGAGTGAGTTAGGTTCACGGAAGCTGAGACTCCCAGACATAAACCAAGTGGAGATGTCCAGGAAACTGATTATACGGATCTGGAGCTCAGCATGGAGATCTTCTAAAGATTTGGACCTGGACATCAGGTGAGCTATTGTAGGGAGAGCACATTTGGTGGGGCAATCCTGGAGCACATAGATTTTAATGGATGGGCAGGATGAAGAAGAGCTCATGGGGCGCACTGGATTCCAGCCACTAGAGACCAGGGGAAACCAGGGCAGAGAAGTCAGAGGAGGGTAAAATTTCAAAGATGGAGTTGCTAATAGTATGAAATGCTGCACAACGATTACAAAAGATAGATGAAAAATATCCATTGAATTAAAAAATGGTAGAGACTACAGTTGTCTTTAGGAAGGGGGAAAATGGAGTAACTTCTCTCAGAAAGCCAGGTTGTGAAGCACAGGATAGAAATGAATCAGTAGCTAGACAGGCAAGTGAGATTGAGAAGCTGATCACCTCCACACCACATAGTTTAGTTGCTGCATTTGTGGTGTCAAGTCTTGGGGAAGAGGATGGTCGTAAAAACTGTAAGTCATGAAGTAACCAAACAGCAGGATGATTGGTTTGGGAAGGAAGTTACTCCAAGGAGATCAAGAGAAAATGGCAAAGCTGGAACTACTCATTGGAAATAGTTTCCTGATTCATATATCAGGAAGAGTTTCTGGTTATGAAATGCATTTCTTACAGTGTCGTGATTAAGAACGTGGGCTCTAGAATCAAATTGCTTTGGTTCAAATTTTAGTTCTGCCATTTACCAACTGTGTGAGCTTAGGAGCATTGCTTAACTTCTCCATGCTTTAGGTCGTTTGCTTGTTAAGTGAGAATGGTGATAGGACCTCCCTTGTAGGATCACTATCACCATGACAAATAAATGTATTTTAAACACTACATATTTTCTGAGACACAGTAATCATTCCATAAATATCAGCTACATTCTCCTTATAATATTTTGCATCTACATAGTGCTTTTAATCATATGTAATGTTTGCAGCTTCTGCACACGTTTATTAACATGACAGAACACGGAAAGAGAACTAACTGTGAAAACAGCATGGTGTTACATCTATATGGTTCTTCCACGATTTAAACCAAATCATGGGAAGACTGAGACCCAGAGATTTAAGCAACTTTTCTAAAGTTATACAGCTAGTAGGCAGAGACATAACATCCCTATATTTTCTGATTTTATGTTTGGTGTTCTTCCTCTTACTGATTATTATAGAACTTCAGATTTCAGGAGGACTTTTGGTTAGTGATTGGAACAAGAGGGACTTGTTATATTATCCCCACCAAAATGTTATTTTTATTAGTATTTTCCTCAGTGGACATTTTGGTTAATATATCTTTTTATACTTTTACTTTCAACATATCAGCACTTTTTTTTAAATGTATGTTGTATATTTTGCATTTTCTTGTATGGTACCTGGCCCATAGCAAGTTTCATGCACGTCCGTGTGAAGAGACCACCAAACAGGCTTTGTGTGAGCAATAAAGCTTTTAATCACCTGGGTGCAGGTGGGCTGAGTCCGAAAAGAGAGTCAGTGAAGGGAGATAGGGGTGGGGCTGTTTTATAAGATTTGGGTAGGTAAAGGAAAATTACAGTCAAAGGGGGGTTGTTCTCTGGCGGGCAGGAGTGGGGGGTCACAACGTGCTCAGTAGGGGAGCTTTTGAGCCAGGAGAAGGAATTTCACAAGATAATGTCATCAGTTAAGGCAGGAACAGGTCATTTTCATTTCTTTTATGGTAGAATGTCATCAGTTAAGGCAGGAACTGGCCATCTGGATGTGTACGTGCAGGTCACAGGGGATATGATAGCTTAGCTTGGGCTCAGAGGCCTGACATTCCTGTCTTCTTATATTAATAAGAAAAATAAAATGAAATAGTGGTAAAGTGTTGGGATGGTGAAAATTTTGGGGGATGGTATGGAGAGATAATGGGCGATGTTTCTCAGGGCTGCTTCAAGCGGGATTAGGGGTGGCGTGGGAACCTAGAGTGGGAGAGATTAAGTTGAAGGAAGATTTTGTGGTAAGGAGTGGTATTGTGGGACTGTTAGAAGAAAGATTTGTCATTTAGAATTATTGGTGATGGCCTGGATACGGTTTTGGATGAATTGAAAAACTAAACGGAATAAGAGAAGGAGAAAAACAGGTATTAAAGGTCTAAGAATTGGGATGACTCAGGATATCTGATTAGAGAGTGCCTAAGGAGGTTCAGCATAGTCCTGCCGGCAGAGATTATTTATTTACTTCAAGAGTTAAGAGTGGCAGTTTGGGGATAGCACCAGGAGGTATCAGCTGTGATGGCTTGGAGAAGCAGTGTAAACCGGCAGTGTAAACTAGAGCAGGGCATGTCTGAGTAGTTGAGAACGGTGAATAGGAGTATGACTAGATAGAAGATAGTAGGGATGACAAGTTTTTTGGGGCACAGTCCAAGTCGGTCTGGTGTCTGGAATGAGACTGGGGCCTGATAAAAAGGAGCATCCAAACAGGAGCTCAAATGGGCTGTACCCTGTAGCATTCCGAGGACAGGCCTGAATTCTGAGAAGGGAAAGTGGTAAAAGTATTGTCCAGTCCTTTTTAAATTGGTGGCTGAGCTTGGTGAAGTGTGTTTTTAAAAGACTATTAGTCCGTTCTACTTTTCCTGAAGACTGAGAACCGTAAGGGATATAAAGGTTTCACTGAATACCAAGAGCCTGAAAAAATGCTTGGCTGATTTGACTAATAAAGGCTGGTCTGTTATCAGACTGTATAGAGGTTGGAAGGCTGAACTGAGGAATTATGTCTGACGGAAGGGAAGAAATGACTGCGGTGGCCTTCTCAGATCCTGTAGGAAAGGCCTCTACCTATCCACTGAAAGTGTCTACCTAGACTAAGAGGTATGTTAGTTATCTGACTCAGGGCATGTTGAGTAAAGCTAATTTGCCAGTCCTGGGTGGGGGCAAATCCTTGAGCTTGATGTGTAGGGAAGGGAAGGGAATGGGCCTGAATAATCCTTGAGAAGTAGTAGAATAGCATATGGAACACAGAGAAGTTATTTCCTTGAGGATAGATTTCCACGATGGAAAGGAAATGAGAGGTTTTAAGAGGCGGGCTAGTGGCTTGTACTGTAGCATAGCCTGCATTTGCTGGTGTGTGGCGATTAGGCCTGGTGGAACTGCCATCAATAAACTAAGTGTGTTCAGCGTGAGGAACATGAAAGAATATGGGGAAATGGAGTGAATGTCAGGTGGACCAGAGAGTTACAGTCATGGGGGTCAGGTGTGGTATCGGGGATAATGTGGGAGGCCTGATTGAAGTCTGGGCCAGGAACAATGTTAATTGTGGGAGACTTAACAAAGAGCGAGTACAGCTGAAGGAGGCAGGAAGCAGAAAGTATATGTGTCAGGTGTGAGGAAGAAAATAGATTCTGGAAGTTATGAGAACTGTAGGGAGTGAGTTGAGCATAGTTTGTGATTTTAAGGGCCTCTAAAAGTATTAGGGCAGTGGCAGCCACCACACACAGACTTGAGGGCTAGGCAAAACAGTAAGGTCAAATTGTTTGGATAAAAAGGCTACAGGGTGCGGTCCTGGTCTTTGTGTAAGAATTCTGACTGCACAGCCCTGCACTTCCGCTGTGTGTAATGAAAAGGGTTGGGATGAGTCAGGGAGATCTAAGGTGGGGGCAGTCTCTAAAGCTGTCTTCAAGGAATGGAAAGAGGAGTGGGGAAAGGATTTAGGATCTTTGGGGTCAGCTAGGTTTCCTTTTGTGAGTTTATAGAATGGTTTTGTTAGGATGGCAAAACCAGATATCTAAAGTCGAAAGTATCTAACCATGCCTAGGAAGGAAAGGAGTTGTTGTTTTGTAGAAGGGATTGAGGTTTGGGAGATTAGTCGGACATGATCAGCAGGGAGAGCACGTGCGTTTTTATGAGAATTATGCCGAGATAGGTAACAGATGAGGATGAAATTTGGGCTTGACTGAAGTAATGGGGGCTATCTGTGAAGCCTTGTGGCAGTACAGCCTAGGTAATTTGCTAAGCCTGATGGGTGTGAGGGTCAGTCTAAGTGAAAGTGAAGAGAGGCTGGGATGAAGGGTGCAAAGGAATAGTAAAGAAAGCATGTTTGAGATCCAGAACAGAATAATGGGTTGTAGAGGCAGGTATTGAGGATAGGAGAGTATATGGGTTTGGCACCACGGGGTGGATAGGCAAAACAATTTGGTTGATAAGGCACAGATCCTGAAATAACCTGTAAAGCTTCTCCGGTTTTAGGACAGGTAAAATGGGGGAATTGTAAGGAGAGTTTATAGGCTTTAAAAGGCCATGCTGTAGCAGGCGAGTGATAACAGGCTTTAATCTTTTTAAAGCGTGCTGTGGGATGGGATATTGGTGTTGAGTGGGGTAAGGGTGATTAGGTTTTAATGAGATGGTAAGGGGTGAATGATCGGTCGCCAAGGAGGGAGTAGAGGTATCTTATACTTGTGGGTTAAGGTGGGGGGATACAAGAGGAGGACGCAAAGGAGGCTTTGGTTTGGGAAGAAGGGCGGCAATGAGATGTGGCTGTAGTCCAGGAATAGTCAGGGAAGCAGATAATTTAGTTAAAGTGTCTCAGCCTAATAAGGGAACTGGGCAGGTGGGGTAAATTAAAAGGAGTGCTTAAAAGAGTATTGTCTAAGTTGGCACCAGAGTTGGGGAGTTTTAAGAGGTTTAGAAGCCTGGCCGTCAATACCCACAACAGTTATGGAGGCAAGGGAAACAGGCCCTTGAAAAGAAGGTAATGTGGAGTGTGTAGCCTCCGTATTGATTAAGAAGGGGACGGACTTCCCTCCACTGTGAGAGTTACTCGAAGCTCGGCGTCCGTGATGGTCTAGGGGGCTTCCGAGGCGATCGGGCAGCGTCAGTCTTCAGCTGCTAAGCTGAGAAGATCTGGGAAGGAGTCAGTCAGAGAGCCTTGGGCCAGAGTTCCAGGGGCTCTGGGAGTGGCTGCCAGGTGAGTTGAACAGTCCAATTTTCAGTGGGGTCCCGCACAGATGGGACGTGGCTTAGGAGGAATCCCGGGCTGTGGGCATTCGTTGGCCTGGTGGCCAGATTTCTGGCACTTGGTAGCAAGCTCTGGGGGGAGGCAGGCCTGGAGGAACGCCTGGCCACTGCGGTTTAGGCGTTTGGAATTTCTTGTGTGCTGGAGATGTGGCTGGGGTTTGTCTCACAGTGGAGGCGAATAATTGCAACTCAGAAATATGTTGCTACTTGGCTGCCTCTACTGTATTATCGTACACCTTGAAGGCGAGGTTAATTAAATCCTGTTGTGGGGTTTGAGGGCTGGAATTTAATTTTTGGAGTTTTAATGTCGGGAGCAGATTGGGTAATAAAATGTATATTGAGAATAAGATGGCCTTTTGACCTTTTAGGGTCTAGGGCTGTAAAGCGTCTCAGGGTTGCTGCCGAACGAGCCATGAACTGGACTGGGTTTTTATATTTGATGAAAAAGAGCCTAAACGCTCTCTGATTTGGGATAAAGAAAAAGGAGCATTAACCTTGACTACACCTTTAGCTCCAGCCACCTTTTTAAAAGTAAATTGCTGGGCAGGTGGGGGAGGGCTAGTCACGGAACAAAACTGTAAGCGGGACCAGGTGTGAGGAGGGGAGGCGATGAAAAGATTACAGGGTGGAGGAGCAGAGGCTGAGGAAGAATTGGGACCTAGCTCGGCCTGGCCAGGAGAGGGAGAGGTCAGATGGGTCTGTAGAAAAGGAAGATTAGAAAGACTCAGCGATGCTTGGGGTTGGGACTGAGGGGACAGGCGGGAGGGAAAGAAGGAGGATCTGGGACGAGTCACATTGGGAACAGAGACTAGGGAGGGACCAATGTGTAAAAGAATGCCTGGACATCAGGCACCTCAGACTGTTTGCCCATTTTATGACAAGAATTACTTAGATCTTGTAGGATGGAAAAATTGAAAGTGCCGTTTTTCTGGCTATTTGGAACCGCTGTCGAGTTTATATTGGGGTCAAGCGGCCTTGCAGAAGTAAATAAGGCATTTAGGTTTTAGGTCAGGTGTGAGCTGAAGAGGTTTTAGGTTTTTAAGAATACAGGCTAAGGGAGAAGAAGGGGGAATGGAGGGCGGAAGCTTGCCCGTAGTGAAGGAGGCAAGCCCAGAGAAAAGAGAGAGTAGAGACATGGAGAGAAGGGGTCGAGGGGTTCTTGCCCCCTAGAAAAGTGGGAAAGGGGTCGGGGCACGGAAATAAGGGGTTGGGGCACAGAGATAAGAGGTCGGGGTGCGGAAATAAGGGGTCGGGGTGCAGAAATAAGGGATCTGGGGGGGTCCTTGCCCCCCCAAAAAGTAGAGACGGGGTAGAGACAGGGAGAGAAGAGGGAGAGACAGGGAGAGAAGGGGTAGAGACAGGGAGAGAAGGGGTAGAGACAGGAAGAGAAGGGGTAGAGACAGGAAGAGAAGGGGTCGGGGTTTTTGCCCTTCCCCCAGAAAAGTGGGACTTCTGCTAAGGGTGAAGGACCAAGGCAGGCATCCCTGCGTGGTCAGACACCTCTGAAACGTGGGTGAATAATCAGGCATCGCTGCAATGATTAGACACCAAGGGAAGGCTGCCTTCCTGAGTCCGTGACCAGCGCCAGAGTTTTGGGTCCACGGATAAAACGTGTCTCCTTTGTCTCTACCAGAGAATGAAAGGAATTGAAATTAAGAGAAGGGAGAGATTGAAGGATGGTGCCAAGATTGAAAGGAGAAAGTGTTTGAGGGATGGTGAGAGAGGTTGGAGAAGAGAATAAGAAGAGGCCGCTTACCCGATTTAAAATTGGTGAGATGTTCCTTGGGCTGGTCGGTCTGAGGACCTGAGGTCATAGGTGGATCTTTTTCACGGAGCAAAGAGCAGGAGGACAGGGGATTGATCTCCCAAGGGAGGTCCCCCGATCCGAGTCACGGCACCAAATTTCATGCACGTCCATGTGAAGAGACCACCAAACAGGCTTTGTGTGAACAATAAAGCTTTTAATCACCTGGGTGCAGGCGGGCTGAGTCCGAAAAGAGAGTCAGCAAAGGGAGATAGGAGTGGGGATGTTTTATAAGATTTGGGTAGGTAAAGGAAAATTACAGTCAAAGGGGGTTTGTTCTCTCTAGTGGGCAGGAGTGGGGGTCACAAGGTGCTCAGTAGGGGAGCTTTTGAGCCAGGATGAGCCAGGAGAAGGAATTTCACAAGATAATGTCATCAGTTAAGGCAAGAACAGGCCATTTTCATTTCTTTTGTGGTGGAATGTCATCAGTTAAGGCAGGAACTGGCCATCTGGATGTGTACGTGCAGGTCACAGGGGATATGATGGCTTAGCTTGGGCCAGAGGCCTGATAGCAAGCACTTCTCTTTCTCCTTTCATTGAACTTCCTTCCCTTTCTTCTTTGCTCTTTTTCCCCTTCTCTTCCTTTCTTATTTTCTTGGTCTCATTTCCTTAAGATAATGATCCTCAAACATAGTATTCTTTAGCATTTCTTGAGGATCTTGTTAAAAAGAAGAGCCCCGGGTTCTACTTGAGAGATTGTGATTAATTAGGTCTAGGGTCAGAACAAGAAGGAGCATGTATTATAAAAATCTCCTTTCCACTTTGGTAGGCCGAGGTGGGTAGATCACAAGGTCAAGAGTTTGAGACCAGCCTGGCCAAGACGGTGAAATCCTGTCTCTACTGAAAATGCAAAAATTAGCCAGGCAGGGTGGTGGGCGCCTGTAATCTCAGTTACTCAGGAGGCTGAGGCAGGAGAATCACTTGAACCCAGGAGGCGGATGTTGCAGTGAGCTGAGATTATGCCATTGTACTCCAGCCTGGTGACAGAGACTCCGTCTAAAAAAAAAAAAAAAAAATTCTCCATTCATTGTGTTACTGGTGGACCTTCTCTTGAAAATAGGTTTTCCTCAGTGTTTAGGTTAAATCAATGGAAAGAATTGCAGTTGCTGAATAAGTATATTTTCATTTTGGGGAAAAGGACATAAAGCCACAGTGTTGGTAGGTTCTGGCCCTTCATGGGATTTGGAATTTGGAGAGAGATTTGCTAGTTTTACTATCCCATGTGGAAAGCAGCTGATCCAAGAATGGGATAGCAAAGGGGAGGTGTCTTCTGCTGGCATTGCTGGAAATACACTTGGCTCTGATGGAGAGAAATGGGCTGCACTCTCGTTTCAAATAGGCCGCTGAAATAACTCTGGTTAGGGATGAGTTTAATGAGTCCTGTCAATCTATTTATTCTTCCATTCAATAAGTATCTATTGAGACAAGCATTATGACAGGGAATAAGAATATGATCATAAGCAAAACCTAAGCCTATTTCCAAGGGAATCACAGTTTAGTGGAAGCACGTAGGGGCTGGGGGAGGAAGTATGGTGAAGTGGAAGAGACAGGAATAAAGATGGGTAAACAAAAGGTTACAGACCGGTGAGGCTACAATTTCCCTGAAAGTTCCTTGGGAGGCTTCAAAGAGAAGTTGAAATTGATGCTGGCTCTTGATGGCTAAGTAGAATTTTCCCCAAAGTGGAAGAATTTATTGCAGCCGATGAAATAGCTTGGTGTACAGTTATATTAGTATAAAATAGCATGATTGTCACTCATCATGGGGTTCAGTGAATAATTTTCAGAATCCAAAACTAATACTCCTTAAATCACCTTTCTGGTCTCTCTTTCAAGGCTCTGCAGCATCGGTGGTGAATTATCTGTTTCTCCGGCCAGCATTGCTCCTCCTCAGGCCGCGGTGGCCTCTGGTTCCTTCCTTCCTGAGTGGTCTGTGGTTTGCTTGTCTCGCTGCATTTCCATGCCCTCTCCAGCTCCTTGCCATCAGTGCTCCTTCCTCACTGTCTCCTTCAATCGGCCTCTCTACTTACTGTATTTGACTGCACCCACCTTTCTGTTAGTCTCTCTTCATCCTCTTCCAGCTGTGCCAAAACAGCCAAGTCATCTCAGATATTGACTTATTATTTTCTCAGAGAGTAAAGTTATTAACTTCTTTCAAGAGCGTTGGTCTCTGAAGACGATGAAGGGGAGGTTGCCGAGGGCAGGGACCTAATGGGAGATCTTGACTGATGGTGAAATTTCAGGGTGATGATAATGAGGACAATGATACTATCAAAACCTGAGATTTAAGGAATCCCTTGCAAAGGTATATGGGAGTGTGTTAAGGAGCATCTCTTCTACTGTCGCATGCTGAGCAGCAGGTTTGCAAATAGGGCTGCAGTTGTTTATCTGGAAGGTCTCTCAGTTTCAAGAAGATTGGGGCTTAGAATGCCCGATAAATCTCCTGCCAAGTCAGCAAATGATGAAGTCTGTCAGACAGTGTGACTCACCAATAATTCAGATCTCTATCCATCGCCTCTTCACCGCACTTACTTTTGGTTTCCATTTCCATCCATTTTCACGAGTCTCATATGTTTTGTTCTAACCTTCCCAATGGATACACAAGACGAAAAAACAGCCAGCCTATATTTGGGGACCAGAGTAAATCAGACAGAAAAAGATGGTGGAGTCTGGCAAAGTCTCCTTTCTAGAAGAACTACCAAATGTTACTGAGCTGTCTAATTTCCCTTTCAAAAAGGAGAAGAGATGCTTCAGGCAGTAGGCAGGAAGCCGGGTTCCCATGGATGGGTGGGTGCAATGAAAGAAGGGAGAGGACAGGAGTGTCTATTTAGTGTCCCTGCTTTTAAGCAGCGCATCAGTCAAATCACACCAGGAAGGTTCAGGTTCTTTTTTTATTTAAATGCTGGAAAAAGACACAGTTTCTGTAATACATTATGAAAAAATTATTTTAAAACCTTATAACTTTTGTATTAAGAAATCCATAATCAAAATTAACAAATATTTACTGAGCCTTAACTGTCATTCATCGATTACTTCTTATGTCCCAGGAGCTGTTCTCAGAGCTTGACATACAAGATCCTATTAGAGCCAAACAGCGATTACATTAAGTGTTACTAGATTTATTGTACAGATAAGAAACTGAGGCATAGAGAAATCACTTCTTGAAGGTCACATGGGCAGTCAGTGGCAAAGCCCTGGTTTCTTTGACTTGAAATTGTGTGCTCCTGGATGCCGCTCTCCACTGTGTACAGCACAAGACACGAGGATGCGCTTAGAAGTCTCACAGTCTCTATTTTCCATACACACATCTTGTTATAGATTCTAAATTCTTCACACTTCATTTAAACCTGCTGACTCTCTTTTACTCTTAGAAAAGAGAAAAAGAATAAAAAATTGTTAATCTTAATCATAAATATAAACAGTTACTAAGTCACTTTTTAAGACTTATTTTGATGGTTAAAGGAATCCTGTAACCCATCTTTCGGTGCATTATCAATTATTATTGTTGTTCTCTGTGTCTTGAACCTCTTACTGGCATTTCTTATATGGTGTATTTCTAAGTGAATATATTCTTTTTTATAGAGAATTGGCGTTATGTCCTATGAGAGAAAAGAGTCCACCGTTGTTACAGATCAATCTGTTCTCATACTGGCCTCATTTCTCTCACCTCCCACCAAAACCCTCAACCCTAACTCTGAGAGCAAATAGCTAACTGTGATCTCTAAAATATTATTAATGAGAACTCAGACTTGTGAGTTCGTGGGCACTTGGAAGCTGTGGCCTTCAACATCTCCGCTTTTCCCTACAGCTCTACCCCTTGCCATCTTCCCGTTGCACACAGTCCATCAGAGCTGCTGCCTGTGTGCCCTGCTGTCTTTTAGCCAGGCCAAGGTGTATGAATAAACTAGGCTTATCCTAGATAATTTGAATTTGAATCTTAAGGTAAGTGAAAAAGAGATTTAAACGGCTTGTGTTTTTCTATTTGACCATCCTATTTCTGTCACATAAGCGTGCCTACATTGTTGCTTCTTAGATATCTAGAGCTGTCTTGGTTTTTGCATATTTCCAACCTGACTTGTACTTGACTTTCTATGCCAGGATTCCTGTTTGCTTAAATTGGCTAGAGGTGGGTTCTCTTGCTTGCAACCAAATAACCTCAACTAACTCTCTTCCTGGTTACCTCCCTCTGTTCATTTGTTCACTCAGTAAATACTGAAAATCTACTGTGTTCCAGGTATTTGGGTAGAGACTGACACTATAGGTGTAACCCTGGCAAATAACATCACTGCTCTCAAAAGACTTACCACTGTGGGAAAATCAGAGAAATAGGCAGTTACAGTTTGTTATAATAAGGATCCTATTGCACTTTATGGAAGGTGCACCCACCTAAGACTTCCAGAAAAGTCAATCAGAGAAAGCTTCCTGGAAGAAGTAAAATGTATACTCAAAGTGGAAAGACAAGAGTTTGCCAGGTGAAGTGGTGGGGAAAGAATGTTCTCAGATAAGAGAATGTGGAGGATCTATGGAGAGCTGGAGGGAAGAGAGAGCAGATGCATTTGGAGAATTAAAAGCAATTTGACCTGGCTAGAGCATAGAACACCATGGGAATGGGGATGAATTAGCTTGAAGATATAAAGCAGATAAAAACAGATTATGAAGGACTTTATAGGTCCTCCTAAGGAATTTCTACCTAAATAGAGTCAATGGGAAGCCACTGAAGAATTTTAAACGTTGAAGTGAACTACAGTTTTGTGTTTTTGAATGACATTCCTGACTACAGGATAGAAAATGTCTTGGAGGAGGGCAGATTGGCCCTCGAGAGGCCTGTGGCAGAAACCTAGGCCAGAAACCTAGGCAATGGCTGAAGCCAGAGTTGCAACAACAGGGATGGAGAGCAGAAGACTACAGAGGAAGTAAAATCTGGATTGCAGATGGCATCATGGTCTTTTGGACAAGGGATTGACGCCGAGTGAGGGCAGAGCAGAGGATGAGGAACGAGTATGTACTGTGAGCAAGCAGGAGGAAGGTCGGGCTACGCATGAGACCTGAAGCACAGGGACATGACCAGATTTGGGGTGAAATAATGAATCTGTTGTCTCAAAGTTGGCCTTTGGCCTGTGCCCTCTAATTTGAAAGTATTAGAGAGTATCAGCAAGATAAGCAAAGTGCGTATGTGTGAATGTGTGGGTAGTGGGAATTAATTTCTTTGTTCTGCTTGAAGAACCGCAGAGAATGAATGAAACTTGTGAAAAACAAGGTGAGGGTCTGCTTTGTCTGACGATCCTACACAAAATGTGGAATGATGAGGGTCCTGGGTGAAGCTTTGCTGTTTGGAGTTGGTGTCCTTTGGGAGAGAAATCGTTCTTGGCCACGACAGAGCTGGTTGTGCATTCCATTAGCAGCAAGAGCCCATGGCATGTACACTTCCAGGCTGTTTGTCTCATTGAGAGCTGGGTGTGTGGGAGTGTTTACACCGGGGCTATTTCAGCCCAGGCCGGTGGATAATGAATGAGTTTGTTTTTGAGCTGGTGAGTTGGAGCTGACACAATGCCGGCAGGTGCCTTTGTCTCAATCCCCTCCATCCATCTTTATCGGATTTGCCAGACTCTCCCTCACTCTTTTTCCTTTCTTTACTTTACATTGAAGGCAGCTGGGAATGGATCTGCAGGACGACTCTCCCAGGACAATAATAATGGTGGGAACGTCCTCTGTGTGTTCATGCCTTTTCTGATAATTGTTGTCCACCCCCAACCTGTCTTCTACCTTCATCTGTTATGTCTCGAGTAGACCAAGGAGAATTACATTCCAAAGAAATAGTTACCAGACATTTCCCAGGATGATTTTTTCCCAGTAATGAACTTAATTGATCTTTCACTTTCTCTATCTTTCTTTTTGTCTGTTTCTTCATGGGGGCTGAAGGGGAATGTTAGGGATTTTAGCCATAGTCTCATGTGGACTCATTGTCTCATAGCAAGTATGTTGTTTCCTCTTCTGTCTGAAAACCTCCAATTAACCTCTAGACCCAACCTTAATGCCATCTTCTGGGACACCTCAACCCCTCCCACTTTGCTCCTCCTGGTCTTCTCCAGCGACAGTAACCAGCATATTCAGTTGCCCAAGCTGGAAGCCTGGCTTTGACTCCCTCCTATTCTTCATCTCCCACATTTCATCAATGATCAGATTCTGCAACAATAATCTCTTAATATCCCTTACTACCTTTGCAGCTATACCCCCCATAGCATTTTTTTTTTCAGGCCACTATCATTTTTGGTCAAAATTTTAATTGTAGAATTAGGATCTTAAAGATTCAGACAGATTTTTCTAGAGTTCATATACATTTTTTTTTTTTCATCTGAACGATTCTAACAACATCCTAATGGAAATCCCTGCCTTCCATTGTGTCCTGTTTGCACTTTCCTCGTCCATGTTTAGAGGATATAAAGAAAAGCCTGACCATTTTATTCCCTTGTTTAAAAATTTTCAGTGGGTTTCCACTGTTCTTAAGACTGGACAAACTACTAAGCATCTTATGGCTAAAGTCAGGCTTACAGTTAGAGCTCCCTTTTCCTTGAAAGTCTCTTACTATCATTTCCCTTAAAGATTTGTGCTCCAGATTAAATATGTTAACATTTAACTATGTACTTCCTTCTTCCTAGGATGGCTATGCCCTTCCTCCTTTCTCCTTTACTGTCACCTGGATACATTCTACTCACTGTTCATTTCAACTTTCATGTCATATCCCCTGGAAATCTTTTCCTGACCTCCTCCTAGCCTGGGCCACATGCCCGCCCATGTGCTCTAAAAATTACCCATATCACTCATGTCACCATTCATTACAATGTGTTGGAAATACCTCTTTGCATATTGCACTAGACAGTAAGCTTTTTTTAAGGGCAGGATTGCATCTTATTCATGATTAGTTTATTCTTAGTGCTTATTCTGGTATATCAGGTGCTTAATTATTAGAAGGCCACAGGAAGTATTATTTATTATTTCCTCTGGATTCTCTGCTAGGCACCTTGTTTATTTATTTATAAAGGCATTAACAATGTTGCTTTGTACTTTTCGGTTATGTGTTCATGTCTCCCACTCGGTGGTGTGTTCCTCATTGGCTGGGACTGTATTGTACTTGTCTCTGTATCCTGTATGGGACTTAATACAGTCTCTAGACCATAGTAGGCACCCACTACATGCTGGTTCTTGCTAGACATTGAAGGTGCCGTGATGAACAAATCCTTATGCTCTCAATGTTGATATAGTTTAAGTTCCTGTCATTAATCAGCTATGTGATCTGAAAAAACAGCATTCTCACCTATACAATGAACAATTCCTCCATGATTTTTTAAGCTTAAGACTCCTTTTTTCCAGAACCAGCATTCTAGAATTCTGACACTTGATCCAGTTTGCATGCTGCTCATGCTGAGATGGGAATGGCATTAAAGATGTTGGAAGGTGTTGTTCCTTTTAAAAGCCTTCTCTGTGTTGCAGCTCATGCTCAATTTGTATAGCTGAGACTGGTTTGTGGGTGTGGGGCCCAAGATTATGTTCTGTTCTGTTGTTTGCAGGAAGCCCCTCTTAAAATCCCTAGGTCCTCATGCAACCCCCGTCATCTCTAGATCCAGGCGGCCTCAGGCAGCAGATCTGGAAATCCTTGGGAGATTACCATGGAATGCAAACACTCAGCGCCACCCTGTGCTAAGAGCCAGAGGTGAGATGGAATGGGAGTTCCTGCTGTTGTGAAGGCCTGGCAGCAGTTCTGGCAAGTTTTAGGGAGAAGCTGAGACTCTTGATTCCTTTTCTTGTCCTAGTGTGGATGCTAAGTTTGGGAAGACAAAACAGATTATATATGCATAGTCTTTCTCAATCCTGCCAAGCCAGGATGATGTGGAGAAGATCATCTGGGCGCCTCTTGGCAGAAGACGATCATTTCCCAAGATCCTGATGAACGTCTCTGAGAAAAAGGGGGCTTTCCCTCCCGAACAGACACCCAGTAGCTGCCCGCTTCCATCTTCTATGAACACCGAGGGCACACAAGGGTATGATTAAGCTACACCCTACCTCTCCCCTTCTCAAGAGATGAACAGGGCATTCATGCCGCCTGGAGCTCCCATTGTGTCCCCTATTCCTGGGAGCGCCTAGTGGCTGAGTGTCAACTGCTCACAGTTACCTCCTCGGCTCCCCAAAACCCATCTCCTCACAGGAACCTGGCTGGGAGGCCAAATTCTGCAAATCCATTTGGGGAAATAAAAGCCTTTTAACCTAATTTCTTCCTCCGAATTATTTATGTACCTGATCAAAAAAGTACTCTTTTACCCTTGCAGTGTCTTCTAAATGATGTCAGATGTTACAGATGTCACCAGCGGCAGGATTCTCGCGTTGCAGGCTGCTTAATGCTTTGGAAATGATGTAAGGCCGAGAGCTGAGTGAAGTGCAGTGGTGGGGAAAGCTTATTTCCAGGGTCCAGCATTCCCAACCCATCTGCATTAGAGAGACCCGTGAATTATGGCAGCTGAGCAGGCCTCAGAATGATGGTTCCCGCAATTGCTGAAGACAGACCTAGGAAGCTCCATTTACCAAAGTGCCCTCCAGTGGCGTCTTTCCTAGCAGGTGCTAAATGTGTATAATGGGGAAGTCCTGGAAGATTTTCTCTCTTTTCTGATTTGGGTTAGGGAGGGGCGTCTGTGCTGAGGTGCATAATCCCTAATGATTTGGGTCAGATTTAGTGCCATCGTTATCTCATTACCTGAGGGTTCCCCAGCCTGGCATGACTGCTGGAGAGTGAAGAACAATGGTACCCCAAAGATTAGGATGTTCTTATCTACAAAGTGGGGACAATGGGAGCTATTTTTCACAGTTTTTCCTCAGTTACTTTGTGAATCCTCAGATGTGAAACGGAAGGCAGTTGGCTACCTCAGAGTTTTCACGTCATTCTGTTTATTTCCATCATAGCATTTAACATTCTGTGAAATTATCTTGTTTATTTTTTTGTTTGTTGTTTGTTGTTGCCTTTCTTGCCCTAACACCTATTGAAATGTAAGACCTACAGTCAGGGAGTTCTATATTTCCAGATTCTGACTATATTAGATTAGACTGTAGCAGACCAGTGATCTCTTTGAGAACAACTAGACATTTCAAGTAAAAAACTCGATTCGAAGACTGAGGCATTGAGGACTAGAGGTCCAAAATACCCTCAAAGGGGAATCCTCAGGGGTGTAATGTGATATTCCACAGATCTTTTCTGGGAGATGAGGTAGTGTTTTCTGATTCTGAACTTAAAACAAGGGACTGAGAATTCAGACAGGGTTTCAGGCAGAGGACCACTGCTAAAATGCCCAGAAATGAGAAGAACTTTTGGCAATCTTGTAGGAACTAGAGAGACAAAAGTTAGAGATTTGAGGGGCTAGGATCCTGGTCAGAAGGGTAGGCTGGAGAATTGAGCCAAAATTTGCGCAGTGTTTGCTCAAGACATCTGCCAAAGTCTGAGATTGCAGAGACAGGAAGCTAAGAACCTTAGCATAAAGTCTTTGAAAAACAATGCACAGACTGTAGTAGTCTTATAATAATAAGAAAGCCAGAATCAGAGTTAAGAACCCACCAATGTGAGCGGTACCTTGTGAAAACCCCAGGCTCTCTTGTGGAACTCAAAGGGGAAGCCAGTGGTAGATAGAGCCTTACCAAAGCTGTGCTCCTTCCTCGATGTGGTGTTGTTAAGGTCCCAGTTCCACATTCTCCGCCCAGCAGAAGAAGGGGCCAACTCTCTCTGGAGGAATATAATATTATTTGGGGCTGCTATATGTTATTATTATGGGTGTGATGCAGTCAGTAAAAAAAATTGCCAAACATGACAAGCAATGAGACTGAAAACCAAGAAGTGGAAAAACAGACTATAGCTAATTCTAATATCCAAATCACCTCTAGGTCTTTATCAGCAAAAAACTGAAAAACAGCTGTGATTAAAATAGGCTGGGTGTGGTGGCTCATGCCTGTAATCTTAGCATTTTGGTAGGCAGAGGCGGGTGGATGACTTGAGGTTAGGAGTTCGTAGTTACTCAGGAGGCTGTAGTCCTTGTTACTCACGAGGCGGAAGTGGGAGAATCACTTGAACCCAGGAGGCAGAGGTTGCAGGGAGCCAATATTGCACCACTGTACTCCAGCCTAGGTGACAAAGTGAAACCCTGTTTCAAAACAACAACAACAACAACAACAACAAAACAACAAATATTCAAGAAAATAAAGAGGGACAAAAATAGAATTTCAAGAGAGATTTGGAATTTATGCTTTTAAAATCAAATGGTATAACGTACTCAAATCTACACATAATAAAATTTTATAAAAAACACTCACACAATCTGAATAAGTTCTTTACTTTACAAATAGTAGTATTGTACCAATACAGCAACATTATTGCTTGTTTTGATAATGTACTTTGATAATGTAAGACATTATCATCACGTATATAAGAACTGTGCTATTTTTGCAACTTCTTGTGAATCTTAAACTACTTCAGAATAAGAAGTAGTTGTTACTTCAACATAAGAAGCTTTAATATAAAATGACTGAAAAACCAAATGTAAATTCTGGAACTAAAAAATACAATAGCTGAAATGAAGAACTCAATATATAAGTTTAACATTAGATTTCAGATAGCAGAAGAGAGTAATACAGGTCAATGGAAAGTATACAGACTGAGGCACAAAGAGGAAAAAATATAAAAATATATAAAATAAATTAGAAAAAATATTGGATACAGTAAAAAAAAATCCAAAATAATGTAAATGTAGCCCCAGAAGTAGAAGAGAACTGGAATGGGTTTGAACAAAAAATTGAATGTTTGGTAATTCTTTGAAACTGATAAAAGGCAGCAAACCACAAACTCAAGAATCTCTATTAGGATAAATGTAAAGCAAGATAAATATAAAGAAACCCAGGCACATCATAGTAAAACTACAGAAAATCAAAAACTAAAAAAGTCTACATTACTTTTAAGAAAACAATAAGAAAAGTTATTCAACAGACTTTTCAACAGAAACAACAGAAGGTAGAAAGCAATAGAATGGCATTTTTAATATGTTGAAATAACAACCCCCCAAATAATCCTTTATATCTAGTAAATTTATCCTTAAAAAACTGAGAACATTTGCAGACATACAAAATTTAAAAAACTTGTTACCACTAAATGTACACTAAAATAATTAACAAATATTTCTTCAGACGGAAGAGAAATAAACCCAGATATAAGTAGGTCAATACAAGAATAAGGAGCAATAGAAAGGATTAATATGTAGACAGATATAAATGAATATTACCTGTATAAGACAATAATAATAATTTCTTGTTTTGTGGGTTTAAAATAATGTAGAATTAAAATACATGTTAATTAAAAAAATTTGGGAACAGAGATACTAGATTTAAAATATTATAGTGTTCTAGCATTGAAAGGCAGCATAAAGCTAATAATCTTTTTTAGGATGTAATTCTTTAAAAATTAACATTGTATTAAATAATTTCTAGGATACCTTCCAAAAGAAGTATAACTAATAAGCTAATAGAGGAGGAAAGAGAAATTTAAAAAATGATTAATCCGAAAAAAAGTCAAGAAAAGAGAGGAATAAAACAAACATGAAACAGACCAGTCAAGTAGAAATTAACAGTAACCTAGTAAATAGAAATTCACAACTTTTGGTAATTACATTTAATGTAAATGGACTAAATATTTCAAGGAAAATACTAAGATTGTCAGACTGGATATATTCTAATTATAAGAAACATGCCTCAAATATAACATTACAGAAAGTTTGAAAATAAAAGAATGTAAAAAGGTGAAACATATAAACAGAAAATTAAAATAGTTCTTGGCTCATATTATGCACTCAATAAATAATTATTGGTTAAATTTATATTATTCTTATTCAAATACTGATGGCAGCAAATCCAAATATTTTGGGTGGTCTTATAAAAAGGCATATTTGACTTAAGAATTAATATTTACTGACTATGTTGGTGGTTGGAGATGAACAACTGTAAGGCAAAAATTTTAACATGAATAATTAGTAAAATTTACAATAAAGGGAGTATTTTGATATCCAAAGTATTGTATTGTCTATGTATTCAGCTATTAAAGCTGTTCACTTATTTATTTACTATTATTTCTGGTCTATCTGGTATTTCTGCTTGATCACAAGCTCTGAAAGGCAGGGATTTGGTTCAATTCAAATCCCAAGGACCTTCTACTGCTAGTCTAGGACCAGTGTCCATGGGTTGTAATGAGGATGGTGGCTACATGGAAAGCAAGAATGAAAAGGGGACTCTCTAAAGGAGCGATTGGGTGGAGAAGGTGACCTAGAAGAGTAAATGTTTCCTGGTTTCTCCAAATATATAAAGCTCAACTAAAACTATTCCACATTTAGTGCCACAGAAAAAGGTTATAATAGTTTTAAAATATACATTCAAATTTGCAGACTTGGTGAGTGGATTAAGTTTTGTAATTAATTTCTAAAAAGGCAGAAAATTGTGTGATTCTCATTGAATCATCATTACATAATTTCATCATTACACAGTAATGTATTCAGTGAAATTCAGCCAGTAACTTATCCAGAGTAATTTTTTCTGGTAATTTATTCCTCTTTGCAGGAGTTCCTTCTTGTTCCTGCTCCTTATTCCTGACCCAGCTCCATTTTTATTTATTAAAAATAACCATAGGAGTCATGAGAGGTGTTTTGGTGGAGGTCAAGGATTATGAACTGAAAGTTTTAGATATTAGAAGTGAAATTAGAAGTCACATGGTATTTGGCTTCTCACCCTCTCATTTTCTCCCATCCTTCCCTATTCTTTTCTTTTGGCCTTTCTATTTTTTCAGTATTAACACAACTGAGCTACTGTCTTCTCTACTAAGAACTATCTGAATCTTTGAAGGTAAATGCTATGTAGACCAACTGAGGTTGATTGTTGGGTAATTGCCCTTAATGGTTACGACAGAGATGAGTAATAGGTCATTTGTGGGTTCAGCCAGGATGTAATTCATTGTGCAGTTATTTCTCAGATTAATTATCTGTAATTGGTCCAGACACGACCTTTTCTTTCATTCTTTCTTTTTTTTTTTTTTTTTGAGACGGAATCTCTCTCTGTCGCCCAGGCTGGAGTGCAGTGGCGCGATCTCGGCTCACTGCAAGCTCCGCCTCCCGGGTTCACGCCATTCTCCTGCCTCAGCCTCCCGAGTACCTGGGACTACAGGCGCCCGCTACCACGCCCGGCTAATTTTTTTTTATTTTTATTTTTAGTAGAGACGGGGTTTCATCATGGTCTCGATCTCCTGACCTCGTGATCCGCCCGCCTCAGCCTCCCAAAGTGCTGGGATTACAGGCGTGAGCCACTGTGCCCGGCCGAACTTTTCTTTAAAATAGTGTAAACAAACAAAATAATTAGAACTGCCGTGTAAGCTATTCTAGATCACATATTGAAAAAATTTTCTCAGTGGTTTTGAAAATTTTGTGGTCAGTTTCATTTCATGATTTGAGGAAAATTATAGATAAGTGTGTCTCAAACTTTAATGGATATATCATACAAACTACCCTTGGATCGTACTAAAATGAAGATTTTGGCTAGGTGTAGTGGCTGATGCTTGTAATCCCAGCACTTTTGGAGGCCAAGGCAGGAGGACTGCTTGATGCCAGGAGTTCAAGACTGGCCTGGGCAACATAGGCAGACCCTGTCTCTACAAAATAAAAATTGAAAAATTAGCTGGACATTGTGGCATGTGCCTGTAGCTCCAGCTATTAGGGAGGCTGAGACAGAAGAATTCCTTGGGCCCATGAGTCAAGACTGCAGTGAGCCATGATTGGGCCACTGCACTCTAGCCTGTGCAACAAAATGAGACCATGTCTTAAAAAATAAACAAACAACAACAACAACAAAAAGACAAAAAATGAAGAATCTGTAGGTCTGGGTGAGGATTGAGATTCAGCATTTCTAGTAAGTTTCCAGGTGATGCTGATGCTGGTCTTTAACTGCAATTTAAATAGAAAGGCTTCAGACCAACGGTTCTCAATACTGGCTGCATATTAGAATCAAATGGTGAATGTTACCAAAATATTTATGCCTGATGCCCACCCAACATGAATTAAAGCAGAACCTCGGAGTATGGGACTTGGAATCTTTGAAAAATCTTTCCAGGGTGCATACAGAGGTTAGAAAAACAAACACACATCATCTACCCAGAAAAGTGCTTACACATGATATTTTTGCATGCAATTCCTGGGGGTCAAGGACCTCCAGGATCCAATTCATAAAAAATTTAAAACTTATGCTTCAAGAGAAAGATCTCTTAAGAGAATGGCATGGGCATCTCTTCTAATATGTTCCTTTTATAGGCTAAATTTTGTCCTTCCCAAAATTAAAACATGGAAGTCCTAACGCTCAATATGACTGTATTTGGAGATAGGGCATTTGAAGAGGTAATTAAGGTTAAGTGTGTTCATAAGTGTGGGGACCTAATCCAATATGTCTGGTGTCAGGGATGCCTGTGTGCAGAGGAAGGGCCACATCAGGACACAGGGAGAAGGCAGCCAGCTGCAAGTCAGAGAGGCCTCAGGAGAAACCAGTCCTACTGTCTCGCCTGGATCTTGGAATGCCAACCTCCAGAACTGTGAGAAGATAAGCCAGCCAGTCAGTGATATTTTGTTACGGCAGTCCTGGCAAACAAATGCAATTTCCATGGGCAGTCCCTCTTTGTTTTCTCAGACTGGTGTTTGTATCCGCATTTTTATTCATAACCTATTATTTACTTAGGCATTCTGTGAAGAACCTGGCTATAAAAGTTCAAAGATGTAAGATGTTAATGCTGGGTCTAAGTCATGTGCACATAGTGACATCTGGAGAGGGATCCAAGCTTTCTCTGATTCTTCTAACACCTTCCTGATGTTGGTCAAATAGAGCCAACTCTATAATATTGTTTGCCTAGCCACCACTGGGTGGATGAGAATGGGAAGTTAAAAATGGGACCCAACAAAAACTATTTTTTCAAATTCCTCATTTAGTTTCAGGATTCAATCAGTGTGATAGAGTGGCTTCCAAACCCTGTGCTGATGCACACTGAGGTATTCTAGGAAACTCACAAGGGGACACCATGAGTTATTTTCAATTTTTGAGGAAAACATGTGGACATCAGACATTGCAAAAATGACTAGTTCAAGAAAATGCGGTATCAACAACATGTTACATTCATTTTAATGATTTCATATCTTTGCAAGGATCAGTTTTTGGTGGTTTATGTGATAATAAAACAAGTATTGCACAAAACTCACTGTGAAACAGGAAATGCATGTCATGATACCCATGCTGATTCCAAAGTAGAAGTTGTATAGTACCCAACAGGGGTATGTCTGCTGTTAGTAAGTAACTATTTAAGAATAAAATAAACTTCTTGCAATTCGTGCATTTTTTCCAGGTTATTAGAAGTAAAAACTTTTGTTTTATTTTGTATTGTTTGTTTTGGCCTAGGGATCTTGTGAAAAGATTCTGAGGCACTAAGGATGCTGTGAACTGAGAAAGCGTGGGATGCTCTGGTGTGGTTGTTTGTCAAGGCCTCTTAGAGTGTGATCATTCTGGGGGAAGCCAGCCACCAAGTGAGAAGTATAATGACCTTGAGACTGCCATGATCTGAGGAAGCCCAATATAGCCATTTAGAAAAGCTACATGAGAGAGAGATACCCATCCAACCCCTAGCTATTCCAGGCATCTGTGCCAAGTACAGGAATGAGAGACTTTTTTGCTGGCTCCAGCTTCAGCTGCCACCTGACTGCAGCAATATGAGAGGTCTACCACATGACAACTGCCCAGATGAAGCCATCAGCTCCAAGAACTGTGAGGAGGAATAATGTACTGCTGTTTTAAGCCACTAAGTTTTGAAATTATTTTGCAAGAAGAAATCAATAACTAGAACAGAATTTTGGTGCCTCAAAGTGAGGTGCTGCTATACTATAAACTTAAAGCATGTGGCATTTGTTTTTGGACTAAGCAATGAGTGGAAGCTGAAATATCCACAAGGATTCACTAGTGAAATTTGGAAGGCCCTCAAGAGACTGCTGGTGAGGGCTTGAAAGACGGAGATGAAAATGCTGCTGGAGCTTAGAGAAAAGGGAGCACTTGTGGTATGCGGGGGAAATTCTGATGGCACTGTTGCCTGTGATAATGTGGAAAGAGAAAGAATATCAAATGAACTTGTAGGTCTGGCCAGAAAGATTTGCAGGCAGAAGGTAAAAGGTGCCAACTGGCTTTTTTTGTAGCTGCCTGTTATAAAATATAAGTAGAGATGAACTTCTGAAGGAACCATTTAGTTTTCAAGCAGAATTTAGAGGAAATGTAAATGAACCCTGGTTTAATGGCTTTAAAAATAAAATTATTTCTCATCCCTGGCTCTTGCAGCAAAAGATTCTCAAACAAGAAATGCTCTCGGGGAAAAGATAAAATCCAGGCCACTATGAGTAAAGAATAGCTTCAGAGTAAAAGTCTTAAAGTTATAAGACCTTTTGTTTGGATCTCATAAATAGTTAAGGATGTGCCTAATAGGACTTCTAAAATATGAAATCTGTGCCTCTTAGACTTTCTTTACTAGAAAAGAATCTTAAGAGCATATTTTGTGACTCTTTAAACTAGACAAAAAGCGTTTAGGTATCTTTAAAACACTATTTCACGGTATTTGGACAGAGGTCAATGAATAAAAAGAAAAGGGGGCTATCTCTGTAAGAAAAATAAAGACCATAGCTTTTGTCTCAGTGAATAGATTATAACTTGATGTATAGGAAGCTCACAAAATTTTTAAAGGAATTACATCAGCGTGGACTAAAAGGAAAAGAGAAAGTATAGAAAGGGGCCTGTAGACCTTCAAACTTCCATGAGCAGGAAGAAACCAAAGAGAATGCTCAGTTTAAAACAAGAGCCATTTCTTACAGAAAATAAAAGAATATTGAGAGGATGGAACCAAGAGCTCAGAGGAAAGAATGAGGAATTATTTTCTGGAAGCAGAATGGGGCCTTAACCAAGGAACTAGAAACATTTGCCCAACATAATTTCAGGACTGCTATGAAACCATGACTGTTAGGTACCATTTATTTCTCCCTCTTGGAAACAGTAATATATATAGTGGTTATCTCATGAAGGTCTCACTGTTGTAGGTTTGGGGTGGGCAAGTGGGCAGATGGCTGTCTTTATTTCACAGGTCTTCAGATCACATGAAACTGTCCTCAAGAAGCCACACCTAAGGATCTATACCGAAGGAGGCTCATTTGTGTCTAGACCTAACCTAGAAAATAAGCTCCTGGATGTTGAGCTGTTACTGTCATGGGATGAAACTTTATTGGCCAGAGGAAAGGGTCAATGTGTTTTACATGAGGGAGGCTCATACGTTGTTGGAGCCAAGGGTGGACTTGATAGTTTGCGTCTAAGACAGCCCCCATCTTTTCTTTTCTTTCTTGTGTGCATTACTCCCAATGAAATGGAGTCTGTTTCTACTCTTCCCTTAAGTTTGTACTGGCCTTCCTAACTTGCTTAACCAACAGAGTGTGGTGGAAGTGGATCTTATGATGCAAGACCTGGAATGTCATATGGTTAGATCATAAGAAGACTTGCAGCTTCTGTGCAAGGCTATTAGAAGACTTAGAATGCATAGAAGAATTCAGTTACCGAGTAAGTCTGATTACTCTAAGACCACCTTAATGTAAAGAAGCAAAACTGAGCCACATGGAGAGGCTGCATGAAAACAGAGAGATAGGCTCAACCAAATCCTAGCATGTCAAGCCACCCCAGCCCTTGCAACAGACATATGAGTGAAGACGTGTTCAGCTGATTCTAGTCTCAGCCACAATGCAACTGCAATGTTATATAGGACCCCAAGTGAGAACTAAGCCCACCGAACCACAGAAGTTGTTTTAGGGGAGAGACTTTGTTGTTTTAAGGCAGTAAGTTTGGAGGTGTTTTGGTATATAGCAGAAGATAACTATAACAACTGGTAGCATTTTATTTTTCATATGGACATATTTATAAGTGTTTCACCTTTATAAAATCTATGACAGTTGAATCCATGTTGCATTGCTTAGATGTCTAGCCACAAAGCTAGGATCAATGGATATTTGATTTGCCTATGTTGAAGGGGCAGATAGAACAGTGGAAAGATACCAGGTTTCCAATTCTAGTTTTTTCATTAAATATAATAACTGTGTCTTTGTGCAAATCAGTTAAATGCATTGGATCTCAATTACTTCATTTGTAAAATGTGGCTGATGTTTTCCCCTTGCTATCCTACAAAATTATGATAAAGGTTGAAGTAGACACTGAATACGAAAATCCCTAAGAAACTATGTAGCACAGCATTAATCAAATGTAGGGAGCTTCTGGAATGAGCCTATTTGCAGAAAAGAAATCTGGTCTTGGTGGAATATTTACACTGAATCAGAAAGGAAAGCGTTCAGTCAATGGAAATCACAGTACAAGTTCTGAAAAATCTGTCCCAGAGATAAAGATACAAACTTGGCATCCTGGTACAGCCAGCAAACCAACAGGGCACAGTGGTAAGAGGCTGAAACATATAATGGAAGATAGTATTAGTTATCTATTTCTGTGTAACAAATCGCCTCCAACTTGATGACATAAAACAATGTGCCTTGATCTCCTGCAGTTTCTGTGAGTTAGGAATCCAGGAGTGACTTAGCTGGTTGGTCCTGCCTTGGAGTCTCTCCAGGAGGGTGCAGTCAGGCTGTAGGCCATCACCTGAAGGCTTGATTGAGAGTGGAGATGCATTTCCAAGATGACTTCCTCACATCAGCTGTTGATTGGAGGCCTTAGATTCTTGTGACAAGGACCCCACCATAGTGCTGCTTCATGAGTGCCCTCACACCACATGGGCAGAATTCCCCCAGCTTGGGGGGTCTGGAGAGAGCACAGTAGAAGCCTCACAGCTTTTGTGACCTAGCATCAGAAGTCACTTGCTGTCATTTTTGCAATATCCTGTTGGCTTGCATGGTTCCGCCCTATTCCTTGTGGGAGAGGAGAGTGCTACACAAGCTCGTGAATACTAGGTGGGGGCCATTTTGGTGGCAGGCCACCGCAAATCATAATGTGTGCAAAATAAGGGAAAAAGAAGACTCTGAGGAGGTGAGAAAGAGGGAAAGGAAATGTGGCAGCATTGTGATGTGATGAAGTGAAAGGGAAAACCAGTACATAGGGAAGAAGTCAGCAGGCGAAGTGGAATCAAGAGAGAAGGTGAAACAGGTGGATTTGCCATTTGCCCTGTATCTTTTGTCTTTTAGCACTACCATTTCATTTAGCTTCTTGTCCTTGGGACCCACACTAAGGAGAAAGACATAAATGTGGGAACTGGCCTCACCTGCTGTGAACCAGCTCTCTCTCCAGCATCCTGAGACCACCATGGTTGCTCTAGAAGCACAGGGCAGGAGTGGCAGGGGACTTGGTCATGGCTGGCAAGGGATGGGACTCAGATTTAAATGTCGGCTTGTCTGTTGCCAACGCCCATGATCATTCCACTGTATCAACATCTTGCACTGCAGGACAGAGAGAAGTAATATTCTAACATTTGGTTCTTCCACCCCTCAGAGATAACTTGATCACTCTCCGGGGATGGAATCCTCTTGCTGAGGTCAGAAGCTTGCTGGTCATTCCTGCCACCTGTGATCGTCTTCTTGTATATTTCTACCTCATTGACTCCCCATCTTCTTTCATATCTCAGCCTCATATGTCTTCATTTACCTCTCTCTCTGTTGTTATTTGTCTCTCTTAACACGGTCATTTATCCCCATAAAGCATCCTGAGAGACAAGGATTGAAGGATGCTGCTGCTAAGTCAGGGGGTGCTAAAGACCCTCTGTGGGAAGCTGTGGATGCAGAGACACCTCTTCATCTGGTCTAAGTAAAAACTGCATGACATGATAGGAGAGGTGAATTTTAAACAGCCTTTTCTATGGGGAAAAGTGCTTAGATGGGAAGTAATTCAGTGGAGCAGGCAGGCAATACACATTTCTAGAGTTTTAGTGCTAAGTAAAGAATGGTAGACTTATGAACGGCCTTGCTCTGACTTGCATCCTATCACATTGTTATCCCTATTTTGCAGAAAATGGGGAAAGAGTAGGTCAGGGGAATGTCTGGTTGGTCAGTGAGACCCAGGGCCTTATAAATCATGGCTCTGTGCACAGGGACTGTCCTTCTCAAGACTGTTGCTTTTCAAGCACCAGAAGATCCTGATTCAGTGTATACACGTGGACACAGGGTCACTTGTAACTTATTTATGGTCAGTTTGCCTTGGTTTCTCGGCTTCCTTCATCCTGTACCTCTCTGCACTTGGCATTCTTTACCAACCTCCTATCTCCTGCTGGAGGAAGATAGGGTGGGGCTTGCCTTGCAGAGAGGTTGGTTGAGTTCATGTTTGACCTGGCATCTGGAAGAAATAAAGGAGCTGCAGATATGAGTTGCTGTATAGGCTTTAGTGGGATGTCAGCATTTCATGGGCTTCTTTATGGCAGCATTAAATGAGTTGACATGCTGTAAACTGTCCCACAGGGTGTCTTAGGGATGGGGAACAGTGAACAGGTAAAGAAAACCTATCCTGGACACAATCCAGCTATCATTTTCTCAAATTGCTAGCCCTGTGGATATTCAGGTCAGGTTGCTTCTTCACTCTACATCCCAGGGTTGAAGTGGGCTACAAAAGCAATTAAAGTTTATAAATGGTAGGCAGCAGAACTTCTGGGTGGCTGCAACTCCTACTGAAGTGGAACAGATGTAAGAATACCCTTTGAGAAACCCCACATGGGTTCCCAAAGGCTCTTCATTCTGGGACTGTCTTCAGAATCATGCAGATCCCTTCAGTGTTATTTACTCTGTGATAAGGAGTTCCGCCTGGAGACAGATGACGGATTGGTCAGTTTTGGTAGTATCATGGCTGATGACCCACCTCCTTGGGAAGACCCTTTTTTCTGTGCCTTTATTCTCTCTTTCTGCGTCCTCCCTTTCCCTGGGCTTCATGCATCATTAGAGTGCAATGGCTGTGAAAGAATCAGACATCCCAGGTCCTGACCCACTTGTCTGGCATTTTGACAGAAATGGGAATTATACCTTTGCCACTTGAGGGCTGTTGAGTTAGTTTTTTTTTTTTTTTTTTTTTTTTTTGAGTGTGTCCTAACAGCAGGCTGGCTTTCATAGAGTTTTAATTGGATGCAAGAAGTCGGATAGGAAAGACCCTTGGGGAAAGGGTTGATTTCTGATGCTACGCCCTGGAAAGAGAGCACTCATCAGACACAGACTCTGCAGTTCCCAGTCCCTCAAGTCTTTGGGTTGCACAGCTCTTCTCAGCACAGCCTGGCATTGCTGGCTGGGGAGTGACCCAGGAGGGAGCAGGTGCAGGAATCCCTTGCCCCAGCCCCAGCTGGGTACCTCATCTAGGCCTGAGGGTGTGAGCAAAGGGGAGACTAAGGGTTGTTTTGGAGGCCTGTTTCCTGCCCTTCTACCTCAGAGCAATCATCTGTGTTTGGGCCCTGCAATGAGCGTAAGGCCATTTGCCAAGCACTGCAGCCACTGGACTGCAGATCAGTTGCCTGCAGGGAGTGTCTGTCTTGGTCGAGGAGTTGCTAACCCAGAGAGGAGTAGCCCAGTGGCTGAATCATCCACTCAGCATGAAGGGCTAAAGGAAAGGCTGCTGGATTGTGTCTAAGCAGCTACAGGATCCATGTTGTCAAAAGAAGGGCCTCTTGCTGATGAGATTTTATTTTTCTGTATCCCAAGAAGGAGGTCTATTTGCTATGTTGTATTTAAAAAGCCTAGGACGTCCCTTCATGTGTTAGGGGTTGCAACAGCCAGACATCCTGATGAAAGAGAAAGGGAGGGAAGGACCGCACAAAAGGGATGGTCCTTGAATCCAGAAAGTGCTCAAGTCCAGGCTGGCATGTGTCAAAGGTGGGCACTCAAGGATGATGTCTCTGCACCCCCTGACTCCAGTGGGTCCCTGGTCAAGGAGCAGCAGGCTGGTAGTGGGTGAGTTAATTTTCTCTTTGTCGTGGAGGCCACTGGAATTTGTACTTGTGTCTGTTCTGTCTGACTGGAGGATGGCCCTCATTTTATTCCTTGAAGTATTCAGCCTTGTGTAAGGCCAAACTTTGATATTCAACATCACAAGTTTCTCTTGCATGCGGCAGATGAAATGGAGATTTTTCCCCCCTTTCTTCCAGGCACAGTGAGGGGGCAGGATTTGTTCTTCATAGATCTTTCCAACTTCCTCAGTAATGATTTTATAAAAACCCATCAAAGTACATGTCAGCAAATGCACATATGTGGACACAAACACCTTCTCCTGAGTGGCAGAATGGTGTAGCGGCTGATTGTGTGGACTCTGGTTTGAATACGGATTCTGACATTTGCTAGCTCTTTGTGATCTTTAGCTCTCTGTGCCTCAGTTTGCTTATCTGTGAAATGGGGTTACTAATAATATAAAACTCAGTTTTGTTGTGAAGATTAAGTGACTTAATGTGTATAATGCTTTTAGGACAGTGCATGGTACACACAGGTGCTATACAGTAGCTATTATTATTTGACGATTCTGTCTTCCACATACAAATCAGCTTTCATACAGGAACTATTGGCATCTCAAAAACCAGGACAGGTGCTCTGAATTTTCCAGCCCTTGGAATTTTTTGCTGTTGACCCATCGCTACCTTGGGTCAGGGTTTATTGGTGTGGGGGTGTAAAGCCCTCTCTTGAAGACAGATCTATAGTTGATCTCCTCTTCAGCCACCCCCCAGACTCACTCCCTGCACTGAGAGAGGAAGCAGTTGACATAGAGGTGAGATATCCTATGTGAACTGCCTTTCCTCATAATGTGAGGGAGTGAGAAGGTAAGGTGGGCAGGGAAATGAAAGACTGACAAGACCTCTTGCCCTATTATAAAATTTGGCTTTATATACAGATTTATTAAAGATATGATAAATCATATTAAGTTATATATGCAGATACAAAAACTCCTGCATCTGTAGACGTTGTTGCATATAACATCCATGTGATATTTACAGATAATGGATACCCATACATCGGCGTAAATTTAAATTTTATTTCATTGTGGCCACTGCCTCTTCTTAGTACTATATTCAACATGCTTGTTATTTTTGCACTTGAAAGACATTATGAAATTGATAATGACTATAAAACACCCAAAAGTGGGACATACATAACTTAGAGTTGACATACTTATTCCTGGGGAAGTTTGTAAGTTGCAGTTTCCTTCAGTATAGTTAATAGCCTGTATTAATATGTAAGTGAGGCTTGGTTTTAAATACCATGGCTCATGTTCACTGACCAGTGGAATTGGAAGCAGCATGAGGTGGTTGAGCAGCACAGGTGTTGGTATCAGAGGCAAGGTCTACATGCGTGATTGTGCCTGTACAAGGATGCTTGTCTGAAGGGGTGAGGACAAGCTGAAATCCACCCTGGGTTCCACTTGGCAAACCGTGTGATCCAGCCCAGCATCATAGCAGCTGCAGGAAGTGTCATCTGCCCAGAAAGGGCTCCTGTGTGTAATTGCCATGTTTTCCTAATTCCTCCTAAGTGCTAAAAATGGCCCTTGGCGAGTACAAGTTCAAGTCCTGGCAAATTACTCATTAACATTGTGAACCTGGGGAAGTGAATCTTATGAAAGGCACATCCTTATCTATGGCTGATGTTTCAGGGATATTGTGGAAAATGCGAAAGGATATAAGACAAATAAGATGTGCTGTTCATTCCTAAATCTGTAGGTGCTCAGAGCACAGTCATGAACAAGAAAAAGCCCAGGTCCTGGCCTCCAGTACTGTCCACTTGATTGTCCCATGGTTATCTCAGGCTTACCATGTTCAAAACTGGGATTGGCCTCTTCCCCTCCACCCCCTGCTCCTCCTCTTGTACTCCCTGTCTCACTGACTGGCATCACACCTACCAGACCACTCAATTCAGAAGCCAGAGAGTCATTGCAGATGAGTCTCATTCACCCTTACATTAATCACCAAGACCATTCACTTCTTTCTCCTTAATGTTTCTTCTGTACGATTGTCACTGCGTTGGCGCAGTCTCTCATCTCTTCTTGCAGAAATGATGATGGTAAAGGGGATGATAATGGTGACATTGATTTATTTATGCAGCAAGTATGTACAGAGCACCCATTATGTGCCAACCAATGTTTTCAGTCAAAAGATAGTCAATACTCAACATCATCAGTCATTAGGAAAATGCAAATCAAATGCATAGTGAGATAAGACTGCATGCTTCTTACTTTGCTGTGATGGCAATGAGGTGGAGCAACTGGAACTCTGGTACATTTGGGGTGGAAATACAATATAGTACAATCACCTTGGCAATGAGTTTGGCAATTTTTATAAATTTAAACATACATTTACCATGCAACCCAGCAATCCCACTCCTAGGTATTTGCCTGAGTTAAAGAAAGCTACGTGTATATAAAACCTGTATGTGAATGTTTATAGCAGCTTTATTCATAAGCTCCAAGAATGTGGAAAGAACCCCAATGTCCTTCAGCCAGGGAATGAATAAATAAGCTGTGTTGCACCCACCCAGAAGAATGCTACTCAGCAACAAAAATGGAGAGACGACTGACACCTGCAACTACGTGGCTGGACGTCTGATGCATTACGCTAAGTGAAAGAAGCCAGACTCAAAAAGCCAATGACTCTATGATTCCACTTGTAGGACATTCTGGAAAAGACAAACTATAGGGACAGGAGGCGGAGAAGTGGTTTCCACAGGCTGGGGTGAGGAGAGGATTAACCCAGGTCTGTTTGATTGTAGCACTGCCTTCTCCTTGGAACCTCATCACGGATGTTCTGTGTGCTGGAATCTCATCTCCTTGTGATCTTTCTTTCTTTCTTTTTGAGACAAGGTCTCCCTTTGTCACCCAGGGTGGATTGCAGTGGCACAATCACAGCTCACTGCAGACTCAACTTCCCTGGGCTCAGCTGATCCTCCTGCCTCAGCCTCTGGAGTAGCTGGGACCACAGGTGTGCACCTCCATGCCCAACTAATTTTTGTATTTTTCTGTAGAGATGAGGGTCTCACCATGTTGTCTAGGCTGGGCTTGAGCTTCTGGGCTCAAGCAATCCACCTGCCTCAGCCTCCCAAATTGCTGGGATTACAGGCATCATGTAAACATGTAATCATGTAATTATAGGCATCATGTAGAAAAGACTTGTCTTTTCTAACGACAAGTCTGAGCTTAGGGTTCTGATGCAGAAGAATCTCTCAATGCTGGCTATCACTTTAAGTATGCAGTGCCACAGTAGACACTATTCAATGCCTCAGCTTTTAGGGCACAAAGCCCTTCCCAAAATGGTCCCGTTGGCATCCCTGACTTCCTTTCCCACCAGTCTTCCACATACACTCTTTTCATTAGCTCTTCCTAAATACTTGAAGTTGAAGCTATTTAGCACCTCCGAGGCATCCACATGGTCTTCCCTCTGCTTGCCTCTCTCTTCCTATGTGTCTTAGTCCAAGTAACTCCTACTCTTCCTTTAAAAGCCAGCCAGGGCCTCACCTATTATGGAAAGTCATCTGGTCTCAGCTGCACAGGCTTCCTTCTCCGAAGGCATTCATCACAGTGATGCTTTGGCTCTCTTGCCTAGATGGTGAATTGCTTGTCTCAGTATTCCTACCCCTGGCACAGTGCTGGGCACAGGGAATCCCAGCTTCCCTAAGTGTGTTTTGAACATAATTGCCTTCTAATTATACACGGCAATTGCTACCCTAGAGCAAAGCCTTTACCACCTCAGCATGGAAACGCACAGAAGTGATACATCCATTGTAGTTTATTTTGATTTATCCTGGCTTTTTCTTATATCATAGTGGCCAATGGCTGATGAACAAGAACTTTGGTGGAGAGCGATTGCAGGATTGAGCTCACATACTTTTCCTAGGGGGTTTTCTCAGGGATCATCTAGTTTTGGTCCCAATTGCATTAATATTAGGTGAGAAAGATGATGGTTAGTGGCAAAGATAAACATAAAGAATGTCCTTGCCTCTAACCAGCCACATTTCCCAAAAAGCAAGGACTTTCTTTATGTTTATCTTTGTGAAGTATGCGGTGTGAACCTAAATGAGTAAAAGGTGGGGTGGTTTGCCGGGAAAGTAATTAAGGGAGGTGGTCAGTCATCTGTGTCTTGACATGGGCCAGCTGGCACCCATGAGGACTGTTCTGTGGTTAATAAGGATGAGGTCTGTAGCACTGGGATAGCCGACTTCATCAGCAGTAATAGCTATTAGGTGGACTTTGGCTCTGCAAGTGTTTAGGAGGCCTGGAGGGACTCACCAATGATTCTATGCTGTTCTGTACAATTCCCTTAAGTGCCCTTGGCTGACCTAGTTATTAAGAAATCTTCGTTCCCCAGTCTTGTTAGCTAAACAATCACTCTTGCTTCACATGTAAACATATATATGTACTTTCATCTTTGTCTCTTGTGGTCCTAAGTTTTATTTAACAAGAGTGGATCTTCAAACTTGGAGGGCATTTTTATATTCTCAGAGTCAACATTTATTACTAATATTACAAGATACAATCTCTGAAAGCCTGCATCTCTGGCATGGGGGGAGCTGGGGAAGAGGCCTTAGAAAAGCTGTAGGGCAGAGGGCGCGATTCTAAGTGAGCCTGTACGCAAGAGGCTTCCGTATACCACCACCTGGCCTGGGGGATCCTGCAGAAGCTGCATTCTCTATCAGCCACAGAGCGCGTGAGATGAGCTCCCCTGACTGCCATGTTGAAAATGTCAGCCCCAGATGGTCTGGTGGTTACATTTTCTCAAAACAGTTGGGAACCTCTGCCAACTTCTCTAAGGAATGAAAAAGATAATTTTTAAAATGCTGATTAACAGAGCAAAATGTACTTGAGCTGGTAACAGATTTTTTTCCTCCTTCCTCCATCCATTTGCTGCAAAACAACCTGTGGTGATTCAAAACATGGGAAAGAAGCCAATGGCTTTACTGAGGGACAATACCTTGAAGGAAGGTGAAAAAGTGGCAGGCAAAGGGGGAGAAAAAGCACCTGAGAGCTGTAGAGTGTCAGAGTCTTCTCCTGTTGATTTCCCCAAACACTAGAAGGCTCTGAGGGCTCATCCTCTTGTTAGCCGGCCTGGTTCTGTCAATACTCAACAAGTGGCTCAAAACCCAACAAATCTGCCAGGACCCTGCTTCTGCAAGATGGGTGTGGCAAGGAGGGCTGGGAAACTGGAAGCACCTTGGTTCTGTTTGTTTCTAGTGCCAAGCCCCCTCTTAGTTCCCTGGCAAGCCTGAGGAGGTCTGAACCAACTTTGCAGCCCATCCTGATATAAGGCGACTAGCTCATCCTTGTTCGCTCGAGGAGATCGAGAACTCGAAGACTAAACAGGTAACTGACCGCAGGTATTGTCTTTGAACTCGAAGACTAAACAGGTAACTGACCGCAGGGTATCGTCTTTGAACTTGAAGACTAAACAGGTAACTGACCGCAGGGTATTGTCTTTGATCGTATCTGAACACTTGTGTTTCTGATGGCGCCTGGTGTCTGGATTCCAGCCCCTGTTCTGAGATTTGAAGAACTTCACTATACTGTTCCTGGCTTTCTATATATTTCTATATGTCTATATTACAGTCCCAGAAAGGGGAGCTTAAAAGCCTTCAGTTCTGAACCCACTGTCAAATTTTAATTTTAAGTAGGTACATCAAATATGGAGCAAAAGCAGGAGAATGGATATGGGAGTAGAGCGAAAACTCAGGATAGACCACCTAGATTCCTGCTGGGCCTTTCTGTGCGTGGAAAAGAAATGGCCAAGCTTGGATGTTTGATCCTGCAAGATAATTAATGACAACCAGTGAAAATTAGGGGTTTCCCCCATTCCCCTGCAAAACCTTCCAAACTTGTATCTTAGAGCCAGAAGTGCCCATCATTAATGAGAAGCAGGAGCTGTGGGGCTCTGCAAATTCCTGGTCTTCACTCCACATTTCAGGATGTTGCATGCCAAACTTCGCCCAGCTGAGTGATCATGGATACATGTTCCAGTCTCAGTGGCCCTGGAGGGTCTGCAGCCCAGGCATTCCCATTTTGATGGGAGTCTTTTCTTCCTGCCCTGGTGCTGCTGATGTAAGAGTGCCATCATTTTGTGGCATTCTCTGCTGGTATTCTTCTTGCACCAACACTGAGGGGCCAGAGGTCTTCCCCTATGTGTATTGTCCAGCCCGTTTTCCCTTGGAGGGGAGTAACCTCTTTTGTCATTTAGATGTTTTCTGCCTCTGAGCTTGTTCTTTGGTTATCCCTTCCCTCTAGGCTGCAATTTTTCCCTCTTGTTGTGCTCAGGTGGCCTTCCTGCAGTGTACTTGGTGGACATAGGGTCACTGTTTGCCTAATGATATGTGTTCTGCCAAAAACTGTTGGCAGAATGTATGTGATGACCTTAAGAACGTGGTTGCATTTAAACAGCTAGACTAGGTTTTCCCCTATTCTCACTCTGACCTGCAAATGTAGGGGATGGTTGAAGTTGCATTAGCTCTTTCAGAGCACTGAGTTAGTAAGTAATGATGGAAGTGAACTCAATGGAACATTCAAGACCCTGATTTTTCTCAATCCCAGGCCTTCTTACTAATCTCTTACCTTTACACTCACATTCTTAGTTCACACTACACTAATTAGCATGTATTTACATGTTGCTTCCTTAAACCTTCCTTCAGCATTATGGCTGTAACTAACATATGTATTTGCAAGAAAGCATATTTATAGGCACATTCTTTCAGTCCTTAAAACTGCAGACTCTCTAACAGTACTTTTTTATCTTCCTTCTGAAGATATGTCTAGCACATTTTATACAAAGGCACATGAATTAAAAGCTGGTATGATCTTTGCCTCTAAGATGGAATTGCCTTCAAACACCCAGCAATTCCAACTCCTAGGTAGATACTCAAGAAAAATGAAGACATATGTCCAAACAAAAACTTGTACAAAATGTTCATAGCAACATTATTCATAATAACCCCAAAGTGGAAAAAATCTAAGTATCCATCAACTGATGAATAGATAAATATGGCGTAGCTATTCAATGGAATACTATTTGTCCATAAAAACAAATAATATACTAATATGAGCAGCAAAAAGATGAACTTTGAAAACATTAGGCTAAGTGAAAGAAACCAGACACAAAAGACTGCATACTGTATTATTCTATTTGTACAAAACATCCATAATATGCAAATATATAGGAGCAGAGGGTGTTTTAGTGTCTGCCTGGAGCTGAGGAAGGGAGGGATTGGAGATAAATAGAAAATGACTTTTAATGAGCATGAATTTTCTTTTTGGGGTGACTAATATATCCCAAAATTGTTTGTGGTGATGGTTAAACCACTCTGTGAACACCCTGAAAATGACTGAATTATATAATTTAAATGGGTGAATTATATGGCATGTGGATTATATCTTAATTTAGAGAAAAAAGATAGAAACATTCAAACACAAGTCAATACAAACTTTTTCTACCGAAAATTCAGGATAAATTCTGCAGGATTATTTCTTGCCACACAAGAATTTATGTTTCTCTAGAGGAGACAGTCCAGCAAGTTGGCTGAAGCAATGTGATTCCTACCCCAGCAGCCTTTTAGAGCCAAACACAGGTGTTGGATTAATCAGAAACAAGTTGGAAGCCCTAGAGTTGGAGCAAACCTATCTCGTGACATTTACCACTTCTTATATAACAAGTAGAGAGATTTTTACCTCCAGGTTTCACAGTGCAAAAATAGCATTAATGCTGCAATATTCTATCCTCTGGATAGCCTGCACTCTATTTCTTTGATGAGCTGGGAAAAGAGAAGGAGATGGCATATTGGGGAGATGTGGAGGAGGAAGAGTTGCTCTTGCCAGAAACCTGAGAATTATCTCTGACACCTCCCTCTCTCTTGCCCTCACTCTGATCAATTGCCAAGTTCTGTGATCTACCACCTAAATATCTCTACTTCTCTCCAGCTCTGATACTGCTACTTGAATGTAAGCTGCTGTCTTCCTCCTTCATCATCTGGAACATCTTCATCATCCTTTTTCTTCCTGAATAACAATAATAACCTTCTGAACTGATTCTCCTGTAGCCCCTTTCTCCAAATCTGTATTCCTAACTTCAAAGAGGGCATTTAAAAATGCAAATCTTGCCTTGAAATCCTCAAAAACATATCCCTGCCAGGTGTAGTGGCTCACGCCTGTAATCCCAGCACTTTCGGAGGCCAAGGCGGGGGCGGATCACCTGAGATCAGGAGTTTGAGACCAGCCTGGCCAACATGGTGAAACTCCGTCTCTACTAAAAATACAAAAATTAGCCGGATGTCGGGGTGGGCACCTGTAATCCCAGCTATTCAGGAGGCTGAGGCAGGAGAATCGCTTGAACCCAGGAAGCGGAGGTTGCAGTGAGCCAAGATCACGCCACTGCACTCCAGCCTGAGTGACAGAGCAAGACTCCATCACAAACAAACATATCGCTTCTTTACAAGTTCATCTAGGTAAACTGCAGAATCTTCTCCGAGTTTAGATCCTGCCCACCTTTGCAGCTCCCCCTTCTCCAGACCCCTCTCCCAGCCTCTCCTTCTCCTGATGCATTTCCTCTTGCCCTTGAGATTTCAATTTAAATGTCATTTTTCTTAGCAAACCTTCTGCTCTTTCCCGCCCAGTGTTTCGTTGTATGTTCTCCCACTCCCAGGATGTCCCCTTCATAGCTTTGGAGCACTCATCACTGCTGTAATTTTAGTCATCATGGGATTGTTTGCTTAATGTCCATCTCTGTAACTGACGGCAAGCTTCCAGAGAAGGGGATTGAGTCTGACTTACTCCCCAGTGGACCCCAGCACTTGGCCCAGGCCAGACCGAACAGTTTATACTCGATCACTATTAGAAACCGAAGGGAAGACAGAAGGCACGGAGGAAGGGAGGCACCTAATGAAGGAAGAGAAACGGAAAAGAGCCAAACAGGGAAGCCGGATGAACTCTGCAGCTCCTGCTCAGAGTGGGGGCTGCCTCCTCACTAAGCTTGGGGAGCCAGTGTCCCATAGCACCGAGTGAGGTCGGCCAGGGCAGAGATAGACTAGCTAACATGCATGGAGGTTCTCGGGAGCGCTGGGGAGGTGAGGACTCGCGAAGACGCTGCTCATGCCCAGTATACTATGGCAGTGCCAAGACACGCCAAGAGGGAACGCTGTGAGGGGGAAGGCAGGGGAGCGGGGAAAGGGGCTTCTGATGGCCCGACGCTGGTAAGGAGTTTTCTGAACCTAATGAGATTGGGAGGATCCCATTTTCTTCTCCAGGAGGAGGCTGCCATTGACTTCTGTTCTCTTCGTGGAAAGTACCATTTGTCTGTCCCTCAGACGTCTGCCCTGGGACCATCATTGTTGATGGAGGCAGGTCTCAGGATCATGGGTTTGTTTTAGAACCACCTAGGCTGTGGCAGGGGCATCAGAGTTTTCACCCCAAAAGGGTAATTTTCTAGACTGCCCTGCCTCGGTGTCTGCCTTGCCTTACACATCTTCTGGAATAGAAACCATGGGTCTGCCCGGAGGCAGTAAGTGTTGCACGACTGGAGTCAGACAGACACAGATTCAAATTCTAGTGCTGCCACTCACTAACTGTGTGACCTTGGGTAAGTTTTATTACCCTCCAGGACTTGAGGTCTTTATTTGCAAATGGGGCACAATAATAGTACCCACCCCATAAGGCTATTGCAAGAATGCAATGAAATATTCTATGTGAAGCTTCTAGCACTTGGAGGGAAAATTCAATAATGTTAGATATTTTATTAGAAATTTGTTCTAGTGCCCCATACCCTTCATGCAAAGGCTTGTTTTATTAATAATGCATGACAGTCATTCTTACAGCTCTACTTTAAGCCAATTTTCTCCTGTTGAGCTTCAAGTGAGTGTGGGGAACAGATGGCCATCATCCTTCTGATGATGCCTTTGGGGATAGATGTTAACGAGGTCAAAAACTTGGAGTTTGTCATTGTATAGTTCAGTTGGCCTCTCCCTTAAGCCTCAGGTGTCCTAACTAACTCTAGCTGGTTCATTGCAGATGCAGAAGGTTGCTATGAAAAAGTCTGAACTTGGATCAAGAATCTCAGTATTGCTACTTACTAGCACTGGAAATTTGGACAAGCCACTTGATTTTTCTGATCCTTTTCTCATTTGTGAAATCAATATCCTAGGACCAACCCTTTCCTCTCTGGATTGTTGTGAGGGTTAGACAAAATAGCATGTATATGAAGGCTTAGAATAGAGCCTGGATCCTTGCAGTCATATTAAGCAGTGTCATGGTTAATTTATTTGTCAACTTTACTGGGCTAAGGGAAGCCCAGATAGCGGGTGAAACATTGTTTCTGGGTATGTCTGTGAGGATGTCTCTGGAAGAGACTAGCATTTGAATCAGTAGACTGAGTAAAAGAGATTTTCCTTTACCAATGATGCCCACTGTGGTCAGGCATTATTCAATCCATTGAGGGTCCTAATAAAACAAAAAGAGGAGGAAGAGTGATCTTTCTTTCTTCTGGAGCTAGGACATTCATCTCCTCTTGTTCTTGGACATCGAAACTCTTGACTCTTGGGCTTTCTGTGTCTTGGACTTATACTTGCCCAACACCCTCCTCCACAACGCCCCCCTCTCTCAGGCCTTCAGACTTGGACTGAATTATCCCACCAGCTTTCCTTGTTCTCCAGCTTTCAGATAGCATATTATGGGACTTCTCAAATTCCATAATTCTGTGAGCCAATTCCTATAATAAGTGTCCCCTTTATCATTATCTATCTATCTATCTATCTATCTATCTATCTATCTATCTATCTAGTCTAACCATCAATTAATCTATCCTTCATCCTATCGACTCTGTTTCTCTGGAGAGCCCAACTAATGCAAGCCATTTCTTAAATTTGGGTCTGCTTGTGATAGGTCAATAGAAATCCATCACCAAATTAGGAAAATGCATTTCAAGCCAGGTATCCTACTGATTTGACATTCAGCACTGCTGCTCTGTGTGTGGACAAGGCACATCTTTTTCCTTTATGTGACTGCCTGTAATCCTGCCTCAACACGTTCTAGCTCCCTTAGTATTTTTTTAGAGGTCCTCTTTCCTTGCCTAGAGATAATAATTCGCACTTGTTTCAGGTCTCTATTGTCTTTCTCAAATAGTCTCCCAATTCTTAGCTCCCTATTCTCTCCATGTTACTACATTAATGACCTTTCTAAATTGCAGACCTGACTATGCCTTTCCCCAGTTTAAAATTCCTCACTGGCTCCCTATCACTTTTAAGATAATGACTCCTCCAGCTCCATTCTTTGCCACTCTCTCTCAGACTCTACATTCAAGCAACTCAGAACTACCTGTACTTTTTAGAACTCACCAGGCTCTTCCACACTTTCATCTCTTTCTTTTGTGTTATTTCCTCTTGGCACAACTTCCGCCAAAATTCCACACTTAATTGTCTATCAAAACTCAGTTCCAAGTAAAAAGAAAATCTTTAGACTAGGAAAAGATATTTACAAATCATATATCTAATAAAGGACTTGTATTCATATTTTATAAAGGACTCTCAAAACTTAATAATAAGAAAGAAAACTATGGGAAAATGGCCACAAGATTTGAACAGATGCTTCATCAATGAATATATATAAATGGCAAATAAACACATGAAAAGTTGTTCAACATTGTTAGTCAAAAGAAAAATACAAATTCACACCACAATGAGATAACACTACACTTTTATTAGCATGGCCTAAATGAGAAAGACTGACCATACCAAGTGTTGGCAAGGATGTAGAACGACTGGAACTCTTATACATTGCTGCTGGGAATATAAAGCGGTGCAGCCATTTTGAAAAATAGCTTGGCAGTTTCTTAAAAAAATTAAACATATGCCTACCATATGATCCAGCCATTCTACTCATAGGCAGTTACTCAAGAGAAATAAAAGCATATATTTATACAGAGACTTTTGCATAAATATTCATGTAACTTTGTTTGTAGTAGCCAAAACTGGAAACAACACCAAATGTCCATCTTCCAGTGAATGAATAAATTCATGTAGATTCATACAATGGAAGATGACTAGTGATAAACAGGAATGAACTACAGAATGACTCACGCTACAACACGGGTATGAATTTCAAAATAATTTTGCCAATGAATGGAGGCAGATAAAAAAGAATATGTACTATATGATTCCATTTATATAAAATTCTAGGAAACGTAAAGTAATGTTTAGTGACAGAAAGCAGGTCATAGTTTGCCTGAGGAGGAGGGGAAAATAAGGGGGTGAAGAAGACGTTACAAAGAGGCAAGAGAAAGCTTGGGGCTAATGAATATGTTCATTATTCCGATTGTGGCGATGGTTTCATGGGTATACAATTACGTCAAAACATATCAAAGTGTGCATCTTAAGTATATGATGTTTATTTTATGTCCAGTATGCCTCAATAAAGTTAACTCTTTCAATGTAAAATAAACAGGAAAAAAGAGAAAAACTTAGCTTCTGTATTACCCTCTTCAAGGAGTCCTTCTCTAGTTACCTTTCCCCCAGTGCAGAGTTATGTTCTCCGGGCTCTGTGTAAACATCTCCATGGTAATTACTAGACTGGACTGGAGTTTCTAAGGCACTGTCCCCCTCACTAGATTGTAAGTGACTTAAGGACGGGGGCTGTGGTGTTTACATCTGTACGATATGATCTGAGTCCTCCCTCAGTGCCTGAGAGTTCAATCTAAATAATCATTTGTCTTCCTTGAAACCATAAGCTAAGATGATGATTTTGTTAAAGAAAATCTGAAAGCCATATCCCTCAAGCAAAATCTACTTCTTTAATGAAGTTGTTTCAAATGGAAAAAGATTATATATACTTGGGAAATTTCAAAAATAATAGCTGTAAACTTAAAGGAGACTCGGTTTCTGGAGGACAACAAATTCACGTGGGAAAAAAGAAAAGCTTTTGCAGGTGGGTGTGGCTCAGGGTAGGATATTTAGGACCAGAAGCATTTAGGATTCTTTACTCACGGCATCAGCAAACTCTGGCCAAGTAGCACTTTTAAAATGATCCATGGAGGGATTTTTCATCTTGGAAAACAGGTTTATTAGTGGAATTATTACAAGTATTAATACCTTGAATGTTATTTTCTTGCTAATGATGCTGTAATGGGTTGCACTGGGATAATAGAACTGCTCTGAGTGCATAACTTACCAAACCTGCCTACCTCCCCCGTGACTTATGGGCTGTAGCCCTCATTAGTTCTATGGTTACATTGGCTGCTGTTTAGAGCCATAGTGAGAATCTTGTGCAGGTTTGGAAGAGCCCCAAGTTTAATGCCATAAATGGCTATAGAGTGAAACAGTCATTGCTTTTTATAGAAACCCAGTATACCTGCTTTTTAGACAGTGGTGAACTGACAGAGTACCCAAGCAAGGGGAGGTAAGCTTGACACCTGCCAACGCTGGAACAACTCCACGGTGGCTTGCAGCTCCACATAGGATAGGTTTGTCTCCAAGGAAGTCTTCTCACTTGCATGGGCCATTCTTTCCACTTGACATTGGGAACATGAACGGATCTTCCAAATCGTATCTAAAAGTCGTAGCATGTAATACCTGAGTGCCCCCAGCGTAGCTGCATTGCCACACACCAAACACTTTATTCTGGCAACTTTATGCAGGAGACTCAGTGTCATCCTATGCACACTCCAGAATGAGGATGTACACACTCTGCTGTGTATCCTGAAAGAAGGCCACTCACAACAGCATCCTACCTGGCCCAGCTCATGGAATAGCTGACTTGTGCAAAGACTATAAAAGGCATCATGAGATGATCCTGAGGAAAGACAACATAATGCATGTTTTTTCCTAAAGAAGAAATTCTGATGTTGTTACCCTGTATGTGGTCAGGGTCCAGGGTTGTTTTGTGGGAAGTTGATGGAATGAGGATGGTGGGGTAGAAGGCCACCTTGGATTTGGTGGCTTGGGGCCAGTGCCTCTGTCTTCTTCCTCTGCATATACTCACCCAGGTTAAGCTGCTGTTTTAGGTAACACGTTTTTTCTTTTTTTATAAAATTTTTATTATTATTATGCTTTAAGTTTTAGGGTACATGTGCACAACGTGCAGCTTTGTTACATATGTATACATGTGCCATGCTGGTGTGCTGCACCCATTAACTCATCATTTAGCATTAGGTATATCTCCTAATGCTATCCCTTCCCCCACCCCACAACAGGCCCCGGTGTGTGGTGTGTGATGTTCCCCTTCCTGTGTCCATGTGTTCTCATTGTTCAATTCCCACCTATGAGTGAGAACATGTGGTGTTTGGTTTTTTGTCCTTGCCATAGTTTGCTGAGAATGATGGTTTCCAGCTTCATCCATGTCCCTACAAAGGACGTGAACTCATCATTATTTGTGGCTGCATAGTATTCCATGGTGTATATGTGCCACATTTTCTTAATCCAGTCTATCATTTTTGGACATTTGGGTTGGTTCCAAGTCTTTGCTATTGTGAGTAGTGCTGCAATAAACATACATGTGCTTGTGTCTTTACAGCAGCATGATTTATAATCCTTTGGGTATATACCCAGTAATGGGATGGCTGGGTCAAATGGTATTTCTAGTTCAAGATCCCTGAGGAATCACCACACTGACTTCCACAGTGGTTGAACTAGTTTACAGTCCCACCAACAGTGTAAAAGTGTTCCTATTTCTCCACATCCTCTCCAGCACCTGTTGTTACCTGACTTTTTAATGTTTGCCATTCTAACTGGTGTGAGATGGTATCTCATTCTGGTTTTGATTTGCATTTCTCTGATGGCCAGTGATGATGAGTATTTTTTCATGTGTTTTTTGGCTGCATAAATGTCTTCTTTTGAGAAGTGTCTGTTCATATCCTTCACACACTTTTTGATGGGGTTGTTTTTTCTTGTAAATTTGTTTGAATTCATTGTAGATTCTGGATATTAGCCCTTTGTCAGATGGCAATACCATTCAGGACATAGGCATGGGCAAGGACTTCATGTCTAAAACACCAAAAGCAATGGCAACAGAAGCCAAAATTGACAAATGGGATCTAATTAAACTAAAGAGCTTCTGCACAGCAAAAGAAACTACCATCAGAGTGAACAGGCAACCTACAGAATGGGAGAAGAAAATTTTTGCAACTTACTCATCTGGTAACATGATTTTTCTAAGAGTCCTAACAAAGCTGCCAAATAGTCAAGTGTGCAACTTTTCAGTCTCCTGTGTGGAAATTGAGATTGTGAGAAGAGCAGGAATAAGGCTGGTGGTGCAGAGGGTGACCTACAGGAAGGCATGGAAATACTAGGTGACTACAAGCATGGAAAGAGTCTTTAGTTTCCAGCACAAAATTGTGCAAAAAGCAAGGGCGGTGTTAACAGACTGTCCTGGGTTCTAACTGAGACATAGCCACTCATTGGCTGTGTGTCCACAGGCCAGTTACTAACCTTGATTTCCTTATTCATAGAATGGAGATAATACCCCCAAACCTTGCCAATATTTAATCAGATAACATATGAAAACACTGGACGGGAAATGGTACACAGTAGGTGTCAGACAGGTGTGAGCTGTCCTCCCCTGTGTCTATCCTTTCTCTGCCTAGCTGCTCTGAAAATGACTGTTGGGCTTCCTTATAACTCAGAAGAAATTCAGAGTTGCTGATCTAATCTGCTCTCTTTCTACTTTGAACAGTAGCTTGTACATACTTGAGTATGGGGGTGAGATGTGACCAGATAACCACACCCCTGTTCTTGCAGCTCCACCAGAGGGACATCCTCTCTTCCCTGGATGATGCTGGACACCAGAGGATGAAGAGAGCAGAGGCACCAGCAAGAAAGTCCATTTTAATCACATTTTAAGTAAAGTGCTAAAAATGGAGATGTGGACATTTGAATATCTTCCCCTCTCCCACACCAGCCTTTGGCTCAGTGTGAGCCAGTGCATGAGGGGGACACCCCCGGCCCTATCTCCTCTCCCTGATACATGAAATTTCTATCTCAGGGTGGACAGGCCCCTCATCATATTGGGGAGAAAATTGAAGGGGGAGTTGGAAGACCTGGTTTGAAAGTTTTAATGAGAACACTTGGACACAGGAAGGGGAACATCACACACCGGGGCCTGTCATGGGGTTGGGGGAGGAGGGAGGGATTAGCATTAGGAGATATACCTAATGTAAATGATGAGTTAATGGGTGCAGCACACCAATATGGCACATGTATACGTATGTAACAAACCTGCACGTTGTGCACATGCACCCTAGAACTTAAAGTATAATAAAAAAAGAAAGTTTTAACGATACCATTTTTTTAAAAAAAATTCTCACTGAGTATCAGGTTCAGGTCCAGATGCAAGAAAAGTGGAGGAGAATAATGAATGGTTCCTGGTTAAATGGGGGTTGGATTCGTGAAGGATACTGGTAAGTACATCCATGATGTTGGAGAGGTACAATATGATGGAGGAGGGATCCGAGTTAGCCAGAGGTTGGAGGTGTTGGAGAAGCAGAGGACATGGCCCTTCAGTTTAGTCTGAAGGACAAATTGGATTTAGTCCAGTGGGCAGGTTGCTTAGGTAAAACTGAATGTCTGTGAACTTGGGAAAGTCATTTACTCACTCTGAGTCACAATTCCTTTAAGTGACAAGGTAGGGGGCTGCCTTAGCCTCTGTAGATTTTCTTGAGTCTAATACTTTATGATTACATATTTGGTCTGGAAAGTAACTTGCCCTTTTCTCCAACTTCAGCGTCACCTTGGATAGAATTGTGATTCATCCTAGTTCTGCACGCCAACTTTCAGGGCTGAGGGATGACTCTCAGTGACTTAAGGCAGCTTGAGTCCCCCACCATGTGCATCAGAAGGCTGGATCTCATGACCTGTATAGGTAACTGTCATTAAGAGCTGTCCATATATTATAGCTGGACTGTAGGAGAGGATCAAGGCAAAAAGGGGGGCCTCTGAAGAGTGTTTGAGAAGTTAAGAAGTTAGGTGTGTGGGACTGGGAGAATATTGAAGAGAATATCTGAACAGATTTGGCCCAGTAGACCTTGTCCCAGAAATCCCTGCTCCAGGCCTTTCAGATAAAGTATCTAACAGCCTTTTAGCAGCAGCTTTTTCTCTAGAAACAAACCCCCATGTTTTACATCTCCTTGCAGGCACCCTGTGGCTGATAAACCCTGCAGGAACAATTGTGTCCCAATGCAGATAGGCTGTCAGCCTCCTGTCTTCCAAGGATGTCAACTTTTAGGATTGCTCCTTTGCCTAAGAAATTGGGATTGGAGCATGGGGAACTTTGTTTCCCTCTCTCTTCTGTTGGTTCCAAGATCCTGGAACCCATCACCAAAGTGACACAATAATGGAAGTCAGGGATCCAGGGCCTGAGCAAGGGAGGCCAGGAGGCTAGGAGGAGCCACCTCAGAAGCTGTCTCACATAGTGGTGAAGAGCTGGGGTTGGAGCCAGAAAGACCCAAATTTTGTAATCCAGACTCTGCCACCTGCTAAGTGTTCCTAGGGCATATTACTTACTTGCTGAGCTTTAATTTCTTCCTATGTATAAAGTGGAGATTATAGTGGCACCTGTCACTGGGCTCTTTGAAGGATGAAATGAGATAAATGAGAAGTGCATAGTACGGTGCCTGACAAAGAGTACTGACAAGCTACAAACATTACTTTATCATTACTGTCATCATCTTCACTACCGCCACCGCAATTATCACCACCATCATAATCATCACGATCACCATGATCACCACCCTCATTATCGTTACTATCATCCTTGTCATCATCAACACTATCACCATTACTATCATTACTATTACCACCAACATCATCACCATTGTTATCATCACAGCCATCACTGTCATCATCATTACCATCATCCTCATCCTCATCATCGCCACCATCATTATTATTACCATTATTCTTATCACCATCATCATCACCATCATCAGCAACTTCACCATCATTATCATTACCATCACCACTATCATCATCATCACAATCATCATTATTATCACAATCGCTAGCATCCTCCTCCTCCTCATCATCACCATCATCACCACCATCAACACTTCACCATCATTATCATTACCATTACCACCACCATCATCATCACATCATCATCATCACCATCGTCATCATCACTATCTTCATCACCATCATCATCATTATCATTACCGTCTTTGTTACCATCTTTGTCACCTCATCATCATTACCATCACCAACATTATCCCATGGTCATCATCACAGCCATCCTCATCACCATCATCACCATCACTATTGTTATCATTACCATTATCCTCTTCATTATCATCATGATCATCATCACTATTACCATCATCACCATCCTCACCAGCATCATGATTGTTGTTGTGGTCATTACCATTGTTGTCTTTGAGAGACTAGGAAGACCTGGACTATGGGCTGAGGAAGTAATAAAGGAAGGACAGGCCTGCAGCATCACTCCTCTCAGGGTATCCCTACTCAGGGCAGGTAAAATGGGCAGACGCCTAGGAAATACTTTTGCTGCTAGAACTTAGCAGCAGCAGTGTGTCCAACTTCAGCATTTGGGTTCATTTTTGAAGTGGTAACAAGAAACATGGCAGCAGTGGAGTTTCTTCAAAATTGTTGAATGCCAACATCTGTTGTCTTCATTCAGAATAGGAACCACCCCAGCACCCAACAGTATTTGTATAACTTATAGAATTAGCTGGCTTCCTCTTGACCTCACTTCTTTTCAGAGTTGGGGCCCAGCTGCGGAAAGCTTTTTTTCCTCAAGATTTTTCTCTTAATTCTCCTCCATTCCATTATTTTTCTCTGATTACTTTCTCTGAAATTCTTGCTCCCTTAAATGGCACTTTATATGACCGGTAGAGATTTGGATATTCCTGGTCACTGTCTCTGGAATTCCAAGACTTAGCCAAAGAGATGCTTGGGCCCCATTGGAGTACCCTTGGGTGATCAAGCATGCTGCAGTCACCCACAGACAGCTGGCATCACAATGAGCCTGTCTTAGAAGGATATTATTGGCTTCCAAGGTCTATTACTAATAACTGACAATTTTCTATCCTAGGGATGAAAGAGGTTTCTGTTTATCAAAAAGTCCTGGAAGTTCTGCTTATGAATGGCTTATTTCTCAATCAAAATAAGAAGGAGAAAGTAATTTTTTTCAGGCAGGTTAGGGTATCTGGAAAGAGTGTATTCATTTTCTTATTTTTTTCTCCACAGTCAGACTTGCTCAGTCACATCCAGTCATATGAAACACCCTGTCTCACCTCCCTACTTTTATTTTACCTTTACATGTTTGTGGCAGAAACTGTTGATACTCACCCATATTCATGGGATACTATTGATTTTTCAGCCTCTCTTTTGATTTGATTCAGTTCTTGCCAATGGGATATAGAAGGAAGCAAGTACACTACTTTCAACCCTGGCCCTAAAAACAATGCACATGGTCCTGCAATTAATTTTTCTCTCTCTCTCCCATTGGCTAGGTGAATGCACACGGTCCTGCAATTAATTTTTTTCTCTCTCTCCCATTGGCTAGGTAAATGTACAGTATTCTGAGGGGGCCCTAGGAAATAACTCAGCCACAAAGTAGAAGAGGGTGGGCCTTGCAATTACTGTGTAGAAGACCACTGAAGAACACTAGATGGATGGTACATGATTGAACCATTGAGATCTGGGGGTTATTTGTTATAGCAGCTAGCATTACTTTCATTGACATACACTCTATCATTTTTCTTCAGAAAAATTAGCTCAATTGCCACTAAAATATTAATACAGACATTTTCTTCTCTTTCTCTAGTGTGAAAGCTTCAGGAGGGAGAAACATTTTTATTCTTCACCTCTTTATTCCCAAGACAGTATAATCATTTTCACAAGGTCAGTGTTCTACAAATATTGGTTAAATAAATGAATGAATCAGCTGGCCTCACTTTTCTTGCCTGAGAGCACTGGCTCTTTCTGTAAAGTGTTCATGAGCTGTGGTTGTTTGGTTGAACACCCTAGGGTTATCCTTTATTTTTCCTTGCCACTAACCCCAAGCCGGGCCAGATACTTTTGGGCTAAACGGCTCTTATGAAATCCTGTTCAGCAGGGCCACCACCCTTCTCTTCCACAATCTCATTATAGATGCAAGGAGGTTGAAGCTGAGGGCAGCCTCAGCCTCCACATGCAAGGCTCTCACTGCTGGGACTCTCCATTGACCATGAGCTGCTTGCAGAGCTGCCAAATAAAACTCTACATTCAGAACAGAGAAAATGTGGAGAATGGCAAGGAAAGGGAAGACAGTGGCCAGCACAGTCAGCTAACTCCCACTTCATAGTGTCCCATGAACTTAGTTATTGACCCTAAACAAACAAACAAAAAAATGAGATCTGAGATGATCCCACTGGATGTAAGTTCTGATGAAACAATGTCTGTATCTCCAGGTGGAAGGTGTTTCTTTGAACTCAACCTCCTGTATCTTTTTTTTTTGGAGAAGAATGGCAATCCTTCACCTGGAATGAGTACTTAAATCCCTGGGGAGAGCTCTGTAAAAATTCAGATTCCTAAACTGCATCAGGATCTATTTAATCAGGATTTCTGGGGATGGTGCCTGAGGATTTGTGTTTCTGAGGGCTCCAAAGATTCGAATCACATTCCTGGTTATTAAAGCTACTTTAATTAAACGCTTACTAAATGCTAGTCTCTTGCATGGGTACCTTTCTTCTATTAACCTTTTAAATACTTACAGCCACCTTGTGATCTTGGTACTGTTATTCATCTTGTTTTACTGATGAGGGAACAGACTGCAGCAGATATTTTACCCAGGACTTGAATGCTGTCTGGCCCAAGAGGCCTCGCTCTTCACTACCTCCTCTAATGTAGTGAAAAAAAGCATGGGATTTGAACCCAGAATACCCAAATTCCTCTTCTGCTTAGGATGAGGCTCATTTTTTTTCTCCTGAGATGGTAGTGGATGTGAACAGTGCTTGTGGATCGCAGGTGCTATGCCAATGCCAGGTGCACCCCTTGAAGGAACAGATTGTACACCTGCCAGGCAGATCCCTGGCTGTGGAGGATTGCAGCTCCAGGGACATGGTGCATTTGCCTCTCAGCTGCTTGAGTGTCCTTTGATCTTTGGCCCATGAGCTTTGTCACACTGAGGAAGCAACTCTTCCAGAGCTCATTCCATCTGAGGTTCACACAAACCCTACTGAATAAGAGTGACCTACAGAGATAACGAGTTGATGGCAGGAAGGGAAGCTATTGAAAAAAGAGTTTCCTTGAGGTGAGGGGAGTTGCCCCCACAGAATCCTCCTGCAGGCAAAAAACACGGCTCACTTCTCCCCTCCCCACCAGGTTCCCTTACCCCTGAATGATGGATGATGAGAAGATGCTCTAGAGATCATATGTGCACTCTCAATTCTCTTGAGCATTCCTAGTCCCTGAGCCTGCAACATTTCCCCATTTCTCTCCGAATTCCTCTTTCTCCTGGCTAACTCCAATAAGCATTGAGGTCTCAGCTTAAATGCACCTTTCCTCTGGAAGGCTTCCCTGACTCCAGGACTTCTGCTCTCAGGGCACTTATACACAGTTGTTGCAATTGCTTGAGCCTCTCTTTTCTGCTGGAGTATCCTGCTCATCCTCTTTTTCTTTCATACCCAGCACTCTGCTTGACACATAGAAGACACTCAGATATTTGTTAAATAATTGGAAAGCATTCCCATTTTCCTATTTAGTGCAGACCTTACTCTTATCTTTCATGCTTTTTCAGCCAACTGAGTATGGGATGGATAATTCAAATTTGATAAGCCAAAAGCTCTTTAAACTCAGCATTCCCCAAAATGACCTCCTCCCTGTGCCCACTCCCTACTTCTGTCTGTGCACTGCCATGCACCCAGGTAGCACAGCTGAAATGTACTCTGGTGTGCCCCCAATCCAACAGATCCTTCCATCGTTACATCTTCTATCCACCTTTGTATCTCTGTCTCCACTGCCATGCAGACTGTAGCAGACCATCATCCTTTTCTCTCCTGAATTATCAGAATGGCCTTTCTGAATCTGTCTTCTTCCTGATCATCCATCCTCTGCCCAAATATCAGGGTGTTTTTGTTTCTTTGTTTTAACAATGCAAATTTGGTCATGGTGTTGCCTTTAAAGTGTCAGTAATTCCTCCCAGTCTCCAGATAAGATGCGTGCCCTTTAGTGAGGCCCACATAATCTGCACCACCATCTGGCCTTGAGGTCAGTCTTGCATCTTACTGCCTCCCTCCTGGAATTCCTCGATTACTTGCAGTGTGCACAGCGTGCTACGTTGTTCATGGCATCCCAGTGCCTCAGACTGCGCCCTAATCCTCAGGCCCACCACTTCCCTGCTGAGCTGCTCAGGGAATGCCTGCTCACCTTTCCAGACTTTGCTCAGTGTCAGTATTGTCAGTGATAAAGCCTTTTCTTGGCATTTCTCCACAAACCATATGTGAGAAACACCTCTCCCCTTGCCTCCACTCTGCCCTAAAAAATTGTCACAGGCATTTAACACCCCCTTGCCCTTTTTTGTTTACATGTTTGTTTCCTTCGGCTAGATTGCAAACTCCATATGATCAGGAACATATTTTAACTCTTTTTCACTGTGAGTGCTTAGCACACAACTTGGCACTTAGTAAGTACTCAATGAATGTTGGCAGAATTATTGAATTCCAAATGTGTGCCAAAGAATGTAAAAATTAACCTAATCTAGCCAAATGCAAAAGATGACTGTACAGACTCCAGGGAAAGAGGGAAGAAAGGCTCTTGTCCTTGTATAAACCTGTCATGTGGGTACCTGTAGTAGGCATGGAAGATCTCTTGCCACAGGTAAGGATGGTGGGGGGTTGCCAATCCCCGCTGCTGTGTCTGGAAGCCCAGTTACCACTCTTGTGCCCAGGCCGTGATGTCCACAGCTGCTTCTAGCCCAGAAGTAAGCACAGCAGGAAACCCGTGTGGGTCTGGCTCTGGAGGAGGCAGGGCTTTTTAGACATGTGACTCACTGTTTGCCCTGTCAAAAGTGTCCTAAGGTTCCCATACAGTCTATGATCTTCTTCCTTTCCTTTTCTCCCCTTCCTCCTTCAGAGCGATCTGACGTACATCCGGGTTTGACAAGCCTCCCGGCCTCCTTCATTTTCTTCCTCATTTTCCTTCACAGCCATTCACCCATAAATGTTTTCTGTGTCTAATCCCATCGTTGCAGCACCCAAATTAACACAGGTGCTATTAAGAGTGGGCTGGAACAAACCGCCAAGCATATGAATTCCAATTATACACTCTGTGCCTGGGAAATGGTCTTCAGATGGATCTGTGGACCCCATGGGCCAATGTGAGCCAGACCTTAGCCACAACTCCAGTTGTTACCTGGCCCCCATAAATTCCCACTCCAAAGGCATATTTCTCTTTCTCCAGTATACACAGACATAACCATAGGGTCATAGATTTTTGGGAAAGGACTTGGGAAATCATCACAGTCTATACCTGCCATGGCATTGCAGAGTCCTGCCTCCTAGCAGCCCAGACAGCTCTTCCGTCAGTGGTTTTCCAATCTGGAATGGACTCAGATGTAGGAACTGGGCCAGGAGGTGTGGCTATTTTGGTGTTCCTACCCTCAGCCTCCTGCTCCTCTGTTCCTACCTTGCTGCTTTTGTTGTAAGTGTTAAGCAGCATGCTGTTGGTGGCCCATCTATTTTGCCCCTAGGCACTCTATAATCTATGCACCATTTCCATGGCTCCCTGCCAGTCAAGGCCTCTGGGTTGGCCCTCTGACCTTTCCAGCCTGCAGCCACTATTGCCCGGTCCCAATCATCCTCAGAATTAACCAGCCCAGGTCGTGATCCTCTTACCTTGGGCCTTGATCTGCAGAGGTGAGCCATCGCGGAAACTCTTGGTGATGCCAATCCAGTGCATTCCTAGTGGTCTTAGTGGACGGTGTGTCCTAGATCCCTCCTATGGAACACAAATCTCTGTGGCTCTGCTAGCCTCACATTCACTCCAGAATGACTCCTCCTATGACTTCTTTACTCCTTCTTCTACCTACCCACAATCACGACTCAGGCATTTCCACTTTACCGAGAGTAGGCCATGGCTTTCCTAGGCTTCAAAGTGCCACCCAGCAGCGAGTCAGCCGCATTGCGAGGTCCTTGTCCTAAGAAAGTGTCCCAAGGCAACGAGTCCTTGCTTATCCACCTTAAGCATCAGCCCCTCTGGCAGGTAGCTGGGACCAGAAGCCTCTCCTTGGCCTGGCTGGAGCTCCTTAGCACCTCATTGCAGTTGGCCGCCGTGCTTCATTCCCTCCCTCCATTCCTTCTTCTCAGGCCTGAAGGCTCCTCCTCCCCCACTGCTGTCTCCTTTGGTGACCCAGTTTTCCTCCTGGGTGTTTCCTCCAATCAGTCTCTTTCTAAGCAAATTCCATCTGGGCATCTGTGTTTCTGGAGGACCCAGGTCAAGCAGGACTAAGACATTTGTTACCTCATTGAACTTGCTCAATAGTTTTCTACTCTTTGCTAGTTTTAACCCTATGCTAACGGAGTGAAAGGAAAACTGAAGCTCAGGGACATTCAGATATTTGCCCAAAGTTTCAGACATAGGAAGTGAAAGTTGGAATCTGGTTCTTGACATCTAATCAGGGAAGTTTTACCACAGTGGGGTTTGTCAGAGGGTTCTTGGAGAAGGACATTTGGAAGATATCCTTGGGGAAATCAGGGTTTCATCTTAACTGATGGGAAGGGAGAACAGAGACAGAAGTAAGCAAGTTTCATGTCTTTGCATATATGTTTGGTTCCTGTGTATACGTGAGACTTTGTGTGCATAAATGTGCATGCATTCATACCTGCATCAGGATTACTTAATTCATGTAGACCCAGAATGTGTGCAGGCCACATGCTAAGAAGGAAAATTGAGCTTTGATAGCTGTCTCCAAAATTTTGCAATTCACAAAATCAGAAAGAAAAAGCCATTTCCAGTTTAATACACATGGCAATTTTTTACGATTAAGTGTCATGTTTATGTTCAATCTTAGACCAAGGTGCTACCCTAATCTATTCCGTACTTGAGGCTTTAATGTAAGTCTCAATCCTGTCCTGATACAGAGGTGAGCAAAGAATGGGAGCGGCTTCGTGCTTTCCCTTGGGAACCCAGGGTCTTCCTTGAAAACATGAAACCCAAGGGAGGGAGCAGTGCGTCTGCAAAGCGCTCCGGAGGTGCTTTGTCCTTGAGCAGGGCCGTAATTCCTCTTTCCTTCCCCGCCCTCCTCCCTCCCTCCTGCTGGCTGAGGGCTGCCTCCCTGGAGGATTCCAGGTGGGAGCCCAGATCACTGAGCAGTGAACACGAAAATAATGAGTCCCCTTGTCTGTGACTGTTCCCGTCACATCTGAGAGAGATCTGCGATCTCCAGGAGGGAAGGACGGCCCCTGCCTCTGCTCTGCTGCCGCCTCTGCTGGGCTCTGCCCCTGCACCGCGGCCTCCTCCTGCTGCAGGCCCGGTGCCTGGGCGGTGCTGGCGGTGTGCGTGGAGCCGGGGAAGCTGGCAGCCCGCAGAGCACGTGAGGGCCGGGAGCCAGGGTGGGCGAGGGGAGAGGTGTCTTCACTCCATATGCAAGTCACTTAATGAGAAACAGGGCATCTGCTGCGCAGCCCCCACCCCGGGGACGGCTGCCAGCTCTCCTGGTGGGTGGCTGTAGTAAGCCTGGCCCAAACACAGGCTCATTCTCTAGTCCTCCCCGAGCTCAGCAGGGGCGCGGGGAGGCATGCCAGCGTGGGCGTGGCCGGGTCTGGGGTCTCCTCAGGTGTGCGCTTGCCCTGGGGGCCTGGCGTGGCCGAGATTCAGCCCTGCGCTCTGAAGGGACTGCCCTCCCGGCCTTCCCAGCTTCCAGAGGGGACCCGGGCCTCCTCCACCGCCTGTTCCCCTGATTCCATCAACAGCGCAGGTTTGGGGGTCTGAACCAACCCCGCCCCGACCCCACCTAGACGTTTCACCCTCCAAGGCTGTTTTGCCTCTGCTTCCCTGAATCGTGGACTGATGCCTGGTACTCTTACTACCCCCACTCCCGACGTTTTTCCATCCTTGCGCCCTTCAATGAGGCTTCTCTCTTGCAGGACAGTGGACTCTGCCTCATGAGCCTGGGCCCGTTCTTCTCTCGCCCCTCTAGAGCAATCCCTCAGGGTACATGGCCCAGCTGAAACCCCTCCTTCCCGCACAGTCTCCTCCCTGGGTTTTGTGGTCTCCAGGGCCTCGGTTCTTGCTGCGGACTTCCCATTCCCCGGCCAGGGCCCCACTACCTCCTCTCCCTGAGCACACTGTTTTCAAGGCCCAATTCTCTGCACTCTTTTTCATTGCTTTTCTTCTTTTTCTTATGAAGTATTTTAGATAACACCCAGAACATCTGTTCAGACAGCATTTTAAATTTTTTCAAAATTTAAAAATATAAAAAGTACAAAGAATATAACTTACATGAATATTTTTGCCATCCAAAATCAACAACTGTTAGCATTTTGTCTCCTTTGTATCTAGTATTCTTTTTGCTTTTTGAAGAAATAAAAGACTACAGAGAAAATGAAAGTTGCCTTCAACCAACATCCCTCTTCCTGTTTCCTTCTGGTTCTCCCTAGAAGCAAGCATTGCGGTTCATGTTTATGGTTTTAAGTACATAACATCATAAATGATACATAGGCCTCATACTGTCCCTAGTGTTTGTTGCTGGCCATCTGCTATATTTAGAGAGGTCTGGTTTATTTCTTTTAACTGCTGTACAGTATTCTGTCATTAAATATATTGAATTATTTTTACAATATATTCCACTACATATAGACATTTTATATTCTTTCCAATGTTTTTCTCTTAACAATAAAAAAAATATGCTTCAGTCAACAACTTTGGACATGTTTTCTGGTGCACATATGCAAGAGTTTCTGTAAGGCATATACTCAGAGGTAGGATTGTTGGGTCTTAAATGAGGCATATTTTCAATTTTATAAAATATGACATTTTTTTCTCCAAAGTGGATGTACCAATTTGCATTCCTACTTGCAGTTTATAAGAGTTTCATTTCACCCGAATCCTTGTCAACACTTGATATTCTCATACTTCAAAATTTTGACAATCTGTGGGTGAAAAATTATATTTGATTGTTACTTTAATTTGTATTGCTCTATTGTTAATAATAGCTTACAATTACTTAGTACTTATTCTGTGCCAGCCACTGTTCTAAGCAGTTTACATATATTAACTTATTTAATCTTCACCACAAGGCTTTCAGGGAGTTTCTGTTGCTATCATTCTCATTTTACGGGTCATGAAAGAGGTTTAATAACTTGGTAAAGATTTCACAGCTCCTCAGGAGTGGCACAGGCATTCAGAACTGGCCCCAACTCTGCACAGCATCACATCATCCTGGGCCCCCAATTCTGGAGAGGCCAAGTATTCTTTCATGTGTTCTTGAGCCATTTGTATTTTCTTTTCTATGAAGTTTTCTATTTATTATATCCTTGGATAATTTTGATTAGGTAATTTGTCTTTTTTTCTTATTCTTTTAAAAATTATTTACATAGTTTGGACACCAATCCTTTGTCTTTTATATATGATGCAATAATTTTCCCTGGATGTCACTTGTCTTTTAACCGCCTTTGTGGCTTTTGTTTGTGTTTTTATTTTTGCCACACTCTTCTTTTAAATTTCTTCTTTTCCTGAACCAGTTCTGCCCCTATTTTCACCATGTCCTTGGCTTGATGACTTTTTCCGGTTGATGTCTACATTTCAACTCCTTTTACAAATGTAAGATCTACTTCACCAATTGCTTCAAAGACATCTCCACCTGTGTATAATGCTGTGACCTTAAACTTCAGATGTCTTCCATGACCCTGTCTTCCTTCTCAAGTAAGTTCTCCCCTCAGTCTTCTCTACTTTTTTTTTTTTTTTTTTTTTTTTGAGGCAGTCTTGCACTGTCGTCCGGGCTGAAGTGCAATGGTGTGCTCTTGGCTCACTGCAAGCTCCGCTTCCTGGGTTCAAGCGATTCTCCTGCCTCAGCCTCCCGAGTAGCTGGGATTACAGGCACCCACCACCACGCCTGGCTAATTTTTTGTATTTTTAGTAGAGACAGGGTTTCACTATGTTGGCCAGGCTGGTCTCGAGCTCCTGTCCTCGTGATCCACCCGCCTTGGCCTCCCAAACTGCTGTGATTACAGGCGTGAGCCACTGCACCCAACCTAGTCTTCTCTATGTTTATAAATAGCACTGCATTTGTAAATCATGCAGCCTGTAGTTCTGGGTTACTTTTGCTTTTCTCTTTCCTTTATTTCATGTATTGAATCAGGAAACACCATCGAACGAAGTCTTTCAACATACAGTTTCTGTTCTAATTGCCATCATTCCAAACCCTTGATTACTCAGACCTGCATCATTGCAGCAGATTCCAAATTGCCTTTCTAAAAAGTCAAAACCCTTCAGTGATTCCTCATTTCCTACTGGTACATCTTTGATAGCTCCCCACTGTGACCTTGACTTGATTCCATCACTAACTTCCCTTTAATTGGTCTTTCAAAACAACGCTTCTGTCCAGTCAGCGGAAGCAGCCCCTCCTGGACACAGGAAACTGCGCCTTCCTGGTTCTAGGACTCAGCTCGCTGGCGCCTCCTAGGGGCGCTCCTTCTCCCTCTCCTCCGCTCGCCAAGTGCCGCGGTCCGTGGTGTCCAGCTGTCCCGCCATTTCCCCCCTGAGGTTTTTTTCTCCATCTCCAGTGTCTTCCAGCGCACACTGTCTGGACCACTCAGAAGGTCCGCCTTTCGAAACGTTTACCCTTGTGTTGTCATGCTACTGAGCCCCAAGAAACCAAGAGCTGCTCTTTCCCGTTGCCTCGACGGGACCACTTTCATTTTCAGCAGTGCCTGTCTCCCCCAGCTGCGAACTTAGCACTCGCGTGTCCAGGGTGGCGAGGGGAGAGAGCAGGAGGAGCTGCGGAGCACGGATGAGGTAGTGGAGCCATGGTGAAACGCAGAATGAAATATGCATGTTGGCGCCTATTTAAATACTTAACAAAAATAAAAAGCACTGGTAGGCCTGTGGTTAGACTTGCTGAATGAGATTGCTATCAGGAGCTACAAAATAACAGTGTTTCAATTTCTCTGTGTAGAAAACAAAACAAAACAAAACAAAAAAGAAATCGCTTCCCCTTTCCTGACTCGGACGTAGATCTCACAGACGGTTTTTAGGGAGGAAGCTTTCTCAGCCTTCTCTCCCACCTGTGAACCAGCTCAGGTGCTCCGCTAAATTCAAGAATTGACAGGCAGCTCCGAATCTCTGAACCACCGCCTCCCTGAGGCTGCCTGCCACGCGCAGCCACCCAAGCCCCTGTCTCTCGTCTTTATTCTCGAATTCCCCTTCTCTGCCCAGCATCCTGGGGCCAGCCTCTTGCGTGCCTCTTGGACACAGATAAACCTTGAAGCCTCTTTGTAACACCTTCAGACTTGCCGGTGCCGTCTACTCCTCAAGGCCAGCACAGACGTGGTGTCTCAGACCCTGAGTGTCCAGGATGTGAGTTCAGGCCGAGAGAGTCACTCATTAATTCATTTTTGCATTTTCCCAAAACATGTCCATATTTATGTGCCCCTTCAAACACAGACTCAGGGATGACTAGGAATCTAAACGACAAAGAAGATGCAAGATAAACTCGTCTGTGACTGGGGTCTCCAGTTGTTTCCCTTGCTGTGGAGCTTCCCCACTTACACACCCTCCAGTGACCCAGGGAGCAGGGACAAGAAGGCATGGGTCTGGTTCCATCTAAGGGCCTTTTGCTTTCATCCCATCTTTTGCAAAGATGGTTGTCAAGCCCCTTTGAGCCCCAAGACCTCCCTCAGCAGCCAAGCCAACAATTCTAGTGGGGAGAAGAAGGGTTCAGTGACCGGAGGAGTAGCTGGTGGGGAATCCAAAGTGAGGCATTCTCCTCACTCCTTACTGTCTCTTCACCCTACTTTCACCATTTTCTTGTAGAAGAAACAGACACTGCAATCCACAACTTTTATAGTACAAAAACTTTTTCAGCATTGTTTTGTGCATGTTTTGACACAGGGCTTTGTATTTCGGTCATCCTGAGAGAGACAACTTTATTCCCAGAGAGCACAATTTAGAGATGGTGTGACCAAATAAGCAAGATGTGAATATGCAGAAAGACACATGGAATGGAGTGGGGGTGGGGTGGGGACAGGAGCCAAGACCAGAAGAACAGCAGGGATCACAGGGCAGCCCTGGACATTCAGACACACATGGGTATACTGCTTAGGGGGAAGCCTTTCTTTTTGGTTAGGACCTAGCCCTGAATCTAAGGTGAGCTGGAACCTGGCTTGGCTGCTAAGACTAGAGTGTAACAGTTGGATGAAACATAGAGCTTCTGCTAAATCACAGTACTTCCTGGGAGAGGTCTTGCTGTCTCCTGTCTCTCCTGCATAGTGCTTTCCATGGAGTAGATGCTGAATAAATATGTAATGTTTGGATGAAAGAACAAATGAGTAGAAACATGGGGAACTTTGGTTGCTGACCTATAAACAACAGGTGAAGGGGGTGATTCTAATTCTGGGTACCTAGATTGCTCAGCTGGAATATTATCAAATCACCAAAGCATTAGTACAAGGTAATGTAACATTTTTTTGAGGACAAATAAACTGGACGTGATGAATTAAACTCAGATTTAATAATCTTAAGTTAGAATCTTTTCTCCCACCTCCTTGTCCCTCTGAGAGAGAAAAAAAAAAAAAGTGCAAAAGGTGATTACAGCAGAGTCTGCTACCTGATTCTCTCTTCCCAGCTAAGACTGTATTTCCTCATTTCCTTTTCAGTTAAGGCCAGCCAGGTAACTGAGTTCTGGCCAATACAGTATGAGTGGAAGTGATTTCTGCCACTTTCAGGCCAGCTTCATTGAAAAAAGAATCTGATGCTCAGTCCTCCATATTTGTTCCCGATCTGGCTTGGTGTGGATGAGAGCGGAGGCTGTGGAGGTTATGGATTGGGAAGCGGAGGAGCCACAGCAAATAGGAAACTGAGTCCCTGACTCACCATATGAAAAAGAGTCTCAAGTGGACCAGGGACATGTGTTTGCCACTTTGTGTGAGTGAGAAATAAATTCCACTGAGATTTGGGATTTGTCATAGCAGCTAGTACTATCAGAAATAATCCAGGGATAAATTGTGCTTTATTATAGACAAGAAGCTGCTTCCTACGATTCTACAGGGTAAAGAAAACCAAATTGTTCTCTGAGTGCTTAGGTCTAATGCCTTAATTATTGAAACTTTTAAAGTTGATTGCTCTAAAGGCTTTTGTTTTGTTTTGTTTTGTTTTTCCTCCTACTAATGTCTAAGGAAAGTGCTAAGAGTTGAAGGAGGAAAATGTAAAGGATGCATAAGACATTGACCATATTCTTATGGCCTTCCCAACTGGTTTTGTTGCTTCTGACATTAGCTGATAACTTGATTCTAATATCTTGGATACCTGACTTTGGCTTGAGAACTGGATTCAGAACTCTCATGTACTTAACCTGCTCATATTAAACCATTTACTTTCTTCTAGTTATCAGATATATTGTTTTCAATCATACCCTAGTAACCCGTCCTAAGTTAGCACTTGGTTAGGTTGATATTGGTGTTCCTGACTCTGAACTCAATCTTGATTCAAATTAGGTCAGCTGTAGTGATTAACCTGATGAGGTCGAATCTCTTTTCGTGGTGAAATTAGATTTCAGTTGGTTCCCTAAACAATGATGAGAAACAGTTTGTATGGACTAAAGATAAATCAAAATCAGCAAAAATATACTTTGTGTACTATCTACAGCTCCCAAAGTTTGATCAATTATAAGTTGTACAGAATGAAAGCCCCCAGTTAGATGTTAGGAATGGCAGCTTATCCTTTGCTAATGGGTTCCAGGTGCCTCCTCCATGCCTCATTGCTAGGATATGCTTCACTGTTCCAAAGCCCTAGTTCCCAGAGGGAATCCCTGCATTCAGAAAAATCAGCTGCGTTTTGACATCTGGATGGGATTGAAATGTTTACAGTTGAGTAATGTAGCTGGAAGATGTGTACATAGTCACTTAAAAGTTTATCTATAGATAAGAGGCAGCATAGAGGAAGATAGGTGAGGCTATTAAGCATCTACATGAAGTACCTACTGTGGGAAAGACACATGTGTTTGGGAGGATACATGGAAAGGATTAGCAAAAAAAAAAAAAAAAAAAAAAAGAAAAGAAAAAAGAAGGAAAGAAAGAAGAGAAAGGAAGGAAGGAAGACACTGTCCCTACTCTGAAGGACTCCAATGTCTAATGTGAAAAAAATATACACAGATACTTGTAAGGTGGTACATTCAGCAATACAGCCATGAATAGGCATAAACAGGCACTACTAGGGAGAAGAGGCAGGGAAGGCTTTCTAGAGGAGGTGACACATGAGCTTGGTAGGATGAATAGGGATTTGCCAGTCAAAGGTTGATGATTGGCTGGCAGTGGGTAGGTATTCAGCTTTCAGACATACGACTGAGCTTTAGGAAACACATGAAAGGCACAGCAGGGGTTTTCAAATAGTTCATGGAAAATACATAGTATAAAAAAACTATGCACATATTTCAGAAATTTTTCTTGTACCAATATAAACTTGTACTAACTTGTTATAACATGACTAAAGAGGAACTAGTTTGAGGCACTAAGAAAGGTAAGACATCAGTTTGAAAATGTTCCCTATCAGAGCAACATGAATTCTGCTAAAATTGAAGCAAGGAGAAACATCATATTTATAGTGAAGCTTGGGTGGAAGAATAGTAAAATTATTGATGCTTTATAAAAACTTTATGGTAATAATGCCCTAAAAAGTCCAGCAGTTTACAAATTGATAACTCATTTTAAGAAGGGATGAGATAATGTTGAAGATGAAAGTCCACAATGGCAGATCACCCAGATCAATTTTTGAGGAAAAAATTTATCTTGTTTATGCCCTCATTGAAGAGAACTGACGACTCACAGCAGAAACAATTGCCAACACCATAGGCAACTCAATTGGTTCAGCTTATACAATTCTGACTGAAAAATTAAAGTTGAGCAAACTTTCCACCTGATGGATGACAAACCCATTGTATTCAGGTCAGCTGCAGACAAGAGCAGAGGTATCGATGAGAATTTTAAACAAATGGGATCAAAATCCTGAATCATTTATTTGAAGAATTTTAACAGGAGATGAAACATGGCTTTCCCAGTATAATCCTGAAAACCATGCATGATCAGAGCAATGGCTACCAAGATGTGGAAGCGCTCCAGTCACAGCAGAAGCAGATTGGTCAAAAGCAAAGGTCTTGGAAAAAGTTTTTTTTGGGATGCTCTAGCCATTTTGTTTGTTGAATTTCTGGAGGGTCAAAGAATGGTAACATCTGTTTATTATGAGAGTGTTTTGAGAAAGCCAAAGCTTTAGCAGAAAAAGTCCTGGGAAAGCTTCACAAGAAAGTCCTTCTTCACTACAACAATGCTCCTGCTCATTCCTGCCATCAAGCAAGGACAATTTTGTAAGAGTTTTGATGGAAAATTATTAGGCATCCACCTTACAGTCATGATTTGGCTCCCTATGACTTCTTTTAGTTTCTTAATATTAAAAAATCTTTAAAAGACTCCCATTTTTCTTCAGTTAATAATGTAAAAAAGACTGCATTGACATGATTAAATTCCCGGGACACTCAGTTCTTTAGGAATGGACTAATTGGCTGGCACCATCACTTACAGAAGTGTCTTGAACTCGAGGGAGATTATGTTGAGAAATAAAGTTTACATTTTAATTTTTAATCTTTTAATTCACTTTTTTCCATGAACTTTTTGAAGTTTCCTCATATACCTGCATATGCATTTCATATGCTGCATATTTCTATAACAACAATATGTTCAGGATTTTTGTGGAAGTATAGGTTATCTCATTGTTTGAAATTATATTTTCATAAGGTGATTTATTAAATTACTAAAGTGATTTTATTATGTTTTTCTATGATTTTCCGTATTTATAGTCTCAAATAGGGGAGAAAACACAATCTTTTTTTTAGTTTTTATAGCTTAATTTGCATTCAGAAAATATGTTTACCATAACTATCAATTACTGAATATTTTTACATACCAGACACTTCCCAATTAATCATCAACATAATTCAATCAATTACATATTGTTATTGCTATGTTATGTATTAGGACTCTGAGTCTCAGAAAGGTTAAGTGACTTATAAGTGGCCAAACCACTTAGAGACCAAGGAAAAGAATGAAGAGTCCCAAAATAGATCTGTACATGTATGGTAAATTGATTTTAATAAAGTCATCATCATTTGAAGGGGAAAGGAAGTCTTCAAAACAAATGGTTTGTTTCAATTAGGGATGCCTGCAGGAGAAATAATCAGTTAAAATCACATGATATATAAACATGGTAACTGGGCCTCCTGATGGTTATTAGCAGTGTATGAGTTCTCATCTATGGAATGCTTTTAAGAGGATATATACCTAGTTTGTCTATTATTATTTATGTCAAACAAACCTGGAGTCTATTTGTGTTTTTGGCTAGATGATGTTTGTGTCATCTAGGTAATTACTAGACAATACTGGAATGTAAAATAGAGATGACTCATGAGCAAATGAACTCCCTTTGTGTAAGTGGTGGCACGCATCACCTGGGAATTTTCTGCGTCAGCTCTGAGAGGGCACGTGTCCTGATGTGGAAGAGAGGACATGAGGTTGTTGCTGGCCATCTCCCTCTGTCTCCATGCTTTGCATGTCTTGCTATTACCTACATTCTTAAAACTTGTAGTAAGGTTTGATATTGCATGATAGCTGATTCTTGTCAATCTGATTATACAACGAGTCTCTTAGTGTTACTTCAAACCTGTTTACATTGAATGTAATAATTCATATGATTGGGTTTAAATTTACCATTTTCCAATTTGTGCTTTCTGTTTTTCTTTCCGTCTTCTTTTAGATTACTGAAATATTTTATATTATTCCAATTTATTTCCTCAACTAGCTCATAGAAATAATTCTTTGTATTTTTTTTTTTTTTTTTACTGTTCTGGGGATAATAATATGCATTTTAAAATTCTAAATGCCAAAGAAATTAAAATTTATGCTCACATAAAAACATGTAAACAGATGCTCATAGCAGCTTTGTTTGTAGTAACCTCAAATTGGAAGCAACCAACATGTGCCTCAATGGATGATGTGTTAAACAATCTGTGGTACGTCCACACCACAGAATACTACACAACAATAAAAACGCACAAACTACTGATACATGCAACTGCTTGCGTGAATTTCCAGAGGATTATTCTGATTTTAAAAAATCCCCAAAGGTTACCTATTGTATAACTACATTTATGTAATTTTTTATGACAAAATTTTAAAAATGGAAAATAGAGTACTGGTTGCTAAAGATTAGAGAATGGGGAGGGAGCTGGGTGTGGCTTTAAAAGGGCAGCAGGAGGGATCCTTGTGGCTGTAGAACGGCTCTGCATCCTGACTGCCGTGGTGGAACAAGAACTTACACCTGTGATAGAATTATACAGAACTAAATACACACACACAATTAAGTACAAATAAAACTGGGGAAATCTGAGTCAGATCTAAGGATTAGATCAATGTCAGTATTCTGGTTATGATGTGGTACTATAGGTTTGTAATATGTTACTGTTGGGGCAAATGGGTAAAGAGTGCATACGATCTCTCTGAATTATTTCTTACAAGTCCCTGGTATTCTAGAATTATTTCAACTAAAATTTCAATTAAAATTTAATCAGAGTCAATATCGTAACACACACCACTTCATGTATTTCTCATTACTGTATTATTTCACAACTGTAATGGCTATATAGTGGTATGATTCCATTTTACCCACCCACCAATGTTGTGCTATTATGTTAACATTTTAAAATTATGCATGTTACAAACCTACCCCACATTATATTTGCTTTAGGTAGAGGTAGTCTTTGCTTTGCACAGTTTTGATATGCACAAATTCCAGTTATTGCATTTGTTTAATTAATACTGGTCCTCCAACAGCACGATTTATATTTTAGTTAGCACAGTGTGTTAACTGTGACTAATTTTACAAGATATAAACTTTGCTGTGAGCTCTTCAGTCCACAAATCACAACCTAAGTGACAGATGCACATCACGATCAGTAAGCAATCTTGTCACTTCCTTCAAAATCTATCTGTGAATATGTCACTCTGCATCTGTTATTTAGTTTTTGCACAGACAGCAAAACGTGGGTGTGTCACCTCTTTGCCTTCCAGTGACAAACCCACAGAACATTTCACAAAAATGGGTACTCAACTGAAGGAATTGACCATCAAAGATCAAAGTGCAGGAAAGAAATGAAAAGGGCTAATGATAGATGCAAAATTTGCCTAGAACATCAGTGGAGTTACAGGAGAAATACCTGACTATGGGGATGCTGAGACTGCCAGCATTCACGAGGCTCTAGATGTTCAACCAGAGCAGCTTACTGAAGGCAAACTTACCAGCATAAATGAAGAAAGTGGCTGGGAGGAAAATGGAGGATGGTGTCTCAGAAGTAATGCCACTAAATAATAAAAACCACAACTGCATAAAAGAACTCTCAGACTTACGTCATGACATTGAACACACACAGGAAGAAATGTTGAAAACTGATTCAAAATTTAAGAGTATAACAGTGTTCCAAGACATAGAAAAGCTGCTCACTCGGTATCATAAGTTATGTAAAGAGCAGAAGGCAAGGACTTCTCAAACTCCTCTTGATCATCTGTTTTTACAAAGAAAACCCTTCATTCTCAATGTTTCTAGTTTTAAATTACAGTATAACAAATACATATTAATTTTTACTAATTCTTTATTTTCTTATATATTTATATAACCCATAGTAAAAGAGGATTTTAATGAAAATTTTTAAAGGTCATGGAGCTATCATAATTTTCCCATTGATTATTGAAATCACTTTTTAACACATAACTTCAATGTGTTCAGTCATTTTTATGATCCCATACTATCATACAAAGTGAGGACTACCTGTAGTGAGAAGGGTTTTTTGAAAGAAAAATGAGAAGGAAAAAAGCCATAGTGTTTTATGTTTACTTATTCATCCTTTCTGTTGTGCTCCTTGCCTCCCTATAGAACCAAGTGTCATTCCTCAGCACTCCTTATCTCATATGTCTGTTGGTGAAACACTTTTTCAGCTTTAATTTACCTAAATATGTCTGTATTTCACCCTCTGTTTTAAAGGATATTTTCACTACATGTAGAGTTCTAGGTTGAAAGTTGATTTTCTTTCAGTGCTTTAAAGATGTTCTATTGTTTTCTGGCTTCTACTGTTTCTGTGAGTCAAACATAAATCTGACAATCCTCATTGCTGTTTCCCTATGTGTAATATGTCCCCTGCTCCCCACTGCTGTCAGCTGTTTCGAGATTTTTCTCTTTGGGGTTTAGTAGTTTTCCTATAATGTGCCTACTATGGTTCTCCTTGTATTTGTCCCACTTAGGTTTGTTGTTATTTTACATCAAATTTGGCAAGTATTCAGCTATTGCATTTTTAAAATATTTTTCTGCCCCATTTCATTCTCTTCTCTGCACACCTATGATCTGTGTGTTAGACTGTTTAAATGTGGTCCGTGGATCTCTGGGGCTCATTCATTTTGCTTCAAACATTTTCCCTTCTTCTTAAAATTCAGTATGTGTATTGATAATTTCTCAAGTTTACTGAATTTTCTGTCACCTCCAGTCTGCTGTTAAGTTTGTCCAATGAGTTTAAAAATTTTAACTATTGTATTTTTTCCTTCTAGAACTTTCCTGTGATTCTTTTTTGAAAATAACTTTTCTCTGCTGAAAGTCTCCATATATTTTCTCATTTTGACCATATTCTTGAATTTTTAGAAATTCTTTGAGCATATTTATAAATTCTGCTTTAAAATTTTTGCCTGCTGAAGCCAACATCCAGATCATCTGAGGGTACGATTCCACTAACTAGCTTCTTTTCTTGACTATGTGTCATAGTTTCCTATTTTTTTTTGTATATCCAGTAATTTTTTATAGTTTAGTGGACATTGTTGGTGGTACATTATAATAAAATGGGATGTGGTCATTATGACATATAAAAAAATGGGTTGAATAAAAAAGGAGACTCATTTCTGTAATCTTTCTTTGAAAAGTGATAATTTTTATTCTATAGGTAGTTTAATTATTGACTAATGTCTTTGAATTTATATAGACTTGAATTTATGCTTTATTGGAATAATTTGTCGAAATCCCAAGGTATTTCCAAAGGCATTCTAACTTAGTAATACTCAACTGCCAAACTCTTTCTCCTCTGAGGACTTTGTCAGTGCTTGCCTTTAGACTTGGTCCTTCCTAAGGCTTGTTCCTTCCTCCTAGGGCATGAGCTCTCTGATATCTTAGCTGGATTTCTGGGGAGTTAACACAATGTTAATGGAGTTTCTCCACTCAGGTGGGCCAAGACTTCCAATGTCCCCAGAACTACTTTACCTTTGATAACTGCTTCTATTGTCAACCTACAGTTATTCACTCTCTGGTAAGCTTTGCCCAGTTTAACCCTGGGCACATGCAACCTAGCCTTTGGCCTCAGATGTGTGAGAAACCCCTATGTAAACTCATGCCCTTCTCCCAACCCCCGAAACGTGCAGCTTTCTCCTCTCTGGTTCTTTGCCTTGCACATCCTAACCTCTTTGGTTACTACAAACTCTGAATTCTGTGTCTTTAGCTCAGTAGGGCTATTGTGATATCACTGGACTCCAGCTTATGGTGCTAAGGTCAGGAAATTATCCACAGATAGAGACCTGAGGAAATCGTAGGGCTCACCTCCTGCATTTACCTTCTCTCAGAGATTGCAGTCTGGGACTGCCTGTGGTCCATTGCTTGAAAAAAAAATTGCTCCATGTATTTTATTCCATTTCTATGGTTATTTAAGGTGATAGAGGTAGTCTACTACTAGTTAATATGTCTTATTTAGAAGTGGCAATCTCAAATTCCATTTTGAATTGATGAATGCCTAACAATCAAAAACTAAGTGCATGGAAGAGGAAAACAAATCTGGGGGAATCCTCAGCCTTGGGATATCATCTACCTGAGAGGTCCTGAGCCACTGTCATTCATTTTCTACTTAGTCTGAGTTTTTCTTTAGCCATATGACACCAAGACTGAGAGCACACTATTGTAATATTTAGGAGTATATGTGAAGTTTCTCCTGGTATTAAATTAACCCAGAAATAAGCCCTGGGTTTCATATGCTAAATGGCCATTACACAATTAGTTTCATGACAAAACAATTAAATGAAACCAAACAAAACAATATATTTCTAGTTCTAAGGTGAACATTAATTATCCCTCCCATTTTAATGGTTCTGAAATGTAAATGTGTCTTTCAATATGAGTTTAAATTTTATTTTGCCTCCAAAGAAATCTAATATAAAATTGATGATTTGTCTTAAAACTAATGGGATTTATCACCAAAAAAGGTATTTGTAGGCATCTAGTCATTTGCACGCTACACAGTTACTATTCCTCTTGGCCCCAAATTTCCAAATACTTATTGCCTCCCTTCTTCACAGAAGAAAAAAAAATAGGAAAAAAATTTTGTTTTTGTAGCAGCAGTGGATTTAAAGGGAGCCATCGGGAGAAATGCCCTGACTTAATAATGGCTGTGAGGTGTTGAAACGCATCTGTAGATAAAAATCTGAGATAATGTTTTCTAAATTTTGTTAAATATAGGATAAAACCTGAGATGACGATGATAATGGTAGATGATGGTGGAGTAAGAGGGGACTTACCCAAGAATAGAAGAGCTGACCTGAGAACCCTTGAGACCTGAAGGCTTATTTCAAAGTCTAGAACTTCATTCCCAAATTTATGATCCTATCACCAGATGTTTTCTGGCCAATACAGATTAGCTTAAATTAAGAGATAATTTATTACGGAAGATTGATTACAGGCATGTTGTCCACCCACTGTGGAACCATGTTTTCCATCATATTGCCATTTCTTCGTTAAGGAAAGAAATGCATCTCCCATCTTGACATGTCTATCATTGTGTGCCTGAGCTAATTATCTCCATGGGCTCAGTTTAGCTCTTAAAACTGATAGATGATTATCATGTCCTCTGGAAATGATGCATGCCATACATGTGCAGCTATACGTCAGAAGAAAAACAGTTTTTGAAGTCTTCATCTGTGTAGTTTACTGGAAATTGCATATTGAAAACTACATCAATACATGACAGCATGTGTTAAAATTATATACACAGTTACATGTAAAAATGTAATATATGTATAATATGTGCAAAATTCATTATATGCAACCTATATGAGCTGAGTATTGAGGTTGCTGTTTTATGTAGCTTAAAGTTACTGATGATCTCATCCACGTGATCTCTTAGCTGAGATCTAAGATGTTCTATTTCTCATCTGTTTATCTCTAATTTTTCCCTGTGTCGGGTTCAAAATTTAATAACTCTTCTCTTCTTCCATCTGTGTCTTCTAATCTATACCCTTAAGGCTTCTTAGCAGCTAACAGGAGAGAAAAGCAGCATTCTTTCTGTAATTGGCAAAGTTAGGGTACTCCATTTTCATTACAACTTTAAATCTGCCAAAACTACCATTCTGGCACAGAAACTCAGGACAAAACAGTAGCGGGGGGGATTGCATCTGCACCTCCAGCTTTGTCATCCTCCCTTTCACGGGTGCCTCCACTAGCCATTTAGAACTGGAGCTACCAACTGCAAAGTGATGGGTTGGAATCAGCATTCAGCCTTCCCACAAATGCTCCTTGGTCCTCGGGTCCTCTTGGGCATTATCTTTTTTCCTGTCTCCAAGAATTATCCCTATAGGTCAGTTCAGTTGATATATTGAGTGAGTGATGATATTTCCCCGCTGGCAGGAAAATGGGATGAGAGAATTTGGGACTAACTGCATGGCAAATAGCCCTTTTGAACATGTTTTGAGCCCTATTTCTCTTAAAAATACTACCAGACCCAAGAAATGTAAGATTTTTTGATGCTTTAAAAAATGGAATGTGGTCATTATGGCATATTAAAAAAATGGGTTGAATAAAAAAGGAGGCCACACAGGAGGGCTGGACACCCACCTGCAACCCACAGTTCTAATATCCTGTTGCTTGGATTCCAAGTCCTGTGTGTTATTTTTTCAGTCTCAGAGTCCTTTATATCCCCATAGCTCCTAGTCAGTTAGATGCAGTGTGTTCTCTTAATTCCCCCGGCAGACATTTTCTCACAGATTTGGAGGTTAAAAGGAAGAGGAAAAAAAACTCTTCAAAACATAAACCCTAAACTACAAAACATAAGTAGAAAATGTTGAAGCTGGGAGCCTGGTTACCGTGGCAACTTGGGTTTGCCAAGTTCCCCTCTCAGAAAGCCGGTCCTCTGCTTGAATTGGTTGCTTCTCGGATGGGCCGTGACCACCAGGTGTGTGGCTCGAGCCAAGTGCATTGAAAGGAAAACTGGATTTGGCATGGCCCCATCTCCCGGGAGCATCATCTACATGACAGCTATTGATTCCTTTGTTTGAATCCATCTCCAACCCACATCCTTTCTGTGGGGAAGGGAGAGAAGGCCAGAAGCTTCTTGGCTGTAGCAGCTGAGAAGAGGCTTAGGGAGAAGGCAGGGAATTATCTGGTCTCTACAAGGAGAACACTCTACAGAACCTCAGGAAAGCAATTTTCTGCTGTTGATATTCTTCTCAAAAACATTACTGGCATTTTTTTTTCTCCAAAGCACAGGGAACCATATTAGTTGCTAAGAATAAAAATAGGGCAACGTAGACCTCATTTTTAAGGTTCTTATGGTCTTCTTGAAAAAACATGGCATATTTCAGGCGGTAAGTGATAAGCACAGATAATACTTTCAGAGATGCTGGAGACCATGGAGGACAGGTGGCTGGGCAGTCAGAGAAGATGGTGCAAGAGCCGAGCTGGAAGGAAAGCAAGTAGGAGACCAGGTCACTTTCCAGACACAACGTGATGAATAAAAATGGGTGCTACCGTGGCCTGACCAGATGCCAGAGAGCTCGGATCGGGGTATAATGGGATAAGTCAGGGACGTAAATTGAGATTCGATTCCGGAGTGCCTTTAAAGTAAGACTAAAGCGTTACTGGAGGGCCACTGAAGGTGTTTTAGTGAAGAAGTAGATGTATGAAAATAAACTTTTAGGAAATTTAACCTGGATGGTCAACCATTACAAAATAAGACATTGGAAGGAGGAAAACCAAACCAGAAGACTCACATCATGCGATATTAGTCTGATTTTATTTCCTCCTTTGGGGAGCCTGTCTCCTTCTGGATGCTTCATGGAGAAGGTAGAACCACACTTGAGCCAAGGTTTCCTCAGCTCTTTCACAGAATTCAAACTCAGTGAAGCAACTGGAGTCCACCTGTTATGTGTGTGGTTTGCTTGTCTCAAGGCTCACCATCTATCTGTCAAAAAATGAATTCCTACACTTAGATAGACATGATTTATCTCAGGAAATGGAAGCTTAGCATTTTCCCTGGTAGGAAATGATGTCTTTAACTTCTTTCAGCTAAACCTCCTCACTAGCTGTGCCAAGAAGCCCGTCTGCCCCAAGGGGTGATGAAGTCCTGTGCTCTGCACTGGGGAGAGAACCCTGAAGGTGGGGGTAGGGGGAACCTGCTTTCGATATTAAGACAAGCAATGTGAGTTCTCCTGTCACAAACCTGTTACAGATCTTAGGCAAAGTAAACATAATTATCATTATTTTTTTACTCTTACTACTAGTGAGAATATTGCATTTCAATTCTATGATTTAAAAACATTCCAAGCACTTTTAAATAATGAAAATATCCAAACATCTACCAGTTGTGGTAAAGACCAGTATGAATTAATGGAACATCTGAATTCTAAAATACATTTTAAAGAAAGAAATGCAGTGGGGAAAAAAAGTCCAATTGAAGCAGGAGCTGTTGGGGATTGCTACCTGCTGGTGCAGAGTATCAGCCTGTCTCTTATTTGCAGAGAAGTGTTGATACCGGGCCCTGAAATAAATAATAATTTTCATCTCAACGGATGCAATTGGCAGGAGCACTCAGGGCCCGTCCCAGTGCCTGGGTTGACACAGGAGGGGCCGTTGCTGGGCATGTCAAGGATACCACTGGTACCTCTAGCTTCTCTTTCCTCTCACCACCATTCCACTCAGCCGACCACTGACATTCGGTGCAATGTGAATATATGTCAGGTATTACAATGGAAGAGAAACAGACACATGGAGAGGCGAAGTGTCATGACACGAGAGGAGGAGTATTTTGTTGTCTAGCAAGGATTCAGTGCTGTTACTTCAAATTTTTCCCAAATGAAAACACATTGCATTCAAACATACATGGCTGTGTCCCAGCAAATAAAGATCCTTAGAGAAAGAAAGGTACTAAAAATAGTAATAGTTTTTACTGATCTCTATTTCAGTTCATCATCATAAGAACCCAGTGGGGTCACTATTATTATCCCAATATTACAGATGAGGAAACTCATAGCCAAAGCTGTTAAGTAACTTCCTGAGATCACGCAGCTAGTGGGCATGAAACTAAAGCCTTAAATGTATGTCCGACTGGATGCCATGTGGCGTTGCCAATTCACTCACCATTTCCCTAACAGAGAATTTGTAATTAACATGTAAAATGTGCTTCAAGTATGGTGAGGCTTGGATATATTATGTTCTCATAAGAACTGAAACCCAGGCAGGGAGTGGTGGCTCATGCCTGTAATCCCCGCACTTTGGGAGGCCGAGGTGGGCAGATCACCTGAGGTTGGGAGTTTGAGACCAGCCTGGCCGACATGGTGAAACCCCATCTCTACTAAAAATACAAAAATTAGCCAGGTGCACGTCTGTCATCCCAGCTACTCGGGAGGCTGAGGCATGAGAATCGCTTGAACTCGGGAGGTGGAGGTTTCAGTGAGCTGAGATTGCACCATTGTACTCCAGCCTGGGCTACAGAGTGAGACTCTGCCTCAAAAAAAAAATAAAATAAAATAAAAAGAAAAAGATAAAAGAAACTAAAACCCTTTCTCAGGGATCCCTTATACAGGGGAATGCAAATTCAAAAGCCCACAGAATTCAGGCAGGAAATATAAATGTGTGAATTAGGCTGGGTGAAAGAAAGTGGGAAGCTGGAAGGCTTTAGGGGGACCTGGGGCATCCTGCCCTGTGAAAGATTGCAAGTTCGATACATTTAAAAACACTCCATGGTCAGATGAAACATTCCTGTAATTATTTGTTTATGATTAAGCATACTATCTTTTCAAGTGGTGAATGTGCAAAATTATGATGTTTTTTTCCATCATACATGTTAAAAAGTTAAGCTTCAGATCAGGGGTTTGTACACATACGAACTAGTTAGGACCAAATAAGAGAAAACACGTGATTATTATTTCTTCATTTACTCTCAGAGCAATGAAACTAAATATATGAGAAGAGTGTGAGACGGGGTGTAACGCTGGCTGACTTAGAGATGGCTACATAGCTAGTTAGTCATAAAGTCTGCAACAAGGCTTAGAGTGGAAGGGGGTGGGACTGCTGAATTTTGAAATCCAACACAGCAACAGAGGTGTGGTGCACGTCTGACTGGAGAGAAGCTGGATACGCTTTGGCAGCAAAGGACATAGTGGGCAGACGTGTGAAGGCAGAAAATGTGTACAATTTTCTGAATAATGAAAAAAATGTCTTAAAGTGTTCTAGCATGAATATTTATAAATATCAGGAAGTGCCAACATCTTTATGAGATCAAAAAGACATTAGTCTGGTGGGACTGTAACCTGGCGCCGCTGCTGCAGAAAACAGTCTGGTGGTTCCTTAAAAAGTTAAACGTACCATAAGACCCAGCAATTCCATGCCTACGTATGCACCCAAAAGAATTAAAAACATGTGTTGAAACAAAAACTTGTATATGAACGTTCATGGCAGGAGCAAAGCCATGCAAATAGCAAAGAGGTGGAGATCATCCAAATGTCCAACAACGGATGGACGGATACACACAGTGTGGTGTATTCATACAGTGCATGGTATGGGGTGGGATACTATTTGGCCACAGAAAGATATGATGTACTGATACATACTGAAACACGGATGAACCTCAAAAACATCAACTAAGGGAAAGAAGCCAATCACAACAGACCATATTGCATGATTCCATTATGATTCCATATGAACTATTTAGAACTATGCCTAATGTATTGAGATGGAAAGTAGATTAGTGGTTGCTTAGGGATGGGGAGATTGGGAAGTACAGAGGTTATAGCTAAAAGGTATAGGGTTTCTCTTTGTGGTGATGAAAATGTTCTAAAGTTGACAGCAGTGCTTGCACTTACCTACTTACCTGTGAACACACTATACACCCTTGAATTGTACTCTTTAATAAAGTGTATCATATGGTAAGTGAATGATATGTCAATATGGCTTTTTTTTTTTTTTTTTTTTTTTTTTTTTTTTTTTTTACAAAAGAGACATTACTGTCGCCTGGGCCTCCATGCAGTCCGTTCCCATCCTTGGTAGTTTTGCATTTCTCGTTTCAGGCATGTGTGCCACCAGTTGATTATGATAATGGCCTGTGCTTGGGTGGCACCTTTCTTTCAAGAATGTCAAGCAGTTTGCAAACACTAATTAAGCCTGTACTGCCGGCAGATTGGTAAACATTGTTTTACTTCTCGCAAACATTCAAGCAAAACCCCTCTGGGAAAACCTGCATCGATGCAACTGCTGTAACCCATTTCCTCTTGTTGGTTGGTTTCAGAGCATTTTTAAGGATGTGGGAAGGACATTCATACTTACTGAATGTTTACTATGTGTTTCCCATTGTTGTAGGGCCTTCTGTGAACACATCATTTAACTCTCACATCAAATCACGAAGTGAGAGTTGTTGTCCCTGTGTGTCACTAGGGTAAATTGAGATCCAGACAAGTTGAATGTACTGGTCAGAGTTCTTGGTTCCAAGCAATAGAAATCAACTCTTACTAGTCTAAGCAATATAGGGGTTTATGGTAAGGATATCCGGCAGCACACAGAATCAACAGGAAGGCTGAAGCACAAGGCACAGACAAAGGGGGATGAGGAAGCTGAGACCACAGCAGGTCCCACCACCAGCAGCACTATGGCCTGTGCCCACCATAGAGCTCTGCAGGGTTGCCAGCCCTGGGCACTTGAGACTGATTCCCTAGAGTCTTCATTGAACTGCTCCCTCCATGACTGATCTCAACTGTCTCTATGTTTTGTTTCACTCTTTTAAGAACCGAAGTTCTGGCCAGGCACGGTGGCTCATGCCTCTAATCCCAGAACTTTGGGAGGCCAAGGCATTGGATCACCTGAGGTCAGGAGTTCGAGACCAGCCTGGCCAGCATGGTGAAATTCTGTCTCTACTAAAAATGCAAAAATTGGCTGGGCATGGTGGTTGGTGCCTGTAATCCCAGCTACTTGGGAGGCTGAGGTAGGATAATTGCTTGAACCTAGGAGACAGAGGTTGCAGTAAGCCAAGATCGTGCCACTGCACTCCAGCCTAGGCAACAGAGCGAGACTCCATCTCAAAAAAAAAAAAAATGACATAGAAGACATAAATGCAAGTCTTCTGAGTCTGGTGTTCTTTCTATTGTGCCATCCTGGGCTCACACTTGATGCTATTTCACTCCCGTGCACTTACTATGCATCAGATACCTGTGCAAGGTGCTGGCTGACAATATGGAGAAAAGAGCCACACTCCCTCAAGCAACTTTAGGCCATTGGGAGGGAAGGTGAGAGAAAGCACAGTGAACTTACCATGTGATTTCTAGAGGTGTTTCCACAAAGAGAGGGGATCTTCCAGGAGGGGTATCATGAGAGGCTCCCTAAAATGAGGTTTGTGGACTGACTTAGGTCTTAGCTTTTGACTGAATCTCTTCTCTGTAGACTCTGTGGTTTTCTCCTTCCTAAGAAGTATGTGCTGAAAGCATAAATAACCATCCTAACCACCTGTCATTTAAATCAGTTAAATGAGAGTAGATTTATTATTCTTACAGAAAAGGATTCTTATTATAGCAAGAATACTACACATGTCAGCAGAGACAGTTCCTGTTCATAGTGGCTTCATCAAATTGTCAGTGCCTCTCCTTGTGCTTATATTCATTCATTCAACAGATATTCATTGAGCATCTACTACGTGCCAAGCCCAGTTCTAGACACTGCAGTTGCACAGTAAATAAGACAAAGTATTTACTTTTATCTTAGTGGGGAAGGCAGACCATAGACAAATATATTATATATATATTATGTCTGGAACTCATAAACACTGTGGAGGAAAGCAAAACAGGATGAGTGACTGAACAGTAATAAGGTTGGGGTGCCTGCTACTTTAGAGTGTCAGGGAACAATCGAGCTGAGACCAGGAAGCATTTCTTAGTTCAGCTGAGTGAGGAGGTCAGAGTTTGGTGTTTGGACGTTGGGGTGATTGGTGGGGGATGGGAAGTGATAGGCGTGACAGTTTCTTTGATTGGGTCAGCTCAATGGTTTATGAAAAAGAGAAGGCTGTCTTAAAAAATGAGTCTGTCCTCTTGTTCATTGATCACTCTAAGCCTGTGATGGAGTTGCTCTTCTTATGGTAGGCAAGCTCACCAGGAGGCCAGAGTTAGGTATTGACTAGGCTTTAGGTGCAGAAAAAGTTTGAGATGAGTTGACATCGTTTGCCACATACGAACCCAAAGGGCAATAGTCAAGAGGCCTAAGAATAAGAGGCCTTGACTGATAAGTAGGAAGAGGTAGACAAACAGGTTAAGCACATTCTCGCTCCAGGGACAGCATGTGTGGAGACTCAGAGGCAACCGTGACCATGGAATGCCCAAGTAGTCTGGTTTGGGCAGGAGTGTAGAAAGCAAAGCAGGGGAGAATTGAGAGATACTGCTGAGGAGGTAGGCAAGGGGCAGACAACAGAAGGCTTTATGTGCCAGGCTAAAGGATTTGAGCTTTTACCCTTGATGCCTGGCACATGCTAGGCATAAATATTTTGGTGGATCCGTAGGAATGTCAGGCCCTGGGAAACAGGAAATAGTTTCAAGTGGAAGAGTGATGATTGAGGTTTTGAAAAGGTCCAATCTAGAGGCAGGATGGAAATATCTTTGAAGAGGGGAAAGATTGGAGTCAGGAATCCTCGTCAGCCTGCAGACTACAGAAATCCAGATGAGAGGTGCTGAGGACTGAGTGGAAACCTTAATGGAGCTGGAGAGAGAGTGTGTGTGTGTTTGCTTTCTCTCTGATGTTAGCATCACATGTGCCTGCGTACAGGGTATTAGGACACGAGGATCACCAAACTTATACCATTTGTTGAAAACTCCAGTAGGAAAATATCTAAGAGACTGCAGGTAATTTTTTTTCTTGATGCAGAGTTTGTGTAGCGCTAAAATACATCAGTATACTCAGTAACAGGATTTTTTAAATAGATTATATTTAATTTGACAAGTTTTCCTCCCATGGCTGTATCTGAGGTGGGTAGGGTATAAGACTCAAGGAATTTTTGGCTTTCAGTGTGCTCTCTTACTGCTTGTTGGATTCTAATGGGAGTTTCATGGGAGCCCAGAGACTTCCCAAGGATCTTCCTTTTCTTATGGCCTCTCTGGGGTTCCTTCACCCTGAAAGCAGTAGCATCCAGTATCCCACCAAATTACTCACAAATGGTTCTCTGTCTTCTTGGAGTCAGAGATATTTCATTCCAAGCTCTGTTTCCTGTCACTGAAGACACAGTTGGATCATCAGGGACAGTGATTTGCTGGTGTTTAACCGTCATGCTCATGCTGGAGAAGCAACTGCCCCTGAGCTATGTGTCTGCCTCTCACCAGAGGCCCAGGACTTGGTGTTCTCATGCCTTCCTCAGCTACCATTAGGGATGGGCACAGCTCACTGGTGGAGAGAGAGAGAGAGGCTTGTCTCATTTAGGAGTTGGTCTAGATGTGTATCCCATTGTATTTGGGACCTTACAGAATTGGGAGAATTCTGAACTAGGCTCTCTGACTGAGGATAAAATCTCATTCAGATTCACTCCAGCTCAAAGCCAGACTGAGTAACTTTGGCTTTGTTAACCCTTCTTTCCTTTCTTCCCTAGATTTGATCTACAATGTGTCAAACACTCTTGTAGGCACTGGTGTGCAAAGGAAAATTAAATTGGCTGCTGCTCTAAAATTGCTCACAGTCTGTTGGTGAAGAATGGTAAATAAACAGATAACTAAAATACACTAAAATAAGAGCTATGGTGGAGATTTATCTTTTCATTTTAGTTTTTTCTAAGAAAAAAACAGGCTTGTAAATTTCACTTTAATTTCCTGTTAGATGGCTTATGGACATATTTTAATGCTTCACCAACCCTACATCAAGAAAAAAACAGTTACCTTAATTTTCTAGTCTATATTTCTTCATAAGAATCAATTACCTACTTTAGGAAGTCATAAACACAAGTGCCAGGCAGGTGACATGAGTGCATGCAGGGCTGCAGAGAAGGCTGGAGAAAGGGGAAACTGAGGAGCGCTTTCTTCCAAAGGGGGCAGCTGCTTCCCAGAGCAGGCAGATTGTTGCTGGGCAGAAATACACATCCAATGATGCCAGCTCTCATGGTTTTTCAAGAGAAACTGGGTTTTATGTGAAATCTTTGAGTTTTAAATGTTAGCAACTAACTCGAATAATTAAAAAAAAAGTTGCAGTGCCAATGATGCTCTTCTCTGGCTGGACTGTCCAGGGCAACAGCAGTTAGTGTTCTGAGAGAAAGATTTGTGTGAACTCCTAAAGATGCACATGAAGACTGTGGCAGAAACGTCCAGGGTTATCAAATAGCTCTCTCATCACTGAAGAATGCCTTTGTTTTGGAGACAGAAAGGGAAACTCAAATACTTGTCATTTGCTTTCTTCTCTTTGCTATTGCATAGCACTTGGCAGTATTCGGGGAAAAAAACCCACTCAAATAAACAACACTGATTTTTCGTTGAATATAGAAATCCCAGAGCACGCCCACTGGAGACTTGGACTAGGTCTGACCGTTTTTTTCTGCACCTCCTGACACCTAAGCCAAAATGAGCTACGAATTCTCTAAATTCTCCTTTGCAGAAGCAAGTGAAGGCCTAAGACTAAGAGGCATGGCTGTCCCTGGACAGAGATCTCCTCCTACAGCAGCTCTCTCCAACCTCCCTGTGCTTTGACTCTGAGGACCCTGCCACGTCCTGCCCCATTCTCTCTCCTCAGTAGTGCTGCTGCAAGGAGCATGTGGGGTGGGGGAGCTGCCTTCAGGGCCGTGCACCTTCTGTGCCCGTTCCCTGACTCTGGCCATCACTGAATATGCCTGTACCTGGCTGCTGCAGTCTGAGGGAGAGGACACACTGGATCTTGAAAATTTTAAAGTACAGTTGATGTTACCTTCCTTAGAAGATGAAAGGGCATGGGCCAGTCTGAGTGCTAGAGCCCCCTGGAGGATGGGGTGAGGTGGGGGAGGCGTGCTTCCCCCGGGCCCTGCAGTGCTGGCAGGCTGCCCTCGCCAGGCCGTTGATGGTGCCCACCAGCCAAGGGCTATAAATACAGTCACATTTCCCACACACTGTATTTATGTTTCAGAAAATGTCTGCGTTGCATACGTAATGTAGGAGATATAATTATAATATTTCAAAACTGGCCAAATTTCGTGAAATATAAAATAACAGATGGCACCACACAATATTGGTGGGGTGTGCTTCATTTAAATCATAACTGGGGCCTGAAAATGTTCCCATTTCGTGCAGGGTGGTGACGAGAGTGTGTGCTGGGAGGAGGGGGCGGGGTGGTTCCCCTTCTCTGTCCTCTCCAAGCTTTTCTTTCCAAGGAAAGCGGAGTTATCGCGCTATTCGTTCCCGGTAGCCTCCAGGCCGGCCTTGCTAATCTAACCACTGTTTGCTTCCCAGTGTTTCCTTTATCTGGGGAAAAGGAAGTTTGACTTGGAAACTCAAGCTACGGCTTGGACATTGACAGCCTATCAGATATTAGGCCCCAGTTTTGTGGGTGGCATTGACCCCTCCCTGGTGTCTATGATTCATTAATGACCAAGAAGCTGTTGTTAAAATTTCAAACCTTCAGATACATGTTCTTCTCTTTATCTTCAGCAGTAGCCGTGACACCGGCTGCTCCCACACAGGCACGGGCTGTGCAACATGGAGAATTGGCAGGTGGTGCCTGCTTTGTTTTGACCCATTGCTTGTTCTCCACCTTCATCCAATGCCAAAACAGTCTGAGATGTCACCAGTTCTCAAAAGGTGCTTGGGACACTGGAGTTCAAGTGTGAAATTAGGACACCCTCAAGCCTTGTCTAGAAGCAAGGTTATGCTAAGAGACAGCCACACGGTCTCTGCTGCTCAGATCTCCTCAGACCAAACCAAATGACTCATTGCTCAGATCGATCTGGGTTCATATACACACTTATACACAATCCACATTCCCCAAGCAGTTGCATTTGTTTCTTTTTTCATCCTAATTGCCCTTCTTATCTCACTGAAGAAACCATAATGTTTAGCAATAAGTTTGCAGATCCCTAAATTGTTCATGAACAATACAGTCATAATGGGCCATGGATGCTGGTTTCCAGCTCTGCTGCCTGGTATGTGAAGTCCTCTGTAACTCAGCTTTTACTGTGTCGAAGGCGGCAGAATCAGCCCCACCTGGGCTGAAACAATCAGTAGGTATCTGCATTTACCCTTTGAAGGGAATTTATTTCCATAGCTCCTGCCTATCACAGATAATTGGGAATCTGAATGTGAGAAAATCATTGATCTTTGGGCAGAACAACATTCAGTGATTGAGGATAACAAATTTCAGCTTCACGGAAGAAACAGCACTGAAGAAAAAGCTATCCTAAAGGGCAGTAAGTTCCCCATCAATGGTGGTATGCAAGTAAGACCTGGGTGGCCACTGAGAAATGATGGCGTGGTAGAAGGCATTCCAGAGCCTTGCTTCTCAGAGTGTGGTTCCCAGAACCAGCGGCGTCAGTATCAGCTGGAAGCTCCCTGGGGATGCAGATGCTCAGGCCTTGCCTAAGATCCACAGAGCCAGGGTCCGCATTTTGGCCAGATCCCTTGGGGGTTTGTATGCATGTTAATGTGTGGAGCACCGTCAGATCGGAGTCCTCATGTACTCATGTTTCTGAGTGAGCTGTTCGAGGTGTATGTGGTTTATCACAAGCCTAGGACCGGCTGTGGCGCTCAGCACCCTCTGAATTCTTACACAGAAAGACCACGGACAAGGAAAGTCTGAGGAGCTGAGGAGGCTCCCCTGACTCCTTCCCTCCTTCATGCTTTTAAGACTGTGGAATTGGGAAGTGGCCCTTTTCTTGGCCTGCTGTCCACTCCACTCCCAACTTGCTGAGGGTGCTGAAATTCACACTGTGGGTTATTCGTTTGAGCTTGAGCATTGAGAGGTCCCATGAAAACGATAGCATCTTAAGTAGATGCAGTAATGCCTTAAGCCGTTATTACCAATTAAGCTATTAATGTTAATTAGTGTATCAATTTGCTATCAAAGAGCAGATCTTATCTTCACATCCCCACTACTTAGCATGTTGCCTGAGATATATTATTAGATAATTTATTCTCCATGTATAGCTTTTTCCAAAAAAGGATTTGGGGTGGCGTGACCTGGTCCAGTAAATATATGTTAAACCAGAATGGTTCAGAATCTATGGGAGTTAGTCAAGGTACAGGTGGGTAAAAGGATTCTTCGCAGGGAAATTTCTGAGGATGAGGCATCCCAGGGAGCTCTGGACAGCCAGGGGCAGCTGCAGAAAGACAGAACTTACGGTACCTCTTCCACGATGTGCACAGAGAAGACTTGTGACCCTCATAGAGAACACACTCTTTGCCCCTTGCCCTTGTGACAGTGGACACTCCAGAACTTGCATGATATGTGCCCAGGCTTACCGATTCAGATGTGCTATGAGGAAGTGGCTAAGAGCATGGGCCCCGGACCCAGGAGAATCCTGGCTATGTCTATTCCTAGTGCAGTAATGGCCTTGGGAAAGTTGCTCAAAGTTTTTAATCCTGTACGTCTTTGCCTGTGAAATGAGGATAAGAGTAGGACCATCCAACAGGGTTGTGAGGATGGAATGATGGAACACGCTGTGCTTTGCACAGTGCCCAGCACATAGTAAGTGGTTAGCAAGTAGTAAACGTTGCTGCTGTTGCCATTGTTGTCATTGTTTTGCTAGGGCAAGCTATTTCAACTCGCTTTTGAATATAATCCCACATTCAGACTCAGAATTTCACAGATCATTTTATGACTTTTTAACAGCACCTAAAGATGTATCCTGATCCTGACTTCTTCTCTGGTTGACTTGTGTGCTCCTTGCTGCAGACATCACTATCATCTCTTCTTTTGTAGATACAGATAGTTTCCTGGGCAACTTTCATTTGCATAGGGGTATGGGAGATCCATATTGCTTTATAAGAAAAAGACAAAGCTAGAGGTATTTCATTCAATCTTCATTGTCATATGATTATTAAATATGCTCTCCAAAGAAGTCTTCAACCATGAGGACAAAATACTAAAGATGAAACTAAGTGAAATAAGTTATTACCAAGTTCCTTATCCATTCTGCAGGCAGAACTCCTCCTACATTTAAACAAACCCATGTGAAGGAAAACTAGACCGAAAGACTAAGGATGACTCCTTTTTCTTAATTTTTTTTTTTCTAGGAAGCTTAATTTGTTGATGAGGACACACAAGAATGTCCAGGATATCCTTTCATCTTCCCATGTCCTCATGCTGAGCTGCTTCGGAGGAAAGGTTTACATATCTTTCAACTTTCTCTAAAAAACAAGAACCTGGGGTACAAGGAAATAGGGTTTCGTGCCTTAGGCTGGGTGTGCTGAGGGCATTCACTAGTTTTCCCACGAATGTTCTTTCATTCCAGGATCCCATCCAGGATACCATATTGCATTTAGTCATCATGTCTCCTTAGTATCTTCTGAACTGTGTCCAACACAGAAATCCAATTTTGTCAACATTTCACCACAAGCCGGGGAAGGATGCTGCCCGTTTCTCAGCTATTTTACAATCACTATTGAGTTCCTACTGTGTGAGACAAGGACAAGTTTACCAGCTGGGGATGGTTACGGAGAGGTGCAGAAATAGTTACTATACCTTGTGACACCTACTGTAACAGGAAATATACGAGGCACTATAATATCCCTGAAAATAAATGGATGATTCTTGCCAGGAAGACACAACAGCCCAATTCATATTTTCTGGTAGAGGGTTCATTGGGATGAACCTCGTGGTCAAATGAATCAATTGAATTGGGATGTCCATTTATGTAAGAGATTGTGTTTCAACACAGTTCAGAAAGAAAAAAAAAAAAGCCCATAAGCATCGCTCCTATGAACCGATGGTTAACAGAGAGTGTTGGAGGGTTACGTTCATAGAGCCCGGCTTTTCCAGTCCAGCTGTGAAATGGAGGTGTGGGGTCTGCTTGAGACAGATCTGGGTTGGGGTCTGGAGTGGTAAGTGGCCCCCCAGTCTTTCTCTGTCTCTTCATAGCCGGTATTCTTGGAAAGTTGTCTATGTGTTTGTCCTCTCTCCTTTCTTCACCTTCTACTCATCTTCCAACCCACAGGAGGTTAGCTTCTACTCCCTTACCGCTACAAAGGAGTTTTTTCTAAGGCCATTAATGCCCTCCCTGACAATCAGGTAACAGAAGAAAGTTAACACTCATCTTAGCCAGTTGCTGCATTGTCCATCACTCCCTCCTCATGAAGGCCCTCTCTTCTCCTGGATTTTGTAACATGACCCTCTCTTAATCTGCTCCCACTTTTCTTTCTGCTCATTCCTGGCAAGTATTTTTTAGTCAAGCCATTGAAAAGATAACACTCAGTTCTAGGTTTCCTTATTCCTGTATATGTTTCCCAAGATCATCTCATTTTTTGACATCGTGGCTGGCATCAATTACTGTAGAGCTTAAAGAGTACAATTCATCATTTATCTCTCCCCACCGGCTTCTGAAAGAGCTGAGAAACACCAAGTCAAACAGGCATCAAACTATCAATCTTATTACTAGTAAGGCTGAACTGGAGAATGCAGTCTGGATTCAAGTCCAAAATGAGCTTCTCATTTAACAGCCACCTTTCTCCCAATTGATCTCATTCATTTGGCCACAGGCAAAATAATTTGTCAACTGTAGCTGTAGGCCTCCCTCTGCAGAGCCAGGGCCTGCCAGTGGCTTATCACCCAGAGGAGGAAGGAACAGAAAGGAGGACACACATGAACTCCAGGTAGCCCTTTTAAGGGGAGAAAGGCAGCGACAAAGAGGGAGAGAGGGCCAGATGGAGGGAGCAGGGAGGGAGACACAAAACAAATAAATGTGTGTGAGCAGAGCCTGGTAATACATTAACCCTGCCTAGTGGAGAAACAAGGACTTAGACATGGCAGACCTTTGTCATCTCTCTAATTAGAGAAATCAATCTTATTCCTGTGGGGGAAGAGCAGTGGGAAGCAAAGGACAGACAGCAGCTTCTTAATACTTTTCCTGAGAAGGCAAAAGTCTCTATTACCTGAACCTGAAGAAACTCGGAGAGAGGGAGTGACGACTCCTTCAGTTGCTGCTTATGCCACGCAGCTTACAAAGTCTTGGCCTGTGTTGAGTTATTACTGTGTGCCAGGCACTGTGCTCATGGCTTCGTGTCCATGGTCTCAGATCTTCATGTCAACTCTGAGGTTGGCGGGTGGGAATTGTTAAGGAAATTAAGCTTGGAGAGTTTCAGGTCACACCGACTGTCGGGAATGGATACAGGATTGGAGGCCAGGCAGTCTGACTCTAGAGCAATGAGCTGTTGTGATGTGTTGTGATGCTGCTTCCCCAGCAGAACCCATGACTGCACTCTTCAGCCAGGTCTGAGTTCACTATGTCCTTTCTCATCCATTGACACTATGTCCGTGCATCCGTGCAGAAACAGAACCAGGAATCGAGGGGTCAGATTTGGAAATTCTGCTGCCCCTGTTCCCATCACCACCAAATTCTGTGGCTTGTGTTTCCTAAAACTCTACAGTCCGGTAGTGGGTGTCCGTGCCCATTGCCATCATCTAGTGCTTTAGACAAAGCTGCTCTTGTTCATGCCTGGACTGATGCAGTGCACTTCCGACTGTCCCCGCCCCATCCATGTCTGCTCCTTTCCAATTCATTCTACACATTGCACCCAGAATGCTCATGCACACTTCCTTCCCCAAACTTATAAATCATCACTAGTTCTCCCTCAGTGTCAGGATGGAGACAACGCTGCTCAGCAGAGCCTGTGGTCTCCCTAGGATTTGGCCTTCCTCTGCTCCTCCACCCTCACCTGCCCTGGCCACCTGGGCCTTCTTTCAGTTCCTTAAATGGGCCCTGGTCATTTCCCGCATGTGCATCCCCCTAACCTGAATTACTTTCATTCATCCCTGAGATCTCAGATGAAATCTCTCCTCCTGAGGGAAGGCTTCCCTGGCCTGTTAAACCAGGTTCAGCCTCCCACTTCTCCTCTCTTAATACAGGGCCCCTCCATTTCAGGTAATCGTCACGGTGATAATTCCTGTCTATGTGCATGATTATTTAACAAAAGTCTCTACTTCCCTGTGGACTTTAAATTCAGGGTCCAGAGGCCTTGTCTGGTGTTACCGTCTTGTATCTCAAGTGTCTAGTATACAGTCTAACCAGAATATTCTCAATAAATGCCATTGGCTCCTCTTATGATGACGGTGATGCCTAACATCAGCTGAATACTTTTGCACACCAGACACTGTTCTCAGTGCTTCTTAACACATGTTGCCATCCTTTCTCACACTGGCATGAGGAGGTAGTTACTTTCTTTATCCCCATTGTATCGATGAGGAGACTGAAGATAGCAGACACCGAGGCGTGCTGCCTGGAGGGACTGAGTGTCAGAGCCAGATCCCAAACCCAGGTCTGTTTGGATGCTTGCCATGAGGCTCTGCTGCCTCGGAAGCATCCATTGCTGGACTGTTTATCTGAGAGCTGGAAAGAGAAGAAATCAAAATCTTAGTTATCTGTGAAATGGCCTAACCCCCTATTGCATATATGTTGGGTGTCTTCGTCACTTGGCTGAGACAAAAGTTATTTGTGACTGTGTCAAATGTAAGTTTCCATATTTCTGATTTTTTAAAGACTGGAAGAGGGCTGAGAAAAACCAGACCAAGAACCAGAGCCAAGAATAAAGTGCCCTGGGACATGCCGCAGGGAGTAGAGAGCATGGGTGTGCAGGGATGCAGGCAGGAGCGGGCGGACATGGCAAATCAAGACATCAAGGAGAAAGGAGTCTAACGGCAGGGCCAGGGAGTTGGAAGAGCCCTCCGTGTGGTTGCATGCAAGCCCACACTCTGGAAGGAAACTTCATATGGGTAGGGCAGGCTGCAGAAAGAGTTTGACGAAGAGTTTCCTCAAGTGACACCCTGAGAAGCAGTCAGCTGGAGGTCACTGTGGGGGTGTAGAGACCTTTCCACCTGGCATGCGATCCAGGAAACTTCCATGTGGGAATCTTCGGGATCCGCTTGAGAATAAGACTTGCTAGAAATCAATATGTCAGGTTGTTACTGGACCAGTAATGACAACAGTGGCCCTTTATTGAGCTCCTAAGCGCTGTGCTGAGTGCTTTACAGACTTTCTCTCACTTACTCCTCATGGCAGCACTGTGGGATGAACATTCTTATCTTAATTCATCAGGTAAGGAAATAGGGACTCAGAGAGGGGAGGGCAGCTGTCTAAGGTTACACAGCAGGATTCTGACTCAGGCCTATCTGATCTCAAAGTCTCTTCACTCTCTGAATTCTGCCTGTTGGAGTATGGCTTGTGGCCTATGCCACAAAAGTGATTTTGTAGGGACCCTTGATGTTCATTCATTCATTCATGCATCTCTACGTTCATTCCACACATATTTACTGAATTCCTCCTGGAGACTGAGGCTGCAGCGCAGAACAGCAGTGCTGAGAAGGCCCTGGCCACAGATGCAAGAAACAAAAGTGACGATCCTCAAGCCAACACAGGTTTCCTGTTTACTAGTGTCCCCAGTGGGCGGTGATAGCACAGGTTGTGACACTTTTTTCCAGAAAAGTGGCACAAGGTAAGGAGCCTGCACAAGGGAAGGAGGCCGCACAGGGGGAGAAGGCCACACTGAAGTAGGAGGCCACGCTGAAGGAGGAGGCCGCACAGGGGAGGAGGCCGCACAGGAGGAGGAGGCTGCACAGGGGAGGAGGCCGCACAGGGGGAGGAGGCTGCACAGGGGAGGAGGCTGCACAGGGGGAGGAGGCCGCACAGGGGAGGAGGCTGCATAGGGGAGGAGGCCGCACAGGGGGAGGAGGCTGCACAGGGGGAGGAGGCCGCACAGGGGGAGGAGGCCGCACAGGAGGAGGCTGCCCAGGAGGAGGAGGCTGCACAGGGGAGGAGGCCACACAGGGGGAGGAGGCTGCACAGGGGAGGAGGCTGCACAGGGGGAGGAGGCCGCACAGGGGAGGAGGCTGCATAGGGGAGGAGGCCGCACAGGGGAGGAGGCTGCACAGGGGGAGGAGGCCGCACAGGGGAGGAGGCCGCATAGGGGAGGAGGCCGCACAGGGGGAGGAGGCTGCACAGGGGGAGGAGGCTGCACAGGGGAGGAGGCCGCACAGGGGAGGAGGCTGCACAGGGGAGGAGGCCGCACAGGGGGAGGAGGCTGCACAGGGGGAGGAGGCCGCACAGGAGGAGCCTGCACAGGGGGAGGAGGCCGCACAGGGGGAGGAGGCTGCACAGGGGAGGAGGCTGCACAGGGGGAGGAGGCTGCACAGGAGGAGGAGGCCGCACAGGGGAGGAGGCTGCACAGGGGGAGGAGGCTGCACAGGGGGAGGAGGCTGCACAGGGGGAGGAGGCTGCACAGGGGGAGGCTGCACAGGAGGAGGAGGCTGCACAGGGGAGGAGGCTGCATAGGGAAGGAGGCCACACAAGGTGGGGTGAGGGGCCTGCATGAGTCAGGAGCCTGCTGTGCTCCCTTTTCACTCTGAGATCAGAGAACGGGCGATACCCTGTATGTCATCACCATCTGATGTTTTTGTCTGTGGTCCACGGCAACCAAGGGCTCTTCGCACAGATTCGCCCCTGTGCTCCGGGCTGTTCCTTGGCCTCTATGGGGAGGAGGGGCCTCACTTACCAACATGGCTTCTTGCTTCCGAATGCCTTGTTCTCCCAAAGCCAAAATCGGCACTCAGTCCTGCTCGCTTTCCTTCTGTGGAACCAGCTGCTTCACTACCCCCCACTCCCTCCCTCTCTCATTTCTCTCCATCCTGGTGGGTAAAGGGCCTTTTCTTTGTACCGTCATGCAAATGTGTGAGTCTCTTCCACAAAGTGTGTACTTAAGAAGGGGGCGAGGGAGCATCACGCAAAACGAGGTAAGCAGGTTTTGGTGGTGGTTTTTAAAACAGGTTTCTCTCCTGCTTGAATATGTCACTGAAGAATATTACTCTTTCAGTTTGCATTTGTGTCTTGGTAAATGGTCTCTGTCACTATGCAGATCCTCCCTAGGGACCTCCTCCCTCCCCCACCATTACTAATGCCCACTGGCCTGCTTCGGAGGAGGAACCAAAACCACACTTTCTGGCCCCTCTACTTGTAGGTGCCTGTGAAGGTCACACATGACTTTTTCACCTACTCCTGCTCTTCCAGGTTTCTGAGAACATGAACATCCCTCTCTGGAGGACCGTATTATCTCCAGCTGATTATAGAAATGTAATGAAGGCTTCATGTGCCACACACTGAGATATCCAGATGGGTAAAATTGAGCCCTTGCAAAATGATCTCTTCACTATTTCTCCTACTTGGGGAGGAAGTTGGATAATTTCTAAGTCTCTGGTGATGTTTTCTTGGGTGAGAATAAAAGCATTCTCAGATTCTCAGTGTTTTAACTTATAGTAATATGAGAGAGAGAGAGAGACACTACACTCTAGGTGCAGGGGAGGCCTGGGAGGGTGGGTTGTATATATGAATGAAGTGGGCCCCAGGGGCTGTAGTAGCACGGAGGGGCTTCTTTGCCTAGAAGAGCAGCTAGAATTCCAGACGATTTTTATTAGATGGAATGAAGAATCAGCTTGATCAAGTTGTCTGATTTTTCAAGAAAACCTAAAAATCTGGATGAGGACTTGTTGGCAACATACTTTATTTAAAAATACTGCTGGATATAGAATACGTGTCCTGGGGTCAAATCCAGCTCCCAGGCTGCCAGTTTGCCACTGCCGGCATATGCTGTTCCAGAGGATAGACACTGAAAGCTGTGAATGTGGGTTGTGAGCCTCCTTCCATGGGAGGTGGTTGGGGAGGTTACTAAAGCCTTAATGAAAGTGTCAGGGAAGAAATATTTCCTCTTTGCTATCAGAGATCAGAGTGCAGGAGCCATGAGTTCTTGATGCTCCAATGTCATGGCCAAAATCTTGGCCTGGAAGATGTAGTGACAAGTGTGCCCTTTGGCACGGCTGGACCTACCGCCGTTTGCCATTTCTGGCTCTGTATTCCTCAGCTCCGAATCCTTGGCACCTGCAGATCCTGGCAAAGGCTCCATGAGCTAATTTCCACCTTAAAATGCTGTCATGGGTCAAATGTGGTGGCTCACGCGTGTAATCCCAATGCTTTTGAAGACTGAGGCAGGAGCATTGCTTGAACCCAGGAGTTTTGAGGCTGCTATAAGATATAATTACACCACTGCACTCCAGCCTGGGTGACAGAGTGAGGCCCTATCTCAAAAAAAAAAAAAAAATGCTTTAGGTTGGTGCTGGGGAAAGGGTGCTGTGTAAATAAAGGCCCATGGTGCTGTGGAACCTATGGGTGCACTCTCTTCTGAGCACACTGGAACCTTTCAGGACTCTTGTCTTAGTGGGTCTCAGGGCTGAGCTGTCATGGCAGGTAGTTCCTAAGAGATGTATGGTCCTCACAGTTGGTGAGTTCCTAAGTGGGTCTCAGGTGTTCAGTGTAGCTTCTTGGGGACACAGAGACACTGTCCAGAGGCGATTTTGTGTGTGTGTCACCCCCTGACCTTTTGTTTTAGTATTTTGCCACCATATTAATGAAGTTATTTTCTCTAGCCACACATTTTGGATAAAAATATATGCAGCTAAGTAGGCTCTGGAAATATTAATGTCAGGCAACAAGAGAGTTGCCTGGAAAGGAGGCCGAGGGTCACTGAAATTTGTCGATTTAATCATCCTCCTTGCTCCAGGGTTCCTAGGACCACGGGCAAATTCAAAATCTTTGTTGGTGGTGGAAGTAATGAGAGACCCATGTAGTTTATGTTAAAGGTAACAGAAGGAACACAAGTCCATTCAAAACCCTGCTCCAAGCTCTACCAGAACAAAGTCCAGGTAACCTGCTCCTCAGGCTCTGAGTTCTCATTTTGTATCAGCATCTGTGTTCCAGGCGTGATAAAGATTTGGGAGAGCATTGTTCATTCCAGGGAGTACCCAGCATGCCGCCCCCCTCAGCAAAAAAGCAAAAGAGCAAAAAGGCTTTCTTCACCACTTCCCCTCGTGAGAATTGCAGTTCAATAGTATAGACTTCTGAGCAGGGGCATCTTTAGGTTAACATCCTAACTCGCAGGTCTTTGGTTTAACTGAACTTTGGAGGCCTCAGAGGCTCTTACATCCTTCAAGGAAATATTGAAAACAGGAGCAAGTGTGTCAAACACAGGTACCTAGTGAAGCTTGAAGAATCTAATTTTGCAGGAGGGCATCTTCACATAAGTGCTGCGGTTTTGTGTAAGGTAAGTCTGGGAGGGCAATCAGATTCATTTCAGTCTTGAGCTCTCCACAATTTCCAGTCCAAATACATGTAGCTGGAGTTTGTTTTTTTCTCTGTCATTACTGCTCGGTCCAGTGTTTCCATTTTAAAAGGTGCGCATGTGGACTGAACCAAAACCGGGATTATTTAACATACTGTGCTGGCTGATTTCATTTGCATGGCACCGCTATCTTTGGCTAATAGTGCCTTCTTCGTGAAATACGCAGATGTGGCTGTGCCTAGAGAATGTCATATCCACTACCGCAACGATGATATGGCCACGTGCAGGGGCATTCCTACTTTCCAGAGGCTTTTTTGCTGGTCATTTGGCTGCCTCCCTCCTTTCTCCGGGGACCGTGGAACACTGCATCAGGGCCATCTCTGCCTTCTGCAGGGCTCAATCTTCTGTGCACACTCAGCTTCTCTTTGCGCACAATGGATGCTCAGTAACGGTACTGATTGAATGCTTAGTAAATATTACTTGAAAATAAGCTAAAATGGTCCTAGATTAGATGCTGACTTAGTTTTTGCCATAGAAAGATGCATATTGAGTTGAAGTAATAAACTCTTTGATTCCTTGGCCACTTTTGCTACATAGAAAATTAGCTCCCGGCCCCCAAAGATGCCAGGGACAAGGAAGAGCTTGTCCTGCATCTCTGTGCAGCTTTGGAATTAATTTTGGGTGTAAATCCTTAAAAAAAAGTGTGCATTCCCTGTGCACTAAATGTTCGTCTCTGGGAAGAGAAGAATGTGGAGTTAAGTACCTCATGGCTAGAAAGCATTAGAACTGCAGTTGTAACCAAGGTGTATGATTCCTAGTTGTATGCTTCTTAATGACTTGGGCTTTATTTTTACATTGGCACAAACAGCTAGCACAACCATGGAAGTCATTGTCACTTAGTCTCTGGGGCCAGCCTTTGCTAACAACAAAGTCTCCTGACTCTCCCGAGCCCCTATCCTGCAAGAAAACTTATTTTGGACTGTAGCCTCACACAAAGGGTCAGTGTCAGCAATCTGTGAGCACAGACATGCAGGAGGGAGGAAGCCTGAGTGGCTCCCTCGGTGCCAGCCACCTCCTCCGAGCGAGCATGGGCCCGGGCTAGGTGGAACCTAGGCAGTAGCTGGTGTGATGGAGAGGCTGGAGGGGTCCAGAGACAGAAAGAGATGCAGTTAAAATTCTCCGCATTGCTTGAACATGTCCCCTTGGAAGCCATGAAGTTAGGGAATGTGTGACTGTGTGTTTTTCTTTTTCTTCACCCCCTTCCCCCCTTTTCTCTTTTTCTTCCACCAAATGCAAATGAATAGATGTGTATTCACAGTCTAACAAGATGTCAAGGAGAGAAGAGTAGCCTTTTCATTCAGAGAAGAGTAGGGAGAGGCCCCTCCACACAGGGAGAAAAGGAGGACAGGAAATGGGCGGGGAAAGCAAAAGGGAGGAGAGAGAAAGGGAAAACCAAAGTCAGCCACAAGACAGAGGGTGGCGCTCCGGGCAGGAGTCTGGGAGTGCTGGCCCTGCCTGACACTTACTTGTGGGTGGGCGTCCTTCCGCATTCCTGCTCTTCACTTTGGAAAAGGGCTAATGACTTTTTCCCCCTTACATAGGCTATTTCAGTTCTTGCTTGAGAGATGTTCTGGGGGAAAACTTGCATACGAAGGTGAAAATCTGGTGCCATTTTCTTCAATACTTAGTTAAAGTGGGATCAGGCATATCTAAATAGAAGGCTTATGATGAGGCGAGCTTGGTTATTGCACTGTCTCCAGCACATCTAGCCAGTGTTTGGGCTGTACGTGAGCTAAGGCAATGCTTATGTGATTAGTGACAGCAACAGTGTTTGAAAGGAGCATTCATTGTCGGGGCTGGCTGGTAGGAAAGGCCTAAGTGTCAGGTTATATGTATGCCAGTCCTGGCTTAATCCTGGATTTGCTAGGATTTGGGTCAGATCTTTTCATTTCAGTTCCTCCTTATTTTTCTATCTGCGAAGTGGGGCTAATTTGTTCCTTCTGTGCTCCTTCACACAGGGGTGAAGCAAATAAATGACTTCATAAAAGTGCATGTTTGACGCACACATCAGCAGTAGTCACTCATATTTCAGTGACTCCTGTTTGTGCGGGACTTTGCTTTCTATTGGAAGCAGAGCTTGCTATTCCGGGTGTGTTCACAGTTCTGTCTGTCATCTTTCCTGCTTCGTGGCTACTAAGTGCGTGAACTAGTATGCACTCAGTTACGGAGGGCTGATCTCCAGTGTCTTCACTAATCTCACAGACATGATAACAAAGGGTTAAAAGGGTACAAATCCCAAGGACAAACAAAAAATAGAAAAAAAATTGGAGGTGTGATGGATGTTTTCTTCAGAAAAAAAAAAAAACAATCAGTGGCAACTGATTTAGTAAAGAAAGGACATTTAAGGGTCTGCAGGGTGACATGACAGATAGACTTAGACTGTTGGACCCAGGCCTGGGAATGAGAGGTACAGGATACCTTGGAAGACAGAAATGGGGAGGGCTGAAAGTAAAGGATTGGTTGAAAGTCTGTGTCATACACTTCTCATCCCCAGAATTCCCTGATCCTCCCACTATAGCATGAATGCAAAGTTAATTTTTGGAAGGAATTGAAGAAGAGAGGCTCCAGTCTCAACCACAGGAGAGAGTTGAGGCCCTCTATTAAAAACAAAGAGGTTGAGAGTCTCCATCCTGAATGGTGAAACCCACTGAGCCTTCATCTAGAATGAGAGAAGCCAGGATTTTACTCCCCTGGGAAGAGAATGAAGGGCTCCTCTGTGGGGAAATTTGTCTGGCTTAAGGACAAAAAAAGGACCTACAACTGCTGACACTTTGCGGGAAGGGGCCCCAAGGCCAGCTCCTTGCCTGATAATCTTTAAAGGATCTGCCAGTCAATAATGCAAGTTAGTCTTTTGTTGCTTTTCTCTTGAATATAAAAGGAAGACCAAAGATCACCAGACAGCTGAGGAAGCTTTTCCGCATAAAAGCCAAAGACAACACAACTGAGGGAAAAAAAATACGTTATCTGAGGAAATGGAGATTTTGCTGGCAGCAAAAGGGAATTTCAGAAGCCTTAATTAATATCCTCAGAGAGATGTTAGAAGATATTGTGAACGTGAAACAAGAATAGGGAACTATTTTTTTAAAAAAGACAACAAAGAAGACCATTTGAAATTAATAGTTTGATAGTATAATTAACAAAATTCACTAGGAGAAATTAAAGTCAAGGGCATCTTGATGAAAAAGAGAGAAAATAGATGGAAACCAATCCAGGTACTCTAATGTCCCTTTAATAGAACCTCCACAAATAAGAACAAATAAAATAGAGAAGAGAAACATTTCGAAGCCACAATGTGAAAAAAATTCAAAATTCCCAGAGTTAAAGGACATGAACATTTTCACACTAAGAGAGTTTATTGAGTGCCTGTCACAATGAAAGGAAACAGATCCACATTAAGAAAGATCTTTTTTTTTTTTATTTTTTGAGAGGGAGTCTCACTTTGTCACCCAGGCTGGAGTGCAGTGGCGCCATCTCGGCTCACTGCAAGCTCCGCCTCCTGGGTTCACGCCATTCTCCTGCCTCAGCCTCCCAAGTAGCTGGGACTACAGGCGCCTGCCACCACGCCCGGCTAATTTTTTTGTATTTTTAGTAGAGACTGGGTTTCACTGTGTTAGCCAGGATGGTCTCGATCTCCTGACCTCGTGATCTGCCGGCCTTGGCCTCCCAAAGTGCTGGGATTACAGGTGTGAGCCACCACACCTGGCCTAAGAAAGATCTTTACAAAATTTTGGAAAGCCATGAATAAAGAGAATACCCTAAGTATTTACTGAGACAAAATAAAGCTGTCTCACATACAAAGATACATAAATTGATATTCATCAGACTTTTCAACAAAAATGCTTAAACTTAGAAGAACATAGAGAAATGACTTCAAAATTTGAAGTGGATACTCATTTTCAACCCAGCATCCTATGTGCAGCTGAACTAGCTATACATGTTGAGTGAGGTAAGAATAAAGCCATTTTCCAATATGCAGATAACCACCTAAGTATGCTTTCTCAGCAATCTATACAAAGGTGAGTTGCATTAATACAAGGAAAGACACCGAGAGGAAAGAAAACCTGCCTCCAGAAACAAAGGAGAAGCACAGGCTGTTGTATTCTCTTGGTAAAGGGAAGTCCCAGATGACACCTGAGGCTCAGGGGGATGAATGACTCTGGGGAATGCCTTTAATACAAGACATTGAGAGATTACTCAATTGATTCAACAATATTGAGACAAATTTTAGAGTTCTGCAGAAAGTTTGGGGAGAGTCAATGATAGGTCTATAAAAAATTAAGCAAATTAAACAAAAAGGCAAATATTATCTCCAGGAAAAGCAAACAGTTGCATAAGAAAGACAATAATAAAAAATGTCAATACTGCATATTGATATAATTAAACAACTGCATATTGATATAATTAAACACTGTGAAATTATTTATATTTAAAAAGGGGGCCGGGTACGGTGGCTCATGTCTGTAATCCCAGCACTTTGGGAGGCCGAGGCGGGCGGATCACCTGAGGTCAGGAGTTCAAGACAAGCCTGGTGAACATGGCAAAACCCCATCTCTACTAAAAAATACAAAAATTACCCAGGCGTGGTGGCAGGTGCCTGTAATCCCAGCTACTCAAGAGGCTGAGGCAGGAGAATCTCTTGAACTCGGGAGGCAGAGGTTGCAGTGAGCCAAGATTGCACCACTGCACTGCAGCCTGGGCGATAAGAGTGAAACTCCATCTGAAAAAAAAAAAAAAAAAAAGGGAGGAGAGGTGCGAGGTTAGCAGGGAACAAGGTTAAATCCTCATCTCCCGTGGTAGGTAGTCAGTAAATCATTTTTAAAATTGTTAAATGAAGAAGTGGAAGAATAAGCACTTTTTTTTTTTTTCAATCTTTCACCGGGCTGGAGTGCAGTGGTGTGATCTCGGCTCGCTGTAACCTCTGCCTCCCATGTTCAAGTGATTCCCCTGCCTCAGGCCCCCGGGTAGCTGGGACTACGGGCACCTGCCACCATGCCCAGCTAATTTTTGTATTTTTAGTAGAGACGGGGTTTCACCATGTTGGCCAGGATGGTCTCAATCTCTTAACCTTGTGATCTGCCTGCCTCGGCCTCCCAAAAATATAAGCACAATTTTAAAAGAAAGGAAGCAAATACCGGAAGAAATAGCTAAAAGAGATGGAAGTTGTTGCTCCCGCGGAGTGGGATTTGGAATGCTGTTTTCAATCTTAAGCAGTTAACACTAAAAACTTGATAAACTATGTAATATATTACTTTAAGGTTTAAAAAAATTTTTTAAGTATGATGCTGACATCACGTAGTAAACCTTGTAATGATTTCATGTAAGCGTATCAGAGACCTTTGAGGGAGGATGGAAAGCATGTGGCCTTTGGAGTCAGCCAGCTCTGAGTGAATCTCAGCTCTGCCAATGCTCTGCAGAGCCCTGGGGAAACCCTAGCTGACATTTCTGTAAAGTGTGTGTTGCAGTGTCTACTTTGTGGAAGGGATTGGTGTGAAGAGTAGCCGCGGTGCATGTTAGCCACCTTGCAGGGAAACTGGAACGTAGTGCATGTTTCATAAGTGATACTTATTGTTAAGGCTTTCTTGGGCTTGACCAAGATATTTTGTGAACATATTCAAATTTCAAAGAAGTATCAGAAATAGGTTAAGACCTGAGTCCAAAGGTACAACTCCCATTGTAAGAGAGTCCCTGGGACTTCAGAAGGGCTTACTCTTCTAGTCATAAGCCAGTCATTTAATAAATCATTGCTCCTTTGAACTAAATGACACCTTTGTGGTTTAAAGGAGTTAATGTGCCTTCCAGAGTCTTTAACTTGCTCTCAAGGAATCACTTACAGCTCAGGAGGCTCCAGTTCATTTTGGAATATTGAAAGCTTAAGTGGAAGAGTCAGATTTTAATCTGTAATGTTTTATCATCTTCCGCTTTTTATTTTTTGCAGGCAGCCCCCACCCTAACAAGTACTTCAGTATCTAAAAATCCATCCTTCCTGTTCCATTGTTGGGCTCCAAGTGCACCAATCCATCATCTTAACACTATTTACTGCAGAGTTTGTCTCAGCAAAAGGTTGGGTGAATGTGAATTGCACTAAAGAGCTGTTAGTGTCCACACAGTCTAGTCTCTGCTTCCGGGGTTTGCACTTGCTGCTTTCATCTGCCAGGAACAATCTCGGGCTTTTCCTCCTTCTGGGAAGCTCCTACTGGGATCCCAGCTTAGAAGTCCTGTCCTCAGGGCAGTCTCACACTCTCCCCGTCCCCAGGTGTATCTGTATCTCATGCTTTGCCATAGACCTATATATTTTCTACACACACTTGTCATAAATGCAATCAATTCACGGTTCAACGTTCTCCTCCCCCACTGCTCTCTGAATTTTGGAGGGGTGAGGACAGTCTTATCTTGCTTTACATTGTATCTCTTTGCATCACATGTAGTAGGTTTGTACCTGGCCCAGAGTAGGTATCTAAGAAATATTTATTGCATGAATGAATGGATACATAAAATACCACAAGGTAATCTCTTCATCAGTGCAGTTCTCTGTATAACAAAGAAACAATATGAGTCAGAGGAAGTCCCTGTATCCTTGCCCAAGGTCATACAGCTGGTGTGAAGGAGCAGGACTGGCATCAGGCAGGAGCACACCTTGGACCCAGGGGGACCTCACCCCTGATCCAACATTCCCATTCCCCATCTGGCCCTAGGAAGCTGGCCGCTGCCTTTGAAGACGTCAGCCCAACACTGCTGTTCCAGAAGAAAGAATCCTAGTCAGAAGTGCAAGTGTGACAGTCAAGTCTCCTTGCACAACTGCCTGGTGTTGGTTGGTTTGTTCCCCCACATTGTTGCTATTTAAATACAGTTTTGATGATTTTGTTTGCTTTGGAAGAAGAAAATAAAGATTCACAGAAGGTATAAAATTGCATATTATTTACCCCAGAGAAGAGAGCAGTCCCCCTAGTAAATATGCATTGAAGCATTTTTATTTGTATTTGTATTTTTTAAAGATGTTTAAATAGACCCAGTAGACCGTAATATCTCTTTACAGAGTTGGTGCCATCTATTGATTAAATATGCATTTATACATTTCTTCCTCTACTTTTTTTAAATAAAAGAGACATATGTTTTAATCATATAATAGACCTAAAAGAATTGATCAGTGAAAATACATATTTATGTGTTTCCTTAAGGAAGATCATATTAGGCATACAAATTTAAAAAATTTTTTCCTGCTATACATAGAAGTGTGTTAAATGTGAATTTAATTAAAAGACTCGGGGTGTGTGTGTGTGTATGCTCATGTGTGTGCATGTGTGTGGACTAGGAAAAATGTTGGCAGAATAAATGGGTGTTTTTAAAACAAAAATATAGTTGACAGGGAAAGGTGAAAGAATGTAAACTCTGGAGTAAGAAAGACCTCAATTTCCTTGCCACTTATTAGTCTTAGAGGAGGGACTCGAGACTCTCTGTAACTTGTTCTATTTATCTGTGAAATGGGCTAGCAATACAGAGAAAATTTATGCAAAATGGGCTAGCAATACAGAGAAAATTTATGAAGTTCCTAGGATTGTGATTGGCCCAAGACAGTTTAATGAAAGTTTGCTCCTGTCTGGCCACTAGCTACCGACTAGTAGTGTGTGCCCCTCTTTCCTGGAGTGGGGTTGGGGCTGCATGGAATGCACTTCCATGTCCTCAGGTGCTACTGCACAGGCAGCGCTGGGACTCGGTCCCCTCCTAGGCTGCCAGTGCTGCTCCTTCTCTCTCCTCCTGGTGGTTAAGAGCACCAGTGGTGAAGGCAGGCCTTGAACCGGGGCTCCACACCCGGGCAGCTCTGCAATGTTGGGGATGTTATTAAAGCTCGTTGAGCTCCAGTCTCTCCCTCTAGTCTGTGTGGGTGATAAATAAATAGGGATTTATAAGGGCAGTACCTGAGTGATTGGCATGTGAATATTCAATAAAATGATGGTGCCCAATATGATAATTTCTTCTAGGGAGTCGCTTATTTGGAAACAGAAAAACCCAGGATTAAATTTTGGCTGTCACTAACTAGCTGTGTGACCTTGGATAAATTACCTAACCTTTCTAAGTCTCGGTTTCTTCATCTCTCAAAAAGGCATAATTACACCTTCATAGAGTAACGGCTAGGAATTGAATGTGATAATATTTTTTAGAAAAATCTAGCCTGCAGAGGGTGAATACATGATGTCTATTATCCGTAGAATGCCATCAGTCACTACGTCCTCCTAACTGTTCTGCGTTCCACATACAACCCCCTTTTTTTCCTCTTCCACTGCTACCACCAGTTCCAGGATCTATCAAACTTGGGCCATGCCTACTAACAAGTATGCTTGCCACAATCCCTCCTGTACACTTCACCCAGATTAATTTCCATAAATTAACTCCCTCTCATTCACAGCACTCCCCTGCTCAAAAAGAAATTAACTGTTTTTCCCGGCAGGGGGAAATTTCTAAATCACTGGTCTAGGACTCAAGGTCTTTCTCTCTTGGTCTCCCATCTCCTCCCCTAACTCCCCCCTGCAGGGTTTCTGCCTGTGTCTGCTCTCTTCCCCTCCGTGAGATGTCCATCTCATTTCTGTGGCCTATCTGGTCTCTCCCACAATTTCAAGCCAGTTGTATTCTCCAGCGTATTCAGCCACTGGTAATAATTCTGGATTTCTGCAGGATTCCAGCATTGCCTAAAGTGTTCACATATCAATTTGCTTGTGAACAACATGTTTGCAGTGATGAGGTCTACAAAATTTGACTCTAACAGTGTGTACGTGTCCTATTATTTTTATGTACATTCGCAAAGTCACAATGCTAACTTTTGGCTGATCTCTTGACATATATTGTATGCCCTTTGTAGACGAGAACAAATCATATTCTTCATATTCTCATCCCTGAAAAAATGACTATGTTAAGTAGGTACTTCATAAGTGTCAGCGGATGATATAATCATTATCAGTTTTCTCTTTTACTGCTGAAGTTTTCTGACTTGTTCATAAGGAGGGGAGTAATCAATTGTTTTACTTCTTTAAAAGTAAACATGATTTATTTTATAGAAAGAGAGGCGCTCAGTCAGGCCCAAAGAACTTGTTGGCAATTGGCTGCTTTATAAAAACTGTGTGGATTTTGCAGGACAGACCTGGGTTTTTATCTTAACTCATTAGCTGTGTGGCAAGTCACTGAATCGCTGTCAACCTCAGTTGAAAATTCAGGGGTCATAATGCCTACAAGGAAGGACGCTGGTGAGGATTAACTGAAGTGATAGAGGTGAATACCTGCCCATAGTAGGTTACTTGGAAAACTTTGGGAATTGCAGCAAAGGAGGAACGGAGAATGACCTCTTGTGGAGTGTCCCTCACAGACCTCAAGGTGTGGACACATGGAGCTGGGAAGGAATCCAAGCCACCTGAGGTCTTTGGAGGGCACTTGGGACAGAAATCGTCTGCTCAGTCCCTTCTCTAATACTTAGTGCTATTTTGATCACAGACCCTCCAAGTTCAGGGTATAGTTCAGTGGCAGCATCACTCAGCCAGCAAGGTGTGCTGCTTACAAGCACGTGTTAGGGAGGGCAAGCAGGCCGTTTTAGAGCAGGGGAAAGTTCTGAGGTTTCTTACACCCAGAGATACTGCCATCCTGTGTAAACTGCCGGTGTAAACTGCCGTTCCAGAGGAAGGGACAGACTGGACCCTGAAAAGGAGAAGCAAAAACAAAAAACAAAAAACAAAAAACAGAAGGAAGCCACAGGTATCCTTCTGTGGCCTTCTCCTTGTGAAGATTTCCGATGACTTCAGCAAGTTTCCGCCTCCTTGAGATCTAATCTGAATCTGTCCCTGCCTATGCTGTAATCATAGCAATTGTTTGAGCTTCTATAGCATCTTGCCTTGGTAGAGTTTCAGAATGCTCTGATTGTGGGGAACTGGCCAATTCTCCCTGCATCATTGGTTTAAAACCGTAACATGCCCATCTCCTTACTGGGAAAACCAACTGCTTCCAAGTGCTGTTAATGGCCGAATGGAGGGGTGGGGTGCAGATTTAAATGTCTGAGCTCTCCCCGTGGGTAGCAGTTCCTGCTCCATCCCTGCCTGGAGACTAGGAAGAAGGAAGAATGATAAGGAACTGGCATGGGCATTAGTCACATTTCTGCCAAGCAACCTTTCTTTCTTGGTGTGCCCTGAGCCCTGCTGGCAGTGCCAGGCCCTCTCCACTGCCCAAGGAGCTTGTGTGTGTTCACGTGTCCACGTGAGCCCCACATCAACATACTCACACAGATAGCAACATGCAGGGCTGTGCTCCGGTGAGGGGGTGAGTGAGGGGCCGGCTTCGACTCCCCTTGGAGTCAAGCCTTCCAAGCAGGAAAGTCTCCTTCCGTCGCTCAGGAGAGTGGAGCCAATGCGTGCCTTGGAGGACTGCTCTGAGCCCTGTACAGATTGGTGCTGATGATTCTTACCAGTTGTGTGCAAGAAAAAAAATCAGAGACGCTGCCTGCCTGCTCCCATCTCTCGCGCTCTCTCTCTCTCTTCTGCTCTCTCCCTCCCTTTGCAAACATTGGATTTAAACCTGCTCAGAATTCAGCACAGAGGAAGGCAGCAGCGGTAGCAGCAGCAGAAGCAGTAGCAAGCCCGGCAGCTGAGAGCACCGCAGCGTCGAGATGTACCATCCTGCCTACTGGGTCGTCTTCTCGGCGACAACTGCCCTGCTCTTCATCCCAGGTACCGTACAGGGGAAGGGTGTTTTCTCTCCCTGGGGCGATTGTACGACGTGAGAGCAGGAGAGGCAGTGGGGAGATGGAGAGGCAGGGAGGAAGGGGTGAGGACAGGGAGTGTGAGATGCATGTGAGTGAAAGAGGTAGGCTTGCTGTGTGCACGCACACACACACTCACTCGCTCACACGCGCGCAGATGCTTTCAGCACGGGATTTGCTCTCTGTTCCGGGGGATCCAGTGAGCTGGGTTCGAGATCTGCACCATGCTGTGAGGCACTGCTGTTTCAGTGAAAGGCACCAACTGGCATTAACCAGCTGTGGTCCTGGGGGTAGGAGAAGAGGGGTTTGAACTCCCAGCCATAAATCCTTCTTGCTGCCTATGTTGGGACCTGCAGGGTGGAAGGGGCACCCTCTTATCTCTCTCAGTCGTGGTGGTCTCTCTCTGTTTCTGAATCAGTCCAGATCTCTGCGCCTCCCTGTCTCTCTCTCTGTCTCTTCTCTCTCTCTCTCTCTCTCTCTCTCTCTCTCTCCCTCTCCCTCTCCCCCTCTCCCCCTCTCCCCACTCTCCTCATCCCTCCCTTCCTTCGGAACTGCTCTCCCCTACCCTCTCTCCCTGGAGCTCCTTCCCTGCCCCATCCCTCCTTCTCCGCTCACTCATCTGCTCCTGCGTTTCTTGTTGTAACACAGACCCTCTACTGCCTGCCGTCCTTTCTTTATCCTTCCGCCAAATGGGCAGATTATGCCCTTGAAATTCGGAATCCTCTCAGTATCTCCTTCCTGTTCCTTACGTCAGGAATATGAATTTCCCTTGGCAGAATTTGGGATGTCCCTGCTGAGGGAAGGTTGGAAATTTGGATTTGCCTGATTCTCCCCAGCCCCTTCCCCACCTTGTCTAATGATTTAAATGTGATCCCACCTCTCACAGCAGTTATTTGTTTGGGGAAAACAAATCTGCAGTGACACAGGTAAGATGCTGCAATCCTACCAAAATGAGCTTAGCAGAAGCATTGCAAAATTGAAGGCATCTTAATAGATTTGATAATTGCACAGGAGTCCTTTGCAAGCAGACAACTGAATGCCTGCAGGCATCTTTCAAACAATGCCGAAGGGGCTAGGTTATGCTTGCCAAGGTTTTAGGCAGCAGCAAAAGTGTCGGTTTTCATACCAAACCGTCGCACAGTCAGGATCTCTTTTTTTCCCCCAAATTGAGATAAATGCATTGTGTTAAACATTAGCTTCAACCTAAATTTTCATACATATATACACAGACAGGAATGCTAAGATTTTAAAACCTTACCTGCCTTTTTATAGGTAAAACATACAGTTTTATGTTTCTATATTCAGTATTACTTGGTAGGGTTTTGTGGGAATATTTTCAGTGTTGTTTTTAATAATATAATTCCCTGAGTAGTCCTAAGATGCCAAGGTGAAATCAGAAAAATGGAAGTTTCCTGGGGAGGAAGAGGATCAACTAAAACAAGTAATCCAGCCTGTAATGTTTTGTAACACCTTGTGAAGATGGCACTTTTTAAAGCAGGGATGGGCTCTGCATAACCATGTTCCCAGCTGTTTGTTTGAGGCTGACCAAGAAGTTCAGAGTGGGGGTTGCTGTTGTTATTCCAGATTCCAGCAGCATCCTAGGGGGTCCAGCCTGGGGGCCGTGCTCAGCAGGGAAGGTAGAGCCAACGGAACACTCAGTACCTGCCTGAGCCTGGTAGAGGGAGCCAGGTGGGTGCACTGGGTCCGTCGCAGGAGAAGACAAACTTTCCTGCATAGGCAAGTCTCCAGCTGGATGGCAGCTCCGGGGGGGCTCCTCATACCCGCTTCCCCTCCTCTCACTGTGCTGGAGCAAAGATCAGGACCCCCATCCTGAGGGAATCCTGGCTGTATGGATGCGCCCCTTATGGCAGAAATCATAACATTACACTTTAGAAAGCAAGGCAGGGGGGTGAGCCCCAGTCTGCAGAAGCTGCATTGCAGCGCGCCCTGAAGGAGCCAGGAGCCAGGGTGAGACCTCCCTCTAGGGGTCCCGTGGCACTGCACTGGTGGCAGGCAGACCTTGCTTGCAGGAGAAGTACCCGAAACTAAAGCCGGCTGAGGGAAAGGAGGATGAACCTGCACCCCTGCCTGACCGTCCTGAGCATGGTGGATGAACGACAACGACAAGCTATCCCCCCCACCCCCTTGCCCCCGTCTTCTGGGGGAGAGCAGGGTGTGGACATCACTGCAACATGCCCTCTTTCCGAAGAGTCTGTTACCTGCTTTGAGGGCTACTCTTATGCTAATTGTGTCAGGAGCCCGGTAAGAACAAGAACAGGGAGGAGAAAAAGTTAGCCTTAGAAGGTGTCGGTGAAAGAACGCTTCGCATCTTGAGGGGTTCCTGTGGGAAACCTGGCTGGATCCGGAAGTTCTGATGAGCTGCCATGGCTTACTTGCGACTTCTCCTTTCTCTTTTCTTTTACTTCCTGTTATAGCTTTAGACTTTTTTTTCTTTGTTTCAAATGATGATGCTTTTTCTCCCACAGGGATTAATACCAGCTCGTTAGCCACTTACTTTCACTGCGTCTAAAAACCAAAGGCTGATGTAATAATGGAACCTTGACCTGGTTAGGCCTCAATGCCATTTTATTCTGCAGCTTCTATTTCTTGGTAAAACATGTATCCATCCCAGAATAATTTTAAGGTTAATGCTGTTGTCGCCTGGTACCTTCCACTGATATCACAAATAGCTTTTCTAGGCAGAATTTCTGGGATGGAAAAGACAGTCACACGTGGAGACTGAGATGAGCCCACACCCAAGACAGGGCAGAGGGCCCATGGCCAACTGACTTGTCATGCTAGAGGCACAGTCCGAGGCTCTGGACACCCCTGGTTGGGGTAATTTTGTTGTTCTAGTAGGAGGAGAGAGATAGTCTGGGCTGGTGGCCTTCTTGACCTTGGGTCTGGGGGCTCTGTAGGAAGCAGGAAGCGAATACTGCTAGATATGTGCATCAGAATCACCTAGGAGGAGAGAGGCAGGTTAAAATGTGGAGTCCCTGTCCTCGTCTCAGACGGAAGCATTTTGAACTAGCATCCCAGGTCCTTCTGATTACCTGCAAACCACTCTGTCTGTCACTTAAAACCTGTGACCGTGGCCTACAGTATTTGAGTATTTGAGTCAAAACCTGTCTTCTTCTTGTCTTTTCTCCTCCAGCTTTGAGAAATGGCTCTGTGGCCATGGGGCAGGGTGGAGTAAGGGCAAGAAGATGTTGTCATTGCCAGCAGCCAAGGCTCAGTTCCTGAGGCACAGTGCTGCCCAAGTCCTTCCAGGGGCCAGCACCATGATGCAAGGATTGCAAACCTGGAAGACTTCTTTGCTCAAATTCAGACCATGACTTCCGGTTTGTCCCCTTCTTCTTGGCCCATCCTGTTTGTATCTCCTTCGTCTTGTGACTCTAAGCAGGGGAGTTAGCTGGGAGGGGTCCCCATTTACCCAACCTGGATTGAGCTGTGTCTTCTTGCACTGATCTGTGAGTCCAGGTTCTGGGTACAACTTCATCTCTTGCACCTTAAACAGGCTTTGCCTGTTTAGGGTCAGAAAACCCTGGGCTTGGATAGAAAATCCCCCAAGGTTTAGGATTCTTCCTTCTCTAGCACACACCTTCCTGCTTCTTCCTTCAGGGAAGTCTCCAAATCTTGAGTTTCTGGGCTGGGATGTTTGGCTTTGGGGTAAGGCCTGGGGGCAGGCTCTACAGCCAAGTTTTGATGAATTCCTTTCCTGCTCCTTAGCCTCTCACCAGCCCAGAGCCGGGGAACCTGCTGAGAGTGCCTGATGTGCACAAGGGGTCTAGTTGGGGAATCCACGCGCCAGACTCACTAAGAAAGAGATAGGAACAAGGACAGAGCATCTGGTCATGAGCAAGTCCCCATCATCCTTTACCCCATCATGGATTCACGCCATCATGTGGCCCTCAATCCCTTAAAAATGATTGACATGTTAATAAGGTTGGACTGCGTCGTCTGCATTCAGCATGGGCCCAGTGGCAATAGCAGGTGCTGAGAAGGAGATAGCATCAGCTGCCTCATGAAGATGGCTTTTTCAGTAGCCTGGAACTGGGCAGCACTACTCAACCTGAGATTAATCAGAGATCCCGACGGGCTTGAGGTTCTCCCGTGTTCCCTCGGTCCTGTCTGCCTTTGTGCTTTCTCGAATTCTTAGCACCCTTGGCCACATCTCTGTAACCTAGAAAATTACAGAAGGAGATTTTCTTTAGACAGCTGGCACTTGCCTGCATTTGTTGTCTAGCAGCTCTGGGCCTGGGTCTCCCATGCCAGCTACTGGGAACTATCTCTGGTGGTTACAGCCTCAAATCTGTGTCAGGGCTGCCTGGGGCTGAATGCACTTCCCTTTAAGTGGGACTCCACCCAAACCTCTAAGTATGCTGAAAGCTGAGAGTCATCTCTTTGATTAGTGGCTCTTTGAGGCTTATTTGGTTGGTTCAAGGCATTCTCAAAGTCTCAGTTTACCAATCTGTAGAATGGGTTCCAGCCATGTATGAACCTTGTTTCCAACTGGACAGAATAGCTGAACACCTAGGTTAGATGATAACAAAAAAACATTTCTAAATTTTTATTATAAAAAAACTCATCCTGGTCCTCTAGGAATAGGGTAAAGAGAGAAGGCAACTCACGTGTTGGAGAAGGGGAGAGGACATTCCATATTGTTAAAAATGGGGGAAGATAAGGTAGAATCATACTGACCATATATGTATGTCTTTGTCACAGTGATGAAAATTAGTAAAAGACAATCTACTCCTTCATATATTGAACAAGACTTTATATATGTTCTGATTAAACAATGCATTAAGATATTCTCCTGCCTCAAAAATCATTAATTGAGTAAAACAGGACATTATTAAGCTTTTTCTTCTTTTTGACCCCCAATAAAATATGCATTCTGACTTTGAGCTTTTAGGTCTTAGTTTTTCTGCTGTAGAAAACTAAGGCAACAGACATGGCACCTTTGGTCTCTCAAAACATTGCTTTGTGGTATATTTGGTGGGGTGCTAGATACATGGACTTGTACATCAGCCTTGGACAGCTGGAACTCCAGGAGCCCCATCTAATAGCCTTTGGCCTATGGGCACTGGCTTTTCTGATGCTGGTCCGCTGGACAGGGACCCCGTCAGCCTGCAGCCCTGTTTGCAGATGGACTGCTGCCATCTGCCTGCAGCTGCCTGGGGCTGGAGACGGAGAGATATGGAAGCAAACTGTGATTCCTGTCAGTGAGCTCAAGTGTCAGCCCCCAGATGGTCTATGGCTGCTGACAAGCCAGGCTGTCAGGAGCAGTGGATGTTAGCACCTCTGATACCGACTGGCACTTTCCAGACAGAGAGGGCCAGGCAGGTGGCTTCACCTTGGGGCGGCTCTGCTCTCCCACTCCTTCTGATCCCAGTCCTCATTGCAGGGCTAGGTCCTGAGGACATTTGTCCCTCTTGCCTTTTATGCTGTTGGTGGGAGACCCAGACTTACAATTTGCTTCTTATCTGCAAAGCCTTGGTTGCCTCTGCATTTTCCCTGAGGGGTGGGGATGGTTCTAACACAGTAGGGCATGGATGTAGTTCCACTTGCTGGATTTATACACCACTCACTTGATACCCCAAGTTGGTGGTATTTGTATGGCTCAGGGAAGGATTAAAGGTAGCCCTGAGAAGGGAGCCAAAAGAAATCCAAAACCAGAGAGAAGCTTGAAGATGAATGTGCTTGCTACCGCCTTCCTCTAAGCATGTGAACATACATTCCCTCCTCTCTTCCTCACCACCCTCTTGCCAACCATACATGCATGCCCCTTCCTGCACGCATATACACGCAAGGCACACATGCGTTTCCAAGCCAGAGTTTAGCTACTCTCAAAATCACATTCACAGCTCTTTAAGGAAAGCAAGTCCTCCCTCTTGCCTTCTATATCTGCCTTTCCAGAACTCCCAACTCTAGCCCCCAGCCTTGGTGCGCTCCCTGTGGGCACACATGGCAGGAGGCCCACAGGCTGCCTGTGCCAGACATGGCCATACATGTGTGAGTGCTTCTTCCTAGCAATGCAGAGATTCCCTGCACATCCACCCACTCGCCTCTGCGCCCCAGAGCCAGTAAGTAGGTGCGAGAGGCAGGGCTTGTGCTTGTCTCCCATCACCTCCCGTCCCCACCCCCACCCCAGACCTCTTGGTTCGGAGAGGCTGGGGACCATCCTGCAGTCACTAGCCTAACTTAATTAAAAGTTTACAAAATGCTTTGAGAACCCCCTGGGCAATGTGCTGGGTAAGTGCAAAGGATTATCATTATGATGCAGGCGCATTCTCATTAATGAGCGGAGACGCTGTGCTGAGAGACCCCCGGAAGGGCCAAGATGAATCGATGCAGTGGGACACAGGCCGTTGATTGGAATGGCTCCTTGCACTTAGCATGGGAAATGATAAGTGACAATCAGATTGCACAGTGAACTCCAACGTGGAGAAAACCAGGCTATCTGGCACTTCAAGGGGCAGAGTCTCTCAAGTGGCCTGAGCGGTCATTCTTGAACCTTTATTCCTGGGGAATTTACAAATGGTGTTTTACCACACTTGGGAGTTACCAATGGTTTTAGAAACACAGTGGTCTCATTCCTTATGGATCACCTGAAAAAACTTATCTTTGGTCTCAATTGTTCCTCACTAAGAGACTGTGAGGTAGGCAGGGTAGATGTCGCCCTATTGTGATCTGATCTTCGCGTTGCCTAAAACCCTATGTAGACTTCCGGTTGACTTTAGAATAGACTTCGAAACACTTCAAATGACCCACAAGGCCATGATCTGGCCCTGCATCCATCTAGCTTCATCTCCAGCTCTCTGCCTTTTCAGCTCTGGACTTTAGTCACTCTGGACAATCACAGTTCCGCAGACAAGGCCTGTTCCCTCCTTCCTCAAGGGCTTCACCTGTCAGGTTACCTGAGCTTGGAAAATTCTGATCCTCTTATCATAATTTTTTCTGGCTACACATCCTTTCCATCCTTCAGAACTCAGCTTAAATGCTGCTTTCCCAGGAGCTCATTCTTTATGCTTCAAAGTAGGCGAGGCTTCCCTGTTTATTGTGCAAGTCCTCGGAACCAGACTTCTCTTTTCTAAAACTGTGAGTCCATGTATTTCAAACTAATTCTTGGTTTTATGTCTCTCTTTCCTCCCTAGACCATTGTTTATACAAGCAGAGACCACACCTGTTTTGTTCTCCAATATGTTCTCAGTGCCTAGCACGGGTGGGAGAGAGCAAGTGCTCAAACAGTATTTGTTGAACAAATGAATGAGAGAATGAATGAATGAATAAATAAATACTGAGTTCTCACTTACTTTAGGCAATCATTCTGTTCCATCCCACTGAGTCCTCAAAGGTATTGTGGCCCCCAGTTTGGCCTGCCCAGCAGCTTGTCCCCTGCAGAATGAGGGCAAGAAGCTTGGGGATGTGCCTTGCTTCTGAGAGACGGGAATGTGCAGGGAATGCTTATAATGATTACTCATTCCCGTGTTCTTGCTTGTCAATAAACACCAGCTCTGAGCTACCGACCAAACACACATGCAGCAGCACAGAGCTGGAGCAGCACACTTTTGGATCTCACATCACACACTGCGACAGACACGCCTGAGAGTGTGAGTCGTTCCGTAAACACAGATGTGGGCCCTAATGTGGGCTATTGGTTTAATACAAACTAAAATTACTCAGCACATTTAATCAGGGTGTCTGCTGAAATGGCCCCAATTATTTGAAATTTAGAGTCACGCCCATGGTGCTAACAAGCAAAAACTGTACCAATCAGAAGGAGAATTCTGTTGTTCATAGGAAGTGCAATGTTGGGTTAGAGATACAAAAATGCAATTGCATAGCAGAAGGTCATGAATGGTCAATCAATGCTTAAACGGGTTGATGTTCATATGGAAAAGGTAAAAAGCAGCTTAGCAAATCACAGGATATACAAAAGGGTGCTGTATCACTTCTTGCACCTACTCACTTATCGCAGTCTGGCCTATTTCACGGTCTTGCTGTTGTATGGCTGTGGGATTCTGAATGGCGGACATCCTGACTTATTCATCTCTGAATACTCTACAGTACCAAGCACTGTATTTATTCAACATGTGATTTATTGAGTGATTACTATGTGACAAATACTATGCTAGGCATTGGGAATGTATGCCTGAACAAAAATTGTTATGGTTCCTGCTCTCATGAAGCTTACAGTCCAGAGGGAGAGACAGACATGCGTCAAACAAACACCCAGACAGTTGTGAAATCACGACTGAGATGAAACTATGGAAGGGGAGGTGTGTGGTGCTGTGATTGTCTGTCAGGAGAGCTTGATCTTGCCAGGGAGGCTGGCGAAGCCTTGGTTATGAAAGTGACAATTGAACAGAGATATGAAGGAGGAGGAGTAGAAATTATCCAAACCCAAGAGCAAAGACCAAAGGAAGAGGCAGAATGAATAGGCCGGGCAAAGTCCTGTAGCATGAAGAATCAGAGCACATTCTCCCACCTGACTGGAGTGTAGAGGAAGAAAGCATGGGCCAAGATGAGGCTGGCAGCCTGGTAAGGGGTCAGAAGATGAAGACAGCCCTTGAAGGTCATGTGAATCATTTTGGTCTTTATCCTAGAAATAATGGAACTCCGTTGATGTGATTCATGATTTACATTTTTTATTCTTGTTCTTGTTGCAGTTGGCAGGATGGATTGGGAGAGAACAAACCAGGAAGGTATAGACTAGTCAGAAGACTACTGTAGTAGTTCAGGCAGGAGATGGCTGTGCCTTGGAACTTAGGAAATATCGGTTGGAATGGAGACACGAATGCACTTGGGAACTTTTAAAGGAAAGTTGTAGGTGGGAGTCAGAATCTGCAGAACTGAAATCTAAGTCTCCCCACTGTCAGCACCAACACTCCTGGGAGAGTGCTGAGAAGAGCGTCCGTCCTCAGGTTCCTGCTTGTATGCTATCTCTTTCACTTTAGGTGTGATCTTGTCCTGGAACAAGGAATAGGTTGTTTTTAGAAATCCCATACTTCTTGGCGGTCTAATAATCTCAATCTCTTAACTGGTGCCCTCTCTGAGTCTAATGTAGGGCTTAAAATTGAATAACTCGGTTTCTCTACTCTTCAAAAATATTACAAAAAGCCCTAGTTGTGTTTTGTCTTCTGGATTCTGTCTGTGGTTGTTTCCTCTTGGAAGAAATCAGGCATTTTAGAAAAGCGCTAATTGGACGCCATAGTAGCTTGTGGCCACCAAGATGCAAGTAGTTCACGAATATTATCACGATGCAAAGCATGTATGACCTCCCCATGGCCCACCGCCTGGACCCCTCTGAGCAGAGAGTAGCATCTATGGCTGGCTCCCTACAAACATTTTTTAAATTGCAGTAATTTATTTAAAAAGTGAAAGGTCCTTGGAATCAAAAGGGACCTTGGAAATTGTCTAGTTGAGTGCTTTCATTTTACAGATGAAGCACTCGGGCAAAGGGCATCTGAGTGTCTTACCTGAAGTCACATAGTCAGATAGTGACTGAGCCCCCTCTTGAATACAGCTCTTCTCCTCACCTGTCGCGTGTCATATCAACATCATAGTGAAGGGCTGGACTGAACTTTGCCCCCCAATCTGTTACCCTGCTGGAAAACAGACCTATAACCTTGGCCATTACTGTGTTCCCTTGAAGCTCTCTCACCTTAGTGTACAAAGAACATTGTGGAACAAGATAGTTCCAAGCTCCCTCTTACCCAAAGATTAGAATCTAGGTCAAAAACAAACAAACAGAAGCCCTGTCTCCTTCAGTGGCATTTGCATACTTCGAATGACCTTTGTAATGATCTGGGAGACTTCCAGAAATACTTTGATCCTTGATATGCAGAAGAATATGTTCAGGGTAGTACAATACCAAATGCCAGATACGTGTCAACTTGACTTGTTTGGTCTACGCACCATGACAGGTACCTGATTTTATCATCACTACACTATCAAAACATCTATTTTTAAATATCTGTTTGGGCTTGGCTCTGCACTAAGCCAAGAGAAAATCTATACTGAGAATCCCACAGTCTCTATATTAATGATTCATGTTAAATGGTGGCTTAGAGTGTACAAATCACATACATGTACAGCATGACTATTTTGTGCGCTACTAAGGGAAAGAGCCAAATGCACTAGGTCTTCTTACCTCCCCACTCCTAATACCACCACACTGCCTTCACAGTTGACAACATAGACATGGGTGCAATCAAAACAATAGGTCCAAAAGAGCTGTAGACAAATGTAGAACAGGAAGCCAGAGTTCAGACTCAAAACCATGTCAGATATGGTCAGATGGTAGCGGGCTGAAACAGGACAGTGGGGAGGCCAAGCCCCTATGGGAATTTCCATTCTAGGAAGAAAGGCCTACAGAAGCCTTTGGCTTCTCCGAATAAGCTAACCTGGTTCTCCTGAACATCCCAGTGCCAAGGGATTTCCCATACCCCTCAAAGAGAGGAGGATGTTGGAAGAGAGAATGTGGCAGATGGAAATAGCCCATCAGCTTACAGGCTCCAAGAGAAGCTGCAGTTTCCTTGGGAGTCCCCTGGCTTTATCCCATGGAGGAGAGAGTGCCCAGTCTTACTTGGCACTGGGATGGATGCCTCTTTGGGTGAAGCCCAGATGGGAAGGAATCATGAAAACCACTATCAGGATTTTGCATCTTTTTCTGGTGGGCCCCACCCTCCTTTTGTTTGGTGCGAATTCTTGAGAGTCAATGGATACTACCTTATAACTGCCATCGGTTTAGCCCACAATGTCCATGAAGATTGGGCCACTTCTTTGTTATGGCCCAGATGACTGTTTCTTTTCTTCTTTCACTTAAATTACTTATTTTTAAAGCAAACAATGAGCTATCCTGCCGCCACCGTGTGGAAGGAAGCACTGACTTCCTGACCCAGGACATGGCCTCTGACTTTGCCTCTCAGCTTTTGAACCCAGTGATCTTGGGTAAGCAGTTTAGTGTATTGAATACCTGTAATTCTCTCTGTAAAATCCAAAAGAACTGTTTTGCCTAATTCCCAAGTGGACCCAAAGGTCAGGAGAGGAGCCCGATGGACACACCCCTTCCGAAGTGCTGTGCAGTTCCAGGTTGCCAGGTCCCCTTGCCTTGCTTCGGAAGGCGACCCTTGTCTGGGCATTTCTCTCTCCATTTTCTGTGACTTCCTCTCTCTCTGGCTAGGACGGCTTGTGATGATAACTAGCAGTGGAGTGCATGCCAAAGAGTCTGTGACTCTTGTTTTGGAGCAGGAGGCCTATCCAGGGAACTCCTGCATTCACTTCCCAGGCATGAGTCAATGTTTGGTTTGCCTCTTTTTTCCCGTGGAGAACACTGGGAAGTGGCTTATCTTTCCCCAGCTGAGCCCTGCCAGAGAACATGGACTTTGCCATTTGGGTTGTGATGACAGACCTGAAACGGGTTCAGAAAGAGCTCCAACATGGAGCCTCAAGTCAAGCTAAAAGTGCTCTCTGGCTCCGTGAAGACCAGGCCTGGCTGATAATGCCTGCCTCTTACAGTTGCAGTCAGTACTAAAAGTAGAACTTCCGGGAATGGTGTTTGGCTGCAGAATATTCTTTTGTGGAAAGAGGGGTCCTCTCTGACACTACTGAACATGTTTTAGAAAGGGGCCTGACTGATTTCTGTACACATGGGCTGATGAACATCCCTAGAGGTTAGATTCATCTTTGCCCAGGCCCAAGGGGAAACCACAACATCATCTCGTGTCCCCACAAAGCCTTGCACCCATGCTGGGCTAAGTCCAGAATGAGCACCACTGATTTAGCACCATTGTTTTTCTGCTTGCGTGGGAGAAAGGGGCTGCCTTTCTGGGATCAGTCATATACGCATCTTGTACTCTGCCCTAATCCAGCAGGCTCAGCTTCTTGGGAGCCTCAGAAAAAGACCCAGCTCGAGCAGGGATAGTGAGGTGGCGTGCAGTTCTGAAAATGGCCCTTGAGACCAGGAACCTCCCATGCACACTGCACTTGGGAAGAGTCCTTCTGTCTGTGTTACCAGGCTGTCTTCTGGGCAGCAAAAGCCCGCAGGACTTCAGCATAAACTGGGTCTCTGGAGGACAGTGGAGCTCTTTGTAACTTACCCACACACTGAGTCTTTGTCTTGCCTGGGGTGGGGTGGAGAGCTGCTCTAACCCTCCTTTAGGACTAGAAAATTCATTCTTCATTATGTCTTAATATTCATAAAGTTCTCGGAGCCTCACTTTGTATGGGCAGACTCTCAGAGACGTAAGGTGGCACCATCTAGCTTTGGTTGTGAGCTGCTCAGCACCCAGCCCCAGGTCTGTCTCACATGCAGCAGAAGCTATGTTGATGTGGCCAAATTTCATAGAAACAGTGGATGCTACTTTAGAAGGCAATTAGACACAGCTAAGCTTGGCTGGTTGAAGTCAGGTTTGTCTGGCAGGCACACGTGCCTGTAGATTAGAGGTGCGGGAGAAGCCATTGACACTTTTACTCAGTCAGTATTCCAGAAGCACCATTGCAGCATGTGTGCCTGGGAGGGCAAGAGGTTTGTTTGTTATCAAGGTCATATTTTATGCTGTGGCTGAAGAGCAGAAACACAAGAGAGTTCAGGAAGATAGGGGAGATGGGAGAAATCAAGGAAGATGCATTATAGCTTTTTTCCCCCTGGTAAAAGCATCTTATAATCTTGATTCCCCTTTATTTTCAACTGTTCATGATTATTTTTTAGCTACATTTTGGTGGTGACATCTGGGAACAGAGTGACTGTGACAGGTTTTTCAGTAAAGTTTCCCTCGTCCTTCTGTTGTGTCTCTCCCAGATGCTGTAGGACTTGCTTCACCATCAACAGATCTCGCATTTAGGTCTATGGCTGGACTTTATTTTTCACAAATAAATTAATGCATAAAAATATGTTAATTATGCTTTCAGAATTTCCTGAAGTCTCCTCTTTTGTATTGCATTGAACATTTGGTGGTAGGTGGCAGAGTGAAGCCAGAAAGCCAAGGTTAGAACTAGGCAGAAAGTTAGGAAGAAAATGGGACTAGGAATGTCTGGAAGCCAGAGACAAGGAAGGGCAAAAGTGAAGCCCAGGCCACCCAGCTCAAGGTTCTGCTGGGACAGAGATGGAGGCAGAAGATGAGTCAGCCACCCCGCAAGGGGAGCTCAAAGTGCACCAGGGAGAAGGAATCCTGAGCCCTCAGGATGCTCCTGTGCAGGGCCGAGGACCTCCCGTGTTGAAGAGGAGGAGAGAGGCTTTCAGGGACTGTCACCCACAGGGCAAGCACCTCTGTGGGCTGCTCCTGGCCTGACATGCCAGAGGGCAAGTTGCAGCAATCAGACATGGCAGAACCCTAGGGGGCGGGCACAGGGCATCTCTGCATGGACAGCGGCTGCCACAGATCTTCCAACCTGCCACTGTTCACAGCCCAGCCCCCAACACACCAGCACCTGCCACTGCCCACGCCACAGCCCCACACACACCAGCACCTGCCACTGCCCAGCCATAGGCACACACACACCTGTGCATGCAAATTTATATGACACACTCACACACACTTGCATACACACCCACACCCGCACACACTTATACACAAACATCCATGCACACACTTATACACGCAAATACCCATACCTGCCCACACTTACACACAAACCCATCCATGCACATCCCTATGCACACACACACTTACACACACACACCATGCCTGCACACCACCCACCCATATGAGCACAAACACACCCCCCACACACTTATACACACTTCCATACACATTACACACATACATACCTTGCCTATATCCACACACACAACCCATCCTCACCCACCCATCCTCACCCACCCATACATATGACACATGCACACTCATCTCCACACACACCACACATACATGTGCACACCACACTCCTCTCGTGAACCTTTTTTTGCTCATGAGGGGTCTTTTGGAGGCTGTCTCTCTGTAACATGAGAGGCAGAAGTGCCACGGGACTCCTCCTCGGAACTGGCAGTGCTAGAGAAAGAGACTGCTTCCTGGGTGTCAGAAATGGAGAAATTTAGGACCCCAGTCATCCTCCTTGCCCATTCTGTGCCTGGTGCTCAGCAAGGTGCACAGCCTTGACTGTTCCCACTCTGCACACACAGTGGTCATGAGCACCCCCTGAAAGAGCGGCTGTAGTTACTTATTCACTCACTCTGGCTCAGAAAACTCCTCCAGTTCTCACCTCCCTTCTTCAGAAACACCTTGTTCTTGCTGGGATGTGTCCCTCCATTCAGCTCTGTGGCCTGGCGCTGCTCACTGCTGCTTGGACCCTGGCACCGATGGCTTTGCCCAGGAGTCAGCCCGGCTCCAATTAGTTTTCTGTCCCCTAAGACGATGCCTCTCAGATAGCTTCCCACAGCTCCTTGTCCTGATGCCTGGGTTTCTGTCTGTACAGTCCAGACCCCCACCGCCCTAGCGGTAAGTATGGGGGAGTTGCCCCCACTCCCTGACTCCCTGTTGCCCTTTATCAACCAGAGGAATTCCACTTTTATTACACTAGCAGTACACGATCACTTTCCACTATTAAAAAATTAAGACCCGCTGTACTATCAGTGGGCTCCCAAATTCTTGTTTATGAGCTCCTGTGGTTTTTACAAAAACCATTTTAGGCATGCACATGCAATATATATTTATGCATGTATAAATGATGTATATAGGTTACTACTACACATGTATAGAAATATATAATCACTACACATATTTTTTCTTATATATAATGATAAAAAGAGTAAGATAAAAATAGATAAAAGTAGGAATTCTGATATTCCTTCCTTTCACATCCGTGTATCACTCAGAGGACCCTTGAGGACAAGCACCTCTTTGGAGACCATTGCCGAGAGTCGTGCCACGTGACTGGGAATGGAGTCCAGACAGAAATGTCAAATCATTCTTGGCAAGATGTGTCTAATGGCTTGGCTCTGACTGCCTCCCTCTGGGACTTCGCGTGGGGATGTGTCCTTGGCCACAGCTCACTCTGGATGTGGGTACAATGCCGTTGCTACGGAAGACCCCATCTTGTGGCAGCTGTAGTGTTCTTCAACAATGCTACCTTTGTGGTAAAAATGAGTAACACATCAGTGAATACAGACCTGCATCCAGAATATTCTGTTGTTTATATAAAAAACAAAAAAGACCACTGAAGGGAAATCAATGCAAACAGTCTTTGCGAGAAGAAAAGGCCAAGGATGGGGACCATCCATCCCCGTGGCTCGTAACTCTCCATCTCCAGGGTTCTCCGCCTTCTCCCGCTCTGTCCCGGCTCTGCACCAGGGACCATCTACCCTGGGGACACTGAGGCCTTAGCTTTCCTGGTTTAGGCTGGAAAGCACCCTTGCCCCTGAGGAGAAATTCAGCTGAGGTAGAGTTGGAATTTTTCAAAAGAGGTATTATTAAAACTCATTCATGGAGATACACAGAAAAGAGCAAAACTCGGAAAGACTGGGAGTGGATGCCTCTCCTTAGCATAGCTTTTGTCCTGAAGTGACTGGAGTCCAGCCCCAGCCCCGGCGGCGGTGGTGTGAGTGTGTCCCCCCAGATCTTTGGCTATGGGAAGTGTGACTGACCAGGAGCCTCGGATGTGGCTCTCCGAAGCCCTTGGCTGTGACGGCTCCGAGGTCGCGTTCTCTCAGCCACTATCTGGCCATAACAGAACGCAGTGGAGATATCAAGTCAGGTCTGCTGGTGGGAGATGTGTCTCCTCTGATGGAGACTGACACGAAGCTTCCCCAGGCGCCTCGGAGCCTTCCCCAGAGCTGCACTGTGCTGTCTGCCTCCACCCACCAGCTGCCAGCCTTGCTCTCCCTCTGCGGGGTCGCAGTCCCCAAGCTCTCCCAGATCTCATGGCTCCTGCCCAGCTTCTCTCCCAGTTGTTTCTCCCGATAAGCGCCCTGCACACGTAGACCTGTCCTTACGTCTGGTTGTTGGAGGGTGAGGCTGGCGTTGTGTTAGGCATGGGAGCCAGCGCCGGACTCCATTGATTAGTTTCTGGTCTGTTATTTGCTCAACTGCTCACTCTGCGAAGTTGAACTAGGACTCACTCATGGCGCTGTGAGGACTGGGAAATCTTTAAGATCAGTAGAAACTTTTTTTTTTTTTTTTTTTTTTTTTTTTTTTTTTTTGCCTCTTCTTGGCAGAATCCAGGAGCCCTGGCCCTTGGAGACCGTGCCTTGACCCTTGAGGAAATTAAACATTTTTTAACATGATCCCCCAAATTTCTAACTTGAGTTTCTGGCTTTTCTGGACTGGTCGTAAAGGTACTTCCTTTCCCTCTTGATGCACCCCAAGCCCATTAAAATCCATCTTCTGTGTATTTCTCATATTCCTGGTTGGTTATCCGGGGTGTAGTCACTGTTTGGCTCATAAAGCTGGTCTACCCTTCAGTAATGCTCCTGTTCTTGATTGTTATGGTTTTGTATTAGCTTCTCGAACTTGATTTTTCTATTATCCCTATGGCATGGCTTTTCAACCCTGGCACTCTTGACGTTTTAGGCACAATAGTTCTTTGTTATGTGAATTTCCTGTGCATTGTATGATGTTTAGCAACATCCCTGGCCTCCACCCACCAGATGCCAGTGGCACCTTTTGAGCTGTGACAGCCCAAGATGTCTCTAGACACAGCCAAATGCCCCCTGGGGAGCAAAATCATTTCTGGTTGAGAACCACTGCTCTGTGATTTTAAATGGTCAGTGCAGTATCCTAGCAACCCCTCTAGCTGAAGAGAGTTGCCTTCCTCCCAGCTGGTGGAAGATGGCCTTCTCTTCTTGTATTATAGGACTGCGCCTCTGACCTGCTCTGGTTCAAGTCTGTGAGGAGCTTCTGGTTCTCAGCTTATCTGTTTCCCTGGAAATTCAGTTTATCCAGAACCTGTGAATCAAGTCATCAAATTTTTCTTTTTTCCAGATGCTCTTTAATGAATACTTTTTAGGGATGGCTAATAAGATGAACATATTTGATAGTAACACTATTGGGTATAATAGTAGAGTTGTTCTAGAATGGTATATCTGGAATAAATTAGATATGAGAAGGCTTGCACCATAGCTGCATTATTAATTTAGCTGGACTGACTCTCTCAATGAGCATGTGATTTTTACCAGGCAAATGGTTCCAGCAACTTTCTTAGGGTAGACTTCAATATTTTAGTCTACTATCTTGAGGGTACACAGGAGTGAGAGTGACAGCTCAGACAAATTTCCTATAGACAAAAACATAAAGCTAAACTAAAAGGCAGTATTTAAAATCAGTGGGTTATAAATAACAGTGCAGACCTATGTACAGTTATGGCAATAGAGTTTTGAGATCAATTAAGAGTACTGAGCCAATTTGAAAAGAAAGGAGTCTCCTACCATAAAAAAGTGAGAATTGTCCTATATATTTAAAAAAGGACTCTTGACTTTAGTCTTTAGGTTACTTCTAACCTAAAGGGGTCGTTGGCAGGACATTCAGAGTACCCTGTATCTCCCTGCAATGATTTCAGTAACAGCAGATGCCAAGCACTCCAGACGAGGAGGAAGGGAGCACACATGGGAAGCTGACATGGAGCTGGCAAACAGGAAATAAGAGTGTTTGGCTTTTCCCTCTCTCTTCAGTCCCTTTTGGGAGAGACTTAGGAGCTAAAGAATCAAGCCCACATTCCAGAGGTCAGTGTCTCCAAAGCTCCAAAACTAGGGAGCAGCCAACTCGCCTCCCTTGCACACAATCACCGCAGAAGGCATATGTGAAGGTTATTTGACCAGTATCCCCTGTACTGGTTCCTCATTGCATCAAAGCCTCTTATGATCCCTGCTGCAAACACTGACAATGCTGTAGCTCCAAGGTGTTGCAGATGCCAGGTGATGTGAACCATTGCCACAGTTTTGGGGTGTCTTTGTTTTCGTTTCTTGACCAGCCTTGAAGTGTCTCTTTATCTTGCATAATTTGCTCTCCAATTCTCTGTGGCAGACTTCTCCACAGCCCTAGAGGGGCTTGGTGTGTAGGGACTGACCCTTTGGGATACTGAATCATGATTTTTTTCCTGTATTCAACTGACCTTGCTGGCTCGATTTCTTTGCTGCTGTGTTCCTGACAACAACAATTTTAGATGCTAAACTCTTAATCTCTGTAATGCAGCTCATGAATTAAGATCTTTTCATGAACCATTATAAATGCCAAATTTAGTTTAGATAAAAGCTACTTCCTTGCAAAGCTCCATAGGCAACAACTAATTCTACAAGGTCATTATGCAACAGGTATCAGTTATGCACTCACTTTCTACCAGGCACTAAAGGCTCAGGATGGGGAGATGTCTAAGACAAGGCCACTCTCCTTGAGTGCTTCACTCAGGGAGACACAATCCCGTAAACACATTAACAAAACACAATGTACTGCCTCTGCAGTCTTTTGCATAAACAATCCTATTGAAGCGCAAGGAAGGAAGAAACTAGCTGTGCCAGGTTTCATGAAGGAGGCTTCCCAGATGAGATGACATTTGAGTTGGGTTTTTAAAGGATGAGAATTGCATTAACCACATGCACTGATGTTTGGGGATTGGCTGGGAAACAGGAGACAGGGGGTAAAGCAGTGGAAGAAAGGAGTAATCCAAGCCAACTTCCAAATTGCAGTGTTGAGAACAGTGGCAGTGCTCTGTGATCTAAGCAGTAACACTCTTGTCGTGCTGAAGATTTGGTTTGTGTCATTTAAATGTCAGAAAAATTACAAATGGGGCTGGTGAAATCTGAACTTTTAATAACCCCACACGTTTCTCAATGTCCATGTTATAAATAGAGTCAAAGGTGTGAGAAACCATTTTTTTTTTTTAATGTTTGGGGCTTCTCACATTATCAGAGGCATGGTGCATCTCTCTTCATATTCTTCTGTTGTGTTTACTCCCAGAGAGAATTGCTACCTCTAGGTTTATAAATTCCAGACAGCAGGTCCAATAAGAAGAAATTCAGTTTTATGCCTTGAAAGGTTTGTTTTAATTGTAGAGTGTGCTCAAATTTCAGGATAAAGGCCTATTTAGTTGTTCATTGACTTCTTGAAAATGGGTTTACATGGTGTGATATTGTGATATAATAAGAAATATATATTGGTCTCTGCCCTGGTTCCTGAGACAAAGCTGCTAATATCCTTGTAGATAGGGGTCCTAGGAGAATCTTCTGTTCTGATATTTGGTCTTTGGCTCTGGCTTCTGACATGGAACTCCTAAGACCTTCCTAATTTCCTGAGTGATAGGCTAGTCTGACAGAGATCCTAAACACCTCAGAATATCCTGGAGGATAGGAACATCTTTTTGTCCCAATGAGGCAACTCTTTGGTAGGCTCCTGGATGGACTCATGATGTGCTCTTGTTGCCAGGGGAACCAAACATGTGACTGGAAGGTTGGGACTTCCAGTTGTTCCCCTGAGATTTGGGAATAGGGGAGAGGGACTGAAGGTTGAGCTAATCACCAGTGGCTAATAATGTAATCAGTCATGCCTATGTAAGAAAGCTTCCATTAAAAAGCCAAAGGACAGGATTCAGAGAGCTTCTGGATTGTTGAAGACATGGAGATGCCTGGAGGATGGTGCCGAGGCTGTACCTCTTCCCCATACCTTACTCCATTCATTCCTTCCATCTGGCTGTTCATCTGTAGCCTTTGTAACGTGTTTTATAACAAGTGGGTAAAATGTAAGCAAAGTGTTTCCCTGAGTTTTGTGAGCCGCTCTAGTAAATCAATCAAAGACTGGGTGGTAGGTGTGGGAATCTAGACTGCTAATCAAACACAGGTAAGTAGGTTTGGGACAAATCCTGATTTGTTGCTGGTTGGTCAGAAACACAGATCACAGCCTGGAGCTTTCTAATGGCCTCTGAAGTGGAGTAGTCTTATGGAACCAAGCTCTTAACCTGCAGGATCTGATGCTCTTGGAACACCCAGCTGGTGTCCATCAGAAAATTGCTTAGTGTGCGAGGAACCCCCAACCCCACAACATCTGGTGTCAAAAGTGTGTTGAGTGACTCTGTGAGAGTAGGAAAAAGAGATTCTTTTGTCCCTATCTTTTCAGACATGGCCATTGCTCTTTAACTCATTCATTCAAAAAATGAAGAGTAACTACCTGGCATGGGTCAAGCACTGTTCTAGGACTTTGGGATGCAACAGCAAATAAAACAGACTAAGAGTTCTGCCCTTAGGAAGCTTACGTACTAGTGGAGAAAATCTTATCATACACAACAAACATAGCATGTAGATAAATTTTATAGTATGTTAGAACAACTGAAGAAATATGGAAAAAAGGAAAAAAAAAGTACATCAGGCTATGGAGACTGGGATTATGGGGAAGAGAGTCGCAATTATAAACAGGCCGGTCTGGCCAGACCTCACTGAAGGAGGCCACACTTGGGCAGAGATGTGAAAGGGGTAAAGGAGTTTGGAAAGGGCATTCCAGGCAGAAGGACTGGCTGGTGCAAGACCTCAGGGCATGAGTGAACCTGCCTGGCTTATTCAAGCAACAGTCAAGAGGCAAGTGAGGCTCAAGCAGGGTAAGCAAGTGGGAAGAGAGTAGTAGATGTGGGCGGAGAGGTTTTTAAAGGATAAGGGATCTTATTGGGGTACCCAGTTAGCCACGCGGTCCTGTGTAAGAAGTTCGGCTTTTATTCTGAGTTAGATGAGGAGCTCATTCAGATTTTTAGCAGAGGAGTAGCAGGACTCGCTTTGTTTAAAAGAACATTCTGGTTGCTAAAGCTTAGAGGCAGAGACCAGTTAGGAAGATACTGCCCCAGTCCAAGCAGATGAAGGTAGCTTGGAACAGGGAGATTGCAGAGGAAATGATAGTGGAAGATTACGGCTGTAGCTGAAGGCAGGGCCACCGGGATGGCAGAATCAGGTGAGAGAGAGTGGATTCACGGAGGACTCCAAATTCTTTGATCTGTACAATTGGAAGGATAAAGTTGACACCAATCGCAATGGAGTTCTATTGGTGGAACAGGGCTTTAGGGAGGGATCAGGAGTTTCCTTTGGATGTGTTGAACTTGAAATGGCTATGGGGCATGTTGAATAGGCAGTTAGATTTGTAATGAGATTGGAGTGTGTGTGTGTGTGTGTGTGTGTGTGTGTGTGTATGTGGCTGGCATATCAATGACATGTAAAGCTGCAAAGCTACATGTGATCACCAGAAGAGGAATGCAGAAAGGTAAGAGAAGAGAGTCCAACATGCAGCTCTGGGGAACTTCAACTAAAAGAGGTGAGGGAGATGATTACATGGAGGCATGACGAGTTCATCCATGGTAACGTGTAGGTCAGGTAGTAAATGGGTCAAGGTAACAACCTTGCTTGGCTTGCAGGCTTTATGTTGGCACAAAGGTCTTGACCACATGCTATCCTAAATCACTGCAGGACACAATTAAAGGAACAAAGGCAGTGCTATTGAAGTACAGATTCCATTTATATCAGTCCCTTAAGTATTTAGTGCTGGGGCATGAAGAAAAGCCCAAGAGAGAGGGAAGCTAATTCTATGCCCACAAACGATTTGCATCATAAGGAACCTTAAGACCATTTAAGACAAACAGCTTGAATCACAAATGAGAAGGCTTGTGGTGTGGAAGTAAACTGATTTAATCAGGCTCACACAGCAACTTGTGGCAGAATCAGGTACAGAAATGAGCTCTAATTACTTCTGGGCAGTGCACTTTCCTCTATACCCTCTTCCATCTTGCAGGAAGTTTACTCTATAGCATACAAAAGAAATGGTATTCTGAAAATCTGATAGCAGCTCTTCTCAGCCTGTGATGGCAAGGCTTGAATCAAGGGGCCTCCTGGGTGGTCCAGGGACAGCCTGGGAACTGCTCATTGGTGCTCAAACTTGTGTGTCAGGAAGTGCACTCCCTACCAGGGCCAGCTCAGAACAGGCTGGGTGACTGCAGAGACGCACACCTGCAGTGTTAGGAGTGTCAGATGGTAAGCAAGCCTGTAGCAGAACTCTCCACTTAAAGAATTCCCCACACGGCCTCACTACTTTTCCTGTAGTCAGAGCACCACCAAGGTTAGGGTAATGTGCCTGGTGAGGGGAGTGGATGTGGGCATGAGGTAGGACCCCCACAGCCTTTAAGAAGAGACACCCAAGAGGTGGTGCCTCACAAAGGAAGAGTAATCAATGAGTACTCGTGGAGTAAATGGAGACTTACATAGAAAGGGTACTCAGAACTCATGGAGTAAATGAGTAATCCACCTAAAAGAAACAGCTACCTAAGCAGGTTAGCTAGAGAGGAGAGAAGCCAATGCCTTCTAACAACCCATATGACCTCGGGCAGCTTGGTTAACCTCTCTGGAACTTAGTGTTTCTGCCCAGAAATGAGATTGGAGCTCCCGACTTAGAACTGTGGGAGAAGGTTGATTGAGAGTCGTCATAGGAAGCGTGAGAGGATTTTCAAGACAATCTCAGAGTGAGTATGGAACAGCATTGCCACCACCGCCAAGTTGCAGAAGGGCTGAGCTTACTAGCAAAGACATGGAATAAACCCAAATGCCCATCAATGATAGAGTGGATAAAGAAAATGTGATACATATACCCCATGGAATACTATGTAGCCACGAAATGGAATGAGATCTTGTCCTTTGCAGGAATATGGAAGAAGCTGGAAGCCATTATCCTCAGCAAACTAACACTGGAACAGAAAACCAAACACCACATGTTCTCACTTACAAGTGGAAGCTGAATAATGAGAACATATGGACACAGGGAGGCGAACATCACAGAATGGGGCCTCTCAGTGGGACGGGGGTTGAAGGAGAGCATCAGGATAAATAGCTAATGCATCCGGGCCTTAATACGTAGGTGATGGATTGATAGGTGCAGCAAACCACCATGATACACGTTTACCAATGGAACAAACCTGCACGTCCTGCACATGTATCCCAGAACATAAAATTTAAAAAGATTGCTGTGGAGATTAATACAGTGCTTCAGCACTGTTCCTGACTCATAGGCACTCAATAAATGGTAGTAATTTAAATTAAAAAAAAAAACGAACTTATATATATCAAAAAAAGAGAAAGGGTTGAGCATAAGTTAGGAGTGGCACGTTGGGAAGCACAGCCCCTGTCGCTCTGTCCCGTCCTCTTGTCTGGAAGGTGCTGGGGCGAGCCGAGCAAGAGGTGAGGCACAGCAAGTGTTCATTCTTGACTCGAGTCGTTTTCAGCGCTTTCCTTGCTGTTTGGTGCGCACCCAGCTGCATCCGGCGTGGAGGGACAAGGCTGCTGACACAGGCAGATGTGATCTGTGGTGTAAAGTCATGGGGGAGAGGACGTTTGGCAGATCCTTTCACAATTACTTGCATTCTTCCCACTCCTCCAAGTGATTGGGAGGCTCGGGCCAGTTCCTTATGAGGCCAGAGGGAGCATTGCCTGCGGCAGCCCAGATGATTCCTGTGGGCTGGACTTGCAGTGTGGAGGCAGGTCAGCCAGGGCCATGGCTGCTGAGCTTGCAGAGGTCCCTCTTCAAGGGCATGAGGCCCTTACTAAAAGTGCCTAACTTGCTCCATTTGGGAAACTGAGGGCAGAAACCACCTGGGATCATTACGTAGAAAGTGCAAATAAAGGCTCAGAGAAAGAAGACATTGACATCCAGTGGTTCTTGTCCTTAGTCTTTTCGCTCAAAATGTGGTTCCTAGAGCAGCAGTATGGAAATGAAGAATCCTGGGCTGCACCCAGGCCTATAACCTTCCTCTGATTTGTACCCAAACCCAGCCCAAGCACATTTTCTTCCAAGTAGCCTTTTCTGGCCACTGTACACAGTAAAAACTCTTCCTCTGCTACCTCCCAGAGCAATGGCTCTCAACCTGGGCTGCATATCAGGACAACCTGGGGGAGCTTACAAACAACCACGACACTCAGGCCCTGCTTCCCTGAATTCTGATGTAGTTGATCCGGGTAGGAAATCAGATATTAATATTTTTGAAAACCTTCCCTGGTAATCCTAATATCTAGTGTTGGGGAAAACGATCTTACAGCTTGCATTATTGGCTCTGAATTTGAGATTTTTTTTTTTTTTTTTTTTTTTTGAGACATACTTTCACTCTGTCACCCAGTCTGGAGTGCAGTGGTGTGATCTCAGCTCACCGCAACCTCCGCCTCCCAGGTTAAAGTGATTCTCCTGCCTCAGCCTCCCAAGTAGCTGGGATTACAGGGGCCCGTCACCACGCCTGGCTAACTTTTGTAATTTTGTAGTAGATATGGGGTTTCACCATGTTGGCCAGGCTGGTATTGCACTCCTGACCTCAGGTGGTCCGACCGCCTCAGCCTCCCAAAGTGCTGAAATTACAAGCGTGAGCCACTGTGCCCAGCCTGAGATTTTAAGGATTTATTCTCTCAGTGGCCACTTCTACAACTCTCTTTACATTGTTGTCACCATAATCAGAAAGTTAACTTGAGGACAGGAATCATCTCTAGTTCCCAGAGTCAGTGCTTACAACCTGGTGAGAGGAGCCCTAGGAATCAGCTCCCCTGAACTCTGTTCTTGCAAGTGTCACTGGCTGTGTGGCCACTGGACTTTCTCAGCCCCAATTTCCTCTCTACAAAAGAAGACTGCAGTAGATGACCCCCTGAGGTGCTGCCTGCGCTGATGTTTCATAATTGGAATGAGCTCTTTGAAAATGGGGATTGATTTGCAGCCAGCCCACTGCCTTGGAGCCTGGGGCTGCACCTATTTCAGCACAGTGTCCCATCCTCCTGCTCCACAGAGGGAGGTGCTGAGCTGGAGTTCTCCCCTTTGAAGCTGTGTCTTCTCAGTCCAGTATCAGGCTTTCCTGGGGCCCTCTTCACGAAGACTTAGCCCAGTCCACAGGGTCTCTTGGTCCTCAGGCCCTCAGGCTGGGCTAGCGGGCAGTGGATAACGGTCTTCTCTGTTTTGATCCTCATTTATGAAGCAAGGGAGAAATAGACACACTTTAAAATCAGCAGTCACAGGATGAAAATGGGAAGTGGGGGAAAGACCCACATGCAGGGATAAAAAATATATCAGAGCAGTCAGATGCCTGTTGGGTTTGGAAGAAAGAAAGTGGATGAGTGGGGGCACTGAGGGAACCACAGATTCAAATGGAAAACTGTGGTCTAGTGCAGAGGCAGGCAGCCATCCCGAACCTGCACAGGGCCAGCTTTGAAGGCGTGCACCGAGTGCGTTCTCCTGCCTTCTGCCCCAGGACAGCACATGGGCAGTGACGTATGCTGATTAAACAGTAACCATTCTGTCTGGGGTACCAGGGTAACACTTTTCTGCTTATGTGGCTAGGACAATACCATGCACTGTTTCCTGCAGCCACTGCTTCCACTGATTTTATCACGGATGACTAGAGCCACCTCATTGTTTCTTCTGCCCGCCAGTGTTCCCACACTGTTCTCCGAGGATCCTTGTCTCAGGCTTATTTGAAATAATAATAAAATAGTGTTGCTAATCCATTCACAGATTTCCTGAGGGATCACAACGCCAGAGCAGGTAGAGGAGCAGAGGCAAAGATGGAGAGACCGTCTCCTGCCACATATTGTGCTGGAAGCTTTTGGGGATTAGTGAGCTCATGTCAGCAAAGCCCTCTGAGCCCCCGCGCTCATTACCCCGGAGCATTTTGGAGGTGCTTTTTATGTGCCAAGCCATTTGCAGGCACTAGGGAAGTAACCCTCTCAGGGCTCCGGGGAGTTCTTTGTTCTACTCTTTAAAATGCAGAAAAAGTAATTCAAGAATTTCGACTGAATGTAGGGTTAAGGCCTGTGGCTTTCAGTTCCTCTTTACTGTGGGACCTGGGACAAGACACTTTCTTTCCAGGGGCCTCCATTATTTTAAACATTGGGAAGGAATGAAAATACCTACCTTTGTCACACTACAGAATGTGTGGGTCCAGGTGCTACTGATGGAGAGGGACATTTAGAAAATAGGAAGAAATATCTTGCTAATGTAAGACATTATTATTCTAACATTGTGCTTCCAGCTGGGTTGGTTGATACTTATTAGAGAGGCTTATTTTGTGCATGGTGAAAACCACAATCCTTAATCTCAAGGGGAAGAAAATGGTGCGAACTTCTAACCAATAGGTCCTAGTCCTCAGCCCATTTGGAAAAGAAACCTGTGACTGATGAGGAAGGTCGGCCGGGAGTGTGGAAACAGAACTCGCATATTCAGTCATTACTCCTAGCAGGGAAGGCTTCATGTGGCCTTCATGGAGGCAGAGAGGAAGGAAGCGGTGATAGTTATAATTCATGTCCTCTTTCTAAGGAGGCAAGAGAAAAACTTTGTTCTCTTCCTTTTGGGAGGCATCAGTTCACCTCATTGCTTATTTATGGTTAACGTCTGTAAGACAGGGGCACTGGAGGCCAATGTCTATGGGTGGCAAAGAGAAACTGAGTAGATGGAAGATGTGAGGCTGAGACCAGGTTTCTGGGATGAAGTCTGAGGTGTCAGTGGAAGATGGGTGTGGGAGAGAGAAACAGTGAAGGGTCAGGAGGAGTGAAGCAGAGAAGAGGAAGCAGATTGAGGGAGGAGGAAGACAGGTCCATTTGGTGGTAGGAGGTTCCCGAGCAGGCGCTGAGCTTCAGCCAGACTCAGCCGTCAGAACAGCCTGGGTTCTGTGTTCCCCCTGGGCTTTCTCCCCATGGAGAGTCTGCCTGGTAGCCAGGCTCACCTTTTGAAGAAAACCAGGAGCTGGCCCTGTGAGGTCCCCTTGTCCCTGCCCAGGAGGCCTCCGGCCCCCTTCTCTCCAGTGCCAGCTCCAAGACCGTATCCATCTCAAAAGGCCAGGTCTTAATCCCTTCCCAATAAGCACTGAAACTATTAACAGATACTTGAAAAAGATGATGTTACGTTCCTATTTTCCTAGAGAGGGAATTCCGGGGTTTGATGAGGTCGAGGGTCCTTCCCTAAGGTCATGTGGTGTGAGGCACCCGGAGAGCCTGCGATCGCCTCAGTGCTGACCTCTGCATGGCCCGAAAGCCTGCTGCTCAGCCCCTGTGCCTGCTACATTCATCTTCCCTGTCCCCTTAGGGGGTGTCTCAACCTTTCTTAGTCTGTCACATGTAAAGTCCCTGTTGGCCATTTTTGCTTCTGTATTTTAATGGTTTGGACTAATTCCCACTTTATTTTTGTATTTATTTTAACACAATCACTTATAATGAGGCTAATGACATTTTGTCTCCATGGTGGCGCATTTTAATTTGGTCTTGAAAATGTCAAAGCGATCAGGCAATTTGGTATCTCAGAAACACAAAACCTAGCAGGGACAATGGTTCCTCTCTTCGTCATTTCATCTCCCTTGTTATCTGCTAGCTCCTGGGGCCACCCAGTCCCATTTGACGGCATCTCAATGCTGGCGTGGATGAAGATCAGCAGAAAAACATCGCCGCAACAAAGGTGGGGCTCCCGTGGCTGGCTCTGTCCAGTAGGTGCGGTTGGCACAATTAATCAGATCTCAGCACTCACACAAGTCTGTTATGGAAGCGGGGCAGTCTTTTACTGATGGCATTTCTGTATCCATCTCTGTCCTTCCATCATGCCAGGGGCTTTCTCTGCTCCTGTCTGAAGTCTTCTTTCTCTGGCTTTCTAATTCTTTCCTTGAAGACAGGGTCAGCAAATGTATTTTGTGAAGGGTCAGACAGAAACTATTTTAGACTTTGTGAACCTCATCCAGTCTCTATCTCAAATTCTTCTTCTTTTCAAAACTCTTAAAAATGCAAAAAGTATTTCTTAGCTTGCAAACCATATGAGATGTCAGGCAACCTTGGATTTGGGGGTTCTCCGTGAAAGTATTTTAGGGGATTTGGATTGAGGAGCTTAATCTAGTTTCTTTTCAGGACAGGTCTGCCTTGTATTACAGAGCCCCAGATAGTGACTTCCCTGAGGTTAGGTGGCAGGTGAGTTCTCTGATGGTGGAGGATACAGCAAGTCTCCGCAGAGTGCTGATTTTGATTTCCTTTGAGAATGTGGGACCTGGGGCTGGTTGAGTCTTCCTCAGGAAGCCGGTCTTGGCCCGTGCTTGTCTGAATCTGGAGCTCTCTTGTCCTTGTCTTGCCTTTCCTCCTCCTCCCGCCTTCCCTGCCCCACACTTCTGGCTGTCCATCTCCTCTGCACCCTGCTTAGTCCTCGGGAGGAAGAGGATGGATTGACTCTGCAGATGGGGCCAGGTCTGCTTTCCCAGCTCTGAGAGCAGTCACATTTGTCTTTTCTTCAGTGCCCAGGCTTTGAAGAGGCTCATCTTTGAGATAGAAGTCAGAGTGGCGAAAGGGAGGGATTCTTGGTGTGGTAAAATCTTTAGGTCAAACTGGGAAAGCTCCCAGCCTGACCCGGATAGATCCCATGTCCCAGGAATTGCCTCGTGCAGGCTTCTCTTTAGAAACCACTTTATCAATCTTATTGCCAGCTTTTCCATGTAGTAAGAATACTTTATCTCTATAAAGCAGCAATAAGTGGACAGTATCATATATTTCACTTTTAATAAGGTGTTGCCAGTTGCACACACTCTGTAGAGCAATTAGTGTCAAAAGCTGCTAAGCAATGGAGGAGCTGCGTTTGGGTGTTTACAGACTCACAGGATTTACAGCTGGGCTTGGAGGAGCTGTGGCCACAACACAGAGGGTGAGGGAGGGGTTGTTGACCAGCTGAGTTTAACTCCCCTGACCCTGCATGTTTCTAAATCTTCTCAAAGGCAGCCTTTGCCTTGTATTATGATGCTGGGTTTGGGGGCTGTAAGGTAGTGATGGTTCCACAGAGCTCATAGGGCCAGGGAAACAACATGAGTTTAGGGATCCCACAGATCTGAGTTTCAAACCTAACTCTGCTACTTAAAGGTGACTTCTAGGCCAGCACATTATTCTGAAACTCACTTTCTTTATGCAAAAAGGACGTGAGAAAACCATCACAGAGCTTAGAATATAGATCCTTTTTGCATTCCCAGCCCTCAAATCCCCTGTGTCCTTTCAAATTGTGGCATTCCTGCCCCATCAATGTTCATAAGGAGAAGGGAAGTTTAGTCCAGGCTAGGCTGTGCATCTTGTACTGAACAACTTAGCTGGGAACTGTCCTGATTTTAAAACTGAAAGCCCTGTATCCTGAGAGCTCTCAGTCCCAGGAAAACCAGGATGGCTGGCCGTCCTCAGTCCCATCCAGAAGGCCTTCTCCTGTCATAGGTGAGGGGCTCAAGTGCTGCCATTACCATCTCAGGAATTCTGGCCACACATTTAAACATACGCAACGGCACACATCTCCTGAGAAGCAGAATAGTGGGACCTGTCCCCAGGCTAGGAAGCAAGTGGCCCAGAACTGTGGTACCTGAGGACTTGGACCGAAAATCAAAGGATCTGGCTACAACATTCTCAGATTCCTTTCTTCCCTGAAAATCGTGATCATTTAGTTGAGCCTTGGAAGGGAGAAGAGATATTTGGTTTCTTTTTTCCTGTACAGGTGTATGTTTAGAGGCTCTGCCTGTGGATTCATGCCACATCTCACTCAGAGCGTCCCTCCACCCAGCTCACTCCAGCTCTGGTCATGACCTCAGCACTGCTCCAGGTGGGGCGAGGGAGCAGCCCCTCCTCCTTTCCCAGGGAGCTTGTCAGCCGGTTTGGACGAGGACGCTGGGGTGTACGAGAACAGCATGGACTGCGTCACCCTTCCTCGGCCACTGGCCAGCCACCCTGCCACCCTGCCTCTGTCTGTCCCTTTTGCAGGGTGGGGGCAGGGGAGGGGGTGGGCTCTAAGCTGCTGCTGTATGGCATCATTTCTCACTTTGTAGAGAACACACAGCTGAGGAGACCACACCAGAGTTCACGTGGTGCTCCTCAGTCAGCTGTTGAGACAGGGCTCAAGTCTGGGCACTACGTCTCTCGGGGCAAAGTCGTGCCGGCTTCTTTTCTGCCACGCTTCTGCCAAAGGCTGACTTGTCCTCCACAGTCAGAGATGCACTTTGGGCATTGGAGGACTGTGGGAGGGTGAACCATGGGAGGAAAGGGGGGTGAGAGGAATAGCTGGGTGGGGGAATGGGTAGGAGGCAGCAGCGGTCCTGGAAGGGGTGGCTGTGGAGGAGATGCTTTGAAGGAGGGAAAGGCAGGAATGAGCACAGCCTCGAGGCATGTTGGTGGGCAGAAAGGCTGCTGGATTAGGATGGAGGGGAGGGAGGGGCAGAAGTGAGGAGCCCGGACTGGTGAGGAGGGAGAGCTGCTCCGAGGCCTGGAGTGCCCTGTGGAGGAGGTTATGTGACTCACGTCGAAGATGGCCAGTGCACCCTGGGCGGGGTGGGGGGTCTTGGTCACTACCTGGTTCAGGTCGTTTGAAGCCCCTGCACTCCCCCATGAAGCCAGCTCCCCTCACAGTAACCTGCAGGCAGAGGGGATGGACTGACTTCCCCCAAGTAGTTCCTTATCAAGCCACTTGGGGTGGGGGAAGGTGTAGCTTTATTTGATGTAGGATCCCAGAGTTAACCCCATGGGACGATGTCTTGTTTTTCTCATATAACAAAAGAGCTTTCAGGAAGTCAGTTATCTGATTTAAAATATTATTTCAAATGTTTGTTGGGTACCTACTTCATTTAAGTTTTGGAAGGGATGGCAGACCAATATAAAAGGGACATGTAATTAATTGGTTTTGACCATGAAAGCATAAACCAGGGCTATAATTAATTAATTTTGCCAGTGTGATTAGGTCATGACGTGTGTTTGGATTTCACTAGCTGCACTGTACCGTGGGGGGGTCCCTAGGAAGTCTCCGATGAAGGGGAACGTCATCCCTGGAGGGAGCACACAGTTTGCGTTGCCTGTGGACAGCGTATAGAAGCTGGACAGGTGAATCTGGCACTTGTGTGTCTCCATGTTCTGTTTGTGGTGACCCCTTATTACGGGCAAGGAGACAACACTGCACAGTGTGGGTTGGTGGGAGCAGGGGGAGATTGGAGCTCCCCAGCGCACTCTGTCCCAGCAGAATGGCTAGTGGTGCTGGAGCTGCCACAGGTTTTTGTTTTTTCTTTTCTGCTAGGACTGTCTCAGCTCCAAGCCTCCTGCCCCACGCCCCCATCTGCCCTCCCCAGGAGCCCTGTACTGTGCACTCGCCCTCTGCAAGCTTCGTAATTGCAAGGAGTCATCTCTCCTCCCTACTCAGACTCCTCCCTCTCTACTTTCCTGCCTTCTTTCTCAGTTCAGTTAAGTCCTAGTCTCTGAGTTTGTTCTCAAAATTCGAAGGTTTCTATTTTCACACCTCAGTAATTGGTGCTATCCGTTGAGAGTAACTCTGGAAACTCCAGCCTGCTGGGGTCAGGAAGAACTGACTTGAATTAAGGGAGCAGAAATTGGCTAGATGCAGGAGGAGGACTCGAGCCGGCTAATTCTCCCCGTGCAGGAGCTGCCATGGGAGCTGGCTAGTGGGCACCTCGCCTTGTCTCCTGGTCCCTTAATGGGAGCCTTGCAGGGGAAGTGGCGGGAAGGGAGTGAGGCTTCCCGCTTGGCCTTACCCTCAGCCCAGGGCATGACACTGGAGACTCGAGAAATATACGCAGTGCCAGGAGAAGGCATTATGTCAGTGAAATGACATTGGAGTATTTAAATATGCAAAACACCCTCTGTTTTTAATAGCATAATGGCCTGGAGAGAAGCTGACAGAAGCCAGGATTCTCTTGGTGAAAGGAGTTAATCCATCCACTGTTCACGCCAGGGTGGCAGACACAGCCCCACTGACCTGGGTCTCAGTGAGGCAGGTCCGGCTCCCGGTTCCTGCTCACAGATGCTGTGTGCTAGTGCTGAGATGAGAGGAAATAGTGATTTTTGCTATTTCTCCTTTGATGTTTGGAATTGAATTAATCCTTTGATTTAAAAAAGTTAGCCAGGTGCGGTGGCTCACGCCTGTAATCCCAGCACTTTGGAAGGCTGAGGCGGGTAGATCATGAGGTCAGGAGTTTAAGACCAGCCTGGCCAAGATGGTGAAACCCCGTCTCTACTAAAAATACAAAAATTAGCTGGGTGTGGTGGCACATGCCTGTAATCCTAGCTACTTGGGAGGCTGAGGCAGGAGAATTGCTTGAACCCGGGGGGCGGAGGTTGCAGTGAGCCAAGATCTGAGATCTCACCATTGCACTCCAGCCTGGGCAACAGAGTGAGACTCCCTCTCAAAAAAAAAAAAAAAAAAATATATATATATATATACACACACACACACACACACACACACACATATGTGTATATATATACACATATATATGTGTATATATACATGTGTATATATACACATATATATGTGTATATATATACACATATGTGTGTGTGTGTGTGTGTGTGTGTATATATATATATATATATATTTTGCTGCTGGTATTGTTGGTCATTTGTTTTTGATCTCGTGGAAGGTTTTCCAATTATTATTATTTAAAAAAAAACCCCAACATACCTCTTCTCCTCCCAGGCAGCAGGTGGGTGACCCTTCTTCCAGGCTGTGAGATATTCTCTCCCAAATCCATCAGTGAGTCTGCCTCCAGGGTAGAGATGAACTACGAGTGCAGCCCACAAAGAGCCTCAAAATCTCAAAGCATGGGCTTCCCTTGGGGCCAAGGAAAGGTCAGAAGAGTGAGCACGGTGGCAAAGGGGTTAAGGTTCCATTTCTCCCCCACAGGAGGGGAGGCCGGGGATCATTAACATATACACTGATGTATGTATTTTTTTCCCGATTGGAAATGTAACAGATGTTAACACTATTTGGATAGCAGGAGAAAATATTAAACAAAGCTAGGCACCATTTTTCTTTCCTGTTGGGAATGCGATGGAGATGTTGTGTAAGGAAACTTGCTTTCATGCCCACTAGTTCCTCCGACCCTGCCTGCCCCTCTGCCCGAAATCCCTGGTTCCCAAGACTTTTTCCCTCACTCTCCACTTTCCATATAGGCTGGTTTGCTGCCAGGTCAGCAAAAACGTTGACTTCTGGAGGGAACTGGACGGCTTTTCAGCTTGTCCTCAGTGGACAGGGAGCATTGTGTCACCGTCCTTCAGTGACTGCAGTGGCATAAATACCATGGTGGTTGCAGGTCAAGATCCAACGCTGGCCCTGTAGCTTCCAGGCTTGGGATTTGTGGACTTGAACATGTAACAGAACCTCATGTGCCTCATTGTAGTCATCTGTACAGTGGTGACAATCTTACCGCATATCACACAGGGTTCTTGTAAACATAAAGCCATCATTCCATCTTAGAGCCTGTCGGGTTCCATAACTCCATCCATGGTAACTGTTATTCTTACATCTAAAGTGACCACAGATCACTCCTCTGGCCTGCCTTGTTTTATAAGATTCATTTCTCATGCTTAAATCCTTTTTGCAGTTCTCCTTTGGGACCTCCCTGGTTTTCATATCCTTCCTATTAAGTGGAGCATAAAATCAGATGTGTGACGCTACTGGACTTTGGTTCCAATAAGGCCTGCATCTATGTGCCTACATTTGTCTTGCAGCTGAGACCGCACTTGTTCTTTGAGTAACTGTTAAGCTTTAGCCAGATGGGTGGGGAGAAGGACCCACTATATTTTCAAGTACAGTTGTCTTAGGCCCCGGGAGGCCCAGATGGTGCGAGGAAGGCTGGAGAGAAGGGGCCCTGCGCGATATTGTGCCCGGTTTCCTGGGATTGCTCTAGTTCTGACTCTCTTTTCTCTGACTCTTCTGGGTCTCGTCTGTGTCCTTTCACTGCCTCAGTCTCTCTGTCTCCTCTTCTGTCTCCCTCTGTCTCTGGCCCTTCCACATTTGGCTCTGGCATTGTCTCTACTTCATGTCTTGACCCAGCAAAGGTAGAATTTCAGGCCTTCCTTCCCAGCTTTGGAAGGGAGTAAAGCAGAAAACGCAGGGAAGCCAGGAGAGGTGCTCCTGGGAGAGACCTGGGCTCACTCTGGACTCTGAACCGGACCCCTTCAGAGCTCCTGTACACACTCAGAGGTGTTGGAATGAAGGGAAGCCTTGGAGCAACCGCCGTTTGCCCGGCACCCTCTCCTCTCCTCTCCTGTGGTGCAGAGATGCTGCCTTGGCCCCCGGCCCTCACACAGCCTGGCCTGTAATTTATACAAGTGCAGCTGATGTTCCCTTTTAAATTGACAAAAGCAGAGGATGGAGCCTGGGAAGCCTTCTGACCCTGGTGCCCTGGTCCGTGAAACTGACAGGCAGTGTGCAGTGCACTGCCTCTCGATGCACTTGCAGTGGGGAGATGCTGGTTAATTTGCCGGGACTCAGAGGTGACCCAGGTTTAATAAAGAGGATTAATGGATTTGAGCTAAAGGTCTTGGCTGTTTCAAGCAGATAGCCTCTTCCTTCTAAGACAGTTTGCAGCCTTTTGCTGAGTTCCTTCTCTTTGGGGAAATAGCACAAACTGCCTATTTAAAGGGGCCTTCCTTTTCCTTTCCTGCTTGACACTAGCTGGACTGAGCTGGCTGTGTGCTCTGTACGCATACTCAAAGCCAGAGGCATGAGGGCCCAAAGGAGAAATGCTGTTAACAAGAGCGACAGTGACCAAAATCTCACTTTCATACTGTGCTGGTGGGAGCTTCCACCTGTCCAGAAAGCATCTTAGTAACAAGAATCAAAACTCCTAAAATATTAGAAGTCGGGAGGGGGGACCAGAGAAAGGAAACGCTCAATGAAAGGCAATCCAAAAAATGAAGCAAGAAGTGAAGGGAGAAATATTCAAGGAAATAGATAGCTTAAAGAAAAAACTATCAAAAATTCAGGAAACTTTGGACACACTTTTAGAAATGCAAAATGCTCTGGAAACTCTCAACAATAGAATTGAACAAGTAGTAGAAAGAAATTCAGAGCTTGAAGAAAAGGCCTTCAAATTAACCCAATCCAACAATGACAAAGAAAAAAGAATAAGAAAATATGAACAAAGACTCCAAGAAGTTTGGGATTATGTTAAACGACCAAACATAAGAATAATTGGTGAAAAAGCATTAGACAAAATCCAGCATCCCTTTATGATTAAAACTCTCAGCAAAATCGGCATACAAGGGACACACTTTAATGTAATAAAAGCCATCTATGACAAACCCACAGCCAACATAATACTGAATGGGGAAAAGTTGAAAGCATTACCTCTGAGAACGGGAACAAGACAGGGATGCCCACGCTCACCACTCCTCTTCAATATAGTACTGGAAGTCCTAGCAAGAGAAATCAGACAAGGGAAAGAAATAAAGGCCATCCAAATTGGTAAAGAGGAAGTCAAACTGTCCCTGTTCGCTGACAATATAATCGTTTACCTTGAAAACCCTAAGGACTCCTCCAGAAAGCTCCTAGAACTGATAAAAGCATTCAGCAAAGTTTCTGGATACAAGTTTAATGTACACAAATCAGTAGCTCTTCTATATACCAACAGTGACCAAGTGGAGAATCAAATTAAGAACTCAACCCCTTCTTACAATAGCTGCAAAAGCTATAAAATACTTAGGAATATACCTAACAAAAGAATCAAAAGACTTCTACAAGGAAAACTACAAAACAATGCTGAAAGAAATCATAGATGACACAAACAAATGGAAACACATCCCACGCTCATGGATGGGTAGAACCAACATTGTGAAAATGACCATACTGTCAAAAGCAATCTACAAATTCAACACATCCCCATCAAAATACCACCATCCTTCTTCACAGAGTTAGAGAAAACAATTCTAAAATTCATATGGAACCAAAAAATAACCTGCATAGCCAAAGCAAGATTAAGCAAGAAGGACAAATCTGGAGGCGTCACACTACCTGATTTCAAACTGTACTATAAGGCCATAGTCAGCAAAACAGTGTGGTACTGGTATAAAAATAGGCACATAGACCAATGGAACAGAATAGGGAACCCAGAATTAAACCCAAATACTTATAGCCAACTAATCTTTGACAAAGCAAACAAAAACATAAAGTGGGAAAAGACACGCTTTTCCACAAATGATGCTGGGATAATTGGCTAGCCACATATAGGAGAATGAAACTAGATCCTCATCTCTCACATTATACAAAAGTCAACTCAAGATGGATTAAGGACTTAAGCCTAAGATGTGAAACCATAAAAATTCTAGAAGATAACGTTGGTAAAACCCTTCCAGACATTGGCTTAGGCAAGGTTTTCATGACCAAGAACCCAAAAGCAAATGCAATAAAAACAATGATAAATAGCTGGGACCTAATTAAACAAAAGCACTTTTGCAGGGCAAAAGGAACAGTCAGCAGAGTTAACAGACAACCCACAGAGGGGGAGAAAATCTTCACAATCTATACATCTTACAAAGGACTAATATCCAGAATCTACAACAAAGTCAAACAAATCAGTAAGAAAAAAAAAAATCCCATCAAAAGGTGGGTTAAGGATATGAATAGACAATTCTCAAAAGAAGATATACAAATGGCCAACAGACATATGAAAAAATGCTCAATATCACTAATGGTCAAAGAAATGCAAATCAGAACCACAATGCGATACCACCTTACTTTTGCAAGAATGGCCATAATAAAAAAATAAAAAAACGGTAGATGCTGGTGTGGATGCGGTGATCAGGGAACGCTTCTCCACTGCTGGTGGGAATGTAAACTAAAACAGCCACTATGGAAAACAGTGTGGAGATTCCTTAAAGAACTAAAAGGAGAACTACCATTAGATCCAGCAATCCCACTACTGGGTATCTACCCAGAGGAAAAGAAGTCATTATTCGAAAAATATACTTGCATACGCATGTTTATAGCAGTGCAATTCACAATTGCAAAATCGTGGAACCAACCCAAATACCAATCAATCAATGAGTGGATAAAGAAACTGTGGTATATATACAATGGAATACTACTCAGCCTTAAAAAGGAATGAATTAATGGCATTTGCGGTGACCTGAATGAGACTGGAGACTATTATTCTAAGTGAAGTAACTCAGGAATGGAAAACCAAACATCGTATGTTCTCACAGATATAGAGGAGCTAAGCTATGAGGATGCAAAGGCATAAGAATGATACAATGAACTTCGGTGACTTGGGGGAAAGAGTGGCAGGGGGCAAGGGATAAAAGACTACAAATATGGTACAGCATATACTGCTTGGGTGATGCACCAAACTCTCACAAATCACCACTAAAGAAGTTACTCATGTAACCAAATACCACCTGTACCCCAATAACTTATGGAAAAATAAAATTGAAAAAACTCTTTTATTTTATTTTATTATTAGTATACTTTAAGTTTTAGGGTACATGTGCACAATGTGCAGGTTAGTTACATATGTATACATGTGCCATGCTGGTGTGCTGCACCCATTAACTCGTCATTTAGCATTAGGTATATCTCCTAAAGCTATCCCTCCCCCCTCCCCCCACCCCACAACAGTCCCCAGAGTGTGATGTTCCCCTTCCTGTGTCCATGTGTTCTCATTGTTCAATTCCCACCTATGAGTGAGAACATGCAGTGTTTGGCTTTTTGTTCTTGCTATAGTTTACTGAGAATAATGATTTCCAATTTCATCCATGTCCCTACAAAGGACATTAACTCATCATTTTTTATGGCTGCATAGTATTCCATGGTGTATATGTGCCACATTTTCTTAATCCAGTCTATCATTGTTGGACATTTGGCTTGGTTCCAAGTCTTTGCTATTGTGAATAGTGCTGCAATAAACATACGTGTGCTTGTGTCTTTATAGCAGCATGATTTATAGTCCTTTGGGTATATACCCAGTAATGGGATGGCTGGGTCAAATGGTATTTCTAGTTCCAGATCCCTGAGGAATCGCCACACTGACTTCCACAATGGTTGAACTAGTTTACAGTCCCACCAACAGTGTAAAAGTGTTCCTATTTCTCCACATCCTGTCCAGCACCTGTTGTTTCCTGACCTTTTAATGATCGCCATTCTAAGTGGTGTGAGATGGTATCTCATTGTGGTTTTGATTTGCATTTCTCTGATGGCCAGTGATGGTGAGCATTTTTTATGTGTTTTTTTGGCTGCACTTCTTTTGAGAAGTGTCTGTTCATGTCCTTTGCCCACTTTTTGATGGGGTTGTGTGTTTTTTTCTTGTAAATTTGTTTGAGTTCATTGTTGATTCTGGATATTGGCCCTTTGTCAGATGAGTAGGATGTGAAAATTTTCTCCCATTTTGTGGGTTGCCTGTTCACTCTGATGGTAGTTTCTTTTGCTGTGCAGAAGCTCTTTAGTTTAATTAGATCACATATGTCAATTTTAAAGACTTAAACGTTAGACCTAAAACCATAAAAACCCTAGAAGAAAACCTAGGCATTACCATTCAGGACACAGGCATGGGCAAGGACTTCATGTCTAAAACATTAAAAAACTCTTAAAATATTATGCATACTCTTTGACACAACAATTTTATTTTTATGATTTTATCTTATGTAGTAATTAAGATGACTGCAATGATGTCCACTAAATGCATGCTTATTTTTTTTTAAATGGAGACAAAGAGATGTATAACAATAGAGAAATAGGTTATACTGCCTTTATGCAGTGGAGTAATGGTTATTAAGAAAAGATGTTGTAGAAGTGTCTTACTGGTTTGAAATATATTCATGGGTTATAAAATGCTATGTTTAAACTCATTTCTGTAAAAAAAAGTATGCATGTACACATGGGGGAAGGCTATGCACCCATGTGACTGAATGAGATTCGAGGTGACTTTATTTTGGACTTTATTGGTGCCTTGTTTATTTATCCTCACTTTCTACTTATGTCTACAGTTGTATGTCATTTGTGTAATAATGGCAGCAAGAGCCCTTCATGGATCTCCCCAAAGGGTGCTGGGTGGCCCCTGAGGCCTGCCCGGCGTGCAAGGCTCCAGGCTCAAGCAGGCTGGCTTCCTGTGCTCTTACCATCTTCTCTCAGAAGGGTACAGGCCAGAGGCTCCCAGCCAGGTTGGGGGTGGCCTTCTGGGGGTCAAGGTCATGAGCTCCTCAATCCTGCGCTTGTCATCACTGGTCCCAGGTGGTGCATTGGAGAGTTTTGAGGGGAGAGGAGCCCTCAGTTTGAGATGCAGATACTGGGCTCCGAAGGACTGACAGATGGTCCTTCCCAAAGGGAGCAGAGCCTAACTGAACCCTTCTCCTTGCCTCATGGTGGTGCCTGATGCTTCTTATGGCATATTCTCCAGTGTGCCTTTCTATCCTGTTTTAAATGACTCCCACAGGGATGGTGCTGCTGTATCCCCAAGGAGACTGCTTCTGCATCTAATAGACTATTCTGCCATGTAATAGACCTCGCAGTTAGGACATTCCCTCAAGTTTCCATTAGCCACTAAGTGCTTATAAATTTCCCGTTAATATTTATTCAGAAATTTTACTGGGCACTGAATTTAAACTTTTTTTTTTTTTTGGCAGTAATTGCCTGCTTAGCTCTTATCTGTCTCCCTGATATTAACATCAGGATTACTTTTTATTTTCCCCTTTGATCGTTGGGCATCATTGTCTCCAACTTAATTCTTCTGCAACCCTGGGACGTGTTTTAGTCTCTAATGACTTATCTCTCCATTCATATGGCCATGTCTTACTTTGTTATTAAAAAAACCCCAGCAACTTCTGAGCAGCCTTTTTACCCATGATTTTAGCCTCAAATCTTCATGACGTTTGGGTTGTTCCTCCCTTTGCTTTTATATAAGGCTGTTATCAAGGGTAGAAAAAGTATGGGTGAAAAGCTGATTTGGAATGGAAGTTTCGTCTCCTAGGGGATTAAGTACTAAAAGAAAAAAAGGCAAAGAGCATCCATATGAGGCCAGCATTCAGTAGGAAACACATGTTTGTGAAATGGATCCTCTCCCAGAGACGCAGAACCCAGTGCGGCGGGGAGGCAGGTTGATTCCTAGCTCTGCTGTAGCTCTCCATGGTCCCCACTCCCCCTCTTCCCTTCCTGTCCACTCAGTCTACACCTTTGGCCAGGCTACGTTTTTCCTTAGAGCAGGACAGAGCACTGGCGAGGTTTGCCTGCTGAAAAAGCCAGCATATGCAGTCATGATGAGAGCTTCCCATGTGTTCCTTCTGTGGATGAGACCCCATGTATGATTCTAGGCACTGATTTGAGCGTGCTTTCCTCATCTCCTCTCCTGCCTACCCCAGGCTATTCTAAGTTTTAATCAAGGTGTGACACTTGCTGTGGGAGCCCAGGATAGAAAGGCCTCGTGAGTGAGAATACAAGAGTTCTGCTATTTCTGGGTCTTGCCTGATTGGAGTTCCTGATCCTTCTTTCACTTTTCCTGACCTCATGTTCCCCCTGGCATTTCGGCTCTGCTAACTGAATGGTAAATGCTCAGTGCTTCCCTTTCTTGATGTGCTGGAAGCGACTCTGTCTCCAAGGAACTGTGGCCAGAAAAGGGGTTCTGGTCTGTAGAAAGGGATCAACGAGAAGATTTCAAACCTCATCATGCTGCTGCAGCCTGCCTCAGTCACATTCTGCCTCTGGGCGATTTTCTGGGATTCCTCGCATAGCTTATGGGTACTTTTTACCCATGTTTCCCCTTTCCCAGTGCTCCCTGATGTCCTTCGTGGAAATAGAAAGTAGGAATTCCTTAGACAAAGATCTGCAGAGAGGATGGGGGAAATATTGTTTATGAGCAGGAGCCAAACTATAACCACACAATAAGAATGTTCCCAGCCCAGCCTCTTCTCCTCTCAAGAGGACCGTTACAGTGAAATCGATCAAATGAAGTGTTTTTCTCCCCTCACCTAGTGTGTCGTGGTGCCTTCCAAAAATGAGTGGAAAGAGACATTTTTCAAGGCTGTGTGATGCTGAGGGGAAGGTGTAAAGTGACTAGGAGGCCTCAACATAGATGGGACGTGAGCCCTGGCAAGCCCAGCAAGGGAGTGTCTGGGCTGACTTCTGCACACCCATTGATTGCCTCCTCACTTCTCTTCCTGCCTGAGGTTGTCGACCTGGGCATCATCCGACACTGCACAGACCTTACCCAGTTCGTTGACCTTTGATCAACTTTCCTATAGAATTTCACACTGCTTCCTTTTCATTCACTCACTCATTCATTCGATAAGTGTTTAATAAACACCTACTCACTCTCTGTCAGGCAGTGTTCTAGGTACAGGGGATATAGCAGCAAGCAAGACACTTAGCAATTCTGCCTTCATGCAGCTTCCATTCTAGTGAGAAGAGATAGACAGTTAAAGAATAAACTCTATGGTATAAGGGGATAAGAGTTATGGAACAGCATAACGTTGACGGGGGCCTAGGGTGAAGGAAGATGACATTTTAAAGATGTAAAGGGGATGAGATAGCAAGCCATGAGGACAGCCATTTGGGATGTAGCCTCTCTGCTGATGTAGGATTATGGCTGGTATATTGGAAGGAGACCTCAATCATCAAAAAAAGCAAGAAAGGAGGAGAGACTGCCAGTGGGAGCTTTTATTCTTGTTGAGTTGGAAAGTCATTGGAAGACCATTGTCCACAGAGGAGTGGCATGGTCTCACTTATATTTCCTGGGCTGACCCAGGCTTCCATGTTGAGAGGAGGTGGCTTATTTGGAAGTATATTTGCCTTTTCTTGGGATTGTCACTTTCATTGGCTTTAGTAGCTCACTCCTGACCCTCGTTTTACTTCACTGACCCGGCCTGCCATCCTGGGCCTCCACATGCTTCACTGATGGCTGTATCAATTTATGTCTTACAGAATATGAGATTCAAAAGATGAAAAATTAGGAATATACAATGTTCAAGTATATCTGCATGTAAAATACAAAGAACTCACAGTGAAATATTGAACTACAAAAAAAGCAGGTCATTTGGAGATTTTTCATCTTTAATATGTAGGTCGGGATGGAAATCTCAGAAAGGTGGGTTCCTGTTGAGAATTACAACCTTATGCCACTTTGTTTTTATTCTCACCCTCAGAACATTTCTCTTGCATGCGTCCTGGGCACAGTGGTGTGCAGGAAAAAACAAGCTCTCTGAAGGAGTAAAACAAACCCTGATATGTAGCATTTGCTGATTTTAGGGTATATATCCTTAGCCATAGCTGATTTTAAGCTACTAATGTATTTGGTATGAGGTACCTAAATCTTCACTTTTATTTACGATAATGGTATCCAGTTCCATGCATGTTGCTGCAAAAGACATTTCATTTTTTTATGACTGAGTAGTATTCCATGGTGTGTGTGTGTGTGCATGTAGGATGTATATGTATGTATAAATATGTATGTGTGTGTATATGTATATGTGTGTGCATGTATAAAAATATATATATATATGTATATACACACACACACATTTTCCTCATTTCTCTGTTGATGGACACTTAGCTTGATTCCATAACTTTGCTATTGTAAATAGTGCTGTAATAAACATATGAGTGTGGGTATCTTTTTGAAATAATGATTTATTTCCCTTTGGGTAGATAGCCAGTAGTGGGATTGATGGATTGAATGGTAGTTCTATTTTGTATTAATTTACATTCCGCCAACAGTGTATAAGCATTTTTTAGTCTCTGCATCCTCACTAACATCTGTTGTTTTTTGACTTTTTAATAATAGTCATTCTGACTGGTGTAAGATAGCATCTTATTGTGTTTTAATGTGCATTTCTCTGATTAGTGATGTTCAGCACTTTTAATATGTTTGCTGCCCATTTATACGTCTTCCTTTGAAAAATGTCTGTTTATGTCCTTTGTCCACTTTTAAATGGGGTTATTTGTTTTTTATGTGTTGAGTTGTTTGAGTTCCTTGTAGATTCTGGAATTAGCCCTTTGTCAGATGCATAGTTTACAGTTTTTTTTTTTAAACCGTTCTTTAGGTGGTCTGTTTACTTTGTTGATTGTTTCTTTTGCTGTGCAGAAGCTTTTAGTTTAATTAAGTCCCATTTATCTATTTTTGGCTTTGCTGAAGTTGCTTTTGGGAAGTTGGTCATAAATTCTTTGCCTAGGCCAATGTCCAGAAAAGTTTTTCTTAGGCTTTCTTCCAGGATTTTTATAGTTCCAGGTCTTACCTTTAGGTCTTTAATCCATCTTGAGTTTTTGCATATGGTGAGAGATAGGGGTCCAGTTTCATTCTTCTGCATATGGGTATCCAATTTTCCCAACACCATTTAGTGAAGAGGGTGTCCTTTCCCCAGTGCAGATTTTTGTTGATCCTGTCAAAAACCTGTTGGTTGCAGGTATGTGACTTTTGGGGGTGGGGGGTGGGTTCTCTCTTCTGTCCCATTGACCTATGTGTGTATTTTTATGTCAGTACAATGCAGCTTTGGTTACCATAGCCTTGAAGTATAATTTGAAGTCATGTAGTGTGATGCTTCCAGCTTTGTTCTTTTTGCTTGGGATTGCTGTGGCTATTCTGGTTTTTATTTTGTCCCATATAAGATTTAGCATTGTTTTTTATAATTCTGCGAAAAATGACATTGGTAATTTGATAAAGATTGCATTGAATCTGTAGATTGCTTTGGTCAGTAATGATTCTTCCAATCTATAAGCGTGGAATTTTTTCCATTTATTTGTGTCATCTATGATTTATTCCATCATAATTTTGTAGGTATCTTTCACCTTCTTGGTTACATATATTCCTAGATATTTTATTTTCTTTAGCTGTTGTAAATGGGGTTGCATTCTTGATTTAGCCCTTGGTTAGATCATCATTAGTGTATAGAAACTACTGATTCTGTTAATTTTGTATCCTGAAACTTTATGAAATTTGTTTATCTAATATAAGAGATTTTTGGTGGTATCTAGAGTTTTCTAGATATAAGATCATATCATCATTGAACAAGGATAATGTGACTTCTTCTTTTCCAATTTGAATGCCTTTTATTTTTTTCTCTTGCCTGATTGTTCTGGCAAGGACTTCCAGTACTATGTAGAATAGAAATGATAAAAGTGGGCATCTTTGTCTTGTTCCATTTCTTAGAGGGAATGCTTTCAACTTTTCTGTTAAGTAAGATGTTGGCCGTGAGTTTGTTGTATATGTCCTTTATTATGTTGAGGTGTGTTCCTTCTATGTCTACTTTGTTCAGGATGTTTATCATGAATGGATGCTGAATTTTACCCTTTTCTGCATCTATTGAAATGATAATATGATTTTTGTCCTTTTTTGTTTATGCGATATATCACATTTATTGATTTGTATATGTTTAACCATCCTTGCATCCCTGGGATGAATCCCACCTGATCATGGTGCATTATCTTTTTGATGTGCTGTTGGATTCAGTTTGCTACAGAATGACTTCTTATTGATAAGTTAAGCACCAACATCACTGAGATTCTGATTGGGATTACTTTAAATTTACACACACACACACACACATGCACACACACACACACACACACACAGAGTATCTCTGCAATATTGAGATTTCCCAATAAGATCACACATTCAATCAATAAATATCTATTTAGGATCTATTGCTAGAAACTATCCTTGCCTCTGAGATAGACAAGATTGCCAAAGTTCCTGCTGTTATTAGACTTAAACATTGTGCAGAGTGGTGTGGGGAGGACTCATGATAAGCAGATGAATAAAAGAAAGTAAAAGGACCATTTCAGATAATGTATGCACTATGAAGAGAAAAACACCGGGTTGATCAAATAGATCATAATTGAGAGGAAGTCTGTTTGGATGGTATATTCAGGAAATCTTCTCAGAGACAGTGATGTTTTAGCTGAGACCTGATCACAAGGAGTCAGCTAAGGACAAATTTGAGAGAAGAGCATTGTAGACAGAGGGAACAGCCAGGACACAAGCCCTAAGGTGGGAACTACGCTGTCTATTTCAAAAGATCACAAAGGACCAGTGGGGAGCACGCTGCAAGATGAAGTATTTTCTCCCTGGTCAGAGACAGACAAGGATTAGATCATGTAAAGTCTCAGGGGTCATGATAAAAGATTTGGATATTATTCTAAATACAGTAAGAAGCCTTTGGAGGGTTTTGAGTATAAGAGAATGATTTGATTTGCAATTTACCAGCTTATTCTATTACCTTACAAGAATAGATTATGTGTGTGTTGAGAGAGGAAAGAGAGGAGGTAGGAAGTTATTTAGAAAACTGTTGATGTAATCAGAATGAACAATGATGGGGGCTCTGGAATATGGCAGTAACAGAGGAGTTGAGGGATGCTAATGGATTTGGCATATGTTTTGGAAATAGAGCCAGAGAGTTTTTGATGCATCGGTTATGTAGGGGGTGGAGGGGAAAGAGGGAGACAGATAGAGAGGGAAAGGAGAGATAGAGAGGGAAAGAAAGAGAGAGAAGAGAGAAGGGAGGGGAGAGAGTGAGAGATAGAGAGAGAGAGAGCAAGCCAGAGGGAACAAGACTGCAAAGAATAAGGAATGGCCGCATACTCTGTGTGTACTCTGAAGTACCCTCTGAGTAGAGATGGCAAGAGGCAAGTGGAATTACAAGTCCTGAGTTCAAAGAAGTGTGTGCTAGTGTAGATATTTGAGAATCATTAGTATCTTGTTATCTGTTAAAGTCATCGGTTTGGATAAGATTCTCAGAGAAGAGGCTGTTAAGAGAGCTCTGAGGAAATCGCACATAGATGTCAAGGAAAGGAAGACTCAGCAGAGGAGGCTGTGAAGGAGCAAGCATTGGAATAGGAAGAAAAACCTGATAGTGTAATTCTGAGGAAGAGAAAAAAAAAGAAGTGTTTAAAAAGAGGTGGCTACTGTGTAGGAAGTTGTTGGTAGTCAAATTTGATGAGGGCAGAAGACAGATTCTTCAGCCCTTTGGAACTGGCAATGCAAAAGTGATTGGTGACCTTCACCACAGTCATTACAAAGACATGTTGAGTTTGTAAACTTGACTGGAGTTGAGGAAAGAATGAAACAGAGGAAAAAGAAATACAGTCAATTTTTGTCATTTGTGATAATGTTCTATAAAATCACCACAAACATTATCTTAGTGAATATGAAACCATTGCTCCTAGAGAAAATACAGGGTTAGGTTCCTGCAAGCTTCTGGTTCTTTATTGGGTTATGTGTGTTTTTGCACAAAGACTTAATTCATATATATTATTGATTCATGTACGTTGAACCCAACAGCACTATAACTCATGCTTAAACAAAGATCCTCTAACACACATATTTTCTCTGTAAGGCACATTATAGCCTTCTCGCACTTATGAATACGATACAGCAATTTAGCCCTATGCCTGTGGGCCATTTTAAACAGTGAAATCACCAACAAAAAGTAAAAGAAAAAAAAAAGAAAAAACATGGCACTAAGTAGACTGAAACGTTGGACAAGAAAGCAGACCACCACCTTGATTAACCTCAGCTGGGAATGTGCATGCCAGGCAACTCAAATGTGTTTACTGCTTTGCACACATCCACAAATGACCAGAAATGCTCTGTAAGTATTGATTTGTTGTTATAAATAATTTTTAGCAAGTAGGTGGATTTGCATATATGGAACCCAGAATAATGCAGATGGAATGTACCAACTCTAAGGAACTCTTTGGAGATGTTTTGCTGCAAGCTCTGATGTGGTAATGCAGGTCTTATTTCAGTTTGCTTGTAATGTTATGGGTATTTATGTGAGAGGACTGATCTGGTACAGAAAGAAACTTGATGATGCAGAAAGGAAAATTGTTTACTGAGCAAAGTCTCCAATAAGATGAGAAGAATTGGAATCTAGATCACCAGTGAAAAGGGTAGCTTTTGATTACAGCAGCTTACAGATTACAGCTTACAGATTACAGTTAGTTCATCATGGGTGACTTCCCTGTTCATTCAGGACATTAAAAAAATTCCTCCATAATTTTTGTAGTTTTATTTATATAGGTTTTGTGCATTTTTTATTACATTAATTCCTAGGTATGTCACACATTTTGATGTTTTGTAAGGGTTTCCCTTATAACCGTATTTTATAACTGCTTAATGCTGGTGTAAAACAAAGCTATTGCTTTTTGTATATTTCTTTTATATCCAGTCACTTTATTGAATCCTTAGCAAGTTTTCATTTTTAAATGAAGTGTTTGTATTTTTAAAAAGATAACTATGTTGTTTTTCGATGATAATAGATGTTTCTCTTTTTCTTCTCTCAGTGTTTATTTAAAACTCTAAAATAGTACTGGATATTCTTTTTTTATTCCCATGCTTAAGGAATTGCTTTCTGTGCTTCAAAATTTCATATAATATTTGCTGTTGGTTTTTGCTATGAAGATTTATGTGCTTTAGGAAATTTCCTTTTTTCCTATTTTTTTTTACTTTCTTCTTCGTTATATATAGTTGTTAATTTTAACAACTGTTAAGTATATACTTAACAACTGTAATAATGTTGTTGAATGCCAAGAAAGTAATTTCCCTTTATATTTTAATGTAACAACTTATCATTGATAAATCTTTGATAGTTGAAAGCTTCTAGTGTCCATGACATGAACTCTACTTGGATATGGTACAATTTTTAATATGCTACTAAATTCTATTTTACTATTATTTTACAATATACACATTAGTAAAATTGGTCTAAATCTTTTCTAGTTAGATTTTGTCACAGCATGGTTGTAGCCTTATAAATGAATTTGAAAAGTTTCTGCTTATTTTTTTCCTGTGGTTTTTACTATCTGTTATATGTCCTCAGTTCTTCTTGATTTCCTTTCTTGGCTCTGTTCTTTGGCAACATATCCACTACCTACCTGTGGATTTGGCTGTCACTTCTAGGTGTGCATCTGCCAATCCCTCCTTTTTATCTCAGTTCTCTGAGTTACCAATTCGTATTTCCAACTGCTGGCTGGATTTTTTTTTAATTTAGAATCCTAGGTATAGAATATTGAATATCTCATTCATGGGATATTATCATCATTGGACCATGCAGTTAAGACCTTTTTCTTGTTTTATTTATGGAGTTATTCTTTGATATCCCCATTTTCCACTGCCATCCCCCTGTAAAGAATAATTCAGACACATTTAATGTGTGCTTTTTAGGCTCTTGCATCTATCTATCTATCTATCTATCATCTATCTAAGCTATCCATCTATGAATCTATCTATCTATCTATCTATCTATCTATCTATCTATCTAATCTGTCCATCTATTTGTCTATCTATCTATCTATCTATCTATCTATCTATCTATCTATCTATCTAGCTAGCTATCTTTCTATCTACCTTTCTATATAATCTGTCTATCTATCTGTCTAATCTATCTTTCATCTATGAATCTATCCATCATCTATTCATCTATAAATACATCTATCTATAAGTCTCTCTATGAATCTATCTATCCGTCTATCATCTATGTATCCATCCTATCTATCTATCTATCTATCTATCTATCTATCATCTATGTATCTATCCATCTATAAATCTCTTTTTCTCTCTATGAATCTATGAATCTATCTAATCTGCCTATTCTATCTATCCATCTATCATCTATTTATCTAATCTGTCTATCTACCTAATCTATTATCTATATATCTATTTATCTATAAATCTCTTTCTATCTATGAATCTATCTAATCTATCATCCTTTCCTTTGTCTAGTTATCTATCTAATCTATCATCTATGTATCTATCTAATCTGTTTATCATCTATTTATCTATCTATCCATCTATAAATCTATAAGACTGTCTCTCTTTTTCTATTTATCAATCTAGCTAATCTGCCTATTGTCTGTTTATCTAATCTATCAATCATCTATTTATCTATGTTATCTATCATATCTATTAGCTATCTATCTATCTCTATTATCTATCTATCTATCTATCTATCTATCTATCTATCTATCTATCTATTTGCCTGTCTATCAGCTCTAGTGTGCATTTCCAACTACAATGCTATGGATGTCCTACTCTTCACTTTCTTCAGTACTTCCTAAATTTTGCCATTCTTCCAGATACAAACTGGTATTTCATTTTTGTTTTACCTCAACATTTTTCTAATTACTAAATAATTTTCTTTTTATATATTTGTAAGGCATTTGTTTTTTCTCCTCTTAAAATTTCTCATTCAAGTATTTTGCCCACATTTTTATTGAGGTTATTGTCTTTTTCCTTATATGCATTCTTTGTATATTCTAAATACTAGCCATATCAGTTTTTAGACACTTCAAATATCGTTTTCTAGTCTATTATTATCTGTTAATTCTATCATGTTCTCTGTTGAAGTGAATTTTTAATTTCAATGTGATCCAATGTATATATTTTTTGTGTAACATTTTGGGCTTTTGTTTAAGCCAACATTCTCTACCCCAGGTCATGAAGATATTCTTCTATTTTTTTTTCTGTTGAATTCTCAGTTTTACACTCATCATTTTAATTTTTAATCTATACTGTGTCTGTCTTTGAATGCTGAGTTAAAATAGATAACAAGCTTTATTTTTCTCCATATAATAAGCTAGTTTTCATAACATCAATTTTCTTCATCCCATTTATTTATGCTGCCATCTTTATTGAATCTTAAAGCTCTGGTAGCTGATTTCAGTGGTGACAGAACAGGCTCATTTTGCCCAAGGGTGAGATGGGACAGAGGTAACAGGAGCATTCAGCAGCCTCCTCCCACTCACCCCTCACTGTCATGCCCCGGCCACCCTCCCTGCTGGTTGTGGCCACTGCCTACCCTCCCTCCCACTCAGGTGTAAGGCAGCACCCAGATCCTCCAGGGGCTTTTCACAGACATTGTTGATATTTTTGCTGTTGTACATTTGTAAAACCCATGCTTTCCCGTATGAAACCAGTGAACCAGATATGCTAACAAGGAACACCTCGCTAGCCACCCTTAACTGCATGTTGTCTGCTGCCTCAAATGCAGGACGTCTGATTTCAAACTCCCATTTCCTCTCAGATGTTCTCTTCCCATGTCACTGATGACACCGTTGGCATCATTGTCCTTCCAAATATCTGTGACTCCTCTCACCACCATTGATCTATATTGATGAGTTGTGAGGAGTTGAAAACCCAGCTTCAGGGTTCCCTGAATTTTCAGTTACTGTGCTTTTCTGACTTCCTTGCTTCCACTTCCAAGGCTGTGCCTTAGTGACAGAGCTATCTGCTTTACTCTGATTCCGATTCCTCTAAGTGCCCAAGTTTCTGCTTTATGGAGACTGCACCACTTGGAATTTCTTTAGTACAGACTCCTTGTCATGACACTCGAAGCCCATTAGGTTTCTGACCTCAGGTTTCCTCTCTCATCTCCTAGAAATCAGACCTTCAGGTCGGTCCATTTTACTTGCCATCCCTGGAATAGAAGGGCCTCAGTGTCCCATCCCTCCTTCCTGTACTCCTCCATCCCATTGAATAGTCAACACCTTACATTAGTTTTGTTGAAAGGTTATGAACACTGTCCTGCACATTATTTCATTTAACTTTCCCCCCTTTTCTTCTGTCTCATCTCACCCTGTGTAAATTTAAACTGTTTCTCGAGGCTTAACTCAGACAGACCTCTGATATAGCACTTAGTGTAGTCATAGCCTATTTTTCACAGTGGAATAAAACCTATTAATAAACAATAGATTTCACCGCTGATTTAAAAGACATGATCTTTTGTGGGACCCCTGCTACAAAATAATTCCCATGGATGGCCTGAATACATTTTATTTTCTCTACCTAAAATTGTAGCCACAGTTACATACATTTATTTATTTATTTATTTATTTATTTATTTATTTATTTTTTTAACTGGGGAGAAGAATTATGGTACAATGGCAGAGACTTGGGCTCTAATACTGTGTCTGCCCCTGGGAAGCTGTGTGGCCGTTGATCAGTAATTTCCCCTTTCTGGGCTTGACTCTTCTCTCCTGTAAAATGAGGTGATTAGATTCTTATTATTTAAGGGTCTTTTAAGCTCTAATGTTATATTTGATTGTAAACTCTTTTGGGACAGAGGCAGCCTGGTGTACTTTTGTATTTATAAGCTGTTCAATGAATGTCTCAAATTGAATTAGCTTCATGATGAAATCCTGGTCCCAAATTCACAGTCATATATGGTTAATCTCGATAAAATTATTTAGCATTGGTGAGCTATTCATCTAAGTAATCTCTTCAGTTATCTTTGCCACCTATGTCTACATAGGCCTGGCCAGAGCCCCCAAGTGCCTGGGCCCCACTCAGTGTGAACAAAAGCCTTTGCATTCTTGGTGCCATGGCATGTAATTAAGTGGAAAATAATTCCAGCATGACACAGAAGTGAGACTTTATACACAAAGCAAGTAATTTAGGTCCAGATTATTCAATCATCCCATTCAGTATTGTATCAACTACAGGCAAAGCTCTATGGTAGATGCCATTGAGCTTAAAAATACAAATGTTGCATGATCCTCTGTAAGCAGTTTATCTCCACCTTAGGAAAGTCAGATATGGATGGCACTGGAATAGATGCATAATAATACAAGACAGTTAGCTGGCACAACAAGGTTTCAGGGGAAGGAGATAGTGTTTTACAGAAAAGGGGTCAGAAAGAGTTTCATGCATGATAGGAGGTTTAATCCAGACCTTGTAGAGAATGGATAGGATTTTACAGTCAGAAGAAGAGCCTGAGTGATGCTGCCTGAGGGCATAGTTCAAGTCTCAAAGAGGGAGCAGATCATAAACCAGACACTGTGGCTCTTAAGTCACGTGGCAAGCAAGTGGAAGGCAGAAGGCCCTGGACACTGGTAAGGATGGGATGAGCACACACTCGCTGAACTCAGAAAAAGCAGAAGGCAGTGGGATGCCGAGGTGCAGAGCAAGGCCAAAGCCTGGTTCTACCACTCCAGGTTACATGAACAAGGACAAGGCAGGCAACCCTCCAGACCACAGTTTCCTCATCTGTCAAATAAATACAGTGATAATAGCACCTCATGAGATGTGAGAGATTCAACAGAGCCAGTTCAGGGCAAGAGATCACCAGTGAATGGATGAGCAAGCATGGGTTAGCTGTAGATGTAGGAAATCAGGACTGAGACCAAGCCATCCGATCAAGGGAAGGGAAGGGCTGGATGTGCTGGGATGCCTGCTCTAAGAAGGAAAAAGTGGGGAGCCCAGAGCACTGTGTGTCTTGGATTGGGGTCCATAGAATGAGTGTGCAGAAATTGGTTAAGTTAGGCACTGCCCCTTTTAGAAACGTTCCCCTTTTTCTTGATTTTGAGGTGACAAGCCTCCTGGGCTGGCTTGTTGGGTGGTGCTCAGAAAGCAGGTGGTATTAGCAAGGCAAGCTTAGAGTTCAGTGCTCTTCGAAGGCCAGGCCAGGCCTTAGCATCGTGGGTGGAAAGGCCGGTGGTGGCTTTTCTCAAGAATGTGCACAATGGAGGTGGAGTCTAGAGATATCATTAAGCCATGGGTGTCATTTGTTCGGTGGGTGTGTGTGGTCCTCTGTGGTGTGGAGCTGGTTCCCAGCATATGGGCTCCTCGAGAGTGTGCGACTTGGGTGGGGCCCAAATGGGTGAGGACCCCACTCAACAGTGTGAGCAGTGGCAGGGTCAATTGTGTGACACTTGACCTGAGTCACTGTAGGATTCCTTTTGTGTGCTGCCCTTCTTGCCTCCAAGCTCTGCAAGAAGCCCTTCAGGGCCTGTGTGCACAGCAAAGTCTGTTCTGCGAGGGCTCTTGACTGGGGCTGCATTTCTGACAGTAATGATAACACATAGGCTATGGAGCTTCCAGGTTGCCAATTTACCTGTCTTAACTCCTTTAATCTGTTCTGGTCATGACTCAGGCTGAGGTAGGGCTGAGCCCACCCCAAGAATGTTCCTTACATTTGGTGTGGTATGCTGATGTGCACTGGGACTCTACACAGAGCTGATATTACTTGTGATGGCCATGAATGTGCCACTGTGCACGAGAATCCTCTGGGGAATGCTTGTGGAAAATGCAGACACCTGGGCCTTAGTTTGAGTTTCTGATTCAATGGGTCTGAGGTAGGCTGAGATGCTGCATCTGTTACAGTTCCTCCAAGAGGTTCAGCTGCAGGCAGCTCATGGACCAAGTGAGAAACACAGATTTGCAGAGCGCTTGCTGTGGGCCAAGAATTGTGCTAAACGCTACATGAGTCATTTTACGTATCCTTTAAAGTGCGTCCTGTTATCATCTCCATTATACAGATACAAAAAAAGAAAAGCAATGAAGCAACCCAAGGCTTAGGTAGATTAAGTGATTTGCCCAAGAGAAAAATGCTACAAAGTGATGGCCTGGGATGAAATTAGGATGGCGTGACTTGTTTCTTTATTTAACTCTGGTGCCTCAGGTGCCACAGCTCCAGGGTGAGTTTATTAGATAGCAGGCATTCAGAATTGAAAAAAAAAAATGGTTACAGCATCAGTTCTCAAGGAATTCAAATTCTAATATTAAAGGCATAAGCGAATGTTAAATGAGGAGACATGTAATTGAAACCTCACAATAGTGTTTCACATGGAAACATGAAACAGAAAGTATCGTTTTAGTTTGTCTATAGTTTAGGTTGGTTTCAATGGCCTTTCAAAGGAAGTAGATCCTGTACTTCAATTATTTGTCTTACTCCATTTGTCTTACGTAACTTCTGGAAGAAAGATGGCTTGAAAGAAACCGATCAATTTGCAATATACAATGATTCTCTTAAGCAGTACAGGTGGTATATTTGGGGTTGGGACATGGAGGATGCTGTGAGCCATTCCTTCTCCCCATGACCCCACAAACTATGGCACGATCTACACAACAGGAGCACAGATGGTCCCTGTTCTCTCAAATTCAGGTCCGAGACCCTTGGTCAGGTCACTAAAGTCTCTTACTCGGAGTCAAACCTCTTCCTCGCTAAAATGGACTGGGGAACTTCTCTGTATTGGAAGAAGGAGGAGGTGCTGGAGGGAGAGGCAGGGGAGAAGGGCTAGTCCGGTAAGATTGTGATGCTGGGAGAGGCAGGCAGGAGGCCACAACAGAGGCTGATCCCTTCATCCTCCTGCCATTCCCGATGTCTCGAAGCTCAGGATGTTCTCCAGGGGTTTGGGGATTCTGTACTGCCACCCTGATGCATCTTAGCCAAAGCAGATTTGCCCCTTTTCCAATAAAGGCAAACCAAAATGAAATCTATAATTATCATTACTAATTCCACTTAATTAGTCGCAAGCCAGCAGCCAAATTGGCTTTCTCATAATTATCTGATAAGCAGTAAGCACATCTCATAGATTATAATTAACACTACTTAATTAAAATCTAATATACATACACCCTTTCCTCAAAATATATCTAATTTGGTTCACATCAGCAGCAGATAAAATCTCGTCTTTGGTTACCCCTACGTAAGTATTTCAAGTTATCACTGTCCTTTCAGTCTCTGAAGAGAACTGAGGGCAAATTGTACATAGTTTGGTTATTCTTCAGAAAGTTATAAATGTTCTCCCCAGGAGATTGAGAAAAGTCTCCAGTCCTTCCTCTCTCTTGAAGGATCTTCCCAAACTAAGGAATGCCTGGCCCGTGATGGACATGCGGCTGGTTTGTGCTTCCTGCCAAGGACATCCCAGGTCCCAGCTTCGATTTCTTTACAGTCGCGTTACTGTGGACAGTGTAGAAAAGGTCCTGTCCACCTCTACTCTAAAAGAAAAAAAAACCCGCATCAAACTTCCACCAATAATCCTAGCATAAATTTTGAAAATGAATGGGATTCAAAGCATTTCTGAAGTCCTGAATGGCTGTGATGTGCATTTTCCACCCACTGCCACCTCTAGTGCACTGAGGATCGCAGGTGTCTGATGTATTCCTGTAGGAGTGCTAACTGGGATTAGAAGCCAGGGCATTCACCGTGTTGAAAGTGAAAAGATCTATTCTTTGTGAAATTGCTAGCCACCCATTCTGCAGAGCCAAGCCCAGAGAACAGGTTAAAGGGGACCAGAGATAGTTATTATTTTGCATCCTCTAAAAGCTATGCTAAACGGAAGGCAAAGAGCGATGGCTACTCTTCGTGTGCTGAAGGCAGAAGAGGGCGAACAGAAAAACGTGGGGAAAAACAACTGTAATGGAGAAACAACCAAACTTTTGCTAAGTGTAGACATCCCCTTGATGGGCAGGGGGCACTGCTGGCTTGTAACTGACCTTCCTGTGGTAAACCTCAGGGAGGGTTGTGCGCAGTTAAGCTGTGCATTTCCCGAGGGTCCTGTTTTGTCAAAGTCAGCCCTCTGCCATTGAGTCTTATCCGCCTCTCCCCTTCACACCCAGTCTAGTGCCTGAAAATGGAGGGAAAACAATACATGGCTTCTGTATTGATGCCATCATTTATGAATGGCCAACTTATTTTTAGACAGGTTCCTGGGAGGAGGTTTTATACTCTGATTTCAGAATGTAAATGATGGCAAGGAGAGCCAGCGGAGGTGTGAAATGGGCCAAAACTACCGGCCCTCCGGGGTGCTTCTCACTGCTTGCCCTGTCTTGCCGTTCTCCGCGACACTCCTGGTATTAATCATCACCAGGACAAAGTCTGCCTTTCCTGCCAGATGATCTGCTTCAGGAATGCAAGGGTTGGGATTACTTTGTTCATTGCTGCATTGCCCACTACCTCCATAGGGTCCAACACATCACAAATGCCCAATGTATTTCTGTTGAATGAATACATGAATGAATGTCCTGTGACTTCTTTCCTACTGAAAAAAAGGCAAATTCACTACCAATGATTGCTACACAGGGAAAATATTTGAAATCTGAACTGTGCGATTGAGCCCGTTTTCATTGATACTAAATTTATCCTATGAAGTTCATTTTGGATCAGAAAAAAAAAAAAAACTAACAACAATCAGAGTACAAAAAGTGTATGTAGAATTTGTCTTCGTGTTTCTTCTCTCGCTTTACTCACTTCTCTCTGTGCACCCCAATCAGGCCATTTGGGTCGCTCTACAGCAACTTTGACAGGCTTTGGGAGAGTAAGTAGATGTTGTACTGTTTGTCTACTTATAGTTCCATCAAGGGAGTAGCTGTAAGTCCCCAGAGGATGAGCCTGTATGTTGAAAATTACCTTAATGGGTTTTTGGCCCAAACGTGTTTTCCAGACATGCCTTGGTCTCCTGTTTACTTTGCCAGGTCAATTGGATGGTGACAGCTGTGTGAATATAGGGAGAGCCCTGTCTAGGCCATGATTTTGCTGGTGGTCCTTAGAAGCTTTTGAAGCCATTTTGTCCTTCATCCTCTTTGCAATCCCAGGGAGATTTCCAAATGGATGCAGCTTGCTACTCACTAGCCATTGCCCCTGGGAGGCTCCACTGCCATCTCACCTACCATCCATTCTCCCACCAGGCAAGGACCTTTTATTTCAGTATCTTGGCTGAAAGCATTTTCATCCCATAGGAATGATCTCAGGGGAGACACTCAGTTTATCCTGTTCTTTGACTGAAGCTGCCTCGGCCACCTAATCCGCCATCCACGCTGGGCTTTCTGTAATACGCTGGGTTTAAATAAATTATATTTTCAAAGGTTAAGACTGGATTTCAGCAGTCAACTCTCCTGCTGATGTCTCTCTTATTTTCTCAACCTAAGAAAAAGAGAGAGAGCTGGTAGGTTTATGACGGAAAGAGATTGTTCCTGCAATCTCAGCTCTGTGAAGATGCTATTAATTCTTTTGCAAAATCTCAAATCCTTCCTTTTCCTTTGTGTTACTGCAATGGGACAGAGAGGACGCTTTCTGTCTGGTGCTTCTTGTTTGGAAAGTCCATGAGCATAGGCTGGATGTTGTGGGGTTGTCTCTTTGTCTGTAATGGATAAAAAAACAAAAGAAGATAGAAAATGGCTGGAGGAGGAGAAAGGTGAAAAGAGAGGAAGAGAAATAAGTGACTGTTTCTCCTGAGGTCTGCAATATCAAAGAGGTGACTGTTTGTTGCATTTGCATCCTATGTGGCTTGAAATATTTGTATTGTCTTGGGCGTGATGCTAAGTGGCAAAAAAAAAAACAACAACAAAAAAACACAAAAACAAAACAAAAACCCTACACACAATAAAAAATAAAAAACAAACATTTCTGAAACATTCAGTTGTGTAGGAATACTATTATTTAAAAACTGCCAAAATATTTCCATAACAGCAACAGGGTATAGAAGAGCAGCCAGGGCCTCCTTGTTTCAGGCCTAGGGGGTAAAGGTGGCATGTCCCAGGGATTGCCAAAAACTTTCTTGGTAACTGTGGTAGGTGCCTGCACTGCTTGGCAGGATGTGCTTCCTTGGCAGGAGCATTCCCTCCCATATGTGTGCACGTCACTGGTACCTCCTGAGGATCCTCTGTCTTTGACATAATCTCTGAAGGAAGCAGGCGCTTGCCGTGTGCACTCAAAGGCCAGTGCCCCAGCACATCCGAGACTCCCCACCCTCCTCTCCTATATTCTATCTCACCCCGATTTCCTGCCATCTGTCTTTTCATGCAAAGAATGAATCTGAAAGAAGTAGGTTCAGGCCAAGTCTTGGAGGGCAACCAGAGTGAGCTGGGTTCTGCGGGACCATGCTCCTCCAGCCCCGCCCTTCTCTCCTTCAAGAATCCACCTCTCCAGGAATCATGGCTACCTTGCCCCATACCCCCAGCCGCAGTAGGGCTTGAGATGCCTTTTCTGGGCTTCCACAGCACCCAATGATTTTACCTGACTTTAAACTTAGTACAGTTCAGGAAACTCATCTATTTCTTCTTCTTCTTCTACATGAGACTGTAATCTCTTCAAGAATAACATGCTTACCTAGAATGGTGGCTGGTAAACAGCTGGTGATTGATAACAGCTTTTGAATTCATAAATGAATGGCATTCTAGTTGTTCACTTTAGAAGTAGGTAGACCTGATAAAAATGAGAAACATGATTGACAGCTGGGATTTTTACAATATGTGTTACAAAGAGTCCATCTACTTTCCTATCTGGGCTCTAGTCCTTTATAGCAGACTGTGATATCCTTGGCGTGAATCACGTACCATGCATTCTAGTTCAGTCAGAGACTGGCCAATTAAGAGCCCTCAAGGAATATTAAATTCATGTTTACATTAAGAATATAACTATGTATGATAACAAGACTTAAACTAATTTACTTATTAAATGAAATAAATAAATAACAACAAGTAGGAAAAAATAGAATGTAAAAAGATGATGGGGTCTTCTATGTACCAAAGAGGTATACTATTTCTATTCTTAGCTAGTCAATAATAGCTTTGCTTTAACCCTTTTTAGCTCAGCCCATTCTCAATTAGAATCCATTCCAATCACAAATATGTCTTTATTAAAGTGTTACTCTCTAAAATATTGTGCTCAGTGTAGCATATTCTTAAAAAGCTTTGTAAGTGTGTACAACATTTCCTTCTTCTTTTTCCGGTTATTAGTATGCAGATAGCTCTTGGGAAGCCAACCCTTCCACCAGCCCTGCCCATGTGGGTTGGATGTACTGGGCACAAAGTTAGATCCAGAGATGGCCAGTGATCCAGGCCTAGCCAATGGAAGCAACAAGAAATAGGCAGGAGCCCAGATGTGTCCCATGAGACTGAACTCTGAGACTTATGTGGAACAGTTGGGAAGATTATGCATAGAGATCTCAAGATGGCTCCCCTCTCTTTTTGAGTCTCGTCTGATTTTGTTTTCCTTTTTCTCTGTGGGGTGCTTTTTTGTAGTAACAAAACATGGAGTAACCTTGTTCACTAACCAACCCCTATTTCCTTGTCTCTAAGTACTTGACTCAGCAATTCAACTTTTTAAAGGGGTTGAAATTATTTAAAATTGTAGGCAACTTTAAAGTCAGCAAACCTATTTAGCCACACAATTTTAAAATAAGACTGAACAAACATTTTCACAGGAATTTCGATGCTGCAGGAGAAAGCTAGCATCCTTTTATCAGACACAATGTGTTTTGTTTTCAGTGGAGGCCATCTCCTCATCCTCAGGCCTCTCTATCTGGGTTTATTTAAAATTCGAGACTGGGTTAGGTTTCTGTGCTGTTTCCTGCTATTAACCTTTGTCAACCTTGTTGCCTGCCTTAGGGGGAGGGCAAAGTCAAGTTCCAGAAGTAGTCTAGGTAAGTGTGATATTATAGACTCATCTTTCCTGAAGAATGATTTGAAGTCTCAGCCTTTGTGAGCTCCCAGTATGAAACAGAGAGGGAGAGACAGTCCCAGGGACAGAAAATGCAGCATCATTATGGTTCTTTGTCCCTTAGTAAAATGGTAAAATGTTGTCCCTTGGGTTAGCTGTGGGCCATTAGTGTGTGGGCAGGTGGGATTGGGCGCTGGATCACTGGAGGGCTGGGACAGGACTGGGGAAGGATGGTGCAGCAGTGCTTCCTGCTCAGGTTATTAGGATCCTGTCAGTATCTCCATACCCCAGGGAGGAGATTGCCAATTGCTGCAGGGTCTTTTCATAGATATTTTCAGCTAATCTTGGACTTTCATTTGCCAGAAACACTGGAAGATTTGTCTTCACAGATGAGAAAAAATGAAAGGATTCCTTGCAGTAGGAAGACAAAACATAATTGCCACAGGCTATTTCTGGATCCAAGGACTATTTGGGGCTCTGCTGGCAGTCTCAGCATTCAAACTCAGCAAGATACCCTGTTGAGCCCAGGTGATGTGGCCCTGAGAGCTCCTCGATCCCCTAAAACAGCTCTCAGCCAAGCAGAATGGCAGCCGAAGATCGGGGTTTGCCTGATCTGCATCACATCATTATGGAAGTAAGAGCTATTCCGTTCATGATGGAAACTTCTTCCCTACCTTTGCCCAGCTGGCAATGACTCTCTGAAATGCTGCTCCCTAAATACCATCAGGACTTTCTTGTGCCTGACTGGGACCATGTAAGCAGCACTGCTTCCTCCAAGACACATGGCCCATCGTCTCCTATTTCTTTGTGATCATGAGAAGATAATGCAGAGAAATGCATTTCTATTGAAAGGCCATATTGTACTACTAAAGTTTCACCAGGCAAAGGCTTGGCCCGGCTTCTGGCATTTGCAGAGGATTTGAGGATTAGTGGTAAAATGTTGTGTGCAGAAAAGAAAAGCAACTAAAAGAGCTTCATCTCTGAAAGACAGTGTGTTAAAAGGGTTCACTTGTCTTTTTGACAGTAGAAAAAAAAAAATCAAACTTAACTTTTCATTCTCACTTCCATTTTCCTCCAAAAGTCAGCCAATAGGTGGGGTCTGCCAAAGCACAAAGTGCAATAGAAAGATCAGCTCTCATGGTCAGATGTGTTAGGGTCAAGCCCACTTCAGGATGACTGGCAGAATCATGGCATTCTGCTAGGTTTCCAGAAATCCTCCTGCTGGTCAGCGTTGCAGGGACCAGGGACCATTTCCACACCGTTAAACTACAAGTGTCTTTTCTCTACTCCCTCTGTCTTCAATGACTCCTGACCTCAGTTTCTCTTTATAGCATATCCATGTTTTGAAAATAACCTATTCAATTTTAGACCCTGTCATGAGCATCATGGAAACATTTTACTACTCCTCAATCCTTCTGTTTTAGCTCAAGTAGTCCGTAAAATATGCTGTAAGTATTCTATTGCTTATTCCACTCTGGTTTTTTACTCTTGTTTTTTTTAAGAAATCATGTTTCATATTTTAAAAGATACAGAAGGGAATACAGTGGAATATCTGTGTCTTTCTTCCATGCCTATGCCCCAGCCAACCAGTTCCCCTCTCCCAAGATGATCAATGTCATTAGTTCTCAGTATCCTTCCAAAATCTTATATGCATATACAAGCCAATATTCTCTCTAGCACTCTGTCTGTCTCTTCCTCTTACATAAATGATAGCATACAATACACTCAGCTCTGCATCTTGCCCTTTTACCTACCAACATTTCTTGGAGATCGTTCCATATCAGTATATAAAGGCTTCTTCACTCTATTTTACATATTCCTTTGATTGCTTCTGCATCCATTCCATTCTTCCGTTTCTCTGAAATCTTCCTTTCAAGTTCTTACTTCAGTGCAACTTCTCTTAGGAAGCCATCCCTAGTCATTCCAACCTCCCAGTGATCCCTCCCAATGCTGAGCTGTAGACTGTTGTTTGTTTTCTGAACTACTCATTTCCTGTATTGCTAGCTGTCTTTAATGTTCTTGAGTTGTATCTTTCCATATAGACTGATGTCTTCAAGGACAGGGATCATGTCTTATCCTGCTTTGTAGCTCCTATCACACTACATCATCTAACAGAAACCTTTTCCTTAATAGGGATGCAGTTAGTTTGTTGATTTGGTGGACAGCTCAGGGAACAAAATTTGCCAACTCTCTGCCTATTCAGAGAGTCTGTGTCAGGGACCAGCTTTGTTTGGATTGACCCTGAATGATCTCTCTAGCCACAAAAAGCCTTCTTAAGCATCTCTGGAAATGCAGACAAATGTGGCTTGTCCTGAGCAAGGCACAAAGGACAGCATTCCCATCCCTGTTTGCTTTCAATGGTTAGTTACTCTTCTCACTTTTTCCTCCAAAAGTCAGCCAATAGTTGGGGTCTGCCAAAGCACAAGTGCAATAGAAAGATCAGCTCCTGTGGTCAGATATGTTAGGATCAAGCCCACTTCAGGATGACTGGCAGAATCACAGCATTCTGCTGGGTTTCCAGAAATCCTACCACTGGTCAGGGTGGCAGGGACCAGGGAAAGAAAGGACATCACACTTTGCCAGCTTTCTCACCTGCCCTCCTTCCTCGTGACATTTGCCAGATTGTTTGGGACCAGCTGTGTGAGTTGCATCTGTCACAGGGATGGAGGGGCTGTGAGGCTTTTCCACCCTCTGGTTGGCTTCTCTCTGGGGACTTTCTCCACCATGAGATTGTCCCTAGATTAAGCAAATAATTTCAGATTAGTCTAATTAATTCTAATAGACTCATTAGTGCAGTCTTAGAGCTCATTCTCAAGAGAGTAATGGTCAAAAACTGTGAAGAGTGTTTTCTTTTGTGAGAAAATCATGTAGTTTTATTTCAAGTTGGGATTTCAAACTTGACTTCTGGGATTAAAAAAATAATAATCTCCAGTTTCGTGGAGTTCCATTAGCTTCAGTCCAGATCCATAGAGTCAACATCCCCTGATGATGGTTTCCCCTTGAAAATGGAGGTCTTTGCCATTGTTCTGGGAGTGCAGGGAAGGTAGAATAAATCAGGTCTCAACTTTAAGCGGCTTATTGCAGTGTAATTTGGGAAGACTAAATGTAAACAAATACAATGATGACTACTGTAAGGCAACGCTGTCTAAGTGTCAGAGACTGTAAGGATTTTGATTGTTTAGAGGTGGCAGAGATTATTGTGAACTTAGTTGGTTCCAGAAAAGTTTCAAATTTGAAAGACCCTTTAAGAATGAGCAGAATTTTATAAGAGACAAAGAAAGGTGAGAGGTATTTAAGGTACAGAAGAGAGCATGTGCCAGGTAGGATCTATAAAAACCTGGGGGTTTTTCATAAAATAGTCAGAGGAGCACTTGAGGAGAACTTCTGTGTTGGAGATGAGGGCATTGCAGGCTTAGAAAGCCAATTGGGTCAGACCGAGGAGTCTGAAGGTCAAGTTTAGAGATGAGGCTTCTTCCTGAAAGCAATGAGAACTCCTCAAGGCCTTGTGAAGAGAAAACAATTGGAGCAATTGTTTAGGAAAAACAAAGAGGTGATAACATATGGCGTGAATTGAAGTGGGCTGAGGCTGGAGTAGGGTGAAACTGGAGCAAAAAGGAATGAGCTAAGAAGTTTTGCATGACAGCAACATGTCATCATGTGTGAACTTCACAGAATGCACTTATACACACCTAGGTGGTACAGCCTACTGCACACCTCAGCTGTACGGTGGAGCCTACTGCTCCTAGGGTACACAGCTGCACAGCATGTCACTGTGCTGACACTGTAGGCAACTGGAACACAGTGCTAAGGATTTGTGTCTCCACACATAGAAAAGGTTCAGTTAAAAAATACCATATTATAATATTATGAGACCACTATCATATATGTGGTCCATCACTGGCCCAACTATCATTATGTGGAGCATAAATGTAGCTATTTCGTGTCATTTGTTAGAAAGGGGGTATAAAGATACAAGTATTTCTGAGAGAAGTAACACTTATCTAGTCATTCATACCTTAGAGTGAATGAGCAGATCTGATTCTCTATTAGGAGAGAATGTGCAGCCTAAGCCAACCCCAACTCCTCAGGGCAGGGTAGGCCCACCAGTCTCTGGGGCAGCAGCCACAGCCTTCAGTTCCCGGGTGACTATCCTACCATTTTTCCTGTGGGATGGTGCTTATACTTCACAATGAATATTCCTGATTATCAATAATTGTTGTTTTTTTCCATAATATTCTCTACCCTCACCTGCAGGGCAGAGCTGCTGAACATATTATACTGCTTACCTATCCTCTTCACCTCAACCCAAATGGAGAGGCTGTAGATGATTTCACAAGGTAGAGAAAGGGGCTGGGGGAGAAATGAACAGAGTGTTTGTGAAGTGAGCACTTGAACTCTTGTCAAAAAGCCTTTTTCTCTCAGCGATCCCAAAGCAACCTATTATCTCTTGGGGCCAAGGTGCCCGCAAGGGCTCTCAGTCAAACACAATTTGTATTCTAATCCCATTTGCTTAGGACATTTTCCCCAGGGCTTCACTGTCACTTTTAAATCTGGTTCTGAGAGCTCATCAGAGTCAGTCATCTGGACCTGACACCCTTCCTGCAGCCAGTGCTACCCTTGGCTAAATCCTAGAGGACTTGGGAGGCTCTGCTTGTGCCTCCTGGCTGCCGCAGCAGTCACAGTCTCCCTGGGCCATTCCAGGAAGGTCTGAGTGTGTTGGGAACCAGAAAGAGTTGCTGTTATGACTTTGACAGTCTCACAGCATCTGTCTCTGCTGCCTGTCCCAGCATCCTTTCTTCACCTATAGGAAAAGAGCCACGTTTGAGCACCTGCCTTTGCAGGTAAGGGTCTGAGAGCCATTGGCAAGCACGGTGCTGTGCTTTGACCCTGCCATGGGACCCTGGAGAGGTGGCAGCAAGCATCCTGGAAACCGTGCCATTGCCGTCAATGCAAGGCAAGGAAAAACCCCTTAAATTCTGTCACTTGTTTTAAAACTTCTACTTCATTTCAAACCACAACACTAAAATTTGCAGCCAGCCCTTATCACCTAAGGTGTCTTATTTTGAGAGCATTGCCAGGTACTAGGAGTCTTACATGATGTGTTGTTTGCCATCCCTACTGTAGAGGTGACAAAATTGCCAAGGTCCCAGAGGTAGTAAGTGGCCAAGGAGGAGAAGACTCAAATCTCCTATTATACAAATGATCTATTGTGATATAAACAAAGCTGCCATTCTTTCCCCTCCACCACACTGCTTTCCAAGGTCCCAACAGCAGAATGAGTGTTGTCTTTTTTTCAATTTGGAGTGTGAGGGAATTCATTGAACAATTGGCCAAAGAAGTTGGGCACCCTGAATTGGTAGTGTCACAGAAGAAGGCTGGGGAGTCAGAGACTGTGGCTTATTCACCAGTTCTGCCATTCAGGACATATGGGACCAGGCTTATATCTCAGTTTGGTGAAATGAGAATGGTACCACTTGATGAGCCATCTGAAGCACCTGCCATGGAGTGAGGGAGGTACTCAATAATTCTTACTTCCCTCTCTGGTCATCCTTCTTTATTTTGGGGAGATTCTCTTCCAGTCTTTAAAAATATTATTAATACAGTGTTTGGGCCATTGTAGACATGCAATACCTAACTGCCAAAATGATAAATAACTATAAGTATACAAACACATGCAATTTATTTTCATTTGACTTGCTTGAGGACTTTTTTGAGATTTTAGCGACATGTTCAGAGGACTGAGAATGCAGACAGAGGTGGGAAGTGATCTGTAAAACCAAGTAGGGACAGCTCTAAGGGTGCCTAGGAACCCCACGACAACTTCTGTCCATATAGAATCCTGTTGTATTTTGCACTTGAAAGAGAAGAGCAGGGATGAAAACTATCAGCTCTCTAAGGACAGAGGACTTCTGTGCGTTTTGCCCAGCATTGGGCCTGGCAGTGCGCTTGTAGGAAGCCACCATCTTAGCGGGGCACTGGGAATGCCCCTTGAATGTCCCCAGTGTTCTCAAACTTCATCAGGAGAGCAGTGGGTTAATTCACGGTTCACAGATGTTCAACTGCATAACAGATGCAAAAAGCAACAGCTTTCTTAAATGAACTTTTTTGGGGAAGAAAAAATAACAGTAGTTAACTTTTTTGGAACACCAAACTAAATATAAATATCTGTTTAAAAAAACAAAACAGAACTCTACCAGAGGATATGCCAGAAGTCTTTAAAGCAGTAGGTTTCCATTTTCTTCCATTGGCTACATGAGATGAGACATTCCTTTGGGAGCCTTGATACCGCCTGTCTTGTCTATTAGACATTAGCTAGGGACACTGCCTTCTTCTTTCTTCCTCTTCACTCCCACCTTCTTGTCACTCAAGTTACTAAATCCGAAGTATTAGTATATTATCATTGAAATTTATCTAAATTTACATTAATATGAAGAAATGTATTTTTTGTACATTCTCTAAACTGAGAAAAAAGATGTGGCTGGTATTTGACTACACAGGAGAGTTTAAAACTTTTTGGCTTGGTAGCGAATGTTCGCATAGTTTAATCCCAAATTGTCTTGTTGGGTTTATTTGCTACCCTTCTGTAGAATGGCCTTTTGCTTCAGCAAAACTGGTTTCCTGGCCTGCTGAACCTGTGCTTCCACTGGCCATCTCCTTAAGAATACTACCCATTTGCTAAGGTCACGGTTCCGGTTCTACTTCTTCCAGAAGAGATCACCATAACAACAATGAGTTTGCCTTCCTCCAATCCAAATCGCTTGTTCTCTGTACCCATTACTTAGCCACTGATCCAGAGTAATCTTTTGATTTTCATTTTGTTCTTGGATTATACTGTTAAGTGTTCAAGTGTTTGTCTTATCTTCTAGCAGACTTCTCTCTGGAAATCTTTGTCTCATGCTCCTTCCCAGCAGTGCACAAAACTTAAAATTTTCCACATCAAAAAGTGTACATTACGTACTTCTTGATCCTCTATAGAGGCGCCATTGTTGATAGGTGAAGAGGGAGGGGCGGGATTGCCATGTGGTTTCTCTGAGATGTAGTGATCCATAGAGCCAAATATGTAATGTTATGATTCAGACACTCCAAGTTTGAAGCCAAACCTGGTGATTTATTTCAACAGACATTTTATTTTGTAAGGCATTGTAGCTAAACAAATGCATAAAACATATTTTTAATCTTTAATCTTTAGAAACATGTATGCTTGAACTCAGGATATAGATGTATGCATTCATAACCAAAATGTAAGACAAAAAGTGACTATGACAATATGATAACTGCCATTTTTTGGCTACATATTTTGCATAGATTGCCTCCTTAGTCCTCCCAGTGTCCCTTTACGGTGGACGATCTGCATTTCATAGTTGAGGTAACTTTGAGAGGATACATTGTCTGCCCAAGTTCAGCTAACGAGTGGAGGAACTGGGAGTTGAGCTTCTGTCTGATTCCAGAGCCCAAATTTAACCACCAAATATACCCCTTCTTGGCTATTCCACCATGAAACCTATGATATTATAAAATATATGTGCTTATTGACTTAGGACAATGTGAACTCCACAAAGGCAGGAGGTGTATTGTCATAGCCCCAGATTCTAGCACAGTGCTTAGCACGCAGCTGATGCTCAGATACTCGGAAAGTTGGACAAATGAACTAAAACTCATCTACACACATAGTGATAGACGGAATAATGCCCATTACACCACCCCAAAATCTCCTAATCCCTGGGACCTGTGAACTGTCTTACATGACAAAAGGAACATTGCTAATGTAAGTCAGTTAAAAATCTTGAGATAGGGAGATTACTCTAGATCGCTTGGGTATGCACAAGGTAAGGAGGAGGGTTATGGGGTCAGAGTCACCAGGAGGACCTGTGAACAGAAGCAGAGTTTGCAGTGATGTGAAGAAGGGGCCAGAGGTCTAAGAATGCAGGCAGTGTCTGGAAGTCAGAAGAGGCAAGAAAACAGATTCTTTCTTGAAGGCTTCAGAAGGAATTAAGTTCTGCTGACACTTTGATTGTAAACTCCTGTTCTCCTGAACCATAAAAGAAAACATCTGTCTTGTTTGAAACCACCAGGTTTGTGGGGATTGGCACAGCAACCACAGGTAATGAATAGATATACCATGCTCACTCTAGTGTCCCAGGCTTTACTGAGTCTAGCCCCTCACGCTCATGTCACTGTCAAACTGCAGCCACTGCTCAGAGCTGCGGTACCCGAGTCCAAGGGCCTTGAGATCAAGGCCTGCCTTACCCTCTACCTCATTTCCATCATTCAATCAAATGACAGTTCCTGAATATCTCTCAGACCCAGCAGCCTCCGCTCTTGTACAACCGTCTTAGGTTACGTCACTGTTACCTCTCACTTGGGTTTCTGAAAGCGTGCTAACAGATCTCCCCCTCCTCTGTGTTCCTGGTAACTTTTCTCTATTTGTGTCCACCTCAGCCACACAGCCCTCATCTCAGTTTCTCACACACCTCATGCTTACTCTTTCTTGCCTTGGGCCTTTCTTCTCACAGGATGCCACTCTGGATGTTAATACCTTGATGTATTCCTCCTCCATTTCCAAAGATTCTGATCCTTCCTCATACTTCAGGTTTCAGCTGAAGGGCAGCATTCCAGAAAGCCTTCCACATCCAATGAGGGTCTCCTGCCACATGGCCCCAGAGCGCCCCACATTTCTCTTCTCAAACCCATCATATTTTCTTATAATTCACTATTTCTTGCCTATTTTTTCTTGTTTGACTGAAAGCTCTATTTTGCTTGCCATTGTATCCTAGGGACAAAAACATTGCCTGATGAGTAGCTGTGAAAAGAAAGAATGAATAAATGAATAAGCGAGTGGATGTGGACTGACTTGAAGACAATGATTACAAAATGGCAAGGGCTTTGGGTGGTTGCATTTGAATACTTTAAATGTTGGAGTTTTGCTTTATGAATAATAGAGAACATTTTCAGGTGTTAAAAAATGTGGAGGACATAATTAAGTTGATGACTGAGGAAAATGAAGTGACAGCTTGTGTGCAGGTGTGCAGGATGGATTGGAGTTGGAGTCCCTCTTAGAAGGTGATCTATATTCCCAACAGATAAATATGGAACTCTGCACCAAGATGTTGAAAGCATAAATGGGACCAGTGGATAGATAGGAGCTCTGGGAAAAAAAGAATTAATAGAACACAAAGATATGTTGAATGTGGAGATGCCGATGAAGATGTGGCCCGGGTCAATTGCCAACCATCACCCCGCTTTGTTGAAGGTCTATTTCAATGTTTTGAGTCCTCTTGAATCTTTTCATGTAATTTGCATAATTTTAAGAGTCAGCATTGTATTTGATCATTTAATTTTTTAAAACTTTTTTTGGAGAACCAAGGTCTAAACTACTTCTTGGCCCAATTACTCCATCAGCTAAATTCGAAGTACCCAGTTGGGCACATTCCAGGTGTCGGTATAGCTGAATTGAATGAAGATGTTTATTGAGAGAGCTAGAACGGCATAGACACGTGTCTTCCCCTCGAGAGATAGCATCTATAAGGCTTTATTTCAAAATTTAGTTAATTAAAAGGTATTTTTATACTAATATTTGGTGTTGTGAGGTGGAGCTCTTACACTGTTGGTAAGACTATAAATAGGATATCCTTTCAGGAGGGCAGTGTGTATCAAAAGCCCTTAAAATAATGTTGTTATTGTCTTTTTAAAATAACCATTTCTAAATGTGGTAAAGTGTAAATAACAAAATTTACCATTGTAAGCATTTTCAAGTGTACACTTCAGTGGCATCAAGTACAAATCATGGTGCAACCATCACAATAATCCATCTCCAAAACATTTATTATCTTCCCAAACTGAAACTCTGTACCCATTAAACAGTCATTTCCCAATTCCCTCTCTGACCTTTCCCTGGTGACTATCATTCCACTTTTTACCTCTTCATTTATTTTCTTTCTTTTTTTTTTTTTTGTTTTTTTAACTGTATATTCAAAACTTAGGTTTTTTTGATTTTTTTTTTTTTTTTTGAGCCTGATGTCATGAACTCATACAGTGCTTGCCTTTTGTGGCTGGCTTATTTTACTTAGACAGTGCCTTAACGTTTTATCCAGGCTGTGGCTTGTGTCATAATTTTCTTCCTTTTTAAGGATGGACAACATCTCATTGTGTGTACATATCACATTTTGTTTATCCACTTATTCATCAGTGGACACCTGAGTTGCTTCCACTTTTGGCTATTGTAATGAAGGCTATTATAAACATGGCCACATAAATATCTGTTCATTTTCTTGCTCTTAGTTCTTTCAGATATATACACAGAAGTGAAATTCCTGGACCACATGTCAATTTTATGCTTAATTTTTTGAGGAATCACCATAGTGTTTTCCACAGTGGATGCACCATTGTACATTTTTACCAGCAATGCTACGAGGATTTCAATTTTTCTACATTCTCCCCACCACTTGTTATTCTCCGATATTTTAATAATATCCATATTAAAGGGCATGAAGAGATATCCTATTGTGGTTTTGATTTGCATTTCTCCAATCGTTAGCATGTTGAGCATCTTTTCACATGCTTATTGCCATTTGTACATCTTTGGAAAAATATCTGTTAAAGTCCTTTGCACATTTTTAAATTGGGTTTTTGGTTTTTATTGTAGAGATGTAGTAGTTCTTTCTATATTCTGAATATTATCCATTATCAGATATATAATATACAATTTAGTTTTTACTCCATAGGTTGCAGTTTCACTCTGATGATACTGGTCTTTGATGCATAAATGTTTTTAATTCTGATGAAGTCCAATTTATCTACTGTTTTTGTTGTCTGTGTTTTTGGTTTCATATTGAAAAAATTATTGCCAAATCCAATGTCATGAAAATTTGTCTTCATGTTTTCCTCTAAGATTTTTATAGTTTTAGCTTTTACACTTACGTCTTTGGTCCATACTGAGTTGATTACCTTTTAATAATTTACAATTTATTTTATTTTTTGCAGCCATTACTGAATCTGGGAGAGTTCATTTTTGTATATGGGCTAAATTAAGGGTTGAATTTCATATTTTGCATATGAATATCTAGTTTTCTCAAACTTTTTATTGAAAAGACTATATTTTCTTCATTAAATGGTCATGGCACTCTTGTTTAAAATTATTTGACAATATATTTTACAGTTTGTTTCTTGGCTCTTTGTTCTACTCTGTTGGTTTATACATCTGTCATTATGCCTATTCCACAGTTTAGGCTACCAAAGCTTTATAGTAAGTTTTGATATCAGGAAATGTGAGACCTACACCTTTGTTTTTCTTTATCATTATTATATTGACTATTGGGGTTTCTTGAGTTTTCATATGACTTTTAGAATAAATTTTTCGATTCTTACAAAAATATCACTGGGTTATGGTAGAGACTGTACTGAATCTTTAGACTGCTCTGGGTAGTGTTGACAACTTTAAAGCTTTCAATCCATGAACATGGGTTGTCTTTCCATTTATTTCTATTTTCTTAAAATTTTTCAGGAAGATTTTGTAGTTTTCACTGTATAAGTTTTTTGCTTCCTTGGTTTTACTAATTTTACTCTTGGTTTTACTGATTTTCTCCATTGTCTTTAATAGTTAAGTTTATTCTTAAGTATTTTATGTTTTTGATGCTATTGCAAGTGGAATTGTTCTTTAATTTCCTTTTTGAATTGTTCACTATTAGTATATAGAACAGCAACCACCAATTTTTGCATGTTGATTTTGTATGTTGCGACTTCGCTGAATTGATTTATTAATTCTAACAGTGTTTTGTGTGTGGGTGCATATGTGTGACATTTAGAGTTTTTTACATAGAAGATGGTGTCATTGACAACCAAAGATAATTTTACTTCTTCCATTAGAATTTTGGTGACTTATTTCTTTTTCTTCTCTAATTGCTCTGGCTTGTACTTCTAGTACTATTTGGAACACAAGTGGTGAAAGTAGGAATCCTTGTCTTGTTATTGAGCCTAAAAAAAGAAGTTCAGTTTTTCACCATTACGTATAATTTTAGCTGTGGGTTTCTCATAGATGGCTCTTACTGAGTTAGATTTTTTTCTAGTTTGTTGAGTGTTTTCATCATGAAATAATGCTAAATTTTGTCAAATGCTTTTTCTGACTCAAATGAAATGATCATGTGTTTTTTTCCCTCCTTCATTCCATGAATTGTGATTTATTAGATTGACTGACTTTCTTCTCAATGTATAAAACCACCTTTGCATTTAAGGAATAAATCTCATTTTGTCACAGTGTATAACCCTTTTAATATGCTGTTGAATCCTATTTGCTAGTATTTTCTAGAGAATTAGGAAGCATTCCTTCCTCTTCAATTTTTTGGAACGGTTTAAGATGTTAATTCTTTAAGTGTTTGATGTAATTCACCAGTGAAAACATCTGTTCCTAGTTTTTTATTTGTTGTGAGTTTTTTGATTACCAATTCAATCTCCTTATTAGTTATAGGTCTATTCAAATTTTTTATTTCTTCGTGATTCAGTCCTGGTAAGGTGTGTGTTTCTAGGAATTTGTTCATTTCATTTGGTAATCCAATTTCTTAGTGTACAATCGTTTATAGCACTCCTTATAATCTTTTCTATTTCTGTCAAATTGACAATAATATTCCATGCTGATTTTTTTGTCTTCTTGCTCCTTTTTAGTCAACCTAGCTAAAAGTTTGTCAATGTTGCTAATGTTTTTTAAAAACCAACTCTTTATTTTACTGATTTTCTCTATTGTCTTTTTAAAAATTTGTATTTGTCTTTAAACTTTATTAATTCCTTCCTTCTGCTAGTTTTGGACTCACTCTTTTTTCCTTAGTTTCCAAAAATATAAAGTTAGGCTATTGATTTGAGACCTTCTGTCTTAATAAATATGAGCTTTTACAGCCATAAATTTTCCTCTTAGCTCTGCTTTTCCTACATCTCATAAGTTTTGGTATGACAGGTATGTCATGTTTTTATTTTTGTTTTTCTCAAGATATTTTATAATTTTCCTTGTGATTTCTTTTTTGGTTGTTTAAAGGTATGTTGATGAACTTCAATATATTTGTGTGTTTTCCAGTTTTCCTTCTGCTGTTAATTTCTCATCATTCCATTGTGATAAGAACAGACAATTTGTATTATGTCAATTCTTTTTCAATGTATTAAGACTTTTTCTGTTGCCTAACGCATGAGTTATCATGAAGAGTGCACCAAGTGCACTGGAGAAAATGTATATTCTGTTGTTGCTGGGTGAAGTGTTGAGTATATGTGTGTCAGGTCCAGTTGGTTATAATGTTGCTCAATTTCTCTGTATTCATATTTGATCTTCTGTCTGGTTGTTCTATCCATTACTGAAAGTGAAGTATTAAAGTTTCCTACTATTTTAGAGTTATCTATTTCTCCTTCCAATTCTTTCATGTTTACATCTTATAGTTGGGAGCTCTGATGTTTGATGCATATATGCTTATAGTTGTTGGCAAATTAACCCTTTTATCATTATATAATAATCATTCTTTGTCTCTTGTAACAGTTTTTGACTTAAAGATTATTTTGTCTGATATTAGTAGGCCGTTTTTGCTCTGGTCACTTTTGTTTTGGTTACTATTTGCATAGAATACCTTTTCCCATATTTTCACTTTCAACTTATAGATGATATTAAATCTAATGTGAGTCTCTTATATATAGGATATGCTTGGATTCTTTCTTTCAATCCATTCTGTCAATCCATGTCTTTTGATTGGAGAGTTTAAGCCACTTACATAAAGTAACTACTAATAAGGACACTTTTTGACATTTTGTTGTTTTTTGCTGTATGTCTTAGAGCCTTTTGTGTCCCTCATTTTTTGCATGACTGTTTTCCATTTTGTTTACTTGATTTTTTATAGTAACATATTTTGAATTTCTTCTCATTTCCTTTTGTGTATATTCTATAAATATTTTCTTTGTGGTTACTATGGGGATTATATATAACATTCTAAAGTTATGACAATCTTTGTTAAATTGATACCAATGTAACTTTAGTCACATACAAAAACTCTGCTTCTTTACAGCTCCTCCTCCCCAAACACTATGTTGCCAAAGTCACAAATTACATCTTTATACATTATGTTCCCATTAACACAGACTTATAATTCTTTTTGCTTTTGGCTTTTACCTAGTACATAACAATTAAAAGTGGAGTTACAGGCCAAAATTTCTGTTAATGTATTTATGTTTACTGGAGAACTTTATATATATATATGTATATATACACACACATGTGTATATATGTATGTATACACACGTGTATATATGTATACACACATATATGTGTATATACACATATGTGTATATGCGTGTGTATATACACGCATATGTGTATATGCGTGTGTATATACACGCATATGTGTATATGCGTGTGTATATACACGCATATGTGTATATGCGTGTGTATATACACGCATATGTGTATATGCGTGTGTATATACACGCATATGTGTATATGCGTGTGTATATACACGCATATGTGTATATGCGTGTGTATATACACGCATATGTGTATATGCGTGTGTATATACACGCATATGTGTATATGCGTGTGTATATACACGCATATGTGTATATGCGTGTGTATATACACGCATATGTGTATATGCGTGTGTATATACACGCATATGTGTATATGCGTGTGTATATACACGCATATGTGTGCGTGTGTATATACACGCATATGTGTGCGTGTGTATATACACGCATATGTGTGCGTGTGTATATACACACATGTGTGTATATGTGTATGTATATATGTGTATATACACCCATATGTGTATATGTGTATGTGTATATGTATATATACACATACACATATATGTGTATATATATACACATATATGTGTATATATATTTTTTCTCAAGATGGAGTCTTGCTCTGTTGACCAGGCTGGAGTGCAATGGTACGATCTTGGCTCACTGCAACCTCTGCCTCCTGGGTTCAAGCAATTCTACTGCCTCAGCTTCCCAAGTAGCTGGGATTACAGGTGCATGTCACCACGCCCAGCTAATTTTTTGTACTTTTAGTAGAGACAGGGTTTCACCATGTTGGCCAGGCTGGTCTCGAACTCCTGACCTCATGACCCACCTGCCTAGGCCTCCCAAAGTGTTGGGATTACAGGCGTGAGCCACCAGACCTGGCTAAGAACTTTGTATTTTGACAGAGTTTTGAGTGTTGTTTCTTTCAACTTAAAGGATACTCGTTAGCATTTCTTCTGGAACAAGTCTATTGGTAATGAACTACGTCCACTCTTAGTTATCTGTGAATGTCATAATTTGTTTCTCATTTTTGAATAACAGTTTTGCTATGTAGAGAATTATAATACAGAGTGAGACCATATAAAATTATACATATATGAAATACAGAGTGAGACCATATATATGCTTTAAGACAAATATAACATTAAAAAACATAAAAACATAAAAAATAAAAAGAGGCCATAGATATATGGTCTCATTCTGTTGCCCATACTGGAATGCAGTGGCATGATGACTGCTCACTGCAGCCTTGACCTCCCAGGCTCAAGTGATCCTCCCTCCTCAGCCTCCCAAGTAGTTGGGACTACAGGCATGCACCACCATGCCCAGTTGATTTTTAAATTTTTTTATTTTTTGCAAAGATGGAGTCTCACTATGCTGCCCAGGCTAGTCTTGAACTCCTGGACTTATGTGATCTTCTGCCTTGGCCTCCCAAAGTGCTAGAATTACGGTGATAAGCCACTGTACCCAACCTAGATTCTTGACTGATGCTTTAAGAAAACGTTTAGCATCTTAAATATATCATCTAATTTTCTCTGGCCTGTAAGTTTTTTTGCTGAGAAATCCACTTATAGTCTGTCCTGGATCACTTGTACATGACACGTCACTTTCCTTTTGCTCTGTTCAAGATTCTCTTTGTCTGTGTCAACAGGTTGGTAATAATGTGTCTTGGGGTGGGTCTCTTTGGGTTGGTTAATCCTACTTAGACTTCTTGTATTTGTGTGTCCGTATTTATCTTCACATTTGTGAAGCTTTTGTCCATTATTTCTTCAAATGACCTCACTGCCCTTTTCTCTCTTTCCTCCTCCTGGGACTCTGATAGTACGTATTTTGTCCACTTGATGCAGCAAGAGTTAATTTTTTTAATAGTTTTTCCTTTTGCTCTTCAGAATTGATGATTTCAGATGACCTGTCTTGAAGTTCAGTGAATTTTTTTTTTTTTTTTTTTGTCTGATTGGGACAGCCACGCTCCAGAATTTCTATTTGTTTCTTTTAAAGTATAATTTTTGTCTCTTTGTTGATATTATTATTTTGTTCATATATCTTTTTCTCGATTTCCTTTAGTTCTTTGTCCACATTTTCCTTTAGCTTTTTGAGCATATTTAAGCCAATTGTTTAAGAAGTCTTTTCCTGGCCAGTCTGATACCTATTTTTCTTCAGGGATGATTTCTGGAAATTATTTTGTTCCTTTTATTGGGCCAGGAAATTATTTTGTTCCTTTTATTTTGCCATATTTTGCCTTTTTTTTTTATGTCTTGTGATTGTTTATTGAAAATTGGGCATTGAAAACACATCAACCTTTCCAATCTTGGCAGGCTGACATGGAGGAGCTTCACTAATTAGGGGGCCTTTCAGCCTCGGGATCAGCCTGAAGTGAGGCTTAAGATATTCTGAGGTCTTTTAAAGGCATATTTCGTGGTTGGGCCTGTGTGAGATTTAAAAATAAAATCTTCCCTCTCCACAAAAATAGCTGCTTTAAAATGTCCTAATTTGCCAGAGAGTCTCTCCCCAGGTTCTCCTTGGCAAATTAGATGTTCTATCATATTTCTCTGTTAAAAATCATTTGCCCTCAAATGTCTATGGGTCTATAGTCCCCCTTAACATTTTACACACCACAGTACCTGCCACTGCCTTCCATGTTTTCCACCAGCCTGAGTTACAAACAATGTTTTCATTTTCTGTCTGAGCTCCAAGTCAGACAAGACAGCAAACCATCCTGTGGAAAGCCCACAGACAAGTTAGAACATTGCGAATATGTTGTGCTCTTCTCCTCCTAGCTCCAGGGAGGAAACTAGGAATTAGGACATTTTCTCCCAACTACACCACAGTGGAAGGGGTGAGGTGGGGTGAGTAAAAACACCACAAAATTTCCCACCGTTTGACTGTGGCTTTTTTTCAGTGGGAATTCACTTGGTGGCTGTAGATCTTTGACTAGTTTTCAGAGCTCATATAAAGTCATTTGAGTACATCTGCAGATATTTTATTTCATGTTTCAGTGGGGAAACAAGGGCGTAGACCTTCCTAGCCTGCCGCCTTGCTGACTTTACTGCTGTTCAGCACTTTTACATAGTACCTGGCAAAAGGAAGGCATTGACATTATGATGTTTTCTAATTATGTGCACATTCTCAACTTTTTCCTGAGGGTAATAAGAAGGACAAGCAGCACTGGGAACAAACTGGAGAATTGTTTTAAATGACTGCGCAGAGAGGAGATGGGGTTTGTGACACCCCTTAAATTGCACTATGCACATGGCTACTTAAAATCTTTGGTAGGGTTAGATTTTTCTAACTGAGAACATTCATTACATGCAAAAAGAACCCCCAAACTGCCTCTAGTATGTAACTCAGAAGTAGAATATGTGGGAATCATAAAATTAAAAATGGAGCTTATAAAAACTAAAAGGCTAGGTTTAAATAAAGAATAAAAGAATTAACACTAACTATTTTTGGTGTTTTCTGTTCTAAGAAGACTAATTGCATGTCCAGGGTAGTCTGGTAGCAATTTGAGACATGGTGTTTTAAGATCTGCATTGTTTTAAATCTATGAAAAATCAGTAGTTAACTTTCCTCAACTCTTTGTGGGAGAAGAGTGATTTTCGGATTGGTGAAGGATGCAAGACAATGAACTTGGAGCTTCGATTAATGAGCTTTGGGTTTAGGGTTGTGTAAGCTAAGCCATAGAAAAACATATTGTTAGTTAGTGGTACAAACTTCCAAAGGTGAAAATCAATAATCCAGATGGGAAAAAAAGGTGAATCCCACATACTTGTTTTCCCTCTCTCTCTAAATAAGTGATGAGAAAAACTGGGGACTCTTAAAGGTCAGTCTTTCTTTTTATCCAACTCTGGACCACTCTGTTTCTTTTTTATGGTATCAAGAAAGGAAATGTTGATAAGTGATACATCCTTTCCATCATGATGCATTTTTCTCAGCCCAGTAAAGATAAATGAATGTTTGACCTTATTCTTAAAGTCCTCCAAAGACATCGTGATATAGCTTCCCTCAAAAACTCTTTTATGATATTTATAGTCAGAATACTAATAATTTGCTTATTTCCCCTTTCTAGACTCTGTTTTTCTTTTATTCCATTCTCTGGAATTATTAATAATGGTTGATCAGCATCTTATTTAAGACAAATTGCATAGATTAGAAAATACTTGAATTCTATCCCAGTCTTCTATTCTTCCAGCTACATAGTTCCAAAACTCTTCACCCTTTTACAGCACAGAATCAATGCTCAATAAATATTGATCCTATTTTCCAATATTCTAAGCACTTCGGACGGGCGGAAAAACTATAGATCATGCCTGTGTTTATTTTGTTGCTAATCTATGGCTTTGAACCCCTTCAGGGCAGAAAGAAGTCTCACAAACAGCAGCAAAGAATAGTGACAGACTGGTCTTTAATATCCTCCTATTGCTGGACCTATCATCTGGTTAACACTACATTTTTAGTAATTCAGATCTGAGACATAGTATCAACCAATAGGTTTATATGAATTTTTAGAACTCAGATTTCAGAACTCTCAGACAATTCTGTTCAAAACAAAAATGAAACTTGATTTCCACAGAACTATCATGACCCTAGAAACAAATGAGACTTAATTTGGTCCTTCTGGTATGAATTCCTGCAATTCTAAGGAGAATCGCCGACTATCAGGATTCCTGTTTTGGGAATGCAGTTGGATCAGATGGCCTCTAACGTCCCTTCCAAACCCAAGATTAGGTTCTTCTGTGAAACTACAGCAGACAGAAATTCTATTTTTTCCACCAGATTTCTGTGGGGATGCATTTCCTTTTATCTACCTTCAAATATCTCATTAATATCATAGCTTTAGACATCCATGTGTTTGAGTTCATATGTAGGCTCTGTCCGCAAACATTCATATTTATTTTGCTGTTCTTTCTTCTCCATCTGTAAGATACATCCCCATGTTATTTGTGGACATATAAGACCCTTATCTGTGGCAAAGCTTGTGCCATGTGAGGATAGAGTCATCAGAAAAACATTTTGAGGATTCAAGGTTGGTGAGTGGAACCCTGGAATAAAGTAAGAGGTTGTGGCTGAGCTGTGTTTAGGAAACTGGTGCACTGAGCACCAGCCCACAGATTTCCCAAGGGTAGCCAGGGCTGACAGCTCAGCACAGGGAAATTAAAAACAGTGAAATTTTAAAATACACATTAATTTTAATGCAATCTATATGTTTGGCTTGTCTTCATTTTTGGCATTTGTCAGAGGAGAAATAAGATATCCTTGTAGGAAAATTAAATAAATAAATTGTACCCTATGAAAAAGAAAAGCAAAGCAATAAATTACAAATGCTTTTATTTCTTCCGTCAGAGTTTAACATTCTAGCATCCAATCAAAAGTTTGAAAGTCCCTTTTCTATGATTATAGTACATTAGATAAATGGGTTTTTAAAATGCACATATTTATTTAGAACAGAACCTCATTCTGATTAAGTTTTCAATTCAGTTACCACCTACGTTATTTTTGATAGGCTTCATGGGAGAAGATTTATTTTATTTAATTTATTTTTGATGCTTCAAACATTGCTGAAATCTGGTGTAATATGAATTGTTTTGATTTCCAAATGCAATTCTGCTAAATCTAGACAGGGAGAAAGTGATATTTCTGTTTACTTTCAACTAGAGCATCCAGTTCAATGTGTCTCTAAGCCTTTGTATGTGGCACAATAAAAAGTTTTGGGTAAGTAAACAGGGATCTGGAGCTGAAACTATGTTTCATTAATCTGTAGACAAGTTGCTGAAGATAGTATACATTTGGTTAAGATTTCCTGGCTACTTTTGGTTGAGGTTGAGGTTTTGGTCATGAGTAGCAGACCTATATGTTAGTCTTAACTTTTATACAAACTAATTTTGGGATGCTGAGCAAATTTCACCTAGATTTTTAGCAAAAGCCTTGGAGCTGATTTAGATCCAGCCTCACATTTGACAGAAGAACACATCAAGGTCCACTGTGGTTAAATGTCTCACTCAATGTCATGTAGAGATGTTTGTAGTAGAATTGAGATTTGTCTTTGTCTTTTTAATTTACTTTTATTTAAATTAAATAAAATATGAGATAAGGGTCTCACTATGTTGCCCAGGCTGGTCTTGAACTCTTGGGCTCAAGCAATCCTCCTACTTCAGCCCCCGAAGTGCTGGAACTACAAGTGTGAGCCACTGCACCTGGCCTGTTTTTGTTTGTCTAAATGTGTAATACTCTCTCCACTTTACCAGACTATCTGCTATCATACTATATACACTAATTGAACTCCAAGATAATAGCACTGAAGTGACCAGTTTTACATGATATTTTTAATTAAGAAAAAAATAGTTCTTAAAAGAACTATTTTTAAAAGATATAAAATGAATTATTTTAAAAGACAAAATGAATTATTAAAATGCTACCACTGTTTGTGCATTTTAATAGATTTTAAAGTTTCTCTGTTGAGATTTTCTGGTTATTCATGTATTTCCCTTTCTATTCTTGAGCATAGTTATAATAACTACTATTAAAATACTTGTCTACTGATTCCATCATCTGAGTTGTCTTGGGGTTGGTCTTCATTGATTACCTTTTCTCTTTATTATGGGTCACATTTTCCTGTTTCTTGGTAGTCTAGTAATTTTGATTATATTCTGGGCATTGGTACAAAACTTTGGATTCTGTTATGCTCTTCTGAATGTATTGATTTTTGTTCTTTGGTTTTAGCAGACAGTTAATGTGGCAATAATCAAAGTCCAACCTCTGTGTTCTCTGTGGTGGGCAGCAGTAGGAATCATTGTTGAGTCCTTTTGGCCTTAGCTGGTTTGCTTGTAGTCTTCCCTGCAGAGGAGGCATTCAGAGATCAGCCAGATATTTAAACCGATTTTTTTTTTCTAGTTGGAGTTTCACTCTTGTTGCCCAGGCTGGGCTGCAATGGTGTGGTCTCAGCTCACTGCAACCTCCACCTCCCGGGTTCAAGCAATTCTCCTGCCTCAGCCTCCAAGTAGCTGAGATTACAGGCACCCGCCACCACACCCAGCGAATTTTTGTATTTTTAGTAGAGACAGGGTTTCACCACTTTGGCCAGGCTGGTGTCAAACTCCTGACTTCAGGTGATCTGCTCCCCTCGGCCTCCCAAAGCGCTGGATTACAGGCATGAGCCACCACGCTCAGCCTAAACCAATCTTTAAATACAGAATTTAGGGCTTTCCCTTTGTGTATATCTTTTTTCTGGCACCTCTTTCCTCATTTTATAGCTGCCGTGGTCACTTCAAACTCTGTCCTCTGTTTCCACAAGCCAGTGAGACTGCAGGATATCTACTGAGTTTTAGTAATTCCACTTCATGCTCATTGGGGCTGCCTTCAGGCAAAAGTCCGTGAAATATTGAAAACTTACCCGGCATCATCCCATTTCCTTCTTCTAAGTGTAAATTTTCCTCAGCATTTCCCTGCTTTTGTTTGTTTGCAGTACCTTCAGATAGTGGTTTTTCTCTCCTTTAATTTTGTTGTGTGTATCCAGATTTTATAGTTATTATCTGTGCAAAGATTGATCCGTTAGAAGCTACTCCTTCATTGCCAAAATACAAAGCAGATTTTTAAACATGGATTTCTCTCAGGAGGAAATTTTTACAACTATTTTTGAGTTCTAGTCTCCCTTTTCCCCCGTTAGAGACATAAAATAAACACTCAATATAAAAACGGGAGAAAATGTTATATAACATATGTGTTGATTACATAGATTGCATATACATATATATGGTATGTTTAATGCATATACTTTATATATACATTAAGTATAGAGAACAACATATTGATATTACATGCTTTTCAGAATGTACACTGTCTATTCTATAAATCATTTTGTGATGAGTGCCGGCATACCAGACCTTTGATCTGAATGTTTTTTGCCACTGTCTGTGGAACCTCACAATATCACATTGAGCTATCCAGGACAATAACTGTCACTCCAATAGGGCCACCACCTCTTTTCTTTGCCTATACTGCCTTCACTTTTCCTTAACGTTGTGTTCTCTGTTTCCTTTTCCTTGTGGAAGTCACAGGGTACACAAGAATTGTGACCTACCCAGGCTAGTCTTCAGAGTTCGCAGAGCATCTCTTTCTCTCTCTCACTCGCTCGCTTGTTTTTTTTTAAATTCCATTTTGTTTTTCTATTTATTTTAGACAGTCCCATTTTTCTCAGAGATGTGTTGCTATTCTCACTGAGTATTCCAAGATTTTTCCTGCCCAGTCTCCATATTATATCCCAGAATTAAATTAGAAAGGTTGATTATAGCTTTTTTGCCCAGTGAGTCAATGTCAAAGTGAGAAATCTTTAAAAAAAAAAATGGATTTGTACCGATGTGTCATTGATTGCTGGCAGGAAGATCAACAAGCTTTTCAGTCACTCTAGCATCTGGTTGTAGTATTTGGAGAATACCTGAGAATAACTACTCTGAGAACAGTCAGGATGATTTTGACTATACCTAAAAGTAAACCTAAATTAAAGAACTTAATCAATAGATGTTTATTATCTCTTATCACTCTATGTCCGGAGTAAGGAAACGGCAAAGTTGGTTAATTGACTATCGCAGTGATGTGAAGACTTTGTATGAGCTTCTCAGCAATTCTTCTGGCTTTTGTTCTTATGGTCACAAGGTAACTGCATCAACTCTTAGCATAAGACAACGCCCAGAGGCAGGAAAGTGTAAGATATGTGCCTGTGCTTATTTTTCATCAAATAAGAAGACATTTTCCCCAGATTTCCCCATAAACAGCCTTTATAGCCTCACTGGCTAGAAGTGGGTCCCATGCTTTCTACAAAACAATTAATGACAAAGAAGAATGGGATTACCATGAGTAGCCTAAACCAGGTGTTGAATAGTGGTTGAGTTGTGGCCCCCCCACAAAATGCATGTTTACCTGGAGCCTCAGAATGTGAGACATTATTTAGAAATAGCGACTCTGCAGATGTAATTAATTAAGGATCTTGATATAAAATCATCTAGGATTTACAGTGAACCCCATTTCCAATGACAAGTGTTCTCATAGGATGAGGGGAGGACACAGACAGGAAGCCATGTGAAGATGAAGATAGAGACTGGAGTGATGCCGCTACAAGCGAAGGAATGTCAGGAGCCACCAGAACCTGAGGGAGGCAAAGAACAATTCTCTGGAGCCTTCGGAACCTTGATTTCAGACTTCTGGAGACCAGAAATGTAAGGGAACAAATGTTTGTCCTATTAAGCCTCCTAATCTGTGGTGATTGGTCACAGCAACCCTAGGAAACTACACTATACCAGAGTTTGGCAAACTAAGGCCCACCAGTCAAAGCCTGCTGTTACCTCTTCATATAAATCCGGTTTTATTAAAACACAGTCACACCCATTCATTTACACATTGCCTTTAGCTGCTTTCCAAGACAATGGTAAAGCTGAGTAGTTGTTACAGAGACTTTATGTCCAGCAAAACTTAAAATATTTACTCTCTGTCCTTTTAAAGAAAAAGGCTTGTTGATCTTTGGTCCAGAGTAATAGTGGTTCAGCTCCTAGTGCTACAGAGAGGTACATCTTCTATGATCATGTCATTTCTCAACACCTGAACAAAGGGAAGTTCTCTTAGCAAAGAGGACAGGGATATTTTTTACAGATAGGAAACCAAAATAATCACGAACATGTGAAGACTAAACATGGATTGTGCATAATAATAAACTAATACTTGTTAATTATCCACACTTGTAGTTTTAATTTAGAAAATTCATCATATTTATAGGCTCCCAGGTGGCTTTTGTTATTACGTGTTATTATTTGTCTCTATGTGTTAATAGATTACAAATTTGGCAGTAGAGATAAACCACAATATTCATTGTGATCATGTTGATCTTGTGAATTGTGTATACAAAATATATGTTACAAACTTTCCTTTCTGTATTCCTGGATCTCTAGATGGTGATATCCAAGACTTGGGTTTAAAAATGCTAGACATTTCTGGACCGGGTGAGGTGGCTCATGCCTGTAATCCCAGCACTTTGGGACACTGAGGCGGGCAATCACCTGAGGTCTGGAGTTCAAGACCAGCCTGGCCAACATGGTGAAACCCCATCTCTACTAAAAATATAATAATTAGCTGGGCATGGTGGCGGGCACCTGTAATCCCAGCTACTCAGGAGACTGAGGCAGGAGTATCGCCTGACCCCGGGAGGTGGAGGTTGCAGTGAGTCAAGATCGTGCCTTTGCACTCCAGCCTGGGTGACAGAGTGAGACTCCATCTGAAAAACAAAAAAAAAAACGAAAAACACTAGACATTTCTACAGGAATAAATAAAGGGTGGTACCGGGACAAGGTTAGACATGTAGCTCATGGAATAGAATTGAATGTTCAGGGAAAAAATGCACAACATGTTATTTATGGTCAACTGAGTTTTGACAAAGGTACCAAGGCAATTTAATGGGTAAAGGATAATCTTTTCAACAATTGATAATGGGACAACTGAATATCCACATGGAAAATGATTAATTTTGACCACTGTCTTATATCATACATAAAAAACAGTTAGAAATAGATTTTAGATTTAAATGCAAGTTAAAACTATAAAACTTCTAGAATACAACATAAAAGAAAATCTTTGTGATCTTGGGTTATGCAAAGAGTTCTTAGAAATGATACCAAAAGCCTGATTCACAAAGGAAAAAATAATACATTGGACTTTTTCAAAATTTAGAACTTTCAGGCTTCTAAAGACACCATTAAGAAAATGAAAAGATAGCCACAGGCTGAAAGCCAACATTTAAAACTTACATAGCTAATAAAACACTTATACATAGAATATATAAAAATACTTATAACTCAACAATAAGACAAAGAACTCAAAAATAAGCAAAGAATTTCCATTCTACCAAAAAATACTTGCATTGTATGTTCATCACCGTACTGTTCACAATAGCAAAGACATGAAGTCAACCTAAGAGCCCCTCAGTGGTGGACTGGATAAATAAAATGTGGTATATATACTCCATGGAATACAATGCAGCTATGAAAAAGAATGAAATAATGTTCTTTGCAGCAACATGGACGCAGCTGGAGGCCATTAACCTAGGTGAATCAGTGCAGGAACAGAAAGTTAAATACTGCATGTTCTCACTTATAAGTAGGAGCTAAATATTAGGTACTCATGGACATAAAAAGGGCAACAATAGACAATGGGAAGTCATTGGGGGAGAAGGGAGAGAAGGAGGCCAGGGCTGAAAATGAACTATTGGGCACTGTGATCAGTACCTGGGTGATGGATCATTCATACCTCAAACCTCAGCATCACACAATATACCAGGCAACAAGCCTGTGCATGTACTGCTTGAATCTAAAATAAAAGTTAAATTTATTAAAAACAGAAGACCAAGGGATTTAAATAGGTATCTCTTCAAAGAACATATTTGAATGGCTAAGAAGCACATGTAAAGATGCTTAACATTATTATTTATTAGGGAAATGCAGATTAAAACCACATTGAGATGCCTTTTCAATTGAAAAAAAAAGACAGACAATAACAAGAGCTGACAAGGATATGGGGAGCCTGGAACTCTCATACGTTGCTAGTGAGAATGCAAAATGGTATGGATACTTTAAAAATGAGTTTGGCAGTTTAATAAATACTTTAATGAAAACATAAACTTAATATATGGCACAGAAATTCTACTCCTACGTATCTATCTAAGAGAAATGAAAAGATATGTCTGCAAAGAGACTTGTATGCAAAAGTTCATAGCAAAATTACTCATACAAAATAAATGGGAACAGTGCAAATGTTCATCATCTGGTGAATGAATAAAGAAAATGTAATCTACGCAATGTACTATTCAACAATAGAAAGAAACTACTGAAACATGCTTCAGCATGAATGAATCTTGAAAAACTTATGCTGTATAAAAAAGCCAGACACAAATGACAAAATGTTGTGTGATTCTATTTTTATGAAATGTCCAGAAAAGGCAAATCTATAGAGAAAAAGTGGCTTATGGTTGCCTGGGACTGCAGGATGAAAATGGAGAGTAACAACAAATAAGAATGAGGAATCATTTTTAGATGTTGGAAAGGCTTCTAAAACTGGATTGTGGTGATAGTTGCACAACTCTATAAATTTACTAAAGATCATTAGCAGCTGGGCATGGTGGTGCACGCCTATAGTCCCAGCAACTCGGGAGGCCAAGGTGGGAGGATCCCTTGAGCCCAGGAGTTGGAAATTGCAATGAGCTATGACTACACCACCACACTAGAGCCCAGGGGTTGGAAATTGCAATGAGCTATGACTACACCACCACACTACAGCCCAGGCAGCAGAGCAAGACCCTGACTCTAAAAAGAATAAAATAAAATAAACTAGTTATATTATAGTGGGTGGGTTTATGGTATGTAAGTTATACCTCAACATGATTATTCAAAAATATATAGTAAGGGAATTTTTTAAAACTCTGCAAATATCTAACTTTTGTCCAACAGAAAACATGGATGCAAACTACAAAGGATATCACCTGTATCCATTGCTATTTCAACTAAAAAACTGATTACAAAAAGGCTAAAGGGAGATAGGGAGTTCTGTTCTTGTCAGAGAGATGCTTAAATCTCCTAACCACTGTGTAGTTCAGAGTGACATTGTCTGAGCTTCCTGGCCTCCTACAGACCCAGTAAGCAGAATAAAAAGATGAGAATCTTATTAGCAGAATGAGCAGAACATACTTTTAAAGTTTTGCTCTATTTCTTTAATCTTTATCCTATCCCAGGGAGGTAGGCGGAACAGATATTTTTGACCCCCTTTTAGATCATAAAAATCACAGACACATTGCTAAGAGACAGTCACATCTGACTTTTGAAACAGTCTTGGCAGCCCCCCCTTCCTTCTCAGCCCCATCTTCTCATCCTCCCAATCAACTTTATATCTTCCACCAACATTGCATTTAAATCCCTGCTTGTTTCTCACTTTTCCTTTTCTCCTCAGAGGAATAGTAAGGCTATAATCCTTGAGCCAATCTTTGCTTAAAATCTACTCTGGAGTGCATAGAAAGCCAGTTCAAGGACAACTTTCTTAGCCAAGGGGGAAATTACATTTTCTGCAATTTATTTTATTATTTTGTGAGTTTCTCTCCTTTTCCTAAGCTGGATCCAACCGAAGTTAAATTTTACCACATTCTCCAGATGAAAAGTGATGATAGAACTTAGTCGCAAGGTGTAGAAACAGCAACAACAGCAGCAGCATTTGCTAACTGTTGGGTAAATGCTAGACAGTCCAGGAAACACGTTGCCTGGGTGATCTCCTTTACTCCCCACTCCAGTTGATGAGGCAGGTGCCATTATTACTTCTACTCACAGATGAGAAAATTGGTCTGGGATTATGTTTAGCCAAAAAGTGGCAGAGAGCAGGCCTGCCTGAGTTTAAGCTTATGGCATGGCATAAGCTCATGTCAACAGCCCCTTTACACAAAATTGACTACTTGTCATTTAACCCAAACCCACGTGGAGAGAGGAAATTGGTCTGTGGTCTCTTGGTGACCTTTCATACCTGAAATTGTGTAGATGGGGTATGGTGGTCTCCATCCACCATCCAGGATCACCATGGACACAGCTGCATGCAAAAAAAAAAAAAAAAAAAAAAAAAAAAACTCAAAGTTAGAAAAAAGAAAAAGGAAAATGACATGATTTTTCAATATCATGATGAAATGTTATTAGGCAATTTGAAGTTAATCTATTTCTCTAGGGATGCAATTGTTTGACTTAGTATTTATTATTGATTAGGATATTTTGTTACCCTGTAAGTATAAATATCAACTTTTATATGACTAATATCAACATAAATTTTTCTTGTCCAAAGCAAGAAAAGATAACCCTAGAAATAAATTTTTTGTTCTGTGGGACATTAACCAGTTTTATATTTGATTTAGCAATCTTCTTCTAACATTTTTTCAGACCTATATATATAACTAACTCAGTCTCTCAAATCATCTTTGAACTAGCTTTACTCTTCTTTTGGTTCTTTCATTAAAAAGTTAAATATATCTTTGAAATGTGCTCACTTAATATTTGTATAAGAGACATGTTTAACATTTTGAAAATTATACTCTGATAGCTTTAAGCTTGTTGAGAGTAAGAAACTAACTCTTTTTTTCTGTGTCACCAAATGACTACTACCTTGTTTCTCTCTCTAAGGCCATTAAGCACCTCATTCTCTACGTCCTCCTCTGCTTAAACATGTTTAGAGCTAGCAGGAAGAAGGCTGCAGCCTGCTTTTCCGCTCCTCGCTGCTGCTTCTACTTGAGACATGGAGAAGCATTTAGAAAAGGCCGTGTCTCCCCTGTTCTCAGAGGTTTCCAGTGCAAATAGAGGGGAAAGCCAGTATCTCGGTGCTGTAATCCTTCTGATCTTCCGAGTCTCAGGCATGTTGCTCAATAACAGCATATTAATAAGACACCCAAGGTTCCCTTTCTATTTAGTTTTTTTGTGTGTTTGGAGACAGAGAGTCTATGTTGCCCAGACTGGTCTTGAACTCCTGGCCTCAAGTGACTCTCCCACCTTTGCCTCCCAATGTTCTGGGATTACAGGTGTGAGCCAAAGTATCCAGTCCCTAAAGCCCTGTTTCTAAACACAGGGTGTGTGCTGTGGATGTCAACACTGACTTTTTTACAGGTAGCTCAATAGCTAGGACGGAGGCTCAGCCACCTTGAATTCTTCCTTCTGACAAAAGAAGTGCTGCACACACAACGCTTAGCATACTTCAGAGCTAAATGATCCCGTTTCAAAATATTGGTGCCTGGAGGAAATAATAGGTGTTAACTGCAGCAATGAAGGGGTGAAGTAACCTGGTTACTAATTTCCAGCCAGGATGAAGTGTTGTGAGTCTGATTAACTGTAATGAGCAATGCTGCGCATGTTTCAACAAGGAAGAGAGAATAGGAGCCTACAGTTATTTCTGCCAAAGCCGTCTCTGCATCTGTTGGTGGAATCACTTCAGGATCAGCCTTGTGTTAAGGATGCAGCTTGATGTTGGTAAAATGAGAAGGAATCTGAAAGCTCCAGGCTGAATCGCCAGCAGATCTCAGTGAAATGACTTGGCATGATACATAAAAACACCCAGTGTGGAACCTAGCACTTTCCTAAAACAGAAAGGTGCTGTGAAGCTTTCCTAGAAAAGATTGGTTGGGACTCTTTTAAGCACCCTGAATCCTTAGAGTGGTTGATCACCTTTATTTCCCAGATGGGTATCCCTGCCATGACCCTGAATTGCTGTGATGGTATGCAACTATTGCAATAATGTGCTGTCTAATGTTCTTGTTTAAATTGTCTGCGTTTTCTGTGGGTTGTTTTTCATTTCATCACTTTTATTTTGTATCTTTCTTTTATTATTATTGTTTTCATTTCACAAATATTACATGAATATCTTCTTGAAAAAGATTCAAAGAATAGCTATTGCTATTAACTATCATGTTTCAGTCCATATTTTCCCATTCTCTGCTTTCCAACCAAACGCACTTCTATTCCTCTGTCAAGCAAGACTCATCGGTAATAGTGAAAACAGCTTGCTGTGTGTCTTCCTAGTCTCTTCTGAATGATTACACATAAACTCATAAGCTTTTTTCTTCTTTCTTCTTACCTTCTTCCCTCAAAAAAGACACACACACACACACACACACACACACACACACACACACACACACGTTTAAATATGTTTGCTTTTGCAATCGTTTTTCAGGGAACAGTAGGTCACTATGTTTTGCAACTGTTCCATATCAGTTCATATTAGTTTAGTAAGAATGGACCTACTTCCTTTTTATTAAAGATTGAATGTTGTTTTATTGCATGGATTTTCCCCAAATTGTTTCACTGGAAGCCTGTTTACTGACATATATGTTGATTCGGAGATTCCACTCTTGCAAATAATGGTGCCATAAGCATTCTTTTGTAAATGTCTTTGCATATGTTAACTATTTCTGAATGGTTATTTTCCTGGAAGTGGAATTCTTGGGTCAAGTAGTATGCTTTAAACTGTTTTTAAAGAGGCCACCATATTGCACTAAAAAGACTATCAATTTATAATGCCACCAAGAATATTTGAGAATAAAAAGTTTGTCTCACCCTTACTAACACTGAATATTATTGACCTTTTTAAAAGATTTGTGCCAATTTGATGACTGAAAAAACAAAAACAATAAAAGCATGGCAGGGTAGTGAACTGGTTTAGGACCTAGTCAAATTCAGTTTAAACCCAAGCTCCACTGCAACTAGCTGAGTATCTGTGGGCAAGTTATTTTGGTTCTCTAGGCAACCTCTCCTTTCTTTGCAGTAGGAAAACTACTCACTATAAGGCTTGGTTGTCAGGCTTCAAAATTAGCACAAGTGAACCCTAAAACAGTGGCTGGCCAGTAGCAAGCACTCAATAAACATTAGGTATTATTATTATTAGCATTTTATTAATTTTAGTAGAGCTACATACATTTTTATGTATTTATTGACAACCTGAAATTTGTATTTGAATTACCTTTTAACATAATTTCTGTTCTGTTGAGTTCTTTAACAATTAAAAAAATAATTTGGAAGTTCTTTATACACATATATATAATATAGAACTTTTGTCTTATTTGTATGTTGAAAATATCTTTCAAAGATACTTGTGTGTTTTTTAATGTTGCATATACATTTTTATTTTTAAGTTAAGGAAGTTTAAAATTCTTCTTTCATAAAATCTGTCCACTTTCTCCACTATGACTTATTCTTTCAAAGTCTACTTAGGAAACTTCCCCAAACAAGACTTTTAAAACAAACAAACAAAAACACAACAATAATCATAAAGGGTTGTTTATTTATTATTAAATATTTAGCTCTCTAATCCTTTTGAAATTATAAAATGTATGGTTTGCATGCAGTGTGAGAAAGAAGATCTATGTAGTTTAGTTTTCTATGAAACAGTCATATAAATACTATATCCTGTCTATATTTACTTGAAATTATATCCTATACCTTAACAAAAATAAATGCCCATGAATTCATGGATCTGTTTCTTAATTCTCAAATTCTGTTCCATGTATTTCCTTTTTGTGTCAATAGTCCAATTGTTTTTATTACAATAGGCTTTTTTTTTCATGTGATAGTAAAATGATAGAGAAATTACCTACCATTTTTTTCTTTTTCAAAATTTTCATGTCATTCTTGGGCTTTTTTTCCTTCTCCAAATGCACTTTACTGTCTGTGTGTAACAGAAAGAGAGGCACAGACCTGGATTTATTTTTAATTACAAGTTCTAGTTTATAATTTGTGCTAACATATAAGATAATAATTGATTTTTATACATGAGGATGTGTCTGTCACCTTACAGAGCTTTCTTATTTTAATAGTGTCTTATTCTAATAATTTATCTGTAAAACCCTCAAATTATTTTAGATGTAGGCAATCATACTGCAGAAAATTATGACAATTTCATGTTTCTTTGTGATGTTTATGTTATTTATATATTTACTTTGACATTTTTATTGGCTAAGCCTGTAGTGTAATACGGAAAGTGGTCTTTTGTTTTTTCTTGCTCCAAGCTCTAATAGAAATCATATATATATATATGATTTATATATATATACACACACATACACACTCTCACACACACACACACATGCACACACAGATATATATGTATATATGTGTGTATATATATGTGTGTATATATATGTGTGTGTGTGTGTGTGTGTGCATATATATATATATATATATATATATATATATATATAATTGCTGTAGGTTTCTGTTTTTTTGTTTTTTTTTCTTTTTTTCCTGAGAGGGAGTTTCGTTCTTGTTGCCAGGCTGGAGTGCAATGGTGAGGTCTTGGCTCATTGCAACCTCTGCCTCCTGGGTTCAAGAGATTCTCCTGCCTCAGCTTCCCAGTTAGCTGGGATTACAGGCACCTGCCACCATGCCCAGCTAATTTTTGCATTTTTAGTAGAGACGGGGTTTCACCATGTTGGTCAGGCTGGTCTTGAACTCCTGACCTCAGTTGATCCACCCACCTCGGCCTCCCAAAGTGCTGGGATTACAGGCGTGAGCCACCACACCCAGCCAAACGTTGATAATAATCATTTCTTTCTTTCTTTCTTTTTTTTTTTTTTTTTTTGAGATGGAGTTTTGCTCTTGTTGCCCAGGCTGGAGTGCAATGGCGTGATCTTGGCTCACCGCAACCTATGCCTCCTGGGTTCAAGCAATTCTCCTGCCTCAGCCTCCCAAGTAGCTGGGATTACAGGCATGCACCACCATGCCTGGTTAATTTTTGTATTTTTAAAGTAGAGATGGGGTTTCGCCATTAGTTAGTTAGGCTGGTATCAAACTCCTGACCTCAGGTAATCCACCTGCCTTGGCCTCCCAAAGTGCTGAGATTACAGGTGTGAGCCACCATGCCCGGCCTGGTTTCTGCTTAAAGCTTTTATAAAATTAAAGACTTTCCATCTGTTTCTAGCTGGCTAAAAAGTTTGTTGGTTTACTCAGGAATAGTCATTAAATTTTACCAAATGCTTTTCAACTTTTATTAAGATTATTATATTGGATTTCTCTTTTAATCTATTATCATATCTAGTTACATTAATGGCGTTCTGGATATTCAGCCATTTTGGTATTCCTGAATTAAATGTGCTTGTCATGATATAATATTCTTTTAATTCGTAGCTGGATTGGACTTGCTCATATTTTATTTAGGAATCTTAGAGAAAGAAAAGTGCTCCTTTACTTTGGTTTTATTATAAGACTTAGGTTGGGCCGGGCTCGGTGGCTCACACCTGCAATCCCAGCACTTTGGGAGGCCAAGGTGGGTGGATCACGAAATCAGGAGATCGAGACCATCCTGGCTAAAACGGTGAAACCCCGTCTCTACTAAAAATACAAAAAATTAGCCGGGCATGGTGGCGGGTGCCTGTAGTCCCAGCCACTCGGGAGGCTGAGGCAGGAGAATGACGTGAACCTGGGAGGCGGAGCTTGCAGTGAGCAGAGATGGAGCCACTGCACTCCAGCCTGGGCGACAGAGTGAGACTCCCTCTCAAAAAAGAAAAAAACAAAAACAAAGAAAAACAAAAAAACAAAAAAGAGTTAGGTTGGCCTCATAAGCATTTCCTATTCCCTGAAACAGACGGAATTTTTCCTATAAACTCATCTAGGTGTGGCATGGTGGAGTTTGGTTTGTTTGTTTTTATTTTTCTTTGCTTGAGGTTGGCTTAAAAAAAAAAAAATCTTTTACTCTCTGGACACCAACAGGGAGTCCAGTGCTTCAACTCAATTGTGACACTGCCTGGGGCTTGCATAGGACCTGCAGGTTAAGGGCTCAGTCCCACAAGACTGCCCCACTTCAGGTGCCAATCACAAGTCCCAGGTTTCCACCATACTTCTGACCAACCTGCCACAAATCAGGGTTCCTGCGACTCTTTTCTCAGGTTCCATAATTTGTTAGAAAGGCCCACAGACCTCAGGAAATTTCTTTACTTCTTATTATCAGCTGATTATACAGAATAGAACTCAGGAACAAGTAAATGGAAGGGATTCGTAGGGCAAGGCATGGGGTGTGGTGTGTGGGGGCATGGAGCCTCCATGCCCTCTCCGCGTGCACCCCTCCCAGCCCCTTGATGTGTTCACCAACCTGGGAGCACTCTGAACCTATTAATACTTAGGGGCTTTCATGAAGGTTTCATTACATAGGCCTGAAGTATTAAATCGTTGACCGTTGGGGATCAACTTCATCTCCAGCTCTTTTCCCCTCCCCAGAGGTCAGGGATGGGGCTTAAAGTTGCAACCGGCTAATTATGCTTTGGTCTTCCTGGCAAGCAGCCCCCCTCCTGAAGTGACCTAGGACCCTCAAAGAGTCACCTCACTAAAACCAAAGACATACTCATCACTCCTATCAGAAATTACGGGGAATAAGGTGCAAAGATCAAATATCTATTTCTTATTGTGTCATACCTAGCATTCATTTTTCCATCCTTTGTTATTCCCTCTGTTTCTTTTAATTTCAGGAGCCCTCTTGTACTCCACATGTAACTGCATTTTATTTTTCAGAGTTTAAAATGAACTTTTTTCTGTGATTGCTGATATACTTTAATTTTACTGGTTTTGTTTGCTTGTTTGTTTGTTTTTTCATTATTTGTTTGGATCTTGCCTGTGGCTGAATTGATTTTATATTTTGTTCCATTATATTCCCTCCCTTGTGATTTGAAATTTATATGTCTATTTATATTCTTCTAGTGGTTACACTTATATTTTTAACAATTTTAACAATTCTGTCGACAGCTATAACATCTATATCCTCCTCTTACATAAGAATAAAAAATTTAGTATTCTTACACTTCTCACCGCTCTCTCTGGCAGACTCCATGGTTGAGAACATCTGGGATTTTAGTTCCAGATGGTTATTTTATACATTTTTAAAACATCAAGCATCAACAGTTATTTAAACTTGACTATAACTTTTAGTGTTTTATTTGATTACTACCCTTTCTTGTATCTTTTTACTTGGTTTTGTTTTTTATTTTATGGGATTTTCCTTATATATATTTTTTTCCCTGAAGTATTTATGGATGGCAAAATTTCCAAGTCTTTGCAGGTTCAAAACTCTTCATTTTGTCCTCATACTTGAATGCAGGTTTGCCAGGGTGTGGAGTATGGGTTTAAAATAACAATCTCGGATCATTTTCTGGTAGCATTCAGTTTTGCTGTTAAAAAATAAGATGTAAATTTAATCTCTGTATTATTGTAAGTAATCTGTTATTTTCTCTTTGGAAATTTTTAAAATGTTTCTTTATGTATGGTGTTCTGACATTTTACCATAATGCTGAAAGTTGTGAACCTTTTAAAACTCATTTTGGCATGAGGTAGATCCTTTCAATCTGAAGATCCATGTATTTATTCAGCTCTAAGTAAATTTCTTCAAATATTTTTTATCTTTTTTTCTGCTCATTTTTCTTTTTCAGACCCCCTCTGTATCTCTTAATTTTCTGTTCATATTTTGTATTTCTTTCTTTCTTATTTATGATTTTTATAGGAGAAGCCCTTAGTTTGATCTTCTAGCTGTTACTCTTCATCTATACCCATCATGATGTTGTTTTAGTATTTAGAACATTACTACTTATTATTTTACTTTGAAGATCATTCTTAATTTCAAGATATGGTTGTTTCTGTTTAAAGATTGAGCATTTTTCTAGAATAACTCTAAGGACATTAATATAGTTTAAGGTCTTCATCTTTTCTTTGCTCTATTGAATGCTGCTTTTTTAAAAAGTGTGTTTTCCTTCAAATGGAGAATAAGATTTGATTTTGTGTGTTTCCCTTTGTTTTTTTGCCAAACTTCCCTCTCCTCTTGGGCTGGGGCTGTTGACCTGCCTGTATTCTGCTTCATGTGGCAGTGGAAGGAGGCTCATATTGTGTTGCTGGGTCTATCTCCCACCATGGAGGGACCCATGGTCACCACTTGTGGTGCCTCTTTGGGCCCGTGCCCACAGAAACTGCTTTTCAGTGCTACAAATTCCACATGCTTGACTTGGTCAAGTGAAGGAGCCGGGCAGTGGTGGATGGGCTATGTATGAGGGTTCTCCAGAGGGACAGAATGAACAGGATACATGCACACATGAAAGGGAGTTTATTAGGGAAAATTGGCTCACATGATTTTACACAAGGAAGTCCCACCAAGATAGGCCATCTGCAAGCTGGGGATAGAGAGAAGCTGGTAGTGGCTCAGTCCAAATCCAAAAGCCTCAAAACCAGGGAAGCCGACAGTACAGCCCTCTGACTGGGGCCTAAGGCCTGAGAGCCCCGGGGAGGCCACTGGTGCAAGCTACAGAGTCCAAAGGCTGAAGAGCCTGGAGTCCGATGTCCAAAGGCAGGAGGCGAGGAAGCAAGAGTCCCCCACCTGGGAAGAGAGCCAGCCAGAAGATGTGGCAAGCTTCTCCTCCCGCTTCTTCCTCCCGCCTTGCTCCAGCGGCGCTGGCAGCTGACTAGATAGTGCCCACCCACATTGAGGGGGATCTTTCTGTTCCAGTCCACTGACCCAAATGTCAATCTCCTTGGTCAACACCCTCACAGACAGACCCAGAAACAATGCTTCACCAGCCATCTAGGCATTCTCCATCCAGTCAAGCTGACACCAAACATCAACCGTCACAGACTAGCAGCCTTAGAGACGCCAGCATCTATCCCAGATTGCCCGCTGTATTCCCTATTCACCCGTGCTCACACTCCTTGGCTTTCTCATCCCACAAGCCCTCTCTTGCATGCATTTTGGACTCTTGTTTTATCTGTTGTCCCTTTTTGTCCCCACAACTTTGATACTATTTGCTTTCTATTGTTTAGACAATCATCAAAATTTTTCATCCATTGGCACAGCTCTTACTTCTTTGTCAGTGCTCTTATGAGCTGTCCCTCACCCCCAACGTGGCTTTCTTATCACGTCACGGAGTTTGAGATAGGCTAAAGGTAAACCCATGTGGCTCAGGCTTACTTTCTTAGTCAAGCCTTAGCTTCATCTGTTTAAGATAGTTTTCATCTAAGGAACAGGGGCTTCGATTTTCTAACTCTTTGTGGGTAGAGGGTCTTTCATGTATCTCTCATTGACATTCACTGACTGACGCTGTCCTGGCTGGGTAGCAGTAAGGGATATGAGACTGCATGCAATCTAGATCCTTCTCCTATGCAAGCAGGCCCAGTTGGTGTGCACTTTGAAAAACGCCTCATAATGTAAAAAGAGCCATGGGTAAAAGGTGATATAAGGACTAAATTTTCCATTAGGCAAGGTGTGGGGAACTATTTCATAGATAAGGTGACTGTTGAATGGTTTAATCAAGGATGACTCAAAGTTTGCAGTCAGAGAGTTTGGGTGGATATCAGGAGTAAGAAGGCATTGCAGAGATGGCAGGCAAGAGGGGAGTGGTGAGTGGGGTTGAGAGGGGAGAGATGAGCGGGGTTGAGAGGGGAGAGGTGAGCGGGGTTGAGAGGGGAGAGGTGAGCGGGGTTGAGAGGGGAGAGGTGAGCGGGGTTGAGAGGGGAGAGGTGAGCGGGGTTGAGAGGGGAGAGGTGAGCGGGGTTGACAGGGGAGAGGTGAGCGGGGTTGACAGGGGAGAGGTGAGCGGGGTTGACAGGGGAGAGGTGAGCGGGGTTGAGAGGGGAGAGGTGAGCGGGGTTGACAGGGGAGAGGTGAGCGGGGTTGAGAGGGGAGAGGTGAGCGGGGTTGAGAGGGGAGAGGTGAGCGGGGTTGAGAGGGGAGAGGCGAGCGGGGTTGACAGGGGAGAGGTGAGCGGGGTTGCAGAGGTTTTGAAGTGCATGGCGTGCTTAGCAAATATTAAGTGATCCATTCTGGTTATCCTGCATTCAAAGTGGAAGGGAAGAGTCATTTGGCTGAGGTGTGAGAGGTCCCTGAAGGAATGTGTACCAGACCCTAATTGTCTTCTGTGGGATTTCTCCATGAAAGGACCTGCAATTTCCCAAGTGCACATGACGCTGAAGCGTTTACACTGTGGACTGCAGCACATCTTGACTCCACAGGAAGAGCCAAAAAGGTGATGCCCAGAGAGAAAGTGGAGGAAATAGCTTCTGCCCGCCATCTCATCTTAGCCCCTATTGACATTATTAGGTTATTGATAATGGCTTCCGTCTGTGGCAGGCAGAACAAGCTCCACCCTTCTGTGTGTCTATCTAATGACAGCATTCGGCTTGCCTGATACATAACACACTACAATCTGTGTCCTGATCATTAGGCAACATCATCAGTTAACAACAAATAAATGTTGGTTTATTGTCAGAGAAATAAGATGTCGGATAAATTAGATAGATGTGCTAAAAACTTAAACAATCATTAGGCTTAGATGAAAAGAAATGAAGCAGGTGCTTCTGTGGTTCATAAGGGTGATGGCTGGGCTCATGCACATGTGTGAGATGTGCCACCCTTGAAACTGGTTATGACGTCGGCACATTACCCATCTGACATAAAACAACAATAAGAATGAAGCCATGAGTGTGTATAAATGAATCAAAATAGCAAAGCATTCCATCATACCCCTGAGTCCTAAGGACCGAAAGGTTTAGAGCTTTGCAGTTACGCAGGGGTTTTCACAGAAAGTATTACCCTTGCTCCTCAGAAGAACCATGCGAGTTCGGTTCTATTATTATCCTCACTTTACAGCTTGAAGAAACTGACAATTTTAGTAACTATTCAAGGTCACACAGCTAGTAAGCAGTGGAACTGGGCCCTAAACCCGTATTTCCCTAATTGTACGCTCTTTCATTTTTGCAGTTAGTCCTTGATACAGGACATAGTACGTCCTGGCACTCACAAATGTGAATATGGAAACTTGAATGTGGGATGCTGGACTCTGAGATCACATTTGTGAGCTTAACAGCCCAGAACCTCCAGATCCTGAGAAAATTTTAAGTGAAAGATGAGCGGAGTGAAACTGTTAACTCATGCAATATGTGGATTTTGACTAAAGTCAAAATAGGGGAATTCTATCAATATAAAAGCCTTGGGATGAGGGGACCGATCACAAAAGATGGCCACCCGGTTCCTTACCCGTTGCCTCACTATATTCCATCTTTCATTTTGCCAAGTCAAAAATACACCAAATGGAGGAACCAAAACTTAACAGTCTTTTTGCATTCATTTATGTAACAATCAGTTCCTAGGTTTTTGTTATTATTTTTCTTCTTTTTTTGAAAGTGACAATATAAGCAAAATAGTATTTTGTTGTTGTTCTCGTTGCAGTAGGTATGTTAGCATTTTTTTTAAAATTTGAGAATGAACAATTTATTGCTAGTTTTAAAACTCATCTACTACGCAATCCTCAATTGGGTATTTTGTGACTACATTTTGTGTATATGTTTGTTTGTGGTTGCACGTGGTGTGTGTTTGAGAATGCACATGTGTATTTTGGAAATCATTATTTATAGCTCTTAATTAAAAATTTTTAAAGGAACTATATAGGCTCAGTTCTTTGTTTTCAAATGTGAGCAGCTGAAATTAGATCCCTCTTACACCTTTGCCAGAGCAAAACTGTGCAGTATGCGTAATGTGCTCTTGTCCCTTCTAGAGAGGTGGGGCTAGAGTGGAAATGGCTAATCCTCTTCACGGGGCATGAATTGGAAATTGAGTTTTGCAAACGAAGTCAGAGATAATTTCCCATCTTCATTATTTATGGAAATCAGTTACTGTATTTTAATTATCCACTGCTTGTATCGTCCACATAAAATGCCTTTCCTTTTATTTAAACTGCAAATAATTGCCAGTAGAATTATTCATTGGAAATTGGAATCCACTTTTTTGATCTCTAGAAAGCCTATTAATAATGAATGAGGATGTTATTTATTTGTTAGGATTCCACAAATGGAAACTGAAGAAAGACTCTATATTCCTCCCTTATCTCCTCTGACAATACCTGAGTAAACTCACCCCAGGAGAAATGCCAAAATGTGGAAAAGCAACATAAAGATGAGAACAGCTTTCTTTTTTTTCTTCTTTCAACACATGAAATGCCTACTGATTTCAACAAATGTAGGCCTACTGTGGGAAAAGCACTCTTAGGTGAAGTCAGGGAGAAAGTTAAGCTAGACGTGAATTTTATCTTTCAGGACGTAATAAACATTCATAAAATCCTTGACATTTGCAAGCGATATACCCTGAGACCTTCATCAATCCCCATATTCATGAATCTTACTATAGCATATAATTTGCTACATAAAATGCAATAAAATATAACTGAAAAATATAAGTGACCCCTTTGGACCCTTAATGATTCTATAAATACAGAACTCAAGTAATTTATAAAGCTATTAAAATAAATCTGGCCATTAACATAAACTCTATGCTAGGCTATCTCTCACTTGAACAATTTTTGCACTATCCAGAGAACTTGCTAAAATAGCTTCATAAACTGCTTTTTCCAGTTTCCGTACAGAATGTGTGGTGGACCTTTCATGTCTGCACTACTGCAGAATCTGAATCTTTGCTTTTAAATGTTATTTTAAAAAGTATGTATTATATGAAATAATATATATTATATTGAATATATATTAAATATATATGTGTGTGTGTATATATATATATATATATATAAATTTTTTTTTTCTGGCCAAAGCCATCACTTGATTGGATCTACTTATTTTTCTCTTCATTTATATTACCAACAGTAGAAGCCAATTTTCTTGCTAGGAACTTTTTCCCCCTCCCATTGGAAGAACCAAAGTTTGACCACCTTTTTAGCCTGTGTATGGAGCTAAGCAGATAAACTTGGTAATGGGTGCCATGGGCCTTCCCAGCTGCTCTCACAAGCTATAGAAGTCACTTCTGAACTTCAGCCATGGAGTATTGAATTCAAATTTGGGCCTCACAAAAATTAAAATATAATATCCATGATGAAATTTGAAGCCTTTGTAAATAGTCGAAGCGCTAACTTCTATAACCACAAATGAGCGAGGTCTGATATGCTTATATATTCAATATGAGGGAGAAAGTGACAAATACTCAAAGGAAAGATACAGGTAAACTTAACTTCAGAAGCTGCAGGGGAGTTTGAGGAAGACTACAGGGAGGAGGCAGCACTTTTCCGGACTTTGAGGATAGGTAAGACTTAGAAATGTGCCACAGACATAGACATCATAGACATTTTGAGTAGAGGAAACAGAATAAGCGAAGACGTGAGTGAGGAGGCAGGGAGCTTTCATGAGGAAAGTGAATAGTGTAATCCCACCTAACTATAAAGGTAATTTCTCCTCAATGTAAAAATACAAAAAAATGCTTTCCTTTTCTTGGAAATATGGTAAGATGAGGCGTACACAGAAATAATCCCAGTGTATTTAGAAATACTATGAAAAATATATTTAAAGTATTTTTAAATGCGTAGTGATCTGGCAAGAAAGCAAGGGAAAGTTCAAGAAGCACAAAGCAACGAAACAATATTACTTCAGAAAGATAAGCTATGGTGAAGCCAGTTCTGCCCTAGGATGGCTTCTGATGCCTCATTCCCTAGAGTGCAAGTTTGAGGGATTCTGTGTGGACATGAGCTAAAGCCTGGGACCTGGTAAAATGGCCGGGAAGATTACAGAGTTTATCCTGGAGCCACAGACCCTAAAGGCAAAACCCTGAAGTGGGTTAAGGGGGAAGATGTGCCTTGCAGAAGGAGAGAGTGGGACTACTTGGCTGGGTTGAAGATGTCTCTGGATTGAGGGGCAAGAGAGGCTTCTTGGAATCCTTAACTGGAAGACTGCTCTCCCATGAGTGTTAATTCACAACTCCTGTGTGGCTCCCATGTCGTAAGCTTGGACATAGGTTGGTAAGACTTCAAATCCTTGGTAAAAACAAGGCAAATCCTCACTGAAGGAATGCACTTTAATCGCAGGCACCGCTAACATCTCCACAAGTTTGTAAAACATGTAGCTCATCACGTACATGGGGAAACAGACCACCATGAAGAAAAGTCAGTGCTCTTTTAAAGTATAGTGTAGAAAAGGAACTTCGAAAACTACAACTGGGGCAATTTTTCAAAAGCAGAATATAAAATATATATGTATAATTATGCGCAAAGAAATAAAAATGGCTGTCAGAATATAATTTAGGATTAAGAGAACATTAAAATCCATCAGTAATATTTTTAAGTAACCAAATAAAACTTCGTAGAAATATGAAACGTAATAATTGAGAGTAAAATTTCAATAGATGGATACAAAACAGATTAGTTTCAGCTGTGGAAAGAATTCATGACTGGAAGATAATCTTGAGAAAATAAATACCAAAAATCTAGAATAGAGATTCATAAACTTCCTTGGTTCATGGCACCATTCATGGGTTAGTGCCTAAATGATTTTTTTATAGTATCCCCAGAGCAAAAGAAATTCCAACATTTCTTTTATTAAGTAGTTAGGCTCAAACAACTTAATTTTAGTATTTTGCATGGTATATAACGAACAGCTGTGTCTCTCTCAAAAATGCAACATTCCCACAGTGTTCCTGTGAATTCACTCTGGTTTCCCAGTATGCCTTCACCTGTACTTTGAGAACCATGGATGTAAAATAAAGAAACAAAAAATGGAAAATGTCAAAGACAACTGAAAGAGACTCCCATGTAGGTCTAACATATGCCTAATTGAAGTTCCAGAAGAAGAAAGGGAAAAGATATGGCAAGACAATTTTCCAGATTTAACAGAAAATTCATAGATTCAGAAAGAACAACAAATTCCAAGCAGAATAAATACAAAAAACTGGGCATGGTGGCTCGTGCCTATAATCCCAGCTACTTGGGAGGCTAAGGCAGGAGGATCACTTGAGCCCAGAAGTTTGAGGCCACAGTGAGCTTTGATCACACTACTGCACTCCAGCCTGGAGTAAGACCCTATTAACACAGTAAGTCCCCATTTCTAAAAAAATGTGTTTTTTTAAAAAAAATAGATACAGTAAAATACATATCTAGACATATTTTACCAAAACTCTAGAACAGCAAAAATAGAATGACCTTAAGAGTAAAGACAGACCAAGAACTGATTTCTCTTTTTTTCCTTTCCAACTTTTATTTTAGGTTCAGAGTACATGTGCAGGTTTGTTACGTGGGTAAATTGCGTGTTGCGGTGGTTTGGTGTTTACATTATTTTACATTCAGGTAATGAGCATAGTACCTTACAGGTGGTTTTTCAATCCTCACCCTCCTTTCACAAAGCACATTCAAGTAGGCCCTGGTGTCTACTGTCCCCTTCTTTATGTCCATATGTACTCAATATTTAGCTCCTGCTTAGAAGTGAGAACATGCAGTATTTGGTTCTCTGAGAACTGATTTCTTAGTAGTAATAACGATTCCTCTTATCCAGAGAGAACCGTACATATTTTGATATATTTTCTTCCATTTTTTTACCTGTATATGTCAAATGAAATATATACTTTTGAAAAAAGTAAGATGCAAAACCATATATACTGTATGACTCTCAATTAAATATATATGTATATTTATTATATATATTTTATATATATATAAAATAAATTGAGATTCGGCGGGGCGCAGTGGTTCACACCTGTAACCCCAGCACTTTAGGAGGCTGAGGCTGGCGGATCACCTGAGGTGGAGAGTTCCAGACCAGCCTGACCAACATGGAGAAACCCCGTCTCTACTAAAAATACAAAATTAGCTGGGCATGGTGGCACATGCCTGTAATCCCAGCTACTCAGGAGGCTGATGGAGGAGAATCTCTTGAACCCAGGAGGCGGAGGTTGCGGTGAGCTGAGATCGCGCTATTGCACTCCAGCCTGGGCAACAAGAGCAAAACTCCGCGTCGAAAACAAACAAACAAACAAAAAACATTGAGATTCATACAATACATATGGTATTTATTGTAGTAAGTAGTTAGGCTCAAATGACTTAATAGTAATATTTTGTATAAAACAAATAGCTGTGTCTCTCTCAAAAGACATATAATTATATATATAAATTGAGATTCATACAATACATATAGTTTTGTATCTTTTCTCAATTGACACAATGTGACTATTTTATTTACCTACTCAACAAATGATTGTCGAATGACGTTTAACTAGGATTTAGCGAATGATTTTAAATAAATAACATTTAATTATATGTCAAGGTACTATACTAAATACTTTATAAATATTTATTTAATGTTAAGAACTGCATGAGATAGTTATTATTCTTATTTTGCAATGAAGATACTTAGTTTTTGTTAATTTTAAGCATCAGATGTGGTACTTGATAAATGCTTTTTTGCCTCTGTGTTTATATCATATTCTTAATGAAAATTTTTAGAAGTGAAACTAACGTTCGAAACCCATGAACTTCTAAAGTTACTAATAAAGCCAATCTGCTTTCTGGTAAGATTTTACCTAATTAACACTGTGATCACACACTCAACCAAACTGCCAATATTGAGTATAAGAACTAATTTTAGAGGTTGACAACTTCTGATAATATTTTAAGAAGGTTAAAAAATTTACCTCATTTTATTGTGATTGTATTGTGATTGTAACTTCTACATTTACAAATGTGTTTGAATGTTTCTCACATTAGGCAGTGGCATTGCTTCTTGTCTGTGATATTTGCTGAACTTTCCCTTGGTGTTTCAGCATTTTTCTCTAAATGCATTGGACGGTAGTATCGTATAATATACTTGTGTCATGTATTCTTCAAATACGTATGACTTTTATTTTATGGTTTCCTGGCATTTTTTCAATCCAATGAATTGTACGTGTACATTTTTTTCTTTTCTGTTGTGCTTAGATTATCCATCCCCATCCCAAGGTTAGATAGTTATTCACCTATATTGTCTGTAAGTGTTTTAATATTTTATTATTTTACATTTAACTCTTTAGGCCATCTGGAATATTCTTTGCCATATGTACTAATGTGAAGATTTATTTTAATTTTGTTTTCCAAATGTTGAACCTTGCCTGTAGTGCCAACTTCTTCCCTATTTCTTTGTTTCCCTTTAAAGCAATGCTCTTAGTAGTCTTAGCTGGCAGACTTCAATTTCTTTCCTCTTTTTTTAAAACCCATTGTAGTTTTTAGATCTCACCTCTCCACCAAAACACCTCTTATCAAGTCACCAATGCCTTCCCCATTATTATCTCCATTGGCCAGTTTTCATTCTTGATGTGATTTGATCTGTCAGCGGTATTTGCACAGCTTAACCGTCTCTTGCAGCAACAGTTTCATCACCACAACCTCCTACCTCACTGGCAATTCTCTCCTCTCCTCTGCATAATCCTGCCTCTAGTGCTGACAGGACCTAGGCCTCTGCCCATGGACTTTTCTCTCTATGCTCACTTCTACCCCGCTTCCATCCAGACTCACTGCTCCTGATAAAATCTGTATATTATGACTTCAGGGTTTATGATCGTAGTCTGTGTCTCTCCCCTGAACTCTAGAGTATATATTAATACAACAACCTTCTCAACATTTCCACCTAGATGTCTAAATGAGCATGCTAGATGTGTCATAGCCCAAATTAAATTCCTGATCTTTCCAAGGCCGCTTTTTGTGAGGTCATCTCAACTCAGCTAATGGAAACTTACATCCTTCAGGTGCTCAGATCAAACATTTAGGAGTCACTCTTGACCCTTCTCTTTTTCTCATACCTCACTTTCACGCCTTCAGTAAATCCTGTTGACTCTACCTTCTGCAAAATCTTCCATACCATCTGCACTGCTACTTTGTGCAGTGCACATTGGCTGGATTTTCGCAATAGCCTTCCACTGGTCTTCCCAATTTTAGTCTTGTTTCTTTACAGCCTATTTTTAACAAAGAAACTGGAGTGATCATTTAAAAATGGAAATCAGATCCTGCCATGCCTCTGTCCCGTGCCTTCCAATGGCTTACCATCTCACTTGGAGTAAAAAGTGAAATCTGGATAATGGTGTAAAAAACTATATGATCCAATCCCCAGCTCACCCCCGTCTGTCTCTGGTCCCATTTCCTACTATTTCCCTGCCTCAGTTACTAGAGCAAGAGGAAGATTTTGTCTCCTTCATCTCTCTTGAACACGTCAGACTGGTTCCCACCTCAGTGGCTTTGCAGTTGCTGTTCTTTCCTGGAAGGCTCTGTCCCAAGATATATGGGTGGGTAACTCCTTCATCTTTTTAAAATCTTTGCTCAAAATTACCTTCCTGGAGAGGGCTTCCTTATTATACTATTTGAAATTGTATTCTTCCCCCACTCCTTCCATTCCCTTTCCATACCCACTATGTTACTCTTATCATTGTTGTATATATCAGAGTCTAATTCTACTCACATTTCATCTCTTTGCACTGATCCTTCTGTCAATTATTGAACTCGTATGATCTGATTGAATCACTAAGATTTTGTTAAACATATTTCATGTCTGGTGTAGAAGGCCTTTCTTATTATTCTTCCTTAATAAAATTCCCTTAGTTATTCTTGGCTTTTTATGCCAGCTTAACTTTAAAAGTACTTCATCATGTTTCCAAAGAAGAAAAATTAAGCTGATTTTTTTATTGGAATTTCATAATACAGGGACATTCATGTGCAAAGAATTAATATCTTTATATCATTCACTCTTCTTTTCCCAGAATGTGGTATGCCTCTTCATTTATTGAAGCTCATTTTCTTTTTGACATCGGTTTTGTAATTGTGTATTTTCTATAGTTCTTACATGTGTCTTGTTTAAGTTAATCCTACATGTTGTAGTCTATGCTTTTTTTCCTGCTTTGTTCTATTGTTGCTATTTTATTCCATTATGTATTTTTAAAAGATTATTTTCAAATAGTTATTTTTTCAAATTTCTATCTATCAGCAACATTGTTCAATAATCTTATTACTGGCAGTAGATTTTCAGTTTATTCCTTGGGTTTTTGAAGGAGACATAATGATAATTCTATCCCCTTTTCATCATGCTACAATGCCTTGCCTAAAACTTCTGCAGAGTATTGAATGGTAGTAGTGGTCACTAGCCTGTTGGCCTTCCTCTCCTTGTTCACGCTGCTGGTTTAAAGTGGGTGTCTTTGTCACATTAAGAAAGTATCCTTACATTCCTGATTTACAACGCACTTTTTTGAAAAAATAAGAAAAAGTCGAGAAGTTTGTCTTGTGCTTTTTGTTTCCATCAGTTGAGCTAATATTACCTATTAATTTGATGAATAGATTTTCCAATATTAAACTGAATAAACGGTTGCAGTGGGTGTTTTTTAAAGACCTACTATTGAATTTACTTTATTAATGTTTAAATGAGGATTTTGCATCTATGTTCGTAACTGTGTCTCTTCCATAGTTTTCATCTTGGTGTTATCTTTTATCCAGTGTTAGAATGGGAACTTTTATGAAATACAGTAGGAAGCAATTTGTCTTGTTCCAGGATAGAAGGCAGGATGTGAGTATAATCGTGTGTGTAGAAGTGTGGGCTTACATATATATGTACATAGATATTTTCATGGAGAGTATACGCTCCTAAGAAATTTGACAGAATTTATTGCTAAAAACTACCTGGTTCCAAAGCCCCAAAACTTTTTTGATAATTTATTGTCTTTCTCATGATTATTGGTGTATTTCGGTGTTCTACCACTTTAAAAAAAACTTGATAGTTTTTTTTTCCAATAAATTGCCTATTTCTATTTAATTTTCAAATTATAACTGGAATTGTATGTAGCATTTTCTTACGATTTAAAGAATATTTTCTAAATCTGTTGTGGCTTCATTATCATTCTAGTTCTGCTCATTTTTATTTTTTCTATTTATCTTGTTAGTTTTCAGGAAACTTGCTTAATTGATATTAAATTTTTCTTTCTAATAGTAAAGCATTTAAGATTTGTTTACTACTATTTTGGTAACTTTTGTCTTCAGTTTTTTTTTTTGACCCCCCCCCCCCCCACCCCCGCAAAGTGGCTTCTATTTCAGTTTGCCTTTGATCCCATATTAATTTAGGAAGGTGATTTTTAATTTCCTGCTTATTAAGTTTTTGTTCTTGTGTTTAAATTACTGTTCTTATTTTTCTATTCTTATTGTAATGTGGTCAAAAAATGTGATCAGTGTAATTTCTGCTACTAAGAATTTATTGATGCCTTTTTTGTGATATGGTAGATTAGGTTTTATAAGGTCCCTGGTCACTTGAAAATAAGGTACTTCTCTAATTGTAGTGAAGGCAAGTTTTTAAATTTAGCCTGTTAATTACATTATCAAGTTATCTATATCCTTATATTCATTGGAGGTCTATCTTATATTTGAGGATGTTAAAGTCTCCCGTAATAGTGCTTCTGCTAGTTTTGCCTCATACTGCCAACAGTTTGTTTGCTTTACTTTCTACACTGATTTTTATATTTTTTGCATAAATGTTCTTGAAAATTACCTATTCATTAACAGATATACCTATTTTCACTGTAATATTTGGCATCTATAAAGTTCCCTCACACTTTGAATTCACTTTGACTCATACTATTATTTCTAACCTTGCTTTCTGTTATGTTCTTGGGGAATGTGAAAATGGCAGCCTCCAGTGTTTACTGATTCTGAGGCTCTTCCTCTTTCTACCACGTGTGAAGGGAGAGACCAGGGAGCACCTAAAAGAGAATCACCATTGGCGTCTGCTCTCTCGCTGTGTTTCTTTCCTGATGACAGCCTTTGCTAAGCACATTTGTGGCAGGAGGACTTTGGCCTCCTTGCATGGTTTTCAGGTTGGTGTAGGCGTTGGGGGCCTGGAGCAGAGGAGGAGAGAGGGTGCAGCTTTCTCTTTTCTTCTGAGCCCATCAAACTGCACCTTCACTGGTTTATCATGAGTGCATCTTCAACCTTTCCAATGCGCAGAAGTTGCTCCCAGGTTCTAGGACAGGGAGATAGAATAGAAAAAATAGAGTATCTCTGTGTCTGCTTTTGGGGAGTTGTTGTATGTGTGTGTGTTTCTTTTTTCCTTTTTTCCTGCAGTGTCTCAACAAACATTTTTGTAGAAAGTTGATAGAGATAACATCAGGAGCTGCTAGTTTGGTTAAAAAAAAATCTGCTACTGACATGTTTCCAAAAAGATAGGTATATTCAGTCAGCACTGTATTTTAAGAACTCTTATCTGGTCTGAGTGTAACAGAGTGCTCAACTAGGAGATAATTTCAGCTGTCCAAGAGAAGTTGTCAGTCTCTGGGTTTGGGAGTGGAGCAAGAAGTAAGCAGACACAGATGCATTAGGGAGACAGAATCTATACTATGGAAAATAAATGGATTTGTATATAAGTACAAAGGTGTGAACTGGGACTTGGGTGGAAAGAACAAAAGTATATGAGGAGTCTAAATCAATGCTCAACTTCCTAGCACAAATTGATGAAAATATTTGCCACATTGCCAGACGGAGAGTATTTTCTTAAAGGAAAATAATTATTGTTATACAGGAAAAGGTCTTTATTTTATTTTTAAGAAATGCATAGGTAAGAAGTAAAATGCAATGTGAAAATGAATTATAGGTGAAAAATATTAAAAATAGTTAAATTAAGATGAATGTATTCGTGTTTACTATTCTTTTTGTTATGTACAGAAAATTTTATAATAAGCACTTTAAGAAAGGGAAAAAATCACCCAGTTTGGCACCTACTGTCTTGAGGTGCTGTAGACCCCTACTCCATGTGATAATATAGAGGTGGCACTGAAGATGCAGGACTAGACCTCCCCTGACCAAATTGGGAGGTGTCTAGTTGGGTGTTGTAAGGATAGAAGTTGTTGGAGCTATTACATGCTAAGGCAGAGTTCATAAAGCCACTTTCTAAAGATGTAACATTTGGCAATTTGAATAACAGTGCTCAACTAACAGGGCTGTTGTAGGGATGGAATGCTATAATGAAGACAAAGCCCTGGGTCACAGAAGAGCTCAACAAATGCTGCCATGTTTCACTATTGTGGAAGGGCAGTGGACCTGCAACACCCCAAGGAGACCACAAAATAGCTTGTGGGTCAAGCAAAGCCAAGTGTATTGCTTCCTGTGATAAGGAAGACCACTACCTTTTTAGCACTGTCTTTGAAAAGGAAGGATAAAGATGAGATATTTATGTGATTTGGAGGGGTCTGGTTTAAGGCAGGTGTTTCTATGAGGAGGTCTGACTGGGACCGGGCCAAAGTTGTGATATAATAGTTCAGGATTGGTGAACTCAGGTGAGGATTTTGGAGCAAACCTCAGAGTAAACAATTGGATGATTCCAGCTGAACAATCTGTCTTTCTAAGAAGGAAGCTATTTACTCTGATGAAGAGATGTGGAGAGTCAATGAATTTTCAAAGTTATTTCCAACTTAATCTTCTGGGTCAAGAATTTCCTGGAATAGTCATGTCATGTTAATGAAGAGTATCAAATAGGAAAATCATGCTTTATGGACTATAAGCTGTTTGGCTGTAGATAGTTTCAGCCCCCAGGGGAGATTATGGTGTGGATTGTTTCTATTTTGTTTTAGTATTTGTGGCATATTGCTACCTCCGCAGCAGATGCATACATTGTTTTGCAAAGTTTAATTAAGCTTATCATTCATTTGGCAATATGTATTAAAGACCTCAAAATAATCTTTTAACTAGTAGTTTTATTATCAGCAATCAGTCATTCAGAATCATCAAAGACATGAACAAAAGATGAACAAAGATGTTTATCACGGCATTTTTAGAATAGAAAATACAAGGTAAACAAAGTGACTTTAAATGGGCAAACAGAAAATAAATTATGATTTAGCCACAGGATGGGACACTGTGTGTAACTAGGACAAATTGTGTTTTTTAGAAATAGTTAATGATGTGGAAAAATTCTCTCCAAGCTAAGTGAAAGTAGGACATAAAAGTGTATAAAATTATAGTACCTATGACTGAATGAAAATATTGCAAAATTTTATAAGTGGTTATCTCAGGGTTATAAGATTACAGGTTGTATTTTCTACAAACACTTAAAATAAACTTTCTTCTTAACAGAAAATAAACACTATTTTAATAATAATAATACAATGATTGAAAGGGTGGTGTAGATGCCCTCCAAGGAGAAAAGGAGCTTGTTTGTGTTTGTTCCTGCAGCAAATGATGCAATTGAGGCAGGAGAGCCCAAGCAAAGGGCCCTCTTCAGAAAGGGAGACTTGGCTGGGGTTCACTCTGGTTTTGAACAATGAATCATCTCTTCTGTTAATAAGGATTAGCGGGTTATAATATAGGAAATGGCTCTTGCCATCAGAAAAACTGAATATCTCTGTGTTAGCTCATTTGTGTTGCTATTAAGGAATATCTGAGCCTGGGTAATTTATAAATAACAGAGGTTTAATTAGCTCATGGTTATACAGGATGTACGAGAAGCGTGGTGTTGGCATCTGCTTGGCTTCTGGTGAGGATCTCAGAAAGCTTCCAATCATGGCAGAAGGCAAAGGACAGCCAGGGTGTCACATGGTGAAAGAGGGAGCCAAATAGAGGGGGTGGAGGTGCCACACTCTTTTAAACAACCAGCTCTCTCATGAACTCATTACCACTCATTACTGTGGAGAGCATGCCAAGCCACTTAGGAGGGATCTGTCCCCATGATCCAAACACTTCCCACCAGGCCCTACCTCCAACATTGGGAGTCCACATGCACCTTGGAGGGGACAAACATCCAAATTGTATCAGTCTCTCAGGACGCTTGCACCACAAATAACACTGAGAATTCCACAACCACTCAGCAAAGGTGTTTATTCCTCTTGGGTTCATCATTGCTTCCTATCTTTCACAGATCTGCTTTTCCAAGGAATTAAATTCCTTTGAGGACTTCTCATTAGGACTTCTTTTCTCCATTTTGGGGGCTTCTATGACTGCTTGTTGCCAGGAGCCTAACAGAGTGCAGAGAATTTCAGTGATTTGCCTGCAGATGCATTGCAGGCGGAACTCTCTGGGTTATCTCCTATCTAGGGAAAGAAGCTTGGAGTTACTGTCCACTCTCAGTTATCTGCAGCTAGCTCACATGACCAACAGATGCCCATTGTCAGGTGGAAATCCCTCAGAACTTCATTCTTTCTGCCTAAAATTCCAATTGCTAAAACTGAAGACAAGAATAAGATAGAAAAACTCTAGAATGAGGCAATTAAAATGATCAAGGGGATGATTGAGTACTGAAGAATAAAGTTAAAATTCTTCAAGATGTAAAGATAAATTCTGAAAGAGGATGAATGGTTATAAGATCATGAAAGGCAAATAGAAGCCCATTTCTCAATTCTGGAGAACACGTTCGAGAGTATAAGTTGAAATCTAAAGGAAGTAAGAGGAACAGTAGAGGTTCCTTGGATGGCACAGTGGAGAAGGAAGAAGGAAGTAAGGCACTTTGTACACACTGTCTCATTATGTGACATGCCATCAGAGCATTTTGTTCTAGTCCCAGTTCTGCTACCAGCTATTTTCTGGTGATGTCGAATGAGATTCTTCATCCTAAGCCTCAGATTTCTTATGTGTAGAATCAGGATTTTAATTATTTGGGTTTGAGAATACTTTCTGATTCCAAAAGAGTTTGTTTTATTTTGTAATACAAAAATCATAAATACTTTATTATTAATACATTATTTTTGAAACGTTATACAGACTGGAAATATGAGAAAGTTTGAGAGTGTTTGCATATATTTCCTCATGACATAATAATTATTAAAAGGAAATTAGTGGCCGGGCTCAGTGGTTCACACCCATAATCTCAACTACTCGGGAGGCTGCGGTAGCAGGATGGCTTGAGCCCAGGAGTTTGAGGAGCATGTTCGCACCGCTGCACTCCAGCCTGGGCGGTAGAGCAAGACCCTGTCTCTAAAAACAGAAATGAGTGGTTCCTAGCAAGACGCTAAACTAACATGGCTGAGGCTTCCTCTCCCAAGACTCCTCTCCGCAATGATACAGAGGTGGGGCAAGGGTTTGAACTGGCATATATATATATATATATATATATATATATATATATATATATATATATATATATATATAATGTCTTTGGTCTGAGAGAAAAAATGGCCTAGTACGGCTTTGAAGAAAAACTTAGAAAAAGAATTATGGAATTCTTGCCCCATATCTTCGTGTTTAGTGGTGAGTCCCACGACACACTTGTCAAAACTCAGATCCCTGGTACAGGGGCTCTCAGGTATAAAATCAGTAAAGGACTAAAGAGCCCTTTGTTTGCAGGGAGTGAACAACAACAACAACAACAAACAAACAAAAAACCAAAACCCAAACTTATCCCCAAGGTTATGAATTACAATCCAAGTTATGTCTTCCAATAACAAAAAGTGAAGTCGGCCTGGTGCGGTGGCTCATGCCTGTAATCCGAGCACTTTGGGAGGCCGAGGCAGGTGGATCATGAGGTCAGGAGTTCAAAACCAGCCTGGCCAAGATGGTGAAACCCCATCTCTAGTAAAAATACAAAAAATTTACCTGGGCGTGGTGGTGGGTGCCTGTAATCCCAGCTACTAGGGAGGCTGAGGCAGAGAATTGCTTGAACCCGGGAGGCAGGGGTTGCAGTGAGCCGAGATTGAGCCACCGTACTCCAGCCTGTGGAACAGAGCGAGACTCCCTCTCTAAAAAAAAAAAAAAAAAAAAAAATGAAGTCCTGCCTGAAGAATTGTTTTGTGCAGTGCTGCGTGGCTGACTGCATTTTCCTGGTTCCTGGCCTCCACCTCCCCTTGTCCCCAGAGCCTTTGAGGCTGAAAGCACGAGTCCGGCCTTTCAGAGTGAGCTCTGCTTGGCTGTGTAGACAAATTCCCAGAAGAAAACAAACTTACAAGGCTTTTGAAAAGTGTGAGTATTTCAAAGAAAATATAAAATACAAAACTATAGTTTCCAAAGACAAAACTACTAAAACAGCTGGGGTAAAAAATTACAATTAGTTTGAAAAACAAACAAAACAGATAGAGGAAGAGAGCAATTTGACTCAAGAACAAGGAAACATAAAAAGAACCAAGAAGAATATTGAGTATGAAAAATATAATACTCAAATTAAAAAACACAATAGATGGGATAAATAGAACGAACACAACTGAGAGACCAATTAATTCATTGTAACGCCATATTGAGTACATCTTCAATATGAGAGAAGAGAAGAAAAACAATGGAATATATATTTTAAAGCTAAGAAATGTGAAGGTTAGAGATAGACATACTAATATCTGAAAAATGGAGATCTCAGAAGGAGAGAATTGTTTTAACGAAGATGAGAAGATATTTAAAACATACTTCTATCAATTGAAACAATAGATTATAGATAGAAAATGTTCAAAGAATGCAAAAGGGAAAGGAAAAGCCTACATCTAGAAATGTAATACAATTTGAGAACACTAAGTCAGAGAAAAATTCAAAAGCTTACAGAGAAAAAAGACTAAAAATCAAATTAATAATAGATTCTTCAATAGTAACAATGGATGCAAAAAAAGCACTTAAAACTTTAAGGCTTAGATACAGCCACATTTTCACTTACATATGAGGGAGGGCATAACAAAAATATTCTTATGATTATAAGATATCAGAACTTTTGTCAGAATCTCATAATAAATTAAATGATTTTATGAAATATTGAAATAATAGGCAAGGCTCTGGGAGTTCTTACAAGAGCTACATGAAATAAAGGTGGCCAAATACCTTGTTAAAGTTTTTTATTTTAGTTTAAAATAGGAAGGTAAAATAGTAAAGGAACTAGAAGTCTAGACCTGGACTATTTAATATGATATGCATTAGCCATTTGAAATGTAGCTATTCTGAATTAAAATTGCTAACTGTATAAAGTACATACCAGATTTCAAAAAGCTGTTATAAAAAACATACACTTTTTCACTAAACTTTTATATTAACTGCATATTGAAATAATATATTGAATATTTTCAGTTAAAATACACAATTAAAATTAATTTTGTTTTTAATTTCTTTAAAGTGTTCACTAGAAAATTTAAAATTTCACATTTGGCTTACATTTGTGGTTTTTATTTTAATTGGAAGGCACTGATATAGATGATCTCACCATGATGGAAGTTGGAAAAGGGGGTACTAAAGTTCTAGCCTTATCACGTCTAATCTTATGGCTCTGAAAACAAACCAAACAAAAAACTAAAGATAAAAAGTAACATAGGAAACGTAGAAAAAGGCAAATAATAAATTAATACGATAAAATCAAGAATTAACATAAATATAAATGAACTTATTTCATATTTGAAGATGAATTTTGATAGATTTGATTAAAAGATACAGATGTGGACTCTGTAAGAGAGGTAAAACAGCACAAAGATATGAGAAAGTTAAAAGTAAAGAATGAGAAATGAATATGTCAGGCAAATACTAACTAAATGAGCTGAAATTCTTATATTAATGTCAGATAAAATTTAAGACCAAAAAAATTTATCAGCATTAGAGATGGAATAGGTCATTATATAAAAATAAACGTGACAAATAGTTCAATTTATTCAAAAGATATTGCAATTTTAATCTCATATATGGATTATGTATATTATATACATGTTATATACATTATATATATAATAGAATAGCTTCAAAATGCATGAAGAAAAAGTGGCAGAACTATAGGGAAAGTCTGCCACCATAGTGAGAGATATCAACACACATCTCTTGATAATTGATAGATCAGGCAGCAAGTTTAAAGGAAACCAAGCAATATATTTAAGAAGCCTGACCTAGTTGTCTCACACAGAGTTCTACACCCAATAAATAGAAATGGTAGGTTTTTCTCAACAACGCATAAAATACAAAACATGATCATGTATATTTGTCCATAAAATGTCTCAACTAATTTCAACAATAGATATTGTACAGACTATGATCTTTCACTATGATAGTATTAATTTGGAAGTTAATACCAAAAAGAGAAATTATAAAATACCTGCATGTGTAGACATTAAAAACATATTGATAAATATATATTTTATTATGATAGAAATTATTATGAAAATTTGAATATAATATCTAGAATTAAATAGTAATAAAAATTCTGCATATCAAAACTTGTAGGATTAGCAAAAGCGGTGCTTCAAAAACTTTACAGGCTTAAAGAGTCTATAAATAAGAGAGAGGTTAAAAACCCTCAAAAACAATGGGCAAATTTTTCAGCTTAAGAAACTAGAAAAGGAATGATAGAATAAACCTACAGGACCCTGTAACCGGTTGTGATCAATTAGTTGTAAACATCATTGCACTTGTACCAGCTCCTACATGGTTTTGTAGACAAGTCCTACTAAGAACTTATAGGACAAATTATTCCAATATCCCAATTTTACAGAAACTTTTCTGAAAATACAAAATAAATGAAATTTTCTCCAACTCTTTTTAAAAGGATAATATTACTCTGTTACTAAAACCAGTTTTAAAAAAGACAAAAAATAAATAAACTACAAGGGAAAATTACTGCTTCATTTTACTCTGGGATATAGAAGCAAAATTTCTAAACAATATTAACAAATTGAGTTTTTCAGCATATTCGAAAAAAAAATCCATACTTTCCCATGATCAAATTGGTTTCTTTTCTAGGTATTCAATAATTATTTATTATTAGAAAATCCATGATGTAATGTATCACATTAACAGAGTAAAAGACAAAAAGCTACATGAATATCTCAGTAGATATATAAAAAGTGTTGAATAAAATGTTAATACCCATTGATAATTATGAAAAAAATTTTATTAGGAAATTAGGAATATTTGAGAGCTTCTTAAATCTGGTAAAGAGTGTATTAGGGTTTTGCAGAGAAACAGAACCAATATAATGTGTGTGTGTGTGTGTGTGTGTGTGTGTGTGTGTATTTATGATTTATTATAAGACTTAAGAAACTAGAAAAGGAAATAATAGGCTCATGCAATTATGGAGTCTAGAAAGTTCAAAATCTACAGGATGGGGTAGCGGGCTTGAAAACCAGGAAGAGCTCATGTTGCACACGAAGTCTGAAGAATTAGCTCTTTCTCAGGGAGATTTATCTTTTTGTTCTATTCAGGCTTTCAATGGATTGGCCGAGGCCCACCCACATTATGGAGAGCAATGTGCTTTACTCAAAATCCACCAATTTAAATGTTAATGTCATCCAAGACACCCTTACAGGAACACCATGAATAATATTCGACCAAATATCTGAGTGCCTTTTGGCTAGGCTGACACAAAATTAGCCATCACAAAAGAGATAAAACAAACAGACAAACTAAAAAACTCAGGAAAGAATATCATATCAAATGGAGAATGTAAGAGACATTTCATTTAAAATTTGGTTGAGACTAAAAAGTTGACTATCAGCACACATGTCCAAAATTGTGTTTACAGTCCTATTCAGTACAATGAAACAAGAATAAAAAAATTAGAAGCACATAAATTAGAAATGAGGAAATCCTTGCAGATGACTTAATTATTTACATAGAAAAACCAAAATAGCGAGTAGGCAAATTATTATAAATGTACGCATCTGTTGCAGGTGTGTGTGGGGTGGGGGTTGGAAGAAAGGCCAGGTATAAATACAGAATACAAAATGTCGGCTGCCCTTTTGTACACCAGTAGCTAACAACTAGAAAACACAGTGAAAAAGAAGACATTATTTACAATAGTATCAGAGAATACTAAGTACCTATAAATGAATCTATCAAAAGATGTGCAAGATCTCCATAAAATTATTTTATCTAGAAATATTAAAGACCTAAATAGACAAAAATACACTATGTTTATGAATAAAAAGCTATACTATATAAATACCAATTCTCAAATGCACCTAGACATTGAGTCAATACAATTCAATCAGAATGTCAGCAGGTTATTTAATGAATCTTAGTAAGATTTTTCTAAAAATCTGTATATTTGAATAAAGGACACAATAGAAAAAGATGAACTATAATGAGACACTTGCCCTACCAAATATCAGGATTTATTTAAAAGGGGTGATAATTAAAACAATGTGGTATTGGCAGAGGGATAGACAGATTAACCGATGGGATTGAATAGAAAGTCCCAAAACAGACCTGTGCAAACATAAAACTTTCATATAAGACAGAGATGTCATGTCAGATCAATTAAACAATTAAAATTACAATACTGGATAATGGCCAGGCATGGTGGCTCACGCCTGTAATCCTAGCACTTTGGGAGGCAGAGGTGAGCAGATTACCTGAGGTCAGAAGTTCGTGACCAGCCTGGCCAATGTGGTGAAACCCTGTCTCTACTGAAAATAAAAAAAATTAGCGGGCTGTGGTGGTGGTCACCCATAATCCCAGTTACTAGGGAGGCTGAGGCAGGAGAAGCACTTGAACATGGGAGGTGGAGGTTGCAGTGAGCTGAGATTGCACCACTGCACTCCAGCCTTGGCGGCAAGAGCAAGACTTCATCTCAAAAAAAAAAAAAAACCAAAAAAAAAAAACCCTGGATATTGACAAGGAAAAAATATAAAGTGAGATTTCTACCTCACATGATAAACAAAAATCAATTTTAGGTGGATTAAGAATTTACATAAAAAAAGATAAAATCTTGTTAATAGAAAATATGAGTGAATATGTTTTGAACCACAGGGCCTTTTTTTTTTAAGACACAGAAAACAGTTCTATAATAATATTGTAAATTTAACTCAGTTATTTCACTCCCTAGGTTTATACTCTAGCAAAATTGATGCACTTGCACAATAAAGAAAATATTCATAAGGGGTTTAAAGTAGTACTGTTCACAATTGCAGAGCTAGGGAGCAACTCAAATGACCATCATCAGGTGAACGGCTGAACAAACTATGGCTTACTCACACAATGGAAGAAGCAGTCAAAACAAATATGGTAGACGCCATGGATAATTTTTAGTAATATAATATCAGGTGAAAAAATAAATTCCAAATTATAATGTATATTGTATGCCCTAAAATCATATATGAAAAAGATGCAATGACATGATTAGCATGGGATTTAGGATGTGGTGTATTTGGCTACTGGTGGGTAAGGGTATGGGACTGGGACTACCCCACAGTCACACATCAATTATTCAAAAGGTCCTGTCTTTTATTTTGAGTAATGGGTTCATGTGTGCTTCCTATATTATTAGAAATAAAAGTTTCATGTTCTTGATTAGTCAATCATGACAATTTAGCCCTTCTGCTTAATTCAATTCAGTAAATCCTGCTGCAGATATAGGACATTTTTAGTTAGAAAGAGCTGTGTTAAGAATGATGGTTTCCAGCTTCATCTATGTCCCTGCAAAGAACATGAACTCATCCTTTTTTATGGCTGCATAGTATTCCATGGTGTATATGTGCCACATTTTCTTGTTCCAGTCTATCACTGATGGGCAGCAAACTAACGCAAGAACAGAAAATCAAAAACCGCATGTTCTCACTCAGAAGTGGAAGTTGAACAATGAGAACACATGGACGAAGGGAGGGGAACATCACACATCGGGGCCTGCCAGGGGGTGGGGGGCTAGGGGAGGGATAGCATTAGGAGAAACACCTAATGTAGATGACGGGTGGATGGGTGCAGCAAACCACCATGGCACGTATACACCTATGTAACAAAAATGCACATTCTGCACATGTACCCCAGAACTTAAAGTATAATTTAAAAAAAAGAAAAGAAAGAGCTGTGTTAGTATCTGTTGCTGCATAAAAACCTACTCCCAAGATTGGAGGCTTAAACTGACAATAATTATTATTTCTCATTGTTTCTGTGGGTCAGGAGTTCCGAGAGGCTACAGTAGGGATGGCTTGTTTCTGCTCTGTGGTGCCTGAGGACTCAGCTGGAAGACTCGAAAGCAATTGATATCCAGAGCATTAAGGACTGTTGGTGTCATTGCCACAGTTTGTTTGCTAGGATGTTTATCTTGGTTATTCCTTAATACACAATAAGGAAGGCAAGTTTCAATAAATAAAGGGTTCATTTAGACCTAAAAGAAACAAAATAAGAGTGAATGACTGAGCCTTAACATTCAATGGTTATGGAGGTTGAAACTCCCAGTTTTCAATTTTCTCTCTGTTGCTGAATCAACAATCCCAACTCTACAGTTTGCAACAATTTGTTCAAATCTGAAGAGGAAAAATAATTAAAGTGCTGTAGATAGCCATAAAAATGATAATTTCCGTTTTTTCTTTGAGCCCTAACAAGAGCAACTAGTGAGAAACATACACAACGAAATGCCTGATTTCTCTTCTTCTGGTCTCCGAGTGACACCCTGTTCTCCATCTTGGTGGCTTGTAATCATTTCCTGTACTGCTTAAATTCACTCTCTTGAGCCCACAGCTGACCACATTCTACAAATGATGCCTTTCCACTCACGTTTGGCAATGTGGGCTGACTTTGTGCAGCTGGGCTTTGATCTTGCTTCTTGGAACACATCGCTCTTTCCCTTGCAACTGAGAGCTATCATTATACAGTTTACTAAAATTTCATTATTTAACAGAGTTAAATAGAGTTAGCTTGGAGAACATTTGGTAACACTGCCCTGCTGACCGCAGATTATGTTTGCCCTCCAATAATCTACTGATTATTGATCTCAGGACAAAATCTACACCCCATGATTCTCTCCTATTTTAGTTTAATTCTAGGCTCCTGCAGCTTTTTTTTCCCAGCCATGCACCCACCTGACTAAAAATCTCATTTTCAAGACCAATTATCAGCCACTGTAATCCTTTTTACTGTTTTCCTTGAAGGCTCATGAGACACTCATATAAATGGAACTTGTAACTGCCAGGACCAATATTATTTTGGCATGAAATCTCCCGATGTTCCTTCTAGTTTTCAAATAATACCATATTGGGAAAAATTGAATTTCAGCTTGAAGGCTGAATTCTAGTTACTTTTTAAACCTAGTCCCCAAGCCCTTGACATGCCATTGGACAATTTAGGGTAGGCCTAGATGCATCCTTTTCAACTTGCTGATTAGAATCAAAACTTCTTAAAGCCTCCATACCCTTAATCCCATGACCATTACCACAGACAGTGATAAATGATAATGTTTCAGTGTTAATGAGGGAGTAAATAGCATGTTAATGATGTTTGCAGATGGATCTAAATTAGAATAAGTTGTTAACACCAATGAGGCCAGAAAAAAAATAATAAAAGTCCTAAAGAAGAAGAAGCATACGAGAGGAAAACAAAAATTGAAAACAAACTGAAATTCAACTGATATACTGCATTGAACAAAGAGTTAATTAAAAAGAACCAACTACTGTCCTAGAGACCTAAAGAAAGAAAGCAACAGCAAAGGATATCTAAAAAGGATCTTCTCCATGGCTAGGATTAATTTGCACTTCATGCCAAAGATGTTCAGGAGTATCTTCGGATCTGTGATCAGTATTGCAGCATCGTGCTGGTAAAGTTTTAACTATCAGATCTCTGAGGAAAAAAAAACTACTTGTGTGTGTGTTTGTCTGTGTATGTGTGTATATTTAATTACTATAACATTTAGTGACATAAAGGATCTCTAGCGCGGTATTTTCAAATAAGGAATCCACAATATTCTTTACTGGAAATTCGGTAAAGCTTAATTGATTCTCATAGAATATTTTCCCTGATTTTTGCAAAATTCTTGTATCCATAGCCAATTTATGATGAACAAGTGTAGTTCCGACATGGGTGTTGGTTGATATTTTTATTTACATTGAATATGCTAAAGTAAAACAACAAAAACACATGTTAGAACTTCTTTTGTTTGTCAATGACTGAGTAACTTCTTTGCTGAATTAGATAATAAGTTTTGAATAGTCAAACAATATTTCCTGAATTTTTTGTGCTATTCACAATGTAATGGTTACAGACATGATAGAATGTTAAGTTTAATCTCTATTATTATTAACATTTTCTCTATGTCTTTCTTAAGCCTTGATTTGCAGCATTTGCTGATTTTCATGGTGTAAATATGCTTGCCATGGTCAATTTTAGGCTACAAACACAGAGTTGAGAAGGGGGCACAGTAGCAAACCATTGTACGGTGTTTTCACCATATAGAGAAAATGAACAGAAATTACCTTAAGAGCTCAGATAATAGTAAAATAATTAGAAAGTAATGGCTTTTGAGTATTCATTGCCTTTTAAGCTATAACTTATGTAATCAAAAGTTTATATAACTCAACTTTTATTAGTGGTTGTATTTAGTAATTGGCTCATATAATTTCTGAAAATTTAGCAATAAGCTCTGACGAGTGGGTAGAAGCTGACTCCAGCACATCACTATCAGTGACTTAACCTGAGATTCATGCCTATTTTCCAGTTTACACCAGACATCTCGAGGTTTCACAAATTCCACATGTTCAAAACTAAACTCATATACTCTCTCCCAACTATGACTGTAATTACCTCACAGGGTCTCCTGGCCCGTTGCACAGAAAAAGCCAACTTACTGAGACTGTGCTATTGCAGTAGAGAAGGAGTTTTATTAGCATAAGTCTAGCCACATGGCAGGTAGAGTTATTACTCAAATCAGTTTTGCCAAAGGTGAAGATTAGGATTTCTCAAGGATAGTTTGGTGGGCAGGGGGCTAGGGAACAGGAGTATTATTGGGAATGAAATCATAGGTGTGTGGAAAATGGTTCTTGTGCACTGAGTCAGTCTCTGGGTGGGGCCACAGGACCTGTTGAGTCACAAATTGCAGGTCCAGGTGGAGTCAGTTGGTCATCAGAAATGCAAAGACATCTCAAAAGGTCAATCTTGGGTTCTAAAATAGTGATGTTATCTAGAAAAGTAATTGGGAAAGTTACAAATCTTATGACCTACAGAACAATGGCTGGTTATCGTTTAACCACGCCTACATCTTAGCAAAATTCATGCCCCTCTCATAACTCTAAACTGGTGGCCTTTCATTAATTTTACAAAGGCAGTTTAGTTTGGGGAAGGGCTATTATCAACCTTACTTTAAGGAGTTTAAGATTAAACTATAAATTAAATTTCTCCCAGAGTAAGCTTGGCCCACACCCAGGAATGACCAAGGACAGTTTGGAGGTTAGAAGCAAGATAGAGTCAACTATGTCAGGTTTCTCCTACTGTCATAATTTTGCAAAGGCTGTTTTATGACTATTATTTTATCTTTTACCCAACCACAGATACTAGAAACACCAAAGTCATTTAAGACTCCCTCTTCCTCAGTTCTAAAAACCACCAATCAATCACCAGTCTATTTAGGTGGCTTCTGAAATAGTTCTTGAATTTTTTTACCGCTATTGAATGCAGACATCATCAAATCTAGTCTGCGTTATGACTGGATAAACCCTTCCTTCATAAACCTCCCATGTCACTCTAGAATGGTGTTGACCTTGTACTTGGCCTTCTTAAAAACTAGATACAGGTCACCACACCTATCAGGTGGAAACCCGAAGACCCTGCCATGGCAGACAGGCGAGAGTATTTTCCAGTCCTTCTTGATTGTTTCCTGCTGTCTTCGACTTCACGCCATGTTCTTACCAGTCCTCCGAACCACAGATGGCATACTTTGTAAGTAGCACTCTGTTCAAGCAGTTCTCTCTGCTCTGTATCTTCTCCCCATTCTTCTCCATCAGAGGAAATTGCCTACGTCTCGCAAGGAACAAAGCTTGTGTAAACTTTTACCTGCTTTTCTGTTTCTTTTTCCTATATTTTTATTTTTACTCCATTGTTATCAGCATGCATTTACCTGCTTTTCTGAAAAAGAGTTACATATTTCTTTCTCTGGACCTCAATTACCACTTTTTCACATTTTTCTTAAATTAAATAACATATACAATGCCCCTTAAACAAGGTATAGAATTTAGTAAATATTCAATTGGTGGTCTCCTCCCGAATTTCCTAGTAACAAGGGTATAGACGTTCTCACTCAGAGGTGGGAATTGAACAATGAGAACACATGGACACAGGAAGGGGAACATCACATACTGGGGACCACTGTGGGGTGGGGGGAGTGGGGAGGGATAGCATTAGGAGATATACCTAATGCTAAATGACCAGTTAATGGGTGCAGCGCACCAACATGGCACATGTATACATATGTAACAAACCTGCATGTTGTGCATATGTACCCTAGAACTTAAAGTATAATAAATAAATAAATAAATAAATAAATAAATAAATAAATAAATAAAAGAATCCAGGTGCTAGTGACTTGCTTGCTCTGTGATCTTGGGCAAATTATGCATTCTCTTTACATTTTAGTTTCTTCATCTGAAAAAATGCAGATAATGATGCCTGCCTTTTAGAGTTGCTGGGAAGACCAGACATTGTTGGTAAAGCATCATGTCCATTTTAGGTGACCAGTGTATTCACACATGCCAATTGCAGCACCAGGTTTTAACCTGCACTTCTATAAATCAGGGATTCCCACAACCCCCTCCTATGGCTCAATTAATTTTCTAGGGTGGCTCACAGAACTCAGGGAAACACTCTCTTAATGTTTACTTATTTATTATAAAGGACATTACAGAGGATGTAGATGAACAGACCAGATTGATAGAGCAAGATGTGGGGTGGGGGTTACACAGCCTCCCTGCTCTCTCTGGGCACCTTACTCTCCAGGCTCTGCCATGTGTTCAGCAACCCAGAAGCTCATTAAATCTTGTGGTTCAAGAGTTTTTATAGAGCTTAATCCACAGCCCCCACCCACCTTTTCCTGGAGCTTGGTGGGTGGGGCTGAAAGTTTCAACCCTCTAATCTACTTGTTCTTCCTAGAGACTGGCCCCATTTTAAGGCTATCTTAGGGCCCCATCCTGTCACTTCTTTAGCATAAAATCAGGTGTTATCACAGGGGCTCATTATGAATAACAAAAGGCACTCTCTGATCCTTCAGGATAATCCAAGGGTTTTAGGAGTTCAGTGACAGGAGCCAGGAAAAAAATCAAAGATATTTCATGTTGTATTACAGTGGGTGATCATTCAACCTGCATTTGCTGGGAACTTGTTATAAGAGCTGTGGGTAGAAGAGAGAGAGACAGCTATCCTTGTTCTCGAGGAGCTCATGATCAGATGTCAGATGAACAAGGACAGTCACCTGACAGATGCTAAAACAACAGGATTAGGAGCAGTTTATCAGGCACCTGGCACACTGGCAAGGTGTTAGAGGTGGCTTCCCAGAGTAGGTGAGGTCTGAATAGGATGGTATTGAGCCATGAGGCAGAGTTAGTCCAGCTTATTTGACTGGAAGGAAGGTCCTACAGGCAGAGGTGGACTGGATAACTGAGAAAAGGGAAGTTACACAGACACCTTTATTTCTGCAAGAAGTTTGAGCCATTAAAGAATTTTAGAGAGGGGTTGGGGAGGATTATGATCAGAACAAAATTTTAGAGACCTCTCCCTGGCTGCTGTGTATGGTCCATCAATTGTAGAAAGAGACTAGAAATGGGAAGATCAGTTTTTTTTTTTTTATCTTGAAGATGTTTGAAGGGCAGTCAGATAGGCAGTATGTTATTTTGTGTTGCTGCTATAGCAAAATACTCCAAATTTAATGGCTTAAAACAGCAGGCACTTACTATCTTATATTTCCATTGGTCAGAAGTCTCGTATGGGTCTGGCTGGGGTATAATTAAAATATTGATAGGCCTGTGTTTCTTTTCGGAGGTTTTAGGGGAGAATCACCTTTGTTGCTTGTTCAAGTGTTGCCAGGATTCAGTTCCTTGCTGTTTCAAGACTGAGGCTTCTGTTTCCTTTGCCAGTTGGCAGCTGGGCCCAGCATCAGCTGCAGGCCTCTCTCCTGTCCTGTCCGTGCTATGGACTTCCGTATCACGGGGCAGTAAAGAGCATGGACTCCTTCTCATCATGACCTCTCTCTGACTCAGGAAAGCCTCTGTGATTTTGAGGATTCATGCGATTACATTGGGACTACCTAAATGATCTAGGATAATCTCCCCATTCCAAGGTCCATACTCCTAATCACAGCTGCAAAGTCTGTTTTGCCATGTAAGGTACCACATGCACAGGTTCCGGGGATCAGGGCACAGATGCCTCTGAGAGGCCATTGTTCTGCTGATCATGGATGGGGGCCTTCTTCTTCCTCCTCCTGGTTGACCCTCCTTGACTGTAACTCCATTCTGTCTCTTACTGCCTATGCCTTGTATTGCTCTCTAAATCCCTGATACGAAAAGAGTGATTACAAATGTGGACTCCACACCAGATCTGGAGAATAAAAATCTGCTTTTTTTTTTTTTTAGACGAAGTCTCACTCTGTCGCCCAGGCTGGAGTGCGGTGGCACGATCTCAGCTCACTGCAAGCTCTGCCTCCTGGGTTCATGCCATTCTCCTGCCTCAGCCTCCCGGGTAGCTGGGACTACAGGCCCCTGCCACCATGCCGGGCTAATTTTTTGTATTTTTTTGTAGAGACTGGGTTTCACCATGTTAGTCTGGATGGTCTCAATCTCCTGACCTCGTGATCCGCCCGCCTCGGCCTCCCAAAGTGCTGGGATTACAGGCTTGAGCCACCACACCTGGCCAAAAATCTGCTTTTTATAAGGTTTTCAGGTTATTTCTATGAAAGAGCTTGAGAAGTACTGCTCTAAATAACTCGCAAATTCACATCTCTCTCAGTACTTAGAACATGCCAATTCTTGTTGTCTTGTTGAATTGAGTTGTTGAGGCGGGTTTTGATCAAGTAATTCCCCTGTGCTGGGCACCACATTTTCTTTTTGTCTTCTGATCACTCCTAGCAACAGATGTCACTCCTTGGGCCTATGTCTATGTCTGTATTTCTAGGGTGACAAATTCTCCAAGGTCAGGATGTCACAGCCAGCAAGGGGTAGATGGTGCAGAGAATCCTGGGGTTGAGAGACACCAGGGAAGTGCTTTCAAATGGCACAGTCTGTTCGCGTCACTGTGCTGATGTGGCAGGGAAGAGCTGGGAACGGGGGATTTGTGAATCCAAGCTGTTAACTGGGTTTCATGGGGAGTTGTCAAAGCCTGAGAACTGGCTTCGTCTCAAAGCCTGTGGGATTAGATGGATTCCTAAATGCACAGGGCCAGATTGACTTGTGGGAGGTTTGTGTGTAAAGCAAACTTTGCTTTAGGACAGTGATTTTCAGTTTATTTTTGTCAACTCTCTACCTGAAAACCAGGATTTATGTCTATAGCTGACAACAGCCCACTAGGTCTCGGTGTGATACATGATGGGAGAATGACTGAAAGCAAGGCGAGGCTGTGGCGTGGGTTCTTTTCCCCCAGGAATCCCCTGACCCCCTTCTGCAAATCTCAGAATAGTGTATTGGAATTTTTGACAACCTGGGGCATAATTCAAAAAAGCCAGTAAGGTGATTTTGGTAAATCTCAGAAAGGGTCATGCTGGCCAAGGATGAAAACCACGTATATACATGTTTTAGGGTAAGAAGTTCCATGGTAAACCATGGAGGCTTTTTTAGGGTCTCTCGCCCCATGATGCAGCATACTCACATTCTGACGTGCTCGTTCCAGCGCCCATGCCCAGAGCAAGGACCAGAGTGCTTTATATAGAGTAGGCTGTAGGTAAGTGACTGTTGAAAGGAAAAATGCAGGAATGACTGTAAACGCTTGTATTTCTTCTGTCTTAAACCTGCCTGGCTCTAAGCACACACACATATGGAAGTAGCCTCAGGGAGTAAGAGGAGAGGGAACATTCCTCTTGCTTCTTGCTCTTTGGCTGGAGAGGCAGCTCCTCCAGGGACTGCAGTACTCCTGCGCTGGCTCCTGTGCTGGATCCCACAGCTCCAGGGCTCTCCGCCTTCTCTCCAGCGGCATGTCCTCTGGCAGCCAACTGGACTGGGTGCAAAGAACTTTATCAGCTTTCCTTTCACATCCTGACAGCCACAATCACTCTTGTCGGTTTTAATTAAAATGTTTAATTAAGCACAGTTCTAGAAGCAGAAAGTTAGCTCTCATCCTGGATAAGACCCCAGGCTTGGAGTTAAGGAGGACAAAGAGAGGGAAAGACATGCAGGCTAAAACTTCCCAGTTTTCTATCAGCTGAAGCGAACCTCATGATGAAGGGAGAAGAGCCATTCAGTTGTCCTTCACTTGAGACTTGCTTTAGGCCAAACCAGGAAGGAGTAAATTGTGACTTAAATCCTGTTCTATTTCTAATTTTAACAACTCCTACCCCTCGGTCTCCCGGCTTGTCCAAAGTCTCCAGAGCCCCTACAACATCTGATCAGTTCTGCAGAATGCTCCATGCTCTCTCATTTCCCCTGTGATCACTGCCCTCCACATCCCCACCATCCCCTTAAAACGTACAGTCCCGTGTCCTGGTCCTGCTGGCTCTGGCTTCCTGCAGAAGTTCTATGGGTCAGCTGCACTCATCAACCTGTGTGATGGTGCTTCTCATTTGGGCCTTGATTTCACAGAAATGTAAGTCCTCCCAAAGAAGACTTGTGGATTCTTCAGGGTGAAGGAAGACATTTTAAGCATCTAAGGGAGATATTTTCTGTGAAAAACAGTCTTTTCACAATCTTCAATTTGGTCAAATTTGCTAATTTTAGAATAGTGTGTCCTGTACATAATAGTCACTCAAAAAAGAGACTTCTCAGACTCTCTGTTCCCCTTCCAGGCACACTCTCTTGGCTACTTGATTCCAATCTCATTTACCACTTTCCTTTCCAAAATCAGGGCTAAAGCAGTGACAAACTACAAACAACAGACTACAGTGGAAAAGTTTATTGGCGTGTATGAAGAGAGGATAGGGGTATACGTGTACTATTTTTCATCCGTATCAGCTGAGTTGGTGGTAATGCGACAAGTTCTCATTCATAGAAAATACATCTCAAAAAACCCCTCAGATGGTAGGGTTCTACTCTCTGATGAATAGCTATCATGAGGTTGATGATGAGGACTAAGGTGCTTTTGGATATCATCTGCATCCACCTCTAAAGTGCTCTGCACCTGGGAAACTGACCTTTGTGAACCGTGCCCATGCCACATGCTCTCTGACCCTCTGGTTTCCAGTTGGTTTGACCCATAGACATCAGTGACAGACGTTTAGAGGGAGAAGGTGAGGTCTGGGTATTGATTCTCTTGTTCCCCTGGTCTGGCCTCACTGTGGGACAGCTGTGCTCCTCAATTAAAGATCACAGCCCCTCCTAGGTGGGCCTCTCCAATTGTTCTTTTCAGGTCACTGTTCTCATGATTATTCCTACTTCAGGCCTAGTATGGTGAAAGTGCTTTGGAGTTACTAGTTCCAGAGACTGCATTTATCACACCTTGGGATTTGCTTACATTCTGCCCTTGCTTTTGCAGAGTGTTGCATTCTCCTCAAATTAGACCGTTTGAATGTGCCACGTGTTTCCTCTTGGAACTCTGATTACCACCATGGTAAAGGGATAGACAGATCTGGAGGGGGTGGCAAATAAGTAGCTGCTTCCATGACATTCAGGCCAAGAGGTGATAGATGTTTCCTGATTGTCAACGTGTGAGGGGAAGCCACTTCCCTTCCCTAATTTTTATCTTACATGCAAATCAATGATGTTCAGTCAAAGATAATAAACAGGAAAACTTTCCCATGAAGTGGAGGAAGGCTCTTAGGTGATCTTCCACCACAAGCAGCTTAGCTGCATAGAAAAACCTGGGACTCGGAGGTTTCGAGCTACACCCTGGGCTTCACTGGCTGAGCCTGGCACTTGCTCATTGATAAATGGGATGAGGATATTTGGCCACCCCTCCTCTCATGTGTGTTGTGAGAGGAACATGGAATAATGCCTGGGAGCACTTGAAGCTGCAGCTGAGAAAGCCATGAAGACTGCTTCTAAGACTGTGAGGTGACAGGACCCAGAATTGAGGAACTGTGTGAGGGCCACTGTAAATGAGCTTGCCCCAGAGTTAGGGCTGGCCAGGCCTGGGACTGCATTTCTTCCCAAGGGTTCCCTTCCCATGACCTCTGGCCTGACCTTCCTCCCTGGGCCTGGCCCTCTTCTGTTAGGGGAAGGCATTTCAGAACCATGCTGGCATGCTTGATCATGTTTTCAAAGGAAAGGAGGAGTGGGTGTGAATATTGCTCCAAAAACTCAGATGTGGAAAAAGTGTCACATCCACTTAAGAAAAATTAAATCATATTAAATCCAAGTTTGAGCCTGTACCCCCCTGAGCTCTCTCATGTGTACTTCCCAGTGGGTGCCACCGAGGCACCCATTATTCATGCCCTCTTTAGTCCTTGAAGTTGAGGGACCCTATTGGTTCCATGTGAACTGGGGGAACTGAAGTCTTTGTCTAGGTCCCAGCATCACCTTGACCTCCCTGGTCTTCATTTGTTGCTCCTCTAATATCTGTCTAATTCCTCAGGGTCCTGTGAGGAGACACATGCCAGCCACAGGTCTAACCAAGGGAGATCAAAATGCGAAGATGCTTGAGGAAGTAATGGGAGGTGTTGGGTAACTTTTGGGCACCATGCCTGATTTTTCAGTCTAGGTCATTGGAATGGGTGGTCCCATGGTCTCTAAGAGTTAAATGAGGCTCTTCTCAGTTACCTTTTCACAGGCCCAAGAAAGCCTTTCTCTTGCAGCAGAAGGAGAAGAATCAGAATGTACAACATGTCGTCAAGTGATGCCGTTCTGCTTTAGAGGTTTATTTTAAATATATTTCTTTAAAGCCCATTTTGGAGACTTGCTACTGCTTGCTTTGTCTCCCGGCAACGTCAAAAGAGCTGATGGGAATGAGAGATCTTTTTTTTTTTTTTTTACTTTTTTTCTTAACGTGTGCTTTCACTCAAAGAAAAAAAAAAGCAACAAAAACCCCACAACTTCTAAACCAGTTCCTGAAATAGACCCAGAGAGAAAGGGAAACCATAGCATGCTATGCAGCCTTTCTCGAGGGAGCAATTATAACCTAGAGAAAAAGACTCAGCTAGTGCATGGCTCCTGGAAACAGGGCTGAGTGCAAAGGCATCTTCCCCTCCTGCCTCCCAACAACCACAGATGTAAGTCATAGCCAGAGTTGGGCTCACCCAAAAATAAGTGTACCAAGACCTTATGGAGATGGAAGTATTAGGGTCATCAGATGAATTTGGACAACCATCAGCCCAGGCCACTTGGAGATAGGAGTGGAATCTTGATGCCACCCAACACCTATTTTTCTAACATTCACCCTATAAAGCACTGAGAGTCTATGCTGCAAGCACTGTGCTGGGTGCTGGTGGGGTAGCTGGAAATATAACCAGCGCTCCAGTGTCAGCTGTCACCACTCTCTTATATGCCGTAGCTATGCCCTAGTCACATGAGGCTCCTCCAGCTTTCAGAGCTCAATTGCCCTCATTTGATCCTTCAGGCTTTGCATATGTTGTCCTGTCAATCAGCTTCTTCCTGACTGCCTTCTTCACCTTCCAGCACGTCCTTCCTCTGCTTTTTCCCTGGCCCACCTCTGCAGATAGCTATGTGACCCGCCTGTGTGTTCTCAGAGCAGCAGTGCTTCTCCTTATGAAGAGACTGCATCGCACGATATTGAGTATTCTGTTTGTCTCTCTCCCCGACTGGACTGCAGGATCCACAAGAACAAAGATTTTCTTCATTTCTTTACCTGTGTTCTGTGGTACCTAGCATGGTGCATAGTGCTTAGGAGGTGATTATCACTTGATTACTGTTTGATTAAGAAGTTAACTCCAGAAATGAAATTTCTTATTCTGAATAGGTTATGGAGACATCAGACCTACTAATATCTATGAGACTTTGGTCCAAATCTCAGTTTCATCAGCTATGAATTGGGAATAGTCACAGCTGTTATGGTTGGTAGAAAACTCTCTGGATAAAATGCATATAAGACCCCTGGCATCTGGAACAGAGCAGGAGCTCAGCGGTAGTGATTAGAGCTAGTGTAAAAGAATATTTGTCGATGTTGCTTAAATTCCCACTGGGAGACTAGATGCTTTTAGCTTCCATTTATGGAGTAAATATTCTCATTGGCAATACTAGCCTTTTTACACCTCACCTTAAAGCTTTTTCTAAATTTTCCTCTAACCACATTATTACTTCCTCTGTCAAGTTTTCTAAACTCACCACTTAGCTGTCAGAGAGCCCTGGAGTGAGAATTGGGAACAGTACTTCGGTGACGTAAGTTCACAGCTCAGGCTCTGGAGTCGCGCTGTCTGAAGATGAGTTCTGGCAAGCTGTCATCTTTCTCTGTGCCCCAGTTTCCTCATCTGCGAAGTGGGTATCATGACGCGTTGGTTGGTTCCTCTGGGGAGAGATGCCTGCTCTAGAGGGTTACCACCTCCTTCCTTCCACAGCCCACGCTCGTCCCCCTCACAGCTGCCTGTTCTTTGCTCAGGAATGCACGAGGGACTGCTTCTGTCTTCCAGGTGTCCAGAGATACCCAGGAAGCCTGGCATCTAAGTTTAGTGAAAACCAAGGCATCAGCAGAGGATGGACAATGGCTGGCAGAGATATAACAGAGCTTATTCAATTGTAAGAGAGATGATTGAACTAAAGTGTCTAATCCCCAGACTCTATTATTATAGCAGGTCTTTGAATCGCATTGTCTCATTCCATGTCTTTTCATTATAACAATGGTGAGAAAAAGATTGCTTCCTGGAAGGGCCACTGTCTGCATGGTGTTTGCACATTCTCCTGGTGTTGGTGGGGTTTTCTCAGGGTCTTTTGGTTTCCTCCCACATCCTACAGCTGTGCATATTAGGTGGATAGGCATGTGTACAAGGCCCCAGTCTGAGTGAGTGTGGGGGTGAGTGTGAGCAGCCCTGCCTCTGGGTGGTGTCGTGTCCAGGACTGGCTCCCACCTGGCGCCCTGAGCTGCTGGGAGATGCTCCAGCCACCTGTGACCCTGAACTAGAATAACTGGGTTGGCAAATGAATGAATGTGTACAAATTATTGTCAAATAAAATTTTGTAAAGTCTAAAGTAATCATCCAAATGCATGACAATAAACCATGAGGTATGAAAGTGCTCAGCAAGCCCGCCATATTTGTAATAGTTTGTTTTAGAACTTTGTGGTAGTAGGAGATGCCCTAACAATTTTCACTCCAGAAACGTTTATTCCTTGATTTAATTCACCACCATTGTGACCACTGTCACTCACTGATTCACCAAAGACTGGGTAAATATTATCTTACTGTTTTTATTAATCTTTCTTAAATGTATATGCTCACACGCATCTCAAAGTTTAATAGTAGAACTATTTTGGATCTTTATTTGAAAGTTTGGTGATTTTTTTTTTGTGACCAGAAACATGCAGTTGAAATTTACCTCTTATTTATATCATTTAGCCTATGGTAAAATTGGTTTTGTTATACATCGTTTCACTTAAAGTCACGGCTTTCAAGAACCTATTGATGATGTTAAGAGAGGGCTTACTGCACATTCTAGGATGGCAAATTGCTAAGCAAACAGTGGATGTACAGCTCCCAGAAGTGCGGCCCAGAATAACATGACTTCAGATGTAGGGGAGAGCTTGGAGTTTATCTAGTCCAGTGGTTCTTAGCTGAGGGTGATTTAGAATTACCAGGGACCTGACTCCCTTGAGATCCTGCTTCAGGAGGTCTGGGGAAAGGATAAAGCGTGGGTGTTTTTAAAAATGAATCAGGCAATTCTGTCAGACACTTTCTGACCTAGTCCACTCTCCCCTTCTCTGACCACAGTCTCTGACCTGTCAGCCTCCTTTCTCTAGGGAGCAATTATAACCCAGAGAAAAATAAGCTGAAAGCAGGAGACTTCCAGAAACATGTCTGGGCACAGGTGCCACCCACGTGTGGGTTTGCATTGGGTGGCAACCCATCTTTTGCAGCAGGGAGCTCACCAGCTGTGAATTCTTCTGCTTGATGGTAGTGGAGTGGATGTGGATCCCATCTCTCCACCCTGCTGGGGAGACTGGAAGGGAGCAGCCTTCTATCAACTCCACCACTGCATGCCGGGATAAGTTTCCATGATGAAGCTCTCTCAAGCACAAAATGTGCATCTAATGGAATGCCATTTATCAGGGCAGCAATTCACATGTACGCACAAAACCTTTACTTTATTGCTTTATATCATGAAATACAACTATATCTAAAGATTGAAGACTCTAGTTCACCCTCTAATCCTAACTCCAGGGATTAATATTGGGCATTAATTCTAACTCTGTCTTCTGATACTAATTCTAGCTGTTGATTTCTTGAATGCTAATAGGAAATGCCAGAATTTATTCTGTGGATTATTCTCAATTTTAGCCCCATCATTCCAAGACATGTTTGGATTATTTTGAAGTGGTCATGTGGATGGGTTTAGCCTCAGACCTAGAGGGGAGAAATATACTGCTTAGCAGTTCAACGGCGAATAAAGGTTGGCAAGATTAATCACAGTGTGGATTCTGTACTATTTCAAAACTGAATAGGAGGTTTGGGAAATTGTGGCTGGAAAACCAGACTTTCCAGGTTGTCTTCCATCAAGTGATCACTGATGTATTTATTTCTCTGATTAATGAGCTTTGCAAATTAACCTCCACACTACTCTGTAATTGCGATTAAGGTTTCAAAAAATCACTTAAGCGTGTGTTTCCACCACTCCTGAGTCCATTCCAGCCGGATGGCCTGCTCACTGTGCTGATTTCACAAAGATAGTGCCAGTCCCCTGACCTCTGAATTTACAATTAATTATTGCATTCAGCACCCAAATTACCCCCAGTCTCCATGTGCCTGGCTTTATCTCTCTGCACACACAGGCCTGGCTTTTAATTAAAGGCCCTCAAATTAAATGAAAACAAATTCAATTATTACATCTCATTGGAGCAGCTCACAGCATATCCTGACAGCATTTATCCAATGGGCAACCCAGGGAAAGCTCGGCTCCTACAACTTAAGTTAATGTGCCCAGTAAATGATTTTTCTTATCATTGCTTGAACAGACTTTTTGCCACTGGGTCAGCCCTAGCTGTGGTCTTTGCTGTCTCTGAAAAAAACTACAGCTTAACACAATTTCTCTTTTCTCTATCTTTTCTGATCTCTGCCTGGTTCTTATTGTCCCTTTCTGCATGGAAGGAGAATGGTCTCATGGTCTGTTCCCACTGAGGATGGAAGATAATTACCCTCCAATCTCTGCAGGTTTGGAGGTGCAGCTCAGATATGCACCCCTTAAATTTAGATCCTTATCCAAAGCTCTTAGGGCTATCCAGGGGACTGTGTGTATGTTCTTGACTCTCCAAGCTGCCCGAAATTTAGAGAAATGTGCACTGAATTGCGATTATTGTTATGATAGATCATAACAATAATCATAATAATAGTATGTTTATTGAGGACTATAATGTGTAGGCAGTGCAAACAGCATGCAATTAGACACAGTCCGTACCCAGTGGACCGATTGATTACACAAGTGGAAGCAAGGCTAGACCCAAACAAAAGGAGCAATAGAAACAAACTGGAGGGAGAGCTGGGAAGGGAGAAAACAATTTCTTTTTTGATAAGTGGCCAGCGGAGGTCATGCCTCTACCTTGCCTGGACTGCACTTTCTGCCAAGTTTTGTTTTGAGTATGAAACTCTTTAACTAAGTGGCAGATTGGGCCTAGATTTGGAGGGCTTATAAGAAGAAAAGCATTAGGTTCAGAGGCAGGAAACAATCACTGCTTCAGGGATGGGCATAATCTGATCAGGAAGGCTCAGAAGATTTTTTGTAGAAGGGTACATATCAGATGCTGTTGTCCCTTTCAGTGGCCCAAGGCACGAATATGGGAAGCCTCAAAGCTCTGCTTCCCCCAGCGCTAGAGCCAGACCACGCAAAAGAAACAACACAGTTCAGGAGAGAAGCTGAAGGAAGAGCTCAGCAGATTTGCATGAAGACAGGGAATTCCTGGGTCTTCTATCCGAGGGTATCCTTTTTCTGATGCTGGCTGGATTTGTGTCCCTTGTTGTTGAAAAGGAAGACCCAAATGCAGATGACAACAGAAATTAAACATACAGATCACAAAAACTCCCAAATCTACTTGTAACCCATTCAGCAGGGAAAAGCAAAGCAGGAGAAAGAAGTGTGGGCATTCGAGAAGGAGCTGCAATTCCGAATCTGTGGCCGCAAGACACAGTCTGCCTCGCATTTTATGTGCCCCCAAATTCAGCCCAGACGCCCTGTCAAAATGAGTTTGCTGGAGAACTCTGGCAGAGGGGACACTGTGAGCTTCTGCTCAACGCCCACAGGTCTCCCTAGGTTCTCCTGGGGGTGGTGACCAGCCAGGGGAGCCAAGGATTTGGGGGACAACAAGGTTTGCTCTATCATTTTTACATCCTTGCTTGAGCAAGCATCCTTAATAATCCCTTTTACTGAGTGTCCTATGTATAGGGAGAACTGTAAAAGCCTGTTTTGAATGAATACAAAAGAAACGGAAGATCTCAAGGTATTTATAATCTAATTTGGAGGGTGGAAAATACACAGACATAATGAAACTCTAAAATGTCAAGTTCCATTTTCCTGCTATGATTCCCATAATTTCTACATATGTTTATGCTACGTTTTAAGACACTGCATTGCTATTATCTGTTTGTATTTTATTATTCTGCTCTAGACTAAACTTCATCAAAGCAGGGCCTGTGCCTTTGTTTTTATTTTTTAAATTGTGTATCTTCAAAAATTAGTACTGCCTCTGGTATCTGGCAATATTTGTTTACCTTTGAATTGAATAAAATAAAAGCCTAATTCTAATGTCCCTAGCTAAAGCTGCATCAGCCTCCTCTGGTCTCCTGTGATACTTGGTTTATGCTTCTCTTATCGTTGCTACTCAATCGACCTCTTCTCTACAAGCTCTAAGAGGCAGTGTGGCACAGTGGTTAAGAGGCTGGCTATGTAACCTTGGGAAAGTTGCTTTATCTCTTTAGCCTTCCCTGTCTGTGAAATGAGTAGGAGGATAATTTGCTTACTTTTTAGGACTGTCATGAGGATTAGACGGGTAACACATGAGGTGGAGGCATGCCTGGCACATGGTGTTATGTAAAGGGCACCTTTTCCCATTATCACCATCCTGAAGAGTTCTATCATAGGTTGAATTGTGTCACACAAAAAGATAGGTACAAGTTCTACTCCTCGCACCTGCAAATGTGACCTTATTTGGAAATAAGATCTTGGGAGAGGTAATCAAGTTAAGACGAGACCATACCTTATTAGGGTGGACCCTTATCCAGTGGCCAGTTTTCTTACATGAAGAGGGAAATGTGGACACAAAGATACACTTAGAGGAGAGGATGTGAAGACACAGCCAATACAGGGAGGGCGTCGTGTGAAGACTGAGGCCGGATTGGAGTCATGTGTCTGCAAGCCACCAGAAGCACAGAGCAGAGCGGCAGAGCACAGGTTCTCCCTCCGGGCCTCTAGGGGGAGCCAACTCTGCAAACAACTGGGCTTTGAACTTCTAGCCTCCAGAACTGTGAGAGAATAAATGTCTATGGTTCAAAGCAACACTACTTATGGTAATTTGCAGACTAAGTTTTATCTTTTGTGTATACATCTAACACAACACCTAGGAGAGTGCTTGGAAGGTAGTAGATCTTGGCCAACATACACTTGTTGAATTGGATGGATTCAGCCATGAGATCATTAATGTGAATACACAATTATAAAATAGTTTTCATGGAAGTAGAATTTGTCTGTTCTATGTACCACCTATTTGAAATTAAATAAAAGGACATATTTATCCAATTCAACTTGCCAATTTCCTTTCAATTTTGATATAACATGTAATTGGTACGATAACATTGTATATCAAATTACCCTGAACAATACAGTAAATGGAAAGGAGGTCGCCATAAAAGGGTAATCTCCTAAGAGGTTACCATGAGACGGAGTAACCTGCCTTTGGTTCATTCTGTCCAATTTAGCCTACTCCCTCAGCTGATCCCTTCCCAAGACCCTGGAGTTCCTTAAATAATATTTGATAACTCCAAGTAGAAAAAAATTAAACTAAGCAAACAAATCAAGGTATGGTATGTATATATTTATATAGGATTGTGTTGGTCCTGAACAGACATTTACTCATAAACATTTATCAAATGGCCTGTTGTGTACCAAGTACTATACTAGGAAGAGGATGCAATGGTAAATAAGACAATGAGTAAGATCAATGAGTAACATTTTGTGAAGTCTTTGTTATGTGCCAGTCAATATATTAAGTATACTATTTTATTTGACCCTTAATATAATTGAGTTAGGTAAGTCCATGTCACTAATGATAAGACATGCTTAGTGAGATTTAGACATTGCCTAAGGTCACACAGTAAGTGGTAGAGACCCAGATTTGTACTTAAGTAATCTAATTCCAGAGCTCTTTAATCACTGCACAAAAATTTGGCATCTCTTATCCTCATGGAGCCTAGAGTGTAGTGGTAAAGAAGGCAAGCCAGCAATTGCCATATAGTCACAGAAAGAACATGGTTACGAAAACTTCCAGTAGGAATCCTAATTTAAGATTTTCCTGGATTCATATTCCAGACCAGTTTGGGCAGAAGTTAGAGGAGAAAATCAGCACTTGGGCTGATTTATCATTTACATCTCCTACCTTGGTTTGGCCTTGGCGACTTGGGTCCAGTGGCTTGGAGGTGCTTTCATGGCTTAGAGTTTCTGCAGATGCGGGCAGGGCAGAAACCATATGGTCAGTCTAGTCAGCAGTTTTCAGTTATGAGTCAAAGAAGGAGCAGAAGCCTGAGCTGTGTGGGGACAACCTCTTCCAGCTCATCCTAGGTTCTGGCTGCTTTCTGTCTTGGTCTGGCCATATTGTTCGACCCAGGAGATTGGGTACTTTTATAACTCCAGGAAAGGTACATGTTTATGATAAATGGGAAAATATTTCTTGGTCCTTTCAAAGAGATGCTGATCCAAGGTGAGAAACTGTGTGATTATGAGAGACTGATCATCCTGATCATCTATATGGTACAGCTAGCTGCCTTGCTTCTCTAGATTTCTCTAGAAATCTAGGTTGTTAAAATCCTTGTAATGCACTGTGCTATGGCTTGAATGTCTTCCCCAAAGTTTATGTTTTGGAAACTAAATCCCCGATGCAACAATGTTGAGAGGTAGGACCTTTAAGAGTTGACTTGGTCATGATGGCCCTGCCTTCATGAATGAACTCATATTGTTATCTTGGGTGGGCTTGTTATTGCCAGAAGGGTTTTTAAAATAAAATCAGGTTCAGGAAACTCTTGCTTTCACTATCCCCCACCCTGTGATGCCTTCCAGCATGGGACAATGCAGACAGAAGACCCTCACCAAATGCATGCCCCCAACCTTGGACTTCCAGCCTCCAGGATAGTTAGAAATAAATATCTGTTCTTTATAAATTACCCAGCCCCAGATATTCTGTTGTAGCAGCACAAAATGGGCTAAGATACACTGTCTAAGAAATCTTTTTATATCTTCATGGAGACTATGTAGTTTGACTTGCTCGCGGCCCAGTTGATTTTCAAGATTGACAATCAGCACTAACTCTATTATAGAATTTGCCTGGCTGCTGCACTGAGAACTCACTGCTGTGAGTATTGTCTCCAGCTTCAGTGGACTTCCCAGAGGTTGCCTTTGAAAATTTTACACTCAACCATTTCCCCACTCACTGAAAGCTTAAAAGAGAACAAGTCTAAAAGAGAATGGTTATTTTTAGTAGGAAGTTAGTTGTGAGATTATGAGTGGGAGAGTCAGCCTCAGAGAAACTAGACATCTTCTCAGCTATTCTTGAGTCCTTTTTTGTCTTGTTTTGTTTTGTTTGGAGTGAATTTCCCAAACCTCTGTCATATTAAAACCAATCCCATCAATATCCCATTTGCAACTTATGTAAAGAATATTATTAATAATAATATCAATATCAACATAGCATTTAGAAATAGAAGATGTGGTATGAGACCCAGCTCTGCCACTTTCAGACTGCAGCTCTAGGAAAAATGCAAACCCTCAATGCCTCAGTTTCCTCCATTATAAAAGGAAAATTATAATAATAATATTAGTTCATTTCACAGGCCTTTTAGAAAAGTCAAATGAGATAATGCATGCAAGAGTGTTTTGCAAATTGTAAAATATTGTACAAAGCTTTGTTATTTTTGCAGAAAATACATATGGATTTTCTGCCCTTTTGAATTATTCATTTTCTGTCTCTTTATAGTGGTCTGAATAATTGGATATTTGATTCTTATCTTACTTTCTTGGAACTCTGTATATTTCACATCAATTATTTCATTTTACTCTCACAGTACATCTGTCTTACCTACAAAGAGCAGAGTGTGATTGAGTTGTCTAATATTTAAAATAAGTTGGACTCCAACTTTCGGTCCTCTTGGTATTTATTTTTCAGTGACTTTTCTGCTCTAAACTTGGGGAAATTGCTGCTGTGGAGACTCGGATTATTACTTGGAGAAAACTAAGCTTATGAGATAACCTTTTCTCCATATTCTGACGCTTGTTAACAGGAAAGCCATTAGGTGGTAGCAGGAAAAGGGTTGCAATGTCCCACAAGGGCACTGGTTTATTTTTTCTTTGATTGCATGGCATTTTTGGAGCATAGGACTAGCTAGCATACAGGTCCAGCAGCTTTCTCAGGAACCTACTACCTTAGGATCCCAACTTGAGTCATGGCATCTGAAACCAGGTACCCTGAGCTAGGCTGTATCATGATCCAGAGGCCATATCACTTAAGAGGAAGAGCATTGAACAGAGAATTGGAGACTGCTCCTAGCTGGATTGTTTGGCTTGAGAATATCACTTCCCTTTAAAATATTGCCTATCTACATTTTCATTTTCTAATTTTAAATTTATTATTGTGGTAACATAACATAAAGTTTGCCATTTTAGCTCAGTGGCATTAAGAAAATTCTCATTTTACAACCATTATCACCACCTACCTCCAGAACTGCAAAGCGTTGTTTTTAGAGTACAAATGAAATCATTTCTGGGAAAGCTCTTAGAAGAGCATAACACACCATAGGAATGCAAAATATTGTCCTGACTCTTATTGCCCAATAATTTAGCGGAAGGAGCAAAGAGCGCCTTAAAAGGGTTGCTTAACTTATAAGTGCTTTGAGGAGGCTGAGTAAACTATCTCCCTGAAATAATTCAAATTAGTGGGGATGCCCGTTGGTCAGGATCACGTGGACACGATTTATTGCTAAGGGAAAGTTGTGGATTACCTGTAGCATTTGAAGTTGTGTCCAACTTGAACATTCTACAAATTTGCATCAATAACTTCCTCACTTGAGGCTAAATTAGAAGACATTATTTCCCTCCTGCTGGGCATTTGGAACTTCTGGGTCGGAAAAGCTGAAGCAGTAATGGGCAGGAGCCCAAGCTGCCTAATGAATAGGTCTAAAAATAGTTGAGAGAATGAATTCTAAAGTGCAGAGTTGTGATGTTCTTATGGAAGATAGGTGGCCCTCTTACTTTAACCAAACCAAGTTTTCCACCCTAAGTTCACTGGAAGGTTAGTCTAGCTTGCCGAATACAATATGCAACAGACGCGTGCATGCATTAGTAGATAGATGCATAAAAGCAATTCATTCATATATATTATATATATATATATACATTATATATATATATGCTTCCTTAATCTGTTAAATTTAGGAAAACTGGATTAAAGGGAAGACACATCTAGAAATGACATGCTGCTTAAGGAAGTAGAAATCTGGTAGCATGAGGCTGTGTCTGGGAATGCTCTGCATGGGTTATTTTGGGAACTGCTGTTCTCTTGAGAAATTAAATTTGTAGCGAGAATAGGACTAATGGCCATTTGTATCCAGCTGCTTGCATCCTTTCTTCAGCCAGAGGAGTGGATGGAGGGGGTATGTGTGTTTGTGTTGTTCGCTGAACGCCCACTGTCCTGAGGATTCACAGACAGGCTGTGCCATGGCAATGAGGTTGGTCTGCAACTGCACTGTGAGAGGGTGGCAGGAAAAGGCACTGATGATGGTGATGAGGAGGCTGGCGGCTGGCATTCATCAAGAGCTTGCTGTAGATCCAGCACTGTGTTAAACATGTTAGCTGTTTTTTTGCCATCCAGTGATTAAGTTCACTGATGCTTAAAGAGGTTAAGCAAACTGCCCAAGGTCATACACTTAGTAAAGAGCAGTGCTGAGCTCAAACCCAGGCCCATCTTATTCCTAAGCCCAAAAGCCACCACACGTCATCAATAGAGATGGCAGGCCTGAGCTAGTCCCTGCCAAAAAAATTCACAAGTTAAAAATAGAGGATATTTTTCCTTTTGTCCTTTTTTCCTTTATATGATAGTTACTTTCCTGATTCTTTCTCTGCTGGGGGAGGGGGAATTTAAAAAATCATACCTAACATTTATTTCAGATAAGAAAGGGAAGCAAGTAACAAATAATTATGTGATGAATACCAAGATTCCCAATTTTGTGTTAAGAACTATTTCAACAGTTGTAGTACCAGGTATATCCCTGTCCCCAGGGATCTGGAATGTTTTTGTTTTGTTTTGTTTCTGCAGATATCTTGCAGAATGAATGTAAATCTATGTTCTTTGGGATTTTTAGAACAGTGATTCCCAACTCACATGAGAGAAATAGGGCTAATAGAAAATTAGGTTTGGTGAGGCCTGGGACCCTGGCCGGGAGATGAAAAAGCATTGGTTGGTGTTTGCATTTTTTGTTATTGGAATTGGGTGAAGGAGGCCTGGTTGAGAAATATTAGGGGAGGATTTGAGTTTCTTACCCTTCGTGGTCCCTATAGACTTAAGAATGCAATAACAAAGATATTTAGGTCATTTTAAACCAATTTTGAAAATTGCATATTTCCTGTTTGCATCTCTTTAGATTTTTTTTTAAAAAAAGATATTTGTAGTCTTATCCTTCACCTTGAATAGAGAGAAGGAATTTATGGAGGTGCAATATTAGCGAAAAGTCTTTACATTTTCTCCTGGAGGAACAGAGAAGACGCATCTCATTCATTCAGCAAATATTAACTGGGTCCCTGCTGTGAGCCAGACTTTTGTAGTAGGCCCAGAGTATAAAGAAGACAGATATCCTGACTGCCTGGGAGGAGTGTACAGTGTAGCGATGCCTTGAGAGATAGCTCTGTCCTGAGCAGACAGGAAATGGCTATGCTGGGACATAACAAAGGAGCTGATTTCCAAAAGGACCACACTGGGCAGTCCCAGGACAGCTGAGAGACTCCACCAAAGCTGAAGAACAGAGACAAGGCTTGAAAACATCACTGAAGTAAATCTTAATTGCCATGAGGGAGGTCTGAATTTTGTGCTGGCCAATATAATTCATGAGATGTCTATGTTTGCAAGGTTCGATCCCCCAGGTCAGCAGGTGAGCCTCCCTTTGTTCCAGTGGCAGCTGATGGGGTGTCTCCTTGCAGACAGGTTTCTGCTGGAGCTTGCCCTTGGCGACAAGAGGGACTAGGTGAGAGCATAGGTTTGGATAAACTTAAATCCATCATTGTCACTAGAAAACATTTCAGAAAACATGCCATATTAATGATGGGTAAATGGCATCATCTTCTGTGAAGAAATGCCTTCACCAAATCAGGATTTAATGTAATGCCTCTACCTTTTCAAAGGATCAATATGAGACCTGGCAATTGAACAGCATTTCTGTATCCTTTATAAAAATGGGGTTGAAGGTATTTTTCTACTATATGACTCAAAGCCCTTTTTATAAATTCTGTCAATTGCAACCCCACACTATGTCTCGCAGTAAGTTTCTGCTTAAGTTTTGTTCCAAGGAAAATGCTGTCTCGGCTGAGGAATCCGTGTGCTTTCTGTTTTCAGAGAACAAATGGCATAAGCCAATGTCCTTTCCATTTGCCTTAGCTGGCACTAACTCAGATCCAAATGCATCGCCCAAATGTTATCTGCTCAACTCAGGTACCTGGGACATTCCCTCTCTCTGCTTTCTCCAGGTGATCTCTGCTTTGACTTATGCTTAAAGACTTTACAAAGCAGGACTATCTGAAGTCCGCTCAGTACATAAGCTACAAATACAACAGGGATGATTTTTTCCTGTACATCTATCTGTTCATCTCTCTATCCAATATAATAAATCCTTCTCGGATGATTGAAGTATAGAGTGGCATCTTATTGGTGCTTGAGAATAAAAAATTATGGATAAATGAAACATTTTTGAGTACCAGTGACTTTATATCCCTAGGTATTGAAGGGAAACACAGAAAAAGGAAGAGACATAGACCGTTCTCTTGGAAGATCCAGCCCAACTGGGGAAGACTGCCTACATTTTTATCCCCTCTCCACTCACATTCACTTGGAAATGACCCATAAATATTAACCAGCTGTTTGAAAATAAGCACAAGTAATTGCAACTCTTCAGTTGCCAGGAAAATCATCCAGAATCAATGCTTTTCTCAAAAAATAGACATGGAGTGCTACTATGTGCACGTTGTTGAGGAGTGATGAACATGGGTCACACTCATTTTCTGCCTTCAAGACCTGGTAGTCTGAATAGGGGCCAAACCAATCCTACATATTTCTATACTACAGCTGAAAGTAAATGCCTCAGTAGAAGTAGGAATAAATATTTGATAGTGGCCCAGAAGGGTAAGGGATCACTTTTTGGATGGGAAATCAGAAAAGGTTTTATAAATGAGGTGATATTGGGCAGAGGGGCAATCTAGGTTGAGCACACAAAGATACAAAGAAGAGAAAATGGTGGGTGTGCTCAAGGATGGTGAATGTGCCATTTGTCTTGTATGTAGTTTACATGCAAAAGAGCAGAGAAAGATAAGTGAAAGTTAAGCCAGTATTATCACCGCATCCCTTGAAAGGCTTGTACTACCTAATGTTGTAATCAAAGGAGGACTATTAAAGGTTTTTGAGCAGAAGAGTGATCACTAGACTAGTGATTCAGAAAAACTGAGTTGAGCCTTGGGGTAAATAATCCTAAGAGATTGAGAGCCTGTGTAAACATGATAATAGCAAAGTGGACAAATCGTGTCCCTTAGCCAGGATTTGCTCATAGGAACGAGGAAAAATAAGAGTGAGTGACAGGAAGTCCTAGCTAGAGCAATTAGACAAGAGAAAAAAAATAAAGGGCATTCAAATTGGAAAGGAAAAAGTCAAATTGATCTTGTCTTATATTTGGTAAAAGCTAAAGACTCTGCCAAAAAACTATTAGAACTAATAAGTAAATTTACAAATAATTTATTTGTATAAATAATTTATTTGCAGGATACAAAATCAGTATCCCCAAATCAGTAGCATTTCTCTATGCCAACAATGAACAATCTGAGAAAGAAATAAAAAAGTAATCCTATTTATAGTAGCCACAAATAAAATTAAATACCTAGGAATTAACCAAAGAAGTGAAAGCTCTCTACTATGAAAACAATAAAAGCTGACGAAAGACATTGAAAAGGACACACAGAAAATGGAAGCATATTCCATGTTCATAGACTGGAAGAATCAATATTGTTAAAATGTCCTTACTACCTGAAGCAATCTACAGATTCAATGCAATCTCTATCAACATACCAACGACATTCTCCACAGAAATAGCAAAAACAATCCTAAAACTTATATGGAACCACAAAAGACCCAGAATAGCCAAAGCTATCTTGAGCAAAAGGAACAAAACTGGAGGGATCACACACCTAACTTCAAATTATACTACAGAGCTATAGTCACTGAAACAATGTGGTACTGGCACAAAAACAGATACATAGACCAATGGAACAGAATAAAGAACCCAGAAACAGATTCATCTACCTACAATGAACTCAATTTTGACAAAGGTGACAAGAATATACATTGGGGAAAAGATAGTCTCTTCAATAAATTGTACTGGGAAAACTGGATATCCATATGCAGAAGAGTGAAACTATCTCTTGCCATATACAAGAATCAAAATAGATTAAAGACTTAAATTTAAGACCTCAAACTATGAAACCACTACAGGAAAACATTAGGGAAACTTTCCAGGACATTGGACTGGGCAAAGATTTCTTGAGTAATACCCCACAAGTACAGGCAACCAAAGCAAAAATGGACAAATGGTATCACATGAAGTTAAAAAGTTCCTGCAAAGCAAAACAACAACAACAACAACAACAATAACAAAACAAAAGCAATCAAAAAAAGTAGAGATAACTCACAGGACGGGAGAAAATATTTGCAAACTACTCTCTGACAAGGGATTAGTAACCCAATATATAAGGAGCTCAAACAACTCTATAGGAAAAATTCTAATAATCTGATTAAAAAGTGAGCAAAAGATCTGCATAGACATTTCTCAAAAGAAGACATACAAATGGCAAACAGGCATATGAAAAGGTGCTCAACATTAATGATCATCAGAGAAATGCAAATCAAAACTACAATGATATATCATCTCACCCCAGTTAAAATGGCTTTTACACAGTAGTCAGGCAATAACAAATGCTGGCAGGATGTGGAAAAAAGGGAACCCTTGTACACTGTCAGTGGGAATGTAAATTAGTACAACCACTATGGAGAACAGTTTGGAAGTTCCTCAGAAAACTAAAAGTAGAGCTACCATGTGATCTAGCAATCCCATTGCTGGGTATATACCCCAAAGAAAGGAAATCGGTACATCAAAGAGATGTCTGCACTCTCATGTTTGTTGCAGCACTGTTCACAATAGTCAAGATTTGGAAGCAACCTAAGTGTCCATCAACAGATGAATGAAAAAAATGTAGTACATATACACAATGAAGCTGTCATTTGCAATAGCATGGATGGAACTGGAGGTCATTATATTAAGTGGAACAAGCCAGGTGCAGAAAGACAGACTTCTCATGTTCTCATTTATTTCTAGGATAAAAATTAAAACAATTGAACTAATGGAGTGGAGAGCAGAAGGATGGTTACTATAGCATGGGAAGGGTAGTGGGGGGATGGAAGGGAAGTGGGGATTTTTAATTGTTACAAAATAGTTGGAAAGAATGAATAAGACCTATTATTTGACAGTACAACAAGGTGACTATAGTCAAAAATAATTTAATTATACATTTTCAAATAACCAAAAGAGTATAATTGGATTATTTGTAACACAAAGGATAAATGCTTGAGGGAATGGATACTTCATTTACCCTGATGTGATAATTACACATTGCCTGTACCAAAATATCTCATGTAACCCATACATATATACACCTACTACAGTAAAAGTTAAAAATTAAAAATTAAAAAAAGAATGAGAGACGCTGATGTGGGAGAGTATTTTTGTTAACATAATTTGGCAACTATAATATGTTGGCTCTGAGTTTATGAGCCTGCGAGACCAGAAGCCCAGTGATGCCATCTGAGGCATGATGTGGGGTGAACCAGGAACAGTGTGTGTTGAGAAGGATAAAGTATGGGGCAGAGGAAAGTCAACAGGACATGTTGCATATGAGGGGCTGGTGAGTTGTACTAAGATGGGGGTACAGTGGAGGGTACACTAAAGTGTAGGAAAGGTGGGGGAATGGTGAAGAGAGGACTTCCTACTCATCGGCCCTGGGCCACTTGGATAGGAGTGAAGTGGAAGAGAGGGGATTGCTTCTTAAGCAGGTGATCCAAGTCCTTCAAGACTCCTGAGCCAGGCGTCAGGCAAGAGGACTTGCCAAAGCTGTAGTCATTGGAATCTTCTGTATTAACCAGCACAGGAGAAAATCTTCTAGAACCTGGGTTGTTCTTGGGATTAGCCAGTTATGTTCAGAAGTAAAAATACCCTGAAGATGATGAAGGAAATTGGAGAAAGAGCTTTCATGAGACTGCCTGCCCCTTCTCCTGGATGAGGGATACTGGAGACAGCCATCACAGAGGCTAGGATCCATGGAGCTTCTCACCCACTGGGTGCCAAGTGCCATGCTACACACTTTATATCTGGACAGTTACAAATTGATGAGGTAGATACTGTGGTCAACATCATTCTATAAAGGAGAGTAATGAGGCTTACATGGATGCCTCAAGGCCATACAGCTACCAAAGATGGTAAGCTGTAGCCAGGCATTCTCTGGGGTGAAAGCTGACAGTACAGTTGATTCTCGTAATCTGTGGTCTGTAAAGTCACCTCAAACACCAAGTCAGTGAACACTGAAGCATTGTTCCTAAGGCAAATACACAGTTAGGTTCCTGTGAGCTTCTGGTCACAACATTTTTGTCTACCAATCAATACATAACCTTGTTTTATGTGTATTTCCATTTAAAGACACCTCATTTAATATATGTTGTTGATTGATTAAATTGAACTCACACGCAATGGCACTGTAACTTGTGCCTGAATGTAGCTTCTCTAACACACATGTTTTCTCCATAAGGCACATCACACCCTTCTTTTGCTTTTGAACACTAGAGAGGACTTAGATCTATATGTAGGGACTGTTTTAAACCGTGAAATCATCCACAAAAATGCAAAAAAAAAAATGTCACTAAACAGACAGTGAGAAGGAAGTGTTTATAATATAAGAGCTGAAACAAGAAGGCAGGGCATTGCCACCTTTAACCTCACTGGGACAATGAGATTTGGATGACTCAAATTTTTCACCAGTCTGCACATATCCTTGAATGACCTCTAAGGTGACATACCATGAATATTGGTTTTGGGGTTACAAATAAATTTTGGTGAGCAGGCAAATTCATAGACACAGAATTTGTGAAAAATAAGAATCAACTGTACTTCAGGAGCCATGGGCACATTTTGCAATGTATGGACTGCTAAGAGAAACCTGTAAAGAATGATACATCTTACTTCCTCTTGGTTTTTTCCCCTTAATCTTGGAGTCAGTCTTTCCTGACTTCCCAGTTTAAAGGGCAACTCCTTGGAGCTAAGTCACAAGCCTCAGAATGAGCTGCAGAACAAGTGCACACAGCCCTCAGCAGAAGCATCAGGCTGGGGCTCAGGTCCCCCTGAAGCACACGTGTGGAGGACAGGTGACCCCATGTGCCAGAGGACCAGTCACCTCCGACAGGATCCAGCCTTCCTCTTAGGATTCTGGCCCTTTTTCACCCTTTCCTAGCCTCTCCTTTGGGCTTAATGCAGTGAGGGTTAGAACAGTTTTCTTAGTGCCAAGATTCTTGCTAATATGGCAGTTTGTGATTTTTGGCATGTTGCAAGATATGTCAGATTAAGGTGAAGTTTCCAGGATCAGAAAGATCCAAGTTCATTAGTGGCTTGGATGCTCTTCCCACTGTGTGATCTTATATAAATACCTTAACCTAGTCAATCCTCAGATTCCTTAGCTGTAAAATGAGGGTCATACTTATATTTACTTCTTAGAATTATTGTGAAGATTAAATTCGTTAATTCATGTTAAGTGCCTAGTACAGTGCCTGCCATATGGTAAACACTCAGTAAGCATTAACTTTATCAATTTTATATCTTAATATTTAATTAGTTTACATATCACATGCATATTACAATTATATGTAATTTGAAAAAAAAGTCTTTAATTTTTTTACCTATATACATCAGTGATTGATTATGGACTTTGGCACTGGGTTATCTTAATTCTGCTCTTAGCTTCTTTTTCTATCTGGGTAACTTTGGGCAAATTACTGAATTTTGAATTACTGAATTACTGAACTTTGAATCTTAGCTTCTTAATCTGGTAATGAGAGAAAAATAAAGCCTAACTCTCAGATTGATTGGAATGTTAAATGGGATAATGCACTTAAAGGAGCTTTAGCACTAGGTCTGACACGTGATAAGCGTTGATAAGTTCTTGCTGTTATTGTAATTTTTAATATTATTAATAATCATATGGTAACATTGCTTTTCTGAGAGTGCCTTGTAATGCATTCTGTAGCTTCTAGGCTTATTTTTTTGACCTTCATTAACAAACTTTCTTTCAACAAAGTGCATGCCTGGAACGCGTCCTGCTTTTTGATGGAGGGGTATGGTGGCTCAGCAGAGCGCTCAGCGGATGAGAGCTAAGACTCAGCAGCTAAAGGATGGTTGGAACTGGGGGTTGGGGAGCTCTGCTGAATAAAGGCTTTTTGCTTCCTAATACTTCCACTTCTAATGTTTCTGGAGCTCGTGGAGGACAGCTACTGACAAAAACCTGTGTTTATATATCATCGGTCTGCACGGGTTAGTAAGATGCCCAGAGCTGCTGAAAGACAAACCACAATGACAGGAGTCCCCAAAGGGACAGGCGGCCCTCCCCATGGGCTTGGAGGAGCAATGCCAGTAGGTCGTTCTGCAGCTAGAAATGTGTCTTCAAGGGCACATCTCACTAGGAGGGATGGTTTATCTCTGCTGCCTGTCCATGGCTGCTCAGCAGGGCCACGTGTATGCCATGTCTTCGCATTAAACCATCCATTGCAACATCGTTGACATTCATTCCGCAGCTTGACCTTTCTTTCCCTTTCTCTCCCCCAAACTTCTTCTTCCGCTGAGTCGTGCAGGTGGGTAAATCTTCCTCTGCTGCATCCACATGCTGGGGAAATTGTCTGGCTCTGCTAAGTGTGATTGGAGCCGTTTGTTTTTAAGCTGCACATAAGCATCGGGCAAGATTTATAACATCTTCCTTCTTGCCGAATCGACCCACTGAGAGCCATTAAAGTTTTATTGCTCCCTGCAGTTGCCTGGCCAGAGTGGAATGGAGGGGGCCTATAGTTGGAAAAGCTTTTTCTTCCATTGACTTAGTCACAGGAAGTACTGGAGAGAAGGAATAGAAGTGATGCTTCTTTTGTTCAGTCTCCTCATTTTGATCCCAACCCTTTTCCAAACTGCATTGAGTTGTTAGAGTGAATTCCTCCATATAATTCACATTGCATGCTAAGCCTTCCCACTGTACCAAGACCTCCCTAAGGCCCCACCTCTTCCAGGAAGTCTTCTTGTGTTGATCAGATTAAGACTGTTTCCCTGGTACTCCCCTTACCTCTCTTGGCTGGACCCCAAGACCTTTCTCATTTCAGTGGTCTTTGTCCCAGATTTTGATACCTATTTTTCTTCAGACTTGCAGCTACCTTTTTTGTTGTTGTCGTTGTTGTTGTTGTTGAGATGGAGTCTTGCTCTGTCACTCGGGCTGGAGTGCAGTGGCGCGATGTCGGCTCACTGCAAGCTCCGCCTCCCGGGTTCACCCATTCTCCTGCCTCAGCCTCCCGAGTAGCTGTGACTACAGGCGCCCACCACCACACCCGGCTAATTTTTTTTTTTGTATTTTTAGTGGAGACGGGGTTTCAGCGTATTAGCCAGGATGGTCTCGATCTCCTGACCTCGTGATCCGTCCGCCTCGGCCTCCCAAAAGTGCCGGGATTACAGGCGTGAGCCACCGCGTTTGGCCTGTAGCTACCTCTTAAAGTTAGGTAAACGTACAGATGTTCCAGTCATAAATTATAAAGTTCTAGAATCCTAAATCTGGGAGAAGTATTAGAAATTCTCAATGTAAGCAGTGACTTACATTATCCATGTTTACATAGTGATTGAGGTATTTTTATGACTGTCTTAAAGGACGAGTCTTCACAGGAGATGCTCTCATGCCAGATTTTAAAACAGAAACATGCTCCAGGGATGGCCTCAGCTTTCTTTCATGGGGGCTTTAGCTGAAATAGGTAGACATAGGTCGGTTTCCCTTGGAAAAAGACATCCTTCTTCATTGTCAATTAGTAGTAGTTATTATTGTATATTCACCCATGTGCTATGCACCATGAAAGTCCCTGAGACAACAGAGAGATGGGCCCTGCATCTATGGAGCCTGAAGTCTAGCACAGAAGACCGTTTCAAAGAATGTCCCCTGAACAGTATCTGGAATGAGAAGATGGACTGGCTTTGTGATTGTTTATTCAACTTGAGGTCCAAGCCTCAAGCAAAATCTATCTTCAGTGCAATAAGATACAAAGTATAGTAATAATAATAGTAATAACAATGACAATAATATTAATTACCACCTGTGAACATCTATTTTATTCAAGTACTGCACTAAATACATAGATTATTTCATTTTTATTTTAATAAAAATCTCACACGATAGGTTTTTAGTTGCATGTTTTCTATAAGGAAACAAGAGCTCAAAGAGGATGCCTTAACCGGCGAGGTCATCCAATCAGCAAGTGGCTGAGTCAGCCTGAAAGCCACACTAAGTAAGGCCCTACAGGTAGGACTGTGTATTCTCCCTCCTGTTTCTCTGCAAACTTGTCAGCCTTGAGAAGGTTTCAACAATCATCTATCTTTCAGTGTAATTTTGAGCTGCTGTTTCGTCTTGCATACATATTTGCATTTTAAGAACGAAAGCTTTAGATGGGTTACAAGATTTTATGATCAGGTGTAGAGATTTTGGCAGGCATGGACATCTTGTATGAGGTCACCCCCTAAAGGGCCTCCTTAGTCAGCTGTTGTCTCTAACACACTCCGGCTTTACTGGGGATTGTTGGTAAGATTACAAAGTGGTTGAGAGCCAGGTACTGAGGTTAGAGCTTGAGGGCTCAATTCTTGCCTCTGACACTCAAAATTAGCTGAGTGACTTTAACCTGTGTGCCTCAGTTTCCTCATCTGCAACATGGGGATGGGAAAGAACCTCATATATATGCTTAATATGAGGGCCAAATGAAAACCAATACATCTGAAACACTAATGACCATGGCTTGCACACAACACATCTTCAAGAAAATTTAATTTTTAATATCTTTTTTCAAGTATCCAAAGTCATTCACACATACCATCACATTCAGCCTCATAACCTGGGTTAAAAGCTATCCTTATATGATAACTCAATTAAGGTGATATTCTCAGTCAGAGAGTAAGAATGACACATGTTCTGGGGCAATGGAATTCACTGAAATGAACCCATGCAGAGCAGAGCATTTCAGACAACTCATTATACTCTATCTAGAAGAAACCTACCTCCTGGTTCCTATAGTTGCAGTACGTTCAACATTCCTGGCTGAACACCCTTTTTGACGTTGAAATTAAGCTGAAGTGTTACACCTGGTTATGACACCCATACCCTTGAGAGAAGTGCTTGCTTTTCTTGGTCACCCAATTGTCCCCATACTGTTCCCACAAAGTAAGTCATCCAGAGCTCTTGTAGATTGCCATAGGCCCTCCTTCCCCTGACACATCCCAAAGGTTAGAAACAAGAGTAGAGGCCCAGCTCATTGCTCAAGGGTCCATTCACTTTTACATTTTCCAGGTTTACTTATGAGACCAACATGAAGCAAGTGGGAGACGTTCAAAGTATCCAATAGTTACACCATGTGTGTCTCTGTGTGCTTACCAAACCCAGCTCTTTTTAGCCATTGTTAGCATATCATGATTATAGTTATTAATATGTTAATGATGGTTATTATTATTGGGCATTTTCTATGGGCCAGCCATGGTCCTAGGCAGGTTGCTCCGTGGTGCGGAGTCTGGCAGCAGTCCTCCAAGGGAGGAACATCTGTTTTAGAGCTTCCCTTAAGACTGCGAATAAAACACATGGGCAGACTCAAGGGCCCCATACGATCTGCCCCTCCAAAGCTCTCTAACCTCACTCACCCACTCTAACATGGAGCTGGTTCCTGCCTAAGTGTCTTTGCACTTGGTATCCCTCTCCCTGGAAAAGGTTCTGACTGTCAAATGTTGTACCTCCTTAAGAGATTCAGTTCTCTGCCGAAGTAACCTTGAGAGGCAGGTCTGCCCCTCCATATGTTCTGAATTAATCCCTCCTCTGCATCTTTAGTTTTATTCACAACATCTATCACTGTGTCTTCTCTTGTCAGGTGTTTGTTTTGTAGTCTGACTTCTTCAGTCGAATCGCAAGCCATGTGGACAGAGATTTTGCCTGTTTTATTCATCCTGCATTTTTATCTAAAGAAATGCTTGGAATACAGTGATCACTGAATACATATTTATTGAAAAATACAAACACTGAGTGAAGGAATTAATAAATTAAGCAGATGGTTTAGAGGAGTGAATTAACTTCTCAAGTTTACACAACCGGTGAGTTTGTCAGGTAACTTCTCATAGGAGAACTCTGGTAGCAAGGGATGCAGCTTTGCCTGTTGGGGCACTGAAAGGCTGTCTAATCTTAGGTGAAAGCAGTCAGGTCCAGGGAGATCTTTGTGTGCACAGAAGTACTCAAGAAGTCAGGACCAGAATGCAGGCCATGTAACACCCCGCCGGTGGCTGCTTCATCCTTTTCCTTAAGGACCTTTTGTGAAGTGGCCAAATAAATACTGGTCCTGTCATGTCAAGTGATATCTTGCCTCTTCCTTGTGGCTGGACCACTTACCGGTTAATTGGTGGTTCTTGAGCAGAGGAGAGTACAAAATGTGAGACTGCATCCCCCAAGCAGGGCCACATTAAGCCCTGAGGCTGGATCCTGCCTCATATTTAAGTCAAAAATAGTCCTTTGTTAGGAATAGTCTCCAAGTTCCTGGCCATGTGTTTGAGGAACATTTGTATAGGCTATGATACAGAGAGCCCAGGCTGAGGGCCAAAATATCGGAGTTGAGGGCAGCTGTCTCCCTGACTGACCTATACAATGTGCTGTCGTCGTCCTTAGTGCCTGTTTTCTCATTTGAGATGGAGGGTGGGCAGGACCCTCTGCAGCCTCCAAGCATTCTCTCAGCCCTCACAGATACCCTGAGCATTCTGTCTGCCCTCACGGACACCCCTAAGTGTCACCGTGCTCTGTCCCTGCTGCCGTGTGGGGCTGGACTGCCAGTTTTTGCTCCCAGTGGCCCCAGTGTGGAGTGAAGCATGGCCCTTCTGTGAAGGGACCAGGAAAGACAAAAAGGAAAGGTGGGGTGCGTACTAACAAGTCATTATTTAGATGTGATTTGCTTAGCTCTTTTCCTGACCTAGTGAATTAAAAGAGGACATCGCAGAGGGAAAACAAGCAGGGAGACTTAAAGTAATGCTTTTTGAACCTGCCAATTATCAAGAGATTATAATTATGGGAAACACCCAAGACGTCCAGAGGGACCCATGTCTTTGTTCTCAGAGTGCAGAGACCCACTAAGATAAGAGAGTAGGAGGGGAGCGCTTGTGAGACAGAAAAAGGAAGTGCCGTTGTTGGGAGCTGGGAGCTGGCCAGTATGTCTTCTAATTTAATTACTTATCTTTCCCTCAAATTGTTTATGGTACACTAGGCTATTAAATGCGCCATAAGCAAACGGCTCTTGAAAGAGGAAGTGGATTTATTTGTTTTAGTTACCACTCCAACAAAAGTCTATTTCTTCTGCTAATTAAGATTCCATTCACTAATTTAAATGTTATGCTAATTAAAGTATAATTCTGAAAATGTAAAAAGGAGTTAAAAATAAAAAGAAAGAAAAAACTGGGTTGGCCTTTAGGAATTACATTAAATTTATTGCGTTGTAACAATGGTAAGCTGGGTAATTATTTCATTCGCCTCCGTGCTGCATTCAAGCTTCTGCTTATTCATCCCATTCTCACACTTCAGCTCATTAACACACACTTCCCCTCTCCCGCTCTAATGGGAGTTTTCTTGTGATGGTTTAAGATGAGTTGTGAGTTAGATCCTTGGAGCAATGTTTAGAATTTCCTCAGCTGGGCCACACAGAGTGTTGCAAGCTGCTGCTTGATTTGATGTTTAGAGAGAAAAAAAGAGAAAACATCTGGATTTCTGCTTTGTAAACCAATTTCTGGAGCCAACTTGCTGTTACTCCAGCTTCTTCTCCATCCTCTCTAGAAGCCTGAGTATTTTATAGAAGACAGAGATTATAATATTTTACAAGAAAGAGGATGAGTCTTCTTGCCAAGTTAGAATCTGGCATTTTGAGCGTCTGGGATAAGACAAAGGGAAACCAGGACCATGGGGACCACCGCAGACATTCATTACCAGGGCCTAATCATCGAAGTTTCACCTTCCTCATCAGTCAGACGGCATTGTCTTGAGTATTAGAGGCACCTGAGCTTTGAAAACAGCTAGCCTGGAGACTGGAACAGCGTGGCAACCTAAGTGTTCCCGTCCTCCCCACCCCTAATTTTGTGGTTGCAGCACCAGACTGGAAAATGGGACCCTGGAGTGTTTTTCTCAGCTTGAGCTCTTGTCTGCCGGATGATCAAGCCTTTGCCTTCTATAAAGGCAAAACGCATAGAGCCACATATATTAGTTATTCCTTGCTGTATAACAAATTATCCCAAACTTAGTGAACTCAAACAGCAAACACTTATTATCTCACAGTTTCTGTGGGTCGGGAATCTGAGAGAGTCTTTGCTGAGTGTTTTTGGGTCAGAGTCTCTCAGGAGACCCAGCAGTCACAGTGCCAGCAGGGATTGCAGCCATCTGAGGATCCAAACCTGCTCCCAGGCCATCAGCCACAGCTCCAGCTCGCAGCACACGGCCCCTCCACAGGGCAGCAGCTTCCCCAGAGCCAGTGCTGCAACGGATAGAGTGTGGCATCACTGCCTTTTAGGACAAGCCTCTGAACCCCACACCCTCCCTTCTGCATTATTCTATCCATTACAGGTCACTAGGTCCTGCCCACAGCCACAAGGAGGGATTCCACAAGGGTGTGGCACCCGGAGGCGGAGACCTCGGGGCCACCCTGGGGTCTGGCCGGCCTCTGTGTTGGCCTCCCCTCCAACGCAGTGCTTTGCTTTGTCTGACTGTCTTCTGATCAAAGCCTGGACCTCTGGCCTTCCTGCAGCTACCGCTCATGTCCAGCTATCTGCCTATCATCCAGCCTAGGCATTCTGGGACAGATACAGGAGGTCACATGTCCACTTCTGAGGGGCTTTGGCGAGGGCTATGGCAAGAGCGGGTGGACTGAGAAGTCCCCTCCTGAAAGACATGTCTCTATTGAGGCTGGTCTCCCGCCAGGCTCTCAGCCTGTCAGTGGCAGGATGCTTTGGAGAGGCATTTAGAACGAGGCACAGAAGGCACTGGGATTTTCTTTGGGGACAAGCGACAAGAGCTAGGATTGATAGACTGAGATGATAATAAAAATGAATTAACTTGCATCTCAATTTGATTTTCAGAGCCAGAGAGAAGGAGTAAATCAGCACCATGGAGCTGACTTTCTCATCTGGTTGGGTTGGCCCTTTATTTTTATTAGGGTCTTTCTTGTCAACGGTTGAATGAGATGTTAATACTATCAACCTTAGGCCACAGTCTAAGCTAAGTCTTGACAGTTCTTGCTTTTCCTCTGACCTGTAGCTTGGAAGGGAGAGGTTGACACCAGGCCAGAGTGGAGGGTGGGAGGTGATAAATCAGTCCTGGGTTTCTTTTTTTCTTTTTCTTTTCTTTTTTTTTTTTTTTGCACAATGGCCTTTGGCTTTGGCAGCTGCATTAATCTGGGTGGCCGTTGGGAAAATTAGGTCAAAGGTGTCCCCAGAAATTGGATAGATTGTTGCTAATTCAGTTATATAGCTGGAGTGGGCTGGCATTTCCAGAGGCAGACAACACAGGTGTATGTATCTGTTTTTACCACTGAAGAGACTGAGGATTGGCCAGGTGGGTGCAATGGTGACTTCTCAAACAGATCAGCAGGATGGGAGTGACACTGTCCTGGGGCACTGCCAGGATGTCCCTCTGTGCGTAGGGAGAGGAGTCCGTGTACCTTGGTGACAAGCCTGCACCCTTCTCTTATCTCCCTGCACTGTAGCATGAAGCATATTGGCCCTGGGCATGCACCGCAGGTGTAGACATCCTGTCTGTTCACTGGCCTATGAACTATGAGACTAGAAACATTACACAGTCTCAGGAACAGACCGTCCCCTTCTGTTTATTTATAGCTTAACACTAAATAGCTGATTCCAATCCTATTAAGGTTTACTGATCTCCTATTAAAAACCTCAAATGATGTTTAGTTGTCTGATGCTTGCTCCCAAAGAAATGCCCCAGAGATTTCTCTGAAGATGCACGTCATTCATACTTGACATGACCTCAGGATGTTGTTTATGGATATGTTCTGTGAGCAAATATTTACTGAATTTCAATAATAGGATGGGCACTATGTATGATACAGAGAAGTATGTGGCAGTCTCACAAACAAGTAAAATCAAATTCCTTACAGTAAGAGGGGAGTTTGTGTCTCATGTGGGAGAGCAGCAGATTACAGATAGGATGACCCGATTCCCGTCTCACTCAGACACTCACCAGCTGTATGGCCTTGGGCAAGTTACCCAACCTTTCATAATCAGGACAATGATTGATCAGATTCCTGTCATAGAAAGAGCACCATACGGCAGTTCCAGCAAGGAATTGATAGGAAGGAACTGGAATAATGGGGATGGAGGAATGAGCTCTCACAGGGCTCTGGATGGGGGTCTCTGGAGTCTGAGCTGTGGGCAGGACAATGGCCTGGAGAGGAGGTATGGATCCAAGAGGCAGCAATGATGAGGCGTGAGACCTGTTGGGATAGGCAGGAAAGGGAGGGAGGAGGGGTAGAGATAGCTCAGGTGTGTCGCCAGGGTGACCAGGAGGATGTTGGTGTTATTAACTAAGGTGGGAGACCTTGGGGGAAAAAAGGTGGCCAAGAGAGGGAATGTAGCTCCTTTTTGGCTGAGTTGTATTAAGAACTCCTCCTCCACATGTCTGTGCCATTACTCTGTGACCTGGGCCCTGTGCTCCAAATTCAAGGAGGTCACCTAGAGTAGCTGAGGATCAGAAAAGCTATCTAGGAGCTAACACATGTGGCAGTTTTAAAAACTCCTTTCATAAGCAGTGAAATAAATCTGAAGAGATGCCCTCCTCTCCCCTCAGAGGCCTCTCCTTTGTCAGGCTGGGTGGAGTGGGGTGACAGAACATCGATCGGTGGGAGATAGATGAGAGGAAAAGCCCTCGTTGCCTGCTGAATCAATGCTCCCTTAAAGACTGCAACAAACAGGATTAAAGGTTGAAAGACATTTATTGAGGGGTGAATCTGGGTGTATGTTTTATTAGTCAGCCCTGGCACTGGGTTTATAGAAATGCCCAGCCTAGACGCTGCCAAGAGCAATAAATCAGGGCTTTCTTCTTTGGCCGGCTGCCTGGGCAGTGATGTGGGGGTGTGTGACCCCAGGCCAGGAGGATGGAAGAGAGTGTTGTCTTCAGGCCATCTGGGGTAGGGTGGGGACTCAGGGATGGGGAACGAGAGGAAGATGATTGGCCAATGCCCCTCCTGGCCTCCTTCTCCAATCGCTCACGAATGAGGTCAAACATGCTTACTGCATGGATACATGCCTCCAGTCTCTTTCAGAATTCCCCACCCCTCCTGCCAAAATCATTTGCCTAACCTTTTGCCTGACTGATTCAGAAGCTATTAAATGCACGGCATCCACACAGCTGGCCATTAATTGGAGGCCAGAGCTTGATTAATGAGCATTATGCTAATGTTGGGTCAGGGGGCAGATTATGTGTAAAAGACCAAAACAGTAAGTCAAGTCAAAAGCAATAACACCACCTTCCATCCCTCAGCCTCCCCAAACAAGTTGGCAGCTGGAGGCAAGTGGAGAAAAGGCATATTGATGAGACAGGCTGCAAGAGCCTGGCACTTGCCTTGGTTCTTTCTGCAGAGAACTGGGCTGAGATGCTCCGGCCTCCCTCCCAGGAGGAGCTGCAACCAGCTGGAAGGTGGGCTCCCATGCCGGGCTGGCCTCAGAGGGACAGGAGCAGCTGAGGGTTGAGGGAGTGATACTTCCCAGACTATAGTGTCTTTTTTAAAGACCCTAGAACTTACACTAACAAATGATAAAAGTGCCCTGCTATGAATGTGTCCACATAAAGTGTTCATGTCCAAACATTAAAATGAACTTGGAAGAACAAATCCTGACTCAGCCACCCTGGAATCATAGATCCTTTGGCAGGTAGGACATTGCCCATTTCTGACTCGTCACGCTCACTGAGGTCTCCCTCTGGTCACTCCTTCTGTCTCTATATCAGACCCCCAATCCCCTGAAGTTCTTTCTCCCATCCTCTTTTCATCACACTCCACACTTTCTCCAGGGGTGTGAGTGTGTGTCTTTCCGTGATTTCAGTTATCAGAACTGTCCCTCAAGCTACACATCCAGGCATAGCCTTTCTCTCAGCTCCAGGTCTCCACCATGGGCATGACCAACTCACACTGCCCTGTATAAGTTCTATCATATCCCAAACACACTCTGCTCCAAGCTGAATTTTTCTTTCTACGTTGTATTTGTTACTGACACACATTTATTTGATCCCGTGCTACAGAAACATACTTTTCAATCTTGGTTTGTCCCATCTCATTTCTTGCACTGCTGAGGGCATTTTTCCCTGCTGTTTCCCTCTTCTCAGTGTCCCTGCCAGTTTCCTCTGCCACTTACTGAGGTGAGGCTCCTACCCTCTCTTTTGCATCACTGCAAAGTCTTCCAGTGCCTACCTCCTTATCCAACTAAGGGGCCCATGTCACCTGAGCTGTCCAATTTCTAAGCCACTCCTAGGCAAGACAGCTCTTCATGCGGAGCCTGTCAGGCTTCCCTGCTGCCAGGCTGCCTCAGAACACATTCCTTACCTCCACACTCTGGGTGTAGCACACATTTAACCCTATTTCCTGCGCTTCGCCCTGTCCTTGCCTTCCCTCCATGCACAAGGCTAATTGTTTTACCTGGAAGAGGCAGCTTAGGTCCGTACCTCCCTGTCCTTATTCTTGGTGTTGTCTTGGTGTGAATTAGCAGGGCCTCAGGTTTCTGTCATCACTCCTGTCCTGGAAATGATTTTATAGATGATTCAAACATTTACTTAACAATATAGAAAGCACACCTACAAGATCAGGAATAGCAAGAACCAGGGGAGACACTAAATATGTGAATGATGAAATCACAATAAAAAACGAAACTGGCAGGCTGGGAACTGGATGTAATAATGTTACATTTCTCTAGAATAAATGTGAGGTATTATTTTTGATTAAAAAATATTTAAAGAGATATGGGATAGAAGAGGTATGGTTTAGCTAAGATATCAATTAAAAAATTGTACTGATGGCATCATTTAAGATAATGCAATATATAGTTACCAAAAACGTAAACAGAATTTTAGGACATATTGACATAATCTACAATCCATGGGAAGAGTTTTCAAGTATTCCTCATTAGGTATATTACTTGGAAATATATTGCATTCAAAGTACCATGCTTAATGGAGAAATAGACAAAAGAGCATGCTTAGTGAAGATCAGTTAGGAAAATTTTTTTAAATGTGAATTATTGAAGAAATTATTTTCCCCAGTACTCCTTTCAAAACTAAAATTCTGTGATTGCCTTTTATTTGTCCTGCTCTGAGGCCTTTTGAAATTGTCTTTATTCTTTTGGGTCTAAATAAAATTTCACCTCTTTAAACCCTTCCAGATACCCTTTATCTGAATTCACCGCATCCTCTCTGATGATACCATTTCATTTTGCTTGAACCGCTGCTTGTATTCCGGCCAGTCATTTATATTTTCATCCTCTACCAGCAGATCGTAAGCAACATCAGGGCAAAAACCATGTTGTACTCATCTTTGTATTTCAGAACTTAGCAGAGTTCCTGGTACCTGGGGCATGATTTGTAAATGTTGAGGAAACGCAGATGCATAGACAAAATTGTCCTTAAAATTCATGCTACCAAGCTGTGTTCTACGTGTGGGCTGAAGGTTTTAAGTGGAGGCTGATCTCAAACTACAAATACATACTCCAGAAAGAGTTCTATGGTCAGTTAAGCTGGGGAGGTGTTGGGTTAAACAAAGTTAAGCTGGCTTTTTTACTACAGGAATATTTGGAGCCTTTAATGTTATTGTACACTGTGGATCTTCCAACAATAGCCATTATATGCAGGATCTAGCAAAATCATTTGACCGTAGAACATGGCTTTTATGCAATACCATTTCACATTTCATGGAACATAGCTTGCAAAATACTGAACTTAGCCTAACTTTAGAGAAACGGCACAGAGCCTTTTCAAGAAATGCCAGAAATTAAAGTGAAAGAGGCCAGAAGCTGGAAACATACCCCACAAGGCGAAGAAGGAGATACCACATACTAAGACACATACTCTAGACTTCAGGAAACACACGTTTAAGAGCAAACAAAAAAGTTAGTGATGACAATAGCTACAAAAGTTTGGGACACTCTGAATATAGAATCACAAAATTTCCTGATAAGCACACAAATAAATGAAGTGCTGAAGAAATGGGTGTGGCCGCAGAGGGAGCTCTCTAAAGAGCTCAGCTGAGAGGATGAATGTAGAGGCAGAATAAATGATCAGACGCACGGGGGTGTAGAAGAGCAGAGCATCCATAGGTAAGACAGGGATAACACAAGGAGAAGTGAGGACATTTTAGAACAAATCATTAGTGTGTGGACTAGTTAGAAGGCACGTGGGTTCCTTCAATGGACATGTAACAGATGGTTGTGAATGGCTAGTTTGAAAAATTATTATTGATAGGTTATGATATTGGTCTCTGCTTTTGGTTCTACCCTTTTCAAAGACTTAAATGGTGAAATACAAGGCAGGATTATCAAATTTGCATATAGTGGCCAATGTGGTAGCTCATGCCTCTAATCCCAGCAATCTGTGAGGCTGAGCTGGGAGAATTGCTTGAGGCCAGGAGTTTGGGACCAGCCTGGGCAACATAGTGAGAACCCCGTCTCTACAAAAATAAAATAAAAATAAAATAAAAATTTAGATGGGCATGGTGGTGTGCACTTGTTGTCCTAGCTGCTCATATTCAGGAGGCTGAGGCTCCAGGAGGATCTCTGGAGCCCAGGAGTTCAAGGCAGCGATGACCTCTGATTGCATCACTGCAGTCCAGCCTAGGTGACAGAGTGAGACTTTATCTCCAGAAAACAAAACAAAAAAAGACAAAAAAAGAAAGAAAGAAGGAAGGAAGGAAGGAAAAAAAGAAAGAAAAGAAAAGAAGAAAGAAAGAAAAGAAAAGAAAGAAAGAAAGAAAAGAAAGAAATTCGCATGCAGCAAAAATCTGGGAAGAGAAAGTCAGGATTAAAAATACGTCAGCTGCTTAGAATAATTGATTGAAACAATTACAAGATGAAAGTCAGTAGAAGTAAAGATAAATATTTTAAATTACTTTAAAATTTGCCAGGGTATGGGATGAGAAAGATCTGACTTCATTGCATGTGGAGGGGAGAAAATAACACGGATATTCACAGTACGCTGTGAGAGAAAAGTAGAATTTGTCCTGCCCACCATCACTAAATAAAAAAATATATATATTACACAAAGTCAAATGATCAAATTTAATACAAACGTAATGTTTGAGTAAAGAGGGTGGTAATTTCACTGCTTCCTCAAAGGCCATACAAAATGTGGAGTATTTGTTCTCATTTAGGCAAAATTTGAGAGTTATATCGACACAAAGATTTCATTGAATGAAGACGCCCTAGGAGAGGGAAGGAAAAGATAAAAGTCCTATTTGAAGAAAAATGGCTGGAAGGACTGGAGATACTTAATTTGGAAAAGAAAAGGCTTTGGGGAGACATAGCTTCTTCTGAACACCTGACGCATAAAAAGAAAAATTGGATAAGCTATATGGCTTCCAGTGTCAGAATAAAGAGTAAAACCTAGGAATTACAGGAAGACCGATTTCAGCTCAATATGGCATATTAAACTTTGTAACAGCTAGTGCCGTCCAGCAGAAAAACTAACTCACCCTGAAGGTCCTGCAGGAACTGCCTGTCATTCCAATGAAGTAATGTGCTTGCAGGTCCCTGACACAGCACAGGCCCATGCTCCAGGGCCATTTTCCCTCTCTCCCTCTCTATTCATCTGGGCTCAGTGGGGAAACAGGACCCGCACTAGGTGTTTCAAACAGAGATAATTTAGTGAGGAGAATGAACTAAATGAACCATGTGTTCCTGAGGTGACTGCGGGGAGTAGCCACCGCTCATGGAGACCCAAACAAAGGAAGAGGTAGAGCTCTTATTAGCACGTGTCTGCTCTAATGGGAGACCCTGTGGACTTGGTGCTCTTTTTTTTTTTTTTTTTTTTTTCCTGAATACTGGCACGTCAGAGAGAGCATAACGAGACTTGGTCTGGGAGTTCAAAGGGAAGGTGGAGGTTGGGGCCACCCACAGCTGCTGGGGCCTGTGCCACCTCCGGGTCCACACAGACAGGAAGAGGGAAAGAGAAGGAAGCATCCTTCCCACATCTTGCCTTTGCCTGCCATCCTGGTATCTTCAATCGGCAAAACTCAACCGACAGCAGACTGGCAAAATGTTTGGAAAATGTAGTTCTTAGCATTCCAGCCTCAGAACAGCAGGGCAAAGCATGGTTGGAAACATCTTGAGCTGAGAGACAACCATCAGCCCAGGTGAACCCTTGAACTGCTCAGAATCCACACACACCCTCCCACGCATAGCGAATGGCTGCCACAATAGCAACTTTGACTTCAGCTATGTTCATTCTTTTGTTCTCTACCCAAATCTCACCCCCTGTGCCCTCAGGCAGCACGTCAACCTGTTAGGATTCTCTCCCTGCTGTGATGGCCCAAACCTTCACTCCTAAACCACGAGCCCTCAAGGCTAATGCTTACTGCTGGACGTGGAAACACTACACTACATAGTCCTGCTCTTTCCCCCTGCCCGCTTGTCGCCGTTCATCTCTTTTCTTTTTCTTCCCTTTACTCCCTCCCTCCCTTCCTTCTTTTGACCTTTCTTCATTTCCCATTTGCCTGCAAAACATGCGTGAAGGTGGTTGTAGAGGGACTCCTGTACTGGGTTACACCGACATGTCCTACATTCTCCTTCAATGCAAAATTTCCAAAGTTTTAAATATGAACAGATTGTTATTATTATTGCTATTTTGCATAAGCTAGTTTCATTGCATGCTTATTTGGGCCACTAGACTTACTAACTGTCCAACTATTCCCAAATTACTCTGTTTATCCAAGAGTTCATATTTAATGGAGAAAATTTAGAAAGTACAAATAAACAGACTAAAAATAGCTCATATATAATCTTGCTTGCAGGCAATCATCACTGTTCATATATTTAAAAAGCCTAGTCACTTTCCTATTCTCATAAACCACATAAATGTATTTATAAACAATGTATATGTATAATACACATGTCTACATAGTATGTACATTTGTATCATTTACCACAACTTTATTATATTTTTGTAATTTTGAGGGGACTTTTAATGTATATGGGCATCTTTTCTTCCACAAATCATCCATAGTGATGTTTAATGTCATCACAATATTGCAGCTTATGTCTGTATCATAGTTATCTAACTAATCCTGTGTCATTGGGTATTTGCTTAGAATTTGTTGCTATCATGTTTGTGTAAATTCATGATTATATTCATAGAATAACTTTTTTACTGCCTCCTTCTAGTTATTACATTTATAACATTTTAATTGCCCAAATATTTAGGTATTGTTTATTACAAAAGGCACATTAAAAAAAAGTATTGCAATTTTTTACTCTTGTGTAAACTTTATGATCTCTTACTGAATCTGACTCATCATCTGCCCTCCAGTACAATCTCTTTCTCTCCTGATCTTCTTTAATAGCCAAGCTTAAATCCAGATTATTCTCTTTCCCCTTCTTGCTTTCCTCAACAAACTCTTCCTACCTGGCAAAGTTTCAGTGGATGCATCTGGCAGTATAGTTTCTGCTCCCTGGCTCTGTTCCTTGAACCAAAATATCATTTTCAAACTTTGAATTAAGGTACAATGAGGAGCTGACACTTTTGTCTTGAGATTCCTAAGACACTTTTCAAATTCATTGAAACCCAGTGCAATTTAATACATATTCATTCAATGACTTCTGTGTGCCCACCATGCTAGTCGTTGTGGGAACGCACAGACACCGGTCTGTCTTAAGACAGCTGACAGCTTGAATAGACAGAGAACTAGGTAATAGAGACTATACATTTTTTTGAAAAATAAGTTTAATTGAAGCTAAGGCCATAGCAACAGCTCAAATAAGGACAGATAAGTGTAAGTACAAGGAGAAGGCAGAGTATAGTAGGCACTCAGGAGATCCCAGGTTCAGTGCCCCTAGCCAGGCTATACAACACGATCACATCAGGGCATGATCCCAGACCCTGGACACTGTCTTTTGGATCTAACATTTTCTTAGCTTAGTTCTCAAGTCATTACTAGAAGTAGCCCCAGAATTATTTTCTTCTTGGAAGCTGAGAAATGAGGTGTAAGAAATAATGTCTCATGCCAGAGGATAGGGTACTTGGAATTCTTCCCCTTTACCTGTGAACAAGCATTTGTGGCACGTGGTCTGCAAGGCATGGTGGAGAAAGCAAAGATGAATCCATCCTGTCCTTTGGCAGTTTACAGACCAGTGTGGAGGGGGTGGAGGGGTATATACTTATGTATGTAACAATCATACAAACTTACATACGCAACATGCGTGCTTGCTAAGTGTTGTGTGTTGTGAGACGGTAGTACATCTAGCACGTCATGAGAATTCAGAGGAAGACTCTATGGAAAATAGAATTTTGAGCTGGATCATGCGGTGGGGAGCAGAACTGGAATATGTAAAGATGGAGAAGGAGAGAGCACGTGCTTTGCAGGAGTGAGAGAGCAGGAGATACCCAGACAAATATGATGTCTACCAACAGCTTAAATTTCTTCCTGAAAAATCATTCACTTTCATACTAACTCCTTAGTCAGATTATAATTAGTATACCACCTTCCAGATGAAGAAATTGAGTCTTACACATAAAGTGACACCTCAGCGACACTCTCAGCTGCCGCCGACCCAATGTGCATATGGTACCTTGGCTGCATGGAAGTGGGCAGTGAGAGAAAGAGCTCAGGAAGGGGAACTGAGGCCAAATACTAACTGTCTTGGAGGCCAAGATAAGGAGTTCATATGGGGAATTAGATGAATAAAAATGCAGTAGGTAATGAGCAAATAAAAACTTTTGATTGGAACTCTGCCTTAGGAAAGATGCATTCAACTGAAGGAATAGTCAGAAAGAAGGTCAAATTAGTAGCAGGGTAGGACGATATTAGGAATCTGAAGGCTAACCTAATATGAGAAGCTATTACAATAGTCAGTGCCAAAGGCAAAATCATTCTAAGGAGAAAATTTCACCAGTTGACAAGAATGCTCCCCACAGCATTTTCCTCCCATTTCTAAACAAGCTTTATATGAGATATAATGGACACACGATAGGCTACACGTATTTAAACTGTACAATTGGATAAGTTATATATGATCATCACAACCAATATAGTGAAGATATCCATTATTCCCAAACGTTTCCTCATGCCTCTTGGGGATTCCTGCCTTCTGCCCTCTCCATTCCTTCACACCCAGGCAGCCGCTAATCTACATTCTATTTCCAGACACTAGAGTGCATTTTCTAGACTTTTATGTACATGGACTCATAGCGTAGGCATTCTTGTCTGGCTTTTTTTCATTGAACATAATTATTTCAAGATTCATTAATGTTATTGTGTTCATTCCTTTCTATTCCACTATATGAACGTTACCTCCATTTATCTGTCCACTCACCTATTGATGTATTATTGGGTTGTTTACAGGTTTCGGCTATTACAGATAAAGTTGCTATGAACATCTGTGTACAAGTTTTTAATAGACTTTTTTTTCATTTCTTTTGGGTAAATACCTAGCAGTAGAATGATTAGATCATACAATACACACACATTTAAATTTTTAAGTAATCTGCACATCATTTTTATATCACTAAAAAATTAGCAATAACTTAAATAAGTGGTTAAACATATTATGATACATGCATATGATGGAAAACTATGAAGCTTTTTAAAAACAATGACAGTGAGTTTATATATGACATGGAAAGATGACCATAACATAAGAGAAAAGGCAACTTATAGAATGTTACATACACATTCACCGAACATTTAATAGTGTTTATTTAGTTTTACTTATTTATTTTTTTGGTAAGATGTTTGGGTGTACTTTCAGATGTCACTTAATTTATTTTCTTTGTTTTTTTCTTTTTCTTTTCTTTTTTTTTATGTTTCTGAGACAGGGCCTGTCTTTGCCACTGAGGCTGGAGTACAGTGGCGTGATCACAGCTCACTGCAACCTCCACCTCCCAGGCTCAGGTGATCCTCCCACCTCAGCATCCCCAGTAGTTGAGACTACAGGAGTGTACCACAACGCCTGGCTAAATTTTGTATTTTTTTTTGTGTGTGTGTATGTGTGTGTATATATATATATTTTTTTTAATTAATTAATTTATTTTTTTAGTAGAGACAGGGTTTCACCACATTGCCCAGGCTGGTCTCAAACTCCTGGTCTCAAATGGCCTGCCTGCCTCAGCCTCCCAAAGTGTTGCTATTACAGGTGTGAGCCCCTGCGGCTGGCCACTTACTTTATTTTCATAATGAACAGAAACTTTTGTTCAAGTTTTTTTTGTAATCTCCCCCTCCCCTGCCAAGATTAAGGTTATTCTAATTTTTGAAATTGAAATGAGTGTTTGGATTGAGGGTTCAACTAATGGTAGCAGAGGCAGTTTTTATAACGTAAGAGCTTGTGGAATGGGAAATGAAGCATGACTATATTGCACTGTATTAATTTTTTTATTTGTCTTTTTCTTCTGTTTTTTTGAAACTTCTTATTATGAACTACGTACTTTTCCCTCAAAGAAGAGTATATTGTATTTTGGTATACAGAAAGAAAAACAACAACCAGGAATGAGTGTTAATAATAGCTTGATTATTTTCAACTCAAATGCCTATGTAAAGTAACAACTAATGTATAACATATGCAGATCTATGCAAACAATTATTTAAATTGGAAGAGGAAGCATGAGATACCTGAGAATGGCAATATTTGCTAGATTGCTAATATGTCAGAAGGGCTTCTTGCTACAAGGCCACCAAAATGAGAAATGAAGGGCGTTGAGCTTTTAGGGAACCCAGTGAGTCTTGGTAGGATGATATTGGGAATCTCAAGGTTAACCCAATATAATGATAATTACCTGTGAAGTGCTTTATTGTTTCTCAAACACATCCACATACATTAGCTTGCTTAGTCCTGTGAAAATCCTGTAAGGAGACAGGAGAACGATTTATTTTAATCCCCATTTGATAAATGAGAAGAGTAAGCTTCATTGAAGTTAAATAAATTAACAACAAATATTGGTATAACTCAAAGATTTTCCAAGAGCTTTCATATGCGTTTCTCATTTAATCCTCACAACAATCTCACAACAACCTCAGAAAACAGGGAACAGATATAATTTTATTTCTCCCTACCAATTTTTCAGATGAAAAAATTGAGCTAAATTAGACTAAGTAACTTGAACAAAGAACACACACGGTGACTTTTTCATTGATACATCATATTTTACAAATTTATTGGGTATATGTGAGTTTTTGTTATGTGCATAAATATATAATGATCAGGTCAGGGTATGTAGGGTGACCATCGCTTTGAGTATTAATCATTTCTATGTTTTGGGAACATTTCAAGTCCTCTTTTCTAGCTACTTTGAAATATACAATGCATTGTTGCTAACCATAGTCACTCTACCGTGCTGTCAAATATTAATATTAGAACTTGTTCCTTCCATATAAATGTATTTTTGTACCCATTAATCAACCTCTCTTCATCCCTCCCCCCACACCCTTCTCAGCCTCTGGTATCTATCATTCCACTCTCTATCTCCATGAGATCAACATTTTTAGCTCCCACGTGTAAGTAACAACATGCAATATTTGTCTTTCTGTGCCTGTCTTCTTTCACTTCATATGCCGATCTTCAGTTCCATCCATATTGCTGCAAATGACATGATTTCATTCTTTTTAATGGCCAAATAGTATTCCAGTACGTATAGAATTACTTCTGTAATTAGCATTGTATTAGTATTATTGTATTAGTCTATTTCACACTGCCATAAAGAATACCTGATACTGGGTAATTTATAAACAAAAGAGGTTAATTGACTCCCAGTTCTGCATGGCTGTGGAGGCCTCAGGAAACTTACAATCATTGCAGAAGACAAAGGGGAAGCAGGCAGCTTCTTCACAAGGCGGCAAGAGAGAGGATAGAGGAGAGCAGGGTAAACTGCCACTTATGAAACCATCAGATCTGGTGAGAACTGACTCACTCTCACAAGAACAGCATGAGGGAAACTGCCCCCATGATCCAACCACCTCCCACCAGTTCCCTCCCTCAACACGTGGGGATTACAATTTGGATTACAATTCAAGATGAGATTTGGGTGGGGACACAGAGCCAAACCATGTTACTTATCTTTGCTATTGTAAATAGTGCTGCAATAAACATGAAAGTGCAGGTATCCCTTTGATATACAGATTTCTTTTCCTTTGGATAAATACCCAGTAGTAGGTTAGCTGCATTTCATGTAGTTATATTTTTTAATTTTTCGAGAAATCTCCACACTATTTTTCATAGAAGTTGCACTAATGTGCATTCCCACCACAGTGTACAAAAGCCTCCTTTACTCTGCATCTTCACCAGCACCTGTTATTTTTTGTCTTTTTCAGCAACAACCATTCTAATGGTAATATCTTATTGTGGTTGTGATTTGTATCTCATGATAAATGATGTTGGGCATTTTTTCACATACCTGTTGGTCATTTGTATGTCTTCTTTTGAGAAATATCTATTCATGTCCTTTGTCCACTTTTTAACAGGATTTTGTTTGTTTTGCCGCTGAGTCATTTGAGTTTCTTGTATATTCTGAATATTAGTCCCTTGTCAAATGAATAGTTTGCAAATATTCTCTTCCATTCAACAGGTTGTCTCTTTATTCCTTTGGTTATTTGCTTTGCTGTGCAGAACTTTTTAGTTTAATATAGTCCCATTGGTGTATTTTCATTTTTATTGTCTGTGATTTGAGGTTTTAGTCTCAAAATCTTTACCTAGGCCAGTGTTCTGAAGTGTGTTCTATATATTTTCTTCTAGCAGTTTTATAGTTTGGGGTCTTAATGCTTATGTTATTTATACCATCTTGAGTTGATTTTTTCCATGGTCATTTTAATGACATTAATTCTTCTGATCCATGAGGATGAAATGTCTTTCCATTTATTTGTGTCCTTTTCAATTTTTTTTTCAGCAATGCTTTGCAGTTTTCCTTGTAGAGATCTTTCACCTTCTTGGTTAAATTTATTCCTAGGTTTTTTTCCTTTTTTTTTTTTTTTCTGTTTGAGCTATTGTAAATGGGATTTCCTTCCTTTTTTCGATCTAGGCTCATTCATTATTGATGTATAGAAATGCTGCTGATTTTTGTATATTGATTTTACAGACTGCAACTTTACTGAATTTATTTATCAGATCTAAGAGTTTTTGGGTGGCTGCTTGATAAACGATTTAAGCTCCAGACTTGGGCTTTAAAGCCAATGTTCTTTAATTTATTCCACAACTGCAGTATGCCTGAGATCATAGTGCTAGTGAATACTGAAAGCAGTGCTTAACTATGGTCTTCTCAATAACTTTAATGCTCCTTACCTAACATAGGCTGAGCATTCCTAATCCAAACATCCAAGCTTATTGAGCATTGACATGATGCCACAAGTCAAAAATTTAATACCTCACCTGATGTAATGAGTCTCAGTCAAAATGCAGTCAAAACTTTGTTTCATGTGCAAAATCATTTATAATATTGTATAAATTTATCTTCAGGCTATGCGTAAAAGGTATATATGGAACATAAATGAATTTTGTATTCAGACTTCAATTCCATCCCCCAAGATATAACATTAGGTATATGCAAATATTCCAAAATCCCCCAAAATCCAAAATTAAAACCATTTCTGGTCCCAAGCATTTCCAATAAGGAACAGCCAACCTATACCATACAACCATGTCAGTGTGAATGCACATTCTTTACCTTGTATTGTTGTTTTATTTACTATACTAGAAAGCTTAAGAAATTGATAATGGTGTGTGTGGGTATGTGTGTGAGTGTGTGTGTATGTGTGTGTGTATGGTGAATGGTACAGAGTTGGGAATTCTTTTCAAGCCCGTTTGGAATGTGCAGCATGGAGTTGTGGAATGATGTATGGTATTGTTCCACACAGCTCATGACTCCTGTACTTTGTGACAATATCTTATGTCATGATGAAATACAATGTGTGTAGTTAGAAAGTAGAGATATGCCAACTGGCTCTGCGTTTTGATTAGATTATTTACTGCTACCACTCTTACCCTGTTTAAAAGCTTTCCTTCTCTACAGCATGTCTCAATAAAGCTAATAACTTGGCCTTTCTTGCATTTGGAAATTTCTTTTGGGGAGCTTTTCTACATTGTCAAGTTTGAGGATGATATTCATTGTAGTACTGCCTACTAAGAGTTTAATGATTGGCTTAATATTAAGTGTTTAGTAATACTTTTCTCATTTGTATTTAATCCTAAGTATTTTTTCCAAGGACAAGAAATTTCTATGCATAACATGATAATTCATTTAAGTTATTGCTTAACAAATTATTACATTTGTTACAAGCTAAGCCAGGGCCCATGTTTTTCTCTTTTCTTGGAAATAAGAGGGCAGACTAATGCCCTTGGAGTTCACTTAGCTTTTCCAATTACTCGACACTTGGTTGTACCAAATCTGGTTGGTTTGAATGTTTCTAGATGGGATTTCCTGGCACTCTGCCTATCATGAAGAATGCCTTTGATTTTTAGTATTATTCTTCTTTTGAAAATTTAAAATATCTTCTTATAATGGTTTTAAATTCATTTAATTGTATAGCTATGTTTATCAGATACAGAGAAGTCAAGAGAGGAATCAAATATCTAGGGCAAAATCCTGAGTGTTTGGATATAGACCTTTACTGCACCCGGCTGAATACCATGCTGGGTAGGAAGCGCCTCATCCCAAAAAGATGGCTCCTATCCTAAGTGGAGGCCTCACTAATGCCTTCTTATTTTCAGAATGAGTTTCCTTAATGAATATCAGCTTGTTCTAGATTTTTAAAAGTGAGGGGAATAAAATAATTAGCTTTGATAGAAATAGGATATTTATGGGAACATGTAGATAAAAAAGACAAAAAGTCCAGCAAGAAGATCTGTGGTGCTCTCATAGTAGCGTAAATGTGTTTTCCCTTCGTAGTCTGCCTCAAACTGTTTAAGATGGTTGGTAAACTCTCCAAGGACCTGTTCTTTTTTTATTCTCTTATAGGCTTGGGGAGATAAGGACACACTTACCTTGGACCAAAGTAGTCTGGCAACAGATCCTTTCACACCATTATAATGCTAGGTACACTGTGACCTTAATGGTTGGTCTTAATGCCTCACCCTCATCTTCTCCTCTGCTGTGGTCCCCCAACACCCTTATCTAACAAACAAATACTCCCTCTCCCTCTCCCTCACCTCTTTCTCTTCATCTGCCTTCCCTCCTCCCCCTCTCCCTTCTCCTCCCTCTTCTTCTCCTTCCCCCCCACCACCTTTTCCTTCTCTATATTCCTCCCCTCTTCCTCCTCCTACCTTTCCCTCTCCCCCTCCCTTTCACTTTCACATTGGACTAACAAGAACCAAAGGGAGTGAAAGTGTTAGGATTTTTCACATTGCTTCCCTACCTGCAGCAACACCACAGACATTATAATAACCAGCCCTGGCAGGGCATATTCCTCCAAGGACTGCCTAAGTTCTTTGCATCAATTTTTACCTAGCCTTTGGGAGGAGATAAGAAACAAGGAACGTAATTTCCCATCTTTGTAGCTGGCCAGGGAGACCAGTTTGCAGACACTGCCAAGACTCATGCTGAGTCAGGAAAGAGGCCCACATTGCACCCCACATTCTGCTTTGTGTTCAGATGCAGGGCTGCTACTGGAGAAGTGGCTAATGGGGTGCTAAATGGGATCAGAGGTTGCTCCCCCTGAAGCAAGTTATCTGTGGATGTTTGTGAGGGTGGTGGAAGAAGGGCCAGAACGTACAAGCTAAAAGAAAAGGAAAAGAAAATAACTAGTCTTTGACTTCTGTAAAACTCCTCAAGTAGAAACAGATGGGATTTGTGACTTAATTGAGCTATTATTAGATGCTAAATTGGAACCACTCTTAACTGTGCCACCCTTCTCCAAAGCACTGCTTTACTCAAAAGGCCCTGATTGTGCCTCTGTGGCTTTTGGCAAAGGTAAACTGAATGAGTAAACATGTCAAATTTTAATTGTCTGTCTTTAAACTAGCTATTGAAAGTGGTGCCGTCTTCAAAGAGCCAAAAGTACATGCAGATCTGATGCTGGGACCATTTTTCCATTCCATTTACACAGTGGAGTCATTGAAGAACCATTTCTGCCCTCAGTCTCCCTTGATGAGCTGAGGATGGTTGTAGGAGATGGCGGTTGGAGCAGGGGGAAGAGTAACATGCAGCCATGTCTTTAGCGACCCGAAGAGCCTGACTCCTGCATTCCGGCTGGGTGTGGTGGCTCACGCCTGTAATCCCAGCACTTTGGGAGGCTGAGGCAGGTGGATCATGAGGTCAGGAGATGGAGACCATCCTGGCCAACATGGTGAAATCCCCTCTGTATTAGAAATAAAAGTTAGCTGGGTGTCGTGGTACATGCCTGTAATCCTAGCTACTCGGGAAGCTGAGGCAGGAGAATCACTTGAACCAGGGAGTCAGAGGTTGCATTGAGCCGAGACACCGCACCACTGCACTCCAGCCTGGTGACAAAGCGAGACTCCATCTCCAAAAAAAAAAAAAGAAAGAAAAAAAAAGAAAGTGCATTCGATGATTGGGTGGGGAGAAGACATGAGGGGTGAGTGAAGGGGGAACGCTCGGGTTGTCCCGCTGGGTGTCCACCTCCCTGCTCCTCTGTGCCTTCTGTTGGTGCCTCCTGAGTATTAGGCATCAAAGTGTGGCTGGGTGGTATCTTGGACAGAATCATAGTTTTACACTCATCTCTTAAATAGGTAGCTCTTACATGTGAATGCTCTGAGGACTAAGTAATCTCAATACTAAGTTGCTGTGGAAGCCAAATATTACAAACAAGAGAGCAAAATGTGTTGCTGCTAATGCTAAGAAGTAGAGACCTGGGTATTCTTTTTTTTTTGAGATTAATTCCTCAGTGTGACATTTCTGCATGCTTCCACCCCTTTGGCTTCTGCCTTCTTCTCCCCATCATGAAGGGATGGTTTTGGAGATCAAGGGAAGAGGAAGAAAACTGCTGTCTTCCTTCCCAATTTCAAGCCCCAGCTCAGTATAATTCCAGCCTTTGTTTTGACACTTTTTATCATGTTCCCAGACACATTGAGCTCTGTTCTTCCCCATAGGGAAGGGGTGAAGAGTTCAGCTTTAGTTCGGGCCATACTTCCCTTCTTTTTCCTGATCCCCTGAAAAGAATTGCTGAGACTCGCAGCTGAAGGCACTAAGTCATGCAGCCTCACGTCGGTGACCCACTCACCTCCCATGCCTTCAATAAACCTGGCAGGCGGGGCTCACGGGATCATCAGACTCTCACAGCAGGATTTGTATTCGTGACCTGATTTACACTTTTCCCTGCCTCCTGCCAATAATTTGTACGGTGAAACATTTGTTGAGAAGGAAAAGAGGAAGGAGGTGGTAGCATATTTCTCTGGCCATTAGCCTGTGTGCTTTAGGGAACAGCCTTCTCTAACTAAAAGGTAAAATGAAAGGAAGAGAAAACGTGGGGTGTGGAAGACATTGCCAGTAGCCTGCAATATCCTTCCTTCCTTCCTTGCTAAGAGGAGCCATTGTTTGGGGCAGCAGGTGCCCCATCCCAAGGACCAGCCATGTTCCCTGATTTCCCAGCATCCTTTGCAGCTGTGGATGGCCATGTGGCCTATTTTTTTTGCCATTGGGTTGTAAGTGGAAGTTGGATTCCAAGAGAGCTTTTTCATAACCCATGAAAAACTCAGTTACTGCTAGGATTACACTTTTCTCTTTTTGTCAGCAGCCATCTTACGACCAAGAGGTGACTAGCATGAACACAAATGCCTTCACACTGAGGGTAGGAAGCTGGAAAGCAGACTTTAGACAGCAGGTGGCATCCTTGAATATCTCAACACTAATGCCTTTATGTCCCCAGACTTCATGTTCTGGGGGAAGAATCGATCTCTATTCATTTACCCTACCATACATGAGGTATGGACTGCATGTCTGTCCCTCCCTATTCCCGTGTTGAACTCCTAACCTTCAACAGGATGGTATTTGGAGGTGGGACCTTTGGGAGGTGATTAGATCATGACAGTGGGGCTCTCATGGATGGGATTAGCACCTTATATAAGGAGATATGTGAGAAAGATGGTTTTTCTCTCAGCCATGTGAGGATAATAATGAGAAAACGACTATCTGCAAACCAGAAACAGTCCTTCGTCAGACACCACATCTGCCATGCCTTGATCTTGGACTTCCAGCCTCCAGAATTGTGAGAAATGTAAGTTCTCTGTTTAAGTCACCGAGCCTATGGTATTCTGTAATAGCATTCCAAATGAAGACAATGAATTGTGACTTTCTTTCTGAAGCACTTCTAGCAGCTGCCTGGTGCAACTCAACGTGGTCTCCAAGAGACTGTGCAGGCCTGTGTAACTCTGCTGACTGCACATCTGGAGGTGGTCGGCATTGCACAGCAGTGGTTCCCAGGGGCAGAATGGGTATATAAGTGTGTGTGCGTGTGTATGTCTGTGTGTGTGTGTGAAAGAGAGAGAGATAGAGAGAGAGAGAGGCAGCAGTGGGGAGAGTCATGCTGATGAAAAGGAAAAAGTCAGATCATGTGAAAATCTTCCAAATCAAATATTTGAAAAAGTTGTGACTAAAGAGTTGGAGTGACAGCATCTTAGTCTCAATTTGATAAATTCCACCTGCTATAAATAAGGTTCAGCAGGCCCCTCACCACACACCCCCCACAAGCTCTCTGCCACCCGTGTTCACCTGTCAGAGGGTCCAATCCGCTTTTTAAAAAATATATTCATTTTGAAAAAATTCAGAGTTCTCACTAAGTGCCAGGCATTATTCTAAGAATTGGGAGAATAAAGATAAAAAGATGGGCTGGAGCTCACATTCTGTTTATTTTTCAGTACATGACATACAAACTTCCCTTTGATGCTTAAAATAATATTATGAACTGAGTAGTTTGGCTTGTTTTACCTTTTTACGGATGGAAAAACTGAGGCCCAGTCTGAGGCTGAGTAATTTCTCCATAATCACGCAATCACTGTAAGAACTGAAATTTGCAACCAGATCTAAGTCCAGAGTCTGTTTGCTTTCCACTGACCTGAGCTATTAATTTCTGTCTTTTAAGGGCTCCCAGTCTAATTAGAACAATAGGAAATATTTGAAGTCAAAGAGATCAGAGCAGGGCTCCCACCTCTACTACTGCTCTGTTAATGTGTATTAGCACAGTTTCATGTGGGCTCTTTTATCTGGGAAATGAAAATATTAATATCTACTTCATCAGCTAGAATTTAGTAAAGGTTCATTCTGCAATAGCTGGTAGTATAGGTGGTTTGTACATGCACGTGTGCATGCGTGTAGGAATATACCTTTAAGTGACTGAACTAAAATTTGATAGTCGTACTTGCTCTTTACAAAGGACTGCTGTTTACAAACAGAGGTAGCCACTGAATAACTGAGGGAAATCGATAACAACATTTTAGAAAAGGGGACGTTGGAGCTGGGACTTACCGCATGATAAGCACTGACTAGTCTGAGAAGCGGGAGGAGCAGGAGTGGGAGACCCTCTTAGCAGGGGCACCTGTGCATGAAAACAGATGTGCTGTGCAGCGTCAGGGCTGGGTCACTGCGAGCTTGGTGTGGCCAGCAGAAAGCGGGGTGGAGGTGAGATTGGAGTATACGTTTGAGGTCAGCCTGAGTAGGTTCTTGGGTACCATGCTAAACCAACAGAGACAAGTGACCTGAAATTCTTCACTCCCTGCAAAGAAATAGAGAGAGCCTCCTCTTTTGCTCGGCTTGGGATACAGCTTCCCAGAGCCCCGCTGACCTCTGGGGGTCGTGGTCACGCACAGTGGGAGGGGGATTCCTTTTCTTTCTGCGCTTTGGCCCTGCCATACCTCCTTTCACAGCTCACCTGCTTGAGGTGCTGCTTTCCATGCAGGTGCGAGAACACACGTGCATAGGAAAGACTGTGCCTCTGCACCTCCCCATCCCGACAGCATCTTGAAAGGAGAAAATGGCTCTAATGGAAATCTCTATTATAGCCATAGCCAAAGGCACTGCTTTTAAGTAGTATTAAAGAAGCAGAGAGGAGACCAGCCCGTAATCCGTGTGCCTTTTGCTGGGGGGATCCCATTTTCTCACATAAGGAGAATTTATCCTAAACAAGGTAGGCTTGGTCACGTCTGGAACTACTGAAAGAGAGAGAACTCACCACAGTGCCATCTAGTGCGCCCCACCCCTCGGCCCTCTGTGCTGCCTTGGTGAAGACTCGTTTCCGTGATCATGTTCTGTTCTGCCCAGGAAGCTCCTACGGCACGTGTAGGAAGGGCTGTCTCCATCCATGAGGAGCAAAGTGGAACCCCGTGCTCAGTGACATGATGGGGTTTCCAGTAGCCGCGGGGCCTTTGCTGTCCTCCCTCAGTCCTGGATAAATCATAACGTGCAGATATCCACACCAGCCACTTGACAGCCCAATCCCTCCCTTGAATGGTCCTTCCATGGGGCAGGGTATTGCCCTTTCTTGTCATGCCTGGCTGGCCTCGCGCAGTGTCCTGGGAATCTTACCTAAGTAACTAAGCTGCCCTATGGGAATGTAGTCCCATGTGAAAACAAGAGAGCACGCTGGTTTCTCTGCATCTCCTTCTGAGCAGCTTTAGGGCACAGAGCTATTGCAGACATCACCACCCTCTGTCCATGTTAAAAGGAGAAATGGCTTTGATTGTGGACAACTCCAGGGGGGCAGAAGGTAGGTGGTGGGATTAGGACGTGGGACAGTGTTGATTTCCCACCGCGGGGCCAGTGGGAGTTTGGAACGGATCTCCTCTTATCCTTCCATCTTGGTGGAGTTCATTTCTCAATTCTGGATTCCCAGCCTAAGGCAGGGTTAACATGTGTGACTAATATCATCTCCACCCAAGATGTTTCTCACCTCATTCCCTTCAACCAGCCCCCGCTCTTCAGCCCCACGTCTCCCGTTCCATTTATCTCCATCAGAGAGAGATGGAATCTTCCCTGGCGCTTGTGGCAGCTTGACAAGCTTCTGTTTTTCCAAGTGAATAATCCTGTTTGTAGGACATCAAGGAAACAGCTCACTTCCCCGGAGGCCTAAGCACAAAGCCGCACTGCTCCCTGGGTGGTGGATGGGCTCCTGGTCCTGTCCGAGGGGAGGCAGCCTCCGAGGGGAGGCGGGAAGGGAAGAGACACCGTCCAGGAGGAGCAGCGCCTTTCCAGAGCGGAGCAAGCCTGCAGGTTGCGCCTTGCAGCCCCGCGGCCTGTGCTCCAGAGTCTCCATTTCACTGCGGCCGGCCGGCTTCCTGAGTCCAGCATGTTTCTTGTTCATTCTTGACACCACACACCCCTTCTAACCGCGAGTCTCCTTTTTAGAATCCCAAGTCACACCACCTTCTATTCGATGGGCTTTACCTGTCAGGAAAGTACCTGTGACTGGTGGAAGGAAAATGCACTTAGCAGTAATTAGAAGCTGAGCTCAGGGTGCAGCTCCAGGGACAACGCCCGCAGCCCCGACCTCCTTCCCCCGCAGCCCCGACCTCCTTCCCTGCTCAGCGCAGCACAGGAGGAAGGACACCATTTTCTCCGGCTTGCAGGTGCCGCGTGCCTTTGCCAGCTCCTCGGACAGAGGCAAGGTGGTTGCTCTGTCCCTCTAGAAGGCTCTGCGCTGCAAAGGTTTGTCGGGTCATTTGACAGGGCTCCATGCGTCCCTGGAGAGTGAGGGCCGGCGCTGCTGTCCCGCATGCTGAGCTCATTAGCGCAGAACTCACTTCGGCAACAGTGGAGGCAGACAGCATGAACAAAGTGCACCTGTGAGCGACACTGCCAGCCCTTGGGAGCGGCTGCGGGCCTGCAGGGGTGAGCGCGGCGCGGCGTGGCTCTCTAGGCGCTTATGGGGGCGGGAAATGGCTGTGCCCAGGAATAGCTGCAGGCGCCCCGGAACTGTCTGCGCGCCAGGACACGGGTGCACTGATGCGCGGCGGGCGAACCGCTTGCTCTCCCTCCCACAGCATAGGTGCATTTTGTCTGCAAGAACGCATGGGTGGTGTCCTGATCGATACCGCCAGGACCTGGAGGGGGTGCCTGGCACAGTGACCCCGACGTTGGGCTGGCCCCAGCCTTCCTCTTCTTCCTGCTCTGTGTGGAAGGGGGGCCGCATCACCCTTGGTTCCAGGCAGCCAGCGAGCATTGCGCTCCCGGAAACCCCCTCCACGCGGGGCTTCACCCCAAAGGGCTCGTCTGCTGAATAACCGTCACTCAGGCAGCATCTGGAAACTCCCCGCACTTTCAGGATGAGATGAGACCACATGGCTGGGAGATCTCACGGACAGCGCCGGCTTGGTGGTCAAACGGTGGGAGGCCGAAGGCCCCGGCCTTTACAACAAGCGGGGGGTCATAGGAAGTGTCCCTTGGGGCTGGGGACCCAGGGCAGCCGTGCGGAAGGGAGTCACCCAACCAGAGCACGAAGCGCAAGGCCGTGGGCAGCCCCGCAGCCGGGCGGGTAGGACTGCCAGGACTCAGGCATTCGAGCACTTCACGTGTCACACATGCTGCGGAGAACCCTTTGCCCTTCGACATAGCCCTTAGAGTATCTACCGTGTGTGACTACTGTGGTCTCCACTTCCAAGAGAAGGAAACGGGAGTGGAGAGGTGTTTAGTTGCTTAGCCAAGCTGCCTAAGAGCTGGAGCTGGTATTTGAACCCGGGCAAGTCTGACTCCAACATCTGTGTTCCTAAATATTCCCCACGTGGCCGTGGGGAAGGTAAACGCAATGAAGAACGAGAAAGAAGACACACAGCTTAGACAGATTTTATGAATCAGAATTAAGCAACATAAGTGGCCTGTCTCCCCCTTCTTCCCTCCTCCCTTCTTGCCTGCTCCCCTTTCTCCCCTCCGTCCCCGCTTCCTTCCTTCATCTCTATCAGCCTTTATTGAAAGCATCCTACCTGTGTATTTTCCACAATTCCTGTCAAAATCCTGTGCTCCCAGAAGCGGAGCCTCTCCGTCTCTTGGCTCCAAAGCTGTCTGAGCCTGCCCTGGCTTCAGTCCAGAGGAGACCGGCTTCCTTCCTTCCCCTGCGGGCATCGTCGGCCCTTGCATTCGCATCCTTTGCAGGTGAAGGAATGGCATGGAATGTCGCGTGAGAACTTCATGGTTCCAATGTCAGAATTATGTAGGAATAATTAGAATTCTTAGGCCCTGGTGTGATGTAGTAGGAAGAAAAGAGGTTATGGAGTTGGCCATAGATAAAATAGAATCTCTGCTCTGCTAACTTCTAATTATGTGCTTTCAAAAAATACATTTCCCTTCCTGGATATTCAGTTTCCTGATGTGGATAACCCATCCTGATGGGCAATTATACAAGAAAATTGATGTTAAGTTCCTAGCACCGTGCCTGGCACATTATCAATGTTCAGTCAACTTTAGTTCCCATTTCTCTGTTTCTAGTGGGATTTTAAGCATCTTGGGATCCGTGTTCATTGTGCTTATCTTCACATTTCAATAGTGCCAGGTACACACCTTTATACACTGGGTTCACATAGCTTTGTGGAACAGATACAGAAATGAATGAATGAATAAAAATGAGCAAATAAAAGCCTTTTAATGGATAATTCCTCTTAGATCTTCCGCTGGTTATCATTCTCAGATTTTCATTTATATTGGCGAATAATTGAGCAACTAATATGCTAAATACCGAGGATAACAAGATAAGTTAAATACGATCCATTCCATGAATGAGCTTACAGTTAAATGTGGAGATATTCGTAAACGACCACCCACAATACAAATGGATAGAACACCATGGGCAGCTGAGGGACAAGAGCTTATGTATTTTGCTGCTTTGATAAATAGCAGTGTACTTATTTAATGTATTAAATTGGGAACTGATTTAATGTATCTGATCCTCTGTTTTCTCATCTGTCAAATAAGGGTGGGGACTTTAGTAACTCTGCCTCGAAGAACTTTTTCAAGTATTTAATAAAAATTGCTCTGCTGAGTACCTGACACATAGTAGACGCTAAATAAACGCTCACTGATGTCAACACTAATCATATATAGTCATCAGTGATATGCTGCAGGGCTTTTTCACTTCCAGGACAGCATCATTAGGATATGGCATCCTCATGAATGTGAACAATTACAAAAAAGAATGGAAAGGTGCCCCTGACAGAGGGGATATTTTGCATCAGCTCAGCAGCCACAGACATAGACATTGATAAGTACGGCTGGAGAATAAACGAAGATGAGGAAGTGGGGGTGAGAAACCCAAAAGCCTGGATCTCAGAGGAATTTAAGTGTCAAGCAAAAGCATTTGGAATTTATTTCATAGGGAATAGCAAGCGAATAAAACCTTTTAATATAGGAGGAAGGTGATCAGAGCCGTGTCTGGGGACCGTAAGTTAAGGTCTGTTTTCAAATTCCTCTGATGGCTTCTCCTATAATTCAGAATAAACAACAAAGTTTTTGCCACAATCAGTAGGCCCCCTCCCCCAAATCATCCCTCGTCTCCTATCACCCCTGGTCCCCCCACCTACACACATACGCATACCCTGCAGCCCAGCCACGCTGGTCTCTGTAAACCCATCAGACACCTGCTTCAGCACCGTTGTTCTTGTTATTCCCTCCACTGGTCGGGGGTGGGGGGAACACCTCCAGCAAGTTTCTAGAAGGAACACGCCTTCCCCCCATTCAGGGCTCTGCTCAAATGCCAGCGAGTCAGGCAGGGCTTTCCTGAGCATCTTTTGGAAATAGCACTGCCCGTCAGCCTGTGTGTGCTTACCCCACTGTCTCATCCTCAGAGCCCTAGCACTGCCCAATTTGTACCTCTCTCAATTACACAGTGAGCCACATGAGAACAAAGAGTTTATTTGCATCCTTGTACCTCTGTCAACTACACTGCTAGCCACATGAAAACAGCAAGTTTCTCTATTTTTTTCCAGTACCTTGAAAAAGGCCCACCACAAAAGGGGGCTCAATAGATATTTGTTGAATAAATGAATCATCTAAATAACGACGAAGAAATAATTGGCTTGCCCAATAGCACAGGCATGATGATGAAGCCCTATGTCAAGGCAATAGTTGGGGTGAAGATCATGGCATGCTTTGGTTGCTGAGATGTTAGATTTATGTTATCAAGTATCTAGTCAGAGCCCACCGTAAGTGCTGTGAATACAAAATAGAATCCCTGCCCTTCTGGAACTTATAGTTCACTAGGGGAAACAAAACCAACAATACAAGTGATGACAAGACAGTGCAATAAAGAGATCTGGAAAACAGCATGTTGTGGAGTACAGAGATAGATTAAATGATAAACATTTTCATCAGTTCATTCACTGCTCACTCATTCAATTCACCCATTGGAAAATGAAGAAGGGAAAGTAGAATGTTTCCACATGGGCTAACTATGAAGACGATATTGCTGTTCGCTGAGATCAGAATGCCTTTGGAAAGGCTGGGGGAAGACTGGAGGGGCCCTCGCACTGGGGTGTCTATGGTGTGCAGTGGGGTAGGCCTGAGGAAGGGAAGTCATGGGTGCGGATGACTTCCCCGGGAGGTTGGCAGGGGACAGTGGAGAGTGGAGAGAACATAAAGGCAAGGCTCTCGTGTAGTTACGATTGTGATGGTTGTTTTGAAGGGATTTGAATGTGCTAGTAGTCTGGCAGGAAAGGAGGAAGTACAAAGAAGGTGCTAAACACTCACTAAATTTGATGAGAAGATCAATCCTAGAGAAGACAGGGAAGTGTGGGCTTCAGAGCAGAATCTTTATCCTTTGAAAAGGAGGAGGAAAATTCTTCCTCAGAATCATCACAGCAGCTAATTTAGGGTGTGGACACATTTTTATTATTTTTTGAAGAATTATGGGCCCTCACTGGATATTCTTGATTTTCTTGTCAAAGAATAAAAAGATGAGATTTGAGAAGACTAGATTAAAAAGGAGTGATAAGATGGTACTCTGAAGATTTGGTAGCAAATTCAGCAGTGTCTTCAAGCCCACATGTGAGCTGTTGCCAAGAACTGCTGCAGATAAATGTTTTCCCAACACATGCCCTTTTTACAGAGCTGTAGCTTATCATCCACATGTTTATGTCAAACATAGTGCCATGTACGTTCCACATATTCTGTTAATTCTCAGCACAACCCTAGGGAGACATGGGTTATTAACTACATAAAGTTAAGTGTCTTTCCCAGAGTTGGGCAGCTACTAAGAAGGAGAATCAGGTTTGAACCCTGGTCAAAGTGTATGTCCATGCCTCTTACTTATTAGGCTATACTCTCTTAAGTGATCCACATGAGATGGTTGTTTCCTAACAACGACCATGCCTGGGGTAGTGTAGAATACATAACAGTTATTTTTTACGGTCTCCAGTATGAGCTGGTTCTAGGAGCACTGCGAGAAGTGGCCATGAGTTTCTACCTGTGTCCTAGAGCAAACGGTTGAATGACAATTCAAGTATATAACCTACTTTCTCAGTACATCTCTGTATGGACATAGGGTGCCCTTGGTCTTGAGTGGGATTAGCTAGTTGTCTAGTTTTGAAAGAGTCAGCTCCTAAGATGACAAGGAAGTTTGTCTTGATTCCTTCTGCAGAAAAGTCCTTGGAGATAAACTGTCAGCTAAGCCTGTCCAGTGAATGATTTGCATGGACACGCGCTTTTAAAAAATCTGAACTTGACCCGGATGAGACTCTGAGGTTCCAGAATTAATATATGTCCTGTTCCTGCCACACCTGTGACACCATGAATTTGTAACCACAAACAAAACCTGGACAGGTTCCATGCCAGCCATGACTTTAATTAAAGCTATTTAGAGGGGCTGAAGGCTAATTTATAGGTGATTGCCAGATGGGTTTTCTCAAGTCTAAAAGTGCCAGTTCAACAATTAATGATAGTACAGGGCTTAATTGGCTCAAGTTAAACAAGGGAAAAGCAAAGAGGGAGAGGAAGAGCTGATGGGATCCTCTGTCCACATGGTGACAAGGTGCCTGACAACCCTCTGGTTCCTACTTTCTCACATGGTCAGAGAACTAGAGAGGCAGGTCTAACCCCGATTGTGGAGAGGCAATAGTGAAAAGGAACTCCAGCTCATTTCTTCTATTTAAATGTGCAATAGAAACTTGTTGCAACAAAACTATTTGTTAGATTCAGAATCTCAGCAGCTCAGAGCATAAACTGCGGAACATAATCACAAAATAGAAAACATCCTTCACCTATAATTGGATGTTCTATGTTCCAACCTGGGCACTTTAAAGCCCTCTGATTATATTTTTTAATAATGTAAATTTAGTGGTGGTGAGAGAGAGAGAGATAGCTGCCTAAAGAATCATGCTATAAAATATTTTTAGGATAGCATTGGGAAGATAGATTCCAGCTTACTGGAAATCATTTTCTGTCATTCTTAATTACTTATTTTTTGCCTGGTTCTACAATGCAACCTGTCCTCTCACCAATGTCTTGAAGCCTTTAGAGATTTTTCTCTACTTTCTGGAAAAATCACCTAGGTTATTCTGAATGCCCACTCTATTTAAATCCCTCGGTCCTTCTAATGCTACCAGAAAAAGGAGCTGATTAGCACGGCTGTTAGGAACATGGTTCCCTCTGCACAGACAGAGACCCTGTGAACTGCAGACCTTGCTCGCTGCAACTGCATAGTTCCATAACCTTTAGGGACCTATTGTGGATTTGACTGAAATCTATTTTAAATGACTGAGAGGTACCTACTTAAGACCCCTATATCAGCTACCATCTTGGTTTTAGGATGGCAGATTGAACCACTGGAATTATTTCTTGGACTCCTAGAGCTGAAGTGATGACTGAAATCATGCAGTGCAGTAGGAAGGGCACTGGGCTGAGGGTTGGGAGAACAGAACCCACCTTCAGGGCCCAGCTGTGCCACCGACATAGTAGGAGTTCTTAGGCTGAATACTTCCCCAGGATCACAGCCCTGTATCTGTTAAGTGCTAGTTTTGCTCTGAATGACCTAGAAGTTTTTTTCCAAATCTCTTTTTCTGTAACTCTCATTTGTGGTCACAGATTTAGTTCATGGATGACTTAAATTAACAATCCTGGATCTTTGATTCTCAACCCAGTGCTCTCAGCTTTCTGCCTTATAGACTTGTATTATGACTCAGGACATGTTGTGAAAATTGGTTAATTCCATTAACAGTTACCTTGGAACTGAGAAACAGGAAGTGCTAGGAGGATGAGCTGCAACAGAGACCTCATTTTGTTCAGTCAATTAGAAAATGGACTGAGGCTTCCAAATCTATTCCATGTGGGCAGCTGCTATTAGATTTAATTTGAAAAGTCATTGGCATCGACTTCAAATTTGTAGAACTCTCCTCTTAGTCAGTTAACTGAAAGCCCTTAACCTTGTATTAAACACATATTACCTTTGTTAGGCAGAGTAAACCTTATGACCTTTTTCTTGTAGGTAAATGGAATCAAGAGATTAGTAAGACATTTGTGCACCTAGTAGCTAGTCATTTTCTTTTTATTCCATCCTTGTCCTCTCTAACCTCAGTTGGGATTGTTTTCAGTTTTCTTTACAGATGCCTAAAAGTTTATGTACTTTTTACAACTTATTTGAGGAGAACTTATCTTTCTACAATTTCACATTCTGTAGGCATGTAATGTCATTTTTATTGCTAAGGCATTTGAAAAGCCAATTTCTTGAACTGAATACCTTTCCTTCTGTAAATATGCATGCTGTGTTACTTTGCAACCACTGATCCTGGATTTAAAAGAATATGTTGAAATCAAATAACTTTTCAGTATTTACTAAGCATCTTTCTCTCATAACATTCAAAATATTGAGTACACAGAAAATACTGCAAACGAGAGATGACAGCTGTTATTACTTCCAGTTACTAAATGCGAAAGTAGAGGTACTTATAAAAGTGGACCAAAGTTAAAATAATCTGTTGGTTAACAAAATTCTGGCTTTAGACCACTTGGATTGAAATATTACCACCTGCTAGTTAAGCAAGTTACAGAATTTCTCTCTGCCTCCGTATTGAATCTGTATAATGGGGATAATATCTCCTTTATAGGGTTGTTGTAAAGATAACATTTTATAGTAAGCATTCAGTATGCATTGATTTGTATTTTTCTTCTTCCTTTAATCATCATCACCATCACTACCACCACCATCATCACCACCACCACCACTACCAACACGTCACCACCACCAGCACCACCATCACTATCACCACCATTACCACCACCACTATCACCATTATCACCACCATCACCACCAGCACCAGCATCACCACCACCACCACCACTATCAACATTACCACCACCATCACCACCAGCATCACCATCACCACCACTATCATCACCACCACTACCACCACCACCACCATCATCACTATCACCACCACTACCACCACCACTATCACCATTATCACCACCATCACCCCCAGCATCACCATCACCACCATCATCACCACCACTACCAACACGTCAGCAGCACCATCATCACTATCACCACCACTACCACCACCACTATCACCATTATCACCACCATCACCACCAGCACTAGCATCATCACCACCACCACTATCAATATTATCACCACCATCACCACCAGCATCACCATCACCACCGCCATCATCACTACCACCACCATGTCACCACCACCAGCATCATCATCACTATCACCACCACTACCACCACCACTATCACCATTATCACCACCATCACCCCCAGCATCACCATCACCACCATCATCACCACCACTACCAACACGTCACCAGCACCAGCACCATCATCACTATCACCACCACTACCACCACCACTGTCAACATTATCACCACCATCACCACCAGCACCAGCATCATCACCACCACCACCACTATCAACATTACCACCACCATCACCACCAGCATCACTATCACCACCACCATCACCACCACTACCACCACCACCATCACCACCACCATCATCACTATCACCACCACTACCACCACCACTATCACCATTATCACCACCATCACCCTCAGCATCACCATCACCACCATCATCACCACCACTACCAACATGTCACCAGCACCATCATCACTATCACCACCACTACCACCACCACTATCACCATTATCACCACCATCACCACCAGCACCAGCATCATCACCACCACCACTATCAACATTATCACCATCACCACCAGCATCACCATCACCACCGCCATCATCACTACCACTACCACCACCACCATCACCAGCACCATCATCACTATCACCACCACTACCAACACCACTATCACCATTATCACCACCATCACCACCAGCACCAGCATCATCACCACCATCACCACCAGCATCACCATCACCACCGCCATCATCACTACCACCAGCAACATGTCACCACCACCAGCATCATCATCACTATCACCACTACTACCACCACCACTATCACCATTATTACCACCATCACCACCAGCACCAGCATCATCACCACCACCATCAACATTATCACCACCATCACCACCAGCATCACCGTCACCACCGCCATCATCACTACCACCACCAACATGTCACCACCACCAGCACCATCATCACTATCACCACCACCACCACCACTATCAACATTATCACCACCATCACCACCATCACCACCAGCATCATCACCACCACCATCATCACTACCACCACCACTAGCCCCACTACCATCACTGTGACCATCACTGTCACCACCATCACTATCACTACCACCATCAATATCACTACCACCATCACCACCACCAACAGCGTCATCACCATCACCATCATCACCACCACCAGCATCATCACTATCATCACTACCATCATCATCACCACCATCATCACCACTAGCACTATCATCATCACCACCACCACACTACCATCACCATCACCACTCCCACTGCCATCACCACCGGCATCGGCATCACCATCACAATTATCACCACCCAATCACCACAACCACCAGCATCATTGTCACCCCAGCTATCACCATCACCACCAGCATCATTACATCATCACCACCACCACCATCAACCGGTTGGTGAATGGCATCAGCACAAAATAGGACATAAATAGCTACTTAGGTTTTTTATAAACGCCCTTTGATTCTGCAGACTTAAATCTGGAACACTAGAAAAGCATAGCACAGATAGACTTAAAAATGGGTTTTAGGCTTTAGTATAGAGAGGATTTGCTCACACCTTACTTTGATAGAATAGCAGCCCTAGAGGCAAAAAAATGTGGGAAAAGAGAAAGACAATCTGCTTCCATAGCCTAAAATAAATGGACAGAAATGTGATAAAAGGGATATATATTTTTTCTTTTTTTGATGTCATCTAAGTCACTGTGCCCACTGGAAGGGTAAACTTCATATAGCTGAGCTCCTTCCTGGAAAGTTAATGGAACAGCAGGCATAAAGCCTCTGATTTTGTTTTATCTACATCGTCCAAAAGCTTACATCCCCATGATGCTCTGGGATAAAGTCAATCTAGGAAGAATCTGGCATGGTGGTAGAGTGGCTGGAAGCAGAGAGCAGGCTCCTGCCTGCCAAGTGAGGATCTTACCAGTTAGACAGTGGTGGCAGAGCAGATGACAGTGAGCTCACTGATTTCCTTAGAGAGAAGGGACCAGAGGCTTTGAACAGACTGATTCCTTTCCCATCATCTGTTTCTGTGGCCCCCATCAACATGGAGACCAAGCACTTAAAATATGCAGTCAAGCCAGATGCTCCCCCTCATCCCTAAAGATGACTGGCCAAAACAGGGGCTTACAGGCTGGTCACGGTGGCTCATGCCTGTAATCCAAGCACATTAGGAGGCCAAGGAGGGTGGATCACCTGAGGTCAGGAGTTTGAGACCAGAGAATTGTTTGAACCTGGGAGGCAGAGGCTGTAGTGAGCCGAGATCACACCACTGCACTCCAAGCCAGGCAATAGGGTGAGACTGTATCTCAAACAACAACAACAACAACAACAAAATAGGGGCTTACAGTGCAAAGGAAGGATGCTTTGGATAGGTGTGATTCTGAGGCAAATTCTAAAGAAGAGAATGAAACCTTTAACCTTTGAAAAAATTTTAATATGGAAATAGATATTTAGACATACAGCCTATAACTGCGACATTTATTGGGCACCTGTCGTATGTTAGAGACTTTGCAATTATTACCTAATTTAATGTATCATTATCTCCATGGTAATGGTAAGAATTGTTAGGCTTGTTTAGCAGGTGAGGAAACAGAAGCACAAAGAGTTTGTAATTGTCCCAAGGTCATGAAGTTTGATTTGAACCTATTCCTGCTGATTCCAAGTCTAATGCTTCAGTGTTAAGTAGTCTCAGCCCTTGAAAAATATTATTTTTAGAAATAGAAATGAAAACGATGACTTTTACTAGTCTAGCTCTCATTCCTCTTGTGTTCAAAGAAACCTCATTCATTCATTTGTTCATTAGTTCACTTATTCATTCAATAGTTTTTAAGCATCTACTACACCATACACTGTAGTAAGTACAAGGATATAGCAATAAAAGAGTTAAGTCCTTATCCTCAGAAAGATTCCCTATTTACATCCTTACTGATTCTCCATTTATATTGAAGTGAAAGACATAATACTGCAAAATACATACGTAGATTTCTTCTATGAAATAGGGGAGTGATACAAAAAGTTGCTGATGGTGCGTTTGAGGTACTTCAGTACAGGCATTCAGAGAAGGCTCACTGAGGGCTAGTGTGAGAAGAAAACAACTACTTCATGATCCAGCAAAAAGCATTCCCGGCCAAGAAGAGGTCAGGTACAAAAGGCAAGGATGGCAGCAAGCACTGCCTGCTTCAGGGGGTGAGAAATAAGGCCAGTCAGGTGGAAACCTGGTGACAATGGGAAAGCTTCAGGAAACGGGGTCCCTAAATTGGTATAAACCAGATTAGCCAAGGCATTGTAGGCATGGTAGGAAGCCTGAAGTTTATTCTAAGTATAGTAGTAAGTCCTGAAGGCTTTAGCCATTAGAGCGAAATGGTCTGATTTAAGTGTTGAGATTCCCCTGGGTGATAGTTGAAGAATTGATTACAGGGGAGAAGGAGCATAAATAGGAAAGTAAGTTAGAAGGCTATTGCAATAACCCAATTGAGAAACAGTTGCAAAACCTGTGGGGGCAGCAATGAAAATAGCAGGAAATGAAGAGTTGAGATGGTCTTTGGATTGAATATAAGATAAGAGGGAAAAACAGAAAAAGTCAAGATGCTTGCTGGCTTTAGGCCCAATCAGCTGGCTGGATGGTGGTGTCGTTTGCTAAGACTGAAGCATCTCAAGGTTGAAAGTTGTGTGTGTAGGGGGGTATGGCATGGCATGAAATTCCATTCATGTGTATGTGTGTGTGTGTGTGTGTGTGAAGTATGAGAAGCCTGTTGGATTCAAGTGTGCATTTGAATGAATTTTGTGTTCAGGAAAGTGAACTGGGTTAAGGATATAGGTTTGGAAATAACCGGGTTACAAATGGCATTTAAAACCATGGGATTTCTTGAGACCTTCCTAGGACAGAGTGTGCAAACAGGAGACTGGAAGACCTAGGCTAGAATCCTGGGGTAGCCCTTCTTTTAGAGGTCAGAAAGAGAAGGAGAGGCTTAGGTGACCCAGAAGTAGCAATGACCTAACAATTAACAAGCAAGTAAATGCACAGTTTGGTGTCACAGAAGCGTGGAGAGGCAAGTATGTTTTGGGGTTTATTTCTTGTTGTTGTTACTGAGAAGAGAGAAATACAGTGGGAAGATGAAATGACTTTTGGCAATTTGGTAAGATTGAGTCATTGATGACCTTGATAACTGCAGTTGTGTTGGAATGGATGGAGTTGAAAGCTCAATTGTACTGACTTGATAAGGGAATGGGACGTGAGAAAGGAGAGAGATGGAGAATATAGAAAACACTTTTCTCAATCCACTCCTAATTACACTTAGCCCCAGACCACAAAAACTAGATATTGACAAGATTTTGAAAGGCCATTTGCTGTTCCTAAAATAACCATGGCAAATCGCGGGAAAGCCAATTTTGTGGTCCTGCTTTGTAACTCAGTCCATCTTAACGGCTTTCATTATCAAGAAGTTATTCCTTCTATTTACCTGAGAGGTATACTCCTATTTTAATTTTATGGAGATAGAGACATAGGAAGTTTCATTAAAACCCCACTCCTTCCTCATGTGCATTCACAGCCCTTCCACCTTTCTGCATTGGCCTGCCGTCCAACTCTCTATGCCTTATACCTCTGTGTGAGCCATCACACAGTTTCCAGATAGTGCTGTGTGCATTGATCATATGTTGGAAATGTTCACTGAGATGTGAGTTCCCAGAGAGAAGAAGCTGCCTGTCATCAAGTGTGTATGCCTAGTACATAGGAAGTACTCATTCAATTGTCATTAAAGAAATGTTTTTGTTTTGCAATTTTCATCTAATCTACATTCATTTGCTTGCTTCTCCTTAAGGTAAAACAATGGTACTCTTGGCCACACACTATATAGAGAGTATGTGCTATTTCATGTAAAAATAATAGTTCGGAGAGAAAAGTGTGATTTTCTTCCCATTCCCATTTGGGATCTCTAAACTCAGCTCATATTTTGGTGGGGGTGACATTCCCATGCTACTATTCTGTCTTCACATTGGGATCTCCATTTCTGGGAGGAAGTACATGCTAATTTCTTTACAAATACCTTGCTTTCTCACATCTTACTGATGTTTTCAACTTCAAGCAGGGAAGAAAGTCTGGATGATTCTCCATTAAGAGTGTGCTATTAAAATTGTCAGTTTCTTGAAATACGTGGTTGAAAAACCATCATTTTTTCCCCACTGTGTGTTACCCTAAACTATAGACCTGTCACCAGGCAGTGTTCTAGCGTGTGGGTACAGAGAAACTGTGGGAAGATCCCAGTGGCACTTAAATTATATTCTCCTTTTGATTTCGAAGACATTTAGTGCCATTTAGCAGAATTCCAATGCAGTTGGTTCCACAGAAAAGGGGGCTGTCCCTTTTAGAGGCATCATTGCTGCAGTGACTGAGAAAAAGAAATTAAGCCATCAAAACAGCAGGTTGGCTTTTCTATCCAGACCATCGTGGAATTAAAAGGACAGGAAGGCTCTGTGGGCTCCTCTGCAGCCCGCGATGGTATTCACTGCTTCACATCTGTTCCAACGCTGAGCAGAACAGACCATTGACGTGTGTCCAGTCCACTAATGTTTCAATGAAAAGTTGATTTTTAAAAGGAGGCCAGGGTACAGGGAAGAAATGGCATTTCATGTAGAAAAATTGCTCTGTCTCCCTGATAGCTTCTAAAGAAAATATGCTCAGTGCATAAGTCAAAATATTTTTTTTTCTGATGGCTTAGCATGTCCCACTATTTCCGTCTGGGATCTGAAAGCACAGCTGTGTTCTTCCTGTCTCACACCTCATCTTCAGAAAGAAAATCCACCATGGGGAATGTGGCCACAGACAGAACAAAGTCTATAGGAAAGAAAGGCACTGTGTTCATGGTTGCTCAGGTGTCTTAAACAGATTTTGTAAACATTATGGAGATATGGGTCAATATCCCTGAAGAAGAAGGGATTCCTGATGTTTCTTGGATCCCACTCTCCACTTGAAGTATAGGGTATCACCATGCAGGATAGACCCGGCTGAGTGCAGCCTGTGATGATTTCTGCTCACCTAAACTTCTCAATACCATTTACAGTTTTTAAAATGGAACTACCTGGTTCAGGTACTTCCCACAATACCTGAGGAATTAAATTAAGAGGTGAGAATGAGCACAATGCTACCTAAGCAACTAGCACTTAAAAAGTTAAACATCTCCCTCAAAACTGTGCATTGCTAAGTCTATAAATGTATAGATCATATATTTATAGCACAATGTACAGAGAGAATGGTCTTCATTTCCAATCCATACTCAAGAGAGAACTGTAAAATATTTAGCCAAGTGTGACTCAGGGAATGCCCTCGGTCTTGACCTTCTTCTGTTATCCTCCCATAAAAATAACAGCTCAGAGTTACTGAGTGGTTACCATGCACATGCACTGCTTAAAGGCTCCACATACAGCCAGTATGAAGTAGATACAATTAATGCGATTTTAGGCTGTAGAAAGGGAGTCAGAAAAGTCAGGTCCCATGACGAAGCCCCCGCACCCCTATGGCACACAGCTTAGATCACACCCAGGCCCGCACGCTGAATCCTTCTGCTCCCCTGTGTCTCAGCTGTGGTGAGGGTCCTCTCCCAGCAGACTGCAGATTCCTTAAATGTCAAGGCCATGTCTTCCTGATCTTTACATACGGCTCATGGTAGGGGCTTCATAATTACGGTATAAATATTGATGAAGTCTGTCCCACATGGTCTACCTCACCTCGACATGGTTTGACTTATCATTCTCTTGTATCACAGCCTTTATACTAACTTAAATGAATTTGTAATTTCTTTATCTGGATGTACACATAGATCACCTTCTAGCATAGCATTTTCTAAGAAGTGTTATTCCTGTTAAATGCTGCAGCAAGCCACGAAGTCTCAGAGCTTTGTGCCGAAGTCCCCCAGCCTTTTAGAAGTTACCTGCTCCTCTATTTGTGAGTGGCTTCTCTCAGCAGCATCAGTGAAGGAGGCTGGGGCTGTATGCTCCTCTCTTGCAGATTGGGCAGCACCCGAGTAAGCCTTTCTAAATGTCTGCCTATAGTTACTACATGGATTATGTTACCAAACATCTCCCTTCATTCAGGAAAGCAATCTGCCCTATCAAACATTTACACAGCACCTGCTCGATGCACGACATTGCATTAGGTGCTGGGGGGATTCAAAGATGAATTAGGCACAGTCCTTGCCCGCAAGCAGCTCACAGCTGAGATATGCTAGATGAGATTCAATTGGCATCTGGGCTCTGGTGAATCAATGGCTCTCGTTTGCAGTGGATCTTATTCATCACAATCATGGAACATTTAGTGAATGGTCATTGAGCACACACATTTCATGACAGAGACTTTAGTCACAGTGAGTAATCAAAGAAGACAAATTCTATTGCTTTTCCTGCCCTGAGCCCTTTCTCTCTCCCAGAGAAAGAACAGCTTTTTTTCAAATGATTAATAGAATGCATATACAACTGGCTGAAGGGTCAGATGTAACAGGGTAGCATTTTTTGGTATATCATCAAGCTTTATGTATCTGGCTTTTGATATGGATTGTCATATCCTCCACACTATTGTTCAGTATTCCCCTCTGTCTTTCCTCTCAGCTCACTATCATCTTTTATGGGTGCCTGCATGTACTGGGATTATAAAATTCAGGCAATTTCAGGATCATTCTTTCTTGTCTCATCCTTGATCTCACCCCCAAGTATATTTATTGCTGAAGTGACTGATACACAACTCTAGCTCCATCAGGTGAAGGAGAATTTGGCCAGCAGGAGCTTTCCTTTCCGAGTCAAGAAAATTCCTCCACTTATTTAGAAATTAAATTAATAGCATGCTGCTATGTCCAAATACAGACAGGATCTTCATCTTCTCGAAGCACCTGGTTTTCATCTTTAGTCTTAATTTCAGAGGCCAACCTAAATCTGTAAACTCTGTCCTGTCTCAGTGGATAGTAAATTCCATATTGGATACAGGAGAAAAAAACACTTCCCTAAGAACCTTTGAGTGATCTCTAATGGTTTTACTGCTTTTGTTACAAGCCTACTGTTGGTTTCCAATGAACATAATTTTAATTTGGAGTCCTGCTGGCTTGCAATCTTTCTATGGGATGGCTAAGGCAATGCCATCATGTTAATAACCTCCAAAAGTCCATCTTTCTAATTCTCGCATGTCAGGGCAAACCAGTTGCAGCTCCTGGGAGGACAACTGCAGTTGTGCTGGCTGCTCCCAGGGAGAGTCATCATGAAGACACCTTGGAGAGGTATAGCAGCAACAGGCCACTCTCAGGCCACACGTGCTTTACAAGATGCTTAAAACTGAAGCAAAGGCACAAGCCTATGGCTAAGTTTTGAAGAGCAAATGAAAAATGGTATAAGCAATACATTCTTTGGCACCACCAACAAAAAAGTAAATAAAAATGCAACTTTGTGCTTAACATAATACAGGAATTTAGTTGTTTATCCTCTCCCTCAATATCAAACACTATGCACACCATTCATTACCCTTTTAAGATAATGTGAAACTGTCCTTTTTGAAGGCTATTGGAAGTCAGGAAAGTCAGTCTTCAGTAGGGAATTTTATAATGAACTATAGAAGATCCATATCAAATCAAAACAAAACAACAAAAAACTCACACAGAAACAACAAAACAAAACAAAACACACACACACATGCACAGAAAACCCCATAGCTAACATCTAGTCCAGAAGTTTGATTATATAGATGAATTTTCAGAGAGGTTAAATTAATTAATCAAACAAATAAGTGGTAAAACGCGGCTTGGAACCCAGGTTTTCTGATGGCTAATTCCACATTCTTTCCACTGCCACCATTTTGTCTTGAATTTTCTTTAAAGCCTACTTGAAAATGGATATGCTTCAAGTGCCTGTCTAATCTATGCTGGCTATTCTAAAAGCTGATGTGGTCCTGCAGAGACCAGACACCTGGTGACTGCATTACCTCCTATATGCCTTCATATTTTCAGTGAACTATTCAGTAGGGTGCATTTCAAAATTTGCATTTGCATTTCTATTCTTCTGTAGTCCCCTAGTAGCATTCACATCTCTCGATATTGGCCTCTGTTCTCTCTTCTGCTTTTGAAAGCAAAAATTACCCAGCAAAATAACAGGAATTGCCTCTCACATGCTGAAGCTTATTTGACAGCAGGGATTTGGCTGACTCTTGAGCATCCTGCTTGGCATTCAGGGATGCTGCACTGCCTGGGGATGAAGGAGGAATGAATCTGAGCCAGACTCGCTAACTCCCATTAGGGACTCTGACCTCTTGCCCAGGACAATGGTAACGCTGACAACTAAAGTCCATTATAGTGAAGGGGATTTAAATCATAGTCTAATTCTCATTAAGAGTGTATGCCAAATTATCAGGATCTTAACACTAAGGTCATCATTTTTGTAGAAATAACAAAATCTTGTCAATCTGGATAAACCTAAACAACCTCAACTTTGATGAAGAACTACACTAATGCAGATAAAATTCTAGGTTATTCTAGTAAAATCTTCTGGCTTCTGATTGGTGTATTAGCGACCAGAGCTAAGAAAGTAATAGTCCTGCTTTAGGTTCTATTGATTAGACCAAATCTAGAGTGCCTGTGTTCATTGCAGCCACCACACCTTAAGAGGAATATTGAGAATTGAAGTGTATCAGACAGAAAGGACCAGGCTAATGTTACAGTGTGAAATGTCATCAGAGCAATTAATGAAGGCCTGGGTGGGCTTGAGCCTAGAGGATACCATTAGAAGAACCGGAAGAGCTCTTTCTTCACGGATCTGAAGATCCATTAAGTTTGCTCTCTACTGCCCTAGTCAAATCCAAAAGTACCAGAAGGAAGTTACAAAGCAGCACATCTTGGTTTAGTGCAAAAAAAGAACATTGTGGTAGGAAAATGACACAAGCAATACGTTCTCTGACAGTGAAGACAAACAAGGGGAAGCCCAAGTGTGATGTTGTGAACAGGAATCTAGCATTTAATGAAAGACTAGGCTAGATGATTCTAGTGCAGTGTGTTTCATGGAACATTACTGCCGTAAGATTATTTAGTACAAAGGATGGGTGGCAAGATAAATATGTTTGGGAAATATACACATTGTGTTTATTCCTCGAGATGCATGATTCATATTAAAAGCAGTAAGTAAATTCATTTAATTTAGCTTAATCCAGGTTTTTCCAAATGCATTTGGCTGCTGCCTCTGCCACATTTTTAAAGTAATTTTTGTTTCTACCCTTTGAACACCTAGTGAGAATACTTTCCCATAATCTCTTCCTATCCTGAGATTTTTTTGTATCAACAAATCCTGAATTCTTTAAAACAGACCTGGCTTTGATGTGATGGCAGCACTGCTTGATATTTTACTGTTTCCAGGAATGAGAGTGTTACTTTAGGCCTCTGTGCTTGATATAGGGGGGCTGGTGTATATGATTTGAGATCAATGTGATGGTCGGGATTGATTTTAAAGAGAGGTAATGGAAGTCATGCGGAGGGTGATGGTAAGGAAGAGCCTAAGGCTGTAATCACTGATGTGTTTGAGGGAATCTCCGCATGGGACGTGGCTAGCAAGTCCTCCTCACTTGTTAACTGTGTCTCTTTGCAAGCTCCTAAGAGATGTCCCAATTCCCAGGAAGGTACATTATTTTCAGCGATAGAGGACACACACCATGTCTCCAGGTGCTGAGGCAGGGGTTGTCATGATGGAGGTGGCATCATTTTATGGTTTTACTTTTAGCTAGGTCTTCTCTTTCATCCTTTCATTAAAGAAAATGACAAGCAAACCCCTATTTTTCTATAATTTTTGAAATGCAGAGTGCCACATTTAGATACAGCAAGAGGTAGAAGTGGGGGGGTTCTCAAAAAGAGAGAAGTAGGAGGTGGGGCTCCTTGAGTTGTTTTTGGTGCAGGAGCCATGGCCAGCATGCCACATGTGAAGGAAGAAGAGTGAGCAGCAGTTTGTAATGCACAGGGGAAGCAAGGGTGCGATGCCGTAAGATGGGAGGGAAGGAGTGTCTTGAATGTCAGAACGCAACAGGATTTGTCCAATTTAGCTGGGAGAGGGGCAGTGGGGTAAAATCTTCAGTGTGTCAGAGAAAGGTAATTCTGAACATTAGGTAGACAAGAGTAGGTTAAGGAGGGAAGCCGTGCCAGGACTATAGCAGTAGGTAATGCACCCTTTTTGCAAAGACAGAATTGGCTCTCAGGGCTAAGCTCAGAGAGACTGTCAGTGGGTTCATTTATTCAACAGTGACTCAGCTGGAGAAATACCACCTGGGGCGGCCAGATCGTGTCCCTTATTCTAGCAGGAGTGAGGGCTGCTATTGTGTGAGTGTGACTAAACCGGAAGTTAGGGAGGGAGCACGCTGATTGCCCGATGGATTATGACGAATGGAGAGGGCACTCACCCTACACCACATAAGTGGGTGGGAGTGGAGAGTCTGCAGCGCACCTTGTCAATGTGTTTCCTCGCAGGGTTTAATCTTTCATCATAAAGGCTACTAGGGATTTCATCACAGGCTGCTCTGGCAATTAGTTCAGAATAAACTGAGAAAACTGCAGGGACTTTGCGGAGGAGACTTCAGCCTTTGCATTTATAGCACTTTTTTTAAAGTAAAATAATGACTGTGTTTAAATTGTACAGAGATATTTATAAAAGGGATAAAATTTTAGGCTATTTTGGGAAGATATGGTACAGGAGAAGAGAAGGGAGAAACCCACAAGCCACCCTGTGTCAGGCCTCTTTTTTCCCATTTGTAAAGTGATTGAATTTTATTTTAAGTATCCATGATTGGTATTAAATCCATTACAGTGCTAGGTAGACAGCTGAAAAGAAATTAATGGAATCTTTAGATGTTGGTGAAATGTAATTCTAATGCTCATTGTGTTGAAGTAAATAACCTGGTTGTGAATAGTTTAGAACCTTCTCTAACCCTAGGGGAAAAAAGTTCCCTCTCACTCCCAGGGTTGAAAATGCCCCCTCTGAGAGTCAAATTGTGTGGTTCTATCTTTGATCTCAGGCAGAAGGAAATTGCAATATAAGGCTTGGCTCTGTTTCAGTAGGCCATGTTGCCAGATAAGGTTAATTGATTTCCATTGCTTTAATTAACAAAATTAATTTTTTATCTAATGAGGGAGATTTGGGAGTGACATGGGTAGATGGAAAGATGACAAGTGTCAGCCCCATAGTTAAAGAGTGACGTAGGCCCTGTGAGGATGGGCAACACAAAGAACCCTCGAGTCACGGAGTGATTAGGGGCGGGTGACTACACCATGAGCATGCCACTTCTCTCTCTCTGAAGACCATCCTGAGCCTTGCTGGAGAGCACTTGGCCTTTGTTACTCTCTTGTAATGGTGGCTTTCAGAAATCCATCATGGTGGGTCACAGTGGCTCATGCCTGTAATCCCAGTGATTTGGGAGGCCCAGCTGGGAGGATTGTTTGAGGCTAGGAGGTCAAGGCCAGCCTGGGTGAAACTCCATCTCTACAAAAATTTCAAAAATGTAGGGAGATGTTCAAAGGTTGCAGCGAGCTATGATTGTGCCACTGCACTGCCGTGTGGGTGTTAAAGCAAGACCCTGTTTCCAAAGAAAAGAAATCTATCACCTCTTCCTCATGAGTCTCCAAAATGAGTAATTCTCAGCAAAGTCTCCATGAAGGCCTAAGGTACCATGAGAGTCTGCTCCAGACCAAATTTAGCTCCAGGTTCTTGCTCCCTCTATGTCCCAAATGGCCTTCTCGGAAGCCAGCATTGTCCTGAGCCTGGGCCAGCTCAGCTGCAGGAGACTCCACCTGAGTCTTCTGTTTTTGCAAACACAGGGCAGGAGACTGGAGCCGTCCGCTGCCTGTAGACTGCCACTCTTCGCCCTCCCTCTTCACACGCTTCACTAGTCACGCATATTCCACCCAACCTCCGCACGGGTCCCTCTGGAGGGATGACTTGCAGCCTGCCTTGTTTATGTGTCTGGCATCAGTAGGCGGCAGGGAGATTTGCTCCTCATCGCTTTGATCAATCTTTCTGCTGTTGAAGCCTCTCAATGAGTTGAAAGTGATTTTCCCTGCTCTATGTACAGGTAGGAGCAGATCGCCTTCGATTTCTAGTACAGCGACAGCGGCACTCTATCACGTTGTTGCGTTGCATAACCATGAGTGCGGAGCGCGGTGTTTCCTGTGCTCATGGAGTGATGGTCATGCTTGGCATTGTGATCCATCTTAGCCCTGTTTGCTAGTGTGCTTTACGTCAAAAGCACAGCTATTTCTAGTATGTTAGTTCTCTTCCCCCTGGGAGTCTCTGAAAGACGGAGGCCTCTAGGGATGGTTGAAAGGAGCACTGCAAAACTGCCATGATTAGTTCTGATGCCTGAGGAAGCTAATGCCTAGCCGGGAGATATCACATGGAAGCCTCAAAGCTGTCTTCCTGCCTCCCCTAGAAACACATTTTGCTTTCTCCCTAAACAGAGTTCAGACAACTTCTGTCGAGTCCTCCTCTGTGGGACTCAAGAAAGAGTGCTGTTCCTTCAGGCCCGATGTTATTAATTCCTGGTTCCGATTCACAGGAGTAATGCTGCAAAGGCTTTTTTTTTTTTTTTTTTCCCCAAAATGGAGTCTTGTTCTTTCGCCCAGGCTGGAGTGCAATGGCGGGATCTCAGCTCACTGCAACCTCCACCTCCCAAGTTCAAGCTATTCTCCTGCCTCAGCCTCCCGAGTAGCTGGGATTACAGGTGCCACCACTAAGCCCGGCTAATTTTTGTAGTTTTAGTAGAGATGGGGTTTTGCCATGTTGGCCAGGGTGGTCTTGAACTCCTGACCTCAGGTGATCCACCTGCCTTGGCCTCCCAAAGTGCTGGGATTACAGGCGTGAGCCACTGTGCCAGGCCAACTGCTGCAAAAGCATTTTAAGGGAGACTGATTTCTCTTCCTCCTGCAAAACAAAAGGAAACATTTTGGGATTGCCTACAAGCATGCACCCAGGCAAATCTTCCTGTAGGGTATTCAGCTGAGCATTGTGTTTTCACCTTGACTTCATGGGTGGAGGGAAAACAGCATCACCCAAGGGCACCTGAAAGTCAGTCAAAGGGTAGGAGCTCCTGCATCTCTTGTCCATGTCAAGGCGACTCAAGGAAACTTAGAAATGTCCAGGAATAAGTTGTCTATCTGGTCGAGGCACCTCATTTGACACATGAGAAGGCTGAGACTCACAGAAATTAAGTCCTATTTTGAAGTTCCAGAGTTTGCTAATATTGAACTGGAATTAGATCAAGACCTTTTTTCATTTGTTTGTTCATTAGAATTCACCCATATGCTTAATATTTTTTGGTTGATTATTTATTGAGCACCCATGATGTACAGGCAGGCAGGGTTCTAGGTATGGGGGATTCAGGAAAGAATGGAATTGACAGAGTCCCACAAGAAGCTCGCAGCTGTGTGTGTGCATAAGGACAGAGCTATGAGTTAATAAATACACACCTAGTGTCAGGTATCTGTGCTGTGAAGAAGAAGAGAAGAAGGGGGATAGGCAGTGATGGGAGTGCTAATTTGCAGGAAGTGTCAGGGTCGCATCTTTTTAACACTGGTATTCAACAGAGACAGGCAAGAAGGAGAACAGGAGCTATGTGGCCCCTGCAGAGAAGACTATTCTTGATAGAGGGAGCAGCAATTACCAAAGCCTTTAATTTCATTATTTTTCCCCCTTCATCACAGAAACAGGTGCTTAGGAATTATACATTTTCTTATACATACACTTAAGCCTCTCTCTCCCTAGCACACACACACACACATACACATTCTTAATTCACGGGCTAAAGTAGTTATACCGAGAATGGCTATTAATAAAAAGAAGAGGTAGAGGGAAATGTAAAAGCTTTTACACACACACACACACACACACACACACACACACACACACAGAGAGAGTCTTAATTTGTGGGCTAGAGTAGTTATATAGAGATCAGCTATTAATATAAAGAACAGGTAGAGGGAAATATACAAGCTTTTATACACACACACGGTGTTAATTTGTGGGCTAGAATAGTTATATAGGGATCAGCTATTAATAAAAAGAGGAGGTGGGGAAAAGTACAGGCTTGACAGACTGTAGATGAATTCAAGGTGGAACAGTCTTTTGAGTCTACCACTTTGCCATCGATTCCACACCTACTCTAAGATGAGTAGGCTGGTGTTGAAACTGGGAAGTGCATTTCTAATCACAACTGGTCAGCATTCCACTGCATACTGCCGGATTACCCGGAGAGTCAAAGGACACTCTTTGGAGCCTGGAAGTTGATTCCGAGGTTCTATTTCTTGTACACTCAGAGGCCAGTGCCTTCAGACAAGGCCCAGGGGCAGCAGGGTCAGAGGTGATGTCCTACTGCAATCCACAGAGTTCTCACTGCCATGTAGACAAAGGCAGCATTTAGTGGCACAGCTGCATATTCTTCAGAGTTAGAAAAGGAAACATTTTTTTTTCTAGATACAAATGCGGCACCAAAGATTCCAGAAAGCAGAGATGCATGGTTTGAGTCAGTGTGGTGTGGCACTAAAGGCACAGGAGACTATGGCCAACTTGTTCATTTTCTTTTACAGGATTTTTGTGAGACTTGGGGGTTGCAATGTTCTCAGGAGCCATGTACTATGCTGATCTAATTCGATTGGGCTTTTGTTATGTTCTGAGTATTGGCAAGATTCTACGGGGGCTACAAAATAAAATTACCCTTTTGTCTCTCTGAAACGACTCATAGTCTTTCATAACAAGGTAGGGCATGGACCTAGAACAACAGGAGCCCAGCACACAGTGACGTGTGATTATGTGCCATGAGGTCCAAGAGACAAGGGTAGGCTTGGTCCTCTAGAGACCACTGCAGAGCGGGCTGGACTTCAGCCAGCTTTTGAGGAGTGGCTAAGATTCAAAGAAGGGGAAGGCAGAGCAGGTCAGATGGAAGAAAGGGTAAATCTGAGCATCGTTTGTTTTACTAGACCATGATGAGGCTGGCCTGGGTAGAATGGAAGCTTCCTTGGCTCAGAGGAAGCTACAGTGAAAAGACCGTGTTTGGGGGAAACAGTGGGCAGCCCTCCCTGCCATGTGGAGAGGTGAGTGGCTAAGAGCCTGGGCTATGGAAACAAACCCCGGTTTCAAATCATGGCTCCCACACTCACTAGCTGTGTGACCTTGGCAAATTCCACAACCTCTGAGTCTCAAGCTTTTTCATCTTTAAATTGGAGAAGGTAATAACACCTAATTCAGAAGGCTGTTATGGGAATTGTGTGAATTAATACAATGCAAAGTTATAATGAAATGCCTAGCATATATTAAAGAACTCGGTAGTCATTTTTATTAATAATAAAATCATATTTTGCTGATAAGAGTGGAAGTACATCACAAACAGATAATCGAGTAGAGTTGTAGTAATAGCTTAATGGGGGAGTAGGAGATAAAAGTTGTATTTTGAAATGTATCCTGATGCTGGTGTGACAGGTGGGTCTCACCAGGTGAGAGACAATAGGAGCATTGTCAGCTGGACAAGCTCAGGCCTTGCACCTGGGCAGGGGCAACAGGAACAGGGATGATGGGAAGAATCTCAGATTTATTTGAGAAAGAAATTAGCAATCCCTGTCTTGAGAAAAGCCAGCTCTTTGAACATCTCTTCCCAGCTTTAAGTCTCACATGTGGAGGATACACAGCATTCCTCACACTGCTGGCCAGGCCAGTTCCTGGTGCATGGGCAAAGCTTTTCCCTAGCAGACACACTCCTTTCCAGAGCTATCTCTATCAAACCAAAGATTACAGGGATGGTTGGGGAAATTCCAATTTTCTCTTTGGCAGGCTAGAATGAGGCACCTTTTCGAGCTTTCTCTCCATCGTTTCAACCCGCCCTAGAGACTTTAGCCCTAACAGAGTGGCAAATGTTGCCTTCTGAGCCTTTTTGTGGTAAGTCCAGTGCAGAGTAGTCTGCAGCACATTGGCTGGCTGGAAGGGCCAGTGGTGGGCAGTTTCGCTGTTGGGCCTCTTTATAGGAGAGGAAGGCAAAGCTAAAGCTCAGGAATGAGGCAGCAGAGCCTCAGAGCTGGCCAGCACACCCCCTCCACCTTAATTCCCCTTCGTCTGCAGCATGGTATCCCAGACAGCTGTGGCACATCCCTTCACCCCACCCCAGTCGATACGGCATCGCCCACCTGGGTCAGTCACCAGGGCCCAGGATGATGAAACAGGTGCTTGCTTTTGTAGCAAGAGAGCCAGTGGCGGGTAAGTGCCTGCTGTGCTGTTTTTGATATCACCTCTGAGATGAATTAAGTGTCTGAGGCCTGCAAGATTGCAGCACTCACAGGCTGTCATTGAAACAATTGCATTCAATGGAAGAAAACAAACTCCTTTTCCTCTGGCAGTCATCTTTTGATTCTGTAGAAACAGGAGCTAAGCTGATGGAAAACGGAGAATGTAACAAAGCCCCCTTCCCCCATAACGGATGAGTCAGAGGCTTTGTGAGCCACAGGGTTTCTTGTGTTGTGCCCAACACAGGACGACCCTGTGGCTTCCACAGGTAGCAGGGCTGGGCACGGGAGCTGAAAGCCCTCCCAAGGAGGAGACAGAAACCACTTGGAAATGAGTGGTGGGGATCAGTGTGTGAGCCCCCAATTTCAGAATTCAGCTGTAATATTCATATCATCTTGTACTGCTGTAACATCATCTCCTTTTTATTTAAGCTCAACGTTTGCAAAATTCTATAGCAATTTTAAGGGTTTCTGTGCACCAGATTTCACCCTGAGTTGAAACCTAGCCCAGGTATTCTTACTTTGAGTTCTATTTGGAGGCCATTTTTACATGGAAGTTTTGATGAAGTCTGCTGTAAAAGTGCCCTGGTGAGGTAAGGAGTGAGAATTGATAGATATGAGGAGTCTCTTCCTCAGAAGTCAACTGACTGTACAGTATGTAAGGCTTCTTCCCACAGCAGCAGGTAAAGGCACTAAAGTGGTTGCTGACTTCCCCAGATAGCTCAGAAATCCACAAAAAGGGGCAAGAGCTGAGGCCACCTGAGCTTGCAGTCTCTGTTGTTACTGGCCCTGCAGCGGATCCTGCGAGACTTCCATGGAAGTCCGTGGTTCCCCAGGCAACTGGGCGATTGTTCCTCCTGCCTTGCAAGACCGGACATCTGTTGACTGCATATTGATCGATAGCAGCACTGTAGGTGAGTGGGCCTGTGGGTGGTAGTATTTAGAGACTAAGGGAGTCTCTGTCTCTAAGCTTTACAGAGAGGTCTGCACAGGTGACAGGTGTTCAGAGATTCTCTCAAAATGGTGGCTGACTCCTTGGCATCTCTTGCCTTAGGAAAAGAAACAGTTACTGACATTTCATGTCTTGCTTATCATATCTAAATATCATAGACTTACCCCAACTATTTTTACTGTCATAAAACATCTTTCCAGGGCATGAGGGTTTGCACGCTTCTCTTTTGCCTCTAAGATAAGATGCTGTGCCTGTGTGAGGCCATTCTGCATTTTATATTCATTTGGTTCTCTGTTGCCCTTGCAAATTTAACAAGCCTTCAAAATTGGATTCTTCTCACTGGTTCTATAATGAAGTAGCAATTTTTCTCCACATCAGAATCCAGGTATAGCTGTGCTAACTTGAAGCCTGCCCTTGAGCTTCTGGAGAATGTTAAATATTTCCATCTGTAGAAAATCCTTGGGTGTCAGAAAAATGGGGAGGAAGAAGTCCTCATTCTTTTCTTAACAAATGGGGGTGTAAGGAAGTAAGGAAAGAGAGATGCTAAGAGCAAGGACATTCACTAAAAGTAGAACCTCTGATAGCAACAGCAACCTGCCCATCCTTTTTGTTCCTCTCACTCCAAGTGAAATGCTAAGTTGAGGCTGGGGGAAATTGATTTCTTTTAAACTAACGCTGAATGAATTTCTATTGTATTTCAGGCACTGGGACATTTCTATTTATTGTCTCATTTAAATTTCTCAATCCTATAAAAGGGATTGTATATTGACTTCCATCTTAAAAGCAATGCTACTATGTCTTAGAGACATTATATATCAAAGGCAATACACTTATTCAATATGCAAACTTTAACCTAGATTTGTCTGGTCCTAGATTCCAAATTCTTAGCCACTAGATCCTACTACTTGAGTTTGTCTTTTTTTTTTTTTTCCCATTAGTGGAATCTATAATTCTGTGAGACCCAAAGAGGCTAAAGTGTTTTCCTAAAACCTGTTTGGCTCCTGGCCTCTGAGTCTCATACCTAGTGGATCTCCTTCATTCTTCCCCCAGATCCCAAGACCAACGCTGCTCTGAGACAGAAGGGATTAGTATTACCAGTTCTTGTCCTGCACGCTGTGAGCTCTGTATCATGCGGCCTTCACTTTTTTACATAACTTTGATTGGGTACCTTGGCCATGAGACAGCCCTCACCTTTGTTCTGAAGTCCACTTCTTTAATAATATTGATTCCATTTCCTAATCTGGCCCTCTAGTTTCATCCTGGGATAGGCATCCTGGCATGCTTTATTGGTTCCTCCTTTCAGGAACTAGACTCTACATGCGGCTGTGTCCTGCTACTTGCAAACAGAGCCCCTAGATGGAGACTCCTTTCTTTCAGGACTCCCATCACTGTTGTTCTCTGTGGTTGATAGGACACCCTGAGCCTGCATTGAACAACTCCTACAACCAGCTTCCTGCTTGGACCTCAACGGGTCATCAGTTTGATTCTTGGGAGCTACACTTGCCAGTAGCCTGCACCTCCTCTCTTAATCCATACAGCTGGGTCAGTTTTGCTGCATCCTCGCCTGGTTAATTGTCCAAGACACACTGTCTTAAGGAGATTTGGAATGAGAGTGAGGATGATGTCAAAGACTTGGAGGAGGCGATTCCAGTGTTGAATTAACTGTTTTTCTGATTGAAAGTCAACTTATCCTCTAGTCCAGAGGCCATCATTGAAAACAATTTTAGGGAGGCTGAGGATGCTTTCCCTCCTTTAATCTATGTAATATCATAGCCCACCGAGTCTGCCTACACCAGCAGCAGCCTCACCAGGAGAGGTGCTGACTTCATGGATGCAGCCTCCAGGGGTGACGCAGTCCAGGGCCCACACTGTAAATTGAAGTCTGCCTTGTCTTGTTCTGAAGACAATCTGCCGGCCACTTGTCAGGTATGAAGTGCTGACATGTGTTGAAATGAGAACTGGATTTGGAGTTAGGAAATCTAGTCACCTGGACTATTCTGCCATTCTGTATGACTTTGGGGAAATCACAGCCTTTCAGCCTGAGCTTCCTTTATTATAAAATGAAGAGTAAGAACGGCAGCCTTGCCCATCATGAAAGATGGTTGTAAGGATTAAAGCTGAGGTTCTCAACCAGAGGTGATTTTGTTGCCAAGTGGACATTTTACAATGTCTGAAAGGGAGTTGCTAATGACATGTAGAGAGCAAAGTTCAGGGCTGTGGCTAAACACAGGCATGGGACAGCCCCCGGCAAAGTAGCCAGCCCAACATGTCAACAGTTCAAGTTGAAACAGGCATCCATTTAATGTGTTTCAGATTTAGGGTCCAGCCACAGACTGAGCTCTGCTTCCATGGAGCCCACCAGTAGGTAAGAGCAGAGACAGCACATCATCATCAATGGGCTTATTCCTGTTGCCCCTCTCATGCCCTACCCAAAGGCCGCCCCAGACTGGCCAATGGCCTCTACAAACCCTCTCCCATGGAGATCCAGAAGATTGCAAGTTAATCCTCACCAAAGTCCATTGATTATGGGGCTCTTGGCTCTCACTCACTGGTACACTCTATGGGAGCAGGGCTCGGTCTGCTTGTTCTGGACCCTAACATCTGAAAAGAGGCCAATGGGTTAAAGTGTTTTTTCCTTTTAAAAAAACTTTCATTTTAGGTTTGGAAGTCCATGTGAAGGTTTGTTACAAAGATAAACACATGTCATGGGGGTTGTTGTACATATTATTACATCACCCAGGTATTAAGCTCAGTACCCAATAGTTATCTTTTCTGTTCCTCTCCTTCCTCCCACCCTCCCCATCAAGTAGACCCCAGTGTCTGCTGTTTCCTTCTCTTTGTTCATGAGTTCTCATCATTTAGCTCTCACTATAAGTGAGAACATGCTGTATTTGATTTTCTGCTCCTGAGTTAGTTTGCTAAGGATGATAGCCTCCAGCTTTATCCATGTTCCTGCAAAAGACATGATCTTGTTCTTTTTTTCACTGCTGCATAATATTCCACGGTGTATATGTACCATATTTTCTTTATCCATATCTGTCATTGATGGGCATTTAGGTTGATTCCACGTCTTTGCTGTTTGAAGCGTGCTGCAATGAATATTTGTGTGCATGTGTCTTTATTGTAGAATGCTTTATATTCCTCTGGGTATATACCCAGTAATGGGATTGCTGGGTCGAATGGTAGTTCTGCTTTTAGGTCTTTGAAGAATCACTGTACTGCTTTCCACAACAGTTGAACTAATTTATATTCCCACTAACAGTGTGTAAGGGTTCCCTTTTCTCCACAACCTCACCAGCATCTGTTATTTTTTAACTTATTATAAACAGCCATTCTGACTGGTGTGAAATAGTATCTCACTGTGGTTTTGATTTGCATTTCTCTAATGATCAGTGATATTGAACTTTTTTTTTATATGCTTGTTGGACACATATATGTCTTCTTTTGAGAAGTGTCTGTTCATGTCCTTTGCCCACTTTTCAATGGGGTTGTTTGTTTTTCTCTTGTAAATTTGTTTAAGTTCCTTGTAGATGCTGGATACTAGACCTTTATCAGATGCATAGTTTGCAAATATTTTCTCCCTTTCTGTAGGTTTTCTGTTTACTCTGTTGATAGTTTCTTTCACTGCACAGCAGCTCTTAAGTTTAATTAGATCCAATTTGTCAATTTTTGCTTTGTTGCAATTGACTTTGGTGTCTTTATCATGAAATCTTTGCTCATTCCTGTCTAGGATGGCATTGCCTACATTATCTTCCAGAGTTTTTATAGTTTTGGGTTTACATGTAAGCCTTTAATTCATCTTGAGTTGATTTTTGTGTAGCGTGTAAGGAAGTGGTCCAGCTTCAATCTTCTGCATATGGCTAGCTAGTTATCTTAGCACCATTTATTGAATAGGGAGTTTTTTTTTTTCCCATTGCTTGTTTTTGTCAGCTTTGTTAAAAATCAGATGGTTGTGTTATGCCTGTAATCCCAGCACTATGGGAGGCCGAGGTGGATGGATCACCTGAGGTTAAGAGTTTGAGACCAGCCTGGGCAACATGGTGAAACCCAGTCTCTACTAAAAATACAAAAATGTACTGGGCATGGTGGTGGGTGCCTGTAATCCCAGCTGCTTGGGAGGCTGAGGCAGAAGAGTCGCTTGAACCTGGGAGGCAGAGGTTGCAGTGTGCTGAGATCACACCATTGCACTCCAACCCGGGTAACAAAACGAGACTCTGTCTCAAGATACTACTACTACTACTACTACTACTAGTACTGCTACTACTACTACTAAAAGATTAGATAGTTGTGGATATGCTGCATTACTTCTGGGCTCTGTATTCTGTTCCATTGGTCTGTGTGCCTGTTTTTGTACCAGTAGCATGCTGTTTGCATCACTGTAGTCTTGTAGTATCGTTTGAAGTCGGGTAACATGATTCCTTAGTTTTGTTCTCAATAAAATACTTGCAAACCAAATCCAGCAACACATTAAAAAGCAAATCCACCATGATCAAGTAGACTTCATCCCCACAGGCAAGGTTTGTTCAACATATGAAAACTAATAAATGTGATTCATCAGATAAACAGAACTAAAGACAAAAACCACATGACTATTTCAGTAGATACATAAAAGGCTTTTTCCCATTTATTTTAACATAAAGTTTTTAACTTCATGTTAAAAACTTTCAATAAAGTAGGTATTAAAGAAACAGACCTCAAAATAATAAGAGCCATCTATGACATACCCACAGCCAACATTTTACTGAATGGGCAAAAGCTGGAAGCATTGCCCTTGAAAACCATTACAAGACAAGAATGCCCTCTCTCACCACTTCTATTCTCTCACCACTTCTATTCAACATAGTATGGGAAGTGCTAGCCAAATCATTCAGGCAAGAGAAGGAAATAAAGGGCATCCAAATAGGAAGAGAGAAACTCAAACTATCTCTGTTCCAGATGACATTATTCTCTAGCTAGAAAACCCCATAGCCAGCTGAAGCTCCTTCAGCTGGTTAAAAACATCAGCAAAGTTGCAGGATACAAAATCGATGTGCAAAAATTACTGGCATTCCTGTACACCACCAACAACCAAACTGAGAGCCAAATCAGAAAGGCAATCTCATTCACAATTGCCACACACACAAAATAAAATAACAAGAAATATGGCTAACTAGGGAGATGATAGGTCTCTACAGTGAGAATTACAAAACCTTGCTCAAAGAATCAGAGAAGACACAGATGGAAATCATCCCATGCTCATGGATAGGAAGAATCATTATCATTCAAATGACTATACTTTCCAAAGCAATTTACAGATTCTATGCTACTCCTATCAAACTACCAATGACACTCTTCACAAAAACTAGAAAAAATTATTTTAAAATTTATATGGAACCAAAAAAGAGCCCAAATAGCCAAGGCAATCCTAAGCAAAAAGAAATTTTTTTAATGGAAAAAGTAGCCACCGTGGCCATACTTTCTGTAGGTTTTTATAAACGTAAATCAAATACAGGAAAAATTTAGAAAATAAGTAAAGGAAAGATGGCCTATGTGCAATAATGGAAAGGTAGAAGGATAAGATGTGATTAATGTTTTACAAATGCTAAAATTTCAAATAGAAATGAAGTAGAATTTTGAAATAATGGAGGTTGAGTTATAATAAAGGTAAAAGGTCAAGAGTTAGAAAATAGTATGTAATTGACAAGTCTTAAAGCCAATGATTAAGAGACAAGGCTAAACCCACAGCATAAACTAAACATTTAGAAACAATAGTGATACTTTTTAAAATAGAGTGTTTTTTGTTTTTGTTTTGTTAATACTTGAAAATTAGAAATAATGAGAAAGAAAATAAGAAAACTCCAATTAGAAGTAAAGGCTGTAACTAAAGCCACGGTGGCTCTGATCCCCCTGTGGAGTCTCTGTGGAAATGGCGACACTCCTCCAGAGTAGAGAAGACTTGGGGTGGGAGCCTACATTGCATGATTGGTGTCAGCTGTCCTTGTCACCCATACTGGTAAGGATCTAAGACATGGGTCAAGCCACAGCCCACAGACAATTCTTCCTCCTTTTGCAACTTACCAGCTTACCAGGCCAGCAGGCAAGTGGGGTTTGGTTTCAGTCTGACTCTACGGGGCCACTCCTCACAGGGTCTGCTACGTTCATCTCGCCTGCTCGTTCTTGAACTTTCTATAATAATACAGCAACACGAAGGCTCATGAGTGACCAAATCACTTTCTCTTCCAGTTTTACTCCTGGATCCTCACTTTATCTACACCAATTGTATTGGAAAGCAGATAGAGGGGCACCCTTTGTAATAACTTGGACTTGGGTTCAAATCATGACTTTGCCCACTATTAGCTGTGTAACTATTAAACAATTTTATTAACTTCTTTGAACTTCGGTTGTCTCATACAACAAAGGAGGAAAATATAAATAAGTTTACCCCTCTTAATTGTGCAAATGAGAACATTTTTTTAAATTTTATTATTATTATACTTTAAGTTTTAGGGTACATGTGCACAACGTGCAGGTTTGTTACATATGTATACATGTGCCATGCTGGTGTGCTGCACCCATTTACTCGTCATTTAGCATTAGGTATATCTTCTATGCTATCCTTCCCCCCTCCCCCCACCCCACAACAGTCCCCGGTGTGTGATGTTCCCCTTCCTGTGTCCATGTGTTCTCATTGTTCAATTCCCACCCATGAGTGAGAACATGCGGTGTTTGGTTTTTTGTCCCTGTGATAGTTTGCTGAGAATGATGGTTTCCAGCTTTATCCATGTCCCTACAAAGGACATGAACTCATCATTTTTTATGGCTACATAGTATTCCATGGTGTATATGTGTCACATTTTCTTAATCCAGTCTATCATTGTTGGACATTTGGCTTGGTTCCAAGTCTTTGCTATTGTGAATAGTGCTGCAATAAACATACATGTGCATGTGTCTTTATAGCAGCATGATTTATAATCCTTTGGGTATATACCCAGTAATAGGATGGCTGGGTCAAATGGTATTTCTAGTTCTAGATCCCTGAGGAATCGCCACACTGACTTCCACATTGGTTGAACTAGTTTACAGTCCCACCAACAGTGTAAAACTGTTCCTATTTCTCCACATCCTCTCCAGCACCTGTTGTTTCCTGACTTTTTAATGATCACCATTCTAAGTGGTGTGAGATGGTATCTCATTGTGGTTTTGATTTGCATTTCTCTGATGGCCAGTGATGATGAGCATTTTTTCATGTGTTGTTTTGGCTGCATAAATGTCTTCTTTTGAGAAGTGTCTGTTCATATCCTTTGCCCACTTTTTGATGGGGTTGTTTGTTTTTTTCTTGTAAATTTGAGTTCATTGTAGATTCTGGATATTAGCCCTTTGTCAGATGAGTAGGTTGCAAAAATTTTCTCCCATTCTGTAGGTTGCCTGTTCACTCTGATGGTAGTTTCTTTTGCTGTGCAGAAGCTCTTTAGTTTAATTAGATCCCATTTGTCAATTTTGGCTTTTGTTGCCATTGCTTTTGGTGTTTTAGACGTGAAGTCCTTGCCCATGCCTATGTCCTGAATGGTATTGCCTAGGTTTTCTTCTAGGGTTTTTATGGTTTTAGGTCTAATATTTAAGTCTTTAATCCATCTTGAATTAATTTTTGTATAAGGTGTAAGGAAGGGATCCAGTTTCAGCTTTCTACATATGGCTAGCCAGTTTTCCCAGCATCATTTATTAAATAGGTAATCCTTTCCCCATTGCTTGTTTTCGTCAGGTTTGTCAAAGATCAGATAGTTGTAGATATGCGGCATTATTTCTGAGGGCTCTGTTCTGTTCCATTGGCCTATATCTCTGTTTTGGTACCAGTACCATGCTGTTTTGGTTACTGTAGCCTTGTAGTATAGTTTGAAGTCAGGTAGCGTGATGCCTCCAGCTTTGTTCTTTTGGCTTAGGATTGACTTGGCAATGCAGGCTCTTTTTTGGTGCCATATGAACTTTAAAGTAGTTTTTTCCAATTCTGTGAAGAAAGTCATTGGTAGCTTGATGGGGATGGCGTTGAATCTATAAATTACCTTGGGCAGTATAGCCATTCTCACGATATTGATTCTCCCTACCCATGAGTGTGGAATGTTCTTCCATTTGTTTGTATCCTCTTTTATTTCACTGAGCAGTGGTTTGTAGTTCTCCTTGAAGAGGTCCTTCACATCCCTTGTAAGTTGGATTCCTAGATATTTTATTCTCTTTGAAGCAATTGTGAATGGGAGTTCACTCATGATTTGGCTCTCTGTTTGTCTGTTATTGGTGTATAAGAATGCTTGTGATTTTTGTACATTGATTTTGTATCCTGAGACTTTGCTGAAGTTGCTTATCAGCTTGAGGCGATTTTGGGCTGAGATGATGGGGTTTTCTAGATATACAATCATGTCATCTGCAAACAGGGACAATTTGACTTCCTCTTTTCCTAATTGAATACCCTTTATTTCCTTCTCCTGCCTGATTGCTCTGGCCAGAACTTCCAACACTATGTTGAATAGGAGAGGTGAGAGAGGGCATCCCTGTCTTGTGCCAGTTTTCAAAGGGAATGCTTCCAGTTTTTGCCCATTCAGTATGATATTGGCTGTGGGTTTGTCATAGATAGCTCTTATTATTTTGAGATATGTCCCATCACAACATTTTTTAGATTGTGAGCTGGTCGAGGATAGGAGCCGTTTCTTATTTGCCTTTGTGTCCTCAATATTTAGTAAAGTGCCCAGCACTTGGTAACTGCTGTATGCTTTTCTAATGATAATGATGAAAGCTGAGGTTTTGAGTATTGCGTTACTATATGCCAGGAATTGTGCTATGCATTTTACTCCGATTATATCAATTAATCTTTAAGGCTGGGCACAGTGGCTCATGCCTGTAATCCCAGCCCATTGGGAGGCCCAGGCAGGTGGATCACCTGAGGTCAGGAGTTCGAGACCATGCTGGCCAACATGGCGAAACCCCATCTCTACTAAAAATGCAAAAATCAGCTGGGCATGATGGCAGGCACCTATAATCCCAGCTACTTGGGAGGCTGAGGCAGGAGAATCGCTTGACCTTGGAAGGCGGAGGTTGCAGTGAGCCGAGATCATGTCACTGCACTCCAGCCTGGGTGACAGAGCAAGACTTCATCTCAAAAAAAAGAAAAAAAAAAATTAAAACACACCCACAAGGTTTACAATATCATTATTCTGTTTTATAGATGAGGCATAGAAGTAATTTGCCCAAGGTCACCTAGCTAGTTTTCAGTTTTTAGCCATCTTTTAATGAGTGCCTAGGTTTTTAGTAAGCATAGGAGTTAAGAAAGTCAAACGGAAACTGAAGAATATCTAAAATAGCCACCAAACCCGTATAGTGTTCTCTGCAGCTTTGTCTCCGAATACCTGCAAGTGTCTTCTCAAAACTCATATTTACAGTGCGAGCACCTTGTCAGTTTGATCAGAACCCTGGTGCACATGATTCCAGGCTTAGGTGGACTCCCCTTTACTTGGCCTCCGAGTAGTAGCTGTGCCCAGGGTCCCTGAACTCTGCTGCAACCCCAACATACCAGGGAACATTGAACAGTCATTCTATGTCTCTGCCTATCAAAGGAAGTGGAGGCTTCAGTGCTGCTCAGAGAATCTGGCAATTATGAAAGTTTAGGTCTATAGAATTCCATGTATCTATGTTGGCCCTTAAACAGAAGTTAGGTAGATAACCTGATTGAGAGAAGAAGGGAAAATGAGCATAAACTAAAGAGATGGGCAGATAGCCTTAAGGAGGGGCAGATTTATCGAAGCTTGAGATCTGCTGTTTCAGAGAATCCAATGCTAATTCCACGTTTTTTTTCTGTTACCTCCCTGTCTAGGAATCTGACCCTAGAGAATTACCTCGAGCAGTTGCCACTCCAGATGGATATATAAGGCCACGCTATCTCTGCAATGAGCGTAAATACACTGAAACACAATCAGTAATCCTAGAGTCTGCACAAAAACCTGGTGCCAAAATACACAAATGGATCCTTCTAGTACATCCTGGACATTTAGGAAAAACACTTCCTAACCCCTCACCTGCTAACAACTCACACACCACATACCCCCCGCCCACATACACACATATCCACATACCCCCCCATACACACACCCCACCCACATCCCACACACACTACACACACCCACACCCACAAACACACACTCACCCTCCCCACACACCCACATCCTCCCACCCACATACACACACCACCACATACCCCACCTCATACACACACCCCACCCACGCCCCACACACACACTCGCCGCCCCACACACCCTCACCCACACCTCCCTCACTTATACACCCCCCACACCCACACGTCACTACACAATATACACACAATCATACACCCACAACCCCCACCCACACATGTACACACACCCACACCCTACATCCACATCCACACACTCACTGCCCCACACACCCTCACCAACACCTCCCCCACTTATATACCCCCTACACCCACACCCCACTACACAATATGCACACCCATACTCACACCCCCACCCCCACCCACACACATACACCCACACTCCCCAACACCCACATACACCCACCCACACTCCGTACACACATATACCCACAACCCAACACCCACATACACACACCCACACCCCACACACACATATACCCACACCCACTCCCCCCACACACTTATACATACCCACACCCCCACACACATACACACACCCACACCCCCACACACATACACATACCCACAGCCCCACACACACACACACCCACACCCCCTCATACACATACACACACCCCCCCACACACATACACCCACACTCCCCAACACCCACATACACCCACCCACACTCCATACACACATATACCCACACCCACTCCCCCCACACACTTATACATACCCACACCCCCACACACATACACACACCCACACCCCCACACACATACACATACCCACACCCCCACACACATACACACACCCACACCCCCTCATACACATACAGACACCCCACACACACACACACGCACCCACACACATGCATATCCACACCCACTCTTTCCACACACTTATACATACCCACACCCCCAAACACATACACCCACACCCCCCACACACATACACACACCCACTCCCCCCACACACTTATACATACCCACACCCCCACACGCATACACACACCCACACCCCCACACACACATACACATACCCACACCCCACAGACGCATGCACACACACCCACACCCCCACACACATACACACACACACACCCCCTCATACACCTACACATACCCCACACACACATACACACACATACACGCACCCACACACATGCATATTAACACCCACTCTTTCCACACACTTATACATACCCATACCCCCACACACATACCCACACACCCCCACACACACACACACACCCACTCCCCCCACACACTTATACATACCCACACCCCCACACACATACACACACACACCCCCCACACATACACACACCCACACCCCCACACACATACAAATACCCACACCCACACACACACATACACACACATACATGCACCCACACACACGCATATCCACACCCACTCTTTCCACACGCTTATACATACCCACACCCCCACACACGCATATCCACACCCACTCTTTCCACACGCTTATACATACCCACACCCCCACACACATACACACACCCCACATACACACACCCACACTCCTCATCTTCTCTTCTTCTTGTTTCCCACACAAAGGAGAGGCAAAATCGGGTGGAATAAAGCTCTCAATTGTTTTTGGAGGGAAAGAGGATTCAGTTATGAACTGACAAGAAAATAAAGCAGCAAGAAAAACAGGTTCAGGATTGCACTCAGTTTTGCTGAGAAAAACAGGAAAAGATGAGCAAGAAATGAGGCTTAATTTTAATGAAGGAAAATTTGCTGCTAAGTAAAGAGATTGCAGGAAGTGGGAGTGCACAGCTTCAGACAAGAGCAAGGCCTTCCGTTCTATCGTGATGGACAAGAGTTTGTTCTTTAGGAAACAGCATTAGCACACAAAAGACTGAAGAGGACAAAATGCTTGAGGTGGAGTCCAGAACAGGGGGCCGCATTGCAGGAAAGAAGGGACCCACTTTCTTCCCAGATGAGTTCTGTAGAGGTCGATTAAGGACATGTCTTTCTCATTCTCTAATTCCTAGTTTTCTCCCATATGAGCACTTTGAACATAGAAAACAGGCTGCACATCTTGGCAAGTAGTCATCCCTCCTGCCTAGAGTAACTTGATCAGATTTCCTGGTAATGGGTTCTTAGGACATCTTAAAACGTCATCATCATTTATTGCCTATTAATAGAATTACAATTTATATATATTCTAATCTACTAAAAGTGGGATACATATGTCTACATATACAAGCACATATACACACAAACATATATATGTAATCTCTCTGTTTTTTGGTTGTTTCTGCATTTTGATAGGCGTTAAAATTACTTCAGTGGGAATAGAGTTTTGTTGGAGTAAAATGACAAAAGGTAAATTGTTTCCACTTGCTAGTTGAAGTTAACAAGCTAGCAACAATTGGAGTAATTTTGTAGGTGTTTGAGCACATAAGGGAGGCTGGGAATGAGCACCCCAAATAATGCCATCCGGCAATCTAATATTTTATGGGTAAACGAAGAGGCCAAAAAGGAATGCTTTGATACATATTTATGCCAAATCAGAACTTCTCGCATTCGCTATCAGAATACAGCACGTCTGAAGCAGTGCACAGTGAGAATGTACTGGGCTTTTCATACCAGAGCTTCCATTAGGAAGGGAGTCTAGTGACGTGGCTCAGCCCACGGGGCCCTTCACCACTGCCAAGGACTGAGGCCAAGACCTTCGTCTCCCCTCCCCTCTCCAGGAGGACAGGCTTCATCCAGAGAACCCAGAATATAGAACGTGGTACTTGCAAATCCTCATCATAGATTCAGTCAAAGAGATTCAAGGATGCGGAGAGGTACAGATGGAGAGTATATAATGATACTATATGTAGAATATACATATATAGAATATATCTATAATACTATATTCTGTATAGCTATAATACTATAGCTCTAATTCTATATATAGAACATATATCTACACACACACATATGAATATATATTTATACATCTCTACACTAAAATTAGGTTCTCTGTGGGCAACAAAGTATTGGCATTGATGTCCTTTTGAAGAATAAAACGTTCCCAGCCTCTTTCAAATTTGTGCCTGATTGGTGACAATTTAGCCCTGCCCGTAGCAGAGGAACAAGGCCTCCCCCCGCTGCCCTGGAACCGAGGCCCGAGGTCCTACTGCCCTCAGAGAGACAGCCCACCTGGGGCACAGAGGCCCGTAGGCGTCTTAGCAGTTTCTTCTAAAAAGGATTTGCTTCCCTCCCCAGCAGTATGGTTTTATACAGACCCAGAATTCCTTTTTTTCCTAGACGTTCTAGACAACTTCAGAGAGCAAAGTTTTTCTTCATCTTGATTCCAGGCCTGCATTCTTAGATAATTGATTTTTTCACTTGGGCTGAGCAGAGGCAGCATGGCTGTAATTACAGAGTGGTGGCATGCCATCCCGAAAATTTTTTTTTTCTCTTTCTCTCAGAAACTTCTCACATCTTGGATTTGAGCAAGGTGGAGGCAATCTTTTCAGACCATGGAGCAGGCAGGGATCAGACAACATTTGCCATGAAAAGAGAAAAAATTCTAAAAGACCCTCTTCAAATATTCAGGGAGAACCACAGAATGCTGAAGAAAATCCTTATCAGGAATTTTAATGAGCAAAATAAAATATGAAATCAGTGTGATTAAAATCAAATCTTCCCCCTTCTGCTCGGCTGGAGCCGGCTGCCAACTCCGAATGTGGGGAGGCACAGGGAGGCCTTTTGTATTTAATTACTGCCAGGGCTTTTTCTCAGTTCAGAGCTCTCTCCCAAGCCCCCACAGGGGTAATGCAGAACTTGAGAGAACAAATAAGCTCCCTTCTGAGTGATTTAGAATCCTGGACGACAAACAATAAACATTTTGACTGAATTGGAGAGACCAAGCCAACTTGCCTTAATTTGTGTCCCTGTTGGGAGCACGGAGAGGGCATAAATGAAGTTTGGGGGAAACTGGGATGTGGGAGCATGCCCCACCTTACCAGGACGGCTCCTTAGTGGTCACTCAGTTCTTTATTTTGTCCCCTCCTTTGTTTTCTCCCAGAATCTCTTTATGCATCTCAAGCCTACAATACTCTGTGATACCTGGACTGTGATATTCACTTCTCCTGCCTGGTGGCCTAGTGGATGCCTCAGCCCACTTGGAGATGGGTCAGTTCTGTCAGTTGCCTTTAGCTCCAGCTTCTGAACTCTGGGCACGGACTGAACACCACCAATAGCATGACCCACAAGAACTGTCCTCAGTGCTGAAGCATTTCCTTCCTTGGTGGTCAGGACAGCTGCTTTTCTCTGGGTGCCTTTCGGGTGCTTGTTAATTTGCAAAGCCTATTTATATAGTGTCTGCCTCTTCAGTTCTAACCATATTATTTTTCCATTTACATTCAGATTTGTTTCATTCCAAGCAGTGATTTCATCACCTTTGTCCTATGTGAGGGTGTTTTACGTAAGCATTAGAATTGAACAGAACACAAGTGGGCTGTGGAGACTCTCCAGAAATCCAATCTTCTGCTTCTCAGACGAGGAGGTGATAATTGATGTTTTCCCACCAGATACCCTCATGTGGACTGTGAAGCTGGTTTTACTCTGGCACATGCCTTCCCCCAGCTTGTCCACTGTGGGTAGGAGTGAAACAGGAGATGGCATGAGCTTGGACCACCACAGATCCCTGAGTACTAGTGGTGGTCAACGTGCTGGTGGGCTGTTTCTTCTCCCTGAGATTGAGTCTGACTCGTGTCCTGTACCCTACACTTAGATATATTAACAGCATTCTTTTCAATTTAATGTCTGTTAGTATTAACTCAATTTTGTATATACCAGGTCTTGTGCAAGTCGATGTTGAAAAAGACACAATTCCTAATTGCTCAGTTGTTTGTTCATTCTTTCAACTAATATTTGTCGGGCAGATATCATGTGTCTGGCACCATGCTAATTTCCAGGAAAAAAGCAGCAGGGTAGGTGGGGAGATGACAGCTTGAACTAAAAACTGGACATATTAAGAAGGGTTTTGGAGATAGAACCAGGGCCTTGGGTGGCGGATTGGATGCGAAAATGTGTAATCAAGGGATACTCCTATATTGTCAGTTTTAACAATCGGGTCATTGGTGGTAGCATTTATATGTCTTGGGGAAGGCTGAAGGCTCTTCCTCAAGTGCCTAAAACCCAGTCTTTTTTTTTGTGGTTGTTCTGATCTTTAATGCAGTAGTTGAAGCAGTGCTCAGAATCAACTGGCATGGGTTTAACTTATTAAAAATCCATTGCCTGGGGCCCACCCCAGTCTTGTTAAATCAACTTATTTGGATGGTGGGACCTAAGCATTTGTGTTTGAAAAAGATCACCAGACGATTTGTTTGCATATCCCAGTTAAAAAGAATACTTCTGAAAAATGGCATTAAAACATATGTATTATGTGTTTGTGTGTGGGATGTGCATGTATATCTGTATAATCCAACCATGATATGTTTTTAATCTCACACTGAGGTCTCCAGACACCTACCTTTAATTCATCTCTGCCCAATTACCATCAGTCAGTGGCTGCTTAGAGAGTGAAACCAATTTTAATATTGATCTGAACAGTGTAGATAAGTAGATTCAAATGCTGAGTAAGAAAGACCATAGGTTGCAGCCTATGGCCATCAGCCATCTTTAAATGAGTTTGAAATCTTGTATCTGTATTTTTTATTTTTTTAAACTAGCAGCTGCCTTTCATTTGAATGAATAATTGAAAGTTGATGGCATTTGTTAATATGAAACCGCATGTGTTGCGTGTTCACACATGTGTAATCTTGAATATTTTTCAGCAGAAGCCTTCTGCTGTTCGATACTATGGTTTCGGATATTATATGCTTTTCAAATGCCATCCTGCTTGAGGTTTGCAGTCAAATACAGTGATCATGAACACTCATGCCTACTTGTATGTTTGAAATAGTCACGCAGGTATTTTCCATGGCAGCCACCACCTGGAACCCATGGAATCAAACTCGAGTTTCTAATAACCGGTTGGCACTTGGTACATCTGTCTGTTATTATATATTTCAACTAAAGTAGGGCCAATAGCTAATGTGCATTAATATGAAGTAATAAGACAAATGGGTATTTGCTGCACAGGCAGTTAGAAGCAATATTGAAAAGCCTGATTTGATGCTTTTGACATAACCCAAATTGCAGTGTAACATGCCTGTCCGGAGTGGCCCATCCTGTGAAAATGTCTCTTCAGGCCCCTCAAAGGCGAAATCCCACCCACCTGTGAGAAGAGGAAATATTTAGGACCACATGTGCACACACAAGAGGAGGTCTGTCCCCCCAGACTCCTGTACACTGGCAGTCTGATACGATCTATCTTTTGAATACACCATCCAAACCAACTATGAATGAAATCAATTTAACCAAAATCAATGCTCTTTTGTAGAGCTGCTTAGACTCTAAGTGGAAATGAAACCTTTGAAGCTGCCCTCTCTCAGTAAATGCGGTACTTACAGAGCTTCTGATGGCAGCAGGAGCTTGCAGAATCTTACTCTGTCCAGCACTGCACCTTCACTCCAGAAGCTGGAGAGTAACTAGGAAATGAGTAGAAAAGGAATACATTATGGGTTTTGTTTTTTTAAAAAAAGTATTTCCTTATCTTAATTTCTACCAAATATGGCATGTTTTCTTGTTCCCCCACCCTCCCCCAAGTTCTGGTCACCAGTCTTCAGATACATGCCCTATCCGTACATGAAGACATGGCTGAGGGGTTGTTAAAGTCTCCTTAAGAAGAGGAACTGGGGGACTCCAGCTGTCTCCTGTTTATTGAAGGAAAATGGCTCTCTGTTTTCTGCCTTAGCCAAACTCCAGGGCTGATAAGACCACATCCTCAGCCCTCAGCCAGCTGGGTGCTGCTGTTACTGTGTTCTGCGTATTGAGCAGACTTGCGGGCCCATAAAACAATTTCCTTCACAGACTTTACATCCAGCAGAGATGTTGGTATGGGAACAAGGAGAGATGGCACAGACCCAGGAAAACCATCCAATTCTAAATTGTGGGGTGACCCATACTGTTTATTTATACATTGGCAAAGTTGGTTGATTGGGATGTTTCCAGAGAAGAGCATAATTTTAAGAGTTTTTATTTTAAATTATAAAATGCATACTTTAAAAAGATGATAGCTTTCCAGGATTGGCAAAAATTCATTAACTTTCTTTTAAATTTATGAAAGGGGAGGTGGTGATAAGAGCTAACACTTATTAGATGTTTATGCTGTTTTGAGCACTCTGATACTTGCTTCATTTAATTTATCTCATTTAATTACAACAAGAACCTCTGAGTTAGGTAGGTTACTACTCTTATTTTACGTGTGAGGAATAGATACTTAGAGGAGAAAACTTCTGAAAGGCCTCACGCAGGATAAGTGGCACATTTAGGACCCAAAACCAGTTTCATCAGCCTGACTTGAGTTCCATGGGATCCAGAAAAAATAACTATTATTGAATAGGAGGGGGCGATGGGTAAGGATGAAGAATAGACAATGAAGGAAATAGTACAAATTCTGTCTTTAAACAGATTGTCTTTCATTCAATTAACCAAATATTGATCAGATTAGAAAAATTAAGTGTGTCAGTCAATGAGTTTCAGTACATATTAGGGAAAATAAAATTTGTATAGTTTCAAAGACATCTAAAATAATGGGTGAAATGAGAACACTACTGGAGAGGAATGCATTGCTTAGTGACAAGGACAGACATTGCTTCACCACTGGCATCCATCAACATCAAGGACGAAGCAGAGTCAGATCCAGTTTCTACAATGCATTTCCTGGAAAACTTTGAAGGTTTAAGAGTGTGGTCCCACACCAACCTGATGCAAATGCCTTGGAAATTCCAAAAAAATTCTGTTTTCTCTGAACTACTCAAATAAATTAGGCCAAAGACTTCTCAGTAGCCAGGAGCCACAGGGTCCTTTTGTTCCAGTGTTTCCTCCAGGGTGACCCCAGGAGCTGCCAGCTGTAAGCCTGAGCTCTCCTAGACTGGTTCCACTGTGACACTGGCATCTCTGTGTGCCTTGCTGTGTCCCTCTCTTTTGAACTCACTGGATGAGTTAACACTCAGCCAGTTAAGGCTTAGACAGGCTCGGACTTACAGCCATTGAAGATGTGGCAGACGAGGGCCGAGAGGAGAGAAAGCAAAACAAGGTTTTTATTTTTTATGTTTTGCCTAGGTGATTAGAGGATCCAGAAGTGTTGGAATTGATGCTGGTGGTGTTTTAATTTATGGGTATTCTTCCTTTCTGGAAGATCACAGAAGGGTTGCCACTAAGTGCAACAAATCCCAAACCATTCTGAGAAAAGAATTTGAACAAAGAATTTGAGCCTGTTGGGACCTCGGAAGAAGCCTCTTACTGTCTCATAAGGGAGACTTAAGGGACAGCTGGGTGGCCTGTGAGCTATGCTGTGTGTGGTCAGTTCAGAGGCAGTACTGGGGAGAAAAGATGCTCTGATTTTTCATTCACATTTTCCATCTCACCTGGGTGCACAACTTGACTGGGCTGCTTCAGTGTCTTGACTTGCCAACATGATGTGTCATGAATATTTTTTAAAAGACACCAAAAGAACAGACTCTTTCTGATTGGTATCCTAGGTGAAAATGAAATTTAAAAATCTTATCATCTTAGACCAGTAAAATCACTGAGGCTGCGAGCAAAACAAGTGTGAATATCGACATCAACATTAGCTGCGTGGCCTCATGATTTATTTTATTTTATTTTTATTTTTTGAGACAGAGTCACCCTCTGTCACCCAGGCTGGAGTGCAGTGGTGTGATCTCGGCTCACTGCAACCTCTCTCTCCTGGGTTCAAGAAATGTTCCTGCCTCAGCCTCCCGAGTAGCTGGGATTACAGGTGCCCGTGGCTAATTTTTGTATTTTTAGTAGAGATGGGGTTTCACCATGTTGGCCAGGCTGCTCTCAAACTCCTGACCTCAACTAATCTGCCCACCTTGGTCTCCCAAAGTGCTGAGATTACAGGCGTGAACCACTGCTCCCAGCCCCTCATGAATTTTTAGGCATAGAGAATGGAGCCAGTAACCGCTGTAGCGTGCTCATTACTGCACTAAATGCGACAGGGTGAACTAGCAGATATCGTCAAAGAAAAACCATAGCTGGATAGTAGTTAATGGGGTAAAAACAGATTTTATGAAGGACTCTCACAATAGGGAAAAAGGTCTAGGGTAGAACTGGCTCAATTCCAAATGTATCCTGGCAAATGGGAATTTATAGCCCAGGAACAGGGTGGGGGTCAGTGGATGGAAAGTTACTAAGAGGAAACAGCAGGGGTCACGGCGATTCTAACTAAACAGACCAAACGAGATTCTTGCTGAAGACAGGCCAGGGGGACCAAACGTCATCTGGGGGATGGTGGAGGAGGTGGAGCCTAATCAGATATCCAGGATGATGAGGTATAGAGCGTGAGGAGTTCTTGGTAAACTGACTTTGCAGGGTTCTTTTCTGCAGCTGTGTTTCACAAGGAAGTGCACAGACTGATGCAGCAGAGGGTCTAGGAGCCTAAATAACATTTAGCCAAGCAAATAATCTTTGCTAACCCAGATGTGTGTATGTTCTGATCAACAACCTGATTGTCCTAAAAGAGCCAGCACAAAGCGTGTGATGGAGAGTGCAGAAGTGCTGGCCACAATGCCAGTGGGACATCACAGAGGCAGGTTGTTTCCCTGGGTTTTTGTCGTTGGCAAGTAACCCAACCTCTCTGTGCTTTAGTTTCCTCTCTGTGATCTGGAAATCATAATCATTCGATCTACCACCTAGTGTAGTTCTGAGGCATAAATGCTCATGAAGCGCTTCGATGTGGACCTAATAATAGGCAAGCAATGAACAGTATTTACCGTTACAGCAAAAAGTTTTGTAGAACTGTCTATCACCATGAGCTTACAATTTGAGGCTAACATGCTACCACTGGTGGTACACTTAGGTATAGGCCACATGAGAAAAGTTTAAGAAACTGAATCTGGAGGTTCTGCTAATAAGCTAGAAGCTACTTGACATGCTGTTTGTTGCTGAATTATCTCATCTGGTTTTAAGTTTACATGTGGAGCGAGGTCAGGCAGAGCCACTAGGCAGAAATACAACAGCATACTCAGTAAATACTCCATAAACACATGACAAATACTATCACTATGATACTCACTTCTACCTCTGTTGCGACTACTACGACAACAACTTCTGCTAATAAAAGCAGGAATAAAAGCATCTTGCCTCTCAGCAAGTGGGCCCAAGGAAAAGGAAATAAAAGACAATGTTTTGCTTTGAATGAAAGTTAACTTGTAAGTTTGCACAAACCAGTGTTTCAAAATAAGTCGAAGTTTGTGCATTTTATGCATCAGGAGAGGGGATAAATGCCCTGGATTTTATTTATTCTGTGATAGATAAGTTTTCAAATTTTAAAACATTCCTGATATTCTAATATGTGTTTGATAGCATGTTTCAGGTTAACCAGAAGTATTTTTTTCTTTCTTAGAGGATCGTAGAATAATGATGGTATAGTCTGTAAACAATTACATTTTATTTTACTTTATGTATTTTTTATTTTTTGAGATAGCATCTCACTCTGTCACCCAGGCTGGAGTGCAGCAGTGTGATCTTGGCTCACTGCAACCTCCACCTCCGGGTTCAGGTGATTCTTGGGCCTCAGCCTCTTGAGTAGCTGGGACTACAGGCATTCGCCACCACGCCCAGCTGATTTTTGTATTTTTAGTAGAGATGGGGTTTCACCATGTTGGCCAGGCTGCTCTCAAGCTCCTGACTTTAGGTGATCTGCCCACCTTGGCCTCCCAAAGTGCTGGGATTACAGGTGTGAGCCACTGTGCCTAGCCTAACAGTTACATGTTAGTTTCAATGAAATGTAATCATGAAACTGAGTTTGGGAAAAATAGCCATTAAACATTGAAAACATATTTACGTGGGGCTTAGCGATGAAGTCATAATTTCTTTAACGCATCATATTTTACTAGTGCTGAATATCCCCACATATATAACATGCATGCAGATACTTATATCCATACATATTAACACAAACAAAACCAGTCATAAACATAGTTTCTAATTCCTATTTTATGTTATTATTTTATTTTACTTTAAGTTCTGGAATACATGTGCAGAATGTGCAGGTTTGTTACATAGGTACACATGTGCCATGGTGGTTTGCTGCACCTATCAACCCATCATCCGGGTTTTAAGCCCCGCATGCATTAGATATTTGTCCTAATGCTCTCCCTCCCCTGACAGGCCCCACTGTGTGATGTTCCCCTCCCTGTGTCCATGTGTTCTCATTCTTCAACTCCCACGTATGAGTGAGGACATGTGGTATTTGGTTCTAATTCCTATTTTATTAGCCTGGGAACAGAATAAAAAGGGGCTGGTGCCTACATTCTTTCTGTGAATATCTAGATTGTTCCTGCTTGGTTCTTTGTATTCTTGTTGCTTCTCCGACTTTACCTCTTACCATCCTCCTCCCCTTCTGCTTCAACCACCTTAGTCTTGTTCCTATCTGAGCATACAGAATGTGCCCTGGCCTTACAAGCCTGACTCTGGTCTCCTCTTCCTGGAATGCTCCTCTCCAGATACTCACATTTTCACTGTCTGCCTGTAATTCCTACCAGGCCTCCTTACTCTCCTACTAATTTTTTCTCATTTAGCATTTCTTACTATCTGGAGATGAGATGACTTTGCTCATTTGTCTTGCCTATTCATTTTTATTTTTTATTTATTTTTATTTTTTTATTTTTATTTTTTTATTTATTTTATTTTTTTTTTTTATTATACTTTAAGTTTTAGGGTACATGTGCACATTGTGCAGGTTAGTTACACATGTATACATGTGCCATGCTGGTGCGCTGCACCCACTAACTCGTCATCTAGCATTAGGTATATCTCCCAATGCTATCCCTCCCCCCTCCCCCCTCCCCACCACAGTCCCCAGAGTGTGATATTCCCCTTCCTGTGTCCATGTGATCTCATTGTTCAATTCCCACCTATGAGTGAGAATATGCGGTGTTTGGTTTTTTGTTCTTGTGATAGTTTACTTGCCTATTCAAGGGATTGTCTTGCCTATTCAATGAGGGCTCAACAGAGGCAAGAAATCTCAAATGTGTTGTTCTTGCTGCTGCACCCCAAAACCTTGAGTAGTACCAACCACAGAGCAGAAACTCACAACATTTGTCGAATTAGTTTACTGATGATGAAGGTATTGATTTTGTGGCTATATATAATATAGAGCAAGGTGAAGAGGGACATGAATTCTTTTTTTCCCTGGGATGGAGTTTTGCTCTTGTCTCCCAGGCTGGAGTGTGGTGGCATGATCTTGGCTCACTGCAACTTCTGCCTCCTGGGTTCAAGCAATTCGTGTGCCTCAGCCTCCCAAGTAGCTGGGACTACAAGCACGTGCCACTATGCCTGGCTAATTTTGTATTTTTAGTAGAGACAGGGTTTCACCATGTTGACCAGGCTGGTCTTAAACTCTTGACCTCAAGTGATCCACCCGCTTTGGCCTCCCAAAGTGCTGGGATTATAGGCGTGAGCCACCACACCCAGCCTGAAATGGTTTTAATGTGCTTATTCTAGCAATGGCCTCAAATGTGAATTTCATCTTGAGGTGACTTTGGAAAGAAAGAGATTTCCTAGTTTAGTGCTAGTAGTGGTTTGCCCAAGTGTCAATTCAACATATAGACCAGCATTTCCACCCCAGAAATAAAGAGTCCTCTCAGTGGTCAAGGCGATTTTATAAGCAAATGAGTTTGCGGCACTCAAGTTAATATATCACAAGAATAATATGTCCAATTAAATTTTATTGTCATTAGATTCCACTTTAAAAAGTGCACATGCTTTAAATTTTCATATTTTACAAAAGGAAAAGTAGATGCATGGCTTTTCTGGACCTGTCTGAAAGCCTCATTTTTAAGGTTAAGAAAATACTAAGTTCCAGAGAAATGTATAATAAGAGACATGCATCTAATTCAATGAATTTGCAAGCCTTCTCATTTTACCTTATTTAGCTAGGTTTTACATGGTTCAGTTTTTAATTCTACCCAATACACGTGGTTTCTCTTCTAACACACACACACACACACACACACGCACGCACACACTGAGGTGTGGTTTTCAAGGTCCTATCATGTTTAGCAAATATTTCAGATGAAACGATATGTTCATCTGTTACGCTGATTGCCAAGATTACAGCACGACAACAAACATTATTTGGGGGATAGAAGCTAAAATTACAGCCCACTCTCTGCCGTCTGCAGTGATGAACAGATGCACGTTAATTTTTTGCGGCAATGTCCATGGCTTGGGAGCCGTGGGCACATAGAGCCTTAGTGTCGTGGCCAGGCGTGCCTGATGGTTCTGGGGGGGAGACCATTGAGTCGGGGGCTGCTGATAAAGTCAACATCAGGGCCTCTTCCTAGAAAGGCTGCAGCAATAAGCGTGTGGGGAAGACATGAATATGGTAGGAAATGATGGCAGCGTGGACTGTGTTTTTCTTTTCTTTTCTTTCTTTTTTTTTTTTTTTCTTATTATGGAAGGCAGCGTGGAAAACACAGCAGAGGAAGGTTTTGGCTGTAGAGATGAATAGTATGCAGAAGCCAATCCATGGTTCTGGGGCAAAAAAATATCCACCGAGGCTTCAAGATTTTCGTATGAGCACATGTAGAAAGGGAGAAATGTTTACAATCGGTTCCAAGTTTCAAACTGTCTAATTTTGACATGAAGTTTAGAAGGATGTTTAGAAGGTTCTGTAGTGTATTGAATTTAATTAGTTTTTAAAATATGAGCTAGTTTAGCTAGTTTCTTATAATGTCTGAAATTTTTTTTTTTTTTTTTTTTTTTTTTTTTTTTTTTTTTTTTTTTGAGACGGAGTCTCGCTCTGTCGCCCAGGCTGGAGTGCAGTGGCACAATCTCGGCTCACTGCAAGCTCCGCCTCCTGGGTTCACGCCATTCTCCTGCCTCAGCCTCCCAAGTAGCTGGGACTACAGGCGCCCGCCACCACGCCCAGCGAATTTTTTGTATTTTTAGTAGAGACGAGGTTTCACTGTGTTAGCCAGGATGTTCTTGATCTTCTGTCCTCATAATCTACATGCCTCGGCCTCCCAAAGTGCTGGGATTACAGGTGTGAGCCACTGCGCCCAGCCTGAAATCGTATTCTTATAGCAAATAAATAATGGACTTCTTCAAACTGATAGTTTTCTCTGTACCACTATATTAGTTTTCTATCATCGCTATCACAAATCAACACAACCTGAGTGGTTAAAACAACATAAATGTTTTCTCTTACAGTTTTATAGCACAGAAATCTAACTCAGGTCTCCATGGGCTAAAATCAGGGTGTCGGTAGGATGGTGTGTGTTTCTGGGACTCTAGGAGAAGATCCATTTCCTTGTCTTTTCAGCTTCTAAAGGCCACCTGCATTCCTCGGCTCCTGCCCTCTTCTCTCATATCCAAAGCCAATATTATAGCATCTCTTGGGCCCCGCTTCAGGTGTCACATCACTTTCTTGACCACAGCCTGGAAATGTTCCAGGATGCTCTTAAGAACCCTTGTGAATAAATGGGACTCGTGGAATAGTCCAGCATAATCTTTCCATCACAAGGTCTTTCATTTAATTGCATCTGCAAAAATCCCTTTTGCCATGTAAAGTAATGCATTCACAGGTTCTTGGAAGTGAGGGACATTATTCCATCTACCAAAACTATGTAAGACCGAAGTGGTGTTGAGTGGAATCTGCCTCTATGATTTGCAGTCTATTTATGTGTGAACAGTTAGTGTTTAAAGATAACACCTTTGGAGTCAGGCAGATTTCAGTTCAAATCCTGAATATGTCATTCATTCATTTATCAAATACATATTGACTGAATGCCTATTATGTGCTAAGCTTTGTTCTGATCACTGGGAATATTACATTGAATAAGACAAATTTGCTGCTCCATGCATTTATATGGCGATGGGGATGCAGACTGCATATAAAGAAAGAAGTATATCATGTAGTGATAAATACCATAAAGATAAACGGTAGCGCAGGCTTATGCTGTCCATGCACGGAAGTCACTATGTCACTCTAGCTATGTGTATAATCACTCATTCATTTATTGATTCATTTATGTTACCATCAAACTTGTCTTTGGGACACTTATGGTGAATAGGACATTATGAAAGCATTTTAATATACCGCCTATCCTTTAATCATCAGTATAAATCTATGAGATTTTTTTTCCAACTTTGAGGATAAGAAAACTGAGGCTTAAAGAAGTTAAATGACTGTTTATATTACTTTTTATCATGTGGCAGGCAATTAAATGACAGAGTTTTAGAATGTCATTAAATTTGAACTTTTTTAAAAACTCTATTTTTTAGCTAAGCAGGTGGTGACCCCCTTGCAAGTAGTAGAAGGGAAAGTAAAGCTTGGGTTGGGGCTTCAAGCCCTTTAGTATTCAATCTTGAGACAATACACTTTCTTTAAGCCTCCACTAATTTTCTTTTGATCATTATGGGGCTATTCTATCTTTGATCAATCATTTATATCTGTGTTTACACAGGCTGAGCAAAGGGAAGAGTTAGACAATTACCCCTGCCTTGGAACTAATTTAAACAGCCTATTCAGGGCTACAGCTCATCTTCTATGATTTCATTCTCACTGCTCAGATACAGATGCTGAGTACACACAGGCTGGGTGAAACGAAGGAGAGGAGCAAGATCAGAGAATCCGTGCGAAACAAGAGTCTCACAGTGCGGTGTTTTGTTGTTGCTGTTGATGATGTCCTTTCTGATAGTAGTGATGGTGGATATTCTTTCTTTTGGGGGGAAGCATATTTATTTCTTTTGGTTGATTAGAGGAGCTTCACTGGCTGTGTACATTTATCACTTGAATACATTTGTCATAACATATTTGGAGAGAATTTGGATATAAATGAATTCTCAATCTCTACAGAGGAAAAGTATTCAGCAGATGAGCCTCCAAATGACTGTCATCTTTAATATCTATTTGATTATGTATATATTTTATGTTTAAACTGTGACTATTTTTTCCTGGCTTTCCTGGACAGAGGTCGATTTGCCAGCTCAGCTTGACATAAGCACTGGGACTCATTCTGCAGCAGAGTGAATAAAGCCTCTGCAGTGAATGATGGGCCTCAACATCAAGTCTGTTCCATATCTCCCCTACTCTGGCTGTCGCCCCAGCTCTTGGTGGAGAAGCACTGTGACACTTCTGTCAGAAATGCCCAGCTGTAACACTGTCCTCATAGCTTGTCTCCTTGTGTCCATGCCTGAATGTCTACTTTAGTAATTTCTCTATGCCCCAGTTTCCCCAAACCTGGGCCTTGACTTTGACTTGCTCTCAGACAATGGACTCCTGCCCACAGTGTGGGCCCTTCTATCTGCTGCTAGGCCACATTCACTCCTGTGGGTGGCCAGCCTGCCCCATTCCATCTTAGCTTCCTAAATTGCTTGAAATGTCTCTTTCTTGATCCCTCTGAATCATACATTTTTTAGAACACTACGTCCTGTCTTCCTATTTAGAGTTTATTTCTTCTCCTACAGCTGGATTTGACCCAAACACCCCATCCCATTGTACCTGAGCTTCTGTTCGAACACCAGCTGAGCATTTTGCTTTTAGAATCCTAAGACCTCACCACTAATGATGCAGTTTTGATGCCTAAAATCACTAGAAAGTCTGGGCTAAATTCTCAGTGCTTTCAACAAACTGGAGGAAAAGCTGTTATGTTGCATAACAAGAAGAATAAGTGTGTTCTGCATCTCTTCTTCTGAACTCACATCTTTTGCCCTCCTAGTAAACCACCTCTCTTCCCTAATTTCTACCCCTAGAAGAGCTTCAAGGAAAATGCCAATAAACATGAAGATAATGAATTAGAAATCCAAAGCAATGCTTTAAAATGATGTTTTTCCCTGAAGTGTTGGCATGAGAAAAGAAAGCTGAAAGGTGGGGAGGGGAGTAACTAACACAACAGTGATGAAACAGGATTCTGAGCACAATATCCTACTAAATGACACGCATAAGGAGTTGGAGCTTTGTAATACCTTTTATATTGCTGCCTGCCATCTGGTTGGCAATTGTTAAGCCTAAAATATTCAGGTAAGCTCTATTTTCTCAAATAGTGCAATGTTATGGGGATTTCAGCAGCCACTCATCTTTTAAAATATCATTATATTTCACTGTTTTCCAGAACAAAGCAAAGTATGTTAGCAGAATATTTGCATAGCACACAGTGTTACCTGGAAGTGCTGGGTAGCACAAGGCAGGAACTCCACATTGTGTGAGGACTTGTAGGTGAGAGTGAGATGCTGTTTTCTATTTGAGCCAGGATTTCAGGCTGAGGATTCTCACTTAAGGTGGGTTGACTCATTCCACCTGAACCCTGGGTAGGAACAGTACTTCCGGGGAAGAATAGTGCTTGGGCATTTAGCAATAACTATGAAAGGGGACTGAAGTGAGCCCCTCTTTGTTCTGGAAAAGGCCTGCTGGGAAAGTACAGGGCCCAAAAAAGCATTTTCCACATTAAAAAGAAAATAAGACTGTTGATGATTTTACCATTCTCTAAGAAATGGTGAGGGGAATATATATCACCTGACCTTATGCCATAAAGTATAACTTGCTTTGAGGTATCCATTCTGCCAATTACCTAGATTTTTAAACTAAGGGAAATGCCTTTTAAATAAAATCTGAGATTCAGGCATCATGAGCTGAGCTGACAGACTGAAATATGCATAGAGAGAGACTGAAACTTCCATATAATCCCCACGTCCAAGGAGAGAGATTCATTTCTTCATTAATTTGTGCATGCAAACATATGTTCAGTACACATTTATGGGCCCATGTCATTTTCCAGGCAAATACTAAGTTGTATCACTACAAAAATGAGTAAGCCATACCCCTTTTCCACAAAAGTTTGTGAAATCAGATTTGTGTGAACAAGAGTTAAATTTCAGTTTCACCCTCCAGACTCCTTTCTCTTCATCATTCAGGTTCTTTCTCTATGATTTTATCCATCTTCGTGTCTCTAACGAATTTCTAGATGCTGACTACTTCACAATTTATATTTCCAATTTACATCTCTCTCTTGTACTCTAGACACATTTATCAAACGGCCTCATTTGCATGTCCATCTGGATGTCCCAGAAGCACCTCAAAGTCAGCATGTCCCAGAATGAAGTCCTCATTGCCCTTCAAGCATTGCATTCCCACCTGACTTCCCCACCAATAGACATCACTCATCCTTGGGTCAGTAAGCACTCATCATCTCATCTATCACTGGTCTTATGGATTCTGCTCCCCTGTCCTCTATCCATCTCCAGTTCCACTGTCTACAAGTTTGCTTAACCTTTATTCTGGAGAACATTCAGGGGTCCCATACACTTTTCCTCCAGTTTCTCCTCATGTCAACATTCTATATAACCATAGAATAATTATCAAAACTAAGAAATTAACCTTGGCACAATCCTGTTAACTAATCTACAGAACATATTAGAATGTTAACCATTTTCCCATAAATGCCATGTTCAGTTCTGTTTTCTGTCACAAGATTCAATCCAGGATCCCACATTGCATTTAGTTGTCGTGTCTTCTTCTGCATTTAGTATTCTCCAATCTGTGACAGGTTTTTAGTCTTTGCTTGTCTTTTGTGACCTTGATACTTTCAGAGTACTGGTTCATTGCTTTGTACAATATTCCACAATTGGGATTTAACTGATGTTTTCTCATGATGATTAGTATGAGATTATAAATTATTGGGAAGGACACCAAAGAGATCTTGTGCCCTTCACAGTTCATGACAGCAGCTGGTATATGAGATTGACATGTGTTCCTCAACTGGTGATGTTATCCCTGATCCCTTGGTGAATGCAGTATCTGCCAGAATTCTTCATTGCACAGTTCCTTTATTCCCTTTGTAAATATTTGTAGAGAGAAACATATCTTGTTTCTGCTTAAACTTCTGCCCATTTTTTTGAGTATTCATCAGTGGTTCTTGTCTGAAGCAATCATTACTGTAAACTTCTAATGGTGCTTTTCTGTTTCCCCCATTCTTTCTATGTTTGTTAATTGGAATTCTTCTTCAAGGAAGAATGGTCTACTCCTCCATTTATTTAAGTATTCATTTATTTGTTTATATCAATGTGAACTCATGGCTGTTATTTTAATCTTTGTTATTTTTTCACTTTTCAAGTTGCTCCAATTTTAGTTATTGTGAACTCTTTGAAGTTGGCTCTTTGGTGTTTTAATGTTACACATCTCTATTTTTTAAAGATTGTTTTTATACTTTTCAGCACCAAAATGTGCTACAGACTCATATTTTTCCATTCTTAATCCTGAACTCTGCCAGGCCTTGTTATCTGTATTGATTAATGGTATTTGTTTTTTTGTATTGATGAATGGTATGTAGAAACCAAGATCTTGGTGCTGGGTGTGCTCATTGTTACTGTGGGTTAACTGCATCTAGTTTCTCTGAGTGAATGGGGCTGGGAAATGTATGGATGTGTACTAACTCATACATAAACACAGCTGTATCTATCTATTGTTCTATCTTTGTATATATCTGCAGTATGTTTTTAAATCCCATGAGTCCATATTGATAGCTTTGACTCTACTCAGCTCCACAGGGTTTATTCTAGTCACTTCTCCTTTTCTTATTTGAATCCTCTTTCTCCAAGTAAGAAATCTGGCAGTGATGATCTATAATTTCTTTCTTTATTTAACCCTAATATTAAGTTGTTTCATACTTGTGTAATCCTTAATTCTATAAGGAAGAAAAAAACTAAAGTACAATGTTGGTGTACAGTTCTTTTTGTTTTTCTTCCTCTAAGAGTCTATGGTATAAACTAAGACTTCTTTATCTGCTGGTTAAACCACTGAAACAGGTATTGCTGGTGATTTTTGTTCACCTTGGATACATTTTTCACATGGTAGTCAGATTTATTCACTTAAAATAAAAATCAGATTCTATTGCTCTACTGCTTAATATTCTCCGTATCTCCCTTGAGCCCATAAGACAAAGGCTCAAGTGTTTGGTATTGCATATAAAGTTCTTCCCAATCTGGCTTTTATCTCGTCTTTTCATTGTTAGATTTCTAGCTCTTATACTAAACGTGACTCAGAACTCCATATATGTTCATTGACTTAAAAAAAAAGGTATACAACTTTTGATTAATAAAATTACTCTGAGAGTAGTAAGTCAGTGATATCTTGCTTGGGAAGTAAAATTAAAAAAAAACTTGGAAACAAGAGAAAGCATAAATAAGATTGGTTGCTTGTCTACCATGGATCAAGCACTTTTTGAAGGTCATCTTTGTTAAACTTCCACTGTGAATGTGGCACAGTTCATGTTGCAGATATTGGAATCAAAACACACCTGAGTTCAATCCCAGTTTGCTACTTGATAAGAACATCTAAAACCTAAGTTGCTGCTGTTGCTCTTGCCCCAGTCTCCTTCCCTGGGTTGGGTCTAACATGGAGGGTCAGAACAGCTGATGTTTGACCTGAGTCAGGAAGGATAACAGTGTGTTCATCATGGTCATGGGGACAGCCAAAAGAAAAAGAAAGGACAAGTATAGTGCCAGAAAAACAAATTTTGTCTACATCAGTCTTTTCCGTGGGTACTCTTTTATATATGTATTATGTACACTGTAAAATGTGTATAAACATATTTTGTAACATAATACAGCAGAAAGGACGTAGAAATCAAAACTAGAAGATTCATTCTGCTTTTGGCCATATGCATGACCACCTGCGTAACCCCTATCATGCCATTTCATCTTCTTCAGACATAGATTCTTCCTGTCTAAAAACTAGGGAGTTGAATTTCATCTCTTATGCCACTTCCTTCTCTTTGCTTCTCATTTTCCCTAGCTTTGACTACCACCTATGTTGCTGCCTCTGACATTCATTTACTTTTACTTTCGAAATGGATATATAAATGTTGTGAAGCGCTATGCCTATGAAATTCAATGAGGGAAGGAGGGGAGGAACAGCGGAGGAAGGTAGAGGAGAGCAGAGGTGACCATGACCGTCCAGCCTCAAGTCTGTATCATGTTACCAAGTTATTGAATGTTTCTTAAAGATGTCATAACTTATCCACTACATTCGTGGTACAGGGTTATCTACTAACCACACAGATACTGCCCTGAAGTTGATCAGGCAATTTTCAATTGTATGATACCTATTACATGGCCAGCTGTATGTGTCTTGGTTAAGGATAAAACCAGGAGAAGAAACAGAATCAGATTCTGGCATGGAAAATTTTTGCTAGGCATGAAGAGTAGCTCTTATGTCAGGCAAATTATGAACCACATCAATTTGTAGAATGCCTTTCCCTGTGCTATTTCAAAACTGGGTCCACACTTTCAACCCCTTCATCATTTAACTGAACTCTTAGAAGGTGAGATGGACTACATTTCCCCCTTGAGAGCTGTTTTCACATTTTATCAGATTTTAGTACAGTTATATAACATTTTCAGTTTTGTCATTGTGTATCACAGTACAACTTTTGCAGAATATGGAGACTACATCTCACACGTATATACTGCTGCCTCTGCTAAGTTGCCCCATATGTTCAAAACTCATATTTTATACCTATTCCAAGACAAGAGATTTTCCTTTTTAAATTGAAATCAATGTCAATTTTAGAATGAGCACGTCAAATCATTATTCAAAATTAAGCACCATAGTCTTCTTAAAATAGTATATTTGGTTATGACATTGTCATTGTTTGATATTTTGCATTGCTTCTGTCTCATTTAATCCATGAAGCTTCTGAATTACTTTGTTGTGGTATTTTGCTGCGTCATTATGGTATTTCCAGAGTACTCAGAAACACAGACACCTGTTTTGTTGACTTGTAATACAACCTGAAAACAGAAACACGGAGCTGGGCTGCACTCATGATTTCAGGACCAAGGGCAGTTCTTCTATGGGTCTTTCTACTGATGTATGCCAGTTAGGGCTGTGAATGGTTACACTACTGTGCTACCAATTCAGATGCATTGCAATACTTAAGATAATAGAAAAATACTTCTAATGGTAATATACCTTAAATCACCTTTTCAGCTTTCAAAGGCTCTTAAGGCAAAGCACTGACGTTCTTTCAGTTGAAATAACGATGTGAAGGTCCTTATTATTTAAGACTTCTAAATAAGCCAGATTTACCAATGTCAAATTACTGGTGAGTCGTTTGACCCCATATTTATTTCTAATTTCCACAAGCTGTTGGTAAGAGCTGCTGTAAATCAGGTTGCCATTGATCTTGGCTCCCACTTGTGTAGTTCTAAGATGAACTGCCTATGATCAACAGAAAAAGACTACTGCTCTGAGGGAACGCCTGCGGAAGGAGGTCCCAGGATGCCCTGGGAACATGCATAGTTATTAATTACTCAGGGAAGAAGAGAGCAGACGCTGGTCTACATAAATGGGGTGGAGGGGAACCCTAATGTAAATCTATACGTCAGGAAATATGAGAGAAAAGGGTGGCAAAATTTGGCCTTAGAAAACAGATTAGGGAGAATGGTAAGCATGGCTGTAATAGGCAATCACTTAAAGCTATTGATTTAATTAAACGTAACTACATATCCATGTGCAAGGCACTTAAATAATTCTCACAGTCAGACTTCCTGTATTTTATGGTATTTTTATTTGAGTTCTCTGTGTTCTTAGCTGAAGGGAAGGCTCTTTAACCTCCCACAGGGCTTGGTCTATTTCCACATGCAATGAAAATACTTGTGAGTCAGTCATCCTTTTCCAGTGTTGACATCCTCATGTTGTTGTGGTCGTCCTTGGAGGCGGGTACAGGGGGAAGCCCATGAATCTGAAGAACCTTATAATAATAAGTGTTCATTACATCCCTCTAAGACAGTCACTGTGCCTGCTTCATGTCTGCTATCTTGTGTAATACTCACAACATCTCTGTGAGATAAATATTAAGAGAAAGGTTTTTTTTTCTCCTTTGATAGGAATAGGAGAAAGAGATAGTGATTGTAATGAGGGAGAATGAAGTTAGGAATCAGACTCTGCTTATCACTCTCTGCATGAAAAGCTGCAGGGCAGGGGCGTTGCTTAGTCCATCTGAGTTGCAGTTTTGAGACTGTAGTTCATATAGTTCATATCTTGGTGTAGGTGGGTCTCTTTACACTTAAGACAGAATTCAAGATATTTGACTATACAGCAAATTGCTGTGAATGAATTTTACTTTAGTATCAACTCAATTTCATAATTTGAAATTCATTTTCATGAGGAAAAATCCCTCAAAAGTGTTTTTGAAAAGGAAGGGGTTACGTGGTGGTTAAGGTATGTGGGCCAAGATACTGGGCATTGGTTGTTTACTTTCCATGGCAACATTTGTGTCCCTTAATCAATTCTCCTGCCATATTCAGGGATTTTTAGGCTACCTTCCTTCATCTTGGCCCAGACGCTTGGGATATTCCATGTTTTCACACTTTTGCTTCAAGAAGGCATTGGGTCTGGGCGCAGGGGCTCATGTCTGTAATCTTAGCACTTGGGAGGCCAAGAGTTCAAGAAGGCATTGGCATCGAATGGCTAAGCACATGGTGGTATCCAAGCACACGTTGTGGAGCTGCAATTGCATCCTTTCTCTGGCATTGCTTTTGCATCTGTAAAATGGAAGGCATAACAGGTCCCAGTTCATGGGACTGTTGTGAAGTGCTTAGCATAGTGTCTGCTGTTTACTAAGTTTATTCTGTCCTCCAGGCCTGTCAGGTCTTTTGTATTCTAAGAAGGAAACGGGCCAAGAAGCTGAGCTCCATAAATGTTATGTGATTATTCAGATACCTTGCATCCCTCTTATTGTTATCCTACAATTAAGGGCTACATTATAGTGAATGTAAGCTTCATGTCCCAGCAGACGTTTGCTGCATTTATGGGCCTACCCATGCTAGAGCTGTTGGCAGTAGACGCTTACCTCCCTTGTGGATTCAGTCATGTAGTGCACTATTCCCTTGTGCGAACATCTCTAAATTTCAAAGAGCCTTGTAAAATAGAAAGGACAGTACCCAAATTTATCAATTCTATCAGTTAAAAATTTGACGCATAAACGTGACTTAGGAAGAGTAATTTTCACATTAAATGTTCCAGTAGTTATTAAAGTTTAAATCTACAACCAAAAACATAGAGTGATAGCAATATAGTTTTCAGGCTTCCATTCTTTGCTCTGACAGCATGGAATGGATAACACAGAGACACTTGCTGTGTGTGTGCATCATTTGCCCTAGGTGACCCTATTCTGCAACTTTTCTTCTATTCAACAGTGTCTTCCACCTTTTTTTTTTGTTTCTACAAACTTTCTGGAGTTCTCATCATCCCCACATTTCAAGCTGCTCTCTCATTATTAATTTGTGCTAACTAGTAAATGAGTAACATCAGTTTATCAATAACGTACCCTCAATAATAGGCCAAGGTCAATCTTAGAACACATATGGTAGCATATTTTATGCAAGTCTCATTCGACATCAGACTGGATTCAAATATCCATTGTGATGCAAGTTATTAATAGAATCCAGGTGTTCTTTGTTTTGTTGCTAGACTTTCTCGCTCTATTATTTAGTGAAACACTGATGAACCAACAGGCCAACCACAATGAATAGCAGACTCAGCAATTAGCAATCATGAAACCTTCTAGTTTACCATTTGCATTCTGTTGTGCAGTAGGTAGATGAAGGTAGAAAGCAAGTGATAAGGCACATTTTTGTTAGAGTTTCTCTTCTCGTGCAATGCTTATGATTGCCTCCTGGTAAGGAAATTGGATCTACATGCTTAAATACTTTTGAAGTGCTGCTCTTCCCTTATGCCAACCTCCATTTCTGTGTCTTAATTGTCTTTCCTGTGCACTATGGGGGCTCATATTTTCCCTCTTTTGCTCCAACTTCATTATCTAAAAACATACTTCAGTGTATTTACTTTTGGGCTGCATTTTCTTTCCAGATATTTTTCACTTACTTCACAATGCTTATTTATTTGCAAATATTTCATAACCACGATCAGCCTAAGTCATCCAATATTCAGGTATTTTGCTCAATAACCGATATCCAAACACAATTAGTTCGTGAAGAGTGTTAGTCAATGGAAAATCTTGGCATTTTAGTATGTTGTCAAATTAATCATTCCTATGTTGATTTAATTCAGTAGCATTAGAGAAAGGAAGAGGTTTGTGTGATCTTTCTTAATTAAATTTATCTAAATGAATTTGCGTCACTACATCCCAATATGTAACATCTCTTTAAATTGTGAGAATCTTTTCTAATCAGCTCAATTCATAAGAATTTAGATTCAGAGGGTAGGTTGAAATTTTCACGTTACCTCGAGGAATAGGGAGGAATGAGTTCTAAGATATATGAGGTTTCAGAAATATTATAACATGTATTTTAAACCAAATGCAGTAGTTAATGCTGAGGCAAAGGTGTTGTGTGGTGCTCCTTGCATGTGCCGTGTGAAATTTCTGTCATATACTGTTACCTGAAGTAGCCTTGCCCACCACCCCGCCTGCCCTTTGAATGCCAGTGTGAATCCTACATGTGTTCACACACCAGGTCATTTCGCTTCTCTGTATGAAGCTGAATTAGTCCATTCTCACTTTGCTATGAAGAAATACCCGAGGCTGGGTAATTTATAAAGGAATGAGATTTAATTGACTCACAGTTCCACATGGCAGGGAAGGCCTCAGGAAACTTACAATCATGGTGGAAGGCACCTCTTCACAGGGTGGCAGGAGAGAGAATGAGAGCCGGCAGGGGAAATGACAGATGCTTACAAAACCAACAGATCTCCCGAGAACTCACTATCATGAGAACAGCATGGGGGAACCGCCCCTGTGATTCAATTACCTCCACCTGGTCCTGCCCTGGAAATGAGGGGATTATGGAGATTACAATTCAAGGTGAGATCTGGGTGGGGACACAGAGCCAAGCCATATCAGAAGCTTTTAGCAGTTATCTTAGCTCACAATGGACTCTTCCTTCTCCTAATTTTTCTGACGCTTATAGTCAGAATCATGTAACTTAGCACAATAAAGTCTTGCATTGACCTTGGATTGATTAACATCTTCTATGTCTTTCCAAGCTTTTCGTGTCTCCAACAAAATTACGTATGTGGACTAAATATTCTACTTTTTACATTTTCCAGTGCCTAGTATATAATAATTCACATTCATGGGTATTTGCAATTTGAGTCCACATAGTTTCTGACTATGGATCCAGAAGATGTCATTGGCTGAAATTATGTTAACTTTTTTTAATGCCTCTTCATACTATCTTGTATATGTTCAGTGTCCAAATTAAGTTGTTGTCTGATTGTTTCCCCACCCTCCACACATAAATATGAACAAACAAGCAGACATTTACTCTGAAGGAGTCCAGGTACACTACCTAAGCGCATGTCAAAGAATTATTTTAAGTGAGACTTCCAGTTTCCCCCTCCGATTTTATCAAAAAAGTTTACATAGATATTTCTTCTGAAATAAAGCCAAGAAAGACTTAAAACCACATTTACCTAAACATATGGAACATGTCCTCATCCCTAACAAAAGCTTTCAATGTTATCAATTAAAAAAATACAACCTGGAATTGAGACCTGTATTCATTTTGGAACAAACCTCAAATTAGGATTTTTGTGGTGAGACCAAATTGAAAACCTCATCTTTAAGCAATAAATATCTCTGAGAAGATTCTCTCTACTTCAGCCACCAAAGTAATTCCTTGTTTCCAAAATTTGTAGAAAAGCTTGTGAGCAAATTATTTCTAAAATGACAGACTTTTTCCTCTGTACTTCAAAAACTATATATTGCATGCCTACTCTAGGCATGGGATTGTGTTAATTGTACCATGGATGATGTAACAAAGACTAAAATACCATCCATATCTAGGGTGACTATATAGTTTATCACCAAACTAGAACTGTTTTGAGAGTGAAAGGAGAGCTGTTAGAATCCTGCTAGGCTGATGAGCATAAACAAAATTCTGCATGTGTAGCCACCCTGTACATCTGTGTCAGTTTCTTATGGCTACTCTAACAATTACCATAAACCTGGTGGTTTGAAATAACATAAATTTATTCTGTGACAGTTCCAGAGGCCAGAAGTCCAAAATTAGTATCACTGAGCCAAAATCTCCATGTTGACTGGCTGTACTCCTGGAGACTCTCAGGAGAGTCCTTTTCTCCTCTCTTCCAGCTTCTGGCGGCTGCCCACATGCCTTGGCTTGTGCCCGCACCACTCCAGTCTCTGCCTATGTGGTAGCATTGCTTCCTCCTCTTCTGTCCTTATGAAATCATGCTCTGCCTCCCTCTTAAGGGAACACTTGTGATGGTGTTCAGAGTCCACCAAAAAAATCCAGGGCAATATCTCCATCTCCATGTTAACTTAACCATAGCTGCAAAGACCCCTTCTCCTCATATAAAACGATGTTTACAAGTTCCAGGGAAAAGGCCTGATATCCTTAGAAGCTATGATTCTGCTCACCACACTATTCCCATCTTTTAAAATTAGACACCTCATCAGGAAGTATTGTGATTTGGTGACACATGAGTGATATGGACAATATTGTGCTGTAGAAGAAACAAATCACTTGACCTTGAGGCACCCTTACTTTGAAAGAATAGGCAGAATTTGGAAAAATACAGAGGAATGCATCACTGACAGGTAAAGCACAAGCAAAGGTTTGGAAGAGGGGCTAAGCAAGGATGTTTGGGGGACAAAAAAGGAGACCACCTTGCCTTGAAAATAGAGTCCACACAAGAGCAGCAGGGGAGAAGCATGAACGTCAGTTTGGCATCAGGGGGCTGGTTTTTCCTCATTCCAAGCTCTTCTCATTTTTCTACTTTATTTACTTGAAAACTCCCTTTCTCCTTAATCTCTCAGTCAGTTAATCTTTACACCTCCATGATCCTTCATTTCTTTTCTCCTTTGATGATTTCTGATGCTCTGCTTCTGAACTCTTCCTAAGTTCTGCCATGGTGATTCCCCTCTGTCTGTACTGCTGTTCCTACTCCTTTGCTTTGCAGCTCTTCTGCATTTGACTGTGAGCTCACTGAAAGAAAGGACCGTGGCATGTGCATCTTTGTGTCTGCAGAATTTAATTAGCACAGGGAGTAATTTATAAGGGGTGAATGAATCGGTATGGAGATTTATACCAAGGACCCTCAACTTCACTGAAGGGCTTTAATGATGGTGCTGATGTTAGTGGTGGTCGTGGCGGTATTTAATTATTTTTTCTAGGTAGGGATCCCTTCTTTCCTCCTCTTCCCGTTCACCTGCTCTTCATCACAAACAAGTATGGAGCTCCTCAGGCACCATCCAGGTCATCCTAATAATTTGACCCCTTCATCTACTTAGGAGGAAATACTGAAATCCTCCCTAATAAAAAGCTAGGTACAGTATTTTCTTTCTGGAGATATTCAGAGATGGTATAAATTATTTTCTTCTGTCAATTTCAGGTATGCTTGTTCTAACTTTCTCATACATATTAACTCACTTTTAATAATCTACCCATTTTCTCTTGTTCTGCCTTTAGGCAATTGGGAAATAAGTGATTGGGCACTTGTTCTTGATAATTCGTGGATGGTATTGGTTTCTGGTTGCTGTAATTAAAGGTGACTTAAGTAGAAGAAATTAGGTGTCTGCCCACTAATAAGCAAGGTGATGTTCATAAGCTGCTTTGCCACTATTGGCCTCAGAGCTTAACCCCAGCAACTTCCATTAAAGCCAGGGATTAACTATTAGTGCAGCACAGTGGAAGGAACCAGAAGAACAGTTCTTTGGGTCCCAGCAACAAATTACTTCTGAATGAAACCTCTGATTAATGGCTCCAGAGTTGCCTCTTTGTTTTGCATAATTAAGTTTCATGGAGTGTTACAATTAACAGCTTTGCCATCACCCAGGTAGAAACAGCCACCATTTATTTGGCCAGCAGTGTCAGAAAGTGCTGGGTGGTGAATAAGAAGCATTTATGAGGGGATTAGGTGCATTTGGGTCATAATTGAATAAGGCTATAATTACTTTTCAATAAAAAGCTACAAATAAGATGACCCTATGATACTACACCAAGTCCCCTTTCATTTTTTTTTTTTTCCTGCTGATCTGGGTCTAAGAACTCCCTTCTCTAGTCAAATAATGGCCATAATACAGAGAAATTTGTAGTTATATATGAAAGTTGACTGTTTCCTCTTTCTGCACCTCCAGCGCATATCTTGTTTTATGACATTTATTATGGCCGCTTTTGTTATCACACAAGCAGTCTGATGTGCAATGTAGATGTCAAGTAAGCTTGAGACTCTTGTAGCTGCCTGAGAAGAAAGTCAAGGTTCATTGGGGCTACTGGGAGACAACAAAGTGTCTAGTACGTTGTTGCTGGTGAGCAGGCCAGGAATCAACCATTTGTCCATGTCAAGAGATTAAAACATGACCAAAAAATGGTTTTTTTTTTAGAGTTTTTTTTCCCCTGTGGAATGACATTTCTCGGACACAGTTATTCCTTTGACCAGTATCATTTTGATGTTAAGGCAGAGAGACCAAGAGGAGCCATTGTAGGGATGGCATCCTCTGTTCTAGTCAAGTTTTCCTTGGGTCAATAGAATTTTTTTTAAAATGAATAATAGCAACTACTTGTATGGAGTTTTCTACATGCCAGGTACTTTTCTATGCTCTTTACTTGAACATATTTATTTAATGAAGAATTTGCTCCAAATATTTGATGATTTTTACCATTTTCTGTCTTTCTTACTTCCTTATTTTTACCATCCCTCTCTTCCTCAATTTATCTATTTCCTCTCTGCTCCTTTCTCCTGCTCTCCCTCCCTATCTTTCTTCTTGGCTGTCTTTATACTGTGTCTGGGATTTGATCAAGGGAGCAAGAGAAAGCAATATGAAACCTGAAGAACACAATTCAAGCCCTGGAACTACCACTAGACATGAGTGTGATTTTGAGCAAGCTGATGAATCAAATTGGGCCCTATGTTACTTATAAAGAAGAAGGAAAAGGAGGAGATGAAGAAGGAGGAGTAAGAGGAGAAGCAGGAAGGAATGAAGAAGAAAGAAGGGGAGAAGGAGGAGAAGGGGGAGAAATAGAAGGAAGAGGATGAGAAATTGGAGAAAGAAGGGGAGGAGGGAACAGTAATAATACCTATTCTACCCATAGTAAAATGTTGCCATAAAAATCAAAGGAGACAGTGCCTATGAAAATCCTCTGTAAATTGTAAAGAACTTTACGAATTCAACTTTTTTTGCTGACCTCCTAATGGATGTTTTCAGGAATTTTACTAAGATTTAGAGCCACGCATATGTTTTTTAAAAGAGAGAGAGATCATGCTCTAGACAAATTGGGTGCCTCATTATACACTTACCAGGAGGAAAATGCTGCCATTCCTGGCTAAAAACCCATTTGTCTTGCAAATATCTATAATGAACAGATTTTTGGATAAATACTATGTAATCTGTGATGACAGTTCTCTCGTTTCTTTTTTATTAGTTCAATCTTCTCAGCATCTGAACCACATAGCTACAGAACCTCCATAATGGTTAAGGCAGCTGGGACGTTTGCATTTTTTCTCCTTTCCTTGGCACATCACAGAGTCCCCAATCAGTCCCTTGTTACAAGGCCTATGTTCTAGTAGTAGTTAAATGCACCTGTATAAGAATGCCAGTACAGAAAAGAAAACAAACAGCAGGGTGCATGGCCTTTGCAACAAAGTTCCATTTTCACAACTGACCTTTACCTGGGTATTTAAAACTTGGGTTTTACTTGGAGCTTGTGGATAATTTGCATTGCACTAAACATCCCTTTGCTTAAAATAGATAATCTCAGTGGAATATAAGGTGGTTGCAGTAAACTCTAACCCACCTTATTCTCTATCCCTTTTCCCTTTGTCTTTCCCTAGGTAAGTGATATTTGATTATTGTTTTGAGCTTCTTCAGGACAGACCTCAGAAGCCTACCTACCTGTCAATCCCATTGGAAGGAAGTCTTTGGCCAGTTCCTATTCATCCTTCCCAAGTGGTCCCATTCCATCTTTTGGCTCCTGCAGCATGGCGGGGCACATGGAGGTATGAGTGTTCACTGTTAATGGGTTTGCATCTGTTCATGGTAAAATAAATGTGAGTTTTGGATCAGTGTCAATGATACAATTATGAGCAATTCCTGGGAACTGAAGGCCAAAAAACCATCATTTTACCTCTGTACGTCAAATTATTGTGTGGGTTCTCATGAATTCTATGTTAATCTATTTACTAAAAGCGAACTTCAACCAAACATCTAAGTGAATTATAATAATTTAATTTCTACCAATGACATCACAAATAATGTCTACCTTTTATGAAATAGAAGAAAACAGTCTTAAAATGTATTTTATTTATATACCCGTTGAATACACAGTTGGGTCTGAGAAAAGTCAATCTGCCTTGTTCCCGAATTACAAAGTTCCACACGCTTCTATGCAGGAGTTGGAAGCATCGTATAAGACATCAGGAAAATAAAAGCACAGAGGGACAATGGGTGATGCAATTCTGAGAAATGAAATTAACATTTTCTTTGTGTCTATCGCTTATGGTACATTGAGGCACCGTTCCATAAAAGTTACTGCAAAACTGTTCTATCACCTCTATGATCAGAGTCTGTAATGTAATTGTTGAGCGGGCTTCCAGAATCATGAACCTCACTCCACAGTACCTGCGGAGTCTTTTAATTCAGGTGACTGTGAAGGCAAAACATGGGCTGAAAATGACTGGAATCTGCACCGGAAGCAAATAAACCACTAACTGCAGACCTCAATCTAAATAAAATACAGACAGGACGACAGTGTATTTTGAATATTACTACCAGAAATCCCCTCCCTCTGCCAAATCAATGAAAACGTTACCCAAATGTGGCTAAAGGAAATTTATCACTCGGATTCAGGCAGAGGACGTGTCCTTCATTCATCATCCTAGTTCTGTATCATTTACGGACACAGTTTTACATTCCATGGCGGTTAATGTTTATGTTATGTTCTTTATTAGTTTAAATACATGGAGCATCTCTCTTTACTTGTTAAGGGATAATTTTCAGTATAACTAAAATCATGATTCTCATATAGATCAAAAATAGATGATCATTAAATATTTTATTTAACTCATTAATGAGGAAATCTGGCAGATGTTATATTTGTTTCAAAATGTAAGTCAAAGGAGTGCAAATGTATATGAAATATAGCACTATTGACTGTGATTTGCAAATGGACAAAAAACTGGCTTTTTCTATGAATTTGAGGGAAGTCAACTGAACCTGTACCAGATAGAATTCATTTATATGTCTTTAGACAAGAACTATTTTGCATTGCTATCAATTATCTATAATTTATAGAGTAGTAAAATAGCTCAGAAGCAAGGAACATCTAGAATGAAATAACCCAAGCCAACCAGCAGCCCTCTGGGGTGCTCTGTCTAGGGAGCGGCCATTCTTAGGTCTCTTTACTTCTCTAATAAACTTGCTTTTACTTGAAAAAAATAATAACCCAGTAAGGCATGCTCTAAACAATGCATTGTTTTTCACTGAAGATGTTTGGTAATCTTTTTGCTTGTTTGTAATTTCCTTACACACTTAAGAGTACAGATTCTGCAATAGGAAGTTGTCATCCACCATACTTTCAGATCCTGCCTATGCTCCTGTATCAAAGTTCAGATCGGTGTAAAGCCTGGAATGCCAGCCTTCTTGGATTTTGTAAGCTTACCTACCTTAGCTTTGTATGACTCCTGGAATGCCTAGTTTTACCGCTTCTATCAATGAAGAAATTTTTAGTATTTTCTTGGAAAAGTGTAGATTCTTAAGAAATATTTGCTCAACAATTGAAGAAATCTTTCAACCTATGCATTAACTAGACGTTCTTTACTCTTTGGTATTTACTGAGTGACATGATGAAAATATCCCCCCAGTGAAAGAGGTTGTTTGAAGCTTTCTGTTTGCAGGCTGGGTGTGGTGGCTCATGCCTGTAATCCCAGCACTTTGGGAGGCCAAGGCAGGTGGATCACCTGAGGTCAGGAGTTCAAGACCAGCCTGGCCAACATGGTGAAACCCTATCTCTACTAAAAATACAATAATTATCTGGGCATGGTGGCAGGTGCCTGTAATCCCAGCTACTAGAGAGGCTGAGGCAGGAGAATTGCTTCAACCCAGGAGGCGGAGGTTGCAGTGAGCCGAGACTGCACCATTGCATTCCAGCCTGGGTGACAAAAGCAAAACTCAGTCTCAAAAAAAAGAAAAAAGGAAAAAAAAAGAAAGAAAGAAAGAAAAAGAAAAAAGAAAGTTAGTTTCTGTTTGCAGGTTTGCCCTTGAAACATGTTTTGCCCATATTAATTCATTACCCTTTTTGGTGTGGCATCCCGCAGACCTCACACCTGGTTTGTGTCAATAGAATTGTGATGAAGCCATAGCACATTATATTAGCTGTGTGATGGGTTGTTTCAAATGGGGGTGTGAATCAGGATGCCTAAATTATCAGCTTGGTCCACCTCCTCATGAAGAAGTCCATCTTCTTCATCAATGAAGAAATGTTTAATATTTTTTTGAAAAAGTGTACATTCTTAAGAAATATTTGTTCAACAAATGAAGAGACCTTTAACCCTATGCATTAACTTATCAACTTGGTCCACCTCCACATTGATGAAGTAAGGACTGGAAAGGAAAAGAGGTGGCTCAAGCTGAAGAGGAGGAGAAGGCAGGTGCTACCCAGCAGTGATAGAATTCTTCCTGGTATAGCCTTGCGACTTCAGTCCCTGATCTCAAGCACCAGGGGAGGCCACTGCTCTGTTCTATCTGTGGGTGTGATTGCCTCCCAGCAGATGTGTGAGAGTCATTTCTGCATGTGCCCATTTGCCTCTGCAGAACACCGCTTCATGCTGTTGTCAGTGATGAAAATCCCTCTCGGTGGTCTAAAGCTATGGTACCACATGGACCCACAGTGATGACTTTTTCAGGGAGGCGGTGCTTCTTTCCACCACATCCCAGAAAATCATATCATTTTCACTGTGAGCAGCTCTCACTGAGATTCCCTTAACTCTTCTCACACAGAAGATCCAGCTGTGCTACTAAGAGAAGTTTGAAAGTGAAAGACCTGCTCCAATATTTTTCTTCTTCATAAACCATCTGGATGCTTGTGTGTTTGTGTGTGTGTGTGTGTGTGTGTGTGTGTGTGTGTTTGAAGTCTTTTTTTTTTTCTTTAGGATGTAAGGGGAATATGCTCAAAGAGAACAGACTCTTCAACCATCTCTCACCTGCATCAAGCCCTAATGGGCACCTGTGTGCTAGTGGATTTACTGTGTGGGTTTCTCTTCCAGATCAGACCTTAAGATCACTGTTGTGTGATGTATCTCAGCCTTGATCCTTTCTGTTTTGGGGTAAATTGGAACCAGACAGTGTCACTGACTTGACTGAGATGATGGAGGTGACCATGGGTGGGCTGAGTCCAGAACTCAGATCCGTTTACTCTTTGTCATGTGTTTGATTCTCCGTGGCACATGCAGGGTTGAGATGGGAAGGAGAGATGCTACACATTTAGTTATTTATTACTTAGTAGCCAGCGTTTACTGCCAATTACTTGAAGGGCCCCCACACCTCTAAGAATTACCTATCAGGCATATACTCAGGGTGAATACTCTTCAGTCTGAAAGCTATTCACATTTCCTCAGGGCTCATGGACTTCGCAGTCAATGTACTTTCTTGTGTTTTGTAAATACAAGAAAATGTGATCACAGATACTATTTTTTCCTCTCTATGCAACCTCCTAGGTCACAGAGGGTGTGCATCTCCAGGATGATGGAAAGAAAATAAAGGTTGAAAATGGGGGATAGGGAAAGAGCGTGGGGTGCCGTGACTGTCCTTTGCATGTGTATGCTCAGGCTCTGCAGTCCATCCCGTGTCTCTTCTTCTTGTCCAAAAATTCTACCCAGATCTAAAAACAATCAAAATGTCATAGAAAACTTCTCCCAGACTGAGGTGCTGGATTATCTGCCTAGCTCTGAGTTACTCAGTTGTGCATGTCTCCATTCTCAGACTTCCTTATGGAGCACCTTGTCATGGGAGTGCAACTCTGAGTGGACCAACCACCTCTACAGCCCTTCTTCCTCTCTTTTGCCTTCTGCCCTCTCAGAAGCATATCACACCTCTCTTCCCCAGCCCACGGTCCAAAGCAGAGCATTCCCATGTATGAATTTTAGTTGCAGACTGATTTCTAGAATCATGACAAGGAGCCACAAGCAGTATGCCAGGTGGTAGGGAGTGAGATTTAGCTTCCTTATATAACTCTCTGCAGCTCATTCACTGAATGTCACTTTTCCTTGAGTCCACATATTATATCTCATTCTAGCAGAATGCAATAAGGTGGAAATATAAGAGCTTTTGGAATGCAGTTTATTAAGACATGTTTTGGAGCCAATTGGAGGAGCACTGGCTGGAAATGTTAATCACAGTAAACCCCAGCGTACGGACATGCCTCCTGTGTTCCTTTGCCTTGGGGAATTGGAGCACAGTACTGGGCTGGTAACATTCTACTTCAGGTTATTATTATTATGATGATTTCCCTTCTGGAATATGTATCAAACTGTATATCTTTATTTATTGGGAAAACAACAAAATAATATTGAAGGGATCGCCGCATAGCTACTGTGTACATGTGGAGTAAAAAGAAAGGGATTCCTAGAGGGAAACAAGTGGAAATGTTGAACCCCTGGAAGATTTTCTGGGTATTGGAAAGAAACGAAAAAGCCACTATGGGAAAAGCAATATTGCATCTCTATCGCAATGAGCTTTTCCAGGAGCTGGAAAAGGCGTTATTACTCTTGGAGAAAAGAGATGTCTCTTTTTTCCCCTCCCTTTTGATTTAGACTTCTGTGAGCCAAAGTGTTCTGGTGTTTTAATGGTCTGTTTTAAAGATGGAAAGGGCCCTTATGTGTCAGAACACAAGCCTGTCCCAGCCAGCACGGGGCTTTGTTTGATTATGAAGCTTGTTTGGGATAGATGATATTTTTATAGCTTCTGCTTTGCTTCACCGACGGCCATATTGATGTAGCTCTCCAGGACGGGCCTAATAAATAGTTTATAAAACTGTAAGGCCATTCTCTTGTGTAATCTACCACTGTGCCTTCACAGACTGCAGAATCGCACATCCAGAGCGAGCTGGCTTCTCACACACAAGCCGGCCACCGGTCCTGGGGTGGGAGGCTTGGTGTGTGTGCATGTGTGTGGGCAGCTTCAAAAGAACCACCTGAACTTTTTTGTGAAGATTTTAGAATAGCATTGGAGAGTAAAATGCTGAGATTGGGTGTCTCATTAATGTTGTTCAATTTGTGCTCAGATGCCCAGGCTGCTGGAAGGGCTGGGGCTCAAAAGCAGCTGTGGAATACCTTCCCCCAGGGCTATAAGCCTGTGTGATCTCACCGTTTGCCAAAAAAATAAGAAGCAGTGGGAAGAGTGTGGGGAGATGGAATAATGGGTGGAAGAGGTGAGAAAATGCACAGAGCATGCAGTGCGCAGAACCTGCAACCATGTCAGCTGCCTTTCTAGGAGGACGGTAGATACCGGCTTTCCCTGGGGAAGGATAGGGGCTGAGCCCCTGAGGGGTGCCCACCAGCAGCACGCTGACCACCAAGGGAAGGGGGCCAGGGTGTAGATCTCCTTGGCAGTCCATGGCTGGATGCTGGCGCAGTGGACGCAGGGCTCATCTCTCGGGTTGGGGAGCACCTATGCCAACAGCTCTTCCTGCATCCTCTTTAACCGACAGACACCCCATGAAGCATCGATCATTATCATGATTTTGGAGATGATGAAACAGCTTCAAAGAAGTTTATAAAACAAACAAAAGCAAAGGAACATCAACAAAACAACTCCAAAATTTGCCTTTTGGTGGTTGAGCTAGTAAGTGGCAGGGCCAGAATTAGAACCCAGGTTTTTGTCTTATGACACAGCCTTGGGCATTGAGCTGTACGTGGCATGAATAATGTTGGTGTTACATGCAAGCGAAGCAGGAAACTATTTATGAGATGTGATTTTAAACACTTAAGAAACATTCTTTCCCAGAAATCCCTGCGGCTGATAATATTCACCTGAGCATCTCAGGCTGATGTCTGAAAACACACCTTGACTTTGAGGAGTTGAGACTTAGCACAATTCAAGTGGCCCTGGGAGAGTAACAATGTAAGCTGCGGCTTCTTCTTGAAACTCCATTGCTGTGGCCTCACAGGGCTTAAAGTAATTGGAAGAAGATTCCAGACAAGGCATTCTCAAGCTCTGCCTTCACCCACTCAGTGGAAATGGAAGCTCTTCTGAAATCCTTTCCAAATAGTTCTGGGAAGCCAGGGCATGCTGCCCATGTACTCTGTGGAATGGGCTCCTGGGCTTCTGGGGTGGCTGTTGTTTTTTGCTCTCCTCCTTCTGTTGTCTGGTGACATCTCCTGGCACAATCCCAAACCAGCCACAGGTGCCACTCAGGGGTCTCTGGGGCTGGTGCCTGCAGTGCCTCTGACTATGGAGGGTGGCCCTATATGCACCCAGGGACCTGGGCTTCTTTTCTGCTGCCACACTTACTATCACATCCCATCCCCCAACATCCTAGAGGCATCAGTCTTTTCTTTCTGATGGTCCATATGGGGGAGAGTAAATTACCTCTTGGAGTTTTGATTTGTCCATTGATTGCACTCAAAGTCACCTCAGGGCTCAGGTACAGGCCAGGAGGTGATCTGAATTACAGGCACCATGCTCTGCTGATGGTCACCTCTCTCATCTAGCATTTTCCTGCTCTTGTTGAACGAAACTGTGGCAACTCTACCATCCCTCACTGGCTGCCCTACCCTCTGGGTCTCCACGGGTGCCCAGATACAACTGAATGCCAGGGCAAAAGCAGTGCAGCTGCTGAGACAGAACTTTGTGATGCTGCATTCACAGGTTTTCCTGAATGTTCCTTGCATGTAGGGCCCCATTCAAAAGCATGCAGCCTTTGTCACTGCGGAATTTGAGGAGATTTGAGAAGAACTTCTTAGTGGGCTAGGAAGGAAAAGATCTGGAGATTTTTCCACTGGGAAAAGGGTTCTCTGTGATGTGCCCATGGTCAAGTTTTCTTCCAAGGTTCCTCAGTTGCCTCCACAGTGATTAGATGGCCGGGTCAGAACAGCCCAGGGGGGAAATGGACGTTAATCCCCCAGCACCTGTGCAGACCCAGCACCCTTCATTTATATGATGAGGAGAGAGGGTTATCTGTGGGTGTCCGTGGGCCATTAGAATTTTTAAAACACCAACGAAGAAGAAACAAGAATGTAGCTCATGTCCAGGCTTAAACATTAACTGTGTAACCTCAGTGCGCTCAGTTCAGCGCCCCTGTCTCAAGCTCCCTTTCCTTAACTGTGAATAAAGAACAACGAAACTAGCCCTAGTCTCTAAGACCGTACTGATGGGAATAGCGTGAAACTAATATGTCAATTTTAAAATCAAATCAAATTTCTATCAAAACATGAAGGAGAAGTCAGGAATCATAAGTATTTGCCTTATTTCTTATGTGAACATTTCCTAAATCAGGGTTTACTATCCAAAACAAATTAACAAATGGTATCAACCTAATCCATTATTTGCAATACTCTCATTTCAACAAAAACAAGCAACACATCATCTAATCCTCGGATAATTCTGGTCTGCATTATTCTTCATCAAAATCATGGCTGTGACTTTCTCACCCATGTCCCAGGGCCCTCAGTTTCTCCCCGCATGTCTGTGACTGTGTTCTAAGAGTTCCACATGTGCGTCCCTGAGCAGGTTGGGCCCAGCACTGTGCTGGCTATTCTTGTCTTGCTTCTTATTATCCCCTCAAGATGCCCATGAGAGTTGCACTAAGGGACGAGGTCAGACAAATGCATGCTCTTAATTACCATGAGCGTTTGGCCGACACCCCAGTGCAGTTGGCCTCCTGTGAGCTAACCCCAACATAGAAAGCAGAGGTCTCTCTCAATTCTAGCTATTCATTAGAATCACCTGGGAGATTTGAAAAAACAAAAACAAACAAACAAAACCAGTGGTGTTCAGGGGCTTTTCCCTCGGCACCCCCAAGGGATTCTGATTTAATTGATCCAAGGTAGAGCCTGGGTGTCCATATGTTTTTAAAGTTCCCAGATGATTTTAATACAAAGCCCAGTTTGAGAACCACAGATGCAAAGATGTGAGCTCCTCTTACGTGAGCTGTAGCCTTACACTGCAACAGTCCATATTTCCTATTTCCCCAGGTTCGTGGTTGAGTCTGCCTCCACTTTTTTTCTAAAGCACTCTACTTCAGAGGAAATGCCACTTTGGGAGCACAAGTGCTGAGAAACAGTGGGCCTGGTAGCTTAAGGAATTTGCCCATTGCTTAGACGCTGAGGCAGGCAACTTGACCATGGGTTGTCTCATGGTGGAGGAGACCCCAGCAGGAATACCTCCAGGCCAGCATAACCTGCTAAGTCTCCAGGAAGCAGAAGTCCAGGGAGATCCACAGAGAGAACAGGAGGTAGGCTTGATGCCTGACCAGTGCCTTTTAAAAGCACTTCTCTCCATGCCAGCCTTAGCCTGTGGAAGGACAGAGGTCAGAGAGAATTCCTCACAGTGGCTCACATCTTTAGCACCTTCATTCACCACAGGAAGCTGCAGTGCTCTCATGGACACACAATAAGATGCTTAGAATCCACCCAAGTTCTCAGCTCTCATCCTTCTTGGAAGTGGAGTTAGATCAAGAGCTAAACTGGAGTAGAGCATGTAGTTAGCATCAGCCAGGACAGAAAGATGGCCAGCTGTGAGCCTGTCCTCAAGAAGACTGCTGTGGTGCGGGAGCCAGAAACCAGTACACCAGGAACACTCCCCACAGCCCAAAGATGCAATCCAAACATCAGGAGCCTGGCTGCAGAGGTTCCTTGGGCTCTGACAGTTTCCTCCTTCTCCAGTTTTCCTTCATGGTACCTGGACAGCTCTTTGAATGGCCAGCCCTGCTTGAGTCTCACACTGCTCTCTGCCTCCTTTCCTGCACGGGCCCCTGCTGACCTGGAAAGTCCTGCCTGCCTCAGGGGTCTCTCCAGAAGCCTCCCCTGGTTCTGCCTGTCTGCTGGGAGCCCCTGCCCCAGGCGCTGCAGCCCATTCTGCATGCCTCCTCTATACACTGGTTCATACCAATTTTTGTCTGCTTATCTGTTTATTTGTTGGTCTTTTTTTTTTTTTTTTTTTTTTTCTGAACATTCCCATGAAAGAAATCAGAGTCAATATCTGTAGTTACTGTTTCCGGTCTGGTGGGAACGAGCCTCAGGGGGCTATCAAACAGCTAAAATCTGGTTCCTGTGCATGTCGAAGCAATATTTTGCCCACTTGTTATGGCTCATGGCTATAATCCCAGCACGTCGGGAGGCCAAGGTGAGAGGAGCCCATGAGGCCAGGAGTTTGAGACCAGCCTGGGCAACATAGTGAAACCTTATCTCTAAAAAAAAAGAAAGAAAGAAAGAAAGAAAGAAAGAAAGAAAGAAAGAAAGAAAGAAAGAAAGAAAAGAAAAGAAAAAGAATTAAAAAAATACATTTGGTTAAATTAAAATTTCAAAATAATTTTACTTTATCTTTTTTGCTTTTTAAAATGTGACCTCTAGAACACTTAAAATTATATGTATGGCAAAAAATGAGCCATATGGTTGATATTACATTTCTGCAGAAAAGCTCTGGTCTGCAGTTGGAAACAAAGGGCCAGGAATTGCTCTCACTAGTGTTTCTCTTTGTATCTCAACTTCTCCTTCTGTCCACAGCCTCACCCATCTCCTCCCAGGCAGTGCGCAGAAGATAAAAGATGACCAAGATCTTGCCCTTGCCCTTTAATTCTCTCAGTGATATATTTCACTTTTTCTAAATCATCCAAACTTCCTCTGCACAGTGCCTCAGATAGGGTAGGTGCTCGACAAATAATGATTGACCGGTTCATTTATGCAATTATTATTTATCCAGCATGGTTTTCTGTAGCCCTTTTAAAACCAATGTTGTTCCTTTTATTCATGGATTTTAGAGTGCTTAGGTTCGTTTTATTTGGAAATGCATCTATCTGCTCCACATTCTTGAGGTTAGTGCAGGTAGATGGTCAGGCTCCAGTCTTACTGACCAGCAAGTGAATCACACCACGAATAAATGAGCCACAAGGCCGCCGAGGCCACTGCCCACAAGGCTCAATCAGTTAGTTAACAAAATATCCAATATTCAGAAATGAATCAGTGAGAAATCAAATGAACACTGAGGTTGTCGTGAATATGGCATCTTCTTAGGTGAGTACTTTTTTTTTTTCTTTCTTTTTTTTTTTTTTTTTTTTTTTTTTTGTGAAACAGAGTCTCGCTCTGTCGCCCAGGCTGGAGGGCAGTGGCGCGATCCCAGCTCACTGCAAGCTCCGCCTCCCGGGTTCACGCCATTCTCCTGCCTCAGCCTCCTGAGTAGCTGGGACTACAGGCGCCCGCCACCGCGCCCGGCTCATTTTTGTTTGTTTGTTTGTTTGTTTGTTTGTATTTTTAGTAGAGACGGGGTGTCACTGTGTTAGCCAGGATGGTTGCGATCTCCTGACCTCGAGATCCGCCCACCTCGGCCTCCCAAAGTGCTGGGATTGCAGGCGTGAGCCACCGCGCCCAGCAAGGTGAGTACTTTTCCACAGTGCGTCTGGAGACATGGATTTAGAAGCCAGGGGCTGGGTGGGGCAGAAGGAGGCTGGTTCTATCCAAGTCTACCTGCCCTTGAACACCCTGACTTGTCTCCCCCTTTCAAGGAAGCCTGCCTCTCCATCATTTCTCTTTCTCCATATTTTTTTGGGACTTGTACTATTATTTTGAGTTGTCAGTTATCTTTTGAACTGCTCCATGCACTTGGTGTATGTTTGTGTCTTTCCAATGAATCAGTCAACTCCTACCAGGCAGGACCATACGTTTTACTGTCCACATCTTTGTACTGCAGCCTTACAGAATGTGCAGGGCCTTACAGAGGGTGGGAACTCAGCGTACCAATAGGCTTCCATTAGTTAGGAGAGATTCTACAAAATGGCAAAATCTCATACACCTTCTTTAAGGAGTTAAATCATTACTCAGCTGAAAAGAAGTTTCTTAAAGTTTATAAATAGTTCTAAAATATGTAGGTAAACAAAGCTATGTTAATGAGCAGCATTGTCAGAAATGGGTCACAGTTAATTGGAGACATAGCACTCCTTCCCTAGCTGGCTCCTTTTAACAGCTGCAGTCTGAGCCTTTGATATTACCCTTCCTCTCTATTCTCACTGCCACTGCCCCTTCGTTAGGTCTGACACTATTTCAAATGAAGCATTATAATGGATCACAGCAACTAAAACAGACCGGCACAACAAAGATTCCACATGTACGGGTCTCCTAAGATTGTCCTCCAGTCCGGCTCCCATTCAAATTTATCCTCCAAATACCAGCTGAGTTATATTTCTAAGGTCACTCCAGGTCTGAAAAAGGCTTCAGTGGTTGGTCATTACCTGTGGTAGGGGAAGTCAGATAACTTAAATTGCCACGTGTGACCCTTCGTGCCTTGAGCTTCATCTAGCTCACTGCATGTCCCTCCTCCCCACATACCCTGTGCTCAGCCACTGACGTCTTCTAAATGGGACAAACACACCTTGCTTGACTCACCCCTCTAATTTCACATATACTCTTCCATGTCTTGGATTCTCGTCTAGAATTCTCCTTATTTCCCTTCCTCATGAAGTCTCTCATTACTCTAGGGAGAATTAATTACCCCACTTCTTGTGTTCTGATTTGATTTGTTTATGTATCTCGTAACATATAGAGTTGTAAGTAATTGCAGCATACAAATAAGACCCCCCTCACCCCACCCCCACTGCCCCCAGACTCCAAGTTCTCCTAGAGCAAGAACCATGTCTGCCTTTTTCCATTTGGGGTATTCCTGCTATGTGGCTGGCATTTTACTTATAACAGCTCATTTAAATCTTTAAATTATTTCATAAGACCTATTATTATCCCTATTTTGCATATGATGAACCTGAGGCTCTGAGTGTTTTCATTACCCAAAATCACAACTGGTGAATGCTAAAAACCGAGACTTACATGTATGTTCTGTTCTAAGGCCAGTGGTCTTTACTCTGCAGTGTGCTACTGTTGCTCATTCACACTTCTATTTTCTGTGCCTAGTACCACAAGATGGTCATAAGTAAAACGCCAGTTAAATGAATGAGGCCAAATTCCCAGTATCCCAGTTTCCCTTGAGTAAAATTCCGACTCCCTTCCCACTTGTTGCCACCCTTCCCTTCCCATCCCTGTCTTCCTCCTTTTCACCTGTGCTGTCTCACTAAGAAGGCAGGTCATTTTTTTGTTGTTGATTGTTTTGTATGTGCTGCAAACATTGCAAGTGCTCCTCCCAGCTCACAATGACTTCTCCCAAACACCCGCTTTTGCTTTCTGACATTTTCAGTGTCCGCTGCCAAGACCTGCTGTGATTCTCGTGACACAGAGTTGTGTGTGAGAGCTTGCAACAGCCAGAGGGGCCTCTGACGAGGCAGGCCATCCTGAGGCTGTCAGGCACTGGGTCGTAATGAGCCTGCCATTTGAAAGAGCCACAGTACAGGTTGGGTTTGGGTTTATCCTCCCTCTTACCTCCCCTTTTTCCATTTGATGTAGATTGGCACAGACCAGGTTTTTCTCAATGTAAGAACATAAAGACATGAAATATTCTCAGAACAGGAAAAGGCCACACGGCTCAATATATTGACCTCTTCTGTTAATATTTCCAGTGATTCTCCATTTTGGTAAAAGAGCTTGGCTGATTACTGCTGGCAGAAAGTGACAAAGTGAGAAGGTGTTTTAGGGCTTGACTTTTAGGTATTAGCGGGGAAGCGATCCAGGAGAGTGTCAGGCCAGCTCCTCAATTTAGAAAGGAGTAAAAGAAACGCTGGAAACTGGTGGGTGTTCTTAAGGCTCACAGGTATGTGGAGCTGAGAACAGACTAGAAAGTGGGTTTTCTAAGGCATGAGGCCCATAGAACTATCCCAAAACATTACCTCCAGCAAAATGAACCTCATATACCGGGGCCTATTCCCCCAACTTCTATTTTAAAATTTATCTGGTGGAGTTACCTTGTGGTTTGGGATTGGCATTCCTCTTTGATCTGTGCTAAAGGGCAAACCCATCTGGCCCCAAGAACAGTTAGAATGTTAACTGTGAGGATGACCACATGTATTAGTCCATTTTTGTGTCACTGTAAACAAATACCTTTGGCTGGGAAATTTATAAAGAAAAGAGGTTTCATTGGCTCCTAGTTCTGCAGGCTTTACAGGAAGCATGGTGCCAATATCTGCTCAGCTTCTGGTAAGGGCCTCAGGAAGCTTCTAATCACAGCAGAGAGCTAAGCAGTGTGGGGTGGGGTGGGGGCAGGCGTGTCACATGGCAAGAGTAGGAACAAGGGGTGGGGGAGGTGCCACGCTCTTTTAAATAGCCAAATCTCGTGGTTGGTAATGGTAGACAACTCATTACCATTCATTACGGTGGGGAAGACACCAAACCATTCATGCAGGATCTGCCCCCCGTGACCGAAGTGCATCCCACCAGGCCCCATCTGCAACATTAGAGGTCACATTTCAACATGAGATTTGGAAAGGATAAACATCTAAACTGCATTATTCTGCCCCTTCCCTACCCCCCAAAATATCATGTTCTTCTCACATTGCAAAATACAGTCACCTCTTCCCAACAGTCCCTCAAAGCCTTAACTCATTCCAACATCAAGTCCAAAGTCCTAAGTCTCATCTGAGACTTATCTTCTTCTGCCTATGAGCCTATAAAATCAAACAAAGTTATTTACTTCCAAGACACAATGATGATATAGGCATTGGGTAAATGTTCCTGTTCCAAAATGGAGAAATTGTCCAACAGGAAGGCGCAGTAGGCCACACACAAGTCTCAAACTCAGCAGTCATTGCACCTTAAAGATCCAATATAACCTCCTTTGACTCCATGTCCCATATCCAAGCCACACTGGTACAATGGGTGGGCTTCAAGGCCTTTGGGAAACTCTGCTCCTGTGGCTTTGCAGGGTGTAGACCCTGTGGCTGCTCTCACAGGTTGGAGTTGAGTGCCTATGGCTTTTCCAGACTCAAGAGGCAAGCTGCTCATGGCTCCATCATTCTGGGGGCTGGAGGGTGGTGGCCTTCTTCCCACGACTCCACTAAGCAGTTCCCTGGTGGAAACTGCATGAGGGCTTCATCCCCCCATTTCCCCTCCCTCTGCACTGCCCTAGTGGAGGTTCTCTGTGAGTGCTCCACCCCTGTGGCAAGCTTCTGCCTGGGCACCCAGGCTTTCCCATACATCCTCTGAAATCTTGGAGGAGGCTGCCAGGCTTCCTTCATGCTTGCATTCTGTGAGCCTGCTGACTTAGCACCATGTGCAAGCTGCCAATGCTTATGGCCTGCACTCTCTGGAGTAGGGGTCAGAGCTGTGCCTAGGGCCCTTAGAGCCACAGCTGGAGCCGGAGCAGCCAGGATGTGGGGAGCAGTGTCTGGAGATTGCTCAGGACAGTGGGGTCTTGGACCTGGCTCCTGAAACCATTCTTTTCTCCTAAGCCTCTGGGTCTGTGATGGGAAGGGCTGTTCCAAAGACTTTCAAAATGCCTTGGCTCCCTTTTAGTCATGTTAATCTCTCTAGCAAGTGGTTGCTCCACAACCTGTCTAGATTCCTTGTCTACAACAGGGCCAGGCTGCAAACTTACTTTTACTCTCTGCTTCCCTTTTAAATATAAGTTACAAGTTTAAGTCTTTTTTGTAGTTGTTGTTGTTCCCAAATCTGATTCTAGGCCATTAAAAGCAGCCACACCACTTCTTGAATGCTTTGCTACTTAGAAATTTCTTCTGCCAGATACTGTGAGTTGTCACTCTTAAGTTCAACCTTTCACAGATCCCTAGGGTGTGGATACAGTACAGTCAAGCTGTTTGCTAAGGTGTAACAAGGGTGACCTTTACAGCAGTTTCCAATAAGTTCGTTATTTCCACCCGAGACCATTGACAGCCTGGATTTTACTGTCCATATTTCTACCGGCATTTTGGTCACAACCATTCAACCAGTCTCTAAGAAGTTCCAAACTTCTCCTCATCTTCCTGTCTTCTTCTGAACCCTCTACACTCTTCCAACTTCTGCTTGTTACCCAGTTCCAAAGCTACGTTCATATTTTCAGGCATCTGTATGCCAACACCCCACTCCTTGGTACCAATTTTTTTGTGTTAGTTCATTTTTGCATCTCTGTAAAGGAATACATGAGGCTGGGTAATTTATAAAGAAAAGAAGTTTATTTGGTTCATGGTTCTGCATCTGCTTCTGGTGAAGGTCTCAGGAATTTACCAGTCATGGCAGAAGGTGACAGGGACCCAGCATGTCACATGGCAAGAGCAGGAGCAACAGATGTGGGGGAATGCCACACTCTTTTAAACAACCAGATCTCACATCAGCTCAGAGCAAGAACTCCACATTACCTTGAGAACAGCACCAAGCCATTCATGAGGGATCTATCCTCATGATCAAAACCCCTCCCACCAGGCCCCACCTCCAACATTGGGGATCATATTTCAACATGAGGTTTGGAGGCAACAAATATCCAAACCATATCACCATATCAGATGGACCCATGGTTTGTCTCTTTAAGCAGGGCTTCCCCCTTTCCAAGCTTCTAAAGTGTCTCTAGAGCAAGGGGTGATGCCCAGTGAGGGACAGTCTGCAGGACAGATCAGCCCACAGTGGCAGTTCTCTTATTCAGACAATTTCTCCAGTGCCTCTGTTGAAACTCTTGAGCTACCAGGTTGGGATAATCTTCCCTAAGGGACGAGAACATTGCCCAAGAACGTTAGGACAATGAGGAACAGTACCAAGGGGCAATACTTAGCCACTACTCTCTCATTGCTCTTGATAAAAACTTTCTTTCTCACCATTTGCCATTCTGGTTACCGGTTGATCCCAAGTCACAAGAAGGCCTCACTTTCTTGAAATGCCACTCTTAACATCATATCCCTGGCCGATATAATGGATCAAGAAAGATCTAAGAGGCCTCATTGTTTTTATGCAACCAGGGTACCAGCTTCTACCAACAATGTCATATTCCATATGCACTGTTACTATTTTGTCTCCTCCCCTTCCTGAAATGCATATGAATCTCCTGCTAAAAGACACAGGACATGCAATTATTCACACATAGTACCTCAAGCAATTGACAGTCAACAGAGCCAATGTTAGGTGTTGCTCTGGAGATATGCGCAAATGTTAGGGGATTTGATCTTGTCTTGAAATTTAAAATGGGGAGGGCAGAGTAGGTGTCCCTAATGAAGTGTTCCTTGAAAGCAATCTGGCAGTTGAAATTTTAGCTGAGGTGACAGAAGATCTGTTAGTTCATTCAAACCACTTTCTCCCCTGCCAGAGGTGAAGAATAATTCTGAGTGGTTCCTGCTCAACATTTTTTCCTACTGCAACATCTAATGGTGTTTGTATTCTCACACTGCCACAAATACGTCTAAGATCATGCAAAATTCTGAACATACTCTTTCTAAGGAGAGAAAAGGACAGGCTGGTAAAGAGACAGAATTTATTTGCAAGGCTTAAGTAAATGGAAAGATACAATGAAACAGAGAGAGTGGTTTTATATGCAAATCTAGGAGGGTACAACTATTTTGCCTGATGATTATAAACTCATTGAGAACAGAGGCCATATCCATCTTCCCTCTGCACTCCCAATGCTCATACACAATGCAACTGTTTAGGTTCAATAAATACTTCTTCCCTGTCCAAATCTACTTCTCATCCTGTTAGTCCTGCTCTTATTTTTATCTGGATTGAGGGCTGGGGGAGTGGCTGAAGAAGAGAGGCACATGTATTGCCTCTATCATTATTTCCTCACAAATAACCAATTAACTCCTGCACCAGTATTTACACCACTATCTACTAAATCTTGAGAGAAAAATAAATTTAAAAATAATTTGGATTCCTTTCTTATTCTTTATGGGTAGAGTTTTTTTTTTATTTCTCTGCTTAAGAAAGGGAAATAATTGAAATAAAAGAAATTTTCATTTCTCTGCCTGCTGTGGGAAGACATATTTCAATAATGCATTGAGATTCTCTGAAGAGGTGGATGGCCAGGCTGGTAGAGACACCAGCAGCAGCCGGGCATGGGGTGGAGGTGGCGAGAGGAAGGGGCCGTGTCTGAAAACTGCTCTGAGAGGTGTCCTTAGCTCTGGGCAACTGCAGCTGCAGGGAACTCTGGCAGAGGGGAACAAAGTAGTGAGTTTGCTAAGACCAGAGACTGATTCTGCCTACGGTCTTTAGCCAGACGGCTGCTTATCAGGAGTGTTCAGACTGGAAGACAGGAAATTAATGTTGGATTGTAGGTCCATTTGTGCTAAGCTGCCCATGGTTGCTTGGGAGGCTCATAGCACTGAACCCTGGCCATACCTCTGTGCTTTCAGAGAGCAGCATCAGGCATTTTGTAGCATGAATAAAGACCTGAAAAAGAAATGACCTATTCTGAGAGGATCAGAGCACCGGGGATCATTTAACCACAACATGATGACGATTTGTGAGATGGGGAGATTGGTGACATGTAAAATTATCTGTGTGAATGCATTCAAGGAGGGGAGATTGCTGCTTACTTATTTACTGTCAAATGACTGAAAGCCCAGGTTTGGAAACAGCGAGGTTCTATTGTCAGTTCTTCCTATTAGCCGTGGACTACTAGTGGCAAGGTCTGGAGAACAAGACCCTGATTCTGTGAAATCACCCAGGTTTAAGCGCTAGCATTTGTTAATTCAGCGGGTGATTGCACAGGCTTTGGAGTTGAACATGCTCGGGATGTAATTCCTCTTCTCCTCTTGATTAGGCGCATGAAAGTGGTCAAGTTACTTCAAGTCTGGAAGTCTCAGTTTTCTCATCTGTAAAATGGGGATAATATAGACTTTATAGACTTCATGGAATTTCTATGAGAGTTGAGGTAGGACCATTAACCATACCATTTTATTCCTCAACACTGAATCTGGAATCAATTGAGTAGGTGGCTGACAGATTTTTTTTTAATCAAACAAATAAAAAGATGAGGTTTGTTGCTACTTGTATTAAATTAGAGAATATAGCTTGAATCTTTAGCTAAAATTGGGCTTTCTACTATCTGCAGTATGAAACTCACACATCTAGTAGTATAGCCTCTCATCTCAATCTCCTCCTCTTATATATACCCTCTCACTTCCCACTCCTCCCACCATAGACACACAAATAAGTAAGCAGAGATTCCCTCATAAGAACGTAATGAGAGAAGAATGAGTCCAAGCTGACAGCGAGAAAGGTGCATCAAATGCCACTGGCCCCACATATTTATAGAATTATCATTTCATTGATATTACTTTTCATTCTCATGTATCTGTAAAGAAAGAGATTTATAAAGAACCTTAAGCTTTTTGAGGGAAAGCAAAACCAAACAATAACCCCCCCCAAAAAAGAAAAAGAAAACCCCAAAACCCTCATCATTGCACATTTTCTTCATTTCCAGCTGTCTTTGGGCTGGTTTTCATAGGGAGCTGAAGACAGAAATCAGTACTCATGGTGTCACTCTCTCTAGTTGTGGCATTTGGGTGCTTCCCATGCCAAGAGATCCAAGCCTGATATTCAAGCAGGCTTAAAAGAGCCCGTCATTGTGGAGGCTGAACATACACTACAGTGGGACAACGGATATCCAGACCAAGGTGTCCCCGGCTCACTTTCAGAATTCCAGTGCTGATAGAATCTCACTTACAGACCACAGAATTTAAAAGGGCTGCTGAGGCATTCCAGAAATAGCCATTAACCTGGAGCAAGGATACATGCTTCAATCCTGCCTCTGCCATGTCCTAGCAGAGTGACCTTGGGCAACTAGTTACTCCATGTCTCCTAGTCTCATTTTCCTCCCCTATAAAATGGGGACAATAATGCCTATCTTATGGGGTTTCTGACGAGATGAGCAAAGTACTTATATTACATACATTACATACATTATATGTATATTAAACATATATATATATTTGAGCACCTGTTTTTGTCAAGGTCTGTAATACACATATATATACACACACATACATATATACACACACATATATGTATATGTATATATACACTGGATACATACACTGGATCTGAAAGGAATACATATGATAAGGAATCATTCAGTTGTCTTTCCTGCTCACCTGGCCCCGCGTAACTTAAAGGTGACTTAAAGGCGAATGATCTGGAAGTGGAAGAGGCCATTGTCCAGGCTCAGATGGCCCGACAGCAACAGTGGTGTTGCAGCATTTTTTCTGCATGAGATTTTAACTTTGTCTGGAAGAAACCCAAATGCCTAAACTAATGTATAAATTAATGAATGCATAGATGCCTAAAGTGTTTGTTTTGTGAGTGTTTTTTTTTTTTTACACCTGAAGGAATGAGTTTTATTTTCTATAAAATGTTTGACTCTTAATGACTCATGTTAACCAATTGGCACATTTTCTTTCTTCCCCGAAAACCAAATTGTTAAGAAAACAAGAACTTTATAACAGGGAAGCAAATTGACTGCATCTGTGCTGTCTGAGTTAGGGGACTAGTCGTGGGCTAAAAGTAGATGGCTGGACGTGACACATATTTGGAAGTAAGGAGTGACTCAAGGACAGAAAGGAGTCTGGGATGAGTAAGTCTTCGTCTCCTGAGTAGCTGAGCCTGGAGAGGAAGGGGAGGATTCTGAGCATGTTGCAGTAAACAAAATTAAGGATGCAAGGAAGTAGAATATGTTTGTGGCTAACGTAAAAAAGTCGATACATTTGAAATACCGACAGGGCATCTATATCTGTATTTATCCATCTATAAACTATTGGAACTATGTCTGAAATTTCAGAAACATTTGTAAGTCTTCTGCACAGAAGAAATAAGTGAGGCCATTGAAATGGATGAAGTCTTTCAAAGATCTTAAGTAAGAGTAAAATTATTGGGGCAAAGTCGTTGGGGAAGGGTTGCATAAAGAAAAAGAACTGTCATAGAAGTTATAAAAACAAACTCGGGTGGTCTAATAGAATTGGCATCATGGGAGAAGTGCATTTCAAGAAGAAGATGACCAACAGTTTCAGATACTCCAGAGAGATCGAGAAAAATGAAATATAAGGAAAGGTCTCTAGATTGGATCATTAGATTTCAAAATAATTTCACATTTTTCATTTTATTTGTACAGCATGTCAGAGCTGCCAAGGTCAGAATCTGTTTTTCAATATTACGCTTTTGGATGTATATGGAGCACCGACATTTTATTAACAAGTGTGCTCCAAATCGTATCGACATATCTGGGTAGGTTTTGCTCCCTCCTGCATTGTGTGCATGGCTGTTGCAAACCTCACCCTCTATCCTTCCTGCTGAGAGTTGATCCCACTGCCTGCTCCTGAGAGTGAAGTCTGAAGAACCTCCCCACTTGGCCCCTCTTCCTTTTCTCCCTTGCTCTTGGCTCGTCCATCTCTTTCAGGTTCTCCCTTCTTTCCCACTTGTAAATCTTCAATCTCTTCCACGATTCCTTACTTCGACCTGTAAATATGCTCAGGTCTAAATTTTTCTTTATAAAGAAGGAAGAAACCAACAAACCCAGCGATTCTATCTTTCCCTCATTTTCCCTCTTTGCCACTAATAAAAAATATTTCCTGAAAAAGAAAGACATATTTTCCATGATTTGTATATCCCCAAATTGTTGCTGATTTCTGGGAAGTCATTTTTTATACTGAATCTAGGGATTAATTTATTTTTGGGTCTCTGGCCACGATTCATTTTCTAACCATCTCTCTTTTTTTGTTTTCTGTGTCATTACCCTTAGTGGGGATGTGGACAACTTCAACATTGAATGAATACGTTCAGTCATTGATGAGGAGCAGGAGGAGACAGCATAAAATATGTGAGGATAAAAAAGATAAGAGTTTGAGTGGTGTAATGACACAGGTTTGAGTCAAGGAAGGAGATGGTAGCAGCTTCAACAATTACTCATATAATGCCCTCTGTCCACTCCTGAACAAATGTCTATTGAATATCCATGTGCCAGGCGCCTTTCTGGGTGCTAGGGACACAATGGTGAATAAATAGATCCGCAGCTTTCGCGCTGTTAGTGTCCAGCAGAGAGAGGTTAATATTTTCAACTGTGGTATATTAATCTCAACTTGTCATTATCTGGTGGGGTCTAGAGCTCATATCTGTATTTGTAGAGGCAAAGCAAGATGGACAGTGTTAACATTCTCTAGGTCAGTGGTTTCAAAATGCTGACCCATGATGATGCTGGCCCATGATGAAGTCCCACGCCTGTGAGGAATGAAAAAAATTGGGAGAACAAAGCCAGAGGGAGCCATCATGTCAACAACTGTCCTTTCTGAAATTATATCCTCTCTCTCTATGGAATTAAAATGCACCCTTAGTTTTTAAGAATTAATGATGAGAAGAAGTAGACACTTTTACTTGGCAAAATAAAAAAAAAAATTGGCACCTAACTTCTGCCCTTTCTTTTCTTTTAAATTTTACTGATCTATAAACCCCAAAAGTCTGAGAATTTCTGTTACAAGGTATCTAGGTTATGCAGGAAATACATATTTTTTTGAGAAAAAAAGGATCTTCCATTTGGCTCAACCCAGGTAGTCTGTTGACAATTGATCCAATTTACCCAATATTTACCCAGCCTCCCACCCCCTTTGCTGGGATTCTGCCAAGCAAACTCACCAGGAAACTGAAGGGTGCTTGTCAGTAAATCAATTTAATTGTTAATTGTGGCCAGATCCAAAAATGTTCATCTAAAACATAGCTGTCACTCTAACCCTAAGGATAAGAGACATCCACTTAAAAGACAAAATCTAAAAGTCCCAAAGGCAAATTAATATAAATGACACCCAGGTTTCCTGAGAAATGGCAGGTCTCGAGCTTTCCTGCTGAACTGTACTTTGCGTTTTTCTCTCTGTCTCTTTGTCTTCTACAACATTTGAAGGAGAAATTCCAAGGGAGAACTCAGTTAAACTTGACTAATTAATTCTTTGTAAAAGCTCGTGACTCAAGATGGGATGGTAACATAGAGGCCGCCTGGCCATAGGGTCAACTGGACCCTGTGCTCCTGGAAGTTGGGGCAGTCACTTTAGTCCCGCACCCTCCCCAAGCCCAGCACCGAGGGGCTGTGCCGGTTTCCCAGGGCTCCCATAACAAAGTACCACAACCAGGGAACTTCGAGGTGTTTGTTTCACAGGGCCAGAGGCCGTAGGTTCAAAACCAGGGCACTGGCAGGGCCATGCTGCCTCAGAAACCTACAGGGGAGAACCCCTCTTTGACTCTTCCCATGTCTGGTGTTTCACTGAAAATCCTGGTGTTCATTGGCTTGTGGGCTCAGCACTTCAGTCCCTGCCTCTGTTGTCCCAGGACCTTCTTCCCTCACACGTCTCTGTCTCTGTGTCTTTTCTCCTTTTCTTACGAGCCATATTGGATTAATGGCCCACCCTATTCCAGTATGACCGCACAGGAACTAATCACATCTGCCAAGACTCTATAGCCAAATCAGTTCATGGTATGAGGGACCAGGTAATAGGACTTCAACACAGCTTTTCTGGGAGGACGAGAGGACACAATTCAACCCATGACAAGTGCTCAGTAATGAACATGTGAATAAATGATTCTGGGAACTAACACCAGTTAAGACTTTGGCAGTGGGGATGACAGCCTTTGAACAATCAGGTGTGTACTTGCCTTAGTGCTGAATACAGATATAGATATAGATAGAACTAGATAGATAAATATATGTATGTGTGCAAATATGTTTATATATTTGTATATTACATGTATAATAGTAAAAATTATATCACGATGTTATTGTGTGCTTTTGAAAGGTCTAACACACGAATTTCAAAGTAGTAATAATTAAACTTATGCATACTCCAGATGTCACCCATGGTCTTCCAATTCCTCACACTCGTGAGATTTTTTCCTGATTGAAAGATTCCATTGATAATGACGGACATTGGCTTGCAATGCGACAATTCCCTCTTAAAGCAGTCAACCATTGCCAAGACTGAGGGCCCTCTGGATAGGAAGTGGCCCCGATTTTAGGAAAGAGGGCTCCAAGAGGGCTCCTTCTTCCTGTGGAAGGAAGAGGCCATCTCTCTTCAGCTTCTGGCTTAGCAGATCCCTTGAGGGACTACTGAAAATCCAGGAAGAATTTTTACTGATTAATTTTAAAACATAGTTTTTGCCAAAAGAAAAAAAAGCTTCTGTCTCCTGAACTTTGGTTCTGCGAGAGAAAGAACATAATGGGCCCAGACTATTACAATCTTGACCTTTCATGGAGAGGCTTAATGAGATGGTGGGAACTTGTTGAGGGCTGTGGGGTCAGTTCCTCAGCTCCTCAGGATGCCACAGGACTTGGAAGTGTGGTTTGGTGGGTGCCATGGAGCTGATTCCCGGCCCCCAGCACCTCACTGGCTCTTGGGTGTGCACCCTGCTGGCTCACAGGGGTCACTTTTGCAGTCCAGAGGCCTGGTACGCTTCCCACCTTGCTCCTAGGACACTTTCTTCCCTCATAACCCCTCCCCATCCCTCTGGTTCACTCAGGTGCCTAAGAGAAGGTGCTGGTTTGCATCTGTCCTTTGACCCCAGCTAGAATAAATGAAATAGGATGGTCGTGCGTCCTAGCGAGGGACATCCACTTTCAGTGGGTGGCTGCTATCTGGTGCTCTGCCAGCTCTCCTTGAAACCCCTGGCAGCCTTCTGAGATTAAATGCAGAGCTCTTGAGTAATCTAAACCCAGCAAGAAGTCACTCTCTCAGCAGCAGGCCAAGTGTTCTAGACTGTCATCTTATTAAGAGCAAAGAGAAATTTTGATTTAAAGGAAGGCCCTTAATTTTCCAACAAGGAGTGAAAGCAATAACATTTCTTCTGCCCCCTGCTGACTCCTCACTTCGTAGAAACTTGGCTTCTCCGGGTCTGGATCATTCCTTTGTGCTTGGATATTCTGTCAGAGGCTTTCTTCTCAAAGAGATGTTCCTTAACAAGAAATGCATTGAAGCTGAGGAAGGGAACAAATTGATATGTATTTGTGAGTTTGGTAAAATAAGAAAGATGTATTCTCAGCACACAATGGTGCATGTGCAGACCCGCCTTGTCCACCACCCTCAATCCACCTCCTCCTGCACCTTTCTTGGGTCCCTTTCTCTTGCCTCATACCCTGCACCAAGCGTCCCCGGGCCGGCCCGGAGGGGAAGGAGCATGGCTTTCACATGGCCACAAGGGACACAGGGTTCAGGCCTGCTCAGAGGTAGAAATATAACTCCCTGACAGGGAATACTGTTTCGAGGTGGTGTTCTGTATATGAAAAAATCTGCATCCTGATATATGCCTCATAATATAGTGCTTTGTGGGTCTTATTGCAGTGCATTTTATTTAGTCAATAACGCTGTACAGCAGTGTCTGATAATAAATAACTGCAATTTGCAGGATATTCTGGGCCGTTAGATTTTTTCTTGTTCTACAAGAAAATTGCATTTATCTTTCAGTTTTCTTTTTTTTTTTTTTTTTAGTCCAAATATCCTACAACTGCTTAAATAAAGACCACTTCAACTTTCAATTTATTACTAACCCTAACTATCACAGCAAGCAGTAAAAGGGCTAAGAAACATGAGCTTCTTCTAAGGGGCTAATCTCTGCATTGGATACCGTTGTGTGCAGGTGGTTACTGTATCTGAAGCACTCCTTTCCTTCAGGAATTGTCCCTGTGCTCAGAGAGCTTGCACCAAGAGGCATACCTGCAGTGGTGTGGACAGAAAGGGCAGTGAGTGGGTGTCCACCCCAACTATGTTGCATCATTTTAATTAGTTTGCATCTGTGTGTTAGACTCTGAGCATCACAGATGCAGGGACTATATGTCATTATCTTTATAACCCTTAGATTGAGCATCCTGCCGAGTGCATAGTAAGTGCTCATCGAATTTTGTACAATAAATCAGTGCACAAACAAATGAATGAGAAAGTCATTTTGGATTCGATGCTGCCTATCTGTGCAATTTTATGCTGGCATACTTCTGGTGGCAATTTTATATTTGTGGTAGTTTTTGAAGCACTGTCATAGACTGGTGATATTGCATAGGGGTGAGAATATTGGTTCTACCAATCAGGTTCTAAGCTTTAGCTCCTTCCTCAGTAAAATGGGAGTAACAACTCTAGCTATTTCTTAGTGTTGTATGTGTTCAGTGAAACAATGCATGTGTTTATCATAGTGCCACACACACAGTAAGTGCTTGTTAAATGGAAGCTAATTAGTATCATTATTATTGATGGCTATGATGATATCCTCTCTTCCTACCATTTAATTCTACTGAAATTGTTGATCCTTAATGTGTTTAAGGCCCATCTACCTTCATGTTTTCAGTTTAGATTCAGGCAACATCTATCAATGTCAGGCAAAGATCCAGCTGGTGAGAACTGAAGAAGAGTGCTTTGTGTGTGTGCTTTATCCCCTAACACTTTGAAAATGGCAAGAGAGGATGATTATTTAGTGGATGTTTACTCTGGGCCAGGCTCTGGGATATTGAGATACTTTATGTATGTTACCCTTTTTAATCTCTATAAAAATGTTTTGAGGTATCACCCTCAAAACACCCTCTTATTTTATAGAGTAGGGAATTTAGACGCAGAAAGGGTATACAACTCATTAGAAGTCACACATCAAGTGAATGATGAATCTAGGCATTCCTGGCCACAAAGTCTGATCTCTTACTGTGTTAGATCAGCGTAACCTTCCTCATCAGCCTCAGCATAAATGTCGAATTGGTGCATTTACTTCAAGGAGCAATTCAGAATCCTATACACAGACCTTAACGAGGACACAGTAGCCTTGATTTTAATCAACAGCTTCCTCAGGCTAACGTCCCTGTGAATCTCTCTGGGCCTTGTGTACTTCTTCTGTAAACTTGGTAGCACAGCAGAGACTATATCAGGTGGAAGCAGAGTGTCCTTTTCACTGTCTCATACCTATGATTCTGGACTTGGAATGAGTCAAACCTGTCGCAAGCATGTTAGGATATATAGGAAAAATTTAATTGGAGGGAAATATTTTCTCCTATTCCTGGCTGTCTGAGGTTCTCTGAGTCCTTTCAGTGTTAAAATATAAACCACGAAAACCACCCGTTTACAGTGTTTCCACTCTGTCAGCCAGTGTACCTCCATGTTGAATTGAACAAGAAATTGCTATGGGAATGCACACATCTGAAAGCATAAACAGGTATTTGATATCTATTTTAAATGGAAGCCAAAAAATGTCATTGGTACTTAGTATTTCTTTCCTAAAACAATCCCTTATATGTCTCCAAGCATCAGAGAAATAGAGAATTTAAGACTTGGAGGAGACCAGAGGGATCATTTGTCTAGCCTTCTCATTTTCCAGATGAACAAAGAGATGTTTTTTTTTCTTTGTCCCAACTGTGTGATATTTTAAAGCTCCCTCGCAGAATGATTTCCCATCTAGCTAAAGCTTATAGAGTGAGGACACATGGAGAAAACACTGGGAATTTTGCAGTGTATCAAGAACTCCACAGTGTGCTGAATGGGGCCCAGACAATAGGTTTGCTCTCTGTTTTCTATTAATCAATCAATCAATCCAACACAAACACAACACAAAACTTGAAATTAAACGTAAAAATTAACAGAGTAGCAAGCAATCAGTTCTTGGTGTCTTTGCTGTCATTCTTAGCACCACCACATGAATAGGACAGGAGACTAAAATGTGAGAATTAGATTCCAATGTTGGCATGCAGGAGCTCCCAAGTATCATCTTTTATTTAAGCCTTCTTGTATTTTGAAGTTATATCTCATAGTTATCTAGCTACGAGAATAAAATGTATAAAATCACACCTCTTGGAAGCATTTTCTTTTTATTCATTTCTTTCATTATCATGAAGATCTTTAACTACAGGGGTGCTGAGGTTAGCCCAAACCTTTGCACAATACTCTCTTCTGCAGTAAATGATGGGATATTCTTCTTGCTCTTACAGAAAGGTAATCTTATCGATAATGCTTCCCTAGTTAGAGAGATGGTTTGCTGCTCTTAGTGCACGTTAACAATATTGTCCATTTCTGGAATGAAATTCAGCTCCCATGGCTACTTTGTCTAGCCTGTTGATGTTAGTTTTTACCATTGCCTGAAATGGGTAGCAGGTGGCTTTAAGTGAAATTCACAGTGTTCATCATTTTTTCAACCAGAAAAAGAAAAAAAAAGAGTAATAAAGTTCAGTCTGTGTCAATAAATGAGTAATAAAGTTCAGTCTATGTCAATGTGAAAATCTGGGCTGCCTACTAGGGTACAGAGTGTGACCAGATCAGTGAGTGAGAAGGTGTCCGTGAAATCCCCAGAGTAACTGTTCTATGTTCCTCTGAAAAGAAGCACCTTGTGGCTCTGAGGTTCTTTGAGGAGAGCCCCTTCTCCCTGTTCAGTCGTATACACCTGCTTTCTGCAGAATGTCAGAACCCAAGTTTGTTTGTTTGTTTCACTCTCGGGGAATTTCCAGTTTGTGATTTCATCAATTCAGTGGCTCCCATATTTGGTGGTATTATTTAAAATGCCAGATACATAAAGCATTTAGAGCTCAGAGATGCCCTTCTTCCCAGAGAAGTGTAGCATCACTCTTAGACATAAAGAGGCTTTCCTAATTGAAGAACTTGAAGAGTCTTTGTTGCATCTCAGACTCCCCATCTGAACCTGTAGATCTTATTGTCTCTATGAAGAGGTGGAATATTGTTAGATCCAGGGCCACCAGCTGTCCTGGAGCACACATCAAAGAGGTACCCCTAGAATTCTGCAAAAACATGATATAGTTGGGTCTGCATTTTACAATGGATGTAAGTCCTTGGGACTAGTGTTTTCTACTGTAAGCCTAAACAGTATGATGGGCAAAACCTGCCTTCAGAGAAATGTGTGCATTACTTAGCAGTTTCACTTCATTCTATGTTATAGGAAAAATTATCTACTCATATCGTACTCAAAGGTCTTCTATCTCTATTCATGCTAAGCTATTATATTTGAAATCTATAAATTCTCTTTTATAAGATGATGAATTTAACTTGCTCAGTACTAATCACAGTTTTGGAAACAGTTTCTAGTGTATGCATTACCTTAAATTGTTAATCTATGGTTTTGCACTTTTTCCTGTCAATCTATAATTAAATCATATGAAAACACACTGATTTTACATCATTAAAATAAAGGTGTATTCTGATATCTCTGATGACTATGGCTTCCTAGCATTCATTATTTAATTGCTAGACATTTTATTATCAGCTCACATGGTGTTATCTAAATTAATTGTGAACTTTAATATATTTGTATCTAAAAAGAAAATCAGTTTTCTCCTCATAAAGTAGACTCAGAAAGCTGAATAGGCAAATTTTATGCTAACAACCTAATATCCTCTTGCAGTTAGGAACAGAATAAGAATGTTTATGGAAATGTCCCTTTCAGTTATTTATCAGAGCTCTTGAATTGTGATACTGTTCTATCAGTTGCATGAGATGACACATGTTTTATCCAACTGTTTGGTGACTGGATTTCTAAATTAATGTCAAGACAGAAAAGTCAGTGGGATGTAAGAAGTTCCCTGAAATGTGGTCTGAATATCCAGGGCTGTCCACTCTGGCCTTGAGGGGTTGCCAGAAATTCTTGACTGGGGCCAGGAAAAAGAGAAAGGGAAAAACATAGTCAGGGCCATTGTTACATCAGTGGATGGGGAGGCTGAGATCACACAGAAGGAACTGTACCTACTGGATGAACTAGAGAAGGAGTATATTAGTCTGTTCTCATGCTGCTGATAAAGACATACCTGAGACTGGATAATTTATAAAGAAAAGAAGTTTAATTGACTCACAGTTCCACATGGTTGGGGAGGCCTCCCAACCATGCAGAAGGTAAGGAGGAGCAAAGTCACATCTTACATGGCGGCAGGCAAGAGAGCGTGTGCAGGAGAACTGCCCTTTATAAAATCATCAGATCTCATGAGACTTATTCACTGTCTCGAGAACAGCACGGGAAAGACCCATCCACATGATTCAATTACCTCCCACTGGGTCCCTCCCACGACACATGGGAATTATGAGAGCTACAATTCCAGATGAGATTTGGGTAGGGACACAGAAAAACCATGTCAGGGAGTTAAAATTTAAAAGGCAGAAGGCAGTCATATTCTACCATGGCTCACAGCAAAACAATTATTTGATAAAATTCCATTATATTTAATACCAAAAAGATAAGAAAATATATTCAGTGAGTGCCTGTTATGATGCGGGTACCAAATTAAGAACTTTGTATACATACCTCACTTAATCTTCACAGTAGATATGCAAGGAGGATTTGATTGTCTACATCTTACAAGTGAGAAAACTGAGGCTCGGAGTGATCAGAAAACTTGCTCAGGAGCACATGGCTAGAATGTGGCAGAGGTGGGAAATTGAATCATTTCCATTTTACACCACTGATAAAAATTACCGAGGCTCAAGACTGTAAGATACTGTTAATCTGTACAACTCTGTAGCAATACTAAGTGTAACGCTCAGAGACACTGTAACTTGGTCCAAATCAAACTGCGAGTGAATTGCAGAGCTGGGATTGGAGCCAAGGTCATTTTAATTCCAAAATGTACACTCTTTCCAACACATTGCATTCCACCGCCTACAAAGTCCTTCCTGTTATACTAAACAGCCTCTCTAGGGAAACAAACAACTATTTATCTGCCCAAGGTGCCGAATCATACTTCTGCCTTTAAGATAGACAACACAGGAGATGTATCTTGAAGATCTTTATCTGTCCAAAGATTGACAGGCAAGTCTCTGAGATTAAATTTAAAAGGTGGCTTCCATTTAGACATCTCACCTGCCCTGAGGACATCTCATCACATCCGTTATTCTGTGCTGGGGAAGCTCTCCAGCACAGAAAAATCTATCAGTATGGGATCCTAATCTAAAGCAATAGCATATGCCATGGTATTAACCACGTTGTTCTGGCTTGGAATGTTAAAGCTTGCTACTTTAACTCATACTTTATACTCAACCCATCCTCATTCCCTTGGACTGTGTGTTCATGTATTTATCTTACCCACTAGATTGAAAGCTTCCTTAAGACAAGAATTGTCTCCAACTAGTCATTCAATACATATTTATTGAGATCCTAATACATGCCAGAGAGTGTTCTAAGTCCTGATGAGTAACTACTGAGCAAGATAGACATGAGTTCCTGACCACACACTTTAGTGGGAAATACCAAATGGCAGTGACAACAACATGGTATGATGAAGATTGTGACGGGCAAGAACAGTATGCATTCTGGAAGCAAATGTAATCTAGATTTAGAGACCAGGGGGAGATCCTTGAGGGAATGTCTAAGGGGGGCTCAAAAGGATATGTGGGAGTCATGAAAGATTGGGGGTCTTGGAGGTTGGTGAGGGCTCCCAGCTGCAGGGACAGCAAGTTCGAAGGAGTGAAAATGAGCAGGAGAATGGGGTAATCAAATAATTGAAAGTTCCTTCTGGATGGAGCCAAAGTGTGCTAGGGTGGGGTTGAAGGAGGGAAGCATTGGAAGCCACCTCAGTTCCTTCCCTAAGTCCTGGTTCTTGCATAAAGACTTATATTCCCTTGTGTATTTCTTTAACAAAACAGGTTTGTTTGTTTTTAAAGACTTGGGATTGGTTACCCTGACTTGAGATTTAATGTCTATTTTCTTGACTTTTTTTTCCCTAGTGTTGCTATCAAATTGCTATTTTGATTCTTAGCCTGTGTGCCTCATTTCTCCATCCCCTTCTCCTTTTGTAAACGGAGGTCTATTAATACTTTATTCACAGTGAAGTTGTTGGGACTAATTACCCGATGCCTGCAAAGCCATCTGAGACGATTGGCTGAGAGATGTGCCATGAAGTCTCACTGTTTCTCAAAAGCCCTGATTGCTTCCGGCACATTTCCCCTTCTGTTTTTGTGGGACTGCAGCAGCAATTTATCCCAGTGCCTGTTTCCTCAGAGTCTGTTACTCAGTCATCATCTGACACCTGGGAGGAGCGCCGGCAGCGTCTGTGGTACTCAGCCTGACTCCTTCAGACACATCTTCACTCCCAGACGGGAGGAGGGATGCTGAGCCAACCCCACTGTGATGGGGACACAGCCCCAACACTAGCTTCCGTCTTCTTTCAAAAATAATCAAATCCCACTTTGTCTTGCTTTCAGGGACGTTGTGTTCTTTAGCGCTTGTCAGAAACAATTAATGGTAAGTTTCTTTCCCTAGAAATTGATAGCAAATATCCATTCCTCTCTCCTGATGTTGCATTCTCTAGAAGGACAGAAAACAGGAAGTTGCAGTAGCAGAGATAGAAATGCCCATCAGACTTTCAAGACACATTTCACCCAGAGCTGATCAATGGATAGCCAACGCCAATATATCAGACCCTGCAGAGCAGACCCTGGTATGATGGCAGACTCTTTGCTCTGTGGCTGTGTCCCCACACCCGTTACCCTGAGTCAGACATTGCTAGTTGATTCACCATCCCACCCCACTTCTTCCTCACTACGAACCTCCAAGTTAGTCCAAGTACGAGTGGTTTCAGGAGGATGAAGCAGCAGGGAGATGTGACGCTTGGGGACTGTCCCTCTCTCTCCTCTCCACTCCTCTCTGGCAGCTGGTTACAGAACTGGACTATGTCCCTCTCCTCCAGAAAGTCACCCTGTGTCACACCATTTCACTGTCCCACTCCATTCCCACGGTGCAGCGAGTCATCAAGGACCGGAGGCCTCTCGGTAGGACCCTGGCAGTTTAAAATCTCCAAGCTTTACCTCACTCCTATGTCTAGTGCAGACAAAACCACTAAACCTGTAAAGGTGGTAGAAGAACTCTAACACATAATTAACTATTCCATGCAGCAAATATTAGAACCCTCCCCCCGAAAGTACTTAGTTTATTTAATGATCTATGCCCTATTTATGATTAATTATGACATATTGATGACAGATGTATAACCACGTACATTTTTTTTTTTATTAAAAACCACTGTGTGTATTTTTCTCTGTTGAAAGCCCTGTGAATTAGGTAAAGGAGGTATTATTATAGAGTTGATTTAAAGTTGAGGAATCTGAGGTTTGCACTTGCTTCTAAATGCTCTTATACAATTGCCATATGTGCTCTGATTTCTCGTTGACACCAGCATGTTAGTTCACTCCTGGTTCCCTCGAGGGTAGGTGTGCATTCACCACATAGGACTGTTGGGCAGAACAGACAAGGACCTAGAGAAGGGCCCTCCATACCAGGAGTTCACACGTCTGTGCTGGGTGCAAGGAAATGGTTGGAGGTTCTCAAGTTAGCCTCACTTGTAAGACAGCAACGCCTTCTGAACACTTCCCTCTTGAGAATTCACTGAGAAAGGCTTTGATTGTATTTGTCAGCTTCATCAGGCCCAGGAGATGAGAACATGCTCTTGTTCCTGAAACCACAGCATCCTGTCCTGCATGTAATAATTTGCAATATGGTGTCTCCGTCACTTGGAAGGAGTCATTTTTCCGCAGCATCGGTGCTTCCCCTGGGAATTCCTTTCCTTCAGGTATTAACTTGCCTTGGTCCTTGCCTTTATTCTTATTCCTCTTGTTTCTCTGACTTTACATTTCATGCACCTGCCACTCTCAGCAACTCAAATGGTTGACTTTTCTTTCTGTTTTTCAATATCAATATATTTATTTTCTGTGGGATTTTTTTATTGTTTTTCAGAGTCCAGGAAGGGAGAATAAAATAGAAAGATAAGAACAAAAGATAAAATAATATCCCTTCACTGTTCCATTTTAAATGTGACATCAGGAGCTTTGACAGCAGCCTGTGTAATGGGAATTGTCCCTGGGTCCCAAACTGAGCCTGGAGAACTTTTACAAAATAACTCCACGTTTAGCTTGGAAAGTAGCAAGGCTAAAAAATACATGGCAGATTTTTGGAGTGGGGAATGAAAAGAAGTATGCCATTATTTTTTTCTAGCTCCTGTTTTCTCTTTCTGAGTGGCTCTTTCTGTCGCAGTTCAGCAGAATCTAAACACCCACATTCTGTCCTTGCGTCACACCCCTGGCCAGTTGTCCATTAGTGGTGGGCGTTTCATTCAAAACACACGCCTCTCATGAGAAACAAGTGAGGACCCAGTGCATAGTAACTACAGTTACACATTGCTTAACAATGGGGATACATTCCAAGAAATGCACTGTTAGACAATTTCATCATTGTGCAAACACCATAGAGTACACTTACGCACACCTAGAAGGTACAGCCTACTACACACCTAGGCTGTAGGGTAGAGCCTACTGCTGCTAGGTTACACACTGTACAGTGCTCCTAGGTTACACCCCTGTACAGCAGTGACTGTATTGAACACTGTAGGCAACTGTAACACAATGGTAAGCATTTGTGTATCTAAACATAGGAAAGGTAAAAATACAGTATATAATCTTATGGGACCACTGTTGATATTCAGTCTGTCGTTCACTGAGCCATCATTATATGATGTATGACTGTATTTGAGTGTCTGTTTCTTTACATAAATTGTTTAATTTAGTTCCCGCAAATAGTTCTGTCCAATAGATGATATTGTCTTTGATCATCTACATTTTAAAGAGAAAAAAATGAGGGTTCAAAGAAATTAGGTTATTTGTGCGGGGTCACATAAGTGGTAAATGTCCGAGCCACAGTCCAACCATACCCACTTGTTTTCAGATTCTGTGCATTTTCTTTTGCATGACCACTCTTCTGCTTGCATTATTGGTTTGGGAGATAAGGTTAAGTGGGGCATCTCATCTTTTATTCCCAGAAGTCTAGGGTATCTTCCACAGCTCTCTTTAGGTATTTCTCCTGAACATCGCTGATCTCGGGATGCCCCACTGGCACCCCACTGGTAGTAGAGTGAGTGTCCTCACGCCACTTTCTGCTGCTGGGATCTCCTAGGGGCCAATCCACCTGCGAGCCAGCACGCTCTTCCTGGGGACTCCACCGTCAGCTGCCCTTGGCCAAAATGACCCTCTAATACTCTGCATATGTCATTCCCACTCCACAGTCAGGGTATCCTGGAAGTACATCAAAGAGCTTGCCAGAAAGAACTGGATAGGAAGCCCCACAAGAGGGCTCAAGATATTCATAGAGTTGGCGAAGAAGGCAGTAGGTACAGTGGAAGGGTGTCTGGCCATTGATGCAGGTGTGAATCCATCTGCCGGCTCACTGCTGTGTGATTTTAGGTGTAATGACAGCTCACCCAGTCTCAGTACTTTCCTCTGCAGAATGGATCTAACATCTGGTTTCCCATCCCATGGCGAGAGTTAAAGGAATGCCTGTTAGATGGTGTTAGGCCCCAGTCTCTCCGTTTTCCTCATTCCTCTTTTTCTCTGTACTACAAACACCTCATGCTCTGCACATTATATGAGAATGACAGCTAATATTTACTGGGTGCATCCTACACCCAGGAAGGTTTCTCAGCATTCTGAATGCATTCGCTCATGTAATCTGGAGAGCAGATTTTTAAAGGGAGAATCCTATTACTAACTAGATTTTATGGAAAATGGAAGCATTGTTTTCACCACACACAAAAACGTCAAATATGTGAGATAATGCATATAGGTTCATGAGCTTGATTTAGCTGTGCCACAATGTATACTATATCAAAACATCATGCCGTACATCAAAAGCGTATATAATTTTTATTTGTCAACTAAAAGTAATTATTTTTTCAAAAAAAGAAAGAAAATTCAGGCCAACAGTAGTAAAGTCCCTTTGCTTAATGTCAGGTAGCTGGAGCCACCCACGGCAGGGCAGGACAGGAACAATGGTGCCCGGATGAGATCAAGAACATCCGAACCCTCAAAGGCAGGCAGAGGCTGAGAGCAGTGAGTTAACCTAATGACTGGGTTAGCCTGCACAGCCATTGCTCCTGCCCGCTGCATTCCACTAGAGCCACCGCTCAGCCAGAAGCACACTCTGAGGGTGCCGCTCACAGAAGAAGGCAATTGAAGTAGAGGAGAGCAGAATAATTTATTTCTTCTCTCTCCCCCTCTCCTCCCCTGTATCTCTTTCTCCACCCTCTCTTCCTTCAGCCAAGTGTTATTGTGCATATACTATGCGCTGTTCCTTTATACACCGAGGACATGACAGTGAACAAAAATGGTGAGAGCCCACCCATGCCAGAGTCATCTGGGAGACAGGACTAGGGTGAAAGCGCTTCCAAAGGTAGAGACGGATGCAGACCATGTGCCAGCCTCACCACTCTTTCATCTGATGCCAGCTGAGCAGCGGTGAAGAGAGCCGGATGCAGACCATGCACCAGCCTCACCACTCTTTCCTCTGATGCCAGCTGAGCAGTGGTGAAGAGATCATGATTGTGTTTAACATGGAGCCACTGAAAGTGTTTCGAATTAGAACCCAAGACTGGAAAGATGGGGGGGACAGACATTCCAGTCTCTAAAGGAAGAGAGAGCTACAAGACCCGTCAATCAGATCATAGCTCAGAAAGTGGACACTTAAGGAATGAAGAGGAAGTTTCCTTATTCGAAGATCCAAGAGGTGGCCATATTTGGATGTGACGTAGTCTCAGGCCTGGGTCCCGCACCCAAAAGCTTCCTGTGCATTTAGCAATGGTTCTAATCTGAAACTATATCAAGTGATATAGCTTGAGCACTTGATTTGATATCCAAAAACAAGTAAGAAAATCGTTTCTGAGCACTTATTTTGTTAAGCCAAGGAAGTCAGATGGACAAAAGAACTGACCTTATAAACCAAATGGAGCTGGTAGCCAGGTCACCTGGAGCTGCACTTCGGAGATGCCAGAACAAAAAATTAGCGTTCCAGGAAGTCTTCTGCCTCTGTCCTCCACCTTTTTTGTTTCTCTTCTTTTCTTCTTAGTCTGTTTCAGAAAAAAAAAAAAAAATCTATGTACTAAGGCATCAAGGAAGAAAGTAAGTCTTTTTAATCTTAAAGCAGGTGAGCTGGGGGAAGCAGAGTACATGGATTCCAGATGTGGTCATGGCAACTGAAATCTGGCTCTAGCCATCAGCTCAGGCTGAAATTTCCGTCTTTCTTGACTCCTGATGTGCTTCTGATTTAATTTAATTTTTAGTTTAATTTAATTTTTAGTTTCCTTCTGCCTGGGCCTTGAGGTTTCAAATGGATTATCCAGATTTCAAATCCAAAGCCTGCCAGGTCCTGCTGTTCCACTGCAGATTTTTTCTTGAAAAAAACTTAGATCTTAGATCTCCACTCCCACTCCCATACCCCACATTCAGTCCAGATGCAAATCCCAGAGCTGCACCTTCAACACCTTTGAGGACTGTACGTCCTTATCAGTACCTATACTGTTGGCACTCTAATCCAAGCCACCCTGCCTGGATTTCTGCAATAGCCCCCTGGTCCCAGCCTCAGACCCTCTCTAGTCAGGTCTCAACACAGTGGCCAGTTTCCAAATGTACACCATGTCATCTCTTACATTTCTGCCTCATTTTAAGTAATAGCCAGAACCTTGAGCATGGCCTCCAGAGCCCTACTGGATCCCCTCCCCCGGCTTCTCACCTCCTTCCCTCCACTCACTGGCCCCAGTGCACGGCTCCCACCTTCTTCAAATTTGCCCAGCATGTCTGGGGACCTTTGCAATTGCTCTGTCCTCTTCCTGAAACTCTGTCCCCCGAGAGCCACAGGACTCACTGCTATATTTTGGGGGTCATTGCTGATCCACCTATTATATAAAATCATATCCGTAATCCCAGAACTCCCCATCTCCCTTTCTTGGTTTATTACCGCTGCCCCATATATTGTTTATTCAGATTGATTTCTCTATTTGCCTATTGTCTGTCTGTCTTTTCATTTACATGGAAACTCTATGAAGACAGGGACGTTGTCTGTTATGTTCGCTACCGTATTCCCAAATCTGAGAGTAGTGCCTAGACATAGAAGGTGCTTAGTAAATATCTATTGAATGAGTAAATACAAAAAACGTTCCCAGGGCATAGAGCATTGATTGATGGCCTCTTTATCTCATTGCATCCCTCATTTGCCCTTGGTTTTCTCTCAGCAAGATAAGATTTGTTTAATAATTAACATTCTATTTTTTACTGTAATTCTAATTTTTTTAAAAGTCTAATTTGGTTTTTACTATTCTTCTCTCACTTTTGCATCAAAGATTCAGGGAATTAATTTGTTCTTACCAAATAGATAGAGGCTTTTGTGCTTAGATGGAAATACTTGGGATTTTCATCACATTGTGTTTCTACATCTCAGATTTCAAGGACAGGCCTGACTTTGAATGTCAGAGTTTTACAAGAAGAAATATACCGTTCTGGGTGGCCTAGCAGGGGTGAAAAGCATTCACTTTGTAACCTCACTGCTGGGGTACAAATCTTAGCTCAGCCAGTTACAAACTGTGGCCTTCAGCAAATACTAAACCTTTCTTTGCTTTAGACTTTACTTCTAGAAACTAGAGAAGGTGAATGATGGGGTTAATAATATAAGCCCATAAATTTGAATTGAGAATTAAATGTATTAACACTTGAAGAGTAGTTAGAACTCATCCTAACTTATGAAAATGTTTATTTATAAAAACAAAACAACACCCTTCCTTTTCCTGTCTCTGGAACCGTGAACAAGTCATTTCCTGTCACTGCACCTCAATTCTCCTACCAGTACAATGTAGGGGGAGGTAGGAAAGGTTGGACAATTTCTGACTGTGATTTTATCCACTCTAACTTTCAAAGTCTGAGGTGAGGCTGTCTCAGAGCCAGGAAGACAGATTTTGTGCTTCTGATTTAATTTAATTTTTAGTTTCCTTCTGCCCGGGCCTTGAGGTTTCAAATGGATTATCCAGATTTCAAATCCAAAGCCTGCCAGGCCCTGCTGTTCCACTGCAGTTTTTTTCTTGAAAAGCAGAGCGGATGCCCAGGAAACATTCTAAGAAGCCTCTGGGGAGATCTCTGGGCAGGCAGGGGCAGGCTGGGTGGAGTGGGGCCCCCTGGGCTGTGAGGGCTCCTGGCAGTGCTGGGGGTAGCTGGGGGTACTTAGATCTCCAGAACCATGGGTGTGAGTGGGAGGGGGCCATGGTGACAGAGTGACCTGTGCCCCAGGAGGCCTTTGCAGAAGTCTTTGTCAGCAGTCCCCAGTGACCCAGCTCAACAAATGCTCAGGAAGGCAACTGGGAACTGTGACCTCTAAGTGGGGCAATGAAAGAAAGGAACCCACATTTCCATGCTCAGGAAAACCTCCTGTAGAAGCTCAATCATCATAACCTCTGGGGGACCTTCTTGTTCAAAGTCACAATGGATTCCTTGCCACGCCCTAAGGTGATGAAGAGAGACTGTGCCTGTAGGTCACGTGCTCATCGGCAAGCCTTCCCTTCTTCCTTCACCTATGCCCTGCCACCCATTCTCAAAGAGTTGCAGATTATGCTTGTCCATAAAACTCAGCTTGTAGAGCCAGTCTTTCCTACCAAGATAATATGTTCATTAGCTCCTGACATCCCCTATTCACAGAAATAAAAAGATCTTTGCCACTCTATACTGACTGCTTTGTGCGTGGCCTTCCAAAACTGGATGTCGTTCATGGGCTAGGGCATGCAGGCAATGTCAAGCTATCCTCATCTTTGCCCTTGGTGCCAGCGACTTGCCTGCATAAGCTAAGGCAAGGGGACCCCAGGGAGAAGCTCCAGGACATGTCACTATTTGTGGTTGGTCATGCCAGCAAGAGAAGAGAAGGGCTATGGGCCCATGCTGAGCCACCTGAAATTCTCAGCAGCTGACTACCACCGCTTCTTAACTCACCCCCAGATACAATCTGAGAATAAATCTGAAGTCCAATAAGCTTTTCCAGTCATTGGTAGATTTAATGGTCTTGACTTTGTATTTTCTGGAAGTTGGCTCCAAGGTGTTCAGCTACATTGATCTCCTGGAGGAAAGTTAAAAAAAAAAAAAAGATAGAAAGACAAGGAAGGCGAGAAAAAGGAAGGAATAGGGCATCTGGCATAGACTAGATGCTCAATAAATGTTTATTGGACGATGAGTGAATGGTTGGCATAAGTCATAACAAGATTGTTATCAATGCCAGAATGGGACCTATACAGCCTTCTTTGGGCACTGAGGAGACAAGATACGTTGCAACAAAAGGAAGAGAGGGCACTGAGAATTAGACACCTGAGTTCTAATCTCAGTTGAGAGGTGCTCTCAGCCATGTGGACACAGTATTGTAGCTCAGTGTGTAAGAACTTTAATAGCATAAGCTCCAGGGGCCACAGGAGCAGAGAGAGGCCTGGGCATCAATGGATGAAGCAGCCACACAACCCAACTTGTGATACAGGTACAGAAACAACCGATCGTAATGCAGCGTGATTCCTATTATTAGGGAGGCATGTTCCATGAAACTATGACTTTGTTTCAAATCACAGTAAAATGAGAATCATCCCACAGGGCTGCCTTTCTCAGAGTATCGCCCTTTAATTTAAGAACTCTCACTTATTTCTCAACACTTGGACTCCTATTCAGGAATAACCTTTTCTTGCACAGTTTTGAAATTATAGGTCATTGAGATAGAAATACAACTTACTGAGACGAATTCTAAATGCTTCTTTCATATCTGGTTTTGTCCACTTCAGTTATCAAAACTCTTGACTTTAACAGTTAAGTAGGACAGTGGTGTTCTGGAGTGGACCGAGGTAGGGTGCAAGGAGCTGATTGCTAAATATTTAGGAATTTTGCAAGACAATTAAATTGTTGGTAACATAAGATTGGTCCTGGCAGTAGTGTTTACCCCATAGAAATCAGCAAACACTGTAAATCAGAGCATTCTTCTTGTTTTTTGTTTTGTTTTGTTTTAACTGTAGAGCTGGTCTACCAGCCCACCACTGGATAGAACTCACATGGTTCAGTTGCCAGTTAAGAGAATTTACCTGGAGGAATTTTTCACAATAAATGTTTGAAGAATTAAAGCAATGCATGATAATAATACAGAATACCAGTCACTCCCAAACTGCACACTTTTAACTGTATTTGTATGTAATCTATATCATTATGTTTTATTGCTTTCTAGTTTAAAGCTATTTATGTGTTTACTTAAATACATTGATTTTTAAAGGAACTTTTGTGACAGCTGTAAATGGGAAAAAGAACACAGAACCTCTTAGTCTACAATAAATTGTAATAAATGAATAACTTTAAAATAATCCCACCACGTATCACCTAAAATCATCCCACATACTTCTAGAAGTGTGTATAGTACACAATAAAGGTTATAAAATAAATTATTGTCATAGTCTCCAGTGTTTTTTCTCTAAGGAATAATCATAGCAAAGGTTATGGTACATCTACTATGAATGAGGCATTACTATATTACATACACATTATGAACATATAATTACATACACATTAACTGCATTAGTTACATAGATTAACTCATTTAATCAGTGTAAAATATCCTACAAGGAAGGTATTATTACATCCCAATGTTACACATAAGAAAACTGAAGCACAGAGAGTTTAAATAACCTGCCCAAGGTGAGTGGCAAAGCCCAGATGAACTCCAAACAGTTGGGTTCATGAATCTTTGCCCTTCTTCACTATACTTCATCACTGCAATGGCAACTCCTGTTAAAACTAAAAATACTTACAATGCTCGAGTTCCTTCAGGACTCCTAAACTTTGGAAAACTTTAGAAGCCATCCCATAGAAACAAAATCCATATAAATAAGAGTATAAATTTGTGATAAAGTTATTACAGCCTTAGCCGCCTTTGTAGCAAAAATAGTGAACAAAATAGTAGGTGAATGACAGAATAAATTAGGTTATACATGCAACATGGAATATTAAATAGCCTTTAAAAAGAATGAATGCAAATTATACCAGAAACTTGGAGAGATTTCCATTGGTATCATTGTAGAAGAAAAGAAAAATGCAGACAAAACATGTATAATAATCTCATTTTTTATAAAGTATACATTGAAAGTATCCTTTCTACTGCCAGCCATAGGGGTTTTAAGCCTGAAAAGTGCCTGCTCATCTAGTAAAGTGTGAAGGGAGAGCTGTTTAGTTTGTATTTCCCACTGCTGGTGAATAGGAACAAGATTCCATATACCAGCTTGCCATTTGTATTTGTTCTGAGAATAGGCCTTTGCAAATTTTTATTTGCTTATTAATCCCCTCTTTTTAATTTGCAAGAGTTTTGTTTTTCTTCTTCATTTTTGTGTGTGGCCTCTTCTTTGCAATCCCCCAATCCAAAAATGTTTTATTTGTCTTTTGGCTTTGTTATAAATTGTTTATATACAAAATGTTTTGTTTTTGATGGTATAGTCAAACATGCTTATCTTCTTTTTTAAAGCTGCTGGAATTTTTTTTCCAGTCTCAGGTCAAAAGTGGGGAAAGAAGGAAAACCAAATAAACCCAAATAAAACCTCGACTAGAAGTGTCTTCCTAGCAAGACTCAGAACCTAAAATATTCCCCATGTGTGCCATGCCCTGACCTTCCCTGTAAAATATCATTAAATCTCTCCAGACGGCAGGACTGGAGACATTCCTATTTAAGTGTTTTATACCCCAGTTTCGTGCTTCACACTTTAACTCCTGTCTATTAACCAGCACATGCAGGCACTGGGAGGGCTTCAGGGCCGGAGAGTGAGGAGAAAAAAAGGTGGCAGAGGGAGTTGAGTTACGTTAGTGTACGGATGGCACAGCAACTCCTTCTATTTTATTATCCTAATTAGTGGGTATTAGGTTATATTTAAAGCTTAAATCTTCATTACATCCTATTACAATGGTGGATTTAAAAAGCCTAGCATGTCTTTGAATCAAGGTAGAGCGTTAATTTGGCTTTCCTGCCTCTCATTTGGTCTGTTTGCCCGATTCTTCCCTTTTTTTGAACTCAGTGTTGTATTTAATGGGCTTGTCAAACCTACATTTAATTTAACGTTTCTCATGAAAATCCCCTGCTACCTGACAAAGTAGTGAAAGGATGACTGTTTCTCAGGTTCCCCTCTGGGTACCCCATCTCCAGTGCACTCCCCTGCAAACTCGACTCTCTCCAGCTGTTCCCAGACACACAATTGCCCAAGTTTAAAGCTGTCCATTTACCTTTGACTCCTCTCCCCTTTGCCCCAACACAATTTAGGCATAAATTCAAATGCAGTCTACAAAGACATCTGCTATAGCCATCTCCTCCTCCCAATCTTGTCTGCTCGGGGTCTCTTGACTTCATCTTCATCTTCTTTGGCCTGAGTCATCATAATGGAATCAGTACCAAGCCCATCCTGCCAAAGCTGACTTGCCAGAGCATATATTTTGCCTTCCCGCGTTGGAGAAGCACTAGTGCTTAAAGGATAAAATCCTTGGTGTGGTACCCAAATGCCTTTGTTTTCTGATCCAAAACTACTTTTGTCACCTTATCCTGACTATTCACATAAATGATTGGCAGTACTCTTGTGGGATGCATGTTCTGTAGCTGTGTGAACAGGGAAGAAACTCATGCCCTGCTCTCTCTCATCACATAGTTCTTTCTGGGGCTGCATCGCCTTTCCTGCTGCCCAAAATGTGCTTCCCCCTTTCCCCGGGAGCCTAAGTCCTTGTCATCATTCAAAGCCCAATTCAAGTGTCATCTGCTCTCTGAATATTCCCTGAGGATCATAGTAAAAATGAATACCCCCTTTTTTGATGCCCCTTTGAATTTTTTAATACCCTGATTCTAACATTTGCATTTATCTTAGTGAATTGAGGTTCTGCTGTCTCTTGACTAATTGCATGTCTTTGAAGATAGGACCAGCATCACACTCATCTTTGTGACTTTTGTCCATAGGAGATTGAGAGTAATGTTCCCTAATATATGTTTGCAGAAACAAGAAGGAAGGAAGAAAGGAAGGAAAGAAGGAAGGGAGGGAGGGAGGGAGGGAGCAGGAGAAGGGAAGGGAAGGGAAGGGAATGGAAGGGAAGGGAAGGAGGGAAAAAGGAAAAAAGAAACTTTATGCTAACCTTTAACAATGCTTCCCTGCACTTAACTTGCTTGTGTCTTGTTTTATTGCTTTGTTTTACTAGTTTGTTTATTTGCTTATTCATTTTAAGTGATATAATAGCACTTTTAAACTGGCTGTGGAAGGCTGCTTATAAGGTTTATTTGTTATGAAGATTTAAAATGTGACTCGCAAGCCAGGCATGTTGGCTCACACTATAATCCCAGCACTTTAGGAGGCCGAGGTGGGTGGATTGCTTGAGGTCAAGAGTTCGAGACCAGCCTAGCCAACATGGTGAAACCCTGTCTCTACTAAAAATACAAAAATTAGCCAAGCATGGTGGTGTGTGTCTGTAATCCCAGTTACTTGGGAGACTAAGGCAAGAGAATCACTTGAACCTGGGAGTCAGAGTTTGCAGTGAGCCAAGGTTGCACCACTGCACTCCAGCCTGGGTGACAGAGCAAGATTCTGTCTTAAAATAAAATAAAATAAAATAAAATAAAATGTGACTTGCACTGACTATGTGAAACTCATAGGAAGACCCCAAAAGAGTACTCATCATTAGCATCATTAATCACGTGGTCATTTCTACACAGCTCTGATTCCAAGGCCTGCTAATTCCTTTATAAAAGAGAAAGATTATTTCTTTCCTTTTTTTTTTTTTTTTTTTTTTTTGAGACGGAGTCTCACTCTGTCACCCAGGCTGGAGTGCAATGGCACTCTGTCAGCTCGCTGAAAGCTCTTCCTCCCGGTTTCAAGTGGTTCTCCTGCCTCAGCCTCCCGAGTAGCTGGGATTACAGGTGCCCACCACCACGCCCAGCTAATTTTTGTATTTTTAGTAGAGACGGGGTTTCGCCATGTTGGTCAGGCTGGTCTCGAACTCTCGACCTTGTGATCCACCTGCCTTGGCCTCCCAAAGTGCTGGGATTACAGGCATGAGCCACCGTACCTGGCCGAAGAAGACTATTTCTATAGTAGAACCTGGGATTCACATAATCTGGGTTTCTTCAGTTGTGCTTCATGAGGAAATTGACTATAACCCTCCTACCTTTTCCCCTACTTGGGAAGCAGAATGAGGGTCAAGGGAAAAAAAGAAAAAAAGCCCGAGTGGCTGTCATGCTCTAACTGGGAGCACCGAGAAACAGGCAGAAACTAGACTGGAGGTTTTATGGAGCAAAGCCCAATAGCTAATATTAATGAAATTCCTAGAAGAAAATAGCCAGAATTGAAAACCCTTGGGGAGACTCTGGGAACCATCTGAACTAAGAGAGTTAATCAGAAATGGGACCTCCAGAGGCTTCCCATCTCCAGCTAAGCACTGCAGCACCTGATCAGGTGACTTCGGTTGCTGATGGGTGACAGATTAATTTACAAGAACGCCAAGCAACAGAAATTTGAAAATAAAACAAATATACACTTTATAAGGGGAGGAAAATGTGATTTTGCACTCCCTAGAATACTTTACCCAAAGCTTCATCAACCCCAAAATAAGATGATACCTTACCTGGATGAAACGTTAATATTAAATATTATGAGAAATTTGCTGGAGATTGCGCTGTACGTATTTCTGGTCTAACTTGTCTCTCCTGTTTTAATAAAGAATATGTATGTATGTGTGTATGTATTTTAGAAATTTCCATTAGGAATTAATCCTGATGTCTTAATAGATTAACCTTGCTGGTGACTAATACAATTTATTTTAAAAATGAAATTCCTACTACAGCAAAGATTTTAATGGGTAGCCTTTTTTTGGTATCCCTCTGGAAATCTCCATGCCTGAGGCTGCACTTTTCCTAAAGGCCCACTCCCCTGTCGACTCTGGGGGGAGGCCCTCCTGCACAACAGCTGTGAAATCAGACCAGCGTTTCTAGGTAGAATCTCTCAGACAAAGGACGGGACTCACCTACCCCAGCATTTTGCACTGCCTGAAATATCTTAGCCTTTTAATAGCATTAGCCTTTGCTCTCTTTTCCTACCCTTCCTCTCTGGGCAACGAAGAGGCATTTCACTGCTCTAGGATGACAGGGAAATGTCTGCCTTCATGTTGAGGAGGCTCAAAGGACCAAGAACTTAGCACTTTCGAATGCCTGGTGCATTTAGGTTCTCAGATATAGGATTTCGACAGACTCTTTGATACTGACTTTTCTGATAAATTGTGATTTCAGCAATCGTGTTACCTCTTCTACACAAACCTTCTAAGACAACTTTTCCAGGTCTGCACCCCGTGTCCCCTCCCCCCCCCAAAAAAGAACACAAACAAACAAAAAACTAGATCTGGTTCTTGTACACACTTGAAGGGGGTAAAGGAAAAATGTTCCAAGCTGGCAGTTCTTCCCCTGAAGTCTCCTTCCTTTATCTGCCACTTTCCATCTGACAGAGAGAACCTGCGATTGTTTTTATTTCCAGAAAATAATTGTTGGCTAGAGTTCTATGCCCTGCACGATTGGCTCCATTTCAACATCATTTCTAGATGCCTGCCTGCTTGGGGCACTAAGGCTACTGCTCTATCCCCAGTCCTGCTATATATAGAACAGTTTTCTGTTCTATAAAACGGCTCCCGTTTGAATTCAGAGGGTCTAAAACAGTCTCTATAAAGAGGCTTCTGTTGTAGCCCACTGTCGTGAAACATGTTTTCAGTACCCTTGAAGGTTCCTACCTTTGATGAGGAATATATTTCTCCAATAATCTTTTAGCTATAAGCACATGAATGTGGAATTTCCTATATAAACATGATGGAGTTTTAAGAGTGACCACAGGTCCTTTACTCAAAGGAAACGGCTTCTCTGATTTCTAATGAACGTCTTCTGCCCTCAGCATGCCGGAGTCCTTCAGCCCCAGTAGATGTGTTGCAAAAAGCTGTTCCTCCTCCTGCTTGGTGTGGCAGTGTGCTGGCAGGTGCAGCAGAAATGTGAAGGGGAATGGGAGGCATTTCAGGACTGGCAACTGTTTAAATTCTAGAGGTCCATTGCTAATGATAGTCATAGTTTAAATTAAAGAAGAGCCATCAACTACAGTTCTTTCTTTGCTCTTAAAAATTTTTGTCTCTTCCTTTAGGGGCCCATTTTACAAGTTTGGAAAAGTCTAATTCAGGAAATGTCTCCTAATGTGGTTCTTGGTAAACACTGTATTCTTTCAGTCTAATACAGCTAAGATTAAGATGATTTTTTGTCTTACTCTCTTCACTCATTGTCACAATAAACTATGTTAAATTGCATTTTCTAAAATATTTTTTGTTTAATTTTCTTCCTTCCTTCCCTCCCTCCCTTCCTCCCTCCCTTCCCTCCCTCTCTCCCTCCCTTCCTCCCTTTCTTCCTTCTTCCCTCCCTTCCTTCCATCTTTCATTCCTTCCTTCTCTCCTTCCTTCCTTAATTCCTTCCTTCCTTCTTTCCTTCCTTCCTTCCTTCTTCTTTCCTTCTTTCTTCCTTCCTCATTTCTTTTTGGCTGAAAGTGTATTTATTTTACCCACACCTGGATTGATAGTTTGGCTGATATAGAATTATAGGAATTGTCCAAAACATTGACAACTTCACTCTCTTATAAAATTCCTCAAGTAACATTTCTAATTGGATTATAACAGAAATACATAAGAGGGAACATATTATATGTGTAAAGCCTAAAGAAATTTTTCAAAAAACTAAACATACTTATATTCCCCAAGGGGGGCTTGAAGTTACATTAATGTATTTGTTATGTTATTGAGTACCTATTATCCACCAAAAGTGTCTATACTTTATGATGATATTCTTTAAGCTGAGTTTGGTGACATGGTTGGCTCCTTCATTGTCTCTGACCAGGCAAGTTGAGTTTCTGGGGGTTGTTAGATGGAATTTCCCAAGCTCATGGAGAGTAACCTGAATTGTGTTGCTTCCTCTTGGCTTAAGCCCTGGTCTAGCTTCTCGCATCGTCCATTTCTATGCCTTTTTTTCATCGTGCTTCTGACAAGATGTGCTTAGGCTGTTGGACTGCCTTCTAGCATTGTATTTGGAAAAATTAATAATCACAGCCACAAAGTGCTGTGACATTCTAGAGTGCTGTAGAACCACTTAATGCTGATGGAATTGCTACTGAGCTGTCTTCTTCGAATCACATCTTCACAGGCAGTGGAGGTTTTATTGACAGCTCTGGTAGATGACGTTTGAAATATATCAACACTCAGATAGATTAGAAATGGGTAGTGGCATCACCAGCTTTCTCTCCTCTGCCTTTGTCTTGGTGTCTCAACCCTGTCGTAAAATGCCCACTCCAGAGCAGAGAGGATTCAAGGGTCCAGTTGGGAGGGGCCAGTAGCTATTTGATATGGTTCAGATATTTGTCCCCTCCAAACCTCAAGTTGAAATTTGACCCACAATGTTGGAGGTGGGGCCTGGTTGGAGGCATTTGGGTCATGGAGGCAGATATCTCATAAATGGCTTTGCATCCTCCTTGCAGTAGTAAATGAGTTCTCACTCTTTTAGTTCTCACCAGAACTGATCGTTCAAAAGAGCCTGGCACCTCCTCCCCTTTCTCTCTTTCCCTTCCTCTCTCACCATGGGATGCCTAATCCGCTTTGCCTTCTGCCATGAGTGGAAGCTCCCTTAAGCCCTACCAGAAGCAAATGCTGGCCCTGTGCTCCTAGTACAGCCTGTAGAATCCCTAGCCCAAGAAACCTCCTTTCTTTATAAATTACCCCCAGTCTCAGGTATTCCTTTACAGCAACACAAAACCAGACTAAATCTTACTCCTTTCATGTTATTGGTTGCATAGATTCTAGGTAGTTCAGCAAAAGAAACTGAAATGAAACACTGGTTTTATACTGACAACAGCTCTAGAGTGTTGGGTCATGAGATCCTGACATGTTTGCAAGACACATTAACATGTGAGGGGATGACACAGATCACTTTAATCTCACGATTTCTCCTGAATTCCAAAGACATTCACCTTCACTTCGCCTCAGTAGTCCACTCTCCTGACCACACACTGGAACATGAAAATACTTGAAAATGCTATGACTGTAAACTCCACTCTCTGACACCACTATTCCCTCTTTCTATGGCCCATGCTCTCCCACCACAACCACAACTCCAGCCCTTAAATTATGCCCTCTTCTCTAAGTCTGTTCGTTTTCTCTTAGCATCAGTGAACTTCTCCATCCGTCTTAGGACTACTTACCTACCACCTTGTCCTTTCTCCACAAGTGCCCTGCAGAACCTCATGCTGAGCAGCCATGCCATCATAGCCTCTTCTACATCAGGATTCTGAGCACAGCTGAGGGAAACAATTTAACAGCACAGACTGATATCACTAGAAAGTTATGGCTTGAGGCTAGCTCAGGCCATCTTCATTCTTGGTATTCCTCTGCCTTGACTATTTTACTTTTTACCACTCCCTTCAAGCTTCCTATATATTCCTTATATTCTTAACAAATGGCCTTGCCCCAGATTTACAGAAAAAAATCATCAGCTACAAATTTTTTCAAATGTTTACCCACCAGCCACAGCAGGCTATCTGCATTCTTGTCTACTCTGCATCTTCCTTCCCACCTTAGCCAAAGAGGTGTCCCACCTTCTGCTCAAAGGTACGCCCTAACCCACAGGTACCTAACTCCACTAATGTGTCCATGTGCTCTCTTGTATTTTCAAAATCACTTCTTTGGCCATTTTCTTTGAAAAAAGGGGCATGCTCAAATCTTTACATCTTTACAATAATTTCACACAATTGTACGTTTCTTGCTGCTGGTCTTATCTCCTTCCATTGCTTCATAATCCACTGAATAAAAGAGTGATCTACAGTCATGATTTGCATTTCCTTATTTTCTTGGCACCCTTCAAGCCATGGCAGCTTCCCTTCTTTATGTGCCTGCTAATTCATATTTCTTCCATTAAAATAAAAAATGGTCTCCCAATTCCCAACCTGGCACTCATCTGAATTTACATCTCTCTAGTATTAATGTTAGCAACTATTCCTTCTCTTTTCTCTTTAAACCTTGAGGCTGGGTGCGGTGGCTCATGCCTATAATCCCAGCACTTTGGGAGACCAAAGCGGGTGATCACCTGAGGTCAGAAGTTTGAGACCAGCCTGGCCCATGACCAACATGGTGAAACCCCGTCTCTACTAAAAATACAAAAATTAGTTGGGCATGGTGGCTCATGCGGATAGTCCCAGCTACTCGGAGGCTGAGGCATGAGAATTGCTTGAACCTGAGAGGCAGTGGTTGCAGTGAGCTGAGATCACACCACTGCACTCTAGCCTGGGCAATAGAGTGAGACTCAGCCTCAAATAGAAAGAAAGAGGAAAGAAAGAAAGAAAGAAAGAAAGAAAGAAAGAAAGAAAGAAAGAAAGAAAGAAAGAAAGAAAGAAAGAAAGAAAAGAAAGAAAGAAAAAGAAGGAAAGAAAGAAAGAAAAAAGAAAACTTCAGTTATTCTTTAAGACATTATTTGCAATAAAAACTGTATATTTATGTAATTATTTGATGAATACTCATCTCCCCAATTGTATTGTAAACTCAGTACAGGGAGAAACTGTGTATCTTTGCTAAATATTTTAACCCTAGTTCCTAGGACACATAGTAGGTGTATAATTAATGTTAACTTGAATGCATGGATCACTGGATGCTCTCATGAAAAATGTAGCACCCTTATTTCTCCTAGAGTTTCTTTTCCTTCTCTGGGCTTTCCTATTCAGTTTCCCTCACTAGCCCACCCTTCATATGTGATTGTTTTTCAGGGTATTATTTTTGCTTCTCTTTTCTCATTCTTCGTGATATGTTTATAGAGTCTGTTCATTGCTGTGGTTTCAAGTATTCAGTCTTTTCTAAGCTTTAGATTATATATCCAACTTTTTCTAGACAGGGATACTTTAAATTCATCTCTTCAAAAGCTGATCTCATCTTCTCCCTCTATTTTCATTCTAGTCTCTTCTTATAGCTAATCTTATGGCTACTGGCACAATTAGCAATGTCATAGCCCAAGAGACCTGGAAGTCAATGCAAGCCACTGCTCATTGTTGTTCTTCACATTATTGCTGCTACTACCAACCCTGCCAATTCTACCCACCTAATAGGTTTTAACTTGTCTTCTACTGACCATTCCCACTGGTACTATCATTACAATTTCTTGCTTGGAAAATAGTTTTCTAACTTGTTTGCTGGTCTCCAAACTTATCAATCTATTTTCTATAACACAATTATAATTTTATAGTTCCTTACTCAAAAAACGTTGAAAAGTTTCTGAGTGCTTTTTGTAAGAAATGCAGAAGAATTCATGGCATCCACATTGAACTTGAGTTTGCCCCGGATGTCTCTGCCCTCTGTCCTCTCCCTGACCTTCTGCAGCACTGGGCTACTTATGGGCCCTGACACAGTGTGCATTCTCACCCTTCCCTTCCCCTGCACAGACTGTTTCATCAATCTGAGGTGTGCCCACTACTGTCCCCCTGCAACTTGCCACCTGTAAAACTGCTCTTGCTTCATAATTTAGTTCATTCATTATCAACTCAGGAAAGGCTTCTAAACTAACATGTGTTACCTGCCCTCCTTTGCTTTTCCATAGAACCCTGTCTCTACTTCTGCTTTAATGGTTATCATGATGTTCTCTAACTCTGTTTGTTTCTCTACCTCTCCACTGTGAACAGTTTAAAGGGTACAGACTACATATCCTCAATGTCTGAGACACTTGGCATCCATTATATAGTAAGAGATAATAAATGTGCATTGAATTCGTTTTGAACTCTTCATTTTAATGTCCAGTATGAAACAAGTGGGCTCCTTTCCCACCAAGCTTCTTTTTAATTTTTTTTAAATTTTACTTTAAGTTCTGGGATACATGTGCAGAAAGTGGTTTGTTACATAGGTATACATGTGCCATGGCGGTTTGCTGCACCTATCAACCCATTATCTAGGTTTTAAGCCCCACATGCATTGTCCTAATGCTCTCCCTCCCCTTGACCCCCAACCCCCCAATAGGACCCAGTGTATGATGTTCCCCTCCCTGTGTCCATGTGTTCTCATTGTTCAACTCCCACTTATGAATGAGAACATCCAGTGTTTGGTTTTCTGTTCCTGTGTTAGTTTACTGAGAAAGATGGTTTCCGGCTTTATCCATGTCCCCGCGAAGGACATGAACTCACTCCTTTTTATGGCTGCATAGTATTCCATGGTGTATATGTGCCACATTTTCTTTATCCAGTCTATCATTGATGGGCATTTGGGTTGGTTCGAAGTCTTTGCTATTATAACTCACCAAGCTTCTTGACTTTAAAACATACTGAAGTTATCTGGAGTGAAAGAATGAATGGGTGCTCTACCACCTTGAGCTATGGGAAGGTTGTGCTGAAGATTTTGACACACGAGTCTCAGGAAGGCCTTAACTCAGTCATTCCAGGATTCTTGTTCTCTCCTGGGACCTAATGGCTGCTTTGGGTGCTCATGAGGTTTCATTCTACAACAATGGCAAAAGCAGTTCCCAGATGGCTTCTCTCACCATTCAGAAGGCTTTGACCTGGCCCCTTGAACTGCCAGTTGGTTTGCGATAAAGGAATAGAGACTCATTTTAATATTGGTCTAAGACAATCTGCTGTGTCTAAAAGTTCCCAAAAGTTAACTGTAAAGAACTTTTCAGTTCCTTACAGAACTGAATTCTCTAATTCAGATAATTTTGAATTATCCAAAATTTGTGCATCCCTATCTTTGAATGACCCCTGTAGTGCAGGTGGTTGGGAACTGACTGAGAGTAAGGCTGCACGTTGTGCTATATGGCTCCACACCCCAAAGAACTAGAGGAGGGTGCACCCTTGAGACCTGATTGCAACTTCCTTGAAGTCCACCTTTTACACAATGGCAGACTCACAGTAGAATCAACCCAGGGAAATCATGAGGAAGATGGGCATTTGGGAACATTCCACACATCCTCATGGACTGCCTCCACAGCACAGATTTCCTGGGCAGCAGGGGCCTGTCTGCCTGTTGCCTGGCAGGCATCACCATCTCAGGGTACCATATCTCCCCCCTCAGACCTTCTCAGGCTGTATTAGTCCATTCTCACACTGCTATAAAGAACTACCTCAGACTGGGTAATTTATGAAGAAATGAAGTTTAATCGACTCCCAGCTTCAACAGCTGTACAGGAGGCATGGCTGGGGAGGCCTCAGGAAACTTACAATTGTGGCGGAAGGTGAAGTATAAGCAGGCACAGTCCTCATACGGCGAGAGCAGGAGAGAGAGAGAGAGAGAGTGAGTGAGCAAAGGGGGAAGTTCCACACACATTTAAATTGTCAGATCTCAGGAGAACTCACTCACTATCCCGAGAACAGCAAGGGGGAAATCTGCCCTGTGATCCATTCCCCTCCCACGAGGCCCCTCCTCCAGTGCTGGAGATTACAATTCAACATGAGATTTAGGTGGGAACACAGAGCCAAACCATATCCCAGACCATGTGTATTCCAGGACTTACCTGTTCTATACCCCGTGTGTTCGGGAACACACTGTTTTCTACCTTATTAGGTTAACTCATTGGTCTTGATAATATTAGTAGTTAATAATACTAATGGCTAACATTTTGGGGGTGCTTGGCAAATACTAAGAGCATTGCTCTTAGTGTTTAGGTTTATCTCCTTCAATCCTACCTCAGCCCTTTGAGGTATGTCCATGCCTTGTCATTTTTGGCTATTCACAGATGAAGTAATTGAAATGTGAAAGATTAAGTAACTCAACTAAGGGCACTGCACTATTGAATGGTGTAGCTGGGATTCCAAGCCGGATAGTCTGATGCCAAAGCCTGTGTCCTCACCCCCATGCTCTAATGGGCTAGCAGTGCTATTGCACCTGCCCCATCCTCTAATTTCCTGCTCTCTGCACTTGCATGTTCTGCCCCAAGGTGGAGTCTGCCTTCTCACCCCTGGAGCCCCTCTGTCCTGAAAGGCAGGCAGGAAGGACTGGGGCTGGATGCATGTCCACCCCTCTCCCAAAGCATCTCCCTCGATGCCTTTAGGACTTGGTGTGCACACACTGCAGCTCCCTCGCCCACCTCCAGGGCAATAACTCTGAGGAGTGTGTTCTACCCTGGCTCCAAGAGCTCCCCAAATAGGATGAAGTCCCGTTGGCTGGCAGCAGTTGCTTTTCTGACTGTGCTGTCCTTTATTTCGCAAATAAGCAACTTGTCCTTATATCCTCATCTCAGTGTCTGCTTCTTTGAGAATCCAAACTGACACAAATGGCTTTGCTATGTCGCCCACTCCCAGGTCCCCTGCAAAAACTGCCAGTGCCCTAAAGAAAGTAAAGACTGACACTGAGGACTGAAGCCATGTGTTTGGCTGGCTTCTCTGTCTTTCCAGAGGCCCAGCTCTGCCTTTCTCTGACTGTCAACATTATCTGCTTTACTCATTTTCTTAAAGCAGATGCCTGATCCCCTCTGCAGGGCCTTCTCACCTTGCTGTGAACACATTTACAGTAAGTCACTGCACCTTGCTCCGTTGCACCTGGAAGAATAAATGGTTCTCTCCTCTCCTCCCTGGGATCAAGTTATTTGGTGGCTGGCTATTGCAACAAAAATAACTGCAGGTGAAAATGGCAAATCAGCTCACTCCACTCACTGTTACTCACCTGGAAACCCAGCCTACACCTTTCCAAGAAAGGCTGTCTCCCTCCCACAGCAGGAACCCCACTCCAGGCACTTCATTTGGCCTATTTTTTGAGTACCCTCTGGGTTTGGAGTACTGCACTAGATATTCTTTCAGCGTTGTAACGGGTGTTAGAAACCAGTTGCTCTCAAGAATATCTTGTTTGCCCTGAGTTCTGGACTCCTGCAAGTTTCAGTAGATTCTGGAGTTTCACAGGTCTCTCCAGGCTTGAAGAAATTGCCTGCAGCAAACACACGATAAGCTCCCCATTTCCCCGGCAAAGACAGTCCAGGGAAAGAGAAGACCAAACAGAGACAGAAAGCAGAGACCACGGTGTAACATTTGTTTTCATTGTACTGCCTGATTTTGTTTGACTTATATTTTTTACTATTTTTTTCTAAAATGTATTTTTATTTCTTTTGATCTGCCAAAAAATAAAACAATCACAAGCACATGTATAATATTCCCTTTCCAAAATTAACAGCCAGGCTCTCAGCTGCACTCGGCTAGTGTTTATCTCGGGCACAGAGCAGTTATGCAGAGAGTGCAGCAGGAATCCTGTTGCGGACTGAGTTCTGTCCCCTCCCCTTTCCTCACATTCATAGGTTTAAGTCCTGACCCTCAGTACCTCAGAATGTGACAGTATTTGGAGAAAGGACCTTTAAAAAGAGGTAATTACACAATTAAATATGATCATAACAATTGGGCCTTAATCCAGTATGACTGGTGCCCTTATGAGGACAAGGAGAGGCACCAGGAGGCACCTGCACAAAGAAAGACCCCATGAGGACATAGCATTCTCCATGTGCAAGCCAAGGAGAGCAGCCTCAGGAGAACCTGTCCCCATGGATACCTGGATCTCAGACTCCTACCTCTGGAAGTGTGAGAAAATAAATTGCCGTCATTTAAGCCACACCGTCTGTGGTGCTTTGTTTCGGCAGCCCGAGCAGATTACTACAAAGACCCTGTGTGCAAATCAGGGCACTTGGATTAAAACCACACCAAAGACACTTAACTCAGTGTTTCATCTTTAGAATATCACTTTGTCGCTCTGAAGCTCCGTTTTCCTCTCCTGGTGATGTGGTAATCGTATCATTCTCTAAATCTTCTTCAGGTGACTCATGTACAAAATGTGTGTGAAGGGACCCTGCACACAGGGGCTGGCTTACAGGGGCTCAATACATCTTCGGTGATTTATTTTCTGAGAATGCAAGGAGTGGGGAGGATTCAAACCTCTTACAATTTAGCTGCCATATAAGTCATAAACATTTATGAGAGTCAAGTAAAAATAAATGATTGATTCTAAGTGTGCAAGATAAAGAGATCTAAAAGATTACAGAAAAAGATGTTGGTAGATGGTTTTAGCTGGGATACCAGGGAAGGACCTTCTGAAGGTGGGCCTCCAGCTAGCCCGGTAGGATAGGCAGGATTTGAAGGGTGGAAAAGGAGGGAACCGTCTGAAAAATACATGCGTGGAAGCGTGGAAGTTGTTGGCAGTGGGCAGTTCTGTGGTTCTGAGGATGGCCCGCAGTGGGTGGTGAACCATGGGAGATGAAGGTGTTTTCCTGATGGCGGCGGGGAGTGCCAATGCTCTTCCCTTCGGATTTTGGGAAAAGGTACCTCCGAAGGAATCCTTACATTAGGAGGGAAGGTGAACTACATTACCTATGATCTCTTTTAACTATAAAATTTCCTAATAGGGTTAAAATGTGAGTGAAGGCTAGTTAGGTTTATTGTGGAATTTAGGTTTTGTCAGTTACATAACTGGAAACAAGTGAAAAGCTTTGTAAATGATATGATATATGACGATAAAACATGCCTACATAATTAATCTGACCATATGCTGGAAGCATATGCCAAGGATACCATTTAGGTGCACAATGGAAAAAGGAACTTAGTGCTTAGCTTTGGCTCTACCATTTCCTAGCTGTGTGAAGGATCTTAGGCATCTGGTATCATTTATTTATTTTTGTACATGAATTCATTTATCGGGAATAATTCAGTGTGAGCTTATTATCTTCCATGCACACTCCTGAGCAATGTGGAAGTGATAGAAAATAGTTACTGATCTCATGGATCTAACAACCTAGTGTTAACGATGGAGGAAGCATTGGATGTTACAAGAGTTAAAGAGGACACAAAACTAGTCTTCAGGATTCAGGGAGGGCTTCCCTAGGGAGGTGCTGTCAAGACTGCCCCTAGTAAATGACGTCAGACATGCACCTAAGCATGAGCCTCCATCTCTTTATTCATCGAGAGAAAGAGGAAGGGCTGCGTTTTCTCTGCCTAGTTCCTCAACTTTCTTTAAGGGCGAGTAAGATAAATGGATGGAAGCTCTAAAAGCTAAACAAATATAGGGTAGCCTGCTTTAAAGAAAGAATTGGCAGAGGGTAGTGACCGACTGGATATGGAGGAAAGGTAAAAAGATGCACGGGTGCTGACTTTGTTTTTTAACCTGGAGGAATAAAAGATTTGAGAGACTTTCTAGTTCCTTGAAATTAAGTCTAATGATTTGGGATGTGATATTTGTTGCCTAAGGAGAAGGAGGTGATGAGGAGAACAACCCTGGGTGTGTTGACTTTAAGTTGACTTATGATGGAGGCGATTGAAAATATAGTCAGGGTTTAGCTAGAGAAAGAGGAGTAATCTCTATAGAAGTAAAGTCATGGGGCAAGGTCAGTGTTTAGACAAAGACATGTAAAAGAGCATTCTTTATGTTATTTGAAAAAGAATGTTGGAGTGTTGGGGTTTTGTGCCTCTGAGGCCTGGTGGGCCAGCTGCTAGCTGTTGTGGTCCATGATGGGGATACATCTGAGAGGTGGAATGAAGACCAGGTGAGCCAGATGAGGGACAGAGACATCACACTCTAACACGGGTGTCTGGCGCGATGAACAATAGATAAGGATTTGTAATCTACTCTTTGAAGAGCCATGTGTGGGAAGAAGAAAGCAATTGAGTCTTGGGGAAAGCTCAACCTTGGTGGACAGAAATTAAGCGTAGTTGAGGGATGATAAATACAACATTATGGATACATATCCTTAACATGAGACAGATGACGGGGAAGTCTGTTTTTTTGCCCCTCTGTTTTTTTTTTTTTTTTTGCCCCAAGTGTGGGAGTATTCATTCAGTCCATTCTAGAGGAGACTTATTTGCAGAAGGGAAGCACACAACACAGAGGCTTTGAGAGGAAGGCAGAGCTCCCTGGGAGGCCTGAGCAGCACGTACATTCTAATGCTTTTGTTGGAGCCATTTCCAATTATTTAATGAATAATTGGAATCTCATCATTTCCTTGATTTAGCAAATCGAATTTTTTTTTTCCCTCAAGGGCAAAATACCTTCATTTTATTTTCTTCTCCATAATTAAGTAATTTCTTAATTAGTAATGTTCAACTTATCCAATCTGAAATGACACATTTTATTCCTTTTTATAAAAGCTTGCGAGCACACACACCCAGCCCCTACCTGGTGGTGGAGTGCTTGTCATTCCTGGGATCTTTTGTGTTCCTGAGCTCTCTCTGTCTACCCCCTTTCTCTGGCATCTCCAGCAGTTCTTCCTGAGCAGTGGGGAAATCCAGCTGTGTCATCTCACACTGCCTGACTTCCTGGTGGCTGTAATTAGCACGAAGGAGTTTCTCCTCTGTGGGGATGTCACACCGCACCGTGGCTTTGCACCTGGTGGGCAACCTTACTTTTTGGTCTTTCTCACTTGGCAGGCAGCGGGTGGGGTGTCTGCTGCAGAGGCTGCCCTAAGTTGGCCTGTGCTGTGACATTCCTGAAGCACTTTGCACCTGAGGCTGGGGCTGAGGCCCTGGCTGCAGGGAGCACAGCTCCCCCAAGGCCCCTTTCTATTTTTGCAAGCTTTTTCTCTCTACTCCACTAAACCCAGCATCAGATGTCACTCCCCTGTCTCAGCCAACTGTAGACTACAGAAAATGGTAGGGGTCCAAGCAAGGTCTGGTCTGTATTGGACTGAACACCTAATTTAAGAGCTAAGACTGTTCATTTCCAAGGTTGTTGCATCCTCCACCAAGGCTGGCAAAAGAATGTCAGACATCTCCACCAAGCAGCTCAGTCAACCAGCGACATCTGACCGAGTACTTGGTGTGTGCCTAGCTTCATGAAAGCCCTGCAAAGTTAGCGGGCAATTCCCAAAGAAAGTATTATCTAGTGCACTTTGTCAGGGTCCCTCTTACAGACACCCTTCCCCTGCACACATGTGACTGCAGTCTTCTGAGTTGACTTTGACGAAGACCTGGCTGGGATGAAGGAGAGCTTCACTCCCCATTTTCACCGGTTGCTACTCCGTCCCCACCCAGCCTGCCTAGGGCCAGGGAGTGAGGACGATAATGATCCAGCACTCCAATGATGCACAATTAACGTTAGAGTAATAGAACAATAATGGCTGCCTGTGGTAGGGACTTTGAAATCTCCAGATGAAAGGCCCACAGAAGTACAGTGGGCTATTATTAGCATTTATGTAGCGCATTTCATCTTCAAAGCACTTTGCAAATATTATCTAATGAACACAGAATACTGTCGTTTTTTCCCCCGAAGGACTGGGAGGGGTAGCCTCTGATGAGAGTCTGGGCTTAAATGGAAGCATTGCTTTATGACTCGGAGACAGAAGTCACATTGCTTTATGACTCGGAGACTTCAGGCTTCTTAGGGCGGGAGGCTCTGATGACCAGGGAAGAAGCCTGCACTTGCAGGTGGGTGGGTAGGACACTGGAGCACAAGCTAAGCCAACGCTGTCAGCAGAAGCACTGCATACACTTACGTGAGCCACACCGGTGATTCTAAGTTTCCTAGAACCACGTTTTAAAAAATAAAAAGATATGAGTGAAATTAGTTTGAATAATTTATTTAAGCCAATAGAGCTGAGACATTATAATTGTAACAAGTAATCAACATAAATTTATCAGTAAATAGTTTTTTCTTATTTTACATCTTTTTGTACCAAGCCTTTGAAATCAGTGTGTGTTTTACACGTAGAGTACATCTCAGCATGGACCAGCTGCATTGCAAGTGCCCAACAGCCACCTATGGAGAGTGGCTCTGTATACAGCAGCACAGATCCAGACTGCCTTTGAGGAAGACAGCCCAGAACGCCTGGTCCTGCTATCCGGGACTGTCACTCACAGCACAGGGTAATACAGGGTCAAGTGTATGGTCTATAGTCTGACAGACTTAAAATTGATACTGATTCAGAAATACTACTTGCATGACACTGGACATATGATTTAATCCATTTGAGTTCAGTCTCTCCATCTATAATCAAGGAATGCTACTAGCTGCAATGTCACAGTTTTATAAGAATTAAATGAGATTACTTTTGTAAAGCACTTAGTGCAGTGCCTAGCATGTAATAATAATGCAATAAAGAGTAGCTATTATCATATGAATAGGATGAGCTTGTATTTCAGGGCCCTGGCTCTCTCCCATCCTCCTCTGGCACCAGGCGCATCCTAGTTCCAACTCTGCACCTGGCTGGGCTTTGGCAGTGGGGTTGGTAGATGAATTTCCTCAGCCTTAATGCATGTGTGATCTGTGTTTGCACACTGATATATGCTTATATGTGTGCCCAGGACCAGGAGGCTTTAGAGGGTCACATAGTTTGAAGAGAGGAGGGATGAAGGGGAATTATTTCTGCAAGCCCCTCATCCCTTCAATTACCTCTTTGGCTATGCCTTAAGGAAAGAGTTTAGACCCTCCATAACTCTTGGCTGCCTTTAGCCTAACACCCTCCCTCTTGCAATGATTTGGTCCTCTACAAGTGTCAGAAGGTCTTGCATCCCCTTTGTTCACTCCATTCTCTCCATCTAGAAAGTTGTTCCCCTCGAAAGTTGTTCCCCTCCCTCAACTCACACATACTGTGTTAACTGTAGTCCTGGCCCTGGTAATACCTCACTGCACTTAACTGTTCACAGCATGGCAACCAGAGCACACTAGCTTCTCAAGAAATGCTCACTGAACCCTTGCTTTGTTCACAGAAAAGTGATCGGGTGATGGGAGAAGACGCTGTAGCAGCCGGGGCATGTGGGCTCCACCCCCCACCCCAGGGTGCACAAATTCTGGGTGCTTTCATCTGAAGCACAACCTTTCTAAATGTTGTCTACAGGAATTCCTTCACATTAACTCACTTTGAAACAAGAAGCAACAGTGGAAATGTGGGCTGCCCTATCATTAAATGATCGCTTCTGGAAACATCTTTTTGGTTAGCACTTCTTAAAGCTCAGCTCAGGCAGAGGACTCCTTCCCCATGTTTGAAATGTTTTTTCCTCGGTGCTGTAAAGAAACAGCACTTGAACATAAATTTAATTTATTTAGTAAGGCCATTTTTACTTCCTGCAGGAAGGGTACACTCACCAGCAGTTTTGCCACGAGAGTACATTGAACAAAGGAGACAGGGTCATTTATAACCTGACGCATCCTCCCTACTGCTATGTCCGGTTTCCACTGGCTGGAATGGGACCTCACATTCTGTATTTGTCCTGACTGGCTAGCAACTTAGAACTTTTCAAAAGAGGCAAAAGTAGAGGAGAACAAAGGAAGGAGGCAGTAACTTGTGGAATGCTGAGAAAGGTAAAAATACCTCCAAATAAGGAAGAGGAACAGGCTATGACCTAATGCTTGCTTGGACCATTATAAGCATGCCAGGGCAAATATTTAGGCTAAATTGTGGGAGCTAAGAACATAACGTACATTGATTTCTTTATTATGGCTAGCAGGTATTTAAGAATGTTAGCACAGGTCTTTGAATAAATTTTGCTTCTAAAAGAAGTTACTATTTATTCCTAATTAGACAGGGAGACAAGTCTTTGAAAAGGAACCTCTACTTTACTTTTTACACCCACAATACTAACTGCAGTCGCTGGCCCTTCTCCATGGCTTCTGTGACTTGGGATACCTATGGTCAATTGTGGCCTGAAAGATTAAATAAAAATTCCAGAAATAAACAATTTATAAGTTTAAAATTTTGTGCGATTCTACGTAGCATGATGAGACCTCGTGCCATCCTGCGCCATCTAACCCCAGACATGAGTCATCCCTTTGTCCACACTGTCTATGCTGCCTGCCTGGTGTCACTTGGCAGCTGCCTTGGTTACCAGATCGACTGTGGGGATTATCGCAGTGCATGTGTTCAAGCCACCCTTATTTTCTTAATAATGGCCCCAAATTGCAAGAGTAGTGATGCTGTCATATGGTCATCATTGTTCTGTTTTAATATTAGTTGTTGTTAAACTTTTACTGTGCCGAATCCATAAATTAAACGTTATCACAGGGATGTATGTATAGGAGAAAACATAGTATATATAACGTTTTACTACCATTCTCAGTTTTAAGCATCGCTGGGAGTCTTGGAACTATCCCCTGCTGATAACAGGGAAGGTATTGTATTCGAATCAGAAGGTGCTTTCATGCAAATCTTGTCCAACCCTCCCATTTCACAGTTGAGGCAAAGAGCAGTCAACTTCTTGTCTGAGCTGGTAACTGAATCCAGATCTGATACCTGATTCCCCACCCATTTGTTGTAGCTCTGAGTTAATGGCTGTGAATGACCTTGACCAGAAAATCCAGGTATCACTGCAGTAGGAAGCTCTTCTGGGGTCCCTAACGGGTGGTTTAGGACCTCAAGGAGTAATTTTGTGGGGGGCTGTTGAGCCAGCGTTCAGTTTCCTAACAGCTTTATCTCTTGCAGCTCTTACAGGCAGCAGCTGCATGCAATGTGTTCTGACTTCTGCCATGTCTTGTAAAGCAGCTTGGGTGCTGGTGCTGACACAAGCATTCCTCGTTTTGCTGTTGTTTGAGTTGAATATGTTTGATTCCTTTCTAGTTGCTTTTTTCTTCCCTTCCCTTCTCCTCTTTTCCCTTTCTTGTATTTTATTTCCCTGCCTTTGTTCTCATTCCGTGGTCCCCATGTAAATATCTGGTACTAGAGTTACATAAATAATCAACTGCCTCTTAGGAGAGAGGGATGAAAAACAGTAAGGATTCATTTTCCTGAGAGCTCTGGGGTATCTGACTAACTGGCCCACGTTGGTCTCTTACTGAGGGTTACTTGCCTCCAGGAATTGCCTTTGGGGGACTCTTCAGAGGAAAATACAAAAGCACAAAATGCAACTGACCAATTGTGCAGAACTATTTGTAGGAAAAGATAGTGTGGTTGGGTGGGGAAAGGAATTCTCTGTGACCCCTGAGGTGGCCAGCTAAAGCCGCGGAGCCCCTGAAGCATGAAATTTGATCACCCTTATCTCGGTGCACAGCTCCGATACTGCTGTCGGTCATTCAATTACCCAGCAACCTCTACAAATGTCTGCAGCCGCAGTTAATACGGCATTAGGGAGGAACACGCCATCTTCCTTGTGTGGTACCTCTGAAATGGCAACAGACCATCCGCACCATGGAAATAGGCTTGGCCAGAGACGAGCCTGGACTTTGATCATTACTCCTGAGCTTTTCTATCAATGATTGAGTGCTTCTTTGCCTCTTTTAAGATAACATCATTTCCCTTTTCAAATCAGATATTTCAAAATGGCTTGGAGAGATCCGCAGGTGATTATGGAGTTAGGAGAATGAAACCACTGAAGAAAGACTAGAGAACTAGCATGGTTTAACTTGGAGAAGAAGGCTGAGGAGTGATTCAATAACTATCTGCAAATGTATAGAATGATGTATGAGGAGGGAGATGACTAGCTGCTCTGGCCATCCTCTGAGGCCAATACAAGAGGAGTAGTCACGGCCACACACAGTGCTGAGCTGCGCCATCAGGAGGCCTGTGCCCAGTCTAGGCCTTTCCAAGAAAAGTCCTCTGCAAGACCCTGGCCATTCGCCTTTCCTTGCTTTCCACTGGATGACCTGCTTCCCTTTCCATGTTTCTAATGAATCATTAGAATGGTGGTTAGGTTTAAAAAGGCCAAGTTTGTACTGACTGCTGTGGTCCTGCCTAGAGACAGAAGAAGCCTCTAAGTAATCCTCCAAAAAGGTTTTAGGGCCATTTCCAGAGACCAGAGGTTTGGTCATTCATGGAAAGAAGTAAAAACTGTGTTTTTTTTGTTGTTGTTGTTGTTTTGTTTTGCTTTTTGTTTCTTTTTTTTTTAGAAAACAAAACAAAATTTTAAAAATGGATCTGGAAGAGTAGGATTTGGGAAGCAATTATAAGTTTCCATCAATATGGACAAAAAGTCAACAATTCTATTCTAATCCCTCTCTTTATAACAATACTCCCATTGTCTTCTTGATAAGGGAACATCTATTTTGTGACTTCTCCAATCTCCTGGTTAATGCAGATGGCTGTTTGGCTCTGCAATTGTTACATTATCTAACATAGCTGGAACAGTGAGCAACTTAGAGATTGGCTGCCTGGTGTTACTCTGGAGCTTGTCAGTGGGGAGCTGGTCAATTGGTCTGGGCAGGGGGTGGGGGATGCTCCATGGACCTTCTAGTTCTCATCTGTGGAGAAGGAAAGACCTTTCCTCTACTTTCTGAGATTCTGTGGCTAAGGCCCATGGATGATGCTGACAAAAGACAGATTAACAGGAGAAAAGCATGCAAATTTTATTGGAGGTTAGACATTTTTACGGGCAGGGGCTTCATAGGAAGAAGTGAAAACCCTAATGAAGTGGTTAGACTTGAGACTTATATACCATTTTAACAGGGAGCCATAAAATGTGGAGATGTGACAAGACAAAGGATAAAGGGGTTTGAACAAGGAGTAGTAAAGTGGGGGTGACTCAAAACTATATGGAGAAACTAATGAGCACTAAGGGGTGTTTTAGTTGGGTTGTTTCAAAACTATATGGAGAAACTAATGGGCACTAAGGGTGTTTTAGTTGGGTTGTTTCAAAACTATATGGAGAAACTAATGGGCACTAAGGGTGTTTTAGTTGGGTTGTTTGTACTAATTTACCATGGCATTGACTCTCCATCTCCAGTAACAGGAGCATTCTCCTCTTCCTGGTACAGGGAGGGCACCTTTCTCTTATGCCCTGCTCGTAGACAGAAAGGGGGATGGCAGAGAATCCTTCCCACATCTGATGTTTCCCAGTTTCCTTCAGCTCAAAATAATCAGTAGGCCAAAGTGGCATATTTGGGGATGGCACGTTCTGATCCTCTGAACATCCTTCCTACAAAGGGTGGTATAGCAGCTGGGAGGTGCAGTTGCATCTTCTCCCCAGTCTGGAAATTTTGCCCCTCTTTTGGTCCTCAGTTTCTCTGGATATATTTTCACAAAGGTTGCTGTTGATCTTTTAGGAAGAAGTTAACCTGCTACATGTCCAGGATAGCATTTGCAGGTTAAGTATTGCCCACTGATGCCTGCAAAACCAAGCTGGAGGAAGACCCACCCCCCAAAAAAGTCCAAGTACCCAGTTCCATGACAGTGGAAGCAGGTGTTATTTAGCTGGAGTCAAACAGCACCCCTGATGCCATCCCAACTACAAAGGCAGTATATTCTAATTAACTGCAAATGCTTTGCTCATAAAGCTGTCAGCACTGGGCTCTAATGTCTGTACTTTTAATGATGCATTTGATTAGAAGGTAATTTTATTCACTTGGTGGCAGTCCGACCTGTTTGGTGAGGGTCTCTTTTCCCCTCCTCTTTCCCCCACTTTTTCTCTCCTATTTGAAACATTTATGAAGTTGTGATGCTCAAAACAATCTAATAAGTAAATAAGTAAATCCATCAAAGCAATGTCACAATGTCTTCTCACCACCAGCCTCTGTGTGGGTGTGCATGTGTGTGTGCATGTGCTGTGTCACATAACAGGATAAAGTGAAGAGTGAGGTGGTTTTCTTTTCTTTTAATTTCACATGAGATTCACACCTGGAATCTCTTCTTTTATAACCTTACATTCTCTTCACTTTACTCCAAGTCCTAATAACTGTCATGACTTTATAATGCATCACATTTTGCACATTGTTTCCATGTTCTTTCATGTCACTTATGCCTCACAATAAAGCTATGAGACAGTTATACCTCTGATGAAGGAACAGAAACTGGGAGATTTTATTACCTCTCTGAGAAACTCAGAGTAATTCAGGAATTTAAAACTAGACCTCAGTCTAAACTCTGTGCTTTCTCTACCACACCATATGGTTTCTCATCAAAGAGTAGTTTTTATCTTTTTTCCTTGAAAACCAAGTACGGAGCTGCCCACACTAGAAATTCACTCTTGCTGAAGGACATCTGGGGAGCCACTGGGGCTGGGTTCACAAAGCCTCTGGTCTGTCTGGGTCATGTCTTCTGCTATGGGAGCATACGGTGAGGTTCAAGGCAACTAAAAGTTCAGAGTTCTGAGTAAATCCAGCAGCCTTCAGTGAATTTGTTTCATCTCTCTTCCTCTCCCTCGCCCTTCCTGAGGAGGCTGGTGAGTCCCTTCCTTGTAGGATCCTAAGCCTTTTACATCATGTGTCCATTTTAATCTACTGACTTCCCCACTCCCTGCCTGCTTCTCCCTCCCCTCTCCTTACTTTCCTTGCCCCTTCTCCTTTGACAATAAGAGCTCATCTTCATGGAGGGCTTATTGGTTGCATGTTCTTTACATGTGTGGTCTCATTTAATCCATGTGTAATGTAGGTATAGTTATCACCCCATGAAGGAAACCACATCTCAGGAGGTTATGCATACTGCCCAAGGTCACAGAGCTGGTGAAGAGCTGCAAGTCTGACTTCAGAGCCTAAGGTCTCAATTACTGCTTGCATTCATCAACATATTGCTGGGAGGTATCTGCTGTGCTTAACACTGAGCCAGGTGCTGTGAGAGGTGCCAAAAGCAGATGGGAGATGATGCCATTTTCAACTTGGGATCTCAGGAGAGCTCTGCCCTAAAATTACAATGAAATGTTTTTCCAACAAGACGTGACATCTTCACCTAGGAACCTTAAAACACCGTGGAATGCGGACTGCCCTTTGCTGCCAACTCTCACCCCCTCTTTTTGAATTGAAAGTCAGTAAGGTTAAGCAGTTATGACATGTGAAGGGATTTGATCTTGGGTTTTGGGGTACAGGGGCCGTTCTTTTCCCCATGCTGCTACACTGCCTGTTACTCATCAAGCGGTAGAAGAGGAGAGCCACTTGCTGTATCCAAGCTGGAGCTTAATTTTTTATCCTCAAATGTTTCATCCGCAGCTACTCCTTAGGTGGCTGATTATGCTTCAATGAAATCTCCATTTGAAGGAAAATCATATCGTATGTTAGAACAGACAAAGGGAGAGCTCATGACCTTGCATTGCTTCTCATTCTGCCTCCTTCCTTGATATTCTCTTGTGCTGCTAGCGGGGAATTTGACACATTGAGGCAGACAGCCCCTTATTATTAAATCTGTTTGCAAATGTGTGGAAAGCGCCCTGCACACCCTCCCTGGTTATGAGAGGTGGTAGATCCGGTGTCTGAATCACAGGCTCCCAGAAGTATTTGCCTTCCCTTTTCTTCTCCCTTTTCTTCACTCAGATTGTCCACATTTCAGAAACAGTGGGGATACTAGTGCCGGATCGGCAGAGCCCTGGAGCAGAGTCCTGCAACATGGAAATGCGGCACTTTGCGAAAGTAGACAGCTCAGGAAAATGGGCCTGTCCGCAATGAAATGGGCTCCAGCTGGCCCTGAGGTGCTGCGATGGGGTGGCCAGGCTGAGGCTGCTCCACTGTCTGCATGCCATCTACTTTCATGATGCCTTTTATTGTGTGCGACTGATTAACTGAGTTATGACCACCAAACATTCTAGGAATGTGAAGTGCCAGATAAGGGCTGGTTAAAAGTAATAACTTCATAAACTAAGAAAGTTTGGGTGTGGTGGGGGACTAGAGAGAAAACCTCTTGTTTCAGTTAGGGTTCAAGGCCTGTGCTTTTGTTCCTTAGGTCAGCATCCCTTCTGGGTCTACAGGAAAGTTGAGAAAGGGGAGGCAGAAATAGAAATGAGTGACAGCAGCTGGCTGTCCAGCACCTCGCCTTGACCATAGGAGTGGGAGGGTGAATGCCTTTGCCACAATCTAGAGCTTACGAAAGGCTGTCACTTAGCATTTGTACCTCTGCCCGTGAGCCCCACCAGCATCACCACGCTTCATGATACCATGAGCCAAGATGAGTGTTCCCCTTTCCACTGAATTTGGCGAGTGGTGTTTCCACACAAATGCGAAAATGTATTCAGTTCTTCATTCATTCAACAAGTATCACCAAGCAGCTAACTGTGTCCTTGGAACTAAACTCTAAGACCACGGTGAGTGGAAATGCATGGTGGGACGCATCGGGAAGCTTTTTCTTTTTTAATCCTTTAAATTGATCATTTTTCTGCTTCTGGATAAAAATCTAAGTAGGGCATTTTTATGAAATATGTAATAGAGTCAAGCTATTGCCTTGGGCACGTAAGTGAGAATACGTGCATACAGTGGAGCTTATTAGACGACAAATGATGTATTCACGCCACATGTACATCCACACACACACAATAAAACTGAAAGGGAAATACGCATTAACCGCGCACAGCAAAGGCTTTGGACAGGTCTGGGAAGACTTCCTGGAAGAAGTGAAAGCAAAATGCGGTCTTGTGAGATGCTGAAAACTTGTCCGGCAGTTCCCCCTTACCCTCAGGGAATATATTCCAAGCCCCCCAGAGGATGCCTGAAGCTGCCAACGGTACCAAATCCTGCATATACTATGTACTTCTTTTTTTTCTTTACAGTTTCACAGATTTGTTGTTACTGTAGATCTTGGTAACCTCAGCATACAATTTTTTTTGTCTTCCTATTAATTTGAGAACGGTGAGGGAAAATGCATGGTGGGATGCATTGGGAACCCTTTTCTTTTTTAATCCTTTAAATTGATCATTTTTCTGCTTCTGGGTAAAAATCTTAGCAGGAAAAGGAAAATCCTTTTCCCTTAAAGGAAGTACTTTACAGCTTCTCTTTGACATATTCAAACTGAGAGGTTTTGAGCCATTAAGAAGTCAAATAAGAGTTATTTGAACACAAACACTGCAATACCAAGACAATTGATCTGGTCAGGATTTTCCAAATAATATTTTCAGACCATGCCAAACCACGGTTAAAGCGGGGGACTACCGTATTTAAGAAATAACCAGGCTTTGGTTCAGAGCTGCCCTCCAATCATGAAATGTATTTTAACTGAATGCTGAGCATCCTGTCCTTGCCCCGGGCAACCTGGTAACAGCAGCTTTTAACAAAAGAAAAGCAATTAAACAGGCCCAGCTGGCTCTCCGGGGGGCCTTTGCTGTCCCTTTCATGCCCTGGCCTGCTTCTGTGCTGGGCCTGCTCCAAGATGAATATGAAGCCTCTTCCTAGTTTTGGATTTTTTCTGATAAGAAGGCCTGAGCACAAGGTGCAGAAACTTACCGAGAATTACGCAGTGCCATTGGGACACTTTGGTTTTAAATTGAGACCTCAGCACATAAAAAGTCTGCCACAAATGCTGAGGTTTGGCTTCAGAAATTAAGGGCTGTCACTTTAAACTGATTTCCCTTTCCTGGACCTGCTCCTCTTGGCCCAGCTTGGGCAGAGGAGAAGGGATATTTTAAAGTGACAGGTTTAAACAGCCTCCGTGTGTGCGGTGCAATCATTTTTCATGCGAAGCCTCCTGGGCCCGTGCTGAGGGGCTCTGCAGGAGCCAATCTCCTTCCATAAATTCGTGGGAGGCCCCACGCTGCCTGGCAGCGAGAGCAGTAGGAGGGGCAGCCCAAGCGGGGGCAGGTGGCAAGAAGCAGAGCTCCAGGACGGGGAGGCCCGGCAGGGCGCAGCGTCCTGGGAGGGGCCACACGCTTTGGCGCTGTTGAGCACCAGCGGGCACCTCGGCTTGTGGCTGGCCCGCGAAGGTGCTGAAGGGACTGTGGATGAGTTTGAAAACTCTCTCTGAGATTCTGTTTCCATGAGCTATAGCGGAAAGAACTGGAATTAGAAGCAGAAAACTAGGAATCTAGTCCTGTTTTGTTAAGTGTCTATGTATGCTGTGTGACCTTCACCACATTTAACCTTTATGAACCTCGGCCTCCAGGTTTCCAACTGTTTCTGTCTGTAAAACCGGGGTGTGAACACCTGCTATGCTCACCTCCTCATGTTATTATGGGGAACAGCTGAGCGGGTGAAGGGACCATGTCTTGTAAAATGCAGAGCGGTACCAGTGAAAGACGTATACAGTGTCACAGCAGCAGCCGCGGTAGAACTGGAAATTGCCCAGCATAGCAGTCTCTGGCCGCAATTATTCAGAGCCAGCACAATAATTAATGAATGGGACATCTCCCATCCCAAGGACAAAGGTCTCCCAATAAAGATGAAAACCTCACCTAAGAATTTGGATAAACCCAGCCCCAGTTCTCAGGGCAGAGACCCCAGTTTCCCGGACTTGGTCGGGGCACTCCACTGCTGCTCAGGAAATGGACACTGGTCATGTCGCGCTCTGGGCCAAAGCCTCACCCAACTTCCTTTTGCATGTGGCCACAGGGCCCAGCGTTTGCACCGCAGGGCATCTTAGCGATTAAGTCGAATGCTTCTTTGCTGGGACCCCTAGGAGACTGTACCTGCAGCTCCTGGTGATGAAAAGGCACTCTCTGGGGAGGCAGGTGGCCTCCTGGCTGCTGTCTGGCTTTGCTCTGCAGATGCCCTTCACGCTGGAGGGCCACTGCATTTCCAGACAAAGCAACAGGGAATCCAGCCTGAGGGGGAGAAAGGAACGGCCTTTTTTTTTCTTTCCTTGATTTAAAATCCTGTGATTTTCTGAGCAATTCTTAGGTTGCTGGCTGTGCTTCACAGCCACCGGTATATTTAAAGTTTCGGTATGAAAGAGCTCAGCAGCCTCTCCCAGGAGGAAATCACCTCCCCAATTCAAGTCAGCCAGGTGCCCTCTTGAGACGTGTGGGATTCGTGTCCTCAGCAAAAACCTCTCTCTTTTCAAACTGGGAGATGGCAGCACACAGCCCTATTACTGGAATAGACACATTTATGAATTTCAACATCCTATTAGTGGTGATGATCTGACAAAATCACAAGAATGGAGATATTTGGGTGTACAGCTGACAGCTGATTTATGTGCTTAGATGGTACCAGGATGTAGTGTGCCTCCAAAGAAGCCCTTGAGGAGCCGGTGCAGGGTGCGGCTGGGGTGAAACAGGGATCCCATGCCTGGGGCACAGGCGCCATCCTCGGAGTTCACAGGATCCCTCCGGGGCCATTGGTATCCACTCAGCTGAGGCAACAGCACAGAGGGTGTGCAGGGGCGAAGGCTGGTGAGGACAGCACCCCCCGCTAACACGACGGTCTCCTTGAAACAGGTTCGAGCTGACACCGGCACATCAGCCAAGGCAAATTCTTTTCCTCAGATGCAATAATTTAACTGGAATTGATGAAATGAAATATATTTTGGAATCACTATCAATCCCAGTGAGACTGGCTCATGACAAGAATCTATTGAGCTATATGTGTCTAAGAGTAGGTGCCAAGGGACTCTCTCTCAGGGTGCTGGGTGGACGTGGGCCTTGCTGTTGTTAAACTGTGCTGGTTTGGGCTCCTCTGGGCTGTGTTGACTGTTCATCCAGCTCCTCCTCCTCTCCCCTAGGACAGAGTTACTGTGCTCTTTATTGGCTTTTGTGCCCTCTGAAGCTCCGTCTGTAAGAGAAAAATTGAATTGGTCCCATTAGCTTGATTTTAGTAGTGATGGAGAAGGTAATGGATTCGGGGCTTGCTTGCCATTTAATTTAGATGTTAAAATATCACATGTGATTAACCTAGATACATTATTGCCATTGCCACTCTGAGCTGGCCATGAACAGGAAGAGATGCTTTCAGGTCATCATTTAGGAAGTGTCTAGTTAATTAAGGGAAGAGGATCGCCATGTCGGGATGGAATTCCTTCAGGGATACAAGAAAGAGGTTGGGAGGAGTTTGTCATAGTAGGCTCTTTGGATCACAACCATCAGCATTTGACTGGGTAAAAAGAAGGGGGCTCTGTCCTGGCTGGAGTGGAGCACCCCTAACCCCCAAAAACCATAAATACGAATCACGGCATTTTTAGAACCACAGATTATAGCTCCATGAGGGCAAGAGCCAAAAATGAAGTTAACCCTGTGTCCTCCAAGTCTACTCCAGTGCCTGCCAAGGGGCAGGAGGGGGAGTGGAGTTCAGGTGGTGTGGAGACATAGGGAATATTTGTTGAAGGAATCATAGCACTGGAAGAAAATTTGGGGTACATCCAGTCAGTCTATATCCCCGCTTAATTATCTCACTCATAGAGGGCTCTGCAGGGACCACAGGAAATTTCAAATCCCAGCTCTGTCACTTAATTGCTGTGCCAACTGGTGCAGGTAACTTAGCCTCTCTGTACAGTTCCCTCATCTATAAAATGTCATTCCTAATAATACGTGCTTCATAGGGCTGTTTGAAGACTGAATGATGTAATGCATGGGAAGCTGTTTGAAGAATATTTGGTATCTATCATAAACACTTAAATGTTAATCACTATAGTTACTACGTGGTGTTTCCATCTTGCTTTTCATTAATCCATCCTTTTGCCTAATTAAGACTAGAAACTTCATAAGAGTTCTAAATCCAGTTTGCCATAACTTAAGGCCCTTTTTCCGATACTGGCCTCACAGAGGTAACACAAATCCTTTATCAAAACTACCTGACTGAGTGCGGATAAGTCCTGGGCTCTCTGTAGGCCTCAGTTTTTCTTTTGTTTTGTTTTGTGTCATGCAGACACAGAACTAGATGATCTCTAGAGGCATCTTTCAGCTCTGTTGTGGTGATTGTGGCCAGTCATGGCAGCTACGCTTACTGAACACCTATTATGAGCTAGGCACTGTTTCAAGCGCTTTCCCGTGTTAATTAATACAGCACTCGCATTGGGGAATTTGATATCAGCACCTTCATTCTAAAGATGAGGGAAGCGAGCTGCTGGAAGTTCAGTCAGGTCACGGGCCGAGGGTTGCCCAGCTGGTAGGCAGAGGTGCCAATGTTTGGATCTAAGAAGATTCACTACTCAGACCATGAGCCTATAGAGCTGAATTAATTCTGTGGTTTTCTGTTACTATGATTTTGAGAATATTTCTGAACTCAAGGTGAACTGAGAAATCAGAATCTCTCTACTCTGTTGGCTTTATCCAGTGACCTGACCTTGGCACCAATGAATATTTTCCATCCCTAAGTAGCAAAGTGCCTGATTGCCAAATAAATAAGAGAATATGAGCTACTGTGAAAATGCCCCAACGAGCTGAGTTATTACTACTGTGTCATAATTACAGCAAGAATAATACACATTTACAGAGCACTTCATGTCCCCCGAGTACTTCATGGCTGTCATAATGAGGCAGCCTATTGACAGATTCCAAAGAGATGACTGCAAGCGTTGATTTCCACTCTTCAGTGCTGTGAAACTTGCAGGTACCTCTGAGCTTGGGATGGAGGGTCAGGGAAGAGATATGGAAAAGCCAACAAGGCCAAGCCTAGGAGGATGATGGAAAGAGGATTACCACCTAATGGTGAGAAAGGCAGTACTAGCTCCAAATTCCTTGGGACTGTATAAATCAAAAGTTAATTACTGGTAGGACCCCCATTTGTACTTTCATTGCTCTGTTTACATTTTATGAAGCCATCTGTTATCATTAATATGTTCAAAGTCAGTTTTGTTTTATTTGTAATGATACAGCAAAAGAAATAGCAATTCTTCCTCAAGTGGGAGAAACCACAGGCCTGGGGGAGGAAGGCATCTGGCCCGGGTGAGCCCTTGCCTGGAATGACAACCATCTCTTTGGGCTGGGTTCAGGCAGGATCTGGGCAGGCTACAGGGACTCTGGCAGCTTTTTGCAGGTTCAGTCTCTTGGAGGGAAGCTTGGCCCCCTAAGCTGAGGCATAATCTGCATCTCTGGGATGTGGATAACTTGTTAAGAGTGGTGCAGTGACAGGCTGAAGAACAGCGGAACAAGCCCACCAGCTGCCCTTTTCGGGCACGGAGCTGCAGTGAACCCATCCAAGATATCACCATCTCCAACCAGGCCCATCTGCAGGGGCATCCCTGGGGCCACACACATGGATGGAGCGTACAAGCCATCTTGTTCTTTTTCTCTTGTTTCGCTTCCCTAGGACACAGCTGAGTGACCCCTTTGGAGGTGGCTTAGGGAGACCAGAAACCACCACCGGCCACTTTTGGCTCGGGGACTAACGGCAAAGTGCTTCTTCCTGATCCCAACCCAAAATGAGCAGCTGCTGGAGGATTACAAAGCATTGGACCTTCTCCTGTTCATTTTAAATGTTATCTCAGCTGGGCAGTTCTTGCAAATGAGCCCATCACCCTCCCCTTCCTCTCTAGCTCCCTACCATCACCACCACACACTACCCAAATACACTCGGGCCAAAACCAGGGCCTACAAGGAGTGCACATTAACTAAATTGCAGCTTACTGGCCACGTTGGTGGTGTTCCCAGATTGAGTTCCTCTGGCTTAACACTCGGATGCTAATGACAGGAGCTGGTGGGTCAGATGTGGCCAAGGGACAGCCTTCAAAAATAAAATGGCAAGAGTGGGCTTCACAGAGCTTCGATTTTAGGCTAGCTCACTGGCCCGCAAGTAAGGTAAGGCAGAGATGCATTTAAAACAAAACAAAACAAAACAAACAAAACAAAACAATGGAAACATCTTTCTGCCACAGAAAAACTTGTACTTCATAACTGTTTCCAATCATACCCTGAAGGTTTCAGAAACACAAAACAAAATCTTTTATTGATTCTGCCGCAACTGGAATGTGGTTTCCTTTCTCTAAGTGCTCCCCTGGTGCAGTTTCTTGCCTCTGACCCCCGTCCCCATATTTTTCCCGACTATGCCTCCTCCTCCCCTCCAGTTTTTTCTCTGCTACCAGATATGAATGGCGGAGGAAAGGATTAGAGGCTTTGGACAGGAAAAAGAAACAAGAAAAATAAAACAAAACACGGCACCTGCTTAGTTGTTTCTCCCAAAAGCTACAGTTGATTGGGACCAGAAAGAATACTCTGTCCTTCTTTTCCTATGTGCTGTCCTGTTCCTCTCCTTTGCTCCTCATTAGTACCCAGAACTGGTTGTAAAGGACTTTTCTGTGCAAAGCAGACTCCTGTTAGAAGCCATTTCCAAATCTGAAATCATTGCACTGGGCGGTGAAGACAGACAATGGTTAGGCCACTGAATTCATTAAATGGACATTGGGTAATTGAGACACTTCCTTCTGGGGTCAAGGACTGTGGTTTGGTGCTGGGTCCCCACCCAGGGAGGCACCCTCACTTTTGGCTGAACTGGTTGGGGTGAGGGCTGCCCACGTCTTGGTAGATTCTGCTTCTTGCACCCATGGTTGTAGTTCTAAGGAGGTGGGAGATGTGGGATTCTGCAAGCGAAATCTAAATGTCCCAAGTACACAAGGCTGGGACCTGGGGAGGGCTAATCGGGTACTTCTTCTCATTCCAAGTGCTTCCCAGCCTGCTCTTTCGTCTCCTCCTGTCACTGCAGAGCCCGTGTTTGATTAATAACAGGACTCTTAGTCCCCGGCTCGGCCCCCCTTTGCTCCCCCCACCTCCACGCATGTCCATTTTAATTCTCTCCTCCCTCTTTTGGCATCTGGTTTATTTTGTATATAAATTGCTGATGCAAATGTCCAAAATAAATTATGCTGAATAATAGATGAAGACAGCTACATAATTTATAATGCTAGAGGCCAGACAGAGCTGGACGGGCTGAGTTCAAGCCCATGGCCACTTCCCACAACCTGCTGGGCTGGTGTTTATATCCTTATGTGTTGGAAACAAACACAGCCTGATGACTGTAGCTCAGACTGTCTTCTTCGAGGTGTGTGTCTGTCCCTAGAGTGGATGTGGTCTCCCTAGTCCAGGCTGCAGCCCGTCAGTGAGGAGCGGCCACAGGAACAGCATGTGTCATCCCCTTCCTCAGCTCGTCCTGTTGGCTTTGCCTTTAAAACACACCCCAAGCCTGACTTTCCCCCATAACCTCTGCCACCACTGCCTTGGAGAAGCCACTTTCACCTCCTGCCTGGCGAGTGAACAACCACCCTGCATCTCTGAAACCTCTCCCTGTTTTCTCCTTTATACCTGGCCTGTATGGCTGCAGCTTTAGGGTGCCCTTCCACTCACCTTCACATGGTGACCTGGTCATCTGCAGGCCCCTGAATTTGCATCTTCTTCCCTGTCTGGTCTCTTCAGCCCTGCCCATCCACAACCCAGCAGCCATCCTCGAGTATCTGGTCCTGCTGGGCACACAGTGACTACAGGGCATAGATTTGGGGATTCTGAAGCCTGTCCGATTACTGCCCTGAGCTTGGGAGGGTATACACTGGGAGGAACTAGAGCTGGTATTGACAAATGGGAAGAGAAAGCTTCCTTCAGCTTTGTCACCCCAGAAAGCCAGTTCTGCTCACATAAGACATCTTCAGAAGAAGAGAACATTAGTTATTTTTCCTGATGGTGTCTGCTCTGATAATCGAGAATTGTTGAAATGGCTGAGATCACAACATCAGTCTGATTGGCTAACAGGAAATCTGAGTTGTGTGATTATGAGACCAAATTCACACAGGTCAAAACTCATTAGCCAAAGTGTAAAAATAGCCTTCTGTACAAATACAGCATTCTCTGCAGTCACACTCGCTCAGCATAATTCCCTTCTCACCTCAGGATAATCCAGAGGTGGATGCAGCACCCTCCTCCCCGTGCACCCCTCACTTCCTGTTCAGAGACACTGCCTTGCACCTTCACACAGGGGCGGGTCTTGGACGTGGGAGTTGTGATTCACCAGTATGGACACCACAGAAGAGCTTCAGCGTTTCCGAATACCCCCCACCATGGACGAGGCACTGTGCCAGCACATGAATAAGTGCTATCAAATTGACACCTTAAACAACTCAGGGAGCTAGTGTTAGCTCCACGTTACGAAAGAGGAAACTGAGTCTCAGACCAAGCAACTTTGCTCAGGTCATGCAGTTGTTATGTGAAGGTGAGAAAGGGGCCTAGGATGTTGCAGAAATGATCAGGGAGCATGAGACTGAGGGGACCCAGCTTTCCCTACGAACCAACCTGCTTCGACCAAGTCACTCTGCAGACAGAATGTGCTATCCTCAAGTGAGCAATCGCCTTGTCACTGTGCCATCACGCACGGTGGCCGGCTCTGTCCCAAGCTGCTAAGGGGGTGGTTGACGGGGTATGGCCAGCCAAAGACTCAAAAGTGCTAATAGACTTTAGCTGTGTCATATAAAGAGACAGCAGCTGCACTCAAGAAGGCCTCTGAGCATTACAAAATAGTTTGGAGATCTAAAAACGGAAAGCGGGTTCAGGCCATGAAGATGGTTGCAGAATTATTTTAGATTTTCATTTCCAACAAAAAATGGAAGGGCCATACAGCCGTGAGATTAGTTCCGCCCAATTTCGAGTCAGTGACGCACCACTGAGGCCTGGGGATCTTCCATGGCTAAGCAGAGAAACCTGAAGGAAACAGTTCTCCAAATGGACTCGAACGAAGCCGGGGGCTATAGATCGGGGGGCTGTTAAGCATTTAGAGGCTCCTGAAGCTCCTTTGGAGTCCAGAGCTTGAAAATGGAAGAGGGGGCAGAAAAATGGAGAAAGTGAGGGAGACTTTGCTCTCTGAGACTTTTGGGGGAGCATTTAGTGGTGGTAGAGGCAGTATACATACCTGTGATTTTAAGACCTGAAGTAAGAACATCCTCCAGAAACACCGAGCATTTGCTACCACAAGCAGGCTGAAAGTGCCTGCGTTCCTTGAGGAAGCATGTGCTGGCTTCAGGTCTGCAAGGCAAAGGGACATTCAAGGGAGGCCTCTCCTCCTCTGACCTCTGACTCCCCAGGACTCCAGAGCCTGTTCACTGCCTCTCCCAGAGGCTGCTGTCTGGCAGCAGTAGAGCCCTGGGAAAGCAAGGGTGGCCTTCATGTGGAATAGCAGAACCTTGGCATGAGAACCTGTGCCCTCATCTCCTTATTTTTTGTCCTAATGGACTTTTTGGGTTAATGCCTCTAGCACAGCTCCTGCTGACTAATGTTTCTGCAAAAATCAGACATTCTTTGTGCTCTTCCTCTCAGAGACCAGATAAGGAAGCCACTCCCTCTCCTGTCTGGCAGCACTCTACTAGGACCTGGTGTCTGGTGCACACCTGCCTGGGCTCCCAATGTAGAATCCAGGGGAAGACACTCAAGTACCAACCTCCACTGCCAGTGTCCAACTTCCCAGCTGAATGGGAAGGGTGTTGAAGCTTCCTCAACAGTCTTAGGGTTGAAGGAATGAATGATATTATAATATTTGGTGAGGGAATAAGGTCACAGCCTGTCAAGGACACAGGTTAACATTAAATAGAAAAGATGTTACTGCAACTATCTCTGCAGCCAGGATCTGGTTGGCATGAGCAGTGAGCAGTTTCTCAATCTTAGCACTACTGGCATTTTAAGTTGTATACTTTACAATCACAGTTTGGGAAGGGGGGTGCTGTGCATTATAGGATATTAGCAGCATCGCTGACCTACCAAATAGATGTCTGTAGCACCCCCCTCCCCAAACTGTGATCATAAAAAAGGTCTCCAAGCATTGCCAAATGTCCTCCAGGGGGCACAGTTGTCCCCGATTGAGAACCCCTGAGTTAAATGATTCTGGGCTCCTCTGTCAAGGGTCCCCAAAGTGAAGTCCTTGGGCAGGCAGCAGCAGCAGCGCCTGGAGGCTTGTTAGAAATACAAGTCTTCTCATCACACCCCAGACCTGATTCAGAATTCCTGACAGTGGGACCCAGGGGATGGATTATGTTTTAACAAGCCCTCCGGATGATTCTTATCCATGCTAAAATTTGAGAAGCATTGCTAAATGGTAGCCACTTGCCACAGGTGGTTATTTAATTTTATTTTATTAACTACATTAGGCAAAACTAAAAATTTTAGTTTCTCAGTTTCTGTAGCCACATTCCAAGTGATCAATAGCTACATGTAAGTGGTGGCTAGTGTCCTGGAAAGGACAGTTACAGAACATTCCACCATTGCAGAACGTTCTGTTGGACTACATTGTAATGAAGTTGCTACCAAAATGTGGATGACTTCAAGAACCCTAAGACTATTTCTGGCTATCAGCCAAGTCCTACAGAATACTCACTGGCTACCTTATGGCACTGCAAAACTAGATACAGAAGTGAACTGAGAGAAGCCGTGTTTCTTCCCCAGTCATGCTTGCATATAAGATAGGTATCATGCCACTAACCTGCCCAGAGCCCATCCATGATAACGTTCAAGGCAGCTGGTCAGAGACACAGGAAGTCTGGAGTAAAACGCATACTATAGAGCACACCTTCATCTTACTTTAAGGCAATATGCTAAGGTATCAAAATAAAAGCAAGCACAAATTCAGCAAACACACCAGGGAGAACAAAGGAATATAGGCTTATGGCCTCAAGTGCTTCGCAGGGATACCAGCTTTTACGGTGGTGTGACAGGGACTAGCCCATTCTCCTGCCTCTAGTAAGGGTCCATGTATAATTTCTGAAGTCAGATGAGTGCCAATTCCAAAGACCTCTGAGACCTCTTTGCAGGGTTCTCACTCTATCAAATCCATCCAGAGAGCTTAGCAGCTCCAGAGTAAAATGGGATAATCCTAATCACACCGCGTGTCCAGGCAATCCCTGGAGTAGTGTAGGCAGTTGCATGTGTGTCTCTGTGTCTCCCCTCTATGCCAGCTGCAGACATCACCAATGAATTGGGCTACTCTTCACCGTGGACCCTGGATGCAGCCAGTACCAACCAGTCCAAGCTTACATGCACAGGAGGACACTAGTTCACCGTCTTTGTTTTTGAGTAACTCAAATTCTTGTACATACCTCAGCTTCTTTTTGGAAAATCCAAATATGACTTTTCTGTATGACAAGATGCTATAGGGCATTTCTCTTTTAGCGAACCAAAGAAGTCTTCCCTGGCTTTCTAAAGGCAATCACTTAACGTTTACTGCCCTCATTCCTTTTCTATCGACAAACCTTGTATTTCAGCACAAACTGTAATTCTCCTCTCCACAGTAAGTTATTGGTGTCTCGGGAACTCGACAGACCCAGTCAACATTAAAAGTGCTCCTAGATTGGTTTTTAGCTCTGCTTCTTAACTTGATTCCAATTTGGATTACACCAAGCCTGGAACTCTCCATGATTTATTCTCAACCAGCAATCAAATAAAACATAAAAAAAAAATACACATGGCATTCCCACCCTAGTTATACAAAACCCCAGCGTGAAGCAGGTTCAGCAAGACTTCTTTTTTGTTTGCTTGGGTTTTTTTTTTTTTTTTTTGAGACAGGGTATGTCTCTGTTGTCCAGGCTGGAGTGCAGTGGCAGGATCATAGCTCATTGCAGCCTCCACTTCCTGGGCTAAAACCATCCTCCCCGCTCAGCCTCCCAGGTAGCTGGGACCACAGGCATGCACCACCACACCAAGCTAACCTTTCAAAATTTTCTGTAGAGATGAATTCTCCCTATGCTGCCCAGGCTGCCCTGGGCTCAAGTAATCCTCCAGACTTGGCATCCCAAAGTGCTGGGATTACAGGTGCTAGCCACTGCACCTGGCCTCAGCAAAACTTCTTTGGCAGGAACCTGGTATTGAATGAAATCTGCCCAGCAATGAAAAACTCTTAAACCTCTGCCAGAAATCCCAGCAGATCGGTGCAGTTTGTCCCCCATCTTGCTCATTTCCCCTGAATTGGGCTGAAGAGGGCTTCACCAAGCAAGGAAATGCACAGGCAGTGGCCCAGGCAGCCGAGTACCCACCTCCATGGGCTCTCGTATGGGGCGGAGGGAAGTGACCCAAAGGAGATTCATTCCTCTGGTCACCTTCATGGGTGCTGCAATCCTATGGGAAATGTCCTCCTGAGCACACCCTGGGTGCCCCACTGTGCTTTCATTAGAGAAGTATGTGAAAACCTAAGACCAGAAGGTGAGCTTCAGGAATGCAAACCTTCAGGCCTTGAGAGTCCAGGGCTGGGAACAAAACACTGGGACCCCAATTCTGCCCATGGGAATGGGTGAGAATGATGAGTAATTTACAAAAACAAGGGTGTGCCAGTGGGTGCTTTGTTTTGGGGGGCACTGGAGCATCAGACCAGGGAGCTAGAAACGTCTGACCAAGAGAGGCTTCTCAAGGTTGACCAGAAAAAAGAGAGATGGGGTGTCTAGTGTGAGTGGGCTGCTCACCTGGAGGTGAGAGGCTGTACCTGCTCTCTGAAGGAAAAGGGCTGAGTTCTTCCCAAGAGGGCAGACATGTGTAGCCAGTTGACTTGGGCGGAAAACTTAGTCTTTAGCAACAATCTGCAAGTTAAACCAAGCCAAGCCACATGTCCTGCTTAGCTCTGTAGTGAGGCCACACCCAGTATTTATGGCAATCTTCATATTTACATAATTATTTATGTGTAAAATATATATCTATAAATACATTACATATATTTGTATATATAGTTTCCTTTATACCCATACAAATATACATATGAGTACATATATTTACATGTAAATACATATGCCCCAATAAAAAGGCTTAAGTATATATTTGAGTATATATTTGTTCATATGCATGAATATACGTACACATTATTACACGATAGTTAATAAGCCATAGTCTTTGCATTTAGATAGTTCCAAGTTTGAATCCCAGTTCTGTCATTTAGGGAAGGTGTTTCCTTGCATAGATTATTTAATTGAGCCTTAATTTCCTCTTCTGTAAGGTAGAAATAGTGACACATATAAATTACCATACAAATGTAAGGAATAAGATAATGAATATAAAATATACAAAATAGGTGATCAATGGCAGATACAGCTATTTATGTAACTAGCACCTCTGTGACCGCAACCAGCTGAAGAATGAGTGCCTCATTCTCTTGGGTTGGTAGAAATCAGGGTGGGGGCTGGTAGCACTTTTATTTAAGGTGTTTTGAACAAATTCATCTAATACGTACCATCCAAAGGGCTCATAAGAGGTACCTTTTTTCAAAGCAAATGCTTCTATTGCGAGAATGGCTCATTTCTCTTTCATAACTGGGTGATTCAGAGGAGGAATTTTCTGTTTGGGTTTATAAAACACAGTTTCTGGGAGGTAAATGTCAACTCCAAACAAAGGAGAACTCCCTAAGAAAGTTGCCCCAGAGGTACTGAGCTCCCTGTTACACAGGATGCTTCAGCAGAGGCAGGGCAATCACATACGGGAATCCGAAGTCAGATGAGGGCTGCACTGCGTGTTTTCTGAGGTCCCCTTGCACCTTGAAACCCACACATTCTGTGGCTTTTTAGAAGGTGCCCTCTGAGTGTGCTGTGCTGTGGTTTCTGTACTGCCTGCCCACCTGCCTCCCACCCACTCCTGGTGGCCTCTATTCATCAGTTACAAGGCCCTGAAGGAATCCAATAGTGAGGAGATGAGATTACATTCTGAGGAAATGGGTAAACTGAAATGGGGCTGGGATTGAACTCCACTGGGCAGCCAGCTTCATTTAGCAGCTTGTGCAAAGTCTTATTAGGAAAATGCAGCCACCCAGAACAGCGGGTCTGCTCGTGCATGGTGGGAGGGGCTGGCTGGCCACACTGCAGGTGGAAGGCCTTCCCTTCCCACACTTGCACAGCCTCCTGCCAGGTCAGTGTGACCTGGGTTCTGCTCCCTCGGGGCATCAAAGTAGACGTTCTGATGCAATTCTGCCCCTGCCAACAAGGTCTGCTTTCTCTGAGCATCCCTCCAGAGGAATTTTTTGCTTTACCTCACTGTTTCCCCAGGCCTTTCCAGTTTTCTCTTCACCAATCTAAAGGTATAAAAACATGTCGCAGAGGACCCTGGGAATAGGACGTGGAATACACTGAGTACTGGGATTCGAACTGGTATCAGTGAAGAGAATTTGGGCAAATGACTTTTGATGTGCCTTTCAAACATCCAGGAAGATGATATCTGCTGCCCGAGAGGGCAAGGAATGAATAAGAATAGGTGGCAGCAACATAAGCAGCAGCTGTAAAGCCTTTTCTTCCTAAAAAGAATGACTAGAGTTCATCAAATTCAAACCCCGTGATTAGTGGCCTCACGATTTTAAAGAGATGGGTGTTTGTGCAAGTCTCAAATTATCAGGCCTTCCTCTCTCTCTCTCTCTCTCTCACACACACACACACACATACACACACTCTCTCTCTCTCTCTTAAAATATGACCTTTCTGCATTTCAAAGAACCATAAGCCTGGAAGGAAGGACCTCCAGTTCCCTGGTTTACAGCTGCTTAAGCCTTTGCCATCTGTGAAAACGTGGAGATATTGAGAGATATAACTAGGTATATTTGCGACTATGGCAAGTTCTAAGATGCATGCTTATGCCATTCTAAAGGAAGCCCTGGCAATTTTCAGATGAAAAATGTCATAGAAGTTTGAGTTTCTGTAATTATCTATTTATATGCTCTGGGTGCCCAACGAGGGGTCAGAGATTGCCTCATTTGCTGGCTATATAGCTGTTCGTAAGTAAGTGTAATGTGACACACACTCTGTATTGGCTCGTAGGGATGGGAAAATCAGTTATGTCACATCTGAAAGCCACTTTACATTCAGAGGTCATAAACCGAGAGGAAAAATAACCAAAAGTTTCAGTATTCAATTTGTTTACTCTGAGCAAAATGCAATCTCTGAAACTGATGATGAGAGGAGGGTGAATGAGATGGAAAAGGCTTTTAGGAGCTCACTTTAAAAGCTCAAAAGGTGTCTGGGACATTAAATAGCTGTTAAAAGCTCTAGTTGGATAATTTAAGTGTAAATGAGTATGAACTATATGGATTAAATTTGCCTTAAAATACCAGTCTGAAAAATTAAGCAAAGACTATTTGAGACAAACAACAGTTCGCCTTTTTTCAAAACCTGAACATTTCAAAAAAATAATTTTAGAGTTTCAATGAAAGCTAAATGCAGGCAGATTTAACTGTCCCTAGTGATCTTCCCATTGAAAACCGCAATTCAGTAATAATTATACCCACATTAAAATAAGTACATGTGTTGATACACACATACCACATAAAGTGTACAAATTTAGCCTAAGCTTTTCAAAGCTTTTTCTATCATAAATGACGTTAGATAGATATCGACAAAAATTCAGCCAATAAATCTGAAAATGTGAATTTAAAAAAACCTTTATAACCTGAAATAACAGTTCATTTGATCCTTTGGGGGATTTTTTTAATCTTATTATTAAAATTGGGAATGTTATGTCTTTATAGTATATTTTACCCACCAATTATTATTATTATTTTAAGGGAAAAGTGTTTCATCCTTTATTTCAAGGAAAGATTGTATATTATAAAAACAAATATTGTTATGCCATTGAGTACAGAGCTTACATCACAAACATTTAACCATTTTCATCATACATCTGATGATCTAAAAATCAAAATCACTTTGAAAGGCTTAAGTATTCTGCTATTTCTTAAAGATTATGTTATCACATTATAGTGACACGCTACTGTTTTAAAGACTGAAGTAAAAATGAGACCCAGTAATTTTTAACCAAAAATGTATCATATCCTATTTACTTATTTTATAAGATCAATAAACATGATAGTAAGACTTGGCATTTAAACATTAAACATGTCTAAACCCCCTGAAGAGTATACCAGAAATAAGCAAGACATTTAGAATGCTTTAATATTTCCAGTTAACACCATTTGTATCAGCAACTGCAACATTGTAACTTTTAGCAGCTCATGTAACTAGTCAGTAAGGAGTTTTTTAAGTATAGGAGTGAGAATACAAGGACAGGAGCTATGAGAATGTCAAATTTTATACTTCTGTTAAAAACTCTAAAATCAAAACTGTTATTATTAAAGCCCCTCCATTTGCTACATTAATTTCTAAAGACTGTCAGTGTTTTTTTCTGAGGACAGTCACACTTGAAATAATGCTGCTCTAAAAGACCAAATTTTTAACTTTAGCTCTTACCTATAGAGATGTCTTTCTACATTAGATGGTCATTATGCAATGAGGTTATGTATGAAAAAGGATCTTTTAAATTATTCATTATTATTATTATTATTGCTCTACTAAGGTCATCCTTTTGCTTGACTCTAGGGCGTTTTCTTTAGAATTTAAACATGATGAGCAACATTTGGCAAAAAAAAAAAAAAAAAAACTCATTATCAATATCATGTCCTCTCTATTGCCCGTGTTTTAGAACATTTTCTTTCTTAACTCATCAGGGTGTGTGGGTTCAAAAATAAAAGGAACCCAGCTTGAGAGATGAGAAAATTGAGGCACAGAAAAGTCCGTGGTGTTGCTCTACATCATAGCGGCAGCTACTGGAGGTGTCTGGCTGCAGAACAACTTTCCACACTTTCAATTTCCCATGTTTCATTGTAATATAGCACTAGAATTTAAGGTGTCCAGCCCAGTATCATCAACATAATTGTTTGGAGTTCTTGAGGTACCACCAGACATAAAAGCTTGATGTGTGGTTTAACGGCATGACGCAGATACAAACGTGGAATTTTAGAGTATGGACACCCATACAAAGGGTGCAGTGTCATGAGTTCACTCTTACCTCTCAACAGCTACGGGGCCAGGTTGAGTCCCAAGGGGTCTGAAAGCTGCTGGGAAATCCCTTCATTCATTCAAACATTATTCTAAGCGAATGGATAATAGACACAGAGCCATATAATCATGGAGCTTCTGTTCTAGCAGAGGACAGACAATAACAACAGTCACAGTGAGAAGGTAAATCACAGAGGCTGTTAGAAGATGACAAGGGCTTTGGACAAGTGAGAAAGTAGAAGAGAGTAAGGGAGATCAAGAGTGCAGCGGGGTGAGCAGAGTAGGTTACAACTTCAATAGGGTGCCGAGGGTCGGCGTCCTGGAAGATGAGACAATGGAACAAAGACTTGAGGAAGGTGAGGGGTTGACCAGGCATGGGGAAAGAGCTTTCCAGGAAGTGGAAGCAGGGCATACAAAGTTCTTGATGTATTTGATGAACAGCAGAGTAGTCAGTGTGGCTAGGATTCAGGGGCAGTGGGAGAGTGGCAGGAGATGAGATCTGAGAGGAAATGGGAAGCAGGGCGGTAGATGATGCCCAGCTGTGTAGGCTGTCACGGACTATTAGGAGGACTTTGTGCACCTATCGGGGTGGTGGGCAGGAAAAATTGCTTTCGTTGTTGTCCTTGCTGGTTTGGTTGATTGATTGGTCATTATGATGTTGTGATTGGTGGTGGTGTGGGTATTTTCATGCTCAGGTTCCAGCAGGTGAAGGATCCTGACCCCCCACCTCACTATGCAGGTGTAACCCCACCCCTTTAAAGGCTCTGCTTAGAGTGATGGAGATTGTAAAAGTGACAGCTGGCACGGTCAATCTGCTATCAGGCTGTATGCACTAGGCTTGCCATCTGACAGCCCAGCGTTCATGGCTTTGTTGGAGTATATGCACTAACTTACGGTATTTGTACTGCAGGTCTCAGAAGCAGACAGTCTTGGCTTCAACTTTGCATTCTTTAACTCCCTACCTTGAAGAGTTTGAGTCAAATGCTTATACTCTTGAAGATTTAACTGTCTACTTTATTAGGATTGTTGTAAGACTTAAAAAAATTGTGAAAAGCATGTTGTGATAATGGTGATGGTATAATAAATGATGATGCTCACGATGATTTAGTCCACACAGTCTGTGTTGCCACAAAGCCAGATGACTCCCTGGCCCCAGATGCCTCATGGTACAAGATATACAATTCCAGCTATTAGGGAAGGGCCTCTGGGTACCTCAGCTCCCTTCTAGGAAACCATGTTCCACTGTTGATGCCAAAGCATAGTTACAGAACCTTCAGAAGTGTTCAAGTTTTCAAAGCCCCTCCTCTGACTTATATGCAGCAGTGTGTGAGGAGGGGTATCTCCAAGGACTCAAGGCTGCTGATTGACAATGTCTTATTGTAGTGCAGGAAACCCATCCCTGACAGGTGCAAGGCTCTGAAGCCTTATTGTTCCCAGTTTGAGAGGGAGAGGATTCAGAACTTCCCAGGGTTCAATAACTGAGGTAATCAATAGACTATTATGCTTAAAGAGTGGATTTTTAGGTGCTGGGTGCTGTGGTCTCAATTAGAGGCTCTAAAAATAACAAATGTCCACCACCTCACTCACTGGGACCCAGGAAACCATCACCAGAAAGCAGAACCTGAGGGAAATGAGTACATTAAATCATCAGAATTTGCAGAAATATTTGATTCCTTCTGGCAGGCTCATCAATCACGAATGATTAGAAAGCTGAGTTGCAGTGGGCAAGCCTCTGTTTTGAATGATGCCTCATTTCATTTCTATTACTAGGTGGTTATAGTTTGTAGAGAGACTTCTCTGCACATATTTTTTTTATTTTTGTTTTTCAGCTAAATCCTTTCCTCTTACGGGAGTAAAGGGATTATGGCCATGTTCAAAAATCTGAGACAGATAAATGCTCCTAGAGGGCACCAATAAGTGTCAAGAGACCCAAAACATTCTAACTGCACACCCCTCTGTACCAGGCACTACATTTAATCTTCTGTAGTCTCAAAAAAGGAGCAAGTTCAGAGAAGTTAAAAAAATGTCTGGAGATCATACCTAAGTGGAATTTGAGACCTGGTCTTTCTGAGTCAGGGTCCAGGCTCATTTCCCCTAGAAAAGAGCTTCATTCCACCTTCACATTTACCCCAAAAGAAAAAAAAATAGCCATGTATGTTGGAACCTTTAGCTCCTCTAAAGCCATTTTGTGGTCATTTCAACTTTGATGGAACTGGGGATGAGGAAGGGAACAAAGAAAAAATGTCCCTTTGAGCTCAGTTTCCATAGCTTTCCAGTCAAAAAGGAAAGAGGTTCAGTCAAAGAAATACATGATACATATAAGTTTTTGTAACAAAAACCTTGAAGGGAACTTCATCAGAGAAAGAACCCAGACCAGAAAAAGGGATCTGAATTCTGCAGTGGGGCAACCTGGGAAGAGGGAGAGAGAAGGGAGGGGCTGGCGGGAGAAAGAGGGGATAGTGCAGGGGAGCAGGCAAAAACCACATCATTTTCTTTATTATCATGTCCTTTTGCCTTCATTTTTCTGATGTTCTGTCCATCAGCTGTTAACACCTAATTCTCTAAAAAATAAACACAACTTGAGCAAATTCAGTGAAAAGGCTTTGGAGAGCCCAATTACTGTGTGTCCCTCGGACGCTTGGAAATGGACTTCATTTTTCTGTAATGAAAAAATGGTGAGTGACAGCCCAGCCAAATGAGGCACGTCCCAGTTCCGGCTTCGTCTGTCAGGCACATGCCGCGAGAGACACTTTATGCATTGTTGCGGTAGCACGTACGGAGAGGTGTGTGCGTGCAAATATGCATACTTAAATTGAATTGGAAGGCACCTGCTCCTGGGTGAGCTGCCATTTTTTTCTTCCCAACTCATCACAACAGTTGCTTCCTCTTGAATATCTAGCAGGTTTCTGAGAAAAGTCATGTTCATTATGGAAGTTATTTATTAATAATAAATAGAGGTGAAACTCAGTTAGAAACAGATACATTATGTTTTCTCATACCTGATGCAAGGGCATTAATGGATGAATGAGTTCTGCCTTACAGTCTGGGCTCATTTCTTTAGTTGCCTTTTTAGATATCTCTAGTTTATTCATTCATTCATCCACCCATGTATTCATTTGTTCAACACACCGTTCATAGAAGTCTACTCGTAGCTGTGCACTGTGTTAGGAGCAGGGTGGTTACCAAGCTGAGTAAGCAACTTTCCTCTATCAGAATTCTGATCTGGTTGGGAAAGCAGACATATCCAAAGTCAAATATCTGAAATATCAAGTGTTTTATATTCTATTAGCACCTTCCCTCTGAAGAATGATAGGTTGTCTCGCAAACTCAAATGGGTAGTATTTGCCCCATGGGTTTCTTTGGATGGGTGTGCCATATCTACACACTTGCATTTCTATTTTCGAACTTAATTTTGTGGCATTAAGACAGCTGAGAAGTGTGCCTTTTCTTATGTGTGATGTGAAACCCTTGTTCTCAAACCTCTCAATACTGAAAACTTGTCTGGTTCTATAATCTTCCATTCAGCAAATCATTGTTGAACATCTTTTCCATGCCAGGTTTTGCACTAGATGCGGAAATTCAAGGGGTAAACATGTCTCACACAGTCCTTGTCCTTATATAGTTTTTAATCTGTCAAGGGAAAATAGACATCAAACAAATAATTACACCAATAATTATTTAATCACAGCTGTAATTAAGTGATATAATGGCACATGGCAGAATGCTTTAAGAGTGTTAAATGAGGACCTGACAGTTTGGGGGAAGAGGGAGGATTCCAGAAAGGCATTCATGATGAGTGAAATTTACAATAGGAATTAGTCATGTGAAGAGAACGTAGGACAGCATTTCAGGTAATTTTTTTTTATTATTGTTGTTTCCATGTAAGTATGTCTTCTCCCAAGAGTGGGTTGGTTTGGTTCTTAGACACCAGAGGAGGTTGTTAAAGTAGGGGTGCTTTGGGAGCAGTTAGAATAGGTAGTCATGGAATAGCATGATTTATAGGGAATGAAGTCTTATATCTTCACTCCAGCACTTGATGTATCCCTTTGGTCCTAGAGAAGGGCCATTGCTTTAGATACCGTGTGCTTCAGTCTTACAGCAGCCTTTATTCACTTGGATGGCTAGTGCTTAGAAATTCCTTCAGTAAATGGACATGAGAAGGTGCATGAAGCTTAACAGCAGACAAAGGATAACTCGAGGTGAGATGCATGTCAAATATGTGTCAAAATCCAGCTTTTCCTGCTTCAGCTTCACTAATACACATATGTGGATAGCCAGCATTGGAATTATATTTATGATGCCCTACTGACATACTTCATTGCACTTTATTATCCAAATCTATTCATGGAAAAATTGAGAGATCAAGAGAAATTTAATGAGCTACTCTGCACCACATCCTGCGCCCAGAGTAAACTCCAGAGAGTTATAAAATCCTAACCTATGGCCCTTTCTACCATGCCCCAGCTGCCCCTCGACAATGATACTGAATGTAGTAGAACACACGGTAGTGTAGGCTTCTGTCCTCCATTCATTCACTCACTGGTATTTATACGTGGTAATACAACAATACAGTGCAATGCAATGTAATACAATGTGCTAAGCAATAAGCTAAATGCTTGAGATAAAATGGTGAGCAAGATAGACAGTCTGCCTTCCCCAGCATAATGTATAATGCAGTGAGGAAGACCAACAGCTAAATAAGCTATTACAATAAATCATGGTAGATGCTCTGAATAGAGAAAAAAATAATGGTATGGGAGCTCAGAGTAAGGAGCTCTTAACCTTGCCTAGGGTGGTTAAATGCCGTTTGAGTTCTTAATTACAAAGCGTAGAGGTGCTAAGTAGATGGGTAAAGGAGGGAAAAATATTTTTCAGGCAAAAACACAGCATGAATGAAGACCCTATGGCGAGGTAAAACAGAGCGTGTTACAGGGTCCAAAAAGTCCACAGTAGAGTGTGAGGAGAACTATGGCAGGAAGGAAAGATGCCATAGGGATGTCTGGTCCTCTCATATTGCAAGATAATCATAGTGACAGCAATGTATCTAGAAGCGGGGGCTGCCAAATAGCATTTGACAGTCTGCCTTCTTCCTCAGTCGGCATTGCCATCTGAGTCTGGATAGTACATGACAGACTTATGGCACCAATGGCAATCTCAGATATTGATTTCTTTAAATGAATACATGATTAGAATCAGAATTTGAGGAATCTCAGAAGTCATCTAGTTCTACTAACCCTAGCCCAACCGCCGCCGTTTCACAGATGGAAAAAGTGAGGCTTAGTGACAGAGCGAATTGTCCAGAGATCTCCGCAGAGCTACAGGCAGATCTGAAATTAGAATCACGGTCTGACAGTTTAAACCCTTTAACCTGGATCATCATTATCACCATTCATTATCCGGAGAAACATCTGAAAACTCTGATATTCAATTGTTACCCTCCTGACTTAAATCCTGTTAACCTGCTCAGTATCAAAGACACCATTTAGACGGCTATGTTCTCTTTTTTGTTTGTTTGTTTTTTGTTTTTGAGACGGAGTCTCGCTCTGTCGCCCAGGCTGGAGGGCAGTGGCTTGATCTCGGCTCACTGCAAGCTCCACCTCCTGGGTTCACGCCATTCTCCTGCCTCAGCCTCCCGAGTAGCCGGGACTACAGGCGCCCGCCACCACGCCCGGCTCATTTTTTGTATTTTTTTTTTTTTTAGTAGAGGGTTTCACCATGTTAGCCAGGATGGTCTCGATCTCCTGACCTCGAGATCCGCCCGCCTCGGCCTCCCAAAGTGCTGGGATGACAGGCGTGAGCCACCGCGCCCGGCTCTTAGATGGAGATTTTCTATGGCGTTCCTCTGAGAGATCACGTGAGTGCATTTCAGGAGCAACATCTGGACTACGTGATCCGGGCCTCGCTTCTCAGTCATTGGTGCTCCCAGGCTCCCTCCACCTACCCGTCCTAAGACATGAATAGGTCACCGTAGCTGTGTGGACGTCGTGAGAGTGTGGAGGGTAAGCGTGGGTGCTGCATCCACTCACAAACCTGCGGACCAGAAGACTCCGCCGAGGCAGTGCATTTCTTGTTTCCATTTTAGACCAGTGGGTCACAGCTGGTAAACAAGCACACCGGGATACACAGATAGAAGCTTCATCGAGCAGGAGAGCACAGCCTTTGCTCGGCCCTAGTGATCTCTCAGGGTGACACTGGGTGCTTGGTTTTTGGAACAGCCTATAAACAGCTTTCCGAATCTACTACCCTTCATTTATTAGTGGCTTAGATATGCAAATGTTTCTGAGAGTACAGGGTGTTTCTCTTCCTCTCTTAACACGCTTTCACAACTTTAATTGAAGAATCATAGAATCCAGCAGTTCAAGAGCTGAAAGGGCCTTTGATCATATAGTTTTTGTATTTCATAGCTCAGGAAACTGAGGACTCCAGAAGTTATGCAGTTTCCTAAATGTTTCATTGCTACGTGGTAGTAGATACAGAACTGAACTCATCAATGTCTCTAAGAAAGAGAAACAGGAACAGACCTCAGTATGGCGAGTTCTGCTCACTGTCTTTAATCACGCTGATCTTAATGTACTGCTGATCTTTAATGTACTTCTCGCATTCATTGAGCATTGATGACATGTTAGGCACCATGGGAAGCAGTTTTTTGTGCATTGTCTCTTTGAAATCTTGAAACAGCCTTATAAAATATAGCCAATATCATCACCCTGATTTACAGAATAATACAGTTATTATTAAATGTTAACTGTAGGCACTAGACATGGTACTACATCATGTATGTACATTAGCTCTTGTATTCCTCACGGCAGTAGTAGCATCTCCATCTCACCCATCAGGAAGCTGGGGCTAAGTGGATATAGATAACTTGTGCAAGATTACAGAGCTGTCTGGGATTTGGAGACAGATTGTGAACCCTGGCCCCCACTTTGCCATCGCACTCTGACATCTTAGGAGGACCTGACCCCGGCTTGTTGGAATCCAAAACTCTTGCTCATTCACACCGCGCTTTACTCTTCCTAATTTTATAAGCACAAAATATCTTTACACCAAGTGGCATTTTCTTGGGATTCTTACTCATCCAGGATAATTCTTAAAGACAAGGAAAAAAAATACTAAATGTTTTTCCTACTCTCTTGTCTCACGCAACGCAACACTTCTGACATCAGATGAGTGAGAAATTTTTCCCCACACACCAAGTGAGCAATGATCGTGAGGACTGGGCGTTCTCCAATTCAATTCAATTCTGACACTGTCTACCTGGAGACGGCGTCAGTCCCCATAGGGTGAGGCTCAGCCCACAGCACTGCCTCCCACTTCAGGTGCTAGGTGCAAGCCCTGGGTTGGGACCAGTGCTGCTGGTCAGCGTTCCCAGCCCCCACCTCTTCAGGTTTAATTCATTTACTAGAGTGGATCACAGAACTCAGGGAGACACTTTACATGCACTTGCCTGTGTATCAATAGAGGATACAGGGGAGCAGCCGGCTGGAAGGGGTGTGTGGGGCAAGGCAGCGGGGAGGGGTGTAGAGCTTCCAGGCCCTCTTCCGGAGCACCACCCTCAAGGAACCTACCAGTGTTCAGCAACCAGAAGCTCTTCGAACCCTGCCTTTTGGGTTTTTTATCGAAGCTTCATTAGGTTGCCATAATTGATTACATCATTAGCCATTGGTGAGCAACTCAACCTTCACCTCATCTCCCCTCCCAGGAAGAAGAGGGTGGGACAGAAAGTTCCAATTATTTAATCACAGAATTGGCTTCCCTGGCAGCCAGCCACCATCCTGAGGCCATCCTGGGCCCCAGCTGCCAGGCATCTCATTAGCCTGCAAGAAGACACTATCAGTTTGGAGATTCCAAGGGTTTTCAGAGCAGCGTTCCAAGAAAGAGGACAAAGACCATATCTAAATGTATATATACATATATATATATATATATATATATAATAGATCACAATAATACAAAAAGTAATATTTTCTTATCCTGAACTCATTTAAGGTCAGCATCAACTGATAAACTGATTTTCCATGTTTCTGAGAAATAACAGCTACAGTAAAGCCAGCGTTCTCTCCTGTCCCTAGCCTGTTACTCACCAGCCCTTTAGAAAACTAAGATTGCTTTTGCTCTTTAGGGGGTGTTTGTAATTCTGAAGGATCATGAAACTAATTGTCAGTTTAGGAATATCAACACGAAATACCCAAACACACAAAACCCAAGAAACTCACTGTTTGCATAGTTCTGTTGTGGGTTTGTGTGTGTTTTCACAGGTGCCTGGTGAAGTTAGGCCACAGGGACCTGATAAAGTGTCCACTCCTTGGTAGCCTTATATTCTCACTGGTGCCCAGATATAACATCCTTATTTATGAAGGCCTGATGGATGCCACATGATCCAGTTCTTCCTCACTAACTTCTTCTGTATCAGAGAATGGAGAGTAAGGGTAGGTTTAAGAGTCAGGGAGGAACTACACACTCATGTGAATGACGAAATAGAAATTTCAAATGTGGGCTTACAAACGATTTACATGTAATTCAAATGACCGGTTTATTGGTTTTCTTTTAATTTGACATTCAGATAACAATAAACTTGGCTTAATTATTTCTTGTTCTTTTATTTTCAGAATATGTATTTTGCATAACTTAAATACTTCCTAATTGAAGATGCCAATTATCAGTTAAGACAAAAAAGGTCCCTTGTCCTTTGCATTTTTTTTTTTTTTGAGACAGAGTCTCGCTCTGTCGCCCCAGGCTGGAATGCAGTGGCGGGATCTCGGCTCACTGCAAGCTCCACCTCCCATGTTCATGCCATTCTCCTGCCTCAGCCTCCTGAGTAGCTGGGACCACAGGTGCCCACCACCATGCCTGGCTAATTTTCTGTATTTTTAGTAGAGATGGGGTTTCACCGTGTTAGCCAGGATGGTCTCCATCTCCTGACCTCGTGATCCACCCGCCTCAGCCTCCCAAAGTACTGGGATTACAGGTGTAAGCCACGGCGCCCGGCCGTCCTTTGCATCTGTTTAAATTATTCTGCAATGAATAGAAATTATATAATTTAAAAGGCTTAGCATAATCTGACAGCTAGATACAGGTATACCTCATTACCATGGACTTCACCAATCCAAAATTTTATAATCATTCACAGACAGGATTGACCAGAGATTGCGAATGACTTACCCTTCTTAGTAATTTATCTTCTAGTTCTACCTCTTTATACAGATAACTCACAACTCCCTATTGGCGGTAATTTGAGATAGAAAAGTCCTGTGTCAAAAGCCTCCGAGGCGAACACTGACTTCCACCTCCTCACTTAGCCTCCTGATCTCCCATGGCTTCACCTGAGAGGTGAAGATACTCCTGGCCTCATACCATACTGTGAGGCAAGGTTGAGAGAGGAAACAGCAGCAAAAGGAACTCACATTCAACTCCCCCTTCTTAGTAAAATAAGTTTAGAATCTGTAGAGAATCTACTCTAGGTCTCCGCATTTGTCCCTTGAGGGGCTGCCAGGCAGCTGTTATTATCCCGGTTTCAGATGAGTAAACCGATCCCAAAGAGATTGAGTAACTTGCTTGGAAGGTGTATAACTGAAAGCGTGAGATTTGGAGATAAACCTAGTTTTGAGTAGTAATTCTACCACCAGTTACCACGGGCTTTGTTATTTATCATCTCGGGCAAGTTACTTATCATCTCTCTGAACCTCAGTCTCTGCGTTTGTGTGATGGTGACATAACAGCACCTCCTATGTAACAGCAGAAACTGCTAGTCTTCCTCTGGTAAAACGCCAGCTCATTCAGGTCACGTGCTCGGCCCTGACACACAGAAGATGCTAAACAAGTGCAGCTACTTTTAATTATGGGTCAGGATCACACTGCTGGTAAGCAGAAGTGCTGAGCTGCATGTCCAGGAGGGAGGCTGCAAAGCCTATGTATTCTCATGGCCACCTGCTGCCTTCTACAGAAGCACACCCAGAGATGTCTGTGAGGTGAAGCAGCATGTTGGGTCCTGGCAGGATCCCTTGGCTGGTGTGGCAGAGCCAGTGTCAGTGATGCCTGTTTCCCACCTGAGCTTCCACAAGGAATATTGGGGCCTAACTTGCAGGGTAACTGAGTGGGTTGCTACTAGAAGAAGTTTCCCTGGAAGAAACATTACCTTGAAATCATCGAAAACAAGGGACAGAGCCGCTGGCCAACAGCTCCTAATCTCAGGTACTTGGGCAAAATGAGGGAGGGCGAGACTGTTCTGCCTTTGTCTGCTGTGGAGTGGTCCACTGGGGTCTTTCTGTGTTGGGAAGGGATATATGACGGTTGAATCGTGAGGTCCCCCTGATAGCAGTAACATCACACCATAAATGATTGTTATTTGTTGAGGGACCATAGAAGCCATGAGTCCAGTTCCTTGTTTTACAAAGGTTGAAAGCAAGACACAGGTTGTAGGAATAATCGCCCCAGCTGATCTAGCTAATTGGTGGCAGAGGGAAAATGATGGAGGATGGGTTCGACGGACAGGTAGGACTGGCCATCTCCCATCTACCTAACCTAGTGCAGGAGGGAAGGATGGCTTTGGCCGGAGGTGGAATGGCTGACCTCCTCTGGGCATGCAGACCTCTGGGCAACGTTACCTTGGCAGAGACCCCTCCTTGATTATTCCACCTAAATCATTCCTGGATCTTTGTTTATTTCTTTATGTCTCTCTATCTTTTCACAGCAGTTCTCAGTGGCTGACAGTGAATTATTTTTTATTGTGTGTTCATTGTCTGCCTGTTCCGCTGGAATATAAGCTCCATTAAGGCTTGGAGGCTTTGTTTGGTAACAGCTAATTTCTCAGCACGTTGAACAATACCAGATTCATAGTAATTAATAAACAATAAAAAACCATTGATTGAATGAATGGATGGCATGAAATACTGACCTAAAAAGTTAGGAGGTAAATAGTGGCAGATAAGTTTGGAGAGGCGGTGAGAAGGCAGGCAGAGACCTCCAACCCTATTTCTCAGGCATAGTGGCTTTAGCCAGTGTTGACATTTTCCGAGCTAGAGACACAGCATGAGAACAAAGTCCTCCAAGTTACTCATTTTCTGCTATTCTGCTACCTCAAATCTCTGAAATTCCAGAAAATCCCATCTTTTTCTCCTCTCCTTCATTTACTTTTTCTTCTTTGCCTTTTCTGCCCTCGGCTTGGATGCAGAAATGCTCATCTTCTGAACAACGCATCTTCCTGGTGTCAGCCTCTTGCTCTCATGCCACTTTCCTACTTACTTGTGATAAACTGGAATGCGATATGGCTCCCCAATTTATCTCAGGAAAAGCTTAGAGGAATGGGGGAGAAAAACTCATCAAAACGTTTGACCATCTTGAATTGTAGGTAGGACCTAGTCATTTATGGGTGTCAAGAATTGTGCTAAATCTTAGAAATGTAGACTAAAAGGCATAAAATATACTTCCATGCTATGGAATCCAATTCAATGGTAAAAAAAAAAAAAAAAAAGCATGCATTGTTTTCTTTCCAACTTTATTTTGATTTCCAGGAGTACATGTGCAGGTTTGTTACGTGGCTAAACTGTGTGTCCTGGGAGTTTGGGGCAGAGATAATTTTGTCACCTGGGTAATCAGCATAATACCTGATAGGTAGTTTTTCAGTCTTTACCCTCCTTCCACCTTCCACTCTCAAGTGGGCCCCTGTATCTATTATTCTCTTCCTTGTGTACATATGTACTCAATGTTTACCTCCTACTTATAAGTGAGAATATGCAGTGCTCGGATTTCTGTTCCTGCATTAATTTGCTTGGGATAATGGCCTCCAGCTACACCCATGTTTCTGCAAACGATATAATTTCATCCTTTTTTATGGCTTTGTAGTATTCCATAGTGTGTATGTACCACATTTTCTTTATGCAGTCCACCGTTGATGGCCTTCTAGGTGGATTCCATGTCTTTGCTGTTGTGAATAGTGCTACAATGAACATATGGGTGTATATGTCTTTATGGTAGAACAATTTATATTCCTTTGGGTATGTACCCAACAAAGGGATTACTGGGTTGAATGGCAGTTTTATTTTTAATTCTTCTACATATAATGACATGGGAGATATTGGAACATATTGTTACGTGGAAAAAATAAGTTGTAATTTGGCAAACATACATTAATAACTTGTTTTAAAAATATCAGTGTATCTATACCTATATCTGTGTGTCTATGTCCAAGTACATATCTATATCTATAGGTTAGATATACATCCAGAGATGTTTGAGAGATTGTACGTACAGAAAACCACCTCTAAGAGCACAGCACAATTGTATACAAGTGGCCACCTCTAAAAGAATGAGATTGCTGAGGGTGGAGATTTTGCTTTATGTACTTTGGCATGTTTCCAATCTTTTTATGTGAAGAGAAAAATATTTGCAATTTAAAAATCAGAAGGAAAAACAATGACAAAAAAAGTATAAAATGAGTATCTTCTCTTCTGCCCCCAAATAAACCACTCTCCTCTTATGAAGGGAGACAGGTGCATATTAATGTAGAAATCAGTGTGCCAATCTCTGCCCACGTGACATGCACAGGACGGTGTGACACTCCAAGGAGAGAGGTCTTGTTTGCCGCAGTCAGGGGCGACATCTCAGGGAAAATGTTCTCAAGTTGGTTCTTGAAGAGTAAGTAAAGAGTTCAGCAGAGACATCAGGCTTTCCATGGAGATAGGAGCTGTGTAGGGGTGGGGGAAATGGTGCTCTTTTGAGCAATGCAGAACTATTTGGCTGGATGGAGGGCGGGACGTGTGCAGGACAGTCTCGTGAAGGCTGGATCCAGACTGTGAAAGACTTCTCTTCAGGGGTCTCTCCCGAGTCAGTGCAAAGATTGAGTTTGTTTATTCCTTCATTTCATAAACATATTTGAGCATCTACTGGCTGTTAGAGTTTTACTAAGTATGAGGATTTAATGATAAATAAGAAACAGAAATCTTGCCTTCTTGGAGACTCTACTTTAGTAGACTTGGATAATTTTCCTTTCTTTCCAAAAAAGACACGCAATGGTAAACTGCAGTATGAGGTGTTGGTAGTTAGCATTAATTAAGGATTAGAGGCCTTTAGGGGAAATCAAGGTGTTGCTGAAAGATTAGTCATCACATCTATAATTCAGAGCAGCATGGATATTCCACATTTTGCGGAGTACTTGGGAAAGATGAAAATGTATAAGTGGAACCAAGATTTCTTAACATCAACCTCAGAATAGCTGTGCACTCCCCTCCCCTCAGTCCTTTTGCAAGATAGAGGGTTGGCTTGTTTAGCTCATCTATCCAGCTAACTGTTCCCCTGCCTCTCTGTTACTGGATTTCCATCACTAGGCGACTGTAGCGTCATATGTGTATGTTGAAGCACTGAACTGTGAATCTTATTACAAGAAAAAAATTTCTTAAAACTAAAAAACAAAAAAGAATTTATTACTTATAAGACAATAATAAAAGCAAAGGTAATTTCCAAGAGCAACATATAACAATATATTCTTCTCTTTGTTTCCCCCCAGAGCTAATTTTAAGCAAGAAACTATTGTAAGATCCTCTAAAGAACTCCACCTACAATTCCCTCTTGCCACCCTCTCCCCACCTCCTGCATAGGTGGTTCTGATTCTTTTCCTGAGTTTTTTCTACCCCTCAAGACCTAGGTTTGCCCAAAATGTCTGTGTGAACTAGAGCCCCCTGTTCTTTACAGTTAGCCAGCTTAACACTTCTCCTTTTTTTATATGCATTATTTTGTTGCTGGGAAAGTAATCCTTCTCTTCTCTTATCCATCATGTTGTTTGTATTTCTTTGTATACAGGAGAGTAAGCTATTTATTTAAATGCTTTGAGTTATGTACCTTCTCAAATAAACTATTTTAAGATACAGAGATGGATTTAGGGATTCATGTACTATCTTTATTAGAAGAAAACTTGCAGCTCATTGGTTCATATGCACCCAATCCAGAACACACATCTTCTACGCCTCCTCATCATGCATTCAAGCAGCCTCTGCCAGGCCCTCCCTAAGGGCCTGCTGTCTAACGGCCCTCCCTAAGGGCCTAAGCATGTCTGCTACCTGACACAGCTCCTGTTGCTCTCAGTAGCTGTGGCTATGGGAATGGGCCTCATCCCATCACACTCCCATGGTCTCTCTGTAAAATCCACATGCTGATACTAGTCCTGCCCTGGGAGACAACAGAATAAATGTGAGTCCACCTCTCCACAGTGCTTCACGTGTTCCCACGCTGCCCTCTTGTCTCCCCTGACAACGCCTTTCTTCATGTCCATCTAGTTCCCAATCGTGAAGTTCTTCTCATTTCCGGCTCTTTCATGCCCAATGTCTTGGTTTGTACAGTCTCCTATTACATGTTGTCACCAGATATGGGCTCCCTAGAGCAGAGCAGAGCCATTTTGTCTCTTTTGTTGTGATTCTTTACTTGCTAAATGTACCTACTGTGGAAACAAAATGCAATGTATGATCGAATGTCCTTTTGTCAAACAGCCATTTCACTTTTTAAAACTCAGAACTGTGAGAAAACTACAAAACTCCTGAAGATTTTTCACACGTCTTGCTATGAAAACACATCTCCCCACTGCGGGTTATTGTACAGGACCAGCAATCATAATTGAATAGAGTTTTAAACAGCTGCATCATATCCATCAATATAAAAATCGTTGAATGAGATAGAAATCCTTTGAACCCATTTTGGAAGGATATCCATGTGAGTTTTTGTTTATTCTAGGAAGGTTGAAAAATATCATTTCATTTATTTTCTGCTAGCGTAAGAAGTGTGGACCTTACACAGGGGAAGGAGTACCTTGAAAATAGTCCATCTGTCTGGGTTGATAGGTTTTGTGAGTAGGCCTGGCAGTTGTGCAGTGAAGCCTCCTGGAGGAAGGCATTTTAGTGTCTGCCATGCGCCTTCTTTTCAGGCTATGAATGTCCCAGACATATGCCTGTTATCTCCCTTTTTCACCCGTTCTTTGACTAAAGGCTGTTTGGGGAGGCGTCCTACTCAGATCACGCTTGTTCCATTGAAGCAAGGCATCAGTAAAGTTGATCACACACAAGCACTTGTGAAAGAGATGGTGACTCAGACTTGCTGGATCTCAAACTCTTGCTAGATCAATACCAGCTGCATCAATGTAGCTATTGACTCGGAATTCATTGCCATAAACACCATTTGTCAGCCTTCCAGAGAGAAGAGTCCCATGACCAACCTAAAGACTGGCTCACTCCTGTGATTAGTCATTCCCATCTAATTGAGCAAGTGGCTTATTATCTAGGCATTTCCAGACCTTAGTCACCCATGAAAAGCAGTGAGATGTGGTAATGAGTCCACACTAGCAGGCTTAGCATTATGGCAGCTCTCCTATTGTCACGTTTATTAGGCAGGCACCATGTGCTGAGTTTGGTAGAGGACTTTGAAATGAAAAGGTTGCTGCCTTTAATGAGTGAACATATTAAGGTTTAATGATCTCTTACCAAAGAACTAATCCTTTCTTAGATAAAGGACAATATATCATTCTACAAGTAAAGCAACACTTTAATAGTTTCACCTCGCCAAGCCTTTCAGATTACATAGAAAGAGATTCCAAGGATCCATTATACCTGATGGTATCACTCAGGGTGCCGGTAAGGAAGAGAGATTGTGTAGTGGAGAAAAATTGTTTGCCTGCTAAAATGCCATATTGTATAAAATATTTTATAGGTGTTTCAATAGATTCTATCTTCCAATGGGGGAGAAACTTAATTTAACTAAAACAGCACATTTCTGAGAGTGTACTGATTTGAAGTAAAACAACACACTCCAGGCAGTTCACTCCCAGTTGGATTGGCTTCCTTGGTTTTGCGGTCTCTGCACCCTGTCTTTACTAGAAAATGCAAGATGCCGTCTCTTTGAGTAATATCAAATTGTACACAGAATTGCGCCTGCTTCCAGTAAGCCATTGGGGTCACTGCAGTTACAGGAACAGGTCCTTATGCCTCAGACATGTAAATAAATAGCTCTTTAGTATTTCAGAGGCTTATCAATTATGAGTGCCCAACCACAGTGCAACTGGGCAATTGACCATGCATCTTGGCTCGCAGATTAGTCTTTCTTTGACTTGCTGTAGCTGTGGGATGGTCTCAATTGTCCCTCACCCTCCTCACAAACATTGCCCTTTTCTTCCATTACTCTATGCTGGCTTTGCATAAGAAAGAAGAAATAATATTTGTCAATAAATCTCTCAGTGAGCAGTGCTATTAAGGGACAAAGTATTTTTACATTTCAGAGTTGGTGCTTAGGTCACCAACCTATCCCCTCTGGTATCAAGCAGTCTACCTGGCAAGAGAGTTAGAAAATAGCCTTCACCAAGGGGCTTAGATTTTGTCTTCTCACTTTTGAAAAGATGAATATGTATGAGCATCTCTCCAGAGCCTCTGAAAGGATCGCTGGGTGGAGGGTGGAAACCCAGTCACTGAAGTCCCCATGGAGAAAAGATAAAGAGTTCGACTGAACAGCTGCTTGAATGGATGCATTAAACTGACATTAAAATCACCAACGTGTTTAAGAAATCCACTAATAACACCTAGCAAGGCTCAGGGGCAGAATCGATTTAGGGAGTCCAGGAAATTCCACACCTGGTTTGGTGCAGTAAACCCCAAAGTCATTAAGAAGAATTAGTTAAGCCCCCTTGTTCCTCCTACATTTATTTTCACTGATCCTATTTAGTTCCTTCTTCAATTTGCTAAGACACAGGTTTATACTGATCTCAGCAGCTCGTGAATATTTTAAAACTAAAGTTTCTTGCAAAGGAATTTAACAAACAAAAGTCTCAACTCACTACCTTAAATTTATATTCTCTGAGCCCTTAAGCTCAAGGAAGCATTTGGAATTGCTTTGACTTAGAGAAAAGGTAGAAATATTGTAGTCTATGAGTGTGCTACCTTTCAAGACCATTGTTGGTTTAGTATGGCAATATATATCATTCATGTGACAGATATTCATTGAGCATATACTATGTGTTAAGACTCTGCTTGGTGCGGGAGAATATAGCTATGAAGAAGACAAATGTGTCCCTAGTCCTTATAGAGCTTATAATCTTATGGGAAGATGAAGGTACATAAGAGGCATAAGCAGGCAATTTTAAAATGTAGAAGTAAATGTGACTTTTGAAGACAAAGACCACTTCCATGATAACTTTAAATCCTATACTTCTTCCCATGCTAATTGAATCCTACACAGATACCATGGAGATGTTTTATGAACTGTGTGATTGATGGCAGAACATATTCATTGATTTTGTCCATGGCACTTGATTGGGTGTCATAATGAATGCGGAAATAGAATCCAAAGGAACTTTAATATATTGAAGAAATGTTTTTCAAAGTCAGAATGAGGTTCCGCAAGGACAAGCTGGGGTTTTGCAGAAAGGCACACATACATGTGCAGGATTCCAGCATCTTTTCTCACGGGTGCTGTTTTTACTTAAGCAATGGCCTCCAATGAGCATTTATTGCACCGCTGCCACCTGCCATGCACAGTACAGGAGGAGACTTCTATGGATTAGAATAATGGTGGTCAATGCTAGGGTGGTGCTGAATATGGAAACAGTCAGAGTTTTACTAAAGGCCAAAGAGTATTAAATTTGAAGGTACTAGCATTTTCCCCCATGAGTATCCTCCTCCTTGTAGCAATGGAATTCAATAAGTATATATTAAGCACCTACTACATGCAAAACTCATGCACTCTGGAATCCGACAACTTACTAGGAGAAAATTGCACAGATTTAATTTTGTACCAGAAAGAAGTAAATCGATGTTATAAAAGTGGCACAGTTAATAATTCTACTGGAGTAGAAAGGAAACAGGGATTGATACTAATCATGAAAGGCTACATGAAGGAGTTGACATCTGAGCTGCACCTTAAGTGTCTCAGTATGTAAAGCAGTGAATTCCATGCTGGAAGCCAGCTGAACAAAGCCACAGACACAAGCAAGTGGGGAGAGATTCAGGGGCATTACGTATCTGTCCCTGGAGCAAGGTTCTGAAGGGAAAATGTGGGGATGAAGCTGAAAAGGTAAGGTGGGACTAGGTCATTAGCATAGATTTTGAATTTCATTCTATAGGCAATACGAAATTTTCAAAGGATCTTGAGGAAGAGGCTTTTGTGTTTTATAAACCTGCTATATGGGCAAAGTGAAGGATGTATCGGAGATGGAAGGGGCCTGGTATCAGGGGGTAGTAGTGAGGTTGTTATAACTCATTCTAACTTCATTATCCTGAGAAGATGTGGCCTGAAGTAAAGTGATAGTGATCAATGTAGAAAACTGAAGCAGCTGAGCGCAGTGGCTCATGCCTGTAATCCCAGCACTTTGGGAGGCCAAGGTGGGCAGATCACATGGGGTCAGGAATTCGAGACCAGCCTGACCAACATGGAGAAACCCCATCTCTACTAAAAATACAAAATTAGCTGGGTGTGTTGGTGCATGCTTGTAATCCCAGCTACTCAGGAGGCTGAGGCAGGAGAATTGCTTGAGCCTGGGAGGCGGAGGTTGCAGTGAGCCGAGATTGCACCCATTGCACTCCAGCCTGGGCAACAAGAGCGAAACTCCGTCTCAAAAAAAAAAAAAAAAAAAAAAAAAGTGGGGGAAGGGGAAAGGGAAGGGAAGGGAAGGAATGGCCATCGGCTTCAATGAGTGGAGGGATTCAGGTTTGGACAGACTTAGACAGTTACATCAAGGTATATTAGCTTCTCCCCTAACCTCAACTAGGCAACATTCTTTCTCAAAAAATGAACAAAATGTGGACATTTATATCTAGGACAGAGCCTGTTGCTGAATCCAGTAACTTAAAAGTATCATGCTTTTGAAAACTTCCTCTTTTTCTAAAGTAATAGCTTGTATTGTTCTACGTGTTGTTTTCTTTTTCTTTCTGTTTTCATTATGGGGCATATAGGACATTGATTATTGCTGTTATTATTGTAATTCTTAAAATTACATTTTCTTTGAATCATAAATCAATGCATTATCTCCCCTCAAGGACTTCTTCTATTTAAAGAGCCAGATCGATTTTTACAGGATATGCCGACAATAAATCTTTGGTTCTTATTTTTCCCTCCTGAAGACTTTGGATCAGAATTATTATTATCATTATTTATTATTTATTGAGTGCTGTCAGTGGGCTCAGCAGTATACAAATATAAATGGGTAAACATCATCATTAAATCTGTTTCCAAAAGGAGCAGGTGTTTATCATGAAAGAAAGTATTTGAATTACCAAAATAGTGCCCATTAGTGGTTTTCATTTCCTGGAAAATATTGTCTTTGTGGTCATTCAACTCCTGTGGCATTTCAAATGGAATAAATGGGGGCAATCTCTGATTTCTGGCATGTTTCCAAGTTGGGAATTACCTCCTGCTTCTTGAAAGTTACCTATAATTTAATTTCAGTAGCTTTGGCTTGATACCTTCTAAGATTTTCTCTTCATTAGTGACTTAAACAAAGCCCAGCTCAGTTCTTTGCGGGAGATGCTTTTACTCACTCCTTGGATTTCTCCTCTTGGCCAACTAAAAAGAAGCCAGCCCACCTAGGATCTGACTTTTTTTTATGTTATTCAGAAATGGAGGGATTGTAACCAGGAATGTACAGATCCAGGATTCTTCTGGTTCCACTATCTGACTGGAAAGAGGCAGGCGCTCTCATGCACAGTTTAGAGGCATGCTGAGGCTCCTTGATCTTGCCACCACCAGAAGGACCACTATCAACAAAAGCACTCAATTCTGGTTTTTTTTTTTTTTTGGTCAGGGAAGCAAAGTCTTTGTAACCATGGTTATTTTCCAGCAAACACTTCTATGGTCTATGTTAGCAGAGAAGAAACCTACAGCCAAAAAATCTGCCATTTATCTCGAGCCTTTATTTTAGTAATTTGTTTTAACCTCAATTCAAATGCCATGTTAACAAAACTGGAAATGAAAAAAAAAAAGAAAAGAAAAGAAAACGCGAAGCAACTAATGCTGTTGATTGGAGGTTACCAGATAATTATAGCAACCACAACTAAAATTTGTTTTGAATTTAGCCTTTTGCACAGTGCTTTCCCTTATAGAAATTGATATTCACAACAGTCCTGAACAGGAGGGAGGAAGTGTGTTATATTTAGCTTCCCAAATGTATGAAAGAGGAAACAGACTCAACAAGGCTAAGTGACTTGCCCGCAATTAAACAGCCAATATGTTGCAGAAATGGAAGATCTGTCCCTTTCTACTACTTATAATTGAATAACGTCAAGGAAGAGACAAAGAATAGGCAACCAGAGGTGGAAACAAAGGAAATGCAAGTTTATCTTCAGAAAGGGAGTGGTAACTGCAAGGGTAATAGAATTGCTGAACAAATAACTTTTAAGCCTCCTTCTGGATCTATGAGTAGACAATTGGTCTGACAATCACATACAACTTAGATCTGTTTCTCTTCCAGACCTGGATAGAAACCATCTCATGTATATATTATGACCTACACTGGGAAGTAGACCCATTTGTAGATAGGGCTATCAATCTGCAGATGAGCTTCCTCCCTGTCCAAATTTGGAAAAACATTCAGGGCCATCAAGACATTAGTATTACTGACTATGGCTTCAGAAGATCAAAAACTCTCTGACCAAGAAGGAAATAATTCTGCCCCTTCATCTGCTTTGCTAAACGAACAAAGCCAAGCACTTACAATTCAATGCCCCACAAAGGCCTTCTGTGCATTTATTCCTGCAACCAACATTTATTGAGCATTTACCCTGTACAATGAAGTCTCATTGTTCTTTTTTTACTGTACCTATCTAGAAAGAATCTATCTTCAAACTTGTCTCAGAACTAAAAACAGCAGACAGTTCAAGTGTTTCTATTTAGCTCTAAGGTTTTCTATATTTTGGGTTAGAGACAAGCAGACCATTCACCAAAAGCCTTGCCCATTTAAAAATATGACCAATGACTGTACACGGGTTCCAACATGCAACACACAAATGGAAGTTTTAATGGGCATCTGTGAGATTGCTGGAGATAAGAAAAAGATACAGGCCAGGCATGGGGGCTCACACCTGTAATCCCAGCACTTTGGGAGGCCGAGGTGTGTGGATCACCTGAGGTCAGGAGCTCAAGACCAGCCTGGCCAACATGGTGAAACCCCTTCTCTACTAAAAATACAAAAATAAGCGGGACATGGTGGTGGGTGCCTGTAATCCCAGCTACTGAAGAGGCTGAGGCAGGAGGATCGCTTGAACCCAAGATCACGCCATTGTACTCCAGCCTGGATGACAAGAGTGAAACTCCGTCACACACACACACACACACACACACACACACACACACACAGAGAAAAGAAAAAGATACAGAAATACTTTCACTCTTAGGTAGAACTATAGAATTTATTTTGTTCTAATGATTTATAATGTGTTGAAATATACGTTGAACATTCTAAATTACCCTCTACAATCATTAACAAGGAAGCAACAGGGAAGGAACTCTTGCATTTTATAATAAAATGACAAACCAATTTTTTAAGTGAGCAAAAAATCTGAATAGACATTCACTTAAAGAAAATACACAGATAGTCAATAAGCACCTGAAAAGATGCTTGTCATCACTGATCATTAGGGAAATAAATACCAAAGTCATAATGAGATATCACTCTCATTCGCCATAATAAAAAAGACAGATAATAGCCAGTATTCATGAGGATGTAGAGAAACTGGAAACCTTGTATATAGGAAAATGAAAAAATGGTACAGCCACTTTCAAAAAAAGTCTGTCAGTTCCTCAAAAGTTTGGGTGTGGTTACCCTAATACTCAGTAATTCCACCCCGAGACATAACCAGAAGAAATAAAAACGTATGTCTACACAAAAACTTTCACATAAATATTTATAGCAACATTATTCAAAATAGCCCAAAAAAGAAACAAACATATACCTTATTAAAAGATACTTGAATATATGGATAAGTAGAATATAGTCAAGCCATATAATGAAATAGTATTTGGCAATTAAAAAAATAAAACACTAATACATGTTACAACATGGATGAACCTTGAAAACATTATACCAAGTGAAAGAAACTAGTCGCAAAAGACCATTTCTTGCATAATTTTATTTATACAAAAAGTCCAGAATAGTCATTTGTTTCTAGAGAGAAAATAAATTATATGAGTGGTTGTGTAGAACTGGGGAGATGGGGAGATTGGAGGTGACTGCTAAAGGACACAGGATTTCTTTTCTGGGGTGATGAAAATGTTCTAAAATTGATTGTAGTAATTGTTGTACAACTCTGTGAACAAACTAAAATCAGTTGAATTGTATACTTTGAATGAGTGAATTGTATGTTATATGAACTATATCTCAATAAAGATGTCAGGAAAGAAAGAGGAAAGATAGGAAGAGAAAGAGAGAGGGAGGGAGGGAAAGAGAGCAACAGGAATTCATGGTGATGGTCATTCAAAGAGATTACCACAACATTTTTGATAGGCATCAATTCCCTTCTCCCTTCCTCTTTTTTTGTCCCTTAAAATGGCTCTGGAAAAGGCTACAATTATACTTGCACATACTGCCTTGCAAGATGGAACCAGCTTTTCCATCTTTTGTCTCCATGGGGAAATTTTAGATGTTGGGGACTGATGATAGCTTACAGCAAATTCCCAGCTGGTCACAGCATGTTTGGACTCTGGATTTCAGGATTGGAATTCATCAGGCACATTTGTGTGTGCTACTGTCTGTAGGATTATATCTTTATTGATCCTGCCTGCCTGTGACCAATGGGAACAATATGGAAGTGGTAAAGTCCTTTGGAATAAAAATTTAGAATCTGGTGAAAACGTAACCAGGTCCCGCCAGGGAAGGATGAAGCATCTGTGTGGAATCTGTTCAGTACAAGGCAGCAACCACTCCTTATTTTCCCTGTTCAATTAGAAGAGTGTTCAATTGCCCTAGCTGCAAGCAACCTCCAGGGATAGATGTGAAGTAACTGTGTTTTGTTTGTTTGTTTTGTTTCAATTACTCAGACAACTGGTTCCTTTGGGAGTCTACCTTGAATTGATTGGAGCCCTACCTGGTGACTGTCCTCTAATTTATATTAATAAGCTGGTTGTGTGTTATGTGATAAGGTGGCCAGCAGATACAATGATTGAGGAGGGAGTTTCATATAGGGAATTATGAAACCTGGCCACAACCTCTTTGTAGACTGATATGCTAGGATCTCCTGAAGGACTCTTATTTTTAAACAAGATGAGAGATGGACAACCTGACTTCTCAGTATTCCAGTATTTATAACAATGGATACTACATTTATTTATCAGGTAAGATTTAACTAGTATCCAATATACAGTACTTCCTAATTAAGAGTCCACTTTTCAGATCCTTGTTAAAATATGAGATGTATTTTGTAAAGAACATTAAGTTCCATAGTTGCCAGTAAGTATGTAATCTAGAGCTTCCTTCCTTAGTCTTCAGCTTTCTTCTCTAATAAAAGTGGATAAACTGGGACAGATAGCCTTTAAGGTCAATTACACACTAATATTCAAAATTTATATAAGTTTATGGAAAATCATAATATTTTTAATTTCTTTATCCAGGTTCTGATTTCATTTATTTATTTAGCAAATATATATTGAGGGAAGAAGAACCAGGACATAGTGATGGATGGGAAGTCAGGGGTGAGGGGAAAGAAGGCAGTAAGGATGAGGTCTTGATTTGGGCAAGTGGATTGATGGTGAGAACCATTTAACCAGACAGAGAATGGGGAAGATATTTTTTGCCCATTTATTTGAGGAGTGGGGAGTGGCAGGGGACAAGGGCCAAGGGCTCTGTTCTGAATATACAGAGTTTGTACTGGGATATCTTTGAAAATATAAGTGGTGATATCACCTGGCTAGTAGTAAATGCAAATCCATCACTAAACCAGCCTTCTGTGGGTGTCAAAGTGCAGAACTCAGGCCTGGATGAGAAGTGTGGGGTGCAGAGAGACTGCATTCAGGGTACGTATACTAGCTACGTGAGATCTACATGCGACAGAACCTCACTAGCAAGGATAATTTATAGATCTTCATTTGAAAATTTTGGGGAACATAAACTACCTATAGTTAAAAATAGAATAACAAAAGGGAAGATTCCCTTTTCTCAACTATTATATTTCTTCCCCAAACTCTTTGCATTTAACAAATGTTTTCATACAAACACATTTTAAAACAATAATTCTGTGGGTTTTTTCTCCTGCATCTGTGACTTTTTCTTCTCATGGTTCACTTAGAAGACATCTCAAACTTTTTTAAATTCAATCTTCTATTTTCTATGGAAGAGGAAATGAAGATTATTTTCCCTTTTATTTTTCCTTTTTGAATTAACCTGTAACAATGTGGATCGCGATGGAGTTGAGAAAGAGAAGGCAGACTTTAATCGTTTTCCCCACTCTTCCTCAGAGAAGTATTTAGTAAATAAGAAAATGAATTTATATTGAACAGTGACCACAGAAAGAGCCAGTGATAAAGACAGATGTGAAGTGAAGCTTTCCCAAAGATACAGTCCCCTCCTGGAGGTAGCATGAGGCCCATATGATTCTTCTAGTGTTTGACAGCACTCAGGAACTCAATGAAGTCCTAATGATAATTGCAATGACAGCTTTTGGCAGATGGATTCATTCTTTGCCATTCACTTAATCCTGACCAGAAATAAAACTATTTGTTAATTGACGTCATTTCCTCTTGAGAACAAAATAGTAAGATTTCGAGGTCCGAAGCTAGGTAACCTAGTTTAGAGCTTTGGCTTGGACAGAAGGCTTCAAAACCTGTTTTTTGTTGTCACCCAGAGCTGCCTGAGTGTTTGGACAGCATCACGCACCAGGAGTGAAACGACTTGGAACTGTGTTCTGACTCCACCATGTGTTAGCTGTGTGGTCTGAGACAGTTTATTTCATCCTTCTGATCTTCAGTTTATAAGTTGGGAAAAATATAAAAACGTGTGACAGTTCCATCTGTACACTGTACTTCATGGGAATATTACAAAAATCCATGAAATAAAGGATATGATAGCCCTTTAGAAGTTGTACACAATATATGCGTATGATACCTAACACTGGGAAAGAGATACTCTTTCAACATTCCTAAGCACAGTAGCTCTAGACTGCATTGCACAGCTGCTGGGTGTCCCCTTGTTGAGGGGACTTCAAGTCCCAGCCTCTTTTAACTGTTTAGTGCTTTTGGCTTATGCCTTATACTCCTGTCTTGCTGAAGCAGAAAGGTAGAAGTTGCGCAGGGGTTGGATCTGAGTAGGAGCTAGGCCAGAAAAACCAACAGACCATGCGAAAAGAAGCAACTGAATAGGTATCCACATTTGGGGCAGAGAGCAAGCAGGTCCAGCATTTGACAGCTACAACTTTTGGTGGAAACCATCAGGCCTGAAACCAATGCACTGCAGAGTGGATCATCCCAACCAGTAGTTCTTTACGCAATTCCTGCCAGAGCTGGAGCTGATACCCAAGCAGAGGCAACCTTGAAGAGACTACACTGAAAGTGGAAAGACGTGAGATGTGTATTATAAGTGAGAATGTGGAAGCCTGCAGTAAATTGGCTGTAGGTGCAGATCATGTCTGAGCACCATGCCACACCTCCATGACTCCCTTGTATGTATTACTGCAGTCCCTTCCTGATGGTCTCCCTGCTTCTACTTTTCTTCCCTGCAGTCTACTCTCAGTAGAGCATCCTGCAAAATATAAATCAGATCACGTCACTTCTCTGCTTATAATGCTGCAGTGATTCTTAGTAAATGCTCAGAGCTAAACAGGCTGTGGATCATCTGAAGACCTTGTCCTCTACACACACCACCACCACCACCACGAATGCCTCTTTGACCTCCCTCCTACGCCAACCAGACTCACCCTGTTCCAGCCACAGTGCCTGCCTTGCTATTGTGTAATTACTCTAGGCATACTCTGGCATACTCAGGGCATTTGCTATGACTGTTCTAGAATATTCTCTCTCCAGATAATTGCCTGGCTAGCTCCCTCACCTGCTTCAAATCTTTCTTCATTTGCCCCTTCTCAATGAAGCCTACCCTGAGAACCATCCTTAGAATTCTAACTCCCTCCAGCCTCAGTTCCCTCACCCTCCTCTGCTGGAAAACTTCGGCCGCACTGAGCACCAGTCAGCAGGCTGTGTACTTGGCTTTCTTATTATGCTATTGATTAGTGCTTGCCTGCACCTTCTAAAATAGAATATATAAACACAAGGATCTTTGCATGTTCCATTCGTGGATGTACCCCAAACCTATGGAACACCTGTGCATAATAGACATGTCCTAAGTATCTGTCGAATGGCTGAGTGCAGAGGCCACAAAAATGGAAGGAACCCAGGAGTGAGCTGAGAATAGCGAGGAGGTGAGTGGAAAGCAAGGCTCTTCTCCCTTACCCCTCTCCATTTTCCCTGCTTTCTCTTCCCCCCCTCCCACCCCCCCCCCCCCGCCTTTTTTCTACTCTGTCATCTCTCCTGTATTCTAATTTGCCCATCTGGTGTAAGCATCCACTTCAGAGGCCAGCAGAGGCAGCTATGGGCCTGAATTTGAATCACTTTTCCCAGTAAGGAGGTCACAGAAGTGATATTTACAAATAAGCATCTCAAACTGACAAAAAGTAAATGAGTTATGTGTCCTTAAAAATCTGCAGCCTGGGTGGCCAGGTTCTTTCTCTCTATTGTGTCCCTGATGTGTAAAAACTTCTGTTTTGAAGCTTATAGGCATAGCCCACAGCAGATTCTTTTGCATATTGCCCTAGGTAAGAAATTCACCTTCCCTCAGAGTGGGACTACTTTTGAGAAGCAATTAAATGCCATCGAAAGCCAAGTCTCATGAGCAAACTAAATGATCAAGCTGGATAATATCTGTTTGGATCTGAAATAACTACAAAGGATGGAGGCTATATATTTCTGGTTTTAAACCTAAATTTGCTATAAATGTCCAGAAACATGGTCATACCATTGTTGGAATAAGTACATATGCTCTCACAGTGACTGCTTTGAAAAATAGTACTCACATGTATCTTCTGAGAATTTAATGTAAAGAAAAATCATTATACCATCATCATACCTCATGCTTTTTACAGAATTCACTAGATGCCTGTATTTAAGTTTCTACATCTGTAGAATGGGAGTCAAGAATGTTCTTTTCAAGTCATGGTGGGAAAATGGGAGTGCAAGGAAGGATAGGCATAAATTGATTGCAGACCCACCAAAGAAAGGCACCAGATCAACGATGAGTGGTTGTTTTTTTGTTCTCAAATAAAATATCCATGGGAGCCTTAGAACCAAAATATGCCATTTTTCTTGCTTCTCATTCCCTAACCCCATCTATTCTCTGCCTCTCCCTTTCTCATTGAATGTTCTTAGTAGATTTAACCTTCCAGATTATTCCCTATGCTCAAGTGTTCTCTAAGTTCTTCACCCTCTGAACCCCATCTCCAACACTGGACCATTTTGTCCTTCCTATGAGTTGCATTGTAGACGGCTGTCTACCTTCCCTGCAATGGGCTGCAGCCTGCAGCGGCTCTCAGTGAGGCCCTGCTGACACAGTGAAATAAAGTTAGAAAGCTGTATTAATTTAAGTGGCTGTTCTTCACATTTAGGACTGCTATTATGGTGTTGATGGTTGGTAATAAAAGACCTTTTAGTGTGGGAAATCAAATAATCTTATACAAACATAAATGGGCTCCGACAATGATTATCCTAATGTAATTGGAGAATGAACTCTGATTATGGGTGTCAGTTCTTGCCTTTCTTAAGGTATTTTAGGGCTAATACAGTGATTGATAGATTGGCACTAGTTCTTCGTAAAGTGTGGAGTTTATGAATATGTTGCATTTCTTATATTTGGCTTCTCTGTCCCCTACAATTTTATGAGTATGAGGTTTGAAAGCTGGGTTGGCTTTGTAGAAGTTTCCAGACATTTTCTGCAATGAAATATGGTAGAGTCAAAATTGAGGGAAAAAATCAAGCCAGTCATCGAATAAAATTCTGTATGGCAAGATGTGCTCATCACCACTCAGGTTCCCAAGGGAAATGCAAGAAATTACATTTAGGATGAGACTAGAAAACGTCCTGTGGGAAACAGTTCTCTATTCTTCAGGGCTATCATTCACCTGCCTAGGAAAAGGTTTCCGTGTATCCTGTATAATGCTCTTGCCTGTGCTAAATAACATATGTTTAAAACATATTTGTTGAAATTTAATAACTGCAGTCAATATGTCTTCTGTGAATAGCTGCCCTATTTGGTAACCGAGATCTACTGTCCTACTGAATGGAAGTAGACTTCCCCGTCTTAATTACCCTAAGTAGACAGTTAATTCAATGGACCTGGGTTTTATAGATCTGCCAATGGTGATTTTTATGAGTAGATAATGGAGGGCCAGCGGAGCACACTTCTAAGGCACAGATGTTTCTGCCATGACCAGCCTCGCTCCTCAAGCCAGCAGGATTTTGCTTGCCTTCTTCCCTCCCCACGGAAGGTCCTTTCTCTCTTTCAGCCACCCCTTCCCCATCCCATGCCAGCGGTACCTCATTCACAACCTTCCCATCCTTCAAGGTTGAGAGCTCAAAGGCCACTTCATTGAAGAAGACTAATCCCACCTCCATAAAAAGTAAACTCCTCCTCTTCTGAACGTGCACATTGCATTGCCTTGTCCTCAGTTACAGCAGTTACCTTTTTTCCCACTTGGCATAATATTCACCACCGTATCTCCCCAAATATCTAGTGGTGTCTTATTACAGTGGGCATTCCGTAAGTGTTAAGCGAGTGAGGAAATAGACAAATGAATGAATCTCAGTAAGTAGTCACTTGCCACTCCAACCTGAAGCACCTGCCTTTTGAACCCTCTTGCTGCAGGATTAGGGTCAGCCTCTGAGTCCCTACTTCCTCCCCTTCAATGTCAACCTCAGATCATCTCTGCTGAGCCAGGTAACTACACTACATTTTATCAAACATGGTAATGGGTGTGTGCTGCATAAATAAGTGGGCTTTGGAGGAAAATTGGTTAATCTCCAGTGTGAGGCAGAGTAGACTCGGGTGTAACTGAAAATCATGGCATGTATTTAGAGTACAGATGAGCAAAAAGCATTCGGATGCTATTTCAGGGTTACTTTTCTCTTTAGAGTATGAGTTTCCCTCAGGTTCATGAGCTGAATAGTTCATGTTGGCACTAACCCATACTGTCTTTTACTTGTATTCATGTATTTTGAATGTTTGTCTAGAATCTCCAAATATATTTTGAGTACCTTGAAGGCAAAAACTCAACCTTGTAAGCCTTTGTATCTCTTAAAATAACATGACCGTGATCTCACATACAATACACTCTGGAAAATTTAGGTAGCATTTTCTCAGTATAGTAGATCCTTAATAAATGAGTGGAAGAGGAGGTTTGGGAAGAGGTTTTTTGAAGGGATGGTACTTATGTCACAGTAGTTAGAAGAAAATATTTTCCAGTCATGAGACAGTCATTCAGTAATACTAGCAAAGTCTTATTTCTCAGCTCGGAATTCTGCCACCATCAGGAATGTTTTCTTCTTCAGGAAATCCTACAAGGTTTAGGAACTATTTTCTGTGGAGTGAAAATTGTCTTAGCCAGTGAGATGTAACTTTGCAGAGTGAGATAGAATTTAAGACCTAGCTTGAGATGAAGGGTTTTTCTCTGTCTTTGCTTTATCCAGCAGAAATCGTGCAGTCAGTGTGCGTTTCTTATTTACTTTTGGCAGAATCCAAAAAGATTAAGCTAAAAACAGATTTTATTCCTTAGAGTGTCAGGTCTACCTAGAAATCCCATGAGATTGGGACTCATAAAGTTTCCTTTTCTGTAGGTATTTATAGTCAGAGATGTGGACCCAGAGAAAGCTTTATTAATGAGATTTTATTCATATTTTAAAGTAAAAACAGCACCATATATAACCTCCACCAGCTCACCTCATGGGGTGGTGCTAACAAAATTATCACGTTTTCAATTTCCTTGACACACTTGAGTCCTCATCTTGGTGGTTTTCAGGTTAGAACTACAGATTAGCCAGATGAATTGGGGTTGGGCGCCTTCATGGTGTTCCAGGAAGAATGACTTTGTTCTTTGAGAGAACAGGCATCTATGACGGTTCTCAGCAGCCATCATATATATGCACATCCTTTCGCTTCAGCACCACCGCGTTCCTGGGCACTCACGTAACATGAAGCCTTGTGAAACTCATCCCCACCTAACCAGGAACATGCTTTCCCATTTCACTTTGTTTTCCTTGCAGGTGAACCACCTCTTGGCATCTCCGCTCTGGCTCTCTCAGTTTCCAACAGGTGACATTGCCACTGTTGGCAACCCTGGGAGATTCCCAGCACTTGGCATTTTTTCCTGGACATTAGGATACCCCTTTTAGAGACAGGATGAAGTGGCATTCTTCTAAGTGGAGCATCCAGGTGGCTGCTTTCTTTAGCATGAGAATTGTCTCTTCCTTTTTTTCCTGTTATGTTATCCTTGGAGAACATAACTGGCAGGCAGCTGGCAAGGTGTTAGCCTTGGTTTGGTATTAATAAAAAAGAATAAGAGATCTGTTCAGCTTAGATAAACACAGAAATTGCATTGCTGCATCTCTTCTTTGCATTTTATAAAGGTTACAATGTTTTTCTAGCACCAAAATAATAAGAAATCAATGGAATGGCTAATCTTTTGGTACCATTTTAGCATGAATTTCAGCTACAAGAGATTAGCCATCTCTCAGAAGGTTAACATCTTGCAAAGGAAGACTTCTTTTATTCCTGCTACATGGATTTTCTTTGGTGAGGCACTGAAGATGGGCCGTCAGCTGAGAGCAGTACAGTTATTTAGCATTAGGGGTAGCATCACGTTTTGTTTTGAAAATCTGAAGGTGTTAATCACCTAAAGGGAGAATTCTTCCAGAAGAACAACAGTGACACTTCCCAAGGAGCATGTATTTGGGACCTTCTTCATTAAGAAAATGTGTCTCTTTTCTGGGCCCTGCTTGGCCTTGTTGAAGGCAGATTGGAAGAGAAGCTGCACTGTGCAGCAGATGTTGGAGGAGGCTTCACTGTGCCAGCTTTGGAGGAGGGACTCAGCATCGGGGCTGCCTTCCAATTACTCTGTGGAGGGATCAGTACTAGGCTGTTGCCTTTTGAAGATGGGGCTTTGAGAGAGTGGCCAGTAAAGAGAGTGTGAAACATGTCCAATTTATGCAAATCCTCACCATACGTGTGAGCACATGGATTAGTAATTTGTCTGATGGCAGCATTTGCCAATCATATTTTTTCCTCCAGACTGAGGGCTCAAGGGGCATTGATCAGCTCTGAGAGGGATCTTAGCACAGTGTCAGTAGCTGAGATCCAGCCTGGACAGAGGTATTTCTGAGGAGGAAGGAAGGAAGGAAGGATCACCCTGGACTTTGGTTTTGAGAATATTTGCCCTGTAGAACAAAAGTATAATAGATGGAGAAAGGTTCATATTCCCCCCACCTTGTAAATTTTTTTTAAGTTCACTATTCTGAGTTAATTGCAGATTCACAAGTAGTTGAAAAAAATGATACAGAGAAATCCTGTGTCCCTTTTACCCAGTCCACCCCCTGCCACCCCCGTGCAGTAACATCTTGTCAAACTCTAGTAGAAAATCACAACCGGAATATTGACACGCATACAACCCACTGGTCCTGATCAGGTTCGCCCAGTTTTCCTTGTGCACCGCTGTGTGTGTATTCAGTCCTTTGCAGTTTTCTCATGTGTAGGTTCCTGAGTCTAACACCGCAATGACCCGTGTGTTCACAAACACACCCATCTTCCTTCCGCTCCGGTCCCCAAACCCTGGCAACCACTAAAGTGTTCTCCCTTTCTATAATTTTGTCATTTTAAAAATGTTACACAAATGAAATTTTGCAGTATCTAAGCTTGCAGAATTGGATTTTTTTTAACCATATAATTTATTTGAGATTTAGCTTGGTTGTTATTCAGCCACTCACCTGTTGAAGGACACCTGGGGTGTTTCCAGTTTTCTGGCTCTTATGAATAAAGTTGCTACATAACACTTGCGTGCAGATTTTTATGTGAACATAAAACAATTTTAAATCCTACTTTCCCTCATCCCCCTTTTTTTTTTTTTTTTTTTTTTTGCTTTGCTGAGCACTCGCTGTCTCCACAATCCTAGCTCATGGGCAGGGAGTACAGACGTCTTTCCAGACTGCGTGTGATGCGTACCGTAAAGCAGCCTTCACAGCCTTAATGAGGGCGAGCGATGTCATACCTATTCTGCAGGCAGGGAAAGCAAGGTAGGACACTCATCCTACTCACAGCCCCTCCTCCCAACCATGTGTCCTCCCTTCTAGCCTGAACTCCATCTTTCTCCGGAGACACTCTTCCTCTCATTTCCCTTCTTCAAGTTGAAAGGTGCCTACGCTGTGGAGGGAGCAGAGGGGATGTGATTCTTGTGCAGATCCTCTTGCCCCTCTTGCAGGCTGTTTCCATGAAGCTTATATTTGCTATGATTTGAACCATATTGACACTGAGCAGGGGTGAGTGGTGATGAAAGGGAGGGAGGTTCTGGGAGGAAGTGAGAGTTCTGGGCTTTTGCAATCAGCTGCTGATGCCACGTGTCCACCTGCACAACCCAGCTGTGTTTGTCCCACCAGAGACTGAGGGGCATTTTACCCATTCGTAATGCATAGGCCAGGTCTGGGCAGGTCTGAACACACCCGTGAGGGTCCGCTAGGGCAGGAAGGACAATACCCTGGCCCCAGCTCCCTAGTTCATCCAACTTCTCAGCAAGGGTGGTGCTGTAAAGGTTAGGGGACTGTGTGAAAGGCCATGCTTCCTACGGTTCTTTCACAGCCGTGGAGCAGTGCTCATCACTCACACCCTAGTCTTCTGGCCTTCTTTGATTCTTGCTGTCTTTCTTAAGCAGGGTCAGGGACCATATTTCAGGCCCATGGTTGCCTTCTGTGGGATCCTAGTGGCCCAAGACAAACGTTCTGTTATTCCAGGGCTTCCATCACCTGCGCCCAGCTTCACCTTCCAGCTTTACCTTCCGCTCCTACTAGCTGTCCCCTCCATGGTTACCCACTGGCCGCTCTCCTCCTGCCACCAAGCCTCACAGGGTTACTGATTGTATCTCGTTCTCACCTACTTTTTGGGAGGCTGTTCTTCTATTTGAAATGCTCTTTCCTCTGCTCTTCCTAGCAACCTTACCTTCGAGGTGTAGTTCCAACATCTTGTTTCCTGACTTGGACTTTGGTGTTCCACACACTCTGCTCTCAGTGTATAGGATATCAGTGGTCACAGTCCCTCTTTGTGGGTCTACATCTCTGTGGACTCTGAGCTTCAGAATGGGTCGTGCTCCCCTTTGACCTCTCAGTATCCTGTATTTAGCAGCCACCTAATGGAAGTCTGCTGAATGAAGGATGGAGAAGAAAGAGAGTGCCGCTCTCCCTGGCCTCAGGGGGCCCCACTCCCTATGTTAACCAGACCCTTCCCCTGTACAGTGGTGAGGAGTCTCCTCCCGAGAAGTCCCAGGTGCTGTTCCTGGGCACCTGCTGGAGAAAACACTTTGTCCCACCCCACAGGGCTCAATTCACTATACCTGCCTATCCCCTGAAATGCCAACCAACCCCTGAGATGTCTATTATCCTAGACTAGGGGCATTCCAGGGAAGTGAATGGGTTACTCTACCATCTTCTCCTTTATTAACTAGTTCATTATTTTATTTATATTATTTTTTAACTTCCTGATTTCTCTTAACCTCACATTTGTATCTTTCAGGTGCCTATGTATTTCCAAAGTACTTTACCAAGCCAGTGCCACATAGACAAAAATTAGACATTGCCTCCAGTTTTCTTCTGTTTTGGTGAGGGCCAGAGGGGTCTCTAGCCTGACAGCCAGTAGGACAGTAAATGAAATGGGTGCCTAGAGGAAAATGGGGGAGGGGGAGTAGCCAATCATGGAGAAAAGAGCTTTTGCCTGCTTAAAAGAAATTAAATCAGAGTTCAGAGTCTTTCCCCTTTAGAGGCAGCGAGTGAAAACAATCACAAATCCAAAATAGAAGAATTTTTCTTTGAAACATCTGCATACCGTATGTGTGTTTCTGTAAGCCCTGCATGCTTAAATTAGTCTTCTCATCTTGGAATTTGAGCAATCATCCCAATTATGTTTATTAAACTCCCCCAAACTATGAATTAAAGCGTCTATGGAAGCACCTACCTCGGCTGAATGCCCTTCTCACTTGGTCCTTCTCTGGCACCCTGGCCTCTCCATGTCTGGCTGCTCGTTTGTGTACTCACATTCATGCTTAGGACACACACTGTCCTGGTTGTGAAACTGTCCCACATAGTGGTTGTCTCCATTCCAAAATGCTGCTTCCTTCTGTCCTTTCTCTAGCTGGATGAGAAGTATGTCTTATTTCCCCAATGAGCCCAGAGGCTTCTGGTAGATAGAAAATGTGATTCTACTCTGTATTTTGCACCTGGCAAGAGTCTTTTATATATATATATATATATATATATTCATATATATATTCATATATATTTATATATATTCATATATATTCATATATATTTATATATTTATATATATTCATATATATATTCATATATATATTTATATATATTCATATATATATTCATATATATTCATATATATATTCATATATATATTCATATATATTCATATATATATTCATATATATATTCATATATATTCATATATATATTCATATATATTCATATATATTCATATATATTCATATATATATTCATATATATTCATATATATATTCATATATATATTCATATATATATTCATATATATATTCATATATATTCATATATATATTCATATATATATTCATATATATTCATATATATATTCATATATATATATTCATATATATATTCATATATATTCATATATATTCATATATATATTCATATATATATTCATATATATTCATATATATATTCATATATATATTCATATATATATTCATATATATATTCATATATATTCATATATATATTCATATATATATTCATATATATATTCATATATATTCATATGTATATTCATATATATATATTCATATTTGAAAAGTGACCTTCCAGATCGTAGAAGGTCCCAGAGGCTGGGCCAGGCCATGCAGAAGACTGCGAACCATGTCCCCCAGAATAGGGAGCCTGTGGCTGGCAAGCTCTGCACCATTTTCCTATCTGAGGAACGCACACGCAGTGGTACTCACACCCTCTGACCTTTGCCTGAACCATGAGCAGAGAGGCCGTGCTTCCAAAAATCAGTTTCTAACACCTCTTTGTCATCCAGGCTGTGATTCCCATTTTGGGCCTGAGGCTTGTCAGGCCCAGTGATATTGCATGGCCTTTGTGTGTTGGTATCACGTTTATCAATGTAAGAGCTCCTGACTTTAGAGCACTCAAGAATCTGCTCATCTATTGTCAGTTGTCCTTGGAAACGAATACCACTTGACTGATCAAAACGGATCCTGGAATACGTGTATGGACAAAACTATCATAAGTCTGCCTTAAACCTTGGGATTGCCTCCTGCCAGCTCTCATTGATTCAGTGTGGTTCAAAAGAACAGAGGCCTCTTGAAAGAGGCCAGATGGCCCCCTGCGTCAGCCTCCCTTCCTCTCTTTCTTCTTCATGAAGTAAATGAAAGTCTGCAGTAAGTGATCTTGAATGTTTAATTTGATGCTTTGATATCAAATTTTGGAGCCATTTCGGCGAGTGTGTGGCGCCGATTCCATGAGATTCCACATTTGCTCGAGCAGCTAGAAAAATCTGTGGACCTTAGTGTACCACCCACTGTTACTGCGATTTCACTGGATGCTTCTGAGAAGTCTTGCCCTTTGAGGGAATTGTATCATGGGGCAGTCCGGGCAGGGTCGGGTACAGAACTGGAGTTGTATTCACATTTTTTATTGCCACTCCAACTATTAGATTCTAGAGTTCCTTTCCCTGGGAAAGCTAGGGTCTGGTGCAGTCTTTCCTGTCCATCAGGAAGCAGGATTTTGATTTGTTTGTTTTCTCATTCATTTCAGTGGATTTAGCTCAGCTTAATAAAGTTCAAGCAACCTGTCCAAAATCATAAATTAGCATTCGTGGTTCAAGATTACTGATTTCCTCAGGGTTCTGCCAGAATTTATAGACCTCTCCACTTCCTTCCTTCAAATGATAGAATCTTAAAAAGGCCTTCAAAGTCATCCAGCTTTATTTCCCACTTCTTTCAGGTCTCTGATAGGTCTGCATCTAGCCCCTGCTTGGATCAGAGGCTATCAACAGGCACACAGACACACGTTGCTGTGCCCTGAGCCCTTCACAGGTGTGCTCTCAAATACGAATAAATATTAATCAGTGAATACACTTCATTGTTACAGAACCATCACACATACGTGGTTGTGGTGACACCTGCCCCTGGACCATCGCCCTGAAGGTGCTGAGCAACTTGGTGTTGCCAGGGTCCCGCTAGCGGGATGATGGCACAGGAGGAGCTGAGCTGGCACTGAAGACAAGCTGCATGCCCAAGGAGTGTGTGAAGACAGCCTCATGGCTGGGCCAGGGTCAGGGTGCTACACAGCTCTGCTCAAAGTTGGCCAAGTTGGTAGTGGGACAGCTGCAGAGTTCTTGCAGGCGATTTATTTTTAGACCACAGCAGAGATTGTGTGGTCAATTACGACTGATTTGCTATGTTAGGCAGCTCTTGCATTGCTATAAAGAAATACCTGAGGCTGGGTAATTTATAAAGAAAAGATGCTTAATTGGCTCATGTTTCTGCAGGCTGTACAGGAAGCATGGTGCTGGCATCAGCTTCTGGTGAGGCCTCAGGAAGCTTATAATCTTAGCAGAAGGTGAAGTGGGAGCAAGAGGAAGGGGAGGTGCCACACACCTTTAAACAACCAGGTCTTAGGAGAGCTTCTATCTCTAGGACAGCACCAAGAGGATGGTGTAAAACCATTCATGAGAAATGCACCCCATGATTCAATCACCTCCTAGCAGGCCCCACCTCCACCAGGCCTCACTCCCAGTAGGCCCCACCTCCAACATTGGGAATTACATTTCAACATAAGATTTGGGGGACAAATATCCAAACCATATTGCTTGCCTAATGCTGTTGAAAAATCTCATGTTGAAATAGTGCCACAAATGAAAAAAAAAAAAAAAAAAGGAAAATGAAGGCTACTGCATTGCTCTCTTTTCCTGATGCAGCCTCATTACCTCATGGAGCATTCAATTCCAGGTTTGCACAGCTTTGAGTTTGCACAGACTATCTTAAAAATGCTTGCTTACACCAGCCTAAAACCTTGCTCTCTTTAAATTCCACCCAAGAGTTTGTGTTTTGTTTCTGGAATAGTAATAAATACATGAAACTCAGTGTTTACCCAGCCTGGGTGTACATGGAATTATGTGGAGATCCATTTTAAAGTATGAACTTGGAGGCCACACCCACAGAAATTCTGTTTAATAGGGGCCCAGGAGATGTATATTTTCATAAAGCTTCATGGGTATCACTCATGCATACCCAGGTCTGAAAAAATACTGCTTTCCCATAATCCTTCACTTGGTAGCTGAACTCTTCTAGGTTAGTTGAACATTTTTTCATAACCACAGGCACGACTTTTTTTTATGGAATAAAGAACTAGGCTCCCAACATACAGGTCTCATCCGTTGCACATTCTTGCTTGTGTTTCACTGAGGTTCACAGCACTCAGCTGCGAAGGGAGATAGAATTTAGACTCCCAAGTGTATCCATCTGCATCATGCATGCTGACCTCAGTGGGTTCGTCATATCTAATGCGGATCATCTAGAAACACTCTAAATCCAGACTCTCGAAAAAAAAAAAAGTCAGTGAATTACAGAATTTTCTTTTAAGGCTCATTGTCCTTTTCTGTCCTTTCCTTTCAATTTCAAGTTTCCTAATTAAATGTGTGAACAGAGAAACTGTGCTCTTGATAGATGTAACCTGTCGTGGGTTGCAGTCCATCATGGAAAACCTAGTTCTGTTTTTTTTTTTTTCTATTTTTCTCTTCCGTTACACTTGTAGACCTATACCAAAGTAAGTAAGGTATAAACATCTTTAATAACACGAATAAATAAGCAGTAGAGGAGATGACTTGTCAGGCTTTGAGAGAGCTTTCTCACCACCAGCTCTAAAATAGAAGGCACTGTTATTACTCATGGCTCCAGTGGACTCACAGCAGATGTGAGTCCTTCCTCTCAGCCACATCCTTTCTGATTGTTGCCTCTTCCATTTGAATCGAGCTGTGGTCTTCTTCTGTCTGCCCACACAGATGGTGGTCCTCTGAAAGACAACATAGTCTCCTTTTTAAATCTGCTCAGACTGATCCTAAAACACCAAGCAAATCTTTTATTATGTGACTGAGTTTGTGGCTAAGTTAGCTACAATTCTACTTCCAAGATTAACAAGGCGAGCAGGGGCATAATCGTAGCTTACTGTAGCCTCAACCTCTTAGGCTCAAGTGATCCTCCCATCTCAGCTTCCCAAGTAGCTGGAACTATAGGTGTGCAACACCATGTACAGTTACTTTTTAAAATTTTTTTGTAGAGACAGGAGTCTCACTTTGTTGCTCTGGCTGGACTTAAACTCCTGATCTCAAGTGATCCTCCTGCCTTGGCCTCCCAAAGTGCTGGGATTACAGGTTATTTTAAAGTACTCTTTTTCTAGTGCACAAGAAATATATACTCATCATAAATGAATTAGAATATAGAGTTGAATGACTAAAACAGTAGTTAGATGAAAATATAGATAGGCAAACGTAAATTTATTTTTCAGGAGACGAGAAATACACACACTTCACTCAGGTGTTTAACTTCCCCCTGCTTTTCTTTTTTTCACTAAACAGCATTCCATGAGCATTTTTTCAACACACATAAATGCATATACTTACTGTATAGATAGAGTACAACTCTTTTCTACTATTTTTGGGTATGCAGCTTGCTTCCAGTCCTCCACTATTATAAATCGTCATGTTCATAATCACCTTTACGTCATTACAAGTAAATGTTGGTATGTTATTCTAACTCGTCTGAGAAAACCATTCTTTCTCCTATATCCAGAGGTAAGGTTTAGCTGCCTTATTTCACTACCAGGCACAGGGAATGGGGCTTTTGAGCAACTAGAAATGGCCATTTCATCTGACCTGGAACCTAGGTTCATGCGAGGCCCCCGTCCTCTCTCTCCAGGTCTCTACGTTTGGCAGGAAGGCTTGGTTCTAATCATGCTTCGCCTTCTAGGAGTTACTCCGGAGCTCCATTTCCTTCTTCCTGTCGTGGTAGGGGAGGGAAGCATTTCTTTGTGCCAAAGAAGGTGGAGAATGAGAGGGAAGGGAAGACACAAGGGACCAGCCTGACAACACAGAAAACGCTGACATAAATTAATCAAACGAGGCATCTCACAGGATTGAATTAGTTCCTGATTTATGGCCGCAGCGCAGGGCCTGGCAGGCCGTTTCTCCATGCTCATCCGTTGCTGCCCCTGATTTATGTCAGCATCCCGGTGCATTGGCTGACTGGGGATCCTTGTAGAGTGGATGGAGGGAGAGGGCCGCTCCAGTGCCGGCCGGCCCCGGTCCAATCTTCATTCCAGCCCTCAGAGTGCAGACCCATTTATCAACTTCATTATTTGCCTCATAAACTCAATGCCTGCATCCTTAGGCTCTGTCATATTGCTATGGAAGCTGGGATGGGGAAAAAGAGAAAAACGTAATTCTGTTTTTTCTTTACTTATGCATTCTTAGAGATTCTTAAACTGCCACAGGATTGAAGCTAAGTCGGTGCTGATGGTTCTCGTTGTTATCTGCAGGGAGGTGTCTACCCTTACGTTAGCCTCATCGCGTTACTGCTAATTTTTGTAATGAGAGGCACCTGAGGGGTGATTCGAAAGGTGATGTGATTTGAATGCTGGTGGCTTCCGCCTTTGGGGAAACAATTTACCACTGCAACAATTCCTTATAGAGAAAAGATTGCTGGGGACACTCTGCTGTAGATTCTAGGAATCTATCTGTGGCTAGTGGTTGCTCATTTATTTATTTGTTCACTCAATTTATTATTCTTTTAAGTTCTTACAGCGTGCAACATACTGGGATCTGTACTCCTATCGATACCCTCTCTATGAGTCTCAGACTCCAAGAATGTTGGGGTCTACAAGTAGAGACAGATATTAAACATATTATTAAATAATCATGTTATTATAGCTGTAACAATGTTAATGATAACATTCTGAGAAATGCTTCACAGTTATGTGGACTATTTCTAATATTTTAAGCAAACATGGAAGACATTTTCTTAGGAATTCATATGAAACATTCCCTCACATGTAATTTTTTTAAAGCATGGGTGTAGTTGTTGGAAATGGCTGTTACCACTTGGAAGCAAGCCCAAGGTAAAGTGGAAGATTAAGTTCACTAATAATAACTTTGGTTCAGAATTGTCCAAGTGATGTTGGATTATCAAGCCATGTAACTTTTCATAAAAATTCAACTTTAAGTGTTATAATTTCCAAATCTATATCCCAGGCAAAAGATTCAACATCTCAAAATTCATTTTTCTCACTTCCAAATAGTACTTACCTTATACATTTGTTGTAAAATTAAATGAGATAATGTATTTAATATATATATCATGATACCTAGTATCTTGTAGGTATTTGACCAATGTCTGTTACTTAGATTTATTTTTTCTTGTCCAGCTCTTTCTCCTGTGTTTTAGAATTATATATTGTTTTTTGGACATCATTAATTGGACATCCTACAGAAACTTCAAAATCAGAATATTAAAAAGAGGACTGAGTTTTCTCACTCAAATCTGCTCCTCCTGCTGCTTGTCAGATACAAATAAATCTGACTGTGTCGCCACTGTCTACACAGATGCTCGAGTTCAAAGCCTGGTACAGTCTCCCACCCACACTGTCCCATGCCTCTAGGCTCCAGCCATGCTGAGCTCTTTCACTTTCACTACCACGCCTGATTCTCCCTCTCTCTGGGCCTTTGTCCATGGGGTTTTCTCTGCCTGAAACTCACTGTCTTCTCTTATTTTAACTATTTTTCTACTCTGCATCCTTCAGGTCTCAGGTAGGAGTCACTTCTTCCAAGAAGCTTTCTTAACCCTTCATGCTTCTCTGACAGGCCTTTTCTAAGCACTCGGTGCTGTCTTGCACTGTTTCCACCACAGCACTTAGCATATTGTATGGCAAATGCATCTGAATTTTTTCTACTGATCCATGATCTCTATAATTCAGTAACTGTCATGTTCATCACCTCGTGTCCCCAGAGCCTTTTATAGATTGAGGAGTAGGTGCTTGGTACCACACTACTGAATGAATGAGTCTATCTTCAAAGTCAACTCCAATAGAAAGGAGTTTCAAAAATAATTTAAAGGACACTTTAAATTAAAGGAGGGTTAATCTTCCAGTTGAGTTCAAAGCATCTGCATTTACATGCTATTTCCATACAGGACGCTTCTGCTATGCATTCAAATAAGCAGCCTCCATGATTCACATGCTATGGAAGGAACAGACCAGCATTAAATCAATTCCATGAATTTTCCAATAATGATGAAATAAACCAACCACACTTGCAGTACCTAGGTTCCAGCCCCTGGCCTTCTCAGCAGCATGCCTTCTTCACCTCTTCTCTCCCCTAAGGAGGTTCTTGTACCCTGGGAAAAGAGCAATGATTCTTCCAGCCCCCACCCTTTGCTGTTTCTTTGACATCTTTCAAGAATTGCAGTGTTAAAGAGCACTTTAAATGTCTTGGTCTCTTCTCCTGGGAGAGCAGATATTCAGAAGGATTCTTCACTAAAACTTTGGGAAAAGACAAGCAGTCTTAGAGCTTTACTGTGAAATTCTCCCTAGACAACCCGGCATCAGACACAGAGCAAACAGTTCGAGCGCTGGCTTCCTGTGGGATATTGATTTTCCCTCTCTGCTACAGCATTTTCCTCATCCTCTTGGCATCCACTGGAAAAATGAAACATGAGGTTTTAAAAACTAAAAATACTGAGTGACAGACTGTTCTGGCACTATGGGTTATATGAGAATTCCAGCTGAGAGGGGACTCATGTGGCACACGGTTGCCCTTCAGGGGTCATCGAGTGGACTTTCAGACTGTGGAGCGGATTGAGGCAAATAACAGGTATTAGGAAGGGCAAGATAAGAGCCTTTTGGAAAAGTGGACAAGAAGAGGGTCGAGAAAGCAAATCTGGTGAGATAATGGAAGACAGAGATAATGACCCCACAAAGCAAACTGGAAATACCTTCTCGAGGTGCTTTTGCAGCCACAGAATTGGTAACTGCAGACAGGAAGAAAATGGGAGTTTGGATGGCCAATTCTCAAGTAAAACAAAGAGGTATATGGCCAGCCTCACTCCCTGAAATCTCTTCTTCAATTTGGCCTTTGTCAGTGGATGACTTTCAGCTCTCTTGCCGCTGAGGTCTCCACAGCCAAGGCTAACAGGCTGAGCCTCATTCCTACAGTCTATCTGGGATCCTGTCTTATAGGGGAGAGATTTGAGAAACTCTTGCCTAAGGCTCAGGAACTCTGAGTCTCCCCAGGGAGTCTGAGTCCAAATTTCTCCTTACTGACCACTTCTTTGCTCATGAGGAGCTGGCTAATTGTGCTTTTGGGGGGACAAGTTGCCTCCCAGCTTTACCAGGATCCAGCTCCTTCTAGATGGAGAGGGCTGTGGCTCCAGGTAGACCTTTCCTGTTTCCAGTGTTGGGGCTTTGTAGGCCTGTGGCTTCTATGGGTGGTGAGGTAAAATGCAGAACACTCATTTAGACTTAAATTCAGATAAACACACATCATTTTCTTTACATTACATATGTCTCATGCATTTAAACTAAAACTCAAGTTTAGCTGATTGCCTTGTATTTTTATTTGCTGAATCTGGAGAAGCTAACCCCCACTCACAACTGGATTTCTTTTTCTTTTCTGATCCATGACCTATCCAGTTTGATTTCAAGCCTTGCTATATCCTTTTTTGTTTGTGTGTTTGTGACGGAGTCTCGCTCTGTCGCCCAGGCTGGAGTGCAGTGGCACGATCTAGGCTCACTGCAAGCTCTGCCTCCTGGGTTCATGCCATTCTCCTGCCTCAGCCTCCAGAGTAGCTGGGACTATAGGCGCCCACCACCACATCCGGCTAAGTTTTTGTATTTTTTTGTACTTTTAGTAGAGATGGAGTTTCACTGTGTTAGCCAGGATGGTCTCCATCTCCTGACCTCGTGATCTGCCCGCCTCGGCCTCACAAAGTGCTGGGATTACAGGTGTGAGCCACCGTGCCCAGTCGCCTGGCTATATCCTTTTATTCTGAAAAGTAAATCATAGATGGTTGGGTAGACAGACAGATAGTTAGGTAGATACTATTTGTTATTGCTTGGTTGTAAGAGTAGAGGGGAGGGTTCACAGTGCATATTCATTGTACAGCTTGAATCACAAGTTTGCTTAATTTTCAAAAACGTGCTTCTCAACATTTTATAACTTTTTTTTCCTATTTTAAAAACAGAAACACTCATACAGTGTTCTTTGATCTTCTTCATAGCCCACAAACAAAAATGATTTTATTTAGCTTTAATTTTTGGTGCTCATATTATTATTAAAATGTTTACTGGGCTTTCGAAATATAAAATTATAATATGATTTTTTCCCAAATTACATATATCACCATTCTAAGTGGGCCCCCAAGAAGATGCATCTCAATCCATCTCTTTCAAATGAATATTAACTGCATGTCTCCAAGAAACCTTCTCAGACTCCCTTGGGGATAATTTGTTGCTCCACTGATCCACCTGTCAACCCCCATTAAAATATGTCACCTGTGTATTTGTGATCTAACTGAACATTGAAATGATCCTGGAATAATTTTTTGTTTTGTTTTCACTTCTATATCCCAGGCTTTTGCAAACCTAATACATATGTGTATTTAATAACCTTGCTAATATATGATTACAACAATAAAGAACAGTGATTTTACAGCAGCAAAACTTGTATCCAGTGAAAGAAATAATTGGCTCTCTGAAGTTAGATTTTTGACTGAAAATTGGCAGAGATTAGTGCCTAATAATCATTTAGTTTTGTTTCTCTCATCTGTGCATGCTATTTATTTTTGTTTAATTTTTTAACTCAGTAAAGGATCATTTCCTTCTCATGTGGTTTTTGTGAGCTAATATGACAAAATGGTTAAGAAATTAGCCTCTGGACCCAGCCAGGTTAAGTTCAAATGCAGACACTATCACTTTCCAGCTGTATGATATTGGGAAAGTTGCTTGATCTCTCTGTGCCCCAGTTTCTTTATCAGTGAAGATGGAATAACTACAGTTACTTTTTAAACTTTTATTTATGTATTTATTTTTTGAGATGGAGTCTTGCTCTGTTGCCCAGGCTGGAGTGCAATGGCACGATCTCGGCTCATGCAACCTCCGTCTCCCAGCATCAAGTGATTCTCCTGCCTCAACCTCCCAAGTAGCTGGGATTACAGGTATGCACCACCACACCCAGCTAGCTTTTTGTATTTTTAGTAGAGACAGTGTTTCACCATGTTGGTCAGGCTGGTTTCGAACTCCTGACCTCAGGGGACCCACCTGCCTTGGCCTCCCAAAGTACTGGGATTACAGGAGTGAGCCACCGTGCCTGGCCAAATAATAATAGTTACTTTCTCATGCGGTTCTGGCAATAATGTAACATGTATAAAGAATTTACAACAATTCCTAGAAAAATATTGAACATCAGTGTCCGTGATTAGGGCATGCTGGGTATGAGTGGTCTAGCTTTTGTTTGCATACTGATCTTTACATTTGGAAGATCCATTGGTTGCTGAATGCCTTTGGAAAGATGTGGTTCTTAGGCAAGATAGAATCAACTAAGGCTAGCTACGAAATAACTCACCATAAATTTTATAAACTGTACCATATTTTATATTTACTTATTTTATTACTTAAAGTCTTCTGTCAGCTCAACTCCGTAATTTTTCTTTTCTTACATGACACCAATTTTGGTCATTTCTTATTAACCCCAAAACACCATTGAACATTGGGCCACAATGAAACCTTCATGACTGGCTCTTTCTGACCATCTAGTCAGAAGAAAACAGGACCATATTGGCATAATCACCTTCCCCACCCCTCTTTTTACCCACCTGCTCTCTTCCCCCCCGGCCCCAGTTTCCCTGCCTCTGACCTTCTAGAGACCTTTCTGCTAGCAGCAAAGCAGTCTCATTCCAGGAGGAAAGCACATCCCTGGAGTATCTCCCTGGTGTCATGGCTGCTATTGCGCAATTCAGGGAGGCATTTCACTGGTCCGGTGTCAAGGATGCTAAACATGACCTAGCAGACTTAATGGTCACCTACAGTCAAGTGAAGCCTTCCAATTCTTCTCCTTGGGAGATGGGACATCATTGGATCACTGAGTCACTTCTCACTTTTTCCCATGGGAATTCATTGACACACCTTTTAGTTTTCTTATCTTCTCTTATTATAAAAATGCAGAAAGATAAATGAACCTAACACCCTAATAGGGACACTGTCTTCTGCAATTTGCTAGAGAGAAGGAACAAGAGTAAATGGAATGAATGAGTGAACTGAAAGATAGATAGGAATGTTAAGGAAAAGGATACATCAAGAAAATGCAAGTTTCTGGTTGGGTGACTGGGTGGGTGGTATAGATTGAGATAGAGAGAACTGGAAAGAAATCCACGGAAAGGAGAAAAAGTGTTAGACAAGTTGTGTTGGAGTGAACTGCTGCAGAAAGGTCTGTCTGTGCTGCAATACAGCCTTAGGAACTCCAGCATGCCCTTGAGATCTCTGATCACCCCACAGTGGGCGAATCACCCTGGAGATTATGCAGAAAGAGGTAGCCAGGGCACTCAAGGTGAAATTTGGGAAAACCCTGATATTGAGCTGAGATTTCCTTAGGAATGGAAAAACTTGAGCTATCCATAACCTGAAAAAAAAAAAAAAAGATGGAGAAAGAAAGTTGTCACAAGAAACTCCCAGAGACATTGCTAACCTTTGACAAGGTCTGTAGTGGTCAGAGCTTTTGGCCCAAATTAGAAGGCAACCAGATTCTAGATCTGCCTGGAATTCAACTGAGTTCGGCAAGAAAATAGGATTGAGTTGACCAATAATATCTAACTTGGGTCTAGCGGTTTCACATATAGTATTTATTTTGTATTTCTCAGCAATTCTGCAACCTGGGTATTATCATTCCAATAATAATAACAATATTGATAATATAATAAAATAATGATGATGATGAGGGAAACAAAGACCCAATGGGATGAGGAAGCACCCTGGAGAAATACAACTAATTAGTGCCCGAGCAGCCTTCCAGCGCCGGCCACCAACTCTGAATCCTGTAATTTTTACAGAAGACACCGTGTACCTCTATGCTTTCTCAGGACCTTCTCTTGTAAACCATTTTGTGGCTGTTCAGCCTCTTTTTACTTCCTACTTCTAGGCGCTGATATTTCATTGTTCTGATGAGAACCCTAGACTGATAATGGGAGGACAGGGACAACAAAACACTGAGAGAGAAAAAATGCAAGCCTATTTGCCATTAATCACACACTTTTCTTCTAGATAGCGTGCAAGCCATGCAAGGGCAGTGATCCAACACAATGCCAATACTCATTGAACTGAATTACTAAGAGGTTCTAATGCTCCCCGCAAAGAGGACAGGTCTGGTAATTGCAAATGAGTTTAATCTGTTTCACATCTGAATTATCCTGGGCTTAGTAACCAAATTGGCTTGCTTCTTGAGTTTGTCAGGTCATTCTTCCCTGTCGAGGGAGAAGGAGGTCTGATGAGGAGCACGGTCCAGCTCAGAGCCAGTCTGCACATCAAGCTGGCATACATCGCACACCTATGCAGGCAACTCAAACACAATTCTCAGCAAATCTTCTGTCATCCCCATCTCTACTCCCAGCAGAAGAAATCACTCCTTCCTCTGTGTTCCCATAACATATGCCAATATTATAACATTAACTACACCACACATAGAAAAGTATTAAGGTACAAACACTGGAGTTGCACATCCTGGGCCTGACTCCCAGCTCTGCCATCAGGAGCTGTATGGCCTTGAGCGGATCATTTCATCTTTATGTCACAGTTCCATCATTTAGAATATGTGGATATTAATAGTACTTACTACTACCTGGCTATTGCATGGAGTAAATGAACTAGTGCATGTAAGGGACATATAACAGCTCCTAGCACCTAGGAATTACTATAGAAATGCTAGTTACTATTAAGAATTTATTTAGAGCACTGCCTCTTCTACTGAACTGTGAGGATCTTGTAGGCATTGGTCATTCCTTAATGTTTTTATATTTTTTTCCCCAAAGCAAGCTTAGTTACTGCTGGTTAAAAGAACAGAGTGACTTTCATATAAAAGTGACTAACACAGCATCTGACAATTAATGAATCCAGTGAGTGAGTGAGTGGGTGAATATGGAGTTTGTGGAATAGTAGTTGACACAGAATAGGCATTCGCTAAATCTTTCAAGATGAAGAGGCATTGTCTTCATCACCGAGGCATCCGCTGGCCTTACAGCTGGATCCCACTGAGTCTTCAATTGCTTTTATTGAGGTATTCTGCAGTTGTGGTGTCCTAGGTCAGATTCTTCTTGTGTGGGATTTCAGGGTCCAGGGACGAGGGTGGTCTGGAGTTGTCAAAAAGCATCCTGGAGAAAACACGTGAAGTGAGCTTCAAGAATAGACCAGTAATCAAGAGCCTGGGGAGGAGAGAGGGCCTGCCAGCGCACAGCTTGGGTCTCCTTTTGCTTGATGCTGTGTGACAAAACAAACGTAAAACACAGGAAACAAAAAGCTGAGGGCACAGCCTCCACCCTCGGGGAAAAGACCATTATGTTAATTGGATAAGAACTTGGAGGAAATTTATTCCAATTGACCTTTAACTAGGAGAAAATAGAAAATATTTGAAAACTTGGGAAGTATCAAGGCCCTAGGCTTACAGACAAAGAGGGAATGAGTTCTTCGGCAAACCCAGGGGAGCTGGGTTGTCCAGGCCCAGGGAGAAGGAACCCTTGGTTGAAACAAGGGTCCCTGGCCAGGGAGGGTCTCCAGGAGGCTCCTGCTGCAGCCAAGGTGCAGAGTCTTCTGGATGAAGGGGAGGGGCCCTTCCAGACCCTGTATACCTGAGTCCCTGGGTCTGAGCAAGCGTGACCCTGCAGAAGGCCTTTCTGCACAGCCTCAGCACCTCAGCTTTGGCACAGGAAAACCCTCGTCCCAGTGCGACTGGAGAGACAGACCATCTGCCTACACCAAGCCTCTGCAAAGCCCAGCAGAGAGCTGAGGCCATGCGGCTGCGCGGCAGCTTGCTGGACCGTGGCTCGGCTCACTGTAAGTGCTCTGGCTGTGACCAAATCACAAATATGTTTTGCTCTGAGTACCTTCCCCCTTAATTTTTAAATGTATATGTATTTCAAGGGAAATTAAATCCATGGGTTTCTAGTTCATTTACCCTTAAATCATTAAAATGCTGTTTAAGAACATTAGGCATCCAAGGAGCTTTTCCAGCTATTCTAATAAGCATTTGAAAGACTCTTTTCTCCCCTCAGCGACAGTTTCATCAGAAGCAAATGGACTTGGAGTTCCAGAGGATGCAGTTTGGTTTGGAATTCTATGTCAATGTTTTATGTAAGGCAAGGGATCCTAATCCTGGTGAAATATACAATCCCCTCAGTACAGGGAAGGCAGAAGAATAATTCTCTTGCTTTTACTGACTTTGGGTCTAGGAGAGTACCTTTAACTTACACCTGGAATTATTGAGGAATAAATTGAACAGGAGATAACATTTATAGAGCACTGACTGCATACCAGCTCCTGGGCTCTATGCCTTAATGTCTGTCATCCCTACATAATTACAAAGAAGGAATTGTCCTCGTTACTCAAATGAGGCTTAAAGAAATGAATCCTCTTACCTGCGGTCTCGAGTGATGGCACCTGAATCTATCATTCTGACTCGAAGCTCTTTCCGATCTCATGGCCTTGGACATTTTCCCAGGGTAAGAGTACCAGCTGGCTTTTCAAAGCACTGACAAGGTGCCCAAAACATTACCAAGAACATTTATTCATTCATTTGAGAAACATTTGTTGACGGCCCCAGTTCCAGGCGCTAAGTTAGTACTCATACTGACCCTGCAAGAGAGGCATCATAGTTTCCATTCTACAAATAGGGAAAGGGTGGGTGTCTTAGGAAACAAGGCTCAGAGAGTCCGTTACTTGCCGAGAGCCACTTGTCTTTCTGCCACTTACCATCTGAGGCACAGAAGCTGCAGGCAAGGGGAACTCGAGGGCGCTGCACTGTGGCTGCTGTGATCTGAACAACTTTTTAAAAGTGACTTGGTATAAGGTCACTTAATACAGGAGCAAGTTAGCTCATGCCGTGGGTGGCTTCAAAGCCCTGCCCTTTGTGAAACAGGCAGAATGGCTGCTCTATTTTAAGTAGAAATGTTGGGGGTAAGACGTCAACCCCTTATCGGTAGAGGGGGAGGGACAATCTCATTCAGTTCATTAACAGGAGAGAATTTATCCACATAACACAGAAACACTAAGCCAAAAGCCATATGAGAGATTTCTAATGAAAGTCTGGTTGGCGTTGCTCTGTGAGCAAAAGTAAAATGAAATTTGGGAGGGAGTAATGGCGCCTACTCATTTGAACCGCAGCTGCTATTTCTCTGTCCAGTATAATTATAGCGGTATTAAAGGAGACAGGAACACCTCTTTGCACTGCTGAAGTTAAAAAGTGGGTGGGAGAGCATTCTGAAGTTAGTCCTTCCTGCAACACTCACACTGAAATGTTTGGAGAAAAAGGAACCACTAGAGGGTGCTGTCCAGACAGCCGGAAAGACGGAGAAGAGGCTGTGGTATACACCATATACTGAGATTGTCAGGAAGAAATTCATTCAAGAGGTATTGCAGTGGTCTGTAACGTTCAAACAAACTATTATTCCTGAATGACTCCTGCCTTTTAAACGTCTATGAACATGCCCCTTCCTGTCTGGTAGGAATGAGCCTTTGCTTTCTTCATGGGATGGGTGAGAGAACAATTTTCACTCCTGAGCACTGCATCATATTTTCCCGGTATGTGCTCCAGGATTAAACTTTCAGATTTATTACATTTTCTATCTATGCAATTGTTGTCCTAAGGTCGTCACAGCAAACACTTCCACAGAGTCTGGGAATGTTTTATAAACCAGTCATGCAGGAACATGTGCTCTGTTGTAACATGATGCCCCCAAATTAGAGAATGCTCAGCTTCTGTCCAGCTTGCCTAGCATCTGAAATAATGAGAGTGGCAAGGCTCGTAAGAGAAACGGAAACACAAGAAACATATTAAGACCTGGCACACAAATAAATAAAGTTTAACTGCACCAGTGTCATCTCACAGTGGGAAAGTGATTTCTAGAAAGTTTTCAGACACATTACCTATGTTATCATTGCATCTTTGTAATGACGTCGTGCCTCAGGAGAGCCTTTCTTATCATTTCATACACTGTAAGCAGAGGCCCAAGCTGGCAAGGTCAAAACCGCAAGGCTGGTTACTAGCAGCGTCAAGATTCAAACTCTGGCTTTCTTTTTCTGAGTCTGAAACACTCGTTTCGCTACTATGAAGGATTTCTTGGTTTTCAGTAGGCATACTGGTGAAGTAGATTCATTTGGGATTTCTGGTAAGGAAACAACTGTGTATGCATGGAGCAGCTGAAGTCCGTAGCAGAAGGGGAAACACATGCTAGCCTCTGCTATCTTTCCGGCTGACACAAACAGGGATCCTTTTCCTTTCTTCCCTTGTGGCTGTAACTGCAAAGTTTCTTGCATGAGGACACTGTCATGATGAATGGCACCCCTGTTTACCGTCAAATCGGGTTGATGTGGCTGGCAGTGCGTATGTTTCTAAACAAGCCGGCAGCGGCAGTCCCAGATCCACACCCTCTCTCCCTGCGCTGCCAGCACTGACATGACGGGAACCTTGCCGGCCCCCCAGCCAAAGCAAGATGGATTGAGATACAGAACTTTATTTTCTTTTTAAGCAAACATGAGCTAGAGTTGCTGTAACTCAGCCATGTTCCATTTTATCTTCATGTTAATGAAACCGCACAGCAAAATTCTGGAGCGCATGGAGGGCAAAGTCCGCTGCCTGCTCACCAGCCCTGAGAGTGCCTTCTTGAAGCTTCTGGGCCTTGTCCTGCACGTCTCAGACGATATCGCCCATTTTATGGCCTGTGAGGCCATCACACCCCTTTAGTGAGAGTTCTTTCTCTCCCTCTCTTCCTCATCTTTTCTGCAGTGTAGACAATTTGCATGCACTTTCCCTTACCCCTGCCCTGCCAAGATCTAGGCATGGTTGATAGTGAACTGAGTAGTGTTCAAATTGGAAGAAAAAGAAAATCCCTGTCCCTCCTTTCAGTGGTTGAGGAAGTGGTCAATACAAAAGATCTATGTAGCATCATTTTATACAAAAAAAAAAAGACAGAGACTGCCTCTCTTACCTGTTACTTGTTGTGGTTATCCCTGATCCAGCAAGGAAAGTGTCACTGGAGGGTACCGGGAGGCAGGCACTGTGCTGGGTTTGAAAATGGTTTTGGTTGCGCTGTTTTTCACATTGTTTTCTTCTGTGTCAAAATATTATTCATATACTTGGTTATAGATGCATTGAAATCCCAAGATATGCATAGAATTGTGTTTTTTGAGGGTAGGAGATATAAACAAGTATATCCCACTCAAGATTATATATACATATACACATACATTTCCTCAGTTAATAATCAAATTACAATACAGTATATACTTCAAACTTCTCCATTTAATGTGAGTTATGGGAAATGCTAAGCACAGTTTCCATTATGTGGTGAACCTCAGTATCGGCCAGCTGACAGAACTCTCCGGGATCCTCTGTAACTGTTCCCTAAGCTGTCCTACCAGCCTCACTTATCCCTGCAAATAGACTATCTTTCTGCCAGCTGCCACTCACAGCTTTAAATCCCACGCTCCTGTCCATGCTATTACTCAGTTCTTAGAACACCTTCCTCACCCTTGTCTACCTACCAGGAATCTTATCTTCTAGGACTTAATTCTACGTCCATTACGAACACTTTCTGTCGTCATTTCACTTTGAAAAGCTCTCTCCCTCCAAATTCCAATAACAGTCATGCCACTCGATATCTCCTCTGTTGAATTACTGAACTTTTGTTTTACAACATGTTGTTATTATATTTTCTTTGCATTTTTATCTTGTCACTGCAATCAGCCAGGATGGCTGCCTCCAACTTCCCCTCAGTCCCAAAGCCACAGAAACCACAATAAAACACAGTCAAAGGTGTGCCCTGGCTTCTCTGAACATCCTCCTGTGGATTCCCTTTAGTCGAATAAGAGATAAAGAGAAAGGTAAGGCAGGAGTTGTGAAATTCCCATTCGGCCCAATGCCTGCCCCGCACCGGGCCTGCTGCCTGATTTCCATCCAGCTCCATGTACCTGGGCCGGGGCTGCTTCCAGGGCAGGCCTCACACCGTGCAGAACATGGCAGCCTGCTTGCTCAGTAAGCAGCCACGTGGTGCTCCGGCCCTCCATATGCTTCCCTGGCTTTGTCTCCTTCCCATCCCTCAGCAGGTCTCTCCAAGCCTCTCCACGATGAATGCAATGTCTAGCTCTAATGGTCTCTGAGTGTCCTGCCAGGACAGGAGCAAGTCCAGTCAATGCTCCCCAGGCTGAAAGAATCCCAGGCCAAATCTGGAGGGGTCCCTCACCAGGCTCTCGGTCCACAGAGATGCTGCACCAGAGCAGGGTTGCAGAACAGAAAACTGGAAGGTTGGGAATCAGGGAAGAAGGTTGGGAGGCAAGATGCAAGGGCATAAACTGCCCATCAAGTTGGTAGGCCAATGTAGCAGGAAGCCTAGGCTCAAAACAAGAATTAGGAAAGGAGAAACATTGATGAGACAAGTCATGCTTAGCTCCAAGGAAGGCTCAGGGCAAATGTAGCAAGCAGGTCAGTTTCCAGAACAATCTGTCCAATAGGCATTTCAGTAAACTGCTGACTTTACTTACTGTCTACTGCTGAGTTGACTCAGGAGTAAACTCCTGGGGCTATCCCTGGGGCAGGAATTGGGAGTGTCACATGAACGCCTGCACATAGTAAGTGCTCAATTATTATTATATTCTATTTCTTCTGATCCTCCCCAAGGGCACCAAGGCTGTGGGAATGGTTGTTCACCCTGGATGGATTTACTTTGCCCCTCTTGGAATTGCTCTGTTTTTCAGAAATTGAGAGACTTAGGGGCAAGATATTATTTGTGTCTACACATTGCACATTAAAGTTCCCTAAGAGTTCTTTGATGAGGATACTTTTGAATTTCTGAAGTAAAGAAAAAGGTAATAGAGCACATAATCCTTTCTGTCAGGTTTGTATAAAAGACATTATGTAATTAAGCCAGTGTCTGCGTTCCAGGAGCCTGCACTCAGCCCACATGAGTTTTTGATTGCGGTTCTGTCTGTATTGTTTGAGTCCTCTCTTTGATTCTCTATTCCTAAGACAAGGCTGAAACCACAGGAAACCAAAAAGGAAGCCAGGTAACAAATGTTCCTCAGAGAGGTGAAGCCCTGTGGATGAGAACCCGCGTGCCCTGGGGCTCTGTGGGCTGTGATGCTGGAATAGGTCAGGGTGGGCACACGTTCTTGTGCTTATTTTGCAGCTGGGCTTTGGGAGACAGGGAGACATTCCACAATGGTGCAGCCATTCCATATTCCAAGGGTGACAGAGCCCTGCCTTCCATTATAGGAGACTACGACAATGTTTGTCAATCTTCACTTTCCTTCTCTATGCAATATAGATTCATTACTTTGCTCTTGAATGCAAGATTGGCCGCATGACTTGCTTTAGTCAATGAAATTTGGGCAGTAGTGACTGTGTGTATTCCAAGCAGAAATTTTATTATTCACTGCATCCCTGTCTTCCTTCTAATGTGAGATTGACAATCTGCCATTTAGTGGCCCCTCTGTCAGTCTTGGTGCGGAGCAAATACCCTGTGGGACAGAAGAATGTGTCCTTGTGAGTGAGAAGCACATAGCTTCTTGCCACTGCCTCTAACATTTAGGGCCACTTGTTATCGGATCATAACTGAACCTGTCCTGACTGAGGCATACATCGTGCCCCAGGGACCTCTGACCTCTCCCTTTCCACAGGAGCCAGAACCCAGGGCAGAGCCCTCATGGGAATGAAGCATCCCATTCAGAAATGCTTGTCGGGATGCAGAGAATGGGCTAACGTGTTTTCAGATGCCTAGGTCGTGAAGATTTCTAAAAACCCCACGTGTTATCAGTCTCACTCAGGATCAGCAAACCACCTTATTTCACTTTCCATTAGCTTGGGAGTGCTTTGCAGAAGAGAGAAGAAAAGGCAGGAAAGACTTCCCAAATCATTGCAGGAACTGGAGAGTGATTTCACTCTTCTTATTAACAAGCCTGTGATGAAGGGAACATGCCACCTGAGTGTGCAATTCATCGGTGTCACCGTTTTGCCTGGTTCAAATCAACTATGGGAGATAGGCTGTTGACCACATTCCTGCCCTTGCTGGTGGTACGAATGGCCCCCTCCAGACAGGAGGAAAGCAGTCAGCCCTCCCTGAGAGGGGTTCTTCAGGACTTCCTTCCCCTTTCTAATGAGGGGCTTTCATACCTCCTAGAACTTTATTTTTAATTTTCTTTTTATTTTATTTTATTTTATTTTTAGACAGAGTCTCACTCTGTCACCAGGCTGGAGTGCAGTGGCATGATCTTGGCTCACTGCAACCTCCACCTCCCAGGTTCAAGTGATTTTCCTGCCTCAGCCTCCTGAGTAGCTGGGACTACAGGCGCCCGCCACCATGCCTAATTTTTGTATTTTTAGTAGAGATGGGGTTTCATCATGTTGGCCAGGATGGTCTCTATCTCTTGACCTCGTGATCCTCCCGCCTCAGCCTCCCAAAGTGCTGGGATTACAGGTGTGAGCCACCATGCCTGGCCCCGGATCTTATTTTTAGAAATGAATCTGAGATAGGAATATAGTATCTGTATTCTTGACACCTTCCTTATAATTATCATTTACTTGATGAGATTATTGCTTTGTTTTGGGTTTCTCATCTAAGCCTCTCATTATATTTTGTTCGGAAACACGAACCATCGTTGGGTATGGGGAAGAGGACTTCACTCCAGGAATCGGTACGGGAAGGGACTTGCCACACCTTCTAGAACTGAGTGTGTAGAACGCAAAAGTCCAACAATCCAGCCCCTGTCGGTAAAGCCCCAAATAGAGCCAAGCACCTGCCACTGCTGGGAAATGCATCTCTCCACCCTTATGTTTTTCCAGAGCCAAGTTCCAAATGCACATTGAAGACAAAGCTGAAATGTTTGTTTCTCCTTTCCCCTATTATTTTTCAATTTTCTGTGGCTCTGCACTTCCTGCTGGCCCTCACCAGAGACCTGAATACAGATCCCAGAGATGCAGCCTCTTGTATAACCAGTGCCCCCCGGGGCAAGCAGAATGATATGTTTTTGGAGATGTGCATTTTTTCTTTGCTCATTTTCTTGCATCAACGCAGAAGAGGAGGTAGTATGGGGTCTCAGATTTTTGGAAAGTAAAATTAAATTAGCAGGCTAGGTGGACACACCAAAATTGGACAATTTAGGTCCCATTTTCCTTGAGTTGTTTAGACAGATGGGTACAATTTTCACTTGCAGTTTGATCCAAAGGGGGAGTTGATGACTGGTTCTGAAATGAGCTTCCTTTATCCCTCCGTGAGCTGGTTGGAAAGATGCAAAGCAGAAGCCCAGGAAGCTGCTAACCAAGGAGACGGGGTGGCAGAGAGGGGAGCTGAGAAAAAGTGGAAGGATGGGCATTGCTGATAACTCCTCAGCTAAGCTTGCTGGTGATTAACCTGGTAATAAAAGTCAACTCTGTGAGGAAAGCCTGGATAGGAAGAGAGAGCCCAAAATGGGTATAAAACAATCTCCCTTTGCTTAGAAATTGACAGCTGACGTTGTGTCCCCTCTGGGAGCCTGCAGGAGGCAGCCCAGCCCTGCTAGCATTCTGGGAGAGCTCCGACTGCAGCTGCCTGGTCCTGATGAACAGCGAGATGCTTCCTTACGAACTCGATAGGGCAAAAGTTTTATCCGCAGCTTTTAATTTGTAAGGTCTTGTGATGGTTTTTCGTAATGATGACAGCCTGCCCGTGGTGCCCGCAGTACACCGTGTGCGCGCTGACTTTTTCTTGTCCTTCAGCAAGAGCTATTTTGCTCATTAGCTTCAGTATGAGGGAGAAATTGCCGGCTCCCTCTGAAGATTTTGCCATTGGGTGACCTGATAAGCAGAATGCAAATGTGCAAATGTAGCCGGAGCTCAGCATCTCGTATCTCCGTGGCTGTAAGATGCATTTTTTAAGTGGTTTCATGAGCTGAAACGTGTGGGGTGAGCAGGGAACAGGCTGTGTGAGTGCTGCTGAGGGGGGTTGAGAGGCAGGGTTTCCAGGTGTTCTTAGTCCAGCTCCAGCAGGAGAGAAACTCTTAGGTGTCTTACTCAGGTTTTCAGACAATTTATTTACAGCAACAAGAAAACGAAACTCTACTTTTTGTTCTGCTTGCTTGGTGTTATTTTTAATTTTAGTTAGAAGTAGATTTTCTGTTGTGGGGATTCCAAATAGACATTTACCCAAGGGACACCATTTAATAGACATCCTTTGCAATAAACATTGGATTTTCTTCATAATTCTTTATAGGTAGCCTCGTGGTAAATTGTTACATATTACTTTTATTTTATGAACAACTCAACAACTTTTCATTAGCTCCTATTATGTGGAGGATTCTCCACTAAGGGGTGATGCAGAAACATGGCTCTTGCTCCTCAGAAAGTCTCAGCCTAGAGGCCTGATGAGAGGAGCAAATAGAGATGACTGGAATGCATGTGCTCAGCTGGCTGGTCTCTTGGCATAGGTTCTGGGAATTCTGGGAACATAGAGAAGGGTCAGGAAGGGGCTCGCCCTCCCCACAGACAGTGGCGGTAAAACTGAGTCACCGAGGCTGAGGAAGAGTTGGCTAGATAGAGAAGAAAGACCCCGTAGAAATCTGTGCCTCCAGGTGGCTGCTAGGATCTTGAAATAAGATAGGCAGGGTGAAGGGTCCAGGTAACAGGTTGAGTAAGCAGGGGGCAGTCATTCTATACCATGTTGCAAGAGGGTGGGGACTAGGTAAGGATCGTATAAAAATGGGAGCTCTGTTTACCATGCTAAGAAATTGGGATTTCATCCTCAAGATCAAAGGATGACTTTAAAAATTGTGTAAGGAGGGGAGTGATAAGATCTGATTAGCCTTTCGTAAAGATTCGTTAACGGCAAAGACAATGGACTGGTGAGAAATGAATACTGGTGGCAGAGTGTCTTGCTCTCCGATAGGTTAAATAAGAAATAAGATCCTGACCTTGCAAAAAGACACAGGACTAGAGAAGAGGGCGATTTGAGAGATACTCAGTAGGTACAAAGGTCAGGATCTTTTAATAGTTTGGATATGGGCGGTGAGAGGAAGAGGTGAGCAGGGATGATCCCCAGGATTCTGATTCTGGAAAGTGGGTAGATGGAAAGCTGTGTCCAAAATGGGGACTGGAGGAGGAGGAATGAGCCAGGAGCAGGCATTCAGAGAGGAGATGTAGGTGTAAATTTAAATCTGGGGAGATGTCAAGTAGGCAGTTGAATAAATTTGAGTTCAGAAAAGACTTCTGGCCTGCATGTAGATATGGATATAGACATATAGATGTATAGATTATATATAGTAGCCTGCTCGGCATAGTTAATCTGAGGGTGTGGGCTGGGTATGCGGGTGAAGTAAGGAGGCTTGGGGGCCTTTGCATGCAAGGAATTGTAGAAGCCCAGGAAAGATGAAAGGAAGGATATGGCCAAAAAGGTGGAGAAACTGCAGGAGCTGGTTTCACGGAAGCCAAGGTAGGAAAGTGTTTGGAGGACAGAGCAGTCAGAATGATCCCTAAGAAGGAGACGGTGGTGAAAAATGATCTTTTGAAATTTACAAACTAGAGCTCTTCAGAGCTCGACAGATTCAATATTACAGTAGAAGCAGAAGGCAGATGATAGACGGAATGAAGGGTACAGGGAGGTGAGAAAAGAGAACTCCAAATGTAGACCACTCTTTCATAACATTTCTCTGTCAAAGGAGAAAAGGTGATGCATTCAAGACAGTAAAATGAAAGCAGGGATGGAGGCAAGAGTCCCTTCTCTCACAGACTGTTGGTTTTCACTAGCAAGTATTTCCTCCTCCTCCAGTTCTCTGCTCTGGCATTAAGAGACCTTCCCAGTAGCAGAAGAGGTGAATTTCCCCTCAAGTACATACTCAGAGTGTGCCTCCTGTGGAAATCCTCAGCAATCTACACTAACCCAGGAATAGGATAAACAGGGTGCACTCTAATCCCATCTTGTATCACTCTTCTGGAAAGACACAAGCAACGGTTCTGGTGCAAAGTTCTCTGAGATAAGAAAAATTGCAATTCAAGGCAATGCAGAGCCGTGTCTTCCATTCACAGAAACTTTGATTCTCATCTTTGCAAAGCTCAGCATTTTACTATCCTCCTCACTATTCTTCCTTTCTCAGGCTTCACATTCCCTCCTCTTTTTTTCCTTCTCCTTCTATTGGCCACCTCTCAGTCTGAACTCTTTCTCACTTCCCAATGTCCCCTCAACTGCTCATGACATATTTTGATAGTATTTTCCCTCGAATGGGCTTGAATTATTTTCCTGATAAGTGGTGTTCCTCTGTAATTTTCAGGCAGCTTGTTAAGATACTTTTTTTTTACTTCTATTCTTTTTTTATTATTATTATTTTTTAATGCTGATAATTAAAAATAACAATGAGATGAAGAGACCTTTTCCCCAATGAAATTTCCCAAATTTTTGGACAAAAAGAATGTGACAAAACCTTATGTAAAAGAATAGTCATAATTGCAGAATCTGTTACAAAAATAAAAAATTCTAACGACCTGAGAAAAGTAAGGGTGGATATGGCCACTAAAACATGCACTTTTATTAAATTTAGAGAAAGAATTCGTGATTTGAAGGCATTCACGATTTATGAGAACCCTGATTTTGTGGCTTTTTGCGGGGGGCCAGGGTCAGGTCAGCCTGCTCATCGCAACTTCCTCAAATTTTTTTTTTTTTTTAAATCAGAAGCATGAGCACATTTGTGCAGATGGGAATGACAGCAGGAGCCTCCCTCCTGGCTCCATCCTGCCTCGCACATCCCCTAGGGACCCTCTGCAGCTGATCGTGGGTCCTCTGGTCAGAGATCTCTGTGTGAGCTGCTCCTATTCACCCCCTCTGCAGGGTGACTCTGGTGAATGCTGGGCCCTGATCTGCCTTCGTCCTTTTAAGAATTGCTTCTTCTCACCCAGGGTCCTCCAACCAAAAAGTGGGCACTTCCGTGTTCTCGGTGAGAAGTAAACAAGTGTCAGCTGTGACAACGTGTCTCATTGTCTTACCTGGGAATGCATCTCAGCAAGGGAACTCCAACTTCTATATCCAGATGGAGCCCCCATGTGTGATACTTCACATCTGTGGGGTAGTCTGAGAAGCACGTTTCCCAGGGGGCAGTCATTCTATAACACCTTGTCAGAGGGAAGCAACCTCCTTCCCTTATTTCTCCGGTTTTAAACAGAATAAGGAGATGGGAAAGTGGAGGCCCAGGGAAAAAGGTGCCTGGTGTGGAGGCCAGAGATGCTCCCATCAGACATAAGCCCCTCTGCTGTTACCCCAACTCTCAGGGAAGAAGAGCCGAGCCACTTAGAGTCTTGGATATTTCCAGTAGGTTGGCTAGTGTCAGAAAGGCCAGCTCTCAAGTGAGCAGGCCTGGGTGCAGAGGGCTTCGCAGCAAATCAGCAAGAAGCTAAGATGGGTTCCAAGGCAAGCTGAGCTCTGAGAGCCGTCCTCCCGCGGACCACTGCAGAGCTCCCTCCGAGTGGACGCAAATAGCTGAGCGATGCCTGAGCCTACCGTTCGAGCAGCTGGGTGCTCGCCTTGTCCTCTGGAGGACTCGCCCTCCTGTGCAGTAGCCTCTTTGTGAGCCCTGCGCTGGTTTCATGCAGCCATAAGCCCTCCCCTGGGTCATGCCGGGGCTGACAGGAAATGGACTTCCACCTCCCCCATCTCCCGAGAACGGCTCTGGGTATCTGGCTGCGGGGCAGGCTCCCGTCTCTCCCACAGCTCCAGTAATTTCTAGCGCTTTTCTCTGAGCTGCTGCAGAATGTGGGAGGCTTGACTCAGTCCTGATCCGGATGCCAAAGCGAAACTCCTCCAGAGCCGCCCACAAGACCCTCGCGGTGCCCCTTCCGGGGTCCAGGCTGCAGGGACCCCAGGGAGAAGGTCACCCCGTGGAACACACAGCCCGCTGTGGAGACTGCTCCCTCGCCAATCGCTGCCAAGGCTTTCAGGCTGTGAAATGAATGTTTTATTACCCTATGAAGGGGAAAAAGATTAAATTAGCAAAATGATGATAAAAAAAAAAAGGGTAACCTGACTTCAACCCTTTTATTATGCTTCACACAACTAGACAGCAAATTGCGTGCTGGGGCTTCGGCTTAGATGGCTGTAAAGAATCTAACTTTTGCTTTCAAATTAACCTGTCAAATCATATATTTATAAAGGAATGAAGGGAGGAAAATGAGGGGCCTAGGTAGTCCCACGCATCAATTAGAGAGAAATTAATTACAATTTACCTGCATTAGCACGTGAACACTCCCAGATTACTGAAGAAATGTCTCTGCACCAGGAAAAGAGTCAAAACAGACCAGTCTGTGGAGGTTGGGGGGGGGGATCAGGAGGGAAGGGGTTACTTTGGGTCCAAGGTGGGAGTGGAGAGGATTAGGGAGGGTGGGCACTGCAAGAGGTATGAAAGAGGACGGCAATTAGACATTCTTCCCGGTCGATGTGGATGCAGAAGTCTCTAACTAATGGCATGTTTTGATGAAGCAACCTTTAAAGGAAACTCCGAGTTCTTAAATAACGAAGTGGGCACTCACATGAAACAATGCCACACAGCTCCAGATAACAATGGAGTTTTGCCTACTGTTGATAAGCATCACAAAATAGAAGGCAAACACTCTTTTCCGCTTTCTTCGGGGAGCTGAGTGGTAGGGGAATCAGAGTGGGAGTGGGGAGGTAAGGAAGGAGATTGGAAGGGGTATCTGACCCTCTTTTTAAATCATTCCTCTTTTTTTGTACAGCGGTTTGGATTCTGAAGGAGGTTAAAAATAAGATCAGACAGTTTCTGACACCTGAACTCCAAGGTAGAAACAATACATGGGGGATAAAAGGGACAACTAGTCATCAGATTATAAACTAAATCTCTGTTTCTGTTCCTCAACAACTGTGAACAAAAAAGATGTCATTGTTTTTCATACAAAAATCACCAAAACCCTCTGGAAGGTCAAGAGCTAGAAGCATTCTCTTCCTTGGGGATCCTGCCAAGGCACTCTGAGGAGTCCCAGGTGTCTTGAATGGAAGGATAATGGTTTCTGAGGGCCTGGGGTCTTTTATCAGCCTTGGGGATCTCAGTTGAGATTTTTGCTGAAATCTAGAGAACTCTAGACCAAGATTCCCACCTCCATCTCCTGCTCTTCTTTCGAGAAGCCCTAGCTGATCCCGTGATAGAACACGGGTGGGAACCAGGAGCCGTGTCCACAGGGTGAAGAATAGCCTCTGGGACAGAGCTGTGGAGGGCCAGGGCTTGGGCTGCCAGCAAACCCCAAACTAGTGAAGATGTATTTCTCCTTAACTGAAAAATTAGATGAATCATAACTGCACTTTCCTCATCCAATAATTTTCAAGGATCAAATTTATATACCAAAACTCTTTTATAAATTCTGGACAAGGTCATACTGATGCAGGCTCTTCTAGCTTTTAAAAATGTGCTGCTTTTTTGAAAAAAAAAAATACATTTTCTTTTTCCTCCTTCCTTCCTCCCCCATCTTCCCGCATCTCCAGCAGCCAAAGGGCAAACCAGCCATTGCCAATTGTGTGGGAGCCTCTGAGGCCCATTAGATCCTTGTTTTCCTCTTTTAAAGTTTTTTTCTTTTTCCCCTGGGGTTCATGAATTATTATTATTATTGAGACAGAGTCTCGCTCTGTTGCCCAGGCTGGAGTGCAGTGGCATAATCTCAGCTCACTGCAACTTCCGCCTCCCGGGTTCAAGTGATTCTCCTGTCTCAGCCTCCTGAGTAGCTGGGATAACAGGCGTGCACCACCACGCCCAGCTAATTTTTGTATTTTTAGCAGAGACCGGGTTTCACCACGTTGGTCAGGCTGGTCTCGAACTCCTGACCTTGTGATCCGCTCACCTCAGCCTCCCAAAGTGCTGGGATTACAGGCATGAGCCACCGCACCTGGCCGACGAATTATTAATGTCTCTGAAATAGCTTTGGAGGCCACTCTCTTTCTAGAAGGGTTCCGGGGCAGGGAGGATGTGGCTTCCTGAGGAGCTCTCAGTCCTTCTCAGCTGCCCTTTGGGTCTGCACATGCACCCATTTGCTCAGCCCTGTGGCCATCCCACACAAGCTGACCACTTCTGCAATGTCTGAGCTGGAAGGCACACTCATTTTTATGACCAGGTCTACAAGGTCCATTAGAGAGGTTGCTGCAGGTTTCTTTCCTGGGGAAAGAAAAGAGAGAGGAGGAAGATTTTGTAAGATGCCAGGGCACCTTTGCCGACACTGCACAGTGGGTGCTGGGGTGGAGTGAGGTCTTATAGTGCCACGAGGCAGCCTGCATCCCACAGTCAGGAAGCTATCAGGACAGTAAGGGGCCAAGGCATCAAGTGGCTTCAGGTTTTAGAGGACACTGTAAGGCAGCATACGGTGCATGGATTCCGAAAACAACAGGCATGGGCTCAAATTCCTGCAGCTCTAATTTTTACAGAGGTGGCAACTGAAAACAGAGGGTTCAGAGTCCTGGGTTGAAACCCCAGCTGCACCATTTAGCACCTGCATCAACTCAGGCAAATTTCATAACCTCTGGAACCTCAGATTCTTCATCTGCAAAATGAAGATGATGACAGAAGCCCTCAGGGCTGTTGGAGGAAAGGGTGAGACCATCCATGCAAAGGGTTTAGCGCAGTCCCTGACATGGAGTAAGGGCTCGATACACATTAGACTTTGTGATTATTACTAGCATGCCCTAAATGGGCACCTGATATATCTGGAGGCTGTGATTCATCATTTGTGGAGAATAAAGACACAGAAAACATGTTTCCCAAGACCACTATTTAAGGTTTAAATGAGATAACAAAAGAAAACTGCTCTGGCCTGGGCCTGGCCCAGAGAGAAAGGAGTGAGTGGAGGTGGGCAGTGTTAATCCAGGGATGCTGGCTGGAGCCCTTCTGTAGGCAGGGACGGAGTTCTGGGAGAACACAAGCTCCAGATGCTTCCCCTCCCCAGTGCTGAGTACAAGTGCTCCGGCCTCTTGAAGAGTGATAGTGACTCAACTCTGGCATAACCACCTCCCTGCTCCCAAAGCAGGCTCTACTTTTATCTCCCCAGACAATCCTCCTGTGAATGGTCAGGCTTTGGATCCAAATTAGATGTCTGCTGTTGAGAACGAAGGATTACTGAGCTGATGGGATGTGCCCAGGGTGGCCTAAAGGTCAGCCGGACACCACATGACAAAACAGCAGCAGCTGCAGTGAGCCAGCAGCACCATCCTCAACTGCACATGCTCTAATAACTAATTGGACAAAGTTTCCACAGCCGATTATCAAGTCAAAAACTGATATTTATTCTGTCTCTGACAACATCAAGTGTGCGGGTGGGGGTTGAGAGAATTTGGAGGTGGCAACCGACTTATCAGGGACACACTAAATGGTAGAAGGGATGAAAAAGAGGAGACGTAAATTGTATGTCTTCTTTGCAAGTAAATTAACTTCGTTTTACTTTAAGTGGGAAGCCTAGCAGTTGCCTGGGGCCTCTCCTTTTACTGGCTTAAAGAGGCAGGCTAAAAACAGTAGGAAAGAACATTTGCAGGGGGAAATATATGGGTGATATACTACAATGTCAAATTGGAAGATTTCCTCATATCCACAAATCAGGATTCATCTGAATCTCCCATAGGACCTGCTGCAAATGTCGTCCGTTACCAGTTCTTAATTTATGTTGCCCCATTTGCAAGTATCATGGTGCGTAACAAAGTCAGGATGAACAAACCACAAAACCTAAATAACAGACCTTCAGAGATGAAGAGGACAGCCATCAATTTAGATTTTTAAGCTGCTAAGTAGAATTGAGGTGGCTGTCTGGGTCTGTTGCTTTTCCCAGTTCAGAGAGCAGGTGAAGTGTGGTGTTCAAGGAAGGAGGGGAAGAACGGCTGGCAGTGGGTGAGGGAACTTTTCCTCCACTCTCCTCCTCTACCTTAACCCCTCTCTCCTTCTCAAGACTGAATGCATCAGCCTGCTTGGTTAATCAGGACCCTAAATCCTGAAGTATGGTGGATGCTGCCTGCCCAGTCCATCACTCTAAGCCTTCCTTCCTTCCCTTTTTCAGCTGTCATCTAAGGCATCTTCCTGAGTGCCAGGGTGGAAAACATGCTGTGCTCAGAGTCAGAATCTGAGTTGGGTCTGTCTGATTCTGGACAGCTCACTGAAACTCTGGACCTCATCTCTGCCATTTGTAGAGCTGGGACACCAGAACCACTTCCCCTCCTCCCCTGGAGGGCGGTGGGATGGAGCGAGCGCTGAAGTGTGCATGGATGTTTCAGTTCTTCGCCCCCTGCAGGGCGGTGGGATGGAGCGAGCAATGAAGTGCGCATGGCTGTTTCAGTTCTTCACCACTCCTCTCTTCTGTCTACCCGAAGGCCAGTCTCCTACAAAGTGGACAGAGCTTCCAAACCAGTGCCCAGGGCTGTGAAAACCAACAGCCGGCGATACTTCCCTCCCTCTTGTTTCAGAGAGGTTGGTGCCATCATTTCCATTTACCAACGCAGTAAGAAGCAGATATCTGGAGGCGACAGGGGAGTCTGCATGGATTGCACGTTCCCTCCAAGTTTATCGTCTCTGGCTGTGAGCTCTCAGTATAAATTATCTGATCAATGGCATGAGGGAGCAAGCTTGGTCAATGTTAGAGTAAGGCAGTGGGCAAGCCTCACCTCACAGTACCTGGGCCACAGGAGAGAGGCTGCCTCGTGAGGAGCAGTAGAGGAAATGGGAGCTCTCAGTGGATCTTCTGAAGGGAGGAGGGAAATGAGATCTCTGGATTCTATAGGAGTTTAGCATTTTGAGAAATCCACTTAATTTTCTCCTGAAAGGCAGCTATTTGGGGGCAGACAGTGGAAAAGCTGGCTGTGTGGCTGCCTGATGGCCCCAGGGTGACATTCTCACCTTTAACACCATGCCTTCCCAACATCAGATGGTAGCTGGGGTGGGGAGGGATGAGAGATGGGCAGGAGGAAGAAAGCGTTAGCTGAGTAACAACTGCAGGATGGGCAGTAAACGGAGCAATTTTGAGTTAAATGCCATCATCATTCCGTCTTTGCAGATGAAGTAACAGAGGTTATGAACTAGCTGAGTATGCACAAGTGATGAGTAACAGTGTGAACCGGTGAATTCCTCAAGGACAGGGATTCTATCATTTGCAGTTTGTACAACCAGGACCTGTCTGCTCTGGTGCCTGGCACTCAGTAGGGACTGATTTAAAGGGGGATGTGGTGAGATGGGGAGCAGAGCGGGTTACATTGGCTTTTGTTGAGCCCCTGTGAAGTATCAGGCAGAGCCACCCATCCCTTCTGTGTATGACCTGGTTTAATTCCCAAAACATCGATCCCAGGTAAGCATTCTTATCCCCGTTTTATAAACCCACACATGCTTGCTAAGGTCAAAGTCACTGCTGCTTACCATCGAAATTGGCCTTTTTCTCGCTCAGAGGGTAGAGTCTTCCTATTTTGAAGCGGGTAGGGATTTCTCCGTGTCCTGTCTGCTCAAGATGCACCTCCCAGATGCCAGATCTGCACGCTGGGCCTAGCTTTCTCCTTTCTCAACTTTGGCCTCCAGACTATCAAAAGTGATAACTCCTCAAATCTCCCATGACCTACTGCCTCCCTCGTCTTCTTTTACCTGCCTCTCCCCTTCTGAGTGGTCAGCAGGTTTTCTTGTTCCTCTGTGCTTGGTGAGAGATGCTGAAGACAAAGCCTGCATGGAGAAAGTGGTGCTGCCTATCAGCCTTAGTGATAGGAACACCCCCCTGAAGAGCTATTTAAAGTTGAAGTGATCAGAGGAGGCGGCAGCCCCTGACACTCAGGGATTGGGTGCCGTGCCCTGTTGCTGACTGAAGGAGTTCTGTTCTTTTAATATTTGATGGGGCTGCCTTGGAGACATTTATTTAAGCATGCTTCATTCATTGGAGTCTCCTGCAGAGGGGAAGCTTGCAGGGGAAGGCACCATGGCTTCTCAGTACTCAGCAAAGGTCAGGAGGGGAAGAGCTGATAAATTGGACAGCTCTTTTTAGAAGTGTAATCTCAACTGTGTGTGTTTTTTCCCCTTGTCCACAGTGAACATGGGCTCTAGCCCTGCCATGTTACTGGGACTGTGCTGGGGGGAGTTCCCTACTTATGCAAGAGACAGATGAGGATAGGAGATAGAGGTCCCGGCATGGTGGTTCATGCCTGTAATCCCAGCACTTTGGGAGGCTGAGGCAGGCAGATCACCTGAGGTCAGGAGTTCAAGACCCAGCCTGGCCAACGTGGTGAAACCTCATCTCTACTAAAAATAGAGAAAAATTAGCCTAGCATGGCCAGGCACGTTGGCTCATGCCTGTAATCCCAGCACTTTGGGAGGCCGAGGCGGGCAAGTCACAAGGTCAGGAGTTCAAGATCAGCCCGGCCAACATAGTGAAACTCCGCCTCTACTAAAAGTACAAAAATTAGCTGGGCATGGTGGCGGGTGCCTGTAATCCCAGCTACTCGAGAGGCTGAGGCAGGAGAATCTCTTGAACCCGGGAGGCAGGGGTTGCAGTGAGCCGAGATTGTGCCATTACACTCCAGCCTGGGCGACAAGAGAGAAACTCTGTCTCAAAAAAAAAAAAAAAAGAAAGAAAAGATGGAAGATAGAGCACGGCAGGGAACATCTCCGCACTCTCATTGATCATGACCTCTCCTTCCCAGAGCTCCGAGCATCAGCTCACTCATCATCCCTGTGTCCTTATCAAGAAGACCATTAGTGGGATTAGTAGCCCCATTTCTCTTTTACGCAGCCACAGTCCCACAAAGGCTGAGTGATTTATCTGGCAGCACACAGTACAGGCACAGTAAGCCTAGAGTAAAAATCTCAGCTCTTAGAACTCTCGTCCCTCACTTCAATCATGGATCTATGCTAGCATTTAAAAATGGAAATAATAAGACATTATCACAGGGCTACCATTGTTAGAAATATCTATGAACATCATAAATACCTTGTAAGGTATTCGCCAGTGTAAATTCATTCTCTCTCCTCCCTTTACTTTTTAAATGACACTCTCCACTTCCTGTCATCATGGTTCCAACTTCCAGATCTTTTGTTTGCTCCTTCCTCTCTGTTGTCTGCAAGTTCACTCAGCAACCACAGCCTGCCCATTGGTTATACCTTCCAGTGCCGACCCCTCCTGCACACAGCCGAGGGCACAGCACCGGCTCAGGGCCTCATGGCCATGTCCCCACCTTCAAATCAGTCTTCCTACCTCCACGCTCTTTCTTATCCAATGTGCCTTATGTACTGCCGTAAGGGTTACCTTGCTTCTTTCTTTTTGTCCTGCCTCTCCTGTGTTCACAAGCTGTGGGTGGCTCTTCATTGCATTCAGAAGAAAGCACAAGTATTTAAGCCTCACATTTGAAGTTCTCAACACTGTGACCTTATCAAACTTTCCAGGTTTCCTTCCAGAACAACTTTTTCTCAACTGCTACTCCTATCCCCATGCCTAATTTGCTTGCTGACCAATTTAATAATTACCTTTCTCTGGTTTACCTTTAAGAGGTTCTGTCTTGCTACAATTGCCTTTTCTACCTTCTCCCTTTTCTATAATTGCCAGTCAACATTGCATCTAACTTGCAAAGCTTCAGTAAATTTCATCTCCTCGTAAATGTCCTGTGATATGGCCACTCTCCCCCACCTTGATAAAATATGTCTTTCTAGAACATTTCCACAGCACTCTGCCTCAGTTATAGCACTGTCATTAATTGCAGTCAGCTCTAGATTAATTAATAGTAGACAACTTTATCTCTTTATCCCCCAAAGAATCAGGTAAGCATACATGATAAGTCCAAAGCATATTTGTTTAAATGAATTCTCACCTGGTCTTGCTCGCTGCCGTTTTCTGCTGATTCCCACACGCCACCTGAAGACTCAGCTCCCATCTGGCCACTGTTGTTGCTAAGAGCCCAGGATACCTCTTGCCTAGGTGCCCACAAAGTAGCTGCTTTCTGCTTTCCAGAAACTTGAATTAGTTCACTGCTCGGCTGTGCTAATTTCACTTTGTCTGTCACCCAGATATCTGTGTATTGTTTTTGATTCATTGCTTGAATTTGGATCTATAGCTTCTGCTGTTTTACTAGAACATGATGGAAATATCTCTTAGCTACCTGTTACCAAAACACATGTAAAAAATAGCTTCTTTTGTTAGAATATAGACACTTGATCACTTGTTTCAATTCATTTGAGATAAGACTGGATATAAACACATAAAGATAAGGATGGATATACAAGTATAGGAAGTCAGACCATAATCAAACTCATCTAATCACTTATGCACTCGACAAATGCTTACGAAGCTTTGACTGTGTGCTGGCCAGCGTGCTAGATGCTTCCCATGTGCCGAAAGCACAGCTGAAGGCTTCCCTGGGCTTGTAGGAAAGACACTCTTGATAGGTTCTCACAAATCGAGTCCATCCCTCATTGCCATCACTTCTGGATGGGGAGGAATTTGAAATGGATACGCCAGCTGCCTGAAGAAATAAAACATTATTGCTGAAGAGGGTCAAAAGGCAACCCTCTAAACAAAAGGGACAAGGGGTTGCTTAATGGCATGGATGTGTGTCTCCCTTTGGGCTGGAGCCAGGCTCTGCTCAGGGCCTGTGCAGGCAGGTGGCAGGGAGTGCCATGGTCGCATGGGGCTGAATCCTCACGGAATCCCTGGGAACCAGCCCTCGGAAGAGAGCGCAGTGAAGCAGAGATGGGCTGCTGTTTTTTCCCTGTTTTTCTAGTGACTGAAGCATTCGTCGTGAAAGAAAAAGGGAGTTGTCCCTCCTTCACATGCCCTTCTTGAAGCTCCCCTCAACGTCCTCCCTCAGAGGAGAGAAGAGGATGAGACACAAGGAGGCAGGCAGACCCTAAGTGGCACCTCTTCACATCCAGACATGAAACAAGAACCAGACAAAACAGCATGAGCTCAAGGGCCATATGAGCCCTCCTCCATCTCCACAGAGTAGCGTCTCAAGAGCCCTCCGCCTTCCCTCTCTCTTACCTCTTCCTGCCTCTTAGAGCAATGTGGTTTATAAGCCGATTGCAGCTAGTATCACAGCAATTGAATGTGTATTTCCGTGGAAGAAAATAACAACAATGGTATTTATTAACCTAGAAAGATAAGTAGGCACTTTCTCAGCAGTCCTGGCTTCTAGTTGAGAGGTTAAGGCAGGCCAATAAACATTCCTTTCCTCATTTACCCCACAAGGAAAACGGCATCATCCGATTCATGCCTCCTTTATCTCAGTTTGCTCTGAGGTCCAGCTGAGATGAGATATGGGGAAGGGCTTTGAACAGTGCATTAGTTATTCTAAAAGATCCTAAGTGTTCTCGTAAGCAACCCACAGATTTTAGTGCTTAATCAAAAATTGTTGTTCCTCTCTCACATGTCACAATACTATGTGGGCCTGCAAGGAGTCTGCTCCATGCAGGCATTCTGGGACCCAGACTTCTTTCATGCTGTGGATCTGTCACCTGCAGACCTGATGTTTCTAGGTCATGTTGGTCATTCCACCCCATAGAGAATGGGAGAGGAGAGGACATGGCCTCACCCTGGGATGGCCACGTTACTCTCACTCTCATTCCACTCAGCAAAGCTAATGATAGTGTTCCACTGAAATGGAAGGGAGTTGTGAAGGTAGTTTCTGTGTGCCTTAGAAGGAGAGACAGACCTAGTGAGATCTAACCAGTCTCTCTTCAGTCGCTGTAGGCTACTGTTCATATGTCACTGACATTCTATCTTGGAAACAGAGGAGGCCAGACTGCTTCCTCCTCACATCCATCCAACATCCAGCTACACTCTGGAGTCTGACGCATCTGCTAAGGCCCCTCACATGGAGTAGATATTCAGTACACATTGGGGCTGTTTGTGAGGAACGTGGTCTCTGGAGAGGTTGGACTGCAGGTATCCAACCACATCTAATGACGAGAGCCAGCAGCATGGCCCATGCCTGGGTTGCACAATTACAATCATATTGAAAGATGCATGGCACAGGAATATGAGAAGGCACTTGGAGTTCTTTGCCCAGACTGTGTTGTATGGGCAGAGACCTCCAAGTGCCTTCTCATAGTCCTTGCACTTGGGGAAAAAGCATTTGGACTTTGGCCTGAAGTCATCAGAATTCCCATCATACAACAGCCATCTCTATGCCATGCTCACCCTACTTTCTCTTTTGCACATTCCTTCACACCTCTTATTTATCAACCATTCAGTGTGTCAGTGGAAATAGGCAGCTCATGCACTTTTATTCAGCAAAAAGCATGAGAACCTACTGTGTGCTATGTACTGCCAGGACTACCCATGTGAGTAAAATGAAAGCCCAGTCCTCATTGGCCTGATAGTCTAGGGATAAATTAATAGACAGTATTTAGTATTTGTAGTTTGTATTGAGTAAGCAATTCTGATAAAAGTGCAAAATAGGTCAGGGGAAGTTAAAGAAATTATAACCAGGGATATCAGTGCAATGTCTTGAGCAGAGTTTAGGCTCCAGTGTGAAGCTGGGAAGACTTTCAAACAGCAAGAGTGACATGGACATAGGTCTTGGGAGCAATAGAACAATCATTCTGACCAGAGTGGAATAAAGACAGTCAGTCCACTGGGGAACATGTTGAGAAGAACATTGAGTGCCAAGCTACAGACTTTTGAATTTATTTATTAATGAGTTGCGACCCTTTTTTGGTTTTGGATCAGTGAAGCATATTGTCAGAACAATACATTTTAAAAAGTGTTCTGCTGGTAGAAGACATGGTGGATTGAAATAGAGGTGAGACTAGAGGAAAGTAAATAATATTAATAAGTACTACTTATTGAGAATTAACACACAACCAACTAATCATATCAACTACTCTGTGATGTATGTGCTATTATTATTTAATAGAGTTCTTAAAAGTCAGAGCTTGGGCTCTAACCCAGCAAACTCATGCCCTAAAAGCCAAGGAACTTGGCATAGTAATGAGGACAGCTTGAAAGTCAGGGTGGAGGTAATGAGAATGAAAGGAAAGATGGATGAGGCAGAGCGTGAGAAGGAAGAATGGATCAGATTTGTTGATAGATTGAAATTAGAGGATAGTGAAGGTGGAAATATTAATCCTCATTATGATCCTGGATGGTTAAATAGCATTGTTAAGGAAATTAGGGGGAAATATTTGAGTGGGAAGCGAAAGGTAATTTTAGCTTCAGATATGCTGGTTGAAGCTATGTTGACAGCTCAGTGCAATAACTTATGCTGTCCCTGGAGAGAAAGCAGGGATTCTTGCTGGGAGCAGCCAGGTGAAGGTCCCAGGAGGCAGGAGAAAGGTGAGATTCAATAAAGATATGGGAAGCATCTGTGTGAAAGCGACAGTTATGAACTGCCGTCATCTGCAGGTAATGAAGGAGAGAGAGAGACAGGCTGAAGACAGATAGAGATAAGGGTTGAGTATAGTGGGAAAAGGCTAGGGCTGCCCTGGTCAGGAGAGGACTTGAGGAACCCAAAAAACATGAAGACTGTTTTGTGGAGCAAAATTTGAAGACTTGTTGAAACCAGTTCTGTATGCACAGTTGATACAAACAAAAGGGAGAGGGAGAGCAAGCCAAAGAGAGAGAAAAAAGAATGTGTGAACTCCAGGAGGGCTGGATCTGGAAACAAGAGTAAGGATGTCAGTGGAGAAATGGATGAGGCCTCATGCAAGAGCCCCGCTTGGAATGGAGACCACATGCCTGGACCATGCTGCCTTGTTCCTCTCCTTCACCTGCTGCAGCAGTGGTCATTTCACTCCAGGAGGCAATCTCAAGTCCACACACTTTGGCATTCAACAACTTCTTCTTCTTCTTCTTCTTCTGCTGCTGCTGCTGCTGCTGCTGCTGCTGCTTCTTCTTCTTCTTCTTCTTCTTCTTCTTCTTCTTCTTCTTCTTCTCCTCCTCCTCCTCCTCCTTCTTCTTCTCCTCCTTCTTCTTCTCCTCCTTCTCCTCCTTCTCCTCCTTCTCCTCCTTCTCCTCCTTCTCCTCCTTCTCCTCCTTCTCCTCCTCCTCCTCCTCCTCCTCCTTCTCCTTCTCCTCCTCCTCCTTCTCCTTCTCCTCCTCCTCCTCCTTCTCCTCCTCCTCCTCCTTCTCCTCCTCCTCCTCCTCCTTCCCCTTCTTTCTTCTTCTTCTTTCTTCTTCTTCTTCTTCTTCTTCTTCTTCTTCTTCTTCTTCTTCTTCTTCTTCTTCTTCTTCTTTTCTTCCTTCCTTCCTTCTTCTTCTTCTTTCTCCTCTTCCTCCTTCTCCTCCTCTTCTTCTTCTTCTTCATTATAATTATTATTATTTTGAGACAGAGTCTCTTGTTACCCAGGCTGGAGTGCAGTGGTACAATCTCGGCTCACTGCAATCTCTGCCTCCCAGATTCAAGTGATTCTTCTGCCTCAGCCTCCCAAGTAGCTGGGATTACAGGTGCCCGCCACCACGCCCTGCTAATTTTTGTATTTTTTTTAGTAGAGATGGGGTTTCACCACATTGGCCAGGCTGGTCTTGAACTCCTGACCTCAGGTGATCTGCCCGCCTCAGCCTCCCAAAGTGCTGGGATTACAGGCGTGAGCCACCGCGCCCAGCCTATCAGTATTATTATTATTATTATTGAGATGGAGTCTCACTCTGTCGCCCAGGCTGTAGTGCAGTGGTGCGATCTCGGCTCACTGCAACCTCTGCCTCCCAGGTTCAAGTGATTCTCCTGCTTCAGCCTCCCCAGTAGCTGGGACTACAGGTGTGCACCACTACGCCTAGCAAATTTTTATATTTTTAGTTGAGATGGGGTTTCACCATATAGACCAGGCTGGTCTCGAACTCCTGACTTCAGGTGATTCGCCCATCTTGGCCTCCCAAAGTGCTAGGATTACAGGAGTGAGCCACCGCGCCTGGCCTCAACTCTATTTTTTCCCTCTTTTCCTCTTCTCGTTAAGACTCCCTAGTCACCTCAGGAAAATTACATTTGTTCTCTTTTATTTCCATTTGTGAGGGGAAAATATAAAAGTCTAATCATGACTGATCCGAATGGGAAGTGCTGGAGTCATATGCCTACTGGAGAAAAACTCAAGCCCTGCATTCATATGTAAAATTAGACATGGCCCAACAAAGGTGATATTCCCTGTTCCCACAGCTCCTAAATCATCAGCCACTCCCACTAAAGAATATCAGTCCAATCTGCCTCATTTCTTCTAATTACTCCTTCCCATTTCTAAGTGTCAGAACCCCAATAAAAACAAAGCAATTTATTTAGATCTAAATATTCAATAAATGTCTCCTTAGTGCTTTCTCTGGAACAGCAGATGATCTGAAGGCAGGCAGATTGGATTCAAATTCCAGTTTCACCACTTATTAACTATTTAGCACTGGGCAACCTCTCTGAGTCTTAGTTTTTTCACCTGTAAAGTGGGGATAGCAATAGAGCTTACAGGAAGGTTAATGTGAGGATTACATTAATTAAGATATGTAAACACTTAGAATGGTTTCTGGTGCACAGTAAGCCCTGTAAAAGTGCTAGCAACGATTATTGTTTTGCTGTGCAAGGAGGTATTTAATGTAGTTTCTACCCTCAGTGAACTCATAGAAGGGAGGCTGATTTATATAGTTCAATTGTTCTCACATTTTGCTTAATTATTAGTGTAGCAGCACCATAATAAGTGCATTTCAGTCACATTATGTGTTAGATTACTTTTGTGGGCTCATGGAGGCACCCTGACAATCATTTATGGCATATCTGGAAAAATGTATGCTAAGCTCCATATAGTCAACAAATACTTTGAAATACACTCTGTTCTAATTTGGGAAACTTAACTTGTACTTAGTATTTTAGTATTCTAAGTCTGTTCATTCGGCTGGGGAGGAGGTTCATGTCAATGAAAGACCCTCTTTCTAGGTTTATGAATGGAGAATAGACTTGCTGATCATTCAAGCATTCTGGGCAATGCTTGGGAGCTCAGTAAAGGCAGGTTCATTGTGTAGGCATCTCTATGAATGCCTACTCTTGGAGAAGACGTGAGTGAGACCATCTGAGGGTCTTAGAGAGGGTTCGCTCTAAGACGCAGCTTTGGAACCAGTAAAATCTACAGCATCTACCGGGAGTGGGGTGGGAGATGTTCCCTTCATCTGTGGGAGGAGGGCCTTCCTTTTAGGCATAAATGGGATTTGGTAGTCCAAGAGGATAATGGGAATGGCTATGGAAGGCATGTTCATTACCATGGATTTACAAACAGGAAATTAAGCAGATTGTCCTATTTTCAGGTGAAGAAACTTGATTTTGAGAGGTTAGGAAATTTGCTCCAAATCAGAGGTAGATACTGGCTGTCTAGCCACCATAGAGGAGATCTATATATGGAGGAGGAGGGCAATAGGTTTCTACGTATGCTCCTTTCCCCATATGGTTACCTTGATTGAACAGAGGCACCCCTTGTCTTAATCCGTTTAGTGTTGCTGTAACAGATTAGCTGAGGCTGGGAAATTTAAAAGCAAAAGAAGTTTAGCCCACAATTCTGGTGGCTGAAAAGTCCAAGAATATGGCACTGGCATCTGTTTGGCTTCTGGTGAAGGTCATGCACTGCGTCAAGACATGGCAGAGAAGCAGAGTAGTGAGTGGGTGTGTGCAAAGAGACCAAATATGGGGAGGAACCACCCACTCTTTCTGGAACTAATTCAGTCCCATGAGAGTGAGAACTCGCTTTCAAGAAAGCATTAATCTATTCATGAGGAATCCACCCCCATGACCCAAACACCTCCCACCGGGCCCCATTTTCCAACACTGCCACATTGGGAATCAAATTTTAACATGAGTGTTGATGGGGGTAAAGCACATTCAAACCATAGCAGCTACCTTCCTAAAAGAACTCTTGAAAAAGGAACCTGTATTTTAGCTTCTTGGTGCATGTAATTTGCTGTTTGCAAACCTCTCTAGACTGTTCACACTTTCACTGGAGGTCGATTTTTCCTGACATGCTTAAGAGCTCCTGATGTTGCTAGGAAGTGCAATTTGCTGCTAAAGTGTGAAACTTCTCCCTAAATGGAAAGGGGAGGAATATGAAACAATGACAACATTTAGGTTCTTTTTCCCAGGAAGGACATAAAATGTTAACTTGAATTGAGCCTCCCTCTTGATCAGGACCTTGGCCTGTCTCAGGCAACCTTGATATTCAAAGTGGGTTTATAGGAGCAGAATAACATGATGATACACCAAACTCAATTTTATGGATCCTAAAGATATCAGAAGCAATATGGCCAGCATGATATTGACTCTTACTGAAGTACCTAATGCATGAGAGATATCCGGAACTCCTTGACATTCCTTCTGTGCTATGAGTCAGTCCTCTATTTAAAACAAGCAAACAGACACATGGCAAGTAATATCAACATCTTTAGAAGAAAAGTGTTGTATCCACATTGTTTCTCTCTGTGCCTAAGTAAAACCGCAGAGAAGTAAAAATCTCCATTTTAAGTAGAGTTAAAATATAAATAAGCAAATATAAGAACAGGATTTACACACAAATCTCCAAAGATCATTCACCAGCCTTCCAAAAGAGCGAATGCAGGAGTAAGGCAGAATAGGTGTTCACTTGAAATCATTAATAAAAACACAGACTTAGAAGAGTTTTTCTAGAGAGGCTCAGCCAAATGCTCTGTAAAAATGCCCCCCGCTTCCCAGAACCTTTCCACAAGTACCCAGAGCTTCCTGTTGTTAAATAGGAGCTAAACCAGCAATGAGAAAACCATCCTTCACGTTAATGGTCCTTTTGGCCTTTTTCTTCCTGCAAATATGCAAATTCTTTTGAGGGCATCCATCATAACCATTTTTTCAAAATAATTTATTTTTTAAGTTAGACTTCTGATGACCATTCCCTTCTATAGAAAAATAATATTCCCTAGAATACCCCCATGAAACACATTAAAACCCCTTCCCCATCAAACACACACACACACACACACACACACACACACACACGTGCACATAGAAACTGCAGTGGTATTTCCTTAACTAACAAAGCCCAACATTTTAGGTTCTTCAAAATCGAGTCACATCCTAAATTTCCAATCTTACTTCCAATGTAGCATTTCTTGCTCCACCTGCTCACTCCCGTATTCTCTCTCTCTTTCCCTCTCTCTATTCCCCACCCTTTCTCCTCTTCCCTATTCTCTCAGTCTTTCCAGCCTGAATGCCTGATTCCAGGAGCGCCTCTTCCTGGAATGCCCTTCCTCCCACCTCTGCCTCTTGTAAGCCAACCCAGCCCATTAGGAAGCAGCTCTATTTTTAGTGTTAGATGCTTCCAAGACACTTTCTGCTCCTGGTGTGCTGTAAAGGCTTCAGTATTGATCTGGAAGCTGCTTTCTGGAGCCTTGATCCCAGTCTGTCTCTGCAGTGCTTGCAAACTCCATCTTCTAGAAAGTGGGAAAAAAGTTGGGGCTCTGCACTGAAAGCTCCTTCTGCTTTGTTTGAGGGTGGGTTTGAGTTTGGCAGCAGAGGCATAGACACCACAGTCAAAAGCTTTATTCCCACTCTTCCATTGCTGTATTTCTCTTCATGCATATCATTCCAAACTCTTACTCCTCTATCTTGACTCATAAGAGCCCTTCTTCACAAATAGAAACCTAAATGGGTTTTCTGTATGCATTATTAATTTTTCGTAGGTGTCTCCTACTCTCAATCTCAAACACTACATCCCTGAGCATCTGCAAATGCCAGTAATGAGTTTCTCATAGTAAATAGATAGATTCTTAGGTCTTTTGAATAAATATGGGTGAAGAACAAACTATCAGAATGAGTCTGTGAAGGGTAATATGGTATTTCTTGATCAATATTGCTTTTTTGTCCCACAGTGGAGTTCTGCAGCTGTTATATATGGCAACTTTCCAACTTGGGTAATTACATTCTGCTTACCTCTTGTTTCTCTTGTGGTTCCAAGATAACTTATCCTTCATGTCCTTTCCTAAATAAAATGAAGAAGCCTACTTTTGGTTCCGCTATTTGCGGAGATAACTGAGGTAGAGAGAGGTAGCGGAGTGGAAAAAGGACGCTACTTTGAGGATCCTGCACATAGACACTCCAACACATTCTAGTGGGAATGTTAACTCCATAGAGCCTCAGTCTTCGCATCTGTATTTTGGGAGTCTTCTGCCCTACTCTAAATTGTTATGGAGATTACACAGAATATTACAATGAAAAGAACTTTTAAAAGTACTATAAATATCTATGGGAGATTGTTGGTCGCCCACACAGAAAATTCAACTGGGTAGGGACAGGGTTAGCGAGCATTTCCTAAGAGAGGAAACCCTCCTTCTATCTCAAAAACAAAACCCAGTCTGTCCCAACAGTTTAAAAAAAAAAAAAAAAAACCTATGGAGGGCAAAGAATAGGAATCAACACGCCCACCTCTTGCACAGGAAAGAGGCAAAGCTGTTGAAGGAGAAACAGGACAGAAACAGGAGTCAAAGGGTGTGATTCTGGTAGAACCTCAACAGTTAACTAGCTAATCACATGCTAATCATAAGGCTAGTGTGCCGTCTTAAATTCCTCAGTAACAGGCAGGGATCACTAACACTTCAGCTGTTATTTATTGTTATGAATATTGTTGTGAAGATCACAAGAGATAACATAAGCATGTGAATACCATCAAATGAGAGGCCCGTGCGTTGTTAATTAACCAAACTGGAGTGCCAGCCAAAGCAAGATATGCTAACCAGGGAGAAAAATGCCTTTCAGAGCAGTTTTTCCAGAAATTTCCTTTTAGTGATTGTACAATTCAGTGCTCTTGATTCTAAAATGAATATGAGGCTGTTTTCAAGAAAGAAAGGGAATCAGTAAGTGTGTGTAAAATGTGCAATAGAACAATATCCAAGAAATGAAGAGGAGGAGAGTCTGGGAATGGAAAAAATACTCCAGAAAATACAAGTAAAAGAAAGTGACTGTAATTATGCACAACAGCTCTGAGCCAAGGAACCTTATTGGTGTTCCCTGCTGCCTTGTAGCTGGGGTGCAGGGAGCTCTCTGCGCCCTCCTGGCATGAATGACTTTGGGTGCAGGGAGAACAGCACCACCTGGTGGTCGTAGCAGGATGGTGGCTCATCTCGCTTGATGTGGGCTGGGCTCCTTTGCAGGGTTCACGCAGGAGTTTCCTTGGAGCAAGGAAGACAGCGGACAAGACCTGGAGCAAGTCGAGGATATTTCAGGAGGAGAGCCCATGGCCGAGGGGACGCAGCAGGAAGAGAGGGCCAAGAGTCATCCCTCAAGGAGTGACTGCCCAGTTCCCCTTTCTCTCCTGCCTCCACTGCCCTGGAAACAAGAGCACAGGGGCCATATGCAGCTCACTCACCCACCTAAGACTCTGAGGAAGGCCTCTCCAAAGAAATGGAAAGACTGTGGCTCAGGACAGAGGTGCCTCAGTCCCTGGGACTTCCAGTGTTTGGGAGGAAAGACCTTGCACCACTGAAGAACTCCCTTCTATTATTCTGTGTGGATTTCATTTTGTAGACGCTCAAATCACTCGGAGCACCTTTCCCTAGTTAAGTCTGCAAGTGGGGAAGTGAAGCAGGTTTTGTGGTGCTGGTCATGTGAGCAGGAAAGGGGCATGGGATGGAAGGCCTGGGAGTGCCTTATTAATAGTTAAGTGGACAAGGCTGATAATGGGATATCTTTTTATTGGCCCCACAGATAAGTTATAATACACAAGCTTGCAGGCAGCTCCTGTGATTTGCATTGATACAATTCAGGCTGAGGTTTTCATTATGTGGCAGGGATGATACAGGAGCCTGTATTATCAAAGGCAGCTGAAAGGAGTTCAGGAGTGATCTCATATTCTGTGTATGCGTATTCATTAATGGTTAGTAAGGTGCTTTGTCCCGTGTGATATTGGATGTTTCATGGTGAATCATTAACAACTTGAACAGCTTTATACATATGTCTTATTGATGTGTAAAGTCATTGCAACCTAGGCTTCTTCCCCCCCGAATGACTGAGTTCTGCTTTACTTGGGCTTATGCACAAAGCCTAGTGACACTTTCAGTGAGCACAGGCAGCCTGTGGATGGGAAAGGGGCCGGCAAGGCCAACCCCAGGAAGCTGGCAGTCTGGTGTAAGAGACACAGGGATGGTTGGTTTTTAAAGAAATAGCATGGCAGCAGGGGATGTTATTAATCAAAGGGAGGGTGGATTCTGTAGCTGCTGCTCAAGGGAAAGAGAGGAGAGCTACTACACTTCCCGGGGAATGGCATAAGGGACACGTTTTCCGAGGGTGATCAGGGCTTCTTCTGGAAAGGGGATGGGGAGAATGGGCTGCCTGTGTTGCCCAGGGGGCAAGGAGAGGAGAGTAAATGATGAGCAGCCCGAAGGTGAGGGAAGGGCTGCGTGAGGTAGGCAAGAGAAGATGCCAGAGGATGGAAGAAACGAAAATGTTTAGCAGCTGACAGTAAGAAAATGTGGAGGCTAAAAACAAAGGAGCCAAGGCAGCTTTTCCTGGCTGGAGATGGGAAGAATAAATGGGATCAGAGTTAGAAACCAATTATCTCTGATTGCACAATCAGGACACTGCTTCCGAACCAGACTCCAGCCGCCCTGCCACCCAGGGGCCTGAGGCCACCTAAGGATGATGTCAGATCTCAGGAACTGTTGCATCCGATTCCACTTCAGCCCTGATTATCATTAGGCAACATTTGGAGGCCGTGCCTTCTGAGTCCTAACAAAGCAGAGAATTTTCAGGCTGTGTGGGACCTACTTTGCAGGCAGAATTTTAATTTCTGAGTTATTAGACACCAGACAACCTAAAATAAGCTTTCTGGTTTCCCTGACGTTGGTTCTAAGCCCTCACAGAGCTTCCTGAAAAGTTCAGGACTTCATGCCAGCCCTAACGCCACTGGCCAGTCTACTGACCACCCATCTCCATATCTTTGGGCCCTGAGTATCTTTGTGGACTTTGTCCCCCAAGTTTTTTTTTTTTGCTTCCCTTTGTGATCCCAGGAAAATACTGATCTGCGTCTATCACAGTGGATGAGTTGCATTTTCTATTTTTTTGTGTAAATAGAATTATGGAGAATGTACTCTTGTTTTTTCTGGCTCCTTTTCACTCAACGTAAGTATTTTGAGATTCAGCCAAATGTGTGTATCAATATGTCCTTTCTTTTCATTGCTGATTAGTATTCCGTTGTATCGGTAAACCACAGTTTGGCTGGCCATTCAGGGGTTGGTCAACATTTGGGATGCTACCAATTTGCAGCTATCGTAAAGTTGATATGAATATTAGCGTATACCTTCATTTATCTTGGGTACATGCCTAAAAGAGGAATGGCTGGCTCATATAATAGGTGTGCTTCACTCTTCAAGAAACTGTCACACTATTTTCCAAAGTAGTTGTATCATTTTACATTCTGACCAGCAGTGTATGAGGGGACAGAGTCCTCCATATCCTCACCAGCACCAGGTATAATCAGTCTTTTTAATTATAGCTGTTTGAATAGTGTTGTAGTGGCTTGTCACTGCAGTCTTAATTTGCATTTCCCTAATAACTCACGATGTCAGGCATCTGTTCACGGGCTTATTATCCAGTGGTGTATCTTCTTTGGTGAAGTGTTTTTCAAATCATCTGCCAATGTTTTAATTGGGCTGGTATTTCTTAGCGTTAAATTATGAGAGTTTCTGTGTATTCTGTCTACAAGTTCTTTATTAGCTGTATCATTTGAAAACACTTTCTCTCAGTGGTATTTGTCTTTTAGTTTTCTATACAATGTCTTTCAAAAAAATTTTTAATTTTGATGAAGTCCAACTGTCACTTTGTTGTTTTATGAATGCTTCTAAAAGTTGTACAGCATTATATTTTACATTTAGGTCCATAATCCATTTTAAGTTAATTTTTGTATATGGTATAAAATGTGGATTGAAGTCCATTATTTTGCATATGGATATGCAATTTTTCCAGCACCATTTGTTTAAAGGACTATTTTTCTCCACTGAATTGCTTTAACACATTTGTCAAAAACCAGTTGTCCATATAAAGACAAAAAGAACATACAATTAGACATCTGGGCTCTGTGAGGTTCAAAGATGTTAAGACAGCACTTGAAATTTTAGGTCTTAAATATATGCAAACATTCATGGGCAGGTTTTTATGTGGACATAAGTATTTAACTCATTTAGGTAAATACCTAAGGGTGTTATTGCTATATCATAGAGGAAGCCTATGTTTAACTTTGTAAGAAACTGCAAACTGTCTTCAAAATTGTCTGCATCATTTTACATTTCCACCAGCAATGATTGAGAGTTCCTGTTGCTTCACATCCTTGTCAACATTTGGGGTTGTCACTATTTTTAATTGTAGTAAATTTTAATGGTCTGTAGTGGGAGATCATAGTTGTTTTAACTTGTCGTTCTCTGATGACATATGATGTTGAACTTTTTAAAATAATTTTCTCCTATGTTATACTCTAGAAGTTGTGCTGTTTTGCTTTTTACATTTAAATTTATGGTCCATTTTGATTTAATTTTGAGGAAAGATGTAAGGTCTGTGACTTACATCATTTTGGCTGCTGTAAAAACATACTGGGTAGATTATAAACAACTGTAGGAAATAGACATTTATTTCCTACAGTTCTGGAGTATGGGAAGTCCAAGTTCAAAACACACATTTAGTGTCTGCTGAAAGCCTGCTTCCTGGTTCACAGACAGCCATCTTTTGCTCTGTCCTTGCATGGTGGGAGGTACAAAAGCCCTCTCTAGGGTCCCTTGTGTAAGGACACTAATCCCGTTCATGAGGCCTTTGCTCTCATGACCTATTCCCCACCCCAAATTCCCACCTCCAAATATCATCACACTGGGGATTAGGTTTCAACATAGATATTTTGGCAGAGGCAGTGAGGGAGTGACATAAATATTCAGCCTACAGTGGTCTATGTCTAGATTCATTTTTTTTTTGCATGTGGATATTGAATTATTCCAGCACTATTTGTTGAAAAGCCTATCTGTTCTTAATTAAATTTCTTTAGCTCCTTTGTCAAAACTTAGTTGACTATGTTTGTGTGGTTCTATTTCCAAGCCCCCTGTGCTGTTACATTGATCCGTTTGTCTGTTCCTTCACTAATAACACACTGTCTGGATCACTGTAGCTTTGTATGTCTTGAATTTGGATAGTACCAGTTCTCTTACTTTGTTCTTCTTTAATATTGTATTGGTTATTTGGGGGTCTTAGTGTTTCCATTAAAGAATTTAGAGTCTTAAGTCATCATAGTAATGTTTTAATAATATTGTCTTTCTATCTATGAACACGAAATATCAATTTATTTAGGTCTTTGATTTCTTTTATCAGAATTTGTAGTTTTTCTCAAATCTTGTGCATATTATGTTAGATTTATATCTAAGTATTTCAATATTTTGGTGCTAATGTAAATGAAAAAAATGTTTGGCCAATATTTCTAAAAACATTTTTATGTTCCTTTCTCCTTTCCTATAGCAACTCCATTTACATGTATATTTGGCCTCTTGAAGTTATCTCACAGATCATTAATGTTCCACACATTTTCTTTTATCATATATTTTCTTCTATGCTTCATTTTCAGTAGTTTTTATTGTTGTGTATTTGAGTTCAGTATTTTCTTCTTCATTGTCTAATCTGTCATTATTCTTATCTAGTATTTTCTTTATCTCACACATTGTAGCTTTTTATTTCTGGAAGTGTGGCTTAGATGATTGTTTGCTCATTTTTCATGTCTCTGTTAACTATTTGAACATATGGAATACAGTTATAATAACCGTTTTAGTATCCTTGGTTACTAATTTGTGTCAATTCTTGTTTTTTTTAATTGACTGATTTTTTCAACATGAATCATATTTTACTGCTTCTTTATTTTTATTTATGTATTTATTTTATTTTAGAGATAAGTTCTTGCTTTGTCATTCTGACTGGAGTGCAATAGTGTGATCATGGCTCACAACAGCCTCAAACTCCTGTGTTCAAGTTACCTTCCTGCTTCAGCCTCCCAAGTAGCTGAGGCTACAGGCATGTGCCATGACACACACAGCTTTTTATTATTATTATTTTTGTAGAGATGGGTTCTTGCTATGTTGCCCAGGTTGGTCTCACACTCCTGGCCTCAAGCAGTCCTCCCACCTCAGCCTCTCAAAATGCTGGAATTATAAGCGTGAGACACCACACCCAGTCCTTGCTTCTTTACATGCCTGATACTTTTTAAACTAAATGCCAGGCATGGGGAATTGTGTCTTGTTGTGCACAAGATATTTCTATTTTTCTGTAAGTATTATTGACCTTTGCCTGGGATACATTTGAATTACAAGAAAATAATTTCATCCATTTGGGTTTTGCCTCTGAAATGTATTAGGCAGAACTTAGGACTAATCCCTCCTTACTGAAAATCTTTCGGTGTACTCTACCCAATATCCGGTGCATTACACGGCTTTCCTGTGTGGTGGCTAGGAGCAAGCACTCTTCTTGGCCCTGTGTGCTGCTACTACTAACCCTCTCCCCTGCCTTGGGTAGTTCCCTTACATGCATGGTCTGATCTGTACTCAACTGAGTACTTGGGAGGAGTTCTTTGTAGATCTCTGAAGCTCTCTCTCTGTGTAGCTAACTCTCTCCTCTCTAGCACTCCATTCTGGAAACTCCAGCTGCTTTGATCTGCCCCAGACTCTCAACTTCATCTCTTCAACTCAGAGAGTCTTTCAGTTCCCACCTGTTTCCCCTTCCCCTGTGTAAACTCTTAAGGCAATGAGTTGTCACAACTGCGGGTTTACTTTGTTTTCCAGCTCTCGCGGACCTCTGTCTCTTATCACCTGATGTTCAGGGCCTCGAAGATGATTGCTATAGATATTCTGTGTGTTTTTTGATTGTTTCAGGTAGGAAGGCAAAACTGGTTTCTGTTACTGCACTATGGCCAGAAGCAGAAGCCCGGGCTACAGAGAGGGCTTCCTGGGGTCCTCATGAGAGCTTCATTTTGACTGGCATTTCTTCTCCACTCTCTTGGTCACAGTAACAGCTCTCCCTCTCCTGGTGTCAATGAAAAGCTCGTTGTAAAGATGCAGCTTTTCTCAGGAGCAACAGTGACAGTCCTGGGAATCTGTATCTTTTCCACCCTGGAGTTCACAGTCAGTAGACAAAGAGCTCCCACCCATGAGAAGGCTGCTTACGCCAAGCTATGGCAGCCGAGGCTCCTTCAGAGACTCACGCTTCTTCTGAGATACCTCCAGGGGTCCTCTCCACTGGCAGGGACTACACCATTTGAAAGTCTGAGCCATGCCCTGCACATGAGGGAGAAGTTCATTTTGTGGAGTGGAGAACTTGGCTCAGGGAGTGGTACAGAAAAGTGGATTCCAAAAGGAATAAAAGGAAACCCTTTCTGGAGATTATTCCCCTTCCATTTTTTCATCCCTCCTACTTTTTACATTCGAAATGGAAGGGGAGGCTGAGAAAGCTATTTGCCAGCTCCTTCAGACTGACTTTGCAAGGCAGGCATTAGGACAACTGTCAGAAGAGCAATGAATCTGGATTCCACCTCCGTAGGGGTATCTGAGGAATCCCTTGGGCATGAGGGGACGGGGCTGCCAATGCATTTGGCACTCTTCATTAGTTCCTTTATTCCATCAGTTTTCAGTATGCCTCCACTCTCAGCAGTCACTGTGAGGTGCTGGAGACCAATGGGTGAGGGAACCTGCGGTAAAGAGTATCAGGACTAAGGACAGCAAGGAGGGGAGCTGAAGATCGTATAAGGGATTCCTGAAAAAACTCAAGGGAAAACAGTCATGCTGTGGTGATGTGGACTGATGGGTGCCTGCACCGCAGGACCAGCCTATCTTAAAAACCACATTGTCTTCCATGTGTGGAACAAAGTGTATAATCACCCCTGTCTTTTTCTGGCCAACCAGACCCATCACTCAGAGCCCCATTTGGAAGCCTGTGTTATCATTTATCTCTTATGTCCATATGAGGTGCCCCTCCTTGATGCTTGCATAGTCCCTTATATTCCCCTTTTAGAAAAATATATTTTAGTATTTTTCTTTTTTTCTTCTCAATTAGATGATAAATTGTGATGACAGCAATTTGTTTTGTTCACATTTGTATCCCTAGTAGCACAAGCCGGTGCACATTGTAGATAATTAGTAAATATTTATTAGATAAATGACTTTTTTTTTTTTTTGGAGACAGAGCCTCTCTCTGTCACCCAGGCTGGAATGCAGTGGTGCAATCTCGGCCCACTGCATCCTCCACCTCCCGGGCTCAAGTGATCCTCCCACCTCAGCCTCCCGAGTAGCTGGGACTACAGACATGCATCACCATGCCTGGCTAATTTTTGTATTTTTTGTAGAGACAGGGTTTTTCCAGGTTGCCAGGCTGATCTTGAACTACTGGGCTCAAGCGATCCCCCCGCTTCGGCCTCCCGAGTAGCTGGGAGATTACCAGCATGAGCTTCCATGCCCGGCCAAGATAAATGACTTTGGACTCATTTTCTCCTTCAAATGACCCTAAGAGATACTCAGAGGACCTATAATTATCATCATTTGACAGATATACAAAGGAGACCCAAAATGGTTGGCTCTTGAAACTTTAGAATAATAGTACTTTAAATTACCAGGGATCTAGAAGAATATCCACTGCAGGACATGGCAAAGCCATTTAAGCCTAGAAGTACAAGACGATGGATCAAAAGAGGGAAAGGGGCAGATCTAAGGACAGCTTCTTGTTACCTTTCCTAGGTTTACAGATACTCTCATTATATTTTGAAAGTTTGGAGATGGGAAAAAGGAGGTAGTGTCAATAGAGCTGGCCATGCAGTGAAAATGTGGATGCCATCTAAAGTACCATCCCACCACTTCTCTGCCAGAATGCTGAATTAAAAAGAACCGTATCTCTCCCTACCTGCCCCTCTTCCAGGCACTCTCTTTTTCAGTGATGACATGCACCTTTTCCATTGCTACCCCTTTGTCAAGCTCCTGCATGTGCCCGTGGGTCCCTATGGCTTCGAATCCCAGGAGGGAGCTGGAATTCCAGGCCCAGTATCTTTGTGTAGCTGGGTAGCCTTGGGCAAGTTACTCAATCACTTCATTGTTCTCCCAGAAAGAATTTTAAAATATGGACTTGAAAGATACACATCAATAGTGGCTGCTTATATGGGATTGGGCAGAAGGATTCAAAAGAGACTTAAAGTGTATCTGTAAGATTTTTATCCATTCTTTAATAATGTCTAAAGTAAAAGTGACAGAATGTAACACATTACATTTAGATGATGGGCACATATGCATTTGTCCATTGTCCTCTGTGCTTTTCTGTGCGCTGTTTGTGATGATTAATTTTATGTGTCAATTCGACAAAGCTAAAAGATGCCAGATAGCTGGTGACACATTATTTCTGGGTGTGTCTGGGAAGGTGTTTCTGGAAGAGATGAGCGCTGAAACTGACAGGCTGAATTCAGATCACCCTCACAGTGTGCGTGGGCATCATCCAGTCCATCGAGGGCCTGAGCGGAACACAAAGACAGAGGAAGGGAAAATGTGCTTCTGTTTGAGCTGAGACATCGCCTTCTCCAGACCTGGAACCTTAATGCTCCTGATTCTTGGGCCTTCAGACTCAGACTGATCTATACCACTGGCTTTCCTGCTTTTCTGGTTCTCCAACAGAACGTGGCACTTTTCAACCTCTATGTGAGCCGATTTCTATAATCTCTCTCTCTCTCATATGTGTGTGTGTGTGTGTGTGGTACATATATATACATGTGTATATGTAGTATATCTATAGTGTATATATATACATATGTGTCTATACATGTATATATACATGTGTCTATATATACCTGTATATATACACTATATACATGTGTCTATATATACATGTATATATACTATATACATGTGTCTATATATACATGTGTATATACTATATACATGTGTCTATATATACATGTGTACATACTATATACATGTGTCTATATATACATGTGTATATACTATATACATGTGTCTATATATACATGTATATATACTATATACATGTGTCTATATATACATGTATATATACACTATATATACTATATATACTATAGTATATATATACTATATACTATATACATATACTATACTATATACTATATATATACTATATACATGTATATATAGACACATGTATATATACTATATACTATATACTACATATAGTGTATATATACACACTATATATATACATGTGTCTATATTTTTTATATATATATATCCTATTAGTTTTATTTCTCTGGAGAACACTAATACACAGTTCACATACAACCATTAGGGGAGGGATTATAGAATGATGATATAAATATCTTGCAGGCTTTGGTGAAAAGTAGTGATTCTGTATGTAAAACATGAATACGTAGCTGATGCAGTAGGTGCTAGAATGTTTGCAGCATTGGTGGGGTAGAGAGGAAGAGAAAAAGAGATAGAGGCTGAATTACAAAGAGTTCTGGTAGGTAAAGCTCAAACATAGACACTGGGAATGGCTTTGGTTAATTAACCACAACTGAATCCAGGGAAGGGATGTTTTCACTTAGGGAAAATAGATGCAAGTCTATATAAAAGTGACCTCCTCAACTTCCTGGGGTAGTTTAGATACCCTCTCTACACATCCAAAGCATTGAGAAAGGAGCTACCTCCCGACGTTGCTTCTTGGAACCAGGATTGTAGCCAATCAGTATATCTCCAGTGATTACAATCGCCATTCCAAACGGTTGCCTGGACAATGGGGAGCTTAGGCCATTGGGGCTTTTTGTCCTTATTTGTATGAATTCCCAACCCATATGGGGTTTAAGCAGAGACAACTGCCCAGTACGTCCAAGTACACACAGGAAAGAAGTGGCTCCTCATTGGGTGTCCACTGGGAAGACCTCGCTTCCTTAGGTCTCTCCATTCTCTTGCAAGTAGAAAGAAACTGAATGGAAAGATTATTCAGGTTCCTACACTGGTTTTGAACAAACTGCTGGCAAAGTTATTGAACAAGGAGACCATGAGGAAAATGATGGGAGGGCGGAGGTGAGGAAAATATTTTGAGGATCCAAATCAGATGGGTTCTGCAAGGGTGCATGAGCCTTTCAGGGTTGCAGAACGTGATGAAGGCTGAGGAACAAGGGGCCTGAAGATAACAGCTCAGTCTCAATGCCCCCATACTGTCTGCTGGGCTCTGCAGTGGGGCTCTGTGATTGGAACGGACACCTTTGCCCTCTGGGGATGCTCAGCAAATATCAGGCTTTAATGAGATTTTTCACACTGTTGAGGGACCCTTGTGAAGTGTGTGCCACTCATAGCAAGTCACCAGTTGAGGTTGCATTGACTTATCTCTCTGGGAAGGGGCCACTGAATCTGTGATGGAGCAGACAAGCCATAAAGATGGGTCTAGGGTGCCCTGGGCAGAGGAGATGTCCTGATACCAGGCTGCTGTGGTTGGCTGCATCCTAATGAATTTGCTGAGAGCTTTGCAAAGAGCCCCCGAAATGGGGAAACCCTAGGGCTGAGAGACAACTGTAAATGTCAGACTGCTTAACCTTCACCTTCAGGGAAAGCTGGACTTAAGAGAATCAGAGAATAAATTCACTTTCTTAAAATGCCTTTTTTTTTCTAAATTTCCTGAGGGTATGGCTTAAGTATGGGAGAAATAGACTAATCCCCCCTCTCATTTGCACTCTTCTCTTACATTTCCTTCTCTCCATTGGGTACCCACCTGCAGAGCATAGATAACACCATTTTCTGTGCCTTAAAGGTGTGGTAGTCATTGCTGGCATTCATGTTGAAGGATAGTGACAAAACTGACAATCTTTGACCCGACCCATGCTGCCAACTTCTCGGGGGTGGCTCTGCTTTTGTCTGGCACAGAGACCGCTCAGCATATCCCACTTCCTCCTTCTGGTTTTATTTTCTGAAACCTCAGATGACATGGAACGTTGACACCAACGATACCAGCACTTAGGATAATTATAATAATGAATTAATTAAAACCCCATAACCCCTTCAAGCACCAGGGTGCTGAATCCGAATGAATAACCACAGAGAGAGACCCAGGAAGGATGCCACTCAGGAGGCGGTGACCTTTTGGCATATGGTTATTCAGGGGTTGGGTGCATGGGTTTTTAAAGAACTCTCCAAGAACCCATCCATCTGGACCCCTGTGTTGCTCCTCCAAGCATGCCGGGCTGACCAGATGGCCCTGGATAAAACAGCTTCAGGGGAGGGAGGTGGGGAACCCGTCCAGAATAGCTTGTCACCCTAGGAGGCATGCTGCCCTTGGCTCAGGCACATCCCTTGTTTAAATCTTAAAAGCAAAGATTTTGTAAAATGTGTTTATGGGTTGTCATTTCCACCAGGGCAAACAATAAAAAGACTACCCAGCAAATACGCATCTAAATAAAACACAAACAGACTTTGATAAACAACAATATGGTCCCTAGCATGAGAATTTCTTCACCCAGGGTCTCTGTTTAATATTCATGATCTTTTCAAAATCTTTTAAAGTCTGAGAAATACAAGGGTAGCACAAGGGCAAGAATCATCTGTCACCCAAATGAGCTGGCTGATCCCAAACCATATAATCAATAAAGTGTCTGGAATTGAGGGAATTTCTTACTGCATGATGTCATAGGAGAAAATTCTCCTTCAAATCCATGTCCTTGGGGTTGTCACAGTGTATGCACTGCTCTGAGAGGGAATTGATTCTGCAGATTGAAATATTTTTTCCAAGTCACTTTGTAGGAAAAAGTCATGGAAAAGTTATTTCTGCTTTCAGAAGGCTCTGAGAGAATTTTAGAATATCTATCTTTGCAGTATTTTAGAAGCACATTGCTAGTGATTTCCAAATGAAAAGGGAATGTGAATACCTTATAATGCTGAAAGCAGCTGGAGAATAGAATTACTCGCTGGCTGTAGGGCCAAATGCCATAGCAGTGTCAGCGAACTTTTGCTAAGCCTTTATTGAGAGAGATGCTAGATTCCAGTTTACCTGGGACAGCAGGTATGTTGAATTTTCTAGTTGAGGTGGATTTGGGAGACGAATGTCAGCATCATCTGGAAATTAACAGGTGGCCAGCTAGGTAGATCAACGCTGAGTTGTGCTGGAGAGAAGAGGAAAGGTATAGGGAGGGGAAGTATATTTTGACAAAAAGGTGCCCAGGTGGCTCTCACACACTCTCCATGCTCCCCACCTCCACTCCTCGTGAAGAACCACTGTCAGACCATGTGCATGTGCTGGAATGTGAGAAATCTAAGCACCCAGGAGGATGTGAGAACCGTCAACCAGATATCAGAGGCCTCCTGCCCAGAAGTGCCTGACAACTTCCATGCTCACGTTTTGGAACTAGAGATCTGACTCAGCAATTCTAGGTCTGTTACTAGCCAGCAGGATGACACTGCAAACCCCATTTTTCTTGGAGAAGACTTTACCCTACCACTCTTACTATGGATTAAAAACAGGAAGTCCCAAGAAGATTAGCCACTGCTCCCCCAAGACTATCCCAAGGTTGGGCAACCAGCAGCAGCTGAGCTGGAACTAGAATTCAAGAATCCCAAGCTCCATCCATGTCTATATGATTACCACCATGCATGCTCTTTTCAGAAACACAGTGCAGTAGACAAGGACAGCTACCCATATTCCACTAGTGTTATCTCTACTATTACCAGGAACAGCAATTTTACACTATTCCTAAGTTGCTTTCTCAAATGTTACATGGATATATATGAGAATATGGGAGCCTTGAAAATATGGGTTTTCAATAAGCATTTGACCAGGCCCTACATCAATATGCTTCAAATAATCATAAGAAGATGGCATGAATATTTTGTAACTTTTAAGGGCCAAAAATAAGGCGTAATTATAAATGATCACTTTCCCAGGGACAGAAATGTTAACATCAGGAGTTGCTTGGGGCATTTTTTCTGAAACCACTTGTCTAGAATATTTGTAGTCAAATAGAAGACTTTTTGTAATCTCAAATATTTTAGAAGGTCTTAAGGATTGTCAAGAAATGAAATGGTATTCATCTGGAAAACATGCTGGCAGATTTCAAGAGCCTTAAATGGGTAGGCATGAAACAAATGAACTTTAGTGTTATCAAGTGTAAATTAAAAGATTTATGAGAATGTAATCTAATTAGATACAAACTGTTTCCCCAGATCTCACCAGCCTGGGGAGTAAAAATGAGATGGTGTGAATTGTAATAAACAGATGTAGCAGTCTCTAACTCCTCCATGTTGACCCTCGGCCCAGGATTCCTATCACCCCCTTCTAATCTGTGTCAGGAGCTCATGCTTTGACCAGTCTACTATAATCACATACATCCCAGAAGTTTTCCCAGCTGGGACTCATCTGAAGTGTATCAGGACATTCCGAGGATATCTTTTATCTATCGTAACGAATACCTATTCTTGGCAGGCATTCACTAAGGAGATAGGTGAGTAAATAACATAGGTTTTGATGACTGACAGAGTAGAAATTTCTAGAAAGTTTCTGCCAGACAGAGGAAGTGACTCTGTGCAGTTATAGATTAATTGAAATGCTATGGTTTGCTAGGTAAATCCCATAGCTAAATGAATATGATGGAGGCCAAGGACAGTGGCTTATGCCTGTAATCTCAGCACTTTGGGAGCCCAAGGTGGGCTGATCAGTTCAGGTCAGGAGTTTGAGACCATCCTGGCCAACATGAAACCCCGTCTCTAGTAAAAATATAAAAATTAGCCAGACATGGTGACACGCACCTGTAGTCCCAGCTACTTGGGAGGCTAAGGCATGAGAATCACTTGAACCCAGGAAGCAGAGGTTTCAGTGAGCTGAGATCACACCACTGTACCCCAGCCTGGGCGACAGAGCAAGATTCCGTCTAAAAAAAGAATTAATATGATGGGGTGTTCAGTGAATTACCGTAAGTAAGTAGAATTGTGGGTGACTATCAGAACTGATGGTGTTCAGTATCTTCCTTGCCATTGGAAGCTCTGGTCCTGAAAACAGATCATCTCTCACCAGCTGGGAAAACTTCTGAGATGTATGTCATCATAGTAGACTGGCCAAAGCATGAACTCTTGACACATCAGAATTACTGAGTGATGTTCACAAAACTAACCCCTCCAAACTGATTTCATTCATTCAAGAACAGAATCATTTACTTAAAAGCACAGTCACTGAAGCCAGGTCTCCTGAGTTCAATTATTGACTATGATTTCCTAGGTGGTGGTCTTGGGTGACTGCCTCAACATACCTGCACTTCAGCTAGCATGTGCCATGGAGGCAGTCATGCCTGCCGTCTAGAGTGGTTGAGAGAATCCTATTAGTTGATTCATAAAAAATGCTTGAAGCTGTGTCTGGCATGGGGTAAGTGCTCGGGAAAGCTTAGCTCTTGTATGTTTCCAAGTGGATTTTAAACTCCATGAGGGCAATGCTGCTGCTGTATCCCTAGTGCCTATGACCTTGCCCATTGTAGCTGCTTTGTAAGTATTTGTTTATTAACTGACTCGTCTTTGAAATGGAAATGATATTTATACACATTAGATGCAAACTGCTTTGCTCAGTAAATGTGTGTGCATGTGTGTATGTGTGTTTGTATGTATACACACAAATATATATGTTAGAATATGTATACACACATATACATATATATGCCAATAGATAAGAAGCTATTCCCTGGGGACCCAGAGGCTGAGAGGCTCACTGTAGACCTCAGCTCTTAACCTGAACTTTGATGGGTGGTGGTGAAGCAGGACTGGTGATTCTGCTGTCTTTGAGTTTCAGGCTTCCAGACCAGGCCCAAAGCAGTGAACAGGCATAAAAAGATGGACCTAGAGCTTTCATTTCTTTTGACTCCACACAATTCTGCACTGGCAGGAAGAGCCTGCATCCACCCCACAGCATCACCCCTCTCTCCCTGCAGCCCTACCTGCCCTTTCCCGCTCACCTTTCCCGCTACCTGCTCCACCGCCCACTTCACTCTCACGTGCATCCTGTGCGACGTGAACATGGAACTCAGTCTTCCCCATCCTGACTTCACGTGAGCCTCTGCCCCTCTCTTCTCTGACTGGTGAACTTCTCATTACTCACGATTCAGTTCAGTCATCTCCTTTGTGAAGTTTTCCTTGCCTCCCCTCCTCAGGCTGAATTTTACACTTTGAAATTGTCCCGCAAGACTCTGTTTATACCTTGTTGATATGCCCTATGCTGTTTGCACTATGTCAGGTGAATGGTTTCTACCCTCTGCTGAAATCGGAGGGTTTTGTTTATATTCAAGTACGTTACTAATTCCCAGTGCCCTGGGCTGGGCTTGGTACCAAGAAGCGCTGGGTAACCTTTGGATGAGGGAACCCAGGAGTGGGTAGATGGTTGCATTCCTAGTCCTACTGTCTAATTATGGCATTCCTAACTGATATGGCTCCAGGTTCATTCAAATAGGGACAGAAGGCCCTTCTGAAATAGTAGAATTCCAAATGTATATTTGAAAAGATATAGATATTATATACTAGATACATCTATACAGATACATAGATAAGTGATATAGATAATTTGGCCCCTGAGCAAAGGACCATGAGCGTCTGAGGAGGAGCTGTGCCTGAGCCCTCTCAGCCTCTTCTCTGGGAGTCTCCTGGCCAGTATGTTTGTCTCAGGCTTGGCTGGAGGGATGGGCCATTTATAGAGCCTGGGGCACGATGGCTGTAGAAGTTGCCTGAGTTGATGCTGATAAAAAACTTGCCAAGCGCTGGCATGATGTGCTATTTATATGCATAGTTGGCCTCTAAAAAAGTGATTATCCAAAGGAAGTAATTGTTTAGAGCCTCACATAGAAAGCCAGTCCTCCTTTGGCCTTCGGGACTAACATTGCTAATCAGTGCCAAATTACTGCTATTTTAATACTTGAATTAAAAACAAGACCAGCCATTTGCTTGGTGGAGGGTCTCCACTGGATCACGTCCATGCGTGGGTCTGTGCAGGAGGGCACTTTGCTGTGTTCCTGGCTGCCAGAGAGCACTTTATTGGGAGAGGGAGGCATGGCCAGGAATACTTAGCTGTCAGCCAGCTTCCTGCCTCCCCCACCTCAAGGAAGAACTGCAGAGCTGCTTGCAGGGTGAGTGGGAGTTCTGTGCTACTGAGCAGGAGTGAACTGGGGACAAGACTTTTTTTTTTTCATATGGTAAAAATCCACTCCATGTGAGAAGAGAGCATCTTGTGAAGGCAGATGGCCATACATGCGGCCTCTAGGAGGACTCTTCACCACCTCTCAGCCCCCTTGACTTCCATGTCTCCATGAGTCTTGCTACTGAGCAATTCTCTCCATCCTGTCTCCTTGACCAAATGGAGGCATTCAGTCTCCTTTCCAGTTTTCAGTCCACTTTAATCAGGACCATTGTGTAAACTCCATGAAAGGAAGGCCAGCCCTGACACAGAGAAAGACTCCAGTTTATAACTCTCACCGTTAAACAACCGGCATGTCCTTGCTCCAGCCTGGGCCCTGAACTCTCAAAAGACAGAATTTTCTTCATAGAGGCCTCCCTACAGCTCTTATGATGTGAACAAAGCCCAGGACAGACATATATCCCAGCTATGTCAGTAGAGAGTCCCAGAAAGAACAGGGCCTCCTACATATGGAAACAGGCACTGCACTACCACTTTTAGAGACATATTCAAAAGTAGTTCCTGCAGTCCAGAAGTTTCACCTGAGTCACAGTTTGCTAATCAGGGAGAGCTGAGACTCAGACTGCGGCATGTTTCTTTCTGAAGAGTGTTTCACCTGCTGGGGAAACCTCACACCCCTATAGACTCAGGTTGAAAACAAAAGCTGCTATTTGATGTCTCCTCCACTTGCAGTTCTCCAAGAATGGGGGAACTTGGACAGCCCCCATTCCCTTCTGGAAACATCTTTTTGCATATTATTTGAAGACTTCATTTGATAAAGTGCTGCAAAACTTTCCAGTGATACTTTTAGAATCAGTTATTATTGGTATTATTGTAATTATTCCAGAGTTAGAGCTTAGTTTGCTTCTGATCTAAGCACTTTCTCTTGCTTAGTATTCCATTGCAATTGTACATTACTTTCATTTTCATTTCCTACAGTTGATAAACTTTTTTTATTTTGAGAGTGATTACCAAACTGGTCACTCTGAGCCCAAGGGCAAGTGAAATTATCTCGAATGTGCTCACACAGTAGGTTTAAAATCAGGCTTTCACATGACCAATTCAGCTAGGTAAATACTTCTCATATGAGCATAACATCGAAAAACTACCTATGTCAGAAATAGGTATATGGTGGGAAAGAGAGAGTGAGAGAAAGAGAGGGAGAATTGGTCATCTGCGATGGGGCCCAATTCGCTTTGGTCCCTTCACGGCTCAGTGCTAGTCTATGGGAGCACCTTAGGACCATGGTTATAAGAAGGCCCCGAAAGCTCTGGTCCATCACAGGTTCTCCTCAAGGGCAATGAGAACACCTAAATGTTCAAGCTGTGAGATAAATGAGGAGGAAAAGAAGTATATAAGCTATTCAGTAGCAACACAAACTCCTTGCTGAAATGGTTGGATCTAGGGTCTGCAGGATGAACCTAGAACATCTTCATGGTCCACAAAATAAAGAAGTGCTCACAAAACCATCAGAACATTTGAAATGACACAGGAGCCAACTTGAAGGGACTCCCATTAACCAAATCTGGGATAATTTGAGTATTAAAAATTTTTTTTAATGGTTTTTAACAGACTATAACAAAAATAGCAGATGTTAATCCATTGAGTAGAATAAAATTAATGAGTTGTATGGAATTAAATAGATAACAGAATAAGCGAATGACTACATGGAATAAAAGGAAAAAATATCTTCTACAGTATAATTCCAACTAACAATGTAGAATAAAAGGTGGAATCAAAACATCACCATTTTGCAACCACCACAGAAATAATTGATTCAGGCAATAATCATCAATGAATACTAAAACTATTGGATGAATGTCTGAGGAGGAACAAGATATATATATATATGTATAGTTTTAAAATATCTTCCCACAAATTACTTATAAGTTACAAAGAAAAAATGAATAGTAACTTGGTATACTAGAAACTTCCCAGATGCTACCTTAATCAGGTAATCAAAGTGAACATCACCAGTAATGGAACAAACCTATTTCACATGCCTCCTAATGAGATACTCTGAGAAGATTACAGGATCACTTCTAGGTATTCCTGCCAAAAATGCATAACCTGCATCTAATAGTGAAGAAATATCCAGCATATCTAAATTAAGGAACATTCTACAAACTGACTGGCCTGCATCTTTAATACTTAAGGTTTAAAAGAAAGAAAGCTGGAAGAAGGTTGCAGATTATAGGAAGCTAAAGGTACCTGACAATCAAATGCAGTGTATGATTCTGGATTGGCTCCTGAACCAGGATGACAGAGTATAAAGGATGCTACTGAGAAATTGATTTGCATAGAAATTACGAATTAGATAGTAGTACTATAATAATGCAAACATTTCCTAATTTTAAGAATATTTCTATGGTTATGTAAATAATGTCCTTGGCCGGGTGCAGTGGCTCACACCTGTAATCTCAGCACTTTGGGAGGCCGAGGCGGGTGTATCACAATGTCAGGAGTTCAAGACCAGCCTGGCCAAGAGGGTGAAACCCTGTCTCTACTAAAAATACAAAACTTAGCCAGGCGTGGTGGCAGGTGCATGTAATTCCAGCCACTTGGGAGGCTGAGGCAGAGAGATGCTTGAACCCCAGAGGCAGAGGTAGCAGTGCACGGAGATCGTTCCACTGCACTCTAGCCTGGGTGACAGAGCGAGACCCCATCTCAAAAATATATATATATTAATAATAATGTCCTTATTTTTAAGAAACAAATACTAAAATATTTTAGGGGAAAAACGGGCATGATAGCTCAAATTTATTCTCAATGATTTATAATTTATTCTCAATTACTTATATAAGGAAGTAAACATGTGAGCACAAATGATAAAGTTAGGCAGAATGTTACCAATTAGTGAATCTGGGTAACATTCTATAAGATATTTTATCATTTTTTCCCTCTAAGTTTAAATTATATATAAATAAACTTACACTTAAAAAATAGTTCAAAGCAATCCCGAGACACTGTGACAATTCAGCTAAATTTGGAGTCCCTTAGTTTTCAGCCACCTTAGGGGATTGTTTTCATCACTGATTTTTAGTGGGAAATGGAATATTTCCCAAAATGATACGAAAGAATTAGGGTTTTTTTTCTGTCTTTTTTGAGTATTATATAGCTCTGCCTGTGTTTTTGTTGTTGTTGTTGTTTTGTTTGTTTGTTTTTTTAATCACATTCGACTTCAGATAGACCTGTTTTCTTCTCAGGTGGCTTCAGTAGAAATTCTAGGCACTGAATCTACTCCGGGGAGATTGGTTCCTCGGAAACTCTCATCTGCCTCACCTCCATTACTGTAATAGGCTGCACAAGCATGAGCAGTGGGCTTGCCAAGGGCTTTGAGCAAACACCCTGTAGGTCCTGCTGCCTGGCAGGCTGGATGTCCGCCCAGTCCTCTGGTAACCTGAAGGGCAATGAGGCTTCATGATCCTAGACCAAGGTGATAAATTCCCTTTGTGAATAGCATCAGGATGCAGGTAGCTTTGCTGAGTGGCTCAGAGCTAGAATGTAGATCAAAGAGTTACAAACAAGTGGGTGCAGGTATATGGCAAAAGTCAGTGTGGGCTTTTCATATGTCCTTTGACCTCCCACTCAATGGTACAAATAATTTATAAGCAGAATTTAACTAAAATCCTACATGATCCAGTGTTTGAAGAGTGTTAAGTCAAAAGCACAAAATACCAACAGATAAAAGAACTGAAAGAAATTTCAAGTTTTCTTCAGTTTTAAGAAAACATAAATGGGGACAGGGTACCTTTTAATGTTCAACAAAACATCTAAAATATTCTTTCTCAGTATCTCTTTCGTTTTTTACTCAAACTACCACTCTCTCTGAAACTCACAACCATTTGCTTTGAGACTCTTAACTCCTCCTACTTCTTAATTCATCCAACAAATAATTATTTAGCACCCACTCAATCCCAAGTACTATTCTATGCCTTAAAGATGCAGTGGTAAAAGAATTAGATGCAAATTTCTGTCTTTCTGGATCTTATGCCTTGTAAAAAGAGGCATTGGATAGGGGAAAATGGAGGGGAGCAGTTAGGCCATGTATTTTACTGAGAATAGGATGAGGACCATTGCAAGTTTTGAAGGTAATCTGGCTTACACCTTTAAATGATCACTCTGGCCTGGGTTCAGGACACACAATTAGAGGCAATGGAAGAAGACAGTTAGGAGACTGATTTGGTCCCAGATGGTAGCAGTAGACGTGGTGTGTAATTATAAGATTTTGAATATGTCTTGAAGGTAGAGCTGATAGGATTTTGTATGAATAAAGAATGGGATGTTAAAAAAAGAAAAAAAAGAGACGTCAGAACGACCCCAAAAGTTTGGCCAGAACAACTGGGAAGATGACACATTGGCACTGACTGGGATGGGGAAGACCATAGAAGGAGCAGGCTGGGAGGCTGGGAGTCTGGCTGTGGGTGCTTTTTCCACAGCAGCAGAGCGAGCAGTTCAGGGGGAGGCCCAGGCAGTGATGTTGCTTTGGGCAGAACTGGTTCAGGACTGTCGCATAAGATTTCTGTGAGCAACAAGATTATAAGGTTTATGTGGAAATTCTTCCACAACTGCCAGTATCAGGAATGATTCTTCTGTTTATTTTGTACTTATGCTCTGTTTCTGAAGAAGCAGGGAGGAGCTTGTTTAGATAGACAGCAGCGTAATCATAGCGTCTTCCCAAGCATGAGGCCAAGTTTTCATAAATATCAACAAGGTGGTCTAAAAAGCTTGCACTGCTTTTCTAAGAATGCTTCTCTCAGGAAGAGACAATGCGTTTACTTTTATGCTAATGAAGAAAGAATTCAATATGTGCCTGAAGCACAGAGGTCAGAACACTCAGCTGGCTAATAAAGTGAGCAGCCTTATTCACATGGTGGGGAAAGAGTCATAAATACATTCTTACCTGCGGTGGGAAGCTAAGACAAATCTTAAAATTTATTTAGGCTTTGTTTACTCTTTGGCCCTTAGTCATTATCAAAATTGCCTTATCCTTCGACAACAGAAAGCCAGTTAATTATTGCCAGTGTTTGGCTGTAGCTTTGGTCCAAGTTCCTTGCTTTCTTTCTGAACTACTATGAAAAGAGCAATCAAGTTTGAGTCAGAAAATCTGGGTTTATGTCTTGGTTCTGTGTAAGCGTTCAGCTTAGTGGCATTTAAAGAATTAAATAATGATACACATGTCTGAAACCATTCTAAAAACAAATGTAGTTCTGTTATTTTTTTTCTCTCCTGCTTCCTTGTTCTTCCCCCTTTTTCTCAAGTTTCAAAACCCCCAGGGCTAAAATCATGCTCTAGGTAAATAGAAGACTGAGTGATTGATTGAAAAGAGTCTTTTAATGAATTGTACTTTTTGAAAACTTCCCCATTGCTCTTTAAGGGTAATTTCAAGAAAGTGTGGGAAAAAACAGACATCTGAATGGCAAAACAGATCCAAAATAAGGCAGATGGAAAGAGATGGAAAAAATTTTATACCCATACAGTTTAGCTCTGGGGAAAGGCAAAATAAAAAGGGTGCCTTTTTTGCATGATAAGTAGGAACAGACCCAGCACTGTCACCAGGCTTTAAATGAGTTATTTTTAAATGTATTTGGCATATTTTTACTTTAGCCAGGAAATCTAGATGAAAGGGGCATATATATTCTGTAATTGCAGATAAATTGCAGACGGGAATTGTGAATACCAGAATCTGCCCAGGTCTGGCATGGAGTAAGGGGAAGATATGTGTCATCTGACCTTTCCTCTGGGGCTGCTGGCTGAGGCTGACACAGCAAAAGCCTCCAAAGGGTAGGGGGCATGACAGTCCGCTCTTCTGGAGCTTGTGCCATTAAGAGTTTCTCGGCGTCCTTTAACCTGCTCGCCTTTGGCTCTCCTAGACACTTTCTCTTGACGTGCTGGAGACAGGACAAGGCAGGGGGAGGTGTGATGGCACTACAGTGTGAGAGAAAGACGAAGCTGTTCTCTTCCTTAGGCCAGGACTGGTGAACCTGGGACATTCATCTATCAAAGCATTCACGGCAAATAGCCCTCATTGCAGGGTTTCTTTTAGCTCACTAGATGCTGACACCTTTTATTTATACAAATCCAATCTTATATTTTAAGAAAACATCTGAAAGATGCCTCATTTTGCCCATGTCTACAATATTTGGAAGATGTCATGATTTTGGAAAAACCAAGACTAATTGTACTTTTTATTTATTTCTAAGTGTTGCTGATTTTCTACTAATTTTTTATCTGTTATATACTCAGCATCACAACAAATGTGGATTTTTAGTATCAACGTTTATTTTTCTGCTTTTACATTCAACCGTGTTTTCCAAGTGATATGAGATATTTTGTTTCTTTCCCTTTTTTTTTTTTGTTTTTTTTTTGGCCAAGAGTCAATGAACTTGAACTTCAAAAGTTTGGAATCTTGTTTAGAGAAAATTTTGAAATATAAAGTCTAATTAATGAAAAAAATCCTTGGATGGAAGCATACTCCCAAGATTAATATAGGGAATAAATAGCTTTGTCACAAAGCTGCCTGTCACCATATCCAAAGTAGGATAATAAAAGTACATAAATGCATTATTTGAATATTGCATGCAATCCTGGCAATATATTTTCTAAGAACCAGCGTGAAGGTGGATGTACAGGACAATTTCCCCCATCCAGTGTCTGTAGATCCATAACAACATTTTAAGAAAAAAATAATATCCTTCACTGCTGCCCTTGAGTGACAAAACTGATGAAAAATAGTCACAGATAACTCTGGCTGACAATATAAACATCCTCCACCCATCCTGCAGGTTATTAACAGGTGTCAATCAAAGGTGGAAATCTAATCAAATCTCAGTGCAATTCCCTAGGAAATGATGGAACCAATATCATCTATGAAGGATCAACTCTCCTCCCACCTACAAACAACAAAACAAAACACCCTTCCTGGCACCAACTTTACTTTCTGGGAGCCCAGTCTGCTTAGGAAAGGAAATGTCACCAAAGTTCATTGTTTTCCTAGGCAGTTGGTGCTCCATGAGTTTAAAGGGAGCTCCAGATGGGCAGAGATGATGAAAGAATCATCCAAGTGAAACACTTCCCTCTTGGGTGTTAAATATTGCATTTATTGTGTCCATGGAGCTGTTGAAACCAATAGAACTAATGAGAGAGCTGGTATCTGAGAAAGACTCGTACTAACTAACATTGGGGCAACATGCCAAAAGAAAGAGCCAAGTGACCTCTTGGAGGGCAGGGACACAGGGAGTGTGATCTTGGAAAAGCTCTCTCCCCAGCCAGAAGCAAAAGAAAGGGAGTCATATTTGCCCAGGGACACTTGCGTTTTAGTCTAAATTACAGTGAAGGGACATATGGAACTGGAATAGACAGGGAAACTAGCTACCGTGCCAGTGGGTAAATGATTTTCTTTTACTATTATATTGTAAATGGCACCAAGTATTCTGCTGGGGTCATAGCACATTTGTGCATTTTTTTTCTCATTCACACAGAATTAAATATATTACCCAAAACAATGGTCAGAATTCTATTTTCCATGGAAAACAAACTGGCTTAGAGGAGGAGAATAATGTTGCTAACTTTGACCCAGAAACCCCTCAGCTCCTTATTTGGGGGCCGTTCTAATCACTTTGCACTTATTATCTCAGTTTTTCTCATCAAAAACCATATGGATAGGTATTATTATTATCATTCCCACCTTACAGATGAGAAAACTAAGGACCAGAAAGGTTTACTAACTGCCCAATGGCATGGGGTTAATGAGTGTTCAGAGTCAGGTTTCTAACCCCAAATGCCTCCCTGTTCCACACACCTCTGTGCTTCTCTACTTAGTCATGCCCTTAGTGGTGCTCCAGTTTATAAAGGGAAATGCTGTTAGGGAATTTGTTTGCCACCTGACTCTTATATCTAGGAGGGAAGTTTGGGGGTAGGAAAAAGAATCCCATAGATTATCAGAGCTGGAGCTACTGCCTTTGAGGCTAGGGCCCCTGCAGCACTGAACGAATGAAACACACTGAACCCAGAATGAGAAGATGCACTTGCTCCAAGTCACGTAAAACATCCCCACCTGAGCTGGAGTTCAGAGACCAACCCCTTGACTTTAAGATCAAGGCCCTTCTCAAAACACTATCCTTCTTTCACTAACATGGCAAGCTAGTTTATGGGTCAGAATAAATGTAGGATCACGCACGGGGGCCTGTGACCTCTGCTATGGGCTCAGAGCCTAAGTCACACAACAACAAGCAAGTTCCCAAGTTCATGCTGTGGGAACACCAGGCTGAACAAGACTGGAGGACACATATTTTCTGTACTCGAATGTAAGGTGCTCCTGGTACCACATTTGTTCATCAATATTTAAACATAGTGCCATAGTCACCACTATTAAGAGCACTTATTATTCTAAGGTGGTTACTCTGTGGACAATATGTACTCCAGATCTCAAAATACTAAATTTACCATTTTTATTTTATCCATGTCTTTTGACTTCATGTTACCTTAATGGACCAGAACAGGGTTGTTCAACCTTACCACAGTGGACTTTTTGGATTGAAATATGCTTTATAGGTACAGGGTTGTCCTATGCATTACAAGATGTGCAGCTTTCCTGGTTCTGCTCACCAGATTTCTGCGGCATCCCTCACCCAAATCCTGTCAAACAAAAATGTCTCTAGAGATTGTCAAATGTCCTATGGAGAGCAAAATTGTCTTTGGTTGAAAATTGCTGGGCTTGAGGCTTCCTGAGATTAAGTACTATGCATTCTCTCTGCTCTAGGTTTACGGCTTATTCTCTTCAGCTGCAAAATAGACGGTTGGATGAGATAAACTTTAATTTACATTCCCACTCTCAAATGCAATGACTCACCTCCCTTTCTAGGTCTGATCTTCCAGGGTTCAACAGTGCTTCCTGACAGGGCAAAATCATGGATAAGTCCTGAGGCAATGCCAAAGAGGTCAGGTCACCAGGTAGACTACACAAAAAGCACTCTTTTGGGGTCATGGTGAAAGGTGAAGAAGCCAGCTGGACTTCCTGGGTCGAGTGGGAACTTGGAGAACTTTTCTTACAAGAGGATTGTAAAATGCACCTATCAGTGATCTATAAAAATGCACACATCCGCGCTCAGTAGCTAGCAAGGGGATTGTAAAATGCACCAATCAGTGCTCTGTAAAACGCACCAGTCAGTGCTCTGTAAAATGCACCAATCAGCAGGATCCTAAAAGTAGCCAATCGCAGGGAGGATTGAAAAAAGGGCACTCTGATAGGACAAAAACAGAACATGGGCGGGGACAAGTAAGGGAATAAAAGCCGACCACCCCAGCCAGCAGCGTACCCCACTCAGTCCTCTTCCATGCTGTGGAGTCCTCGTTCTTTTGCTCTTCAAAACAAACCTTGCTACTGCCCACTCTTTGGGTCCGTGCCATATTTAAGAGCTGTAACACCCACGGCAAAGTTCCGTGGCTTCATTGTTGAAGTCAGGAAGACCACGAACCCACCGGAAGGAACCAACTCCAGACACAGTGGGAGCAGGTAATAAAAACTAACCAGAGAACACGGAAGGAAAACTTTGTGAGCTAGAGAAACCAATTAACCTCATGAAAACTAGAAAGAGCGGCCAGGAAACCCAGTAAAGGCATTAAGAGTGGACCTAGAGAGCAAAACAGGTAAACGCAGGTAAGTCAGTCTTGTTTTAAGACTGTTAGCTTGGGGATGAGTCCTCATGAGGCCTGCAAAGGGCCCTGAGCAGTGGAGTCAGGCTTCCTGCATATGGAAACACGTATTCAGCGGGCACTCCGTGAATGCGTTTCCCTGTCTGGTGTGGTTAGTAAAATATGTTTCATTATGTATTTCACATTTTTTTTTATCACCTGTAGTTTGCAAAGCGCTGTCTTTGGTAACAATGGGAGACAAAAAGATTAATTAAATATGGAATTTGTCTCAATGTGACTTAAAACCCAGCAAGTGTGGTATACTTGCAGACAATGAACAGAAGAGTAAAGGGGATCTGAGGAAGAGCCAGACAATGGTTAGTGTAGGCTCAGAATGGAATAGCCATATATGTGTGTGTGTGTGTCTGTGCGTGTGTATGTGTATAATGTAGTGGCTTCTTTACAAGATTCCTAACGCTCCCATTTACCCCGCTGGAAAGCTCCAGCACGCGACATTCTAACTGAGCTCAGGCCAGGAGACTTCAGGGGTATTTCCTCCTTGATGTTTGATGGATGGTTGATTGCAATTTTAGTGGGAAGCATTAAATTTGCGTTAGGTATGTGTAGACCAACAGTCTGACAACAGTCCACTAAGTAAATGTGTAGCCAGGTATCTGTGCACTTTGAATCCTATAATTTAGCAACATACAGTCACCTAGAAGAACAACAACACCCTTCTAAGGACTAAGACTGAAAACTGAGTTGCATATTAATTCGCAGCAATTCTCCTCTGGCCCCATCTGAAAGTGTACCTTGACACTGATCAGCAAACGTAAGCCAGCCTTGTTTCTAAAATTTAAAAAAGAAAATCTTTTCCAAGGCTTATTTCTTTGCTAATTTACTTCTGTCTTGATCTAAAGTGAACCCTCTCCTGCCATAAACAAGAATAATTTGGCTGCTCTGCTTTTGTGCATCCTGAGCCCTTTCCTTTAACAATCTTGATGAGCATGCGGGGTTGTGTGCTGCATACCAATAGCCACTCCAAGCCTGAAAAAGAGGTAGTCATCCCAACCCACACCATCTGTGGTCTCAGCTAGATCTGTGGCATGTCTCCCTGAGCTGGAGCAAACCTCCCTCTGTCTCGAGTACGTTGAGAATCAGAAATAAAAAATAAATTAAGACAAGTAGGCAAACATTAAAATGAGTTGTTACAGAACATTTGTGTAGATTCCAATCTTCAGTGTCAAGAGAGCATCATTCTGCTGTAATAGTATCTTTTCATGAAAGCACTTCAAGGCAGTCAGTCATAAATAAGAGCCAGTGAAAGGAATGACAACGTCAAAATGGAAACTGAGTCAGGAAGGGTCTTTATTATTGTTCAGACAAAGCGTCTGTGACTATGAAGAGGGAAAGGTGAATGGCAACAATGAAGAAAAGAAACCCAGCTATTGTGTTGCTGTCGTGTGCGTATCAACAGAAAATCTGGCTCTGGTGGGCTGACAGGTTGTCTGGATAAATAGGTTGGGGCCAGAAATATTCATTGATGATGAGAAGTTTCTTCTTACAGCTTGTATCAGGAGCTCCAGAAGCATGGACAAGGACAGCAATGCCTCTATAAATCAGTGAGGGCATTTTGTCATTTGAAAAGCATTATCTCAGCGTCTGTCCAGGCAGTTTTGAAGAGTCTCTCCCTCCCCCTTATCAGAGTGCAGCAGCTTTAAATGCAGATAGATGTCCTCTAATGAAAATCACAAACAGAAGTCTTCAGTCCTTATAAGTTCCAGTTAATAATCTACTTCTATACCTCAGAGTTTGTCTAAATATAGAGCCACATGTTCACCACTGACACTACAAAAGGGCCCACTCTTCTACCACAGGATAGGTGTCCTGCACAATCTTCCTCTTGGATGGAGAGGAGAAGGTGGCCTGGGGCTAGAGAGAGTTCCCTGTTGATCCAAGTATTATTCATCTAGAGGCCCTTGGCCTTGTTTTCCCTGATTCCAAGTGGGGATACCCAAGACCGGAACATATTACCTACTGAGTTGAAAGTAGCTGTTCTTTGGAGAGCTTTCTCTTCATGGCAGTTAACAAAGAGCCTGTCTCTGCCTCTGGTGCAGTGGGCAGTCTGCAGTCTATTTTACCTTGAGTGGGGCTAGGCCAAGAGAGGCATGGTACAAGGCGAGGGGAATGACAGCAGATCTGATAAGCGCTGTGCTTCTGAAGTAGTATCATGCATTTGTATTTATGTTTATGTAGTGTATATTTACTTTTTATTTTTGTCTTCTCCACTCCCCCATCCTAAGCAGCTGACTTTGACATGTGCTCTATTGTCTGGTCCTGGATATGTCATTTGTGCTTACATTTGCTTTGCGGTTTGCTATTTGAAGTATCATTAGTTGCTTCCTCATCCTGGCTTTACCATCATCCCATTTGCCATCTGGATGTAGCACATTGCTATAAGCACTGCAGCCCCATATACACAATTATGTAGTTCCTTACACTGCTAGGGGAGTTTGTTATTTCTTTAGAAAACAAGGATGCGATGTGCATAAAAGCTTGAGCTCTGATTTCACCATCTAAGGCATTTGATAAATTCTTTGGGACTATTTCTAGTTGCCATCATCATTTCTTGCAGAAAGTCTGTGTTATGTATTTCCATGTACTCTAAGGAGCATATCAGAGTTTGCTAAATGGGTGCAATGCTTGCCTTCTAGAAACCTGCAGGCCCAAATGGACAGCGTGAGCATACGTTGATGATGATATCCAACTGCATAGTCCACAAAACTTCTTTTCCTCCAATGAGTTTTTGACCGAAGTAAATTGATAAAATTATTGTTAAATGGGTGAGAGAGTATATATGCACTATTGAGCAATTGGAGCAACTGTTAGAACGGGGAATGAGGAATTTTAAAACATTATAATAGTTCAGTTTGGCCAGATCTGTAGTGGATCTAGATAAAATATTATGTTATTTAAAAAATGGCACCATTGAACATACTGATTTTCTACAAAAGTATTCTTTTTCTTTTTCTTTTCTTTTTTTTATTTTTAAGATGGAGTCTTGCTCTGTCGCCCAGGCTGGAGTGCAGTGGCGCGATCTTGGCTCACTTCAACCTCTGCCTCCCGGGTTCAAGTGATTCTCCTGCCTCAGCCTCCTGAGTAGCTGGGATTACAGGCACCCGCCACCATGCCTGGCTAATTTTTGTATTTTTTAGTAGAGATGGGGTTTCACCATGTTGGTCAGCCTTGTCTCAAACTCCTGAACTCAGATGATCCACCTGCCTTGGCCTCCCAAAATGCTGGGATTGCAGGCATGAGCCACCATGCCCAGCCTCTTTTTCTTTTGCAACCCAATAATTTCAGTTGCCCTGGCTAAAAACCTCTAAATCCTTTTTGAGCCATTTTTCTTTTTCCACCAAATCAATTTTGTCATAGTCTTAATACTTTCATTCTGAATGTATCTTCACATCTTGCCATCTCCATTTTCCGCCTACTTCTGAACCTTGGCAAGTCTCTCTAAGACAATTCCCTTACCTTTGATTTCTGCTCATTTCAATTCATCTGCCCACTGGCACTAAACAATGGTTCTCACATGCATGTATCATTCATGATTAAATAAACCTATACCTTTTCTTCATTTCCTGAACCTAGAAAATCTTTTTTTTGTACGATGTAATTATAAAAATCTTATTTACACTGCACAACCTCTTTAATGAAGCCCTCAGCAACTACACTTAGTCTGAATAAGACTTTATCTGCCTTCCATTTTGTAGGTTGCCTGTTCACTCTGATGGTAGTTTCTTTTGCTGTGCAGAAGCTCTTTAGTTTAATTAGATCCCATTTGTCAATTTTGGCTTTTGTTGCCATTGCTTTTGGTGTTTTAGACATGAAGTCCTTGCCCATGCCTATGTCCTGAATGGTAATGCCTAGGTTTTCTTCTAGGGTTTTTATGGTTTTAGGTCTAACATTTAAGTCTTTAATCCATCTTGAATTGATTTTTGTATAAGGTGTAAGGAAGGGATCCAGTTTCAGCTTTCTACATATGGCTAGCCAGTTTTCCCAGCACCATTTATTAAATAGGGAATCCTTTCCCCATTGCTTGTTTTTCTCAGGTTTGTCAAAGATCAGATAGTTGTAGACATGTGGCGTTATTTCTGAGGGCTCTGTTCTGTTCCATTGATCTATATCTCTGTTTTGGTACCAGTACCATGCTGTTTTGGTTACTGTAGCCTTATAGTATAGTTTGAAGTCAGGTAGTGTGATGCCTTCAGCTTTGTTCTTTTGGCTTAGGATTGACTTGGCGATGTGGGCTCTTTTTTGGTTCCATATGAACTTTAAAGTAGTTTTTTCCAATTCTGTGAAGAAAGTCATTGGTAGCTTGATGGGGATGGCATTGAATCTGTAAATTACCTTGGGCAGTATGGCCATTTTCACGATATTGATTCTTCCTACCCATGAGCATGGAATGTTCTTCCATTTGTTTGTATCCTCTTTTATTTCCTTGAGCAGTGGTTTATAGTTCTCCTTGAAGAGGTCCTTCACATCCCTTGTAAGTTGGATTCCTAGGTATTTTATTCTCTTTGAAGCAATTGTGAATGGGAGTTTACTCATGATTTGGGTCTCTGTTTGTCTGTTGTTGGTGTATAAGAATGCTTGTGATTTTTGTACATTGATTTTGTATCCTGAGACTTTGCTGAAGTTGCTTATCAGCTTAAGGAGATTTTGGGCTGAGACAATGGGGTTTTCTAGATATACAATCATGTCGTCTGCAAACAGGGACAATTTGACCTCCTCTTTTCCTAATTGAATACCCTTTATTTCCTTCTCCTGCCTAATTGCCCTGGCCAGAACTTCCAACACTATGTTGAATAGGAGTGGTGAGAGAGGGCATCCCTGTCTTGTGCCAGTTTTCAAAGGGAATGCTTCCAGTTTTTGCCCATTCAGTATGATATTGGCTGTGGGTTTGTCATAGATAGCTCTTATTATTTTGAAATACGTCCCATCAATACCTAATTTATTGAGAGTTTTTAGCATGAAGGGTTGTTGAATTTTGTCAAAGGCTTTTTCTGCATCTATTGAGATAATCATGTGGTTTTTGTCTTTGGCTCTGTTTATATGCTGGATTACATTTATTGATTTGCATATATTGAACCAGCCTTGCATCCCAGGGATGAAGCCCACTTGATCATGGTGGATAAGCTTTTTGATGTGCTGCTGGATTCGTTTTGCCAGTATTTTATTGAGGATTTTTGCATCAATGTTCATCAAGGATATTGGTCTAAAATTCTCTTTTTTTGTTGTGTCTCTGCCTGGCTTTGGTATCAGAATGATGCTGGCCTCATAAAATGAGTTAGGGAGGATTCCCTCTTTTTCTATTGATTGGAATAGTTTCAGAAGGAATGGTACCAGTTCCTCCTTGTACCTCTGGTAGAATTCGGCTGTGAATCCATCTGGTCCTGGACTCTTTTTGGTTGGTAAGCTATTGATTATTGCCACAATTTCAGCTCCTGTTATTGGGAGAAAATTTTTGCAACCTACTCATCTGACAAAGGGCTAATATCCAGAATCTACAATGAACTCAAACAAATTTACAAGAAAAAAACAAACAACCCCATCAAAAAGTGGGCGAAGGACATGAACAGACACTTCTCAAAAGAAGACATTTATGCAGCCAAAAAACACATGAAGAAATGCTCATCATCACTGGCCATCAGAGAAATGCAAATCAAAACCATGATGAGATACCATCTCACACCAGTTAGAATGGCAATCATTAAAAAGTCAGGAAACAACAGGTGCTGGAGAGGATGTGGAGAAATAGGAACACTTTTACACTGTTGGTGGGACTGTAAACTAGTTCAATCATTGTGGAAGTCAGTGTGGCGATTCCTCAGGGATCTAGAACTGGAAATACCATTTGACCCAGCCATCTCATTGCTGGGTATATACCCAAATGACTATAAATCATGCTGCTATAAAGACACATGCACACGTATGTTTATTGTGGCATTATTCACAATAGCAAAGACTTGGAACCAACCCAAATGTCCAACAATGATAGACTGGATTAAGAAAATGTGGCACATATACACCATGGAATACTATGCAGCCATAAAAAATGATGAGTTCATTCATGTCCTTTGTAGGGACATGGATGAAATTGGAAATCATCATTCTCAGTAAACTATCGCAAGAACCAAAAACCAAACACCACGTGTTCTCACTCATAGGTGGGAATTGAACAATATCACATGGACACAGGAAGGGGAATATCACACTCTGGGGACTGTTGTGGGGTGGGGGGTGGGGGGAGGGATAGCATTGGGAGATATACCTAATGCTAGATGACGAGTTAGTGGTTGCAGCGTACCAGCATGGCACATGTATATATGTGTAAGTAACCTGCACAATGTGCACATGTACCCTAAAACTTAAAGTATAATAATAATAATAAAAGACTTTATCTGCCTTGAACTTTGAGCTCTATCAGCACCACAGTTACATAATTAATTGTTGTCTGAATTCCTTCAGATATGCATTTACCCCTGTATTTTAGCTCTAGGCCTTATATTTTATTTTTAGCCACCATCTCAGCAAGTGTAAAGTTTATTGAACACGCATAGTAGGTGAACAAACAAACCTTTGATTATTTTTCCAGGCAGTTCTCTAAACCATAAAGTTTAAGGATACATATCAAATTCTTAATGTGCCTAACAATCCATTATACATCTATAACACATAATTTGTACAAAATTATTTTGGCCTATTAATATTTTGCTTTATATTACATCTCAAGTTAGCTGGCATTAGTGGTTGAATTCTGACTGAGAGTGACCTTTATAGGAAAATTATTCCTACAGTTTTTGATCTTGAATTGGGCCTTTAATATTTTTCACTCTAACTTGGTTGTGAACCATGATCCATTTAATTAAAATCCACTTTTAGATACAAAATAAATCAACAATCTGAAGGAAAGTGAAATGTCACATTCTTCAGCCCTCTCTGTTGAGTGCTCTGAATTTCTTCTTGAAGCATTTGCTGAAGGCATTTATAGGCCCTTTTCACCAGAAATAAAACCTAACACCAGCTGAGTCAGAATCAAGATTAGTTCAAATCTTGGACATGTTTTACTTTCAATGTTTTTCCATCTTAGCAGCACTCTGAGTTCATGTTTTAATTGCCATATGCATCCAGGATGTATACTTTCAAAGCATAGACAGGCAGAATGCCAAAACACCACAAAATGGAGAAATGCCCAAAAAATTGGGATGTATCGCTAAATAACTTGTTTTATAAAAATGTTCTTCTTTTTCCAGGTCCCTATGAGTTTAGGGTAAGTTTACTCTCAGTAACTAAACATTTGGATGCTTGGGTGAGCTAGACTCTGAACTCCTTGAGGTTTGTGGCTCTCACTCATGCCTTTCAGTCTAATGAAGGGATGGGGAGGAATTTATGATAATTCTTCAGTACTCTGGACAGCTCCTGCTGCCTGCCTGCCATGGAAAAGCTTCATCAACAGATTGTTAATTTCCCTCCTTTCTCCCTGAATAGCATTATGCCTTCTGGCAGGAAGCACTGTGTTGCATCCATCCATGCGCCCTCACCTGTGGACATGTGGAGCTGTCTAATGGGCTCCTGCTTTTTGCCCCACTGGGCTGTGACTGAGCAGGGAGACAGAGCTGTAGAAGTTGCTAATTGTCTCAGCCTGTAACTCTTGAATGATGAAAAAGATTAAAAGGGAAGGAAAACAGCTATTATATCTCTTTCCTGAAAAAACTTGCACTGTGAAAGGCTCATTAACATCATTAGTGTTCCATTAACCTCTAGCCAGACAAATAAGCTGGAGGTAATTTCAGAGCATGGGGAGAAAGGAAAAGAGAGAAAGGAATTTTAAAATTATCTGGGTGTAGCTGACATTTTCCAACTACCTCGACTGAACATTTGGACAGACACCAGCAACTTTACTTACTTTAATGCCAGCCTGGTACTGGAGGGTGGCCAGAACTCTGGCTGCTAGGAAGGCCTGTAGGTAATAGCGAGTGGGGAGATGCATTGATTGGGACAAAATGAAATTCATTTTAACACAACAACATGTGAAATCTTGCAAAGAAACACGGTGTGATACAATAGAAGCTTAAAAATGTCTACTGCAAAATTATGTTCCGTTGTACGAACAAAAGGCTTTTCACCTTGTGATTTTTTCCTGTCACATTTTGTTTTATTCTAATCCACACCTCCATGCCTGGCCCTCGTTGTTTGATCCCCAGCCTCACTAAATCTGCTGCAAATCAGGAAGTTGAATGCAAAGCATTGTTCGGGCTATTAATCTTTAGGTTTCCTGGCATAGAGGGGGCACTTTTTTAGATGGGGACATATTTTAGATTTTATTTTTGATTTAATCTCAAAATACAACATGGATTTTGGTGACTCAATTTTTCTTCCTATAAAAAGAAGACTCTATAAGTTTCCCAAGTATTCTGTGTGGAAACTAGTAGACGTGTAAAGGTTGATCAAATAGAATAAGTACTAAAACTATGGTTTACAATGATTTAATACAAGCCTAAGCAAATGCGTAAGTTAAAAATGTCTGTCTCAAAGTAGGAATCCCCAGATCACTATTAGAAAAAAAGTAATGTTGTGGTTTTAGTATTAATTTTTGATGTAAAATTGATTTTCATTATGTCCCTTTTTTGGATTCAAGTATGAGAAGCTGACGACAACAGTCAAGGTAGCTTCAGAGGGATACTCTCCCCAGGAGCCACTGGTCATTCTCTTCCCCAGAGTGGAGATGCTGGCTTTCTGCTGAGAACCTGATACAGTTCCTAGGGCTCCACTCCCTTGCTTTATAGCCCATAGTCATAATTCTATCTCATTTAGAGAGATCTCAGATTTCACATCAACACAGACATACAATTTTGAATAGTCAAAATCAAATTTGGCATAGTTTTTTTTTGTTATTGTTGTTTTTTGTTTTTGTTTTGTTTTTGTGTTTTTGAGATGGAGTCTCGCTCTATCGCCCAGGCTACAGTGCAGTGGGGCGATCTCAGCTCACTGCAAGCTCCGCCTCCCGGGTTCACTCCATTCTCCTGCCTCAGCCTCCTGAGTAGCTGGGACTACAGGCACCTGCCACCACGCCTGGTGAATTTTTTTTGTATTTTTTAGTAGAGAAGGGTTTCGCCGTGTTAGCTAGGATGGTCTTGATCTCCTGACCTCGTGATCCACCCACCTCGGCCTCCCAAAGTGCCGAGATTACAGGCATGAGCCACCGCCCCTGGCCAATTTGGCCTAGTTTTTGAGAATGCATTTCCCAGAATAGTAGATGTTTAAGAGCTTGTCTCATCCTGAGAACAATTCTCTTAGCCCTGATGGAGTTGTTTAGATCTTTTTTCCAGAAGTTTTAGGATGTTAGCAACAGAGATTTCCCATATACCATCTGCCCCTGTTCGTGCTGCAAATCTGCTGCAGTCTCCCTCATTGTCAACATCTCACACTATAGTGGTAGATTTCATAAAATTGATTTAACTACATTGGTACATCTTTGTTATTCAAAGTCCATAGTTTACATTAGTGTCCACTTTTGATGTTGTATATTCTATGGGTTTTGACAAATGTATAATGACATGTATCCACCATGATAATATTATACAGAATGATTTTACTGCCCTAAAAACCTACCTATTCATCACTTCCTCCTAACACTTGGAAACCACTAATTTTCTTACTGCCTCCAAAGTTTTGCCTTTTGCATAATGTCATATTGTTGGAATCAGACAGTACATAGTTTTTACAGATTGGCTTCATTCACTTGGCAATGTGCATTTAAGTTTCCCCTATGTCTTTTCTTGGCTTGATAGCTCATTCCTTCTCGGTGCTCTGTAATATTCCAGTGCCTGGAAGTACCACAGTTTATCCATTCACATACTGAAGGACACTTTGGTTGCTCCCAAGTTTTGGACAATTATTAACAAAGTTGCCATAAACAACCATGCGCAGGCGTTTTTATGGACATAAGTATTCAATTCATTTTGTGGAAAAAGCAAGGAGCATTATGGCCAGATCATATGGTAAGAGTATGTTTAGTTTTGTAATTGCCAAACTGTCTTCCAAAATAGCCATACAATTTTGCATTCCAACCAGCAAAAAATAAGAGTTTCTGTTGCTCCATATCACATCCTCATCAACATTTGATATTGTCAGTGTTTGGATTTTTGTCATTCTAGTAGGTAAGTAATGGTGCTTCATTTTAATTTGCAGTTTCCTAATGGCATATGATGATGCTGTGCAATTTTTAAATCAGGTTGTTATATATTTCTTGTTGGATTTTAAGAATTGTTTGTATATTTTGGATAATAGTTTTTTAAATCACATATGCCTTTAACAAATATCTTCTCCCAGTTTGTGGCTTTTCTTCTCAATCTCCTGATAGAGTCAAGAGTATAAGTTTTTAATTTTAATGCACTCTAGCTTATCAATTATTTCTTTCATGGATTGTACCTTTGCTATTACATCTAAATAACTCACTGTTGTGGGCTGGGCGTGGTGGCTCACACTTGTCAGCCTAGCACTTTGGGAGGCTGAAGCAGGCAGATCACAAGGTCAGGAGTTCAAGGCCAGCCTGGCCAATATGGTGAAACCCCATCTCTACTAAAAATACAAAAATTAGCGGGGCATGATGGTAGGCACCTGTAGTCCCAGCTACTTGGGAGGCTGAGGCAGGAGAATCGCTTGAACCCAGAAGGCGGAGGTTGCAGTGAGCCGAGATCATGCCACTGCACTCCAGCCTGGGTGACAGAGCAAGACTCCGTTCAAAAATAAATAAATAAAAATAAAATAAAAATAACACATTGTTGTATCCAAGGTCATCTAGGCTTCTCCTACGTTATCTCCTGGGCGTTTTATAGTTTTGTATTTTACATTTGGGCCTATGATCTATTTTCACTTCCTTTTGGCAAAAGGTATAAGGATTATGTCTGCATTCATTTTTGTAATATGTGCATGTCTATTTGTTCCAGCATGATTCATTGAGGACTATGTTTACTCCATTGTATTGCCTTTGGTCTTCTGTCATGGATCAGTTTACTGTATTTGTGTGTGCGTATTTCTGGGCTCTCTATTCTGTTCTATTGATCTATTTGTCTGTTCTAATACCAATATCACAGTCTGGATTACTGTAGCTTCGTAGTAAGTCTTGAAGTCGGGTAGTGTCAGTCCTCCAACTTTGTTTTTCTCCTTCAATATTGAGTTAACTATTCTGGTTTGTTTTCCTCTTCATATAAATTTTAGAGTCATTTTTTCAGTATTTGCAAAATAACTTTGCAAAATAAGTTGCTGGTATTTTGTTCGGGATTTTGTTTATACATTAAGTTGGGAATAACTGACATCTTGATAATATTGAGTCTTAGCCTTTTACTTTTTTATAACTTTTATTTTAGGTTCAAGGGGTACTTGTGCAGATTTTTTACATGGGTAAATTGCATGTTGCTGGGGCTTGGTGTACAAATTATTTCATCATGCAGATAGTGAGCATAGTACCTGATAGGTAGTACTTTGATCCTCACCCTCCTTCCACCCTTCCTGCTCAAGTAGCCTCAGGTGTCTTGTCCCATCTTTGTCCCCATGTGTACTCAATGTTTAGTTCCCACTTATAAGTGAGAGCACATGGTATTTGGTTTTCTGGTTTTGCATTAATTTGCTTATGATAATCGCCTCCAGCTGCAGCTATGTTGCTACAAATAACATAATTCCTTTCTATTTATGGCTGCATAGTATTCCATGGTATATATGTACCATATTTTCTTTATCCAGTCCACCATTGATGGACCTAATTAAGCTAAAGAGCTTCACACAGTGAAAGAAACTATCAACAAAGTAAATGAACAACTTACAGAATGGGAGAAAATATTTGCAAACTGTGCTTCTGACAAAGGTCTGATATCCAGAATCTATAAGGAACTTGAACAATTCAACAAGCGAACAACAAATAACCCCATTAAAAATGGGCAAAGGACATGAACAGACAGTTCTCAAAAGAAGACAGACATGCATCCAACAGGCATATGAAAAAATGCTCAACATCTCTACTCATTACAGAAATGCAAATCAAAACCACAATGAGTTACCATCTCACACCAGGTCAGAATGGCTGTTATTAAAAAATCAGGCCAGGCGAGGTGGCTCATGTCTGTAATCCCAGCACTTTGGGAGGCCAAGGTGGGTGAATCACAAGGCCAGGAGATCGAGACCATCCTGACTAACACCATGAAACCCCATCTCTACTAAAAATACAAAAAAAAAAAAAAAAAAAAGGAAAATTAGCCAGGTGTGGTGGTGAGCACCTGTAGTCCCAGCTACTCAGGAGGCTGAGGCAGGAGAATGGCATGAACCTGGGAGGTGGAGCTTGCGGTGAGCTGAGATTGTGCCACTGCACTCCAGCCTGGGTGACAGAGCAAGACTCTGTCTCAAAGAAAAAAAAAAAGATAAAAAACTAACAGATGTTGGCAAAGTTTCGGAGACTATTGACTCTATTTATGAACATGAAATATCTCTTCATTTATTTAGTTTTTCTTTGATATCTTTGTAGTTTTCTTCATATGGAATTTGGTAGTTTTCTTCACATAGGTCTTGTATATGTTATCATATTTATCTCTTTTATTTTGGGGGTGCTAATATCGATGGTAATGTGGTTTTATTTTCAAATGTCATTTGTTCATTGCTGGTATATAGGAAATTGATTGAATTTTGTATATTAACCTTACATCCTGCAACCTTGCTATAATTGCTAAGTTGGTTTTTCTTTTTTGTTGTTGTTGATTCTTCTGTATTTGCTACATAGATGATCATGTCATCTGCAAAGAAATACAGTCTTATTTCTTCCTTCCCAATCTGTATGCATTATATTTTCTTTTATTTTCTTATTATGTTGGTTAGAATTTCCAATACAAGGATGAAAAGCAGTGGTGAGAGGAAACATCTCTGACTTATTCTTAATTTTAGTGGGGAAGTCTAGTTTCTCACCACTAAGTATGGTGCTAGCTGTAGGTTTTCTGGAGATGTTCTTTATCAAGTTTTAAAATTTTCTTCCTATTCCTAGTTTGCTAAGAGATTTTATCATGAATGGGTGTTGGATTTTGTAAAATGCATCTATTGATATGATTGTGTGATTTTTCTGCTTTAGTCTGTTGATGTGATGAATAGCATTAATTGTCTTTAGAATGTTTAACCAGCCGAATGGGCACAGTGGCTCACACCTGTAATCCCAGCACTTTGGGAGGCTGAGGCGAGCGGATCATGAGGTCAGGAAACCGAGACCATCCTGGCTAACATGGTGAAACCCTATCTCCATTAAAAATACAAAAAAGTAGCCAGGTGTGGTGACGGGCGCCTGTAGTCCCAGCTACTCCAGAGGCTGAGGCAGGAGAATGGCATGAACGCGGGAGGCAGAGCTTGCAGTGAGCCAAGATCGTGCCACTGCACTCCAGACTGGGTGACAGAGTGAGACTCCATCTCCAAAAAAAAAAAAAAAAAGTTTAACCAGCCTTGCATACCTGGGATAAATCCCACTTGGTAGCAGCGTATATTTCTTTCTGTACATTGTTGGACTGAATTTGCTAAAGTTTTGTTGGGGATTTTTCTTCTGTGTTCATGAGAAATATTGATCTGTAGTTTTCTTTCCTTGTAGTATCTTTTATGGTTTTGGTATTAGGGTAATGCTGGCCTCATAGAATGATGAAGTATTAAGAGTTATTTCCTCTACTTCTATCATCAGAAAGAGATTGTAGAGAATTGGTGTAATTTCTTCCTTAAATATGTAGTAGAATTCACTGGTGAAACCATCTGGCCTGGTTCCTTTTGCTTTATTAAACTATTAACTATTTATTTAATTTCCTCAGTCAACATGGGACTATTCAGATTGTCTATTTCTTCTTGTGTAAGTTTTGGCAGACATATCTTTCAAGAAATTGGTCTGTTTCATATAGGTCATCAAATTTGTTGGTACAGAGTTGTTCATATTTCTTTACTATCCTTTTAATGTCCATGAGTTGGTAGTGATGTCCCTTCTTTCATTTCTGATACTAGTAAGTTGGTTGTTCTCTCTTTTTTTCTTAATTATTCTGGCTAGAGGCTTATTTGTTTTATTGATCTTTTCATAGAACCAGTTTTTGGTTTCATTGATTTTCTCTGTTCATTTTCTCTTTTCTATTTCATTGACGTTTGTTCTAATTGTACTATTTATTTTCTTCTGCTTACTTTTGATTTAGCTTCCTCTTCTTGTTTCTAGTTTTCTAAGTCGGAAGATTAGATTGTTGGTTTTAGATCATTCTTCTAGAAATCTCCATCTAAGCATGCTTTACATGCATCACACGCATTTGATAAGTTCCATTTTCGTTCACTTCAAAATACTTTAAATTTTCTCTTTAGATTTATTCTTTGACCCACGAGTCATTTAGAAGTGGATTGTTTAATCTTCAAGTATCTTAAGATTTTTCCAGTGATCTTCCCGTTATTGATTTCTAGTTTAATTCCATTTTGATGTGAGATCACACATTGCACAATTTCTATCTTTTACATTTCTTAAGGTATGTTTTCAGTTCTGGATGTGGTCTGTCTTGATAAATGTTCCACATGAGCTTGAGAAGAATGTGTGATCGTGTGTTGTTGGATAAAGTAGTCTATAGATTTCAATTATATCTAATTGACTCATGACAGTTTTGAGTCCAACTATGTCCATACTGATTTTCTGCCTGCTGGATCTGTCCACTTCTGAAAGAGGGACAATCATTAAAATCCCCAACTATAATCATGGATTCGTCTGTTTCTCCTTGCAGTTCTATCAGTTTTTTGTCTCATGTATTTTGCTGCTCTGTTGTTAAGTGCACACACATTAAAGATTGCTGTGTCCTCTTGGAATATTGGCTCCTTTATGATTATATATTGCCCCATCTCTATCTCTGATGACTTACCTTGCTCTAATTTCAGATTTCAGGAACTCTGCTTCCTGAAATTAATATATCTGCTCCTACTACCTCTAAATAGTGTTACCATGGCATATTTTCCTCTGTCTCTTTACTTTTTATCTATATAATATTTATATTTAAGATGGGATTCTGTAGGCAATATATAGTTGAGTTTTGTTTTTGACCCACTCTGAAAATCTCTGTTTTAATCGATGTTTTCAGACCATTGATGTTAAAGTGCTTATTGACAGTTGGATTAACATGTACTCTATGTGTCAGTATTTTGCATTTGTTGCCCTTTTTGGTTGTTCCTATTTTTTTTTTGTCTTCCACACCTTTTCTTTCTTTTGTGTTTTTAATTCAGCATTTTACATAATCTCATTTTCTCTCCTACCACCTTCTTAGCATTTCAATTGTACTTTTTAAAAACCATTTTTTTAGTGGTTGCCCTAGAGTTCACACTATACATTCACAACTAATTTATGTCAACTTTAATATAATAATATACCTATTCATGGGTAGGAATATCTTAAAGGTAGTTCAAGTACCTTATAATAACAAAATATTCCTAAATTCATTTATTCCCCATCCATTGTATTGTTGCTATCATTCATTTCACTTACACATAAACACACACACACACACACACACATCTGTGCACAAATACCTTGTTGCTATTATAACTTTGAAAAAAACATAATCTGTTAGATCGATGAAGGATTTTAAAACTAAACATTTTGATTTTACTTATTCATTCTTCAGTGCACTTCCTTTATGTAGATCTGAGTTTCTGACATACAGTTTATTTCTAAATAACTTCCTTTAATATTTCTTGAAAGGCAGATTTACTGGCAACACATTTTCTCAATTTTTGTTTGTCAGAGCAAGTCTTTCTCTTTCACCATTGAAGGATAATTTCTTAGGGTACAGAATTCTTGGTTGGTGTTTTGTTTCGATTTTCTCAACACTTTACTTGTTTCACTCTACTCTGTACTTACATGGTTTCTGAGAAGTCAGATGCAATTTTTATCTTTTCTCCTCTGTAGATAAGGTGGTCTTTTCCTCTGATTTTTTTTTGTAATTTTTTTCATTATCTTTGATTTTCTGAAATTTGAATATGAATGTGTAGGCTTTTCTTATTAGAATTCATGACTACTGTCTCAGTAGTTCCAAATAAAACCTCCCTTCATTAGCATACTAGATATACTTTAAATAGGTAAGATTTAAAATAGGTAAGCTTTCTGCATCTTTTTGAAGGTACTAAATCCATCCTTTCATCTTCTCATTTATTTACTTCCTTCATGCCTGCTAATTATTGGTATTTTGCAAGATACTAAAGATTAAATGTCATGATTTTTCCATAATTCCTTCCCATAACTCAAACCTGAGATTATCTCACTCCTTCCCTTTGGTTTCTTAGGTCCTGTTGTCTTTACTCTGTCATATTCACCCTAAACACAAACACACGTGCAGCTGCAAAAAAAAAAAAAAAAAGCATTTACATTAAAATCATCTTAGTCTCAGCAAATTGGGCCAACAGGGCTATTTTATTGGAAGATGTGGCTAGAAAACATCTTAGTAGACGAAGATGAGCATACAATTTATTGTATGTTGATCCAATGAGATACTGTCTGGCACCAATAGAACAGCTACATGATTAATATGCCAATGTTGAACTTTGACACAACCATATTGTGTGGAGCTCCAGTATCTCTCAACACTGTTGATTTCCCCTTGGGAATATAATGCACTATATGATGGGATAACTTTCCAGTGCATACATAATTGAACTTTGTGTATGAAATACCAGCAACCAGATGAATAAATATTTGCTCAAACCTGCTATTTGAATGCCCTGCATCACTGGGGTAAAATTTTAATATTATATCCCAGTACTATTTTTATATTCATGTTGTCATGAAATCTTCCCAAACTCAAACATCTGTTAGATACATGCTTCAAGACTCAGTTATTGCAAACTCATTTCTAGCATCTCAAGAGAACTTTAATGCAGGTGTTTGAATGTGTAAGCATATAGTTCATTCCAGACATTAGTTCCCTAATAAGTTGTCACTGCATTTCTCTCTCTTGCTATTTGAATAAACAAAGACTCATAGTTAGTTCTGGTGATTTAGGCATTTATCCAGACACTTGCATCATGATAGAAGCTGCAGAATGTAGTCTACTAACAAGATAAACAACTAAAAAATGCTTCTGAGCAAATTTTTGTTTGTAAAAACATCAGTAATACCATTTGTCACCTGCTCTAGGTCATTGAGATGGTGGCATTGAAAGGACTGACAAACTGGAATGATTTGCAAAGCAGCTGGAAAGGTTGACTATGGCTCTTTAAGGGATCATCATGGGTTGTAGACTTGAAAATAATATCTGAACATTTGCCCCTGGTATTACAGATTTTTAGTATGGAATTTTCAGAGTCCTAAACTTTGTATGGTAAATTTGGCCTTTAAGCAACCCGACTTTAGCCAAATGCACTTAGTGTTAAATATTTTACTGTGATTCACCTTCTTGGCTCAAACATATACCATTTTTTTATTTAAAGAAACTTTGATCTGCAAACCTCAAAGGCAAAGTAATTAACAGCTACTCTCGCATCACTCAGTACAGGTACATAATTATAGCTGCACCTGCATATTTTTTTTACTGAAATATTTTATCCCAGGTCCAGATAAGTAGAATAATGCCATTAAAATAAGGCTGATATTTAGACACACGAGGGGACCTGATTTTTAGCACTCAGATGACAGCAGAAAAAATAAACCACCTAGACAATGCATCCACCGAACATATCCTTCCACTCACATTCGTGACTTTGACTTAATTTTATATTTCCTCAAAGATTAAAATTAAGATTTATCTATTCTGTTTTTCAAGTGAATTGAATTGACTGATGTTAGTGCAGGGATGACATTTGCATCGTGCTGCCTTCTTTTCCCACTGCATTACTCTGATGGCTCTTGTTTAAAAAAAATAAGTACAGATTGCTAACCTTAGCATGAAGAACCCACACAGTCTATATTCAACATCAGTCAGACACATTACCTAGAGAAAAAACCGTCTACTCCAGTGAACCTGTATTGTTCTAAGCTACAGTTAATGAATGCCTACCACTCACCTGCTACTGGCTTTTGAGACAGACCAATATGGGCTTGAATTTAGGCCCCATTTTCTGAGAGTAATACCAATTTCATAGATCACTATGAGCATTAAGAGAATTCTAATTATAAATTACCTAAGTTTGTGCTGGGCACATAACAGTTGCTTGATAATTATAGTTACGGGGAGCAAGGGGAGGGAGAGCATTAGGATAAATACCTAATGTTCGCGGGGCTTAAAACCTAGATGATGGATTGATAGGTGCAGCAAACCACCATGGCACATGTATACCTATGTAGCAAACCTGTACATTCTGCACATGTATCTGTGTATCCCAGAACTTAAAGTAAATTTAAAAAAAAAGAATGAAAATGGAAAAAAAAAGAATGATACATTGGATTTGGGGGATGCGGGGGAAAGGTTGGGGGGTTGGCAAGGGAGAAAAGACTACACATTGGGTACAGGGTACACTGCTTGGGTGATGGGTACACCAAAGTCTCACAAATCACCACTAAATAACTTATTCATATAACCAAATACCCCTGTTGATCAAAAACCTATTGAAATATAAAAATTAATAATAATAATAATAATAATTATAGTTACTATGCATTTATCAAAGATTTGTGTTCCAAGTTACAGACTCTAATTCAAAGTGCCTAGGAAAATAGTGGGGTTTATTAGATGGACACTGGATATCTCTTATAGGCAAACTATGGGATGAGAATGGGTGCAGCTGGGCCTCAGGGATAACTGGCACTAGGAACTAAATGCTGTTACCAGAAATCCTCTCTCTCTCTCTCTTTCTCTGTCTGTCTCCTTTCTCTTTCCACCATTTGCTCCTTTATCTCATAAAGATGTACCAACCTTCTCACAGAGAAAGAACAAGATAATTAACAGCTCTTGAGTTTTGTTTTTGTTTGTTTGTTTTGAGACAGTCTCACTCTGTTGTTCAGGCTGGAGTGCAGTGGGGCGATCTCGGCTCACTGCGACCTCCGCCTCCCGGGTTCAAGTGATTCTTCTGCCTCAGCCTCCTGAGTAGCTGGGACTACAGGTGCGCACCACCATGCCCAGCTAATTTTTGTATTTTTAGTAGAGACGGGGGTTTCACCATATTGGCCAGGCTGGTCTCAAACTCCTGACCTCATGATCTGCCCGCCTCAGCCTCCCAAAGTACTGGGATTACAGGCATGAGCCACCACACCCAGCCAGCTCTTGAGTTTTATTCTGTGATTGACCCTCATTCTTTGTGGTTCTCAGTCTGAAAGTTTCAGGGAAGGGTTCCACTTTGTTGACCTTGTATTAGATGCCCAGCTCTTTTCATCAGTTGCCTTGGTCTGTGCTGCTGTAACAAAATGCCACAGACCGGGTAATTTATAAACAACAGACATTTATTTCTCACAATTCTGGAGGCTGCAAAGTCCAGTAACAAGGTGCCGAGAGGTTGGTGTCTGGGGAAGGCTGTTCTCTGCTTCCAATATAGTGCCCCGTTGCCTCCTCCAGAGGGACGGATGCTGTGTCTTCACATGGTTAAAGAAATGTAAGAAGTAAATTCACCCCCTCAAGCTTTTTCATGAGGTTGCTAATCTCATTCATGAGGGCTGCACCCTCATGACCTAATCACCTTTCAAATGCCCCACCTCTTACAGCTATCACATTGGAAATTAAGTTTCTACACATGAATTTTGGAAGATATTCAGACTATAAAATTCCACCCCTACGCCTCCAAATTCATGTCCTCACATGAAAAATATATTCATTCCATCTCAATAGCCCCAAAAGTCTTAATGCATTTCAGCATCAACTCAAAATTCTAAAATCTAAAGTCTCATCTAAATATCGTTTAAATCAGATATAAGTGAGACTCAAGGTATAAGTCATCCTGTGAGAAATTTCCCTCCAGCTGTCAGCCTGTGAAATGAAACAAATTATATGCTTTTGAAATACCATGGTGGTAGGGTCATAAGATAGCCATCCCCATTCTAAAAGGAAGAAATAGGGGGAAATAAAGGGAAGTAGGTCCCAAGAGAATCCAAAACTCTAGGGCAAACAACATTAAATCTTCAAGTTTGTGAGTAATCTTCTTTGACCCTATGTCTCACCTCCTGGACACACTGGTTCAGGGGTTGGGCCCCCAAGGCCTCAGGCAGCCTCACCTCCACGGCTTTGCTGGGGATAGCCCACACTTCAGTTTGCATTATTGAAGAGGTGCGTGACTGTGACTTTCCCAGGCTGGCGTTGCACTCTGGTGGCTGTACAGTTCTGTGGTATGGGGGAGACCTCATTCCCACAGCTCCACTACACATGGCTCTAGTGAGGATGCTCTGTGATGGCCCTGGCTCTGTGGCAATTTTCTGCCTGGGCCCTGAGGCTCTCTGAGGCATCTTTTGAAATCTAGGTAAAAGCATCCATGCCCTCACGGCTCATGAACTCTACACACCTGCAGAATTAGCACAATGTGGACACCACCAAAGCTGACCACCTGTGCCCTATCAAGTGGTGGCCCAAGCTGCACCTGGGTCCACTTGAGCCACAGCTGGGGAAGCCAAGGAACATTGCAGCAGAATGTGAGAAACAGAGATGTTAGTCATCCCTGGGTCTTCAGGTTTGAGGTCCCACAGGTGCCCTGGGCTTCTCCTTTGAAACTATTCTACCCTCAAGGCCTTAGCACTCTAGGAAATGGCATCACTGATAATCTCTGAGATGCCCTCTGGGTCATTGTTTCATTGACTTGATGAATAGCATCTAGCTTCTTTCTAACCATACTGATCCTTATCAAATGGTAGGTTGGCCATACTCTGGGTATTCTCTCTCAAACACACTTTTCTGTTCTTCACAATCTAGCCAGGCTGAAAATTTTCCCAATCTTTAAGTTCTGCTTTCTCTTTAATTATAAATTCTGTCTTCACTTCATTTCTTTCTTCTCATATTTTCATATAAGCTGTCAGGAGAAGCTGTGCAGCACCCTGAACATTTGCTTGGAGGTTTCTTTTGCCAAATTTCCTAGTTCATCACTCTTAAACTCTGCTTTCCACAGAGCACTAGGATATGAACACAACTCAGCCAGGTGCTTTGCCACTTGGTAACAATGATGGCCTTTCTTCCAGTTTCTAATACATTATTTCTCGTCTCCACCTAAGACCTCATCAGAATGGTCTTTGCCATCTATATTTCTACCAATATTCTGTTCATGACCACTTTGATAATGTCTAAGAAGATTTAGGCTGTCTGTAAAGCTCTTTTCTTCTGTGCCCTCATCAGAATCAGTCTCAATGCTCTGTTCATACCCATCTAGGGTTTTTTCCTAGCATGCATCTCAAACTCTTCCAGCCTCTGCCCATTACCCAGTTCCAAAGCCATGTCCCCATTTTAGGTACGTGTTGCAGCAGCACCCCAAATATAACAGAGACAAGCAGAGATTTTGAGTTCGCAGGCAAGGTAAGGGAGTGGATGGAGAGTTACTAAGAATGTGATTAGGTATCTAGGAGGAGAAGCATGTCTAAGTAGTAAGGGCGGAGGGAATGCTCCATAAATGGGCTCAGCAGGATTCTTGGCTAAAACTGAGCCAAGGACAAGGCCTAGTAGAGAAGAGGATTCAGAGGAGACTAAAGTTTCATCAAGGAGACAGTCCTTGTGAATTTATATGTGTACATTTTTGATATTTAGTGTATCTCCCACTATGAAGTAAGCTCCATTAGGAGAAAGAACTTTTGCTCACCATTTTATTCCCAACACCTAGAACAGTGCCAAAGTACGTGGCATGTGCTCAATAAGCATCTGTTTATTAAATCATTGAAAGCAGATTTTGAGTGTAATTCCTCTGCTTCAGTTTCCTTCCCCAATGTCTCTATCAAACATAAGCCACTGGGTTTTTTTTTTTTTAGGGGTTGGTTGAAGTCCCCCCTTCTCAACAAATCCTTCTCTGATAGTTTAAGTTCCAAATGTATCCCATTTTTCTGTACTTCAGTACGTAGTTACTGCCTGTACCATTTATCAGGGACTTAATCATATTCTTTCTTATTTCTTAATGAATTCAGCTATGTGACTCCCAGAACAACTAAATTATGTGCCCTTAGAGAGTGGGGACCTTGTCAGAAGCCTTTTGTTTTGCCTTTAGCACAGAGTATGTTGCTATTGCCTGGTAGATGCTCAGCAAATATCTCCAAACGAGTAAGTTAATTCATTAGTTAATACAATTAATGCTTAGCCCTAAAGTGGTTTACAATTAATAAGAAACACAGAATAAATACTTGTAATTTTACTTACAAAAATAACATTTATCTAGGTAAGTAAAATTCTCTTCAAAGAAAATAATCTGGAAGATGATAGTGCTGTTGTTAAAGTGTATTCATTACTCACATTCTCCTCAGAATCTTCTTTTGGCATAATGTATGCCTGTTTTTTTGTCATATTTCCAGATACTATCTGTATATCTCTACTTGCCACATAGTAGCAATGATCTGAACAGGCAATTGGTTCTGCTCACTTACTATTATCAGAAAGACTGGCTCAAGATCAGCTGCTCCTCTTTGGCACTTGCCCTTCAAAATTTAATTGGCTTAGATCCAACAATTCTATATTATGGGTCAAATCACTCCATCACATTGTGATACATTTGGCAATCAGTGTATATCAGCGGGTTCATCTAGAAACTACATTACTTACTATTAGCCATCCTATGGGAACTTTTGGAGATATTTTCATTGCTCTGATAGATGATTGATATCACTTGCTTTGGAATTTTTCTGGGATGAAATTATAGTAGTCATGCTTAATGTGTTAGAATATGGGGACATGATTACTTATTCTCCCCGTTTTAGAAGCACTGCCAAACATGCCCCCCTCTCAGATGGTAACCAAAACATTTAGACCATTCTGGGTTGGTAACATGAATGACCTGCACTCCACGGGTTTGTCAGAAGCATATCTTGTATAATTCTATTGTTCCACTCTCATTTAAAGTCTTGTTGCAGAAAGTTATTTATCCATGTTATATAATTAATCCACTATTTGAATTAAACTAAAACCACCGCATGTTTTAGCTTGATATCAAGTGATTTTTATTGCAATCCCCTTTGGTATTGTAACCTAATTCATTGGAAGCCAATGGCAAAAGAAACAGATGACAAAATTTCTCTTTGATATTGGAAGATACTGGCGAGGGGAGTGTCCACTGGGACTGTCACTGAGTGTGAGCTCGCTGTTTTGAAGGGAATGGCATTCACTATCCCACATCATGGGCACAGCACTCATGGTCACTTGGATCTTGCCCCTTGTATGAAAGAGTTAATGGTGGCTTATGGAAATGATGTAATTTGCTAAATTAACTAAGTTAGAGGCAAAGGTGAAACTACGTGACTTCGCAATCCATGCTCTTGAGAGTCAATGGAAAACGATGAAGTTTTCTGATGTCTCGGTACTTGGCAAAGCCGTGGTTCTCCCATGTAAAAGGTTCATGGTTATTTTGTGTACTACCTGCCTACGGTAAGTAATAGTACTCTTTCTCTTTTGTTAATAATGCAAAGTCAAATGTGCCATCCACTGTCAACATTAATATAAGACTTTTCACATGGATTTTGATATGTACTTCTATGCAGTTGTATTTTATTTCTCACCCTTACCTTCTTATTACACACTTTTTCTCATATATTTATTTTATTGTGCTACACAGTGGATACTTTGGCAAGCTGTCACAAATACAATTTGATAATTACAGTTCACACATTTTACTCTGCTATACCATCTCCTAACAGTCTAGTAAGAGAGCTGAGTGCCCATTTTACAGATGAGGGCTTTGAAGTTTGGGTAGTGTGATCCTGCTATGACTGCTCAGCTAGCCAGTGCAGGAAAGAGCCTGTAAGCATCAACATTTGCTGTCAAGCTCGATCATACCTCTACAGGGTTCTAATCAAGAGCAGCATCTTCCAAATACTGTTCTCTGGCACGCTGGCATGTTAGATGTATTAATAGATGCTCCTAAATGTTAACTTGAAAATAGTCTGTAGTCAAATGTGTTGGCTAAATATCTCTCTCGGGGTGCGACAGAAAATTAATATGTTAAACTCTGTGAAGCAGAGCAGGTTACATTGATGTTTTATAAGTTTATTTGGTCCAGCACATATTTTTCTTTTCATTCAAAATGCTTATTCATTGAGTCTACATGGACATAAAGATGGGAACAGTAGACCCTGGGGACTTTTAGAAGGGGGATGGAGGGAGGGGCAAGGGCAGAAGAACCCCCTGTTAGGTACGCGGCTCACTACCTGGTGACTGGGTCATTTGTGCTCCAAACCTCAGCATCACACAGTATACCCATCTAACAAACCTACGCAGGTAGCCCCTACACCTAAAATAATACTTAAAATTATACAATGAAAGAAAATGCTTATTAACATCTTCTTCAAAACTGCTATTTTAAAAAATTAACTTGGAAAATGTTGGTAAATATAACGAAAATGTTGAAAGAGCCTAAGCAGCAATTCAATCCTAGCCTCAGCTCTCACTAACCAGCAGCGTGACCTTCATTCAGTCGCTTAACCTCTTTGGGTCTTAAGTTCGTCGTCTGTTAAATTATAGGTTTGAACTCGATGGTCTCAAATGCTCCTCTCAGTGCTAAGATGTTTGATGTTTGACTCTAAGTGCAATCTCATCTCAGGCAGGCTCAAGTGTATACTTAGGTTCTAAGGGTTAATGTAGCATCCAGAAGAGTTTTGATTTGAGAATAAGCTCATAAAAAGGAAGGAAATCTTGCCACTTGAGACAACATGAATGAACCTGGAGAATATGCTAAGCAAAATAAGCCAGACACAGAAACACAAGTACCGCACGATCTTACTTATATGTAGAATCTTAAAAAGTCAAATTCATAAAAGCAGAGTAGAACAGTGGTTACCAGTGGCTGCGAGTGTAGGGGGATGCGGAGATATTGGTCAAAGGGTACAAACTTTTAGTTCCAATATTAGCAGCTTCTGGGGATCTAAGGTACAACATGGGTGGTGATGAAAGTGTTCCTTAATTTGATTGTGCAGTCATTATACCATGCAGATGTACATCAAATCATCACGTTGTACACCTTGAATATATTCAATCTTTATCTGCCAACTATTTCATTTATTTAAGCAGAATTTTCATCTACAGGAAGAAGATGGGGTAAAGAGGAGGACATTTATCAGACAATACATTGACTTTTTATTGCAAACTAGAAATTGAACTTATCTGCATTTCCTTTCTTATTTATATTATTCTCCAAGTTGTAGGAAGCTCAGAGAAAAAAATTGAAGACATAAAAAAGTTGATATCCCTTGCAAAGTTGAAAAAAAAATCACATCACATTTTATGTTAGGCTTTTAAAATGGGGGAAAATAATTACACCTCAAATTGAGAACATCACTTCACTGTAATATCTCTTTTCAAGCAGATTCTACTAATTCCAGATTTAGAAAATGAAAATGTGTTCATAGAAACCATCAGAGCAAGGCAGATGGAATAAGGTATTTGAAAAATCTTAAAGCTGTGCTTGAATTATCACCTTTGGATCTGCATATTTGAAATATATGATTAAAAGGCTTTCTCTAGCACTGTTTTACACCATCTTCTGAAATGCACAGAGAGGGATCATTAACTGTCCTCTATTTTCTCTGAGGATGGAATAAAGCAAAGAAGGATTTCAACTGCAGCAGGAAGGAGCCGAGTTAGATATTAGATGAACCGACAGGTTAATTAAACAATTCAACTAGCTTCCAGAGATGACTTGGCTACTGCAGATTTAACATACATGATCTCCTAGATTGCCTTCTACTTTTATAATTCATTCTCAGATCAGATATACACTAGAACCGAAGAAGTTTCTTTTCTCTTCTAGTTCTTTCCAACCTAGAATGCCTATTTAGACCTTCGTCAAAATTCCGACTTGTCTTTCAGGTGCACATGTACTTTTACCTTCTTTTGGTCTATAAGATCTTTAATTCATGTAACATTCTGTTACATAGCACTCCTTTCTCATCAATAACATATGCCTTGGTACTTTATTGTATGAGAATATAAATTACATTCATCAGGCTACACCACTGCCTTCTTAGTTAATTGCTAGGTAAGGTTTGTCTTGCCAAATGTATTGAAAGCTCTTTCAAATCAATTCAACAAATAGTTTTTGCTCTATGTGCTGGGTACCAAAGGGATCCTCTTTAAAGATAAAGAAAACACCACCATTGATCTCAAAGAGCTTAGTGTCTGGTGTGGGGAATGGCATGCACACAGCTAATTAAAACACAGAGCTGTGTGTAACATGGCTGTGGCAGAGACAGAAAGGAGGTATTGTGTATGGAAGGTAATGAGGGGAAACTTCATGAAAGAGAAGCGTTTGAACACAGGGTGTGAACTCTGTCGATCCCAGGCAGATCTGTGGTTCTACTGTGGAGCCCCATGTCTGGCACATAGTAGGCAGCTACTCATGAAATGCACTGGGTTGCATGAATCAATGAAGACATAAATATATTTTTCCAGGCAAAGGCATTGAAGGAAGTGGGATCTAAATGGAAGGATGAACTTCAACATTAAATAAAGGAGTCCATTTAGCTGGATTTCACATAAACGGAAAGTGAAGGAGATAAACTTAGAAAAGTAAGTAGGAATGAGATATTTCAGTCCTTGAGTGACATAATACGTGGTTTAATCTTTATTTGGTAGGTAATGAAAGCAGAGTTGGACTTTGAACAGATGAACAATATGGTGGAGGCTTTTGATGTCAGTATTTTTATATCATGGTTCTTATAATAAATCTATATTGTATGGTAGATGTTCACTCATGCTTGAATTTGAATTTGAGTTCTAAGTAAAAAAAAATGGCAGGTTTTAAATAGAAATGATGGGAGTTACATTATAAAAACCACAGATATAACAGGTGATCTCATACTCGCAGTGCAGAAGGACATGGAGACCCCATGAGGCTGAGCAAGAGAGCTGGGCTTGGGGCCAGACCTCTCTGTCCAGGCCAGGCCCTATCTGTCCGACTGCCTGGAGCGCCCCAGTACGCCTCCCAGTGATGTGCTGCCTGACCCCAGACAGGCTTCCAAGCCAAGCCGAATATCCTTCAATTTCACTTTAAAGGAGGGAGTGCTTCGTTTTCAAACTCAGACACCCTCAAGAGATGCCTGCGTCAATATTTGCCTCCCTGGTATGAAGTTTTCTTTGTGGAAGCTGAATCTCTCAGCTGAAGCTTAACACCTCTTTCTGGGAAACTAAACAACTAAACTTGAATTTGAAAATTGACCTTCATCAAATGTTAATTAGCCTTCTTAAAACATGGATGGTTGAGAATGAGAAGAACCAAATGATGTTTATGGAGTGCGCAGGGTGTGCAAGGCCCTGTGCAGGTGTCTGGGGGGTGGGCTTTGGAGAACTGCCAAGGTATGAATGCTGGTTCTGCCACTTACTAGTTGTTTGTTCTTAGAGGAGCTATTACCATTAGTTACTTTCCTAATTTATAAAATGAAACCAATAAGGCCTGCCCTACAGATCTTTTCTGTGGGTAGGTACAATGCACAATCCAGTCTCCGCTTGCCAGTTAAAAAAAAAAATGTCAAGACAGGTCTCTGCTCTCGAAGAATTTGCCATCTAGTTAGGGAGACGAGGCGGGAGCATGCAAAAAGTCAATTAGTAACAAAGGATTGAAATAACGATTCCAGACAATAACAGAAAAGATGTCACAAGGCTGTATATGATTAATTGCCAAATGAATTTTTCACACAGTAAGAATTCAAAGAGATAACATTTAGGATTGGGACATCTACCAAGTTCATCATCTTGTCATTCCGCAACCTTCCGTGCAGAGAATCCTTCCTGTCCTCGCGCTCACAGCCCATGTGGGATCCTGGGCTGGTCTGGAGGGCATCTGGCATTCCACATGGGCCTCCCGTTATTGGAGATGTGGTCTCTCCCCAGTGGCGAGGCCGTGTTCCAAAGGAATATCCTCCAGAATATTCCAAACCCAAGATAACTGTTCCGGCATGAATGGAGTGCCAGGTCTCTTTCCATTGCAAGTGGCGAACATGCAACTGAATCCAGCTTTGAGGTGTGGATTTATGCACTCAATGGCTGGAACAATCCAGGTGCAATTCCTGGGAGCAGGCACGCTGGATGCATGGGTCGAGCCTTCCGGGGCCCTGCCTGGCCCTCTCTGGCCCTTCCCAGGCTGGAGTGGGGTGGGGTTGGCTCCCTCAGGCCAGCCCTCTCCGCAGCCAGTGACCCGAGACAGGGGGCACCAGTATCCGGGACTCAGGCTGGGGCAGTGGGAGCACACACGCATGCGGTCGCGGGGCCTCGGAGAGGGGCAGCTCAGAGGGGACGGGTCTGGGAGTGAGACCACAGCGCGCGCCCGGCTCCGGCGAAGCCCGCGGCTCCCGCTCCCGCCGCTCAGTGCACCCGCGGGAAAGGCAGCAAAGCGAGCGGCGCCCCAGTGACTGTGCGGCCCGCTCGGCGGGGTGTGTGCGTGGTGTGTGTGATGTGAGTGTGGTGTGTGTGATGTGAGTGTGGTGCGCACACGGGTGCCGTCGGGGCACAGGCGGTGTTTCCGGGCGGGTGCCCTGTGGCTCCACCAGGCGGTGGCTGGGCTCGGCTGGGGTGTCCGCCGCGGGCTCCGGCGCTGACGGGCGCCCTCTGGCGGCCGCGCGGACGAGGTGCGGTCCCGGCGAGGCACGGGCATGACGTCCGCCCCGGCCCCTGGCGCCCCCTCGCGGCGGTCTCCGGGCAGCGCGTCTGCCTGGGCCGAGGTCGGCTCGGAGGGGCCCCCGGCACCCTGCAGGCTCGCGAGCTCTCCGGGTTGGTGGGCCCCGCCCGGGCCGCGAGGAGGCCCAGGCGCCGGGGCGGGGAGGCCGCGCGTGGGGTCCGCAGCGGCAGGACGGGCCCCGGGGGAGAAGCGGTCTCCAGAGGGGCCTTGAGCCCCTCGCCCAGCTGGGTAGCTGATAGGGCCGTGCCGTGCGGAGGGCTGTGCCAGTCGGCGCAGAACGGGGTGGGGCGAGGGTAGTAAGAGGGGAAAGGGGGATGGGCGAGGGGGAGGAGAGGGTGAGGAGGGGAAGGGGGATGGGCGAGGGGGAGGAGAGGGTGAGGAGGGGAGGAGGGGAAGGGGGATGGGCGAGGGGGAGGAGAGGGTGAGGAGGGGAGGAGGGGAAGGGGGATGGGCGAGGGGGAGGAGAGGGTGAGGAGGGGAGGAGGGGAAGGGGGATGGGCGAGGGGGAGGAGAGGGTGAGGAGGGGAGGAGGGGAAGGGGGATGGGCGAGGGGGAGGAGAGGGTGAGGAGGGGAGGAGGGGAAGGGGGATGGGCGAGGGGGAGGAGAGGGTGAGGAGGGGAGGAGGGGAAGGGGGATGGGCGAGGGGGAGGAGAGGGTGAGGAGGGGAGGAGGGGAAGGGGGATGGGCGAGGGGGAGGAGAGGGTGAGGAGGGGAGGAGGGGAAGGGGGATGGGCGAGGGGGAGGAGAGGGGGAGGAGGGGAGGAGGGGAGGAGGGGAAGGGGCATCGGCGAGGGGGAGGAGAGGGTGAGGAGGGGAGGAGGGGAAGGGGCATCGGCGAGGGGGAGGAGAGGGTGAGGAGGGGAGGAGGGGAAGGGGGATGGGCGAGGGGGAGGAGAGGGTGAGGAGGGGAGGAGGGGAAGGGGGATGGGCAAGGGGGAGGAGAGGATGAGGAGGGGAAGGGGGATGGGCGAGGGGGAGGAGAGGGTGAGGAGGGGAGGAGGGGAAGGGGGATGGGCGAGGGGGAGGAGAGGGTGAGGAGGGGAGGAGGGGAAGGGGGATGGGCGAGGGGGAGGAGAGGGTGAGGAGGGGAGGAGGGGAAGGGGGATGGGCGAGGGGGAGGAGAGGGTGAGGAGGGGAGGAGGGGAAGGGGGATGGGCGAGGGGGAGGAGAGGGGGAGGAGGGGAGGAGGGGAGGAGGGGAAGGGGCATCGGCGAGGGGGAGGAGAGGGTGAGGAGGGGAGGAGGGGAAGGGGCATCGGCGAGGGGGAGGAGAGGGTGAGGAGGGGAGGAGGGGAAGGGGGATGGGCGAGGGGGAGGAGAGGGTGAGGAGGGGAGGAGGGGAAGGGGGATGGGCGAGGGGAAGGGGGATGGGCGAGGGGGAGGAGAGGGGGAGGAGGGGAGGAGGGGAGGAGGGGAAGGGGCATCGGCGAGGGGGAGGAGAGGGTGAGGAGGGGAGGAGGGGAAGGGGCATCGGCGAGGGGGAGGAGAGGGGGAGGAGGGGAGGAGGGGAAGGGGGATGGGCGAGGGGGCGGAGAGGATGAGGAGGGGAGGAGGGGAAGGGGGATGGGCGAGGGGGAGGAGAGGGTGAGGAGGGGAGGAGGGGAAGGGGGATGGGCGAGGGGAAGGGGGATGGGCGAGGGGGAGGAGAGGGGGAGGAGGGGAGGAGGGGAGGAGGGGAAGGGGCATCGGCGAGGGGGAGGAGAGGGTGAGGAGGGGAGGAGGGGAAGGGGCATCGGCGAGGGGGAGGAGAGGGTGAGGAGGGGAGGAGGGGAAGGGGGATGGGCGAGGGGGCGGAGAGGATGAGGAGGGGAGGAGGGGAAGGGGGATGGGCGAGGGGGAGGAGAGGGTGAGGAGGGGAGGAGGGGAAGGGGGATGGGCGAGGGGAAGGGGGATGGGCGAGGGGGAGGAGAGGGGGAGGAGGGGAGGAGGGGAGGAGGGGAAGGGGCATCGGCGAGGGGGAGGAGAGGGTGAGGAGGGGAGGAGGGGAAGGGGGATGGGCGAGGGGGAGGAGAGGGTGAGGAGGGGAGGAGGGGAAGGGGGATGGGCAAGGGGGAGGAGAGGGTGAGGAGGGGAGGAGGGGAAGGGGGATGGGCAAGGGGGAGGAGAGGGTGAGGAGGGGAGGAGGGGAAGGGGCATCGGCGAGGGGGAGGAGAGGGGGAGGAGGGGAAGGGGGATGGGCGAGGGGGAGGAGAGGGTGAGGAGGGGAGGAGGGGAAGGGGGATGGGCGAGGGGGAGGAGAGGGTGAGGAGGGGAGGAGGGGAAGGGGGATGGGCGAGGGGGAGGAGAGGGTGAGGAGGGGAGGAGGGGAAGGGGGATGGGCGAGGGGGAGGAGAGGGTGAGGAGGGGAGGAGGGGAAGGGGGATGGGCGAGGGGGAGGAGAGGGGGAGGAGGGGAGGAGGGGAGGAGGGGAAGGGGGATGGGCGAGGGGGAGGAGAGGGTGAGGAGGGGAGGAGGGGAAGGGGCATCGGCGAGGGGGAGGAGAGGGTGAGGAGGGGAGGAGGGAAAGGGGGATGGGCGAGGGGGAGGAGAGGGTGAGGAGGGGAGGAGGGAAAGGGGGATGGGCAAGGGGGAGGAGAGGGTGAGGAGGGGAGGAGGGGAAGGGGCATCGGCGAGGGGGAGGAGAGGATGAGGAGGGGAGGAGGAGAAGGGGGATGGGCGAGGGGGAGGAGAGGGTGAGGAGGGGAGGAGGGGAAGGGGGATGGGCGAGGGGGAGGAGAGGGTGAGGAGGGGAGGAGGGGAAAGGGGATGGGCGAGGGGGAGGAGAGGGTGAGGAGGGGAGGAGGGGAAGGGGGATGGGCGAGGGGGAGGAGAGGATGAGGAGGGGAGGAGGGGAAGGGGGATGGGCGAGGGGGAGGAGAGGGTGAGGAGGGGAGGAGGGGAAGGGGGATGGGCGAGGGGGAGGAGAGGATGAGGAGGGGAGGAGGGGAAGGGGGATCGGCGAGGGGGAGGAGAGGATGAGGAGGGGAGGAGGGGAAGGGGGATCGGCGAGGGGGAGGAGAGGATGAGGAGGGGAGGAGGGGAAGGGGGATGGGCAAGGGGGAGGAGAGGATGAGGAGGGGAGGAGGGAAAGGGGGATCGGCGAGGGGGAGGAGAGGATGAGGAGGGGAGGAGGGGAAGGGGCATCGGCGAGGGGGAGGAGAGGATGAGGAGGGGAGGAGGGAAAGGGGGATGGGCAAGGGGGAGGAGAGGATGAGGAGGGGAGGAGTGAAAGGGGGATGGGCGAGGGGGAGGAGAGGGTGAGGTGGGGAGGAGTGAAAGGGGGATGGGCGAGGGGGAGGAGAGGATGAGGAGGGGAGGAGGGGAAGGGGCATCGGCGAGGGGGAGGAGAGGGTGAGGAGGGGAGGAGGGGAAGGGGGATGGGCGAGGGGGAGGAGAGGGTGAGGAGGGGAGGAGGGGAAGGGGCATCGGCGAGGGGGAGGAGAGGGTGAGGAGGGGAGGAGGGGAAGGGGCATCGGCGAGGGGGAGGAGAGGGTGAGGAGGGGAGGAGGGGAAGGGGCATCGGCGAGGGGGAGGAGAGGGTGAGGAGGGGAGGAGGGGAAGGGGGATGGGCGAGGGAGAGGAGAGGGTGAGGAGGGGAGGAGGGGAAGGGGCATCGGCGAGGAGGAGGAGAGGGTGAGGAGGGGAGGAGGGGAAGGGGGATGGGCGAGGGGGAGGAGAGGATGAGGAGGGGAGGAGGGGAAGGGGGATGGGCGAGGGGGAGGAGAGGGTGAGGAGGGGAGGAGGGGAAGGGGGATGGGCGAGGGGGAGGAGAGGGTGAGGAGGGGAGGAGGGGAAGGGGCATCGGCGAGGGGGAGGAGAGGGTGAGGAGGGGAGGAGGGGAAGGGGCATCGGCGAGGGGGAGGAGAGGGTGAGGAGGGGAGGAGGGGAAGGGGCATCGGCGAGGGGGAGGAGAGGGTGAGGAGGGGAGGAGGGGAAGGGGGATGGGCGAGGGGGAGGAGAGGGTGAGGAGGGGAGGAGGGGAAGGGGGATGGGCGATGGGGAGGAGAGGATGAGGAGGGGAGGAGGGGAAGGGGGATGGGCGAGGGGGAGGAGAGGGTGAGGAGGGGAGGAGGGGAAGGGGGATGGGCGAGGGGGAGGAGAGGATGAGGAGGGGAGGAGGGGAAGGGGGATCGGCGAGGGGGAGGAGAGGATGAGGAGGGGAGGAGGGGAAGGGGCATCGGCGAGGGGGAGGAGAGGGTGAGGAGGGGAGGAGGGACAGGGGGATGGGCAAGGGGGAGGAGAGGATGAGGAGGGGAGGAGGGAAAGGGGGATGGGCAAGGGGGAGGAGAGGATGAGGAGGGGAGGAGGGAAAGGGGGATGGGCAAGGGGGAGGAGAGGATGAGGAGGGGAGGAGTGAAAGGGGGATGGGCGAGGGGGAGGAGAGGGTGAGGTGGGGAGGAGTGAAAGGGGGATGGGCGAGGGGGAGGAGAGGATGAGGAGGGGAGGAGGGAAAGGGGGATGGGCAAGGGGGAGGAGAGGATGAGGAGGGGAGGAGTGAAAGGGGGATGGGCGAGGGGGAGGAGAGGGTGAGGTGGGGAGGAGGGGAAGGGGGATGGGCAAGGGGGAGGAGAGGATGAGGAGGGGAGGAGTGAAAGGGGGATGGGCGAGGGGGAGGAGAGGATGAGGAGGGGAGGAGGGGAAGGGGCATCGGCGAGGGGGAGGAGAGGGTGAGGAGGGGAGGAGGGGAAGGGGGATGGGCGAGGGGGAGGAGAGGGTGAGGAGGGGAGGAGGGGAAGGGGCATCGGCGAGGGGGAGGAGAGGGTGAGGAGGGGAGGAGGGGAAGGGGCATCGGCGAGGGGGAGGAGAGGGTGAGGAGGGGAGGAGGGGAAGGGGGATGGGCGAGGGGGAGGAGAGGGTGAGGAGGGGAGGAGGGGAAGGGGGATGGGCGAGGGGGAGGAGAGGATGAGGAGGGGAGGAGGGGAAGGGGGATCGGCGAGGGGGAGGAGAGGATGAGGAGGGGAGGAGGGGAAGGGGCATCGGCGAGGGGGAGGAGAGGGTGAGGAGGGGAGGAGGGACAGGGGGATGGGCAAGGGGGAGGAGAGGATGAGGAGGGGAGGAGGGAAAGGGGGATGGGCAAGGGGGAGGAGAGGATGAGGAGGGGAGGAGGGAAAGGGGGATGGGCGAGGGGGAGGAGAGGATGAGGAGGGGAGGAGGGGAAGGGGCATCGGCGAGGGGGAGGAGAGGGTGAGGAGGGGAGGAGGGGAAGGGGCATCGGCGAGGGGGAGGAGAGGGTGAGGAGGGGAGGAGGGGAAGGGGCATCGGCGAGGGGGAGGAGAGGGTGAGGAGGGGAGGAGGGGAAGGGGCATCGGCGAGGGGGAGGAGAGGATGAGGAGGGGAGGAGGGGAAGGGGCATCGGCGAGGGGGAGGAGAGGGTGAGGAGGGGAGGAGGGGAAGGGGCATCGGCGAGGGGGAGGAGAGGGTGAGGAGGGGAGGAGGGGAAGGGGGATGGGCGAGGGGGAGGAGAGGGTGAGGAGGGGAGGAGGGGAAGGGGCATCGGCGAGGGGGAGGAGAGGGTGAGGAGGGGAGGAGGGGAAGGGGGATGGGCGAGGGGGAGGAGAGGGTGAGGAGGGGAGGAGGGGAAGGGGCATCGGCGAGGGGGAGGAGAGGGTGAGGAGGGGAGGAGGGGAAGGGGGATGGGCGAGGGGGAGGAGAGGGTGAGGAGGGGAATAGGGGAAGGGGGATGGGCGAGGGGGAGGAGAGGGTGAGGAGGGGAGGAGGGGAAGGGGGATGGGCAAGGGGGAGGAGAGGATGAGGAGGGGAGGAGTGAAAGGGGGATGGGCGAGGGGGAGGAGAGGGTGAGGTGGGGAGGAGTGAAAGGGGGATGGGCGAGGGGGAGGAGAGGATGAGGAGGGGAGGAGGGGAAGGGGCATCGGCGAGGGGGAGGAGAGGGTGAGGAGGGGAGGAGGGGAAGGGGGATGGGCGAGGGGGAGGAGAGGGTGAGGAGGGGAGGAGGGGAAGGGGCATCGGCGAGGGGGAGGAGAGGGTGAGGAGGGGAGGAGGGGAAGGGGCATCGGCGAGGGGGAGGAGAGGGTGAGGAGGGGAGGAGGGGAAGGGGCATCGGCGAGGGGGAGGAGAGGGTGAGGAGGGGAGGAGGGGAAGGGGGATGGGCGAGGGGGAGGAGAGGGTGAGGAGGGGAGGAGGGGAAGGGGGATGGGCGATGGGGAGGAGAGGATGAGGAGGGGAGGAGGGGAAGGGGGATCGGCGAGGGGGAGGAGAGGATGAGGAGGGGAGGAGGGGAAGGGGCATCGGCGAGGGGGAGGAGAGGGTGAGGAGGGGAGGAGGGACAGGGGGATGGGCAAGGGGGAGGAGAGGATGAGGAGGGGAGGAGGGAAAGGGGGATGGGCGAGGGGGAGGAGAGGATGAGGAGGGGAGGAGGGAAAGGGGGATGGGCGAGGGGGAGGAGAGGATGAGGAGGGGAGGAGGGGAAGGGGCATCGGCGAGGGGGAGGAGAGGGTGAGGAGGGGAGGAGGGGAAGGGGCATCGGCGAGGGGGAGGAGAGGGTGAGGAGGGGAGGAGGGGAAGGGGCATCGGCGAGGGGGAGGAGAGGGTGAGGAGGGGAGGAGGGGAAGGGGCATCGGCGAGGGGGAGGAGAGGGTGAGGAGGGGAGGAGGGGAAGGGGCATCGGCGAGGGGGAGGAGAGGGTGAGGAGGGGAGGAGGGGAAGGGGCATCGGCGAGGGGGAGGAGAGGGTGAGGAGGGGAGGAGGGGAAGGGGGATGGGCGAGGGGGAGGAGAGGGTGAGGAGGGGAGGAGGGGAAGGGGCATCGGCGAGGGGGAGGAGAGGGTGAGGAGGGGAGGAGGGGAAGGGGGATGGGCGAGGGGGAGGAGAGGGTGAGGAGGGGAGGAGGGGAAGGGGGATGGGCGAGGGGGAGGAGAGGGTGAGGAGGGGAGGAGGGGAAGGGGGATGGGCGGGGGGGAGGAGAGGGTGAGGAGGGGAATAGGGGAAGGGGGATGGGCGAGGGGGAGGAGAGGGTGAGGAGGGGAGGAGGGGAAGGGGGATGGGCAAGGGGGAGGAGAGGATGAGGAGGGGAGGAGTGAAAGGGGGATGGGCGAGGGGGAGGAGAGGATGAGGTGGGGAGGAGTGAAAGGGGGATGGGCGAGGGGGAGGAGAGGATGAGGAGGGGAGGAGGGGAAGGGGCATCGGCGAGGGGGAGGAGAGGGTGAGGAGGGGAGGAGGGGAAGGGGGATGGGCGATGGGGAGGAGAGGATGAGGAGGGGAGGAGGGGAAGGGGGATCGGCGAGGGGGAGGAGAGGATGAGGAGGGGAGGAGGGGAAGGGGCATCGGCGAGGGGGAGGAGAGGGTGAGGAGGGGAGGAGGGACAGGGGGATGGGCAAGGGGGAGGAGAGGATGAGGAGGGGAGGAGGGAAAGGGGGATGGGCAAGGGGGAGGAGAGGATGAGGAGGGGAGGAGGGAAAGGGGGATGGGCGAGGGGGAGGAGAGGATGAGGAGGGGAGGAGGGGAAGGGGCATCGGCGAGGGGGAGGAGAGGGTGAGGAGGGGAGGAGGGGAAGGGGCATCGGCGAGGGGGAGGAGAGGGTGAGGAGGGGAGGAGGGGAAGGGGCATCGGCGAGGGGGAGGAGAGGATGAGGAGGGGAGGAGGGGAAGGGGCATCGGCGAGGGGGAGGAGAGGATGAGGAGGGGAGGAGGGGAAGGGGCATCGGCGAGGGGGAGGAGAGGGTGAGGAGGGGAGGAGGGGAAGGGGCATCGGCGAGGGGGAGGAGAGGGTGAGGAGGGGAGGAGGGGAAGGGGGATGGGCGAGGGGGAGGAGAGGGTGAGGAGGGGAGGAGGGGAAGGGGCATCGGCGAGGGGGAGGAGAGGGTGAGGAGGGGAGGAGGGGAAGGGGGATGGGCGAGGGGGAGGAGAGGGTGAGGAGGGGAGGAGGGGAAGGGGCATCGGCGAGGGGGAGGAGAGGGTGAGGAGGGGAGGAGGGGAAGGGGGATGGGCGAGGGGGAGGAGAGGGTGAGGAGGGGAGGAGGGGAAGGGGCATCGGCGAGGGGGAGGAGAGGGTGAGGAGGGGAGGAGGGGAAGGGGGATGGGCGAGGGGGAGGAGAGGGTGAGGAGGGGAGGAGGGGAAGGGGCATCGGCGAGGGGGAGGAGAGGGTGAGGAGGGGAGGAGGGGAAGGGGGATGGGCGAGGGGGAGGAGAGGGTGAGGAGGGGAATAGGGGAAGGGGGATGGGCGAGGGGGAGGAGAGGGTGAGGAGGGGAGGAGGGGAAGGGGGATGGGCGAGGGGGAGGAGAGGGTGAGGAGGGGAGGAGGGGAAGGGGCATCGGCGAGGGGGAGGAGAGGGTGAGGAGGGGAATAGGGGAAGGGGGATGGGCGAGGGGGAGGAGAGGGTGAGGAGGGGAGGAGGGGAAGGGGGATGGGCGAGGGGGAGGAGAGGGTGAGGAGGGGAGGAGGGGAAGGGGGATGGGCGAGGGGGAGGAGAGGGTGAGGAGGGGAGGAGGGGAAGGGGGATGGGCGAGGGGGAGGAGAGGGTGAGGAGGGGAGGAGGGGAAGGGGGATGGGCGAGGGGGAGGAGAGGGTGAGGAGGGGAGGAGGGGAAGGGGCATCGGGGAGGGGGAGGAGAGGGTGAGGAGGGGAGGAGGGGAAGGGGGATGGGCGAGGGGGAGGAGAGGGTGAGGAGGGGAGGAGGGGAAGGGGGATCGGCGAGGGGGAGGAGAGGGTGAGGAGGGGAGGAGGGGAAGGGGGATCGGCGAGGGGGAGGAGAGGGTGAGGAGGGGAATAGGGGAAGGGGGATGGGCGAGGGGGAGGAGAGGGTGAGGAGGGGAGGAGGGGAAGGGGGATGGGCGAGGGGGAGGAGAGGGTGAGGAGGGGAGGAGGGGAAGGGGGATGGGCGAGGGGGAGGAGAGGGTGAGGAGGGGAGGAGGGGAAGGGGGATGGGCGAGGGGGAGGAGAGGGTGAGGAGGGGAGGAGGGGAAGGGGGATGGGCGAGGGGGAGGAGAGGGTGAGGAGGGGAGGAGGGGAAGGGGCATCGGGGAGGGGGAGGAGAGGGTGAGGAGGGGAGGAGGGGAAGGGGGATGGGCGAGGGGGAGGAGAGGGTGAGGAGGGGAGGAGGGGAAGGGGCATCGGCGAGGGGGAGGAGAGGGTGAGGAGGGGAGGAGGGGAAGGGGCATCGGCGAGGGGGAGGAGAGGGTGAGGAGGGGAGGAGGGGAAGGGGCATCGGCGAGGGGGAGGAGAGGGTGAGGAGGGGAGGAGGGGAAGGGGGATGGGCGAGGGGGAGGAGAGGGTGAGGAGGGGAGGAGGGGAAGGGGCATCGGCGAGGGGGAGGAGAGGGTGAGGAGGGGAGGAGGGGAAGGGGGATGGGCGAGGGGGAGGAGAGGGTGAGGAGGGGAGGAGGGGAAGGGGCATCGGCGAGGGGGAGGAGAGGGTGAGGAGGGGAGGAGGGGAAGGGGGATGGGCGAGGGGGAGGAGAGGGTGAGGAGGGGAATAGGGGAAGGGGGATGGGCGAGGGGGAGGAGAGGGTGAGGTGGGGAGGAGGGGAAGGGGGATGGGCAAGGGGGAGGAGAGGATGAGGAGGGGAGGAGTGAAAGGGGGATGGGCGAGGGGGAGGAGAGGGGGAGGTGGGGAGGAGTGAAAGGGGGATGGGCGAGGGGGAGGAGAGGATGAGGAGGGGAGGAGGGGAAGGGGCATCGGCGAGGGGGAGGAGAGGGTGAGGAGGGGAGGAGGGGAAGGGGGATGGGCGATGGGGAGGAGAGGATGAGGAGGGGAGGAGGGGAAGGGGGATCGGCGAGGGGGAGGAGAGGATGAGGAGGGGAGGAGGGGAAGGGGCATCGGCGAGGGGGAGGAGAGGGTGAGGAGGGGAGGAGGGACAGGGGGATGGGCAAGGGGGAGGAGAGGATGAGGAGGGGAGGAGGGAAAGGGGGATGGGCAAGGGGGAGGAGAGGATGAGGAGGGGAGGAGGGAAAGGGGGATGGGCGAGGGGGAGGAGAGGATGAGGAGGGGAGGAGGGGAAGGGGCATCGGCGAGGGGGAGGAGAGGGTGAGGAGGGGAGGAGGGGAAGGGGCATCGGCGAGGGGGAGGAGAGGGTGAGGAGGGGAGGAGGGGAAGGGGCATCGGCGAGGGGGAGGAGAGGGTGAGGAGGGGAGGAGGGGAAGGGGCATCGGCGAGGGGGAGGAGAGGGTGAGGAGGGGAGGAGGGGAAGGGGGATGGGCGAGGGGGAGGAGAGGGTGAGGAGGGGAGGAGGGGAAGGGGGATGGGCGAGGGGGAGGAGAGGGTGAGGAGGGGAGGAGGGGAAGGGGCATCGGCGAGGGGGAGGAGAGGATGAGGAGGGGAGGAGGGGAAGGGGCATCGGCGAGGGGGAGGAGAGGGTGAGGAGGGGAGGAGGGGAAGGGGCATCGGCGAGGGGGAGGAGAGGGTGAGGAGGGGAGGAGGGGAAGGGGGATGGGCGAGGGGGAGGAGAGGGTGAGGAGGGGAGGAGGGGAAGGGGCATCGGCGAGGGGGAGGAGAGGGTGAGGAGGGGAGGAGGGGAAGGGGGATGGGCGAGGGGGAGGAGAGGGTGAGGAGGGGAGGAGGGGAAGGGGCATCGGCGAGGGGGAGGAGAGGGTGAGGAGGGGAGGAGGGGAAGGGGGATGGGCGAGGGGGAGGAGAGGGTGAGGAGGGGAATAGGGGAAGGGGGATGGGCGAGGGGGAGGAGAGGGTGAGGAGGGGAGGAGGGGAAGGGGGATGGGCGAGGGGGAGGAGAGGGTGAGGAGGGGAGGAGGGGAAGGGGCATCGGCGAGGGGGAGGAGAGGGTGAGGAGGGGAGGAGGGGAAGGGGGATCGGCGAGGGGGAGGAGAGGGTGAGGAGGGGAATAGGGGAAGGGGGATGGGCGAGGGGGAGGAGAGGGTGAGGAGGGGAGGAGGGGAAGGGGGATGGGCGAGGGGGAGGAGAGGGTGAGGAGGGGAGGAGGGGAAGGGGGATGGGCGAGGGGGAGGAGAGGGTGAGGAGGGGAGGAGGGGAAGGGGGATGGGCGAGGGGGAGGAGAGGGTGAGGAGGGGAGGAGGGGAAGGGGGATGGGCGAGGGGGAGGAGAGGGTGAGGAGGGGAGGAGGGGAAGGGGGATGGGCGAGGGGTAGGAGAGGGTGAGGAGGGGAGGAGGGGAAGGGGCATCGGGGAGGGGGAGGAGAGGGTGAGGAGGGGAGGAGGGGAAGGGGGATGGGCGAGGGGGAGGAGAGGGTGAGGAGGGGAGGAGGGGAAGGGGGATGGGCGAGGGGGAGGAGAGGGTGAGGAGGGGAGGAGGGGAAGGGGGATGGGCGAGGGGGAGGAGAGGATGAGGAGGGGAGGAGGGGAAGGGGGATGGGCGAGGGGGAGGAGAGGATGAGGAGGGGAGGAGGGGAAGGGGCATCGGTGAGGGGGAGGAGAGGGTGAGGAGGGGAGGAGGGGAAGGGGCATCGGTGAGGGGGAGGAGAGGGTGAGGAGGGGAGGAGGGGAAGGGGGATGGGCGAGGGGGAGGAGAGGGTGAGGAGGGGAGGAGGGGAAGGGGGATGGGCGAGGGGGAGGAGAGGGTGAGGAGGGTAGGAGGGGAAGGGGCATCGGCGAGGGGGAGGAGAGGGTGAGGAGGGGAGGAGGGGAAGGGGGATGGGCGAGGGGGAGGAGAGGATGAGGAGGGGAGGAGGGGAAGGGGCATCGGCGAGGGGGAGGAGAGGGTGAGGAGGGGAGGAGGGGAAGGGGGATGGGCGAGGGGGAGGAGAGGGTGAGGAGGGGAGGAGGGGAAGGGGCATCGGCGAGGGGGAGGAGAGGGTGAGGAGGGGAGGAGGGGAAGGGGGATGGGCGAGGGGGAGGAGAGGGTGAGGAGGGGAGGAGGGGAAGGGGGATGGGCGAGGGGGAGGAGAGGGTGAGGAGGGGAGGAGGGGAAGGGGGATCGGCGAGGGGGAGGAGAGGGTGAGGAGGGGAGGAGTGGAAGGGGCATCGGCGAGGGGGAGGAGAGGGTGAGGAGGGGAGGAGGGGAAGGGGGATGGGCGAGGGGGAGGAGAGGGTGAGGAGGGGAGGAGGGGAAGGGGGATGGGCGAGGGGGAGGAGAGGGTGAGGAGGGGAGGAGGGGAAGGGGGATGGGCGAGGGGGAGGAGAGGGTGAGGAGGGGAGGAGGGGAAGGGGGATGGGCGAGGGGGAGGAGAGGGTGAGGAGGGGAGGAGTGGAAGGGGCATCGGCGAGGGGGAGGAGAGGGTGAGGAGGGGAGGAGGGGAAGGGGGATGGGCGAGGGGGAGGAGAGGATGAGGAGGGGAGGAGGGGAAGGGGCATCGGCGAGGGGGAGGAGAGGATGAGGAGGGCAGGAGGGGAAGGGGGATGGGCGAGGGGGAGGAGAGGGTGAGGAGGGGAGGATGGCAGGTGGGGAAGGGAAGAGGGGAGGGTGGGGAGGGGAGGGTGGAGAGGATGGGGAGGAGGGGAAGAGGAAGGATGGGGAGGGGAGGAGAGGAGGGGTGGGGGGGAGGGGAAGAGGGGAGGGTGGGGAGGGGAGGGCGGAGCGGGTCCTCCGCCTTGGGCAGACCCGGCCTTCCCTCTGCCCCCGCGGGGTGGAGCCCGGCTCGCCTACCCGAGGCCCCAAGACTCCAGCGCGGGAGCCGGTGGCTTCCAGGGGCTCCCGGAGTGGCCCAGGACCCCGGGTCGTGCGGACGCGGGGCTCCTCTAGAGTTTGGAGGGGAGCCGAGGTGGAGGCCCAGGCCCGGGCTTGTCCTGCCCTTGGCCCGGGGAGGGGTCCCTGAGCCGGGAGCTGCTCTGGGCCCGGGCACCCCCGGCCGTCTCAGGGCTCTTAGCAGCAGGAATGGGGCCAGTAAAGAACGCGCGCTAGAAGGAAGCGGCAGGACTCTGGGCACACTCGGGAGCAGGGACAGAACTTCCCGGGGCTGCTGAGGGACGCCTCCCAGGGGACCGCGCTCCCGTTGGGATGCAAGGGGCAGATGCCTGGAAGAGGAAGGGCCTCACAGCACACGCTGGCGGCTGAAGGCTGCTGAGAAGGGTGGGGGCTGTCTGCGGAGAGGGGCGGGGAGGGGCGCTGCCAGCGCTTCACCTGCCATTCGAACGGCGGGGGCTGGATGTTTACTGTGGCCTCAGTTTCTCCTCCTAGAAGGAGATTCTGGATTGGGTGATGAGTACCATTGAGGTACCCCACAAAGCCTCCCCGTGGGGTTAAGAGGGGGTGCTTAGAGAGGTCCAGTGGCAGGATCCCCCTAGAGCAGGAGTGCATTTAATACACTATTGGGCTTATCCAAAGGGAGAATGTGATAGAAGCCTCCGTCTGTCATCTCAAGAAGAGAAGTCAATCTACTCCAGCTCAGGATGTCGAAAACAAAAGACGAGCTGTGAACACCAAATACAGTCCCGTGTAAGAGCTCTTCATTCATTCGCTCAGCCACTTGCGAATTCCTTACATATTCGTTGAGCTTGTGCTTTGTAGCACACACTGGGTTAGGAATTGGGAACGCAGAGAATCATCAGCCTCGGTTCCTAAGTTGCGGAATCTGTGATCTAGTGGAGGCGTTCACTTAAATGATCAGTAGGATGCCGCATCCTCAGAGATGTCTGCTAGGTGGTACCAAGGGGGCTGACATCCCAAAGGAAACGGAGAATTAACTGTTCAAAGAGCCCTAACCCTCCAGATGGAAGCACCAAGTCCTGTAAATATAAGGGATGGGTATACCTCCCCTCTCCACCAGGGACATCAGATGCGCCTGTCACCCTGAGGTCAGGAGCACACTGGGATGCTGCAGGAGTGTCCTACAAGGAATAGCTACATTGATTATCTGGGCTTCAGGTCCTTCCAATTCTAACACTTCCAATTTATGTTTGTGGATATAATGTCGAAACTGGTCCTCTCACCAAAAGCTAATAAGGCCTGGCGGTAAGCCCCTTTCCCCACCATGCACGCTTCACCCCCACTCTTCCACTCACCTGTGTCCCCACTAGACTCCGAGACCCATGAACAGTCGTGTTCTGCACCGATATCTCAGCCTCCAGAACAGGCTTCAGCATGCAGAAGGCCTAGGTGAGTAAATCATGAATGAATGAAGAGGTGAACAAACAGATGCCTGCAAGGTGTTTAAAGGATGGAAGCAATAAAAACCATTGAGCTCCTTCATAGCAACAAGAGCTTTTATACGGATTCTCTCTCCAGCTTCAAGGTGCTCGATGGCTCCTCAATAGAATGAGTGAAAATAAACAGGCACAGTGGGTTTGGGTGTTTTGCTGATTTGAGGGCAGGGAGGAACTTGTTTAATGAAATGTGTGAATATGGCACCCCAGACCTGGGGGTGTCCTCTCAACTAACCCTCTTGTCTCAGGTAGCATTATACCTAAAACATTCCACAGATGAGACTAAAGCCTATTTTAGGAAAAAAAAAAAAAAAAAAACATTTGATTAACAAAGTGGGAATGTTTTCTCAAAAAAACACATTTGATTAACAAAGTGGGAATGTTTTCTCACGGTGCCGCGGCAAGTATAGAATCCTTGGCATTCTACTTCATCTTCCCTCTCAGGGCCTTCCTACTCACCGTGTGGGCCACACACCGGCCGCAGTAGTGTCATGAGAGCTTGTTGAAAATCAAAAGTTCCAGGCATCATCCCAGACCTACCAAAGCTGAACCCACATTCTCACAAGACCGCATGGGTGATGAGGGGACACACTGGAGTCTGAGAGTTACCATCCTACAGTCCCGCAGGTTGATTCCAGGTCAGGTCTATACATCCGGCCATCTGCATCTGGCTGGGTTGCTGTAGCTCTTGTGGATTGGCCAGTAGTTCTGGCTCTGGTGTGGATGGGCAGGGTGAGTGGGGACCCTATTCATAGACCATAAGGAGTTTTCTTCTCTGGTCATTGCTCTGTTCCCAACTCTCTAGACACTTCTGCTAAAATGCTCCTCCTTATGTTGAATTAATTCTGTAAAACTGTTTTTCTAACATGGTTGAAGTTCAAAAGGCATTCCCAATGAGCTGCTTTGTGAAAAGGGAGAGTGATGCCTATCTTCCATCCCCTTGGACGGGCACCTCAGCGTGTCTCTGGCATCATTATGGAGCAAAAGGCAGAGCCTGCAGCAGGATGGAGAAGGTTGGGGGATGTGGGAGGTGGACAGGACCTTGGGGAACATATAGGTCCTTCCTCTCACCTTACAACAGGCAGGCGGAAGTGGAGGGGGTGGTGAATTTGTGAATTCACAATTCACAAATTGTGAAATGGTGAATTTGTGAGGTCACACGGTGAGCTGGTGCAAGAGATGAAATGGGAACCTCCCGAGGTTCTTACAGTGGGTGGCCACGCCTGGCTGTGCACTTTGCAGGGTGTCACAGTCATTTTTTCATCACCCCAGAACAAGTGTAGAGTACTCGGGCAGATTTGTTTTAGCCATTTTTTAGCCTCTTTTCATATAGAGATTTTTGATTTATCTGAAAGGAAATCAGATCTGAGATCATAAGTTGAATCCACATATATGAAAATCAAATGAATGCTTATAAATCATCTGAAGCACCATCTACTCCAGCTGCCCATCAAAAATGTGGGTCCCCCTGTGACATTCCTGCATGGTCAATGCCTGGCCTTGAGCACCTCCGGAAAGGGGAGATTATTCAGATGGGATAACCCTGCTGTGAGGCTGTGCGCTCCATGGATCCATTCTTGCCTTCTGTTCAGTTGAAATACGCCTCTCGTTGCTTACACTAGCCTAAAATGCGTATCAAAAGTACAAGCAATTACATATCAAACATGCTTGCCAACAGCAAATGTCTTCATCCAGAGAGAGCCAGGGGCCAGGAGATCAATTCAGGCGGGCGTGTATGTGGAAAACTGGGTGAGACACGGCAGGAACTGGGTGGGAGGAAGGAATATTGGGGTGGGGATGAGCTTGGATCAACAAGAGGGAGAACTGACGTGGCACATTTGGGGAATGTAAGGATTCCAGTAAAAAAGATTCACGTGGCCTCGGAAGTCTCTAATCTGTCGTTTATAACCCCTAGTAGGTGGGTGCTTTGTATTTCTCAAGCAGTAAAAGAATAGCATAGCATAAGGAGTGTATGAAGGTGGTAGTTGGGGGCGGTGGAGAGATTTCTGGGTTTACGTCTTGAGTTTGGAGTGACAGCCAAGATTCTTAAACTACACGGGCACGGAGCGCCCTCTTGTGCCTGATCGGAGCCAGTGCCGCTCAGTAAAAGCGAGCATTGCGGCGCTCAGGGAGCTGCCCGTGGTGCATCCCAGAACCTTAGACCAGAGGTGATTTCCAGGGTTGTCTGCGTCCTCCTCACTGGAGGGAAGAGGGTCAAGGGCCTAGACAGCAGGAGTCATTGAGCAGGGGTAGAAGCCAGGTCTCTAAACTTCAAAAGCGTGTTGCCTTTTATATTACTATTTCATTTTCACTCCGGCACAGGCTAATGACTGAAACATATTCCTTCCTTTGTCACCGGTTTACACAAGGACCTGCTTACTCCATTGCTCATTTTCTTTTATCCTCAGTCTCTGCTGTAGTCCCTGCACACATGCAGTGTGTCTGTCGTGTTGCCGTGTTTGTGTGTCCAGTGTGGAAAGCATGTAGATGTTCAGCTGTTTTAATGGAGCAATGTAGGTGATACTGTGTTGGGTGTCTCCTTGTTCCCGTGTTTTCATTCAGCCCCATGTTTATCAGATCGTCCGGGCGGCTGCACGCATCTTGGGTTCATTGCGCACAGCCACCGTGGCGTGCTCGGTGCGTCCACACCCCTGCTTGGTGTGCACCTCAAATATATCTGTCCAGTCCCCTTCTCTACACAACACTGCAGCAGACATCTTTGCAGATTCCCACTTCAGTACGCGGATAATACCTGGGGGCTGAGATGGACTCAGAAGTGAAATTGCTAGGTCATAGCAATGTAATTTACTCAGTCTAAGAGTTACCAGATTCCTCCCTAGAATCGCGGCTTCCATAAGGTTTCTCATATTTTCTGTATCCCCTCCAACTCTTGCCATTATCCAGCTTTCCAGTTTTTCCCAGCAAATTATGTGTGAAGTGCTTGTATTCCACATTCTGATTCTTTCAGTCTGTATTTATCTGAGTATTTTTTTTCTGTGGCCGGTAGATGGGCATTTGCATTGTATGTTTAAATTGTCTGTTTGCATCTTTTGCCTATATTCCAATAGGAGTCTTTTCTTTTTCTTATTGATTTGAAGATTTTCTTTGTAGAAACAAAGTATTCATCCCTTGGTGTTTTTATGCATTGCAAATGTCTTCTCCCAATGAGTTGACTGTTAACATATTTCTTGTGCTTCCTTCATTTAATAGAAATTCTTAATTCTGTCATCCTCAGTCATCATTTTTCCTTGTGCTTTTTGCTTTTGAAGTTATTTATAGTAATTAAAAAAATTCTTACCGAGTTCTAGTTCACAAAGACAAGCTCTGACATTTCCCTTTATTGATTTTATAATTTCACTTTTCAGATTACAGTCTTAAAATTGTATAGAATCCAGTTTTACAAGCGTCATTAGGTAGGGATCTTGCTTTATTTTACTCTTGATTTCAGATTGCTTTCCACTTCCCACTCAGAAAGGTATCACATCGAGCCCACGGGGAAAATGAGGGCAGGGCTGGAAAGCTTGAACCTGACTCCATGTGATGAGCTCCAAGTCACGGGGCAATCTCAGCACTTGTTCCTCAGCTTGATGGGGCACAGACCTCTCCAGACTCCCTTGGCCAAACCCAGCCCTCCTGATATCCAGGCAGGGTTGAGTTCTAAATGAGCTCACAGAGCCATAAGCAAAGCTCAGAAGTCCACCTCGTCTGATTTCCCTAGCGTCACTCTAGAGAACCGCAACCCAGAAAGAGTGATACTCTCTGTTGCAGAATTCCCTCAAGGACAAGGCCTTGGCCACCTGCAGTAGGTAGTCTAGATGGGGGGCAGCAAAATAAGACTGGGTGCTACCTCCTGCCCCACCGCCAACCATCACTAACCGATCACAAAGTGGTCACCCACACTAGCTCTACTAGAAATCAATCAACTGCAATCTTTTTGTCTGGGCCTTCACCTGCTTGGCAGAGAAGAACCAGTTGAGATGAGTCTTTTGGAATACAGAAGATTCCTAGTGGGGTCAGGAGGTGCATGTTTCACGCTGCTCCATCACCAGCCTGCTGACCAGCTGGAGAGTCACTTAGCTTCTCTGAGCCTGCGTATCTTCATGATGATGATGATGATGACAATGATGAGGATGATGATGGCTTGCATTCACACATGATTCTATGGGGGTGGGGGGCGTCTCATTTGAGACTTGTGACAGTGCTCTGAGGAGTCTTTCTGTGTTACAGTGGAGGAAGCCAGCCAAAGGGGAGATTCAAGTCTGGACCGCTGCTTGCGTTTGCATGACGTTCACAGCCACTTCTGGCCTAGAATTCTACAGTCTTGTATAACATCTCCTCTTGAAGCCTTACTTTCCTCACATCTTAAATGGAACCCCATATGCAGGGACAGTTTTCTTTGCAGGTGGAAGTGGGTGGTCTGAGTGAACCAGTGCAGAATGGAGGCTTACAGTGGAGGAATGCCAACAATTCATCCCAGACATCACCTGCCTCTCAAAACCTGAGGAATTCAGCTAGAAAAATGTTTGGAATAGGGAAGGGGGACAAACTATTTAGAAAAGTTAATATAGAATTAGACAGAAGTAGCCAATTCGTTTTCCAAAGGTATGCATGCATTGCCTTGAAAGCGTGTCTACAAAATATTAAGTAAATAAAGTACAAAATAATATATATCCCACTACCCTATTGTATGAAAAAAACAAAAAAGTGTACAGATTTTTATATATGTTTATATAAAAAATAACAAACCAAGAGTAAATTATGGAAGAATATACAGCGTCTTTCTAAAATTCTAAAAATTAGTAATACCAATGTACATGGGAGAGGGAGAGACTATGGATTTTACATTAGATATTTTATATTCTTTAAGTCCTCCCAAATAACAGATGTTAGGTTTATCATTCAAATAACTGAATAAAAAGGAAAAAAATACAGGCTGGTTGGAATTTGGGTGGAGGTTTGATTGCTGCAGATTCCTTGTTTCCACACCGACTTAGGAATCCAAGAGCCCAGGCTTTGGCAGGACCAAGGTCCCCTAGGCCTAGGTCTCCTGCTCTCTGTGTGCAGCTCTCCAAGTTAAAGAGTGCCTCAGAGATGGGGGAAGTGGGAGAATCAGGTGTCCTGGGCTGGCTCGGAAGAATTTCTTCCTCCTGATTAAATTGTCAGATCCCTCCCCAGCGTAGATGGATCGTGCTTTTTCCTGGCCAAGACTTTTCTTGGGGGGCCAGGCATGAGAGGACTGTCCCTGTGTGCACCTGGCAGTGTCCGGCTTCAGAGCAGAGCCCCTGCAGCAAAGCATCAGTCAGCGTCGAACTGCTTCCCGGCAGCGTCCCCACTGCTCATCCCCCAGAGCCCTTGGGAAGTGGCCTCCTTTCTCTAGAAAGCTGTCAGAAGAATGCAGAGATTCTCCTGCTGCAGCATCTTGTCCCAGGGAAAGGCCTCATTGAGGAGAAGGCTCTGAGACCCAGCGCGCTCTGTCCTGGTTTTGTCTTTGGAGAAACATGGCTCCCGTTTGGCCTCGTAATGAATGAAAGGCTGGTGAGCACATAGCAGGCTGCCAAACCATTCCTGACAATGCCATAGAAATATTGGTCCTACAGCCACCTCTGATATCTGTCAGTGTCAATATTTTGCACTCTTGCAGCTACTTTAAGAAAGGGGGTATGGGGAGGAGGTGAGCCTCGTCTACTACTCAGTCTGTGACAAAACGCAGCTGCGCTGACAGGGCAGGGTGGGGACGCGTGAGAGGCTGACGTCCACTGCACGCACACTTTCCGTCTTTCTGCTCTCTGCCCTCCTGTCCCCTAGTACTTGCCCTAGGTGCCACTTCCTGGTGAGCTGAGGATGCCTGCGAGAAAGTATGATGGTGGACGGACAGGGGTGGGCGTCATTCTGTGCATGGTTATTTAACTTTGTTTCTCATTACGGGCAACTTTTGAAATGGAGCTGAGAGATGTGGCTTCTGATAGCTCTGTTTCCACCTATAGCAGCATTTTAAAGCTTAGCCATCTGTGTAACAAAGGGATTAGATAATGACGCATGATTATGGAGAGGGCTGGATTTAATATTCTCATCATATTTTTGCAAGAGTAGATAAAAAATTATATTAACAACAAGAATATCCTGCTGCTCACGACCTGTGAACCAAAGCTTCACATAGGATCCTGGGGGCAAGAGCCCTGACTAGCTGGTGGGCATCCTTTACTCTCCCCAGGCCACGGCTGCCATCCTCCTGGAAGCCAACCTCAAGGACCTCTGAAGTCTGGCCTGGAAAGTCTGCATAGGCTCCCACCATGGGCTAAGAGTTTATACTTTCTTCTCCCTCTAAAGGGAGCTGGAACACACAGCAACAGATTGTAATCAACTAATACCAGAGTATGCTTACATAGAGGTACTAAAACTCTTAGGCTCCTGGCAGCCAAAGTAAGGAGAGGGACCACTGCTTTACTAGAGCAAGAGGAACAAAATTTCTCACTTGGGAAGGACTTTAGAAGTCTTCTGGTCCAGCTCATATATGATACACAAACCTCAGATATAATATCTGAATCCAGATGTCAGGGAAGAAAAGTAGCTCTTTTACTTGGTGGTTTTAGAAAAATAAAAGATTATCATTTGAAATGAGCTCTAGAAAGATATAGATTTTCAAGTAGATTTACATATTGAAAGAAAGAAATGTGGATTGACTTATTCTGTATGGCCCCAAGGGCTCTGTAAAGATTGAACGAGCTATCTCGGCAAATAATGAATGAGATTCCCATTACTGGAGTCATTCATGTAGAGAATGGATGGCGTGGAATGGAAGATGGATTAATATTGAAGAATATACATTCTGGAATAAGTCAAAATGGTTTCCATCCCAGGGTGTGCTATTCACCACTTCTGTGACCTTGGGCCAGTATTCTAAGCCTTTTTCTTTATTCACAAACAAGTATGATAATTTATTGCTCTTATTTTAAGGGGTCTTGTGAGTTTTCAGTGAGCTAACATATATAAAGTACATAGCCGTGTATCTGGGTCAATAAATAGTAACTATTCATTGCATTTGTTTATAATCACTTGGCAAAAGCATTGTTGAAGGTTAGGATGTCAAGACCAGCAGATATTTCATATCCCTGGCAACATGGTGACTTCGCATTTGCTACCTATTTACTGAGAGCCTGTCATGTGGCAGGCACAGGTCTGCACGCGGAGAACTCAGGGGTAAATGGAGCTGATGTAACTCTTACCCCCAAGGAGCCTGCAGTCTAGTTTCTACGGCTGGCATTGCCAATGGCAGGACAAGTTCTGACTTCAGCTTTGGGGCAGCTCATTAGAATGGTGCTGAGAACTGCCCTCAGCTCCCTGTCCTGGGTTTCCGTGGTTGGAGTCCTGCTAGGAGAGCCCTTTGGCACTGCTCCTCTTCAGTCCCACTGGTCCATGGAAATCCACCATTCCCAGCACCTGCTGTGCCCTTACTCACACCAGTTCTGTCCTCCTTTCATTCCAGCCAATGCTGCCATGGTGAGCTCCTCGCAGATGCAAACTGAAAGCCCCTCACCTGGGCTGCACCTTGCTTTTCTGCCCCAGGGCTTGACTGGTGCCTGAAGGAAACTTGGGAGCGCTCAGGTGTTAACCAGAGTCTGAGATCGTTAAGAACCCATGACTAATAGGGGAAGCAGAAATGGAGGGTGTGTTCTTCCCCCTCCGTCCCTCAGGCAGGTAATTCTGACGTGTATCTTACCTGGTTCCTCAGAAGGCTGCTCAGGACTGAGCCTCACTTGAACCTCAGCTTCGCTATGGTGACTCACTCAAGAGCTCTCTCTGTGCTGGCTTCCTCCTTCCAGGTTTCACCGTCCCTTTCTCTCACACCAGTCACCCAGGGTTGCTTCCAAAATAATCTGTCTTCACACCAACCCTTGTCTCAGGCAATGTTCTCCTGGCTGAGATGTGCTGTCTCAGTAAAACCAGTGTCACAAGACTTAGTCAACGCCTCTACTAAATCTCTGTCGCTCACTCTTGAGTACTTAGAGTCCCCTTGTGTTTGATGGAGAGATGTGCAGTGGTGCACAAATCCAAGCCCACCAGGACACCTGTCCCTGGTTACTCAGCACTCACTCTTTGTCCCCTCCCTAGACCAGCACTGCACTCATAGTCAACCGAACTCCTCTCCAATACGTAGCGCACTCTCCTTCTCTAACTGGTGATTATGGAAAAGTGCCGAAAGACGTTTCATACTTGATAGACTTAGTCCACATCTGGTCATCAAGCCGTCCCTAGAGGTGAGTAAGGCAGGTTTGAAGATGTATTTCCCTTTGGGTGTTATCCCACATGTATGAGTCAGAGATTCATTCATTTGTTTTAGTTAACCATATCTAGATTTTCTATTTTCTCTTTCTAACTGCTTTTACTCCTCCTACAACTTACAGGGGAATTATGCTGTCGTTGCCTTTTGAGTTATTTTAAATGTATAGTCTCACTTATTTTCTCAAATGCAAAGTTCTTTAATAGCATTTTGAGTGATTGTCACAGTAGGTTTATTTTTAAATTGAGATATAATTCACATGCCATAAAATTCATCATTTCGAAACATGCAATTTAGTAGTTTTTAGTGTATTCCCAAGGTTACGCACCCATCGCCTCTATTTAATTCTAGAATATTTTCATGGCCATTAAAGAAACCAGTACTCATTAGCGGTCTCTCCCTATCCCACCCTCCAGCAGGTGGTTTTTAACTTCCCATCGCATAACTTCATGTGGCCCGAGTCTGAGTACGGTAAACAAGTGCACGATGATCCTTTGGGAATCACTTAGGAGCAATTGGTGGTACGGGGCCGTCCTGCACATGCAGTCCTGACTTCACTACCGCTAACTCCGTGACTCTGGGCAAGCATTTTATCCTTTCTGAGCCCAGTTCACATTTATACAATAGGAGGATTGGGCGATATCAGGAAGATTTGCTCTTGGATTTGCAGGATTTTAGGAATAAAATACAGGAGGCCCATGAGTGCTCAGTACTCAAAATTTGGAATGAATGTTTGTAGCTGCAGTTTTGTTTGTTTGTTTGTTTTTGGAGAAGACACCAAATATTTAGCTAAACTATAAAAGGGCCTAAAACTCTCTCCATCACTTTTAAAAATGAACAATAGGCCAGACAAGAAAGTACTTGTTCCACTTCTAACCTCTCAGTATGATCTACATTTACATTTGGGAAAATTGGGTTTCTGGGAGTGACTTGCCCACATCATTCGACAGGCAGTGCTAGCACACAGGCATGTGTCTGACTCCTGGGCCAGTGATTTTTCCTTAAGCCCCTGCTATTCCTTTGACAAAATTTGCACTTTGGAATCAGAAAAATCTTCAAGACTCATTTATACATCTAAATATACAACTATGTCTCAAACATAAAAAACCACTCAATATATTGTACTTTTTACATCATTCCACTTGTGAGAAAGGGTCTCATCTATATGTTTTACACTATCACCCCCACCACACACCCAAATGTTGCAAAACCCTTTTGCTGAGCTAGTAAGAAACACACACACACACACACACACACAGACACGGATGTCATTTCTATGCTGGTTTCCTTGAAGCACAGCAGAGCCTTCGCCTGTCCACATCTATCTCACTGATCTTGGATAGGGCAAAGCCATCATCTTTGATGAGCTGCCTGTCTTAGCCAGTACCTGCCTCACCCCAACCTAGTACATTTTATTTTAATAGATGAGACATATCTGGTTATATTTAAGAACATCCTCTCATTGGAGCCTCTAAGGACGTACCCTGCAGGGAGATCACATTCTCTCTCCCAAGCTCCCTCTGTAGGTGAACATCCAGATTCATCTCAGTGGCTGGGAAAGGCCTTGCCTGGCTTGCTGGAGAAGGATGTGTCCTGTGTCTCAGAAGACTGAAGGCTGCCACTAAGTTTGCAGAAACATATTTGAGCTCAGGGTATGAACTCTCCTGCCCACCTGTGGTCCTGACAGGGTCTGAGGAACCAACATCGCTTGACCCCCAGCCCCTGCTCCTTTGTCTTTATCCTTGGTACAATTTTCATTCATTTCAGCTGCCTGCCCAGACCACCCAGCCAGTATGAACCCAGGAAATGGGAACTAATTATAATATTAGTTTAGACACAACATAATTATAAAGAAAACTGCTAATAAACAACTTGGATTTATGCATTCCAAAAATCACCTAAATAGTTTCAGTTGCACCTTCTTTGGAATTAGCCACACCGTTGCGTTACCTCTCTTCATAGGCTCTGAAAGTAGGGAGTGAGGGCTTGTAGCCAGTCCCCTTCGTCCATAGTCAATAGAATTGTGGGCCCGCCTCTGGCCATCACATCCTTGGGTGGAACTCAGCATTCACTTTCTTCCAAGAGCTGCTGGGTAGAGATTGTGAAATCTTGAGCCTAAATGGAGCAGGGTGGGAGAATTTACCAACTAGCAGAAGGGCCAAGGGGGTTCCAAGAGCTTTAGACAGAACAGGGACAAGCAGTGAAGCACAGAAAATTGACATTGGAAGTTGCCTGTTTGAAAGACACGACAGCCTTTGCTTGCTGCAGAGCTAATTATTATGCAAATTTATGCTAATAAACTCTGCCTTGCATGTTGTTGAGAAGCTGCCTTTTCCCGTTAACATAGCTGTAATGAGAGGTAAATTTGTAATGCAGATGCCCGAGGTAATATATCCTAAATCACTTTATGGTGGAACGGACTCTCTTGCCCCACCTGACACAAATGCCAATTTAAATTAGTTTTTGCTTTGCATATTTATTGAAGCTTTATTTATTGTTAATATGTACTAAGGACACCAACTAGACAGCCCCCACTACTTGTTAGAAGTGGAATTTAGCAGGGAGCTGGGGATTGGCGTTTGCTCATCAGGAGATCCTAGAGCTTTTTCTTCTCCCAGCTAGAGCCACAGCATCAGCTTGGATGGTGCCAGAATCGTTCATGTGTCTCCCTCCTCCTCTGAGCTGGCTCTCAAATTAGGCTCGGCAATGAAAGAGCAATTCTATCATGATAATTATTATATGGCGTTTCTAAGAGTTAATGGTCTTTGTCACCTCTGCCTTTGTGTTTGTGATACCACCCAGGCTTGTAGAAACACGCCCAGGAAACGGGAGTGCTGTTGAGACAACGCCATTTGTCCCCTTTGGAAACTTGTGCACACACACATGCTCTCACACACTCCTATACATGTTTTAGGGCACACATGTAGCTTCAAGCCCCATTTGCATTCACATTTGTGTAGTCGCACACACACGTTTGATAGTGTCTTACACATCATTCAGGGGTGTCTTCATTCAGGTTCGAACACGCACAAATTGCCACTCGCCCCTGCACCCCAGCTATGGTCTTGTGTGTAACTGCAACTCTTCTGTGAATAGGAGAGGATGGCACTTGGACTTGGAAAAGTTCTTCCAAGCAATTCTGAGATGAACCTTCGAAAACAGCACTAAAACATGAGTAATTTTGTTTCTAGTTTGCATTCTGTCACTTAAATAAATAAATATAAATAAGTGCCTACCATGTATCAGGCATAATGTTAAGAATTTTCTTGCATGTTTTCATGGTTTCATTTTCACTTATAAATAGTTCAGTTTAGGTCTATATTATTATCCCCATTTTGGAGATGGGAAGACTGAGGCTCTGCAAGTTTAAATAACTTACTCAAGGTTAATCCACTTATTCCCCATAGCAAGTAAAATTCAAGCGTTCTTTTTACTACACCATCGTTTCTTCACTAATGTCTCAGTAAATCTGAGGTTGAGTTTCTTCTACAATTTAAGATGTTAGATCTGATCCATCTAGCTCCAAATTATGATGTTCTCTGATAATGTAAGTAACTCTCTCCTGATTCTGTTTGCCTCTTTGCATCTCTCACTGTGAACTAAGTTTAAGCCAGTCACTTGCTTTAGGATTTTTGACCGACGCCACCTACCTCTTTGGTATGTGTAGGTTTCTCCTAGGGCACCTTGACCCTTAACCATTTTGTCTGACACTAGTATGGAAAAAATGAGTCTGTGAAGAACTGGGGCTAACCCAACCAAATAAGATGTCAACCAGATGTGCTAACTTATGCATACACATATTCAGGGAATGCCAAAATATCCATCTGCTGAAAAATATCTCCAGTATTTATGTGTCAAGGACCTAGAGTTTTCCTCATTAGTATAACTCCTTTGAACCCAGTTACCCTGACAGGCCCTCCTGTGAACATGTAAATTCACATTACATGAAGGAACATATCAACTGTTTGTGCCAGCTAATTCTCGAGCATGTGTTTTGTGCATACCAGAACCTAAACAGGGGAGCGATGAGAGAACAGAGCACATGAATTTTGATGAAGAATGTACTGGAAGAAGGGCAGCGTCCCCACTGCTCACAAGGCAGGCCGAGAGCAGGCCTTCCCCTTTACCATTTGGGCATAGACTTCTGCTGGCAGAAATCTCCCATATGTAAATGAAATTCTAGTGAATGAGGATGTTCTTCTGATCTATTAAGGAAAAAAAGCAGAGTTTAAGGGCTTCTTCATCTCCCCATGGCCACACCCACTGTGCCCCAATTCTAAGCTCTATTCCCAATAAACCAGAATGCCTGGGATTCTACTTCAGAAGGGCAGGGTTTTGGCTTAAGGAAATACACTAGGCTGTGATACTGAGCCTGGAATAAAAATACCGTCTGTCAGTATCAATCTTTGCTGCTTTAAAATAAATATGTTTATTAGATCAATTTTGGTTGGAACAGTATGCTGAGAAGAGGCCTAAAAAGAAGCATATAAATAAATGCATTATTATTGTTAAAATTTAAAATAAAACATGAAAATACTGCAAGTATAGAGAAGAAAATAGCAATGATCCATAACTGCACCCCCAAAGATAACCATCCTTCAGACCTCCCTAGATACCATGGGGCTGCCTTGCTAAAACTTTGCACAAATATATGATAAGCATTTTCCCCAGCGGAGGTAATTTTGAAAGGGAGGTTGGACAGCATTTTACTGTGGGAGTAGGCAGACCTGGGCATGAGCCATGTCAGGGATGAGGGATGACATCCCTGATCCTGGGGGGAGAGGCGATGGCATAGGAAGGGCCAGTGAAAGAGGCAACAAGAAGCTTCAAGACACTAACTTCATCCACCTGGCCACTTTGCCCAGGTGGACTTTGGGCATCCGGAAGTGTTTTATGCCATTGAGTGAAGACATCTTCTCCCATTGGATGTGCTTATGCCTTGGTAAAATAAAAAAGCCAGGCTAGTGCAGCTCTAAAGTTCCCTTCAGCCTATGGTTTGTTCCCCTTGAAGGACGAGTTGATGTTCTGCTTGCCCTGAGTCCTCAAGGATTCAGCCAGGGTTGAGCATGAGCTCCCTGATTCAGAAGTTCCTCATTTCAACCCCCAGAGGAGTCCCACAGAGTGAATATTCTCTGTTCTAGCATGCTGAGTAGTGCCAGTGGCTGCTTTCATATTGAAGAGTGATTGGCAGTGGGAGGAGCCTGGAGTCTGGATTTGGAAGACCCTATTCAAATCCAAGCCACACCCTTTACTCACTGCAGATCTCCGAGCAAATGACAGTGACTTCATCTCTTAGAGCCTCAGTTTCTTCATCTGGAAAATGGCACTAATCACACATCTTCAAAAGATTGTTGTGAGAATGTGTGGCTGAGTATGGAAGTGCTCTGCAAACTTAAGCACGTTATGCCATAAGGGAGCAACAGGGAAAGAGTCAGAACTCAGGGATTCCTTCGCACCAGTTTTCATGGCTTATTGTTACGTTTCTATTTTATTTTTATAGTGGTTTTACCTTCTAGATAACTTTCACAGGTATTATCTCAACACAACTTCACTGGCCTGGTGTGGTGGCTCACATCTGTAATCCCAACACCTTGGGAGGCTGAGGCAGGTGAATCAGCTGAGGTCAGGAGTTCAAGACCAGCATGGCCAACATTGTGAAACCCTGTCTCCACTAAAAATACAAAAAAATCTGCTGGGTATGGTGGCGCATGCCTGTAATCCCAGTTACTTGAGAGGCTGAGGCAGGAGAATGGTTTGAACCCAGGAGGCGGAGGTCACAGTAAGCCGAGATCACATCACTGCACTCCAGCCTGGGCAACAGAGTGAGTCTCCATCTCAAAAAACAAAACAAAACAAAAACAAACAACAAACAACAACTTCGCAGGGACATGGGAGACAGAACACGAGGTGTCAGCCTCATATGACATGATTTGAGCCTCAGGGTCTTCCAATGACTTGCACCAGGACATAGAATGACTTAGTAGTTGTTGCTGGATACCGTAGTCAGAACTGGGAATTGGATTTCGCCTGGCATAATAAAAATATTGCAGGACTCAAGTCAGGACCGGAGTTTGGTTCCTTGAACTAACAAGGAACCTCCTTCAAGTCCTAGTACTCTCCCTAGACTTTGGCAACCTCTTCTATGAAAGGGGAGGTTGGAGGAGAGGGTGCAGTGAGACTGGCATTTTTTTAAAGGCGTCTTCAGCATTGCTGGTCCATTACTCTGAGAGTTGAAGTAATGTTTGTGCAATTGGGGAAGTGGCTGTGGTTTAAATTCCTAGTCTGTTAACTGGTTGTAGAGTTGGTTTCCTCTGAAAGGGGAGTGGCCATTGGCAGGAGTGGACATGAGGCAAGTCAGGGTCCCACTCCCTTAACCACCCAGGCCATGGCCCCTCCTTGGCAGGCAGAGGCGGGCAGGGTGCTGCTGGCCTGAGGGTCCTGGGCAGGCAGCTCTGTTCTAGCACACTAAGGAGATCAGATGTTGCGGGCACCAAGGTTCTCAGGCCCACAGAGGATGGCGTTTCTCATGTCAGGAGGGGATGGGCGAATGAAGGCGTGTGCACTCCCGGGAGGGAGGAGAGTCACAGGAAAGAGGTGTGGACAGGCAGGATGGAGCAGCACGTGTTGTATCGGGATTCAGTAGTGTGATGGGTGGAGCCGGGAGAGGAGGGAGCTTCGGGCAAGGGAACGTTGGCAGGAAGTGTGCGCAGCAGCAGGAGCCTCGGGTGCTTGTGGGTCTGTGCACATTCTGGCCTAAATGACCCAGGCAGCGTCTCAGCTTTAACTCTGCAGGTGTTCAAGTCCCATCCAGTGAATCCAAGTGAAGCACCCTGTCCACACGGAGGAGATATCCCAGGGCAAGGCTGACAGAAGGCCCTTGAGGTCCCAGTTACGTGTCTGGGCAGACAAATGTGAGACTGTGACAAACCAGAGAGCACTGCCTTGAGGTTTGCCGCATGTGCCCGCTAGAGCCACGTGTGTCCACTGTACTGAGGGAAAGAAGCGATGCCCTTCCTACACACGGGAAATATCGTGTAGCAACGGCTTGTTCACAGCCCTTGCTGGGCTCTGGGGCACATTTGTCTCCAGGCAGCGCCTTGGAGACGACCCATCTCCGAAGCAAGTCTGGCTAGGGGGCAGGTGCCTCTGCCCTGGAGCACAGGCAGTGGCGGGGTGTGCATCTCCAACCCCGGGGGCCACGTCATCAGCACCCCTTCTGGAGCCATGGCTCCTTCTGACCTTGTTCCCTTGGTGGGCATCTGCACACATGGTTTAAAAGTGCCCCTTCCAGGGCTGATCCTGCTCCCGGAGGCCCCAGTGAAGCAGCCCAGCCCAGGCTCAGCACAGATGGATTTTCCAAGGCTCTGGGCCGCCTTCCTCCTGCGGGACTTCATGCTCGTCCAGGTCCGGCTCTCACAGGGGTCCGGGGGCTTCAAGCACCAGACTGAACCGTTTCCTCTGCAGCGTGCTTTCCTCCGGGTGAGGCCACCAGGCACCTTGTCAGGGACACCGTTTCTTCCACTCACCCCACCCTGGCCCCTGACAGGTCGCCTCTCCCTCCTTGTTTTATTTTTCTCCTTTTCTCATCCAGATTAAACACGTACTATACTTTATATCTCGTGTGTGTCCTGTCTACCTGGTGGACGCAACGTAAGCTCCGTGGCAGGGACCTTTGTATTGTTCAATGTTGTATCGTTAGCACATGCCAGGCTTCCAGGAAACGTTTCCAGTAAATGAATAAAGCCTTCTTACATTTACTGCCGGCCCGCCCCGTGCCAGGCCATGTGGCTGCGGAGGCAGAGGAGACCTCAGCCTTCCCTTCCCTCCAGGCTCGCTAAAGCCTGAGCTCTTCCTGACACTTCCCCTCCGGCCCGGCCCGGAAGTCCCATTCCCGGATCCTTCACCGAGGCCAGTCCCACCCGGACAAGAATTCAGGCGGCACAGTCCGCCTCCCGGGGCAATCTAGCATGGGGAAAGGGCAAGCACACAAGGTGGCCCTGGAGCGGCGCCTGAGGACGCCAGCGACAGTCTCTGGTGGGACCAGCTGGCCGCCCTTCTCCCATTTGACCCTCCGCCTGGTTCGCTGCCGCAGATCAACTGTTGACACAGCTACCAGCGAAAGGGGTGTTTGTCCACCGGAATGCTCCCTGCGGAGGACTCTGCCCGGGGGCCTCAGCCGGGAAGGCGGCCAGGTGGGTTGCAGTACCAGGGGCTGCCCAGCGAGGGGAGACAAAGCTCCACAAATGAGAACAGAAGCTGTGCCGGCGGCATCAGTTACCCGGCAGCGTCTGGGAACCGCGCTGGGTTGCGCTGGGGTCGGCTAGTGGGCCGGCGTTCCTCTCCTTCCCACCCTCTGCCGGACTCCGCTCCACCCCTCACTCAGCCTCCTCTGGATCAGCGCCACCTCCTTCCTTTGGTCAGCCCCCTTCACCTGCAATAGGCCCCAATACAAGGGGCTTGAGGAAACAGTTTTGGGTTTTTTTGTTTTGTGGTTAAAAAAAGAAAGAAAGAAAGAAAATTAAAGCCATATCTTCCAGCCCTGTCTGCAACTGACACAGTCAAGTGATCAAACCCGGCTCACGGCTAGCCCATTTCACAAAAACACCCATGAAATCTTTCTCAATTCAGGAATGGCTTTGAAGATCTAGACGGTATTAATAATCACCAACCGGGGCTGGGCTCGGTGGCTCACCCCTGTAATCCCAGCACTTTGGGAGGCCAAGGTGCGTGGATCACCTGAGGTCAGGAGTTCAAGACCAGCCTGGTTAACGTGGTGAAACTTCGTCTCTACTAAAAATACAAAAATTACCAGGGCATGGTGGCGGGCACCTGTAATCCCAGCTACTCAGTAGGCTGAGGCAGGAGAATGGCCTGAATCTGGGAGGCGGAGGTTGTAGTGAGCCAAGATCAAGCCATTGCACTCCAGCCTGGGTGACAAGAGCAAAACTCCATCCAAAAAAAAAAAAAACCAACAGCTCTGTAAATGACCTTTTCTGACCATGAGACTGAATAAAACCTTGCGGCAGATTAATAGGACCCAAAGTCATCATTCACATCCTATAAAAATAGGTATGAAGGCAGCTGCTTCACAGTCTGAAGTGCAGGCACACCACTGTAGAGCCCACGAAATGTGGCTCCCTGGGACCTTTTCTAAGAGCACAACGTGACTTTCCTCCTTTCTGACCCCATGGGAGGCTGTCTAGTCTGTTGGGTTTAAGAAGGAGACAGGAGGCTGGAAAAGGCATCCCTGAGGGCTAGCCGTGGCCCAGGGGACCAGCCCTCTGGTTGCTTCTCTCCGCCGTTGTATGACATGTGTCCGTTCTCACTCGGAGCCTGTACCACTCTGGGTAACTCTTATAGACTGGAGCCCCTAGAAAGAGATAGGAAGGGACAGAATAGGAACTGAACTTACACTGCGAAGGCTGGTCTCTGGACTGACCGTTAGAACTCACAGCACGTGCTGAGACAATGACTGGAATACAATGGGAAAACTCCATGACCCCAAAGCCCCATGCTGGCCCCCGGCCATGGGAGGCACTGGACAGGCACAAGGAGGATGCGGCTGTCTTTACAGACAGTGGTGTCTGGCAGGGGTACCTCAGATCAGTCCCCAGCGCTGCAGCTGCCGGCTGGCTGCATGCAGCAGTGCTGGAGCAAGGCAGAAAGCCATTCCTAGGGAGGCTGCTGTGGAGTAGAGCTTGGCAAGGCAGAGGCTCAGGGGCGGGAACGATGCTTGGGTCCAGTGATCAGGATTGGGATCAATGACAGGGTTGCTGAGGCAGCCCTAAACCCCAGCTGGAACAGGAGATGGAAGCTGAACTGGCAGCAAGGGTGGGCAGTGGGGTCTCCAAGGATGCCGCTCAGGCAGTCTTGGGTGTGGTGATGCATTAAATCTACAAGCAGGGCTCAGAAGATCTCATCTGTAGGGAAAGGAGGGATGAAGTGTTGGAATCTAAGCAGGGTGCAACGTTCTGAGCCAAGACCTTTACCAAAATCCTTGACATTAAACTGGAAACTAATGTTTTATGAGCAAGGAGGACTCTTGAGCCTCGGTTCTATTAAATGATATCATTTGCAAATTAAAAATGTTTGGAAAACTACTCAGCAGTATTTGTCAATAGTGGTAACGCCAGTCAGAATTGAACAGAAAAGGCTCGAGAAGACACTGATTTTGCCTACATGCAGGTGGTAAAAGGACCTGAGAGATTTAAGATAAGGAAGTGCAGCAGGGATTCATGGACTTCCTTTCACTCGGGTCTGTCCAGTCTGGCAGAGGCAAGGACAGGTATCTGGGGTGAGAAATTTAGAATCACATTTGTGGTGGAGTCTGGTGTTACCAGTGGAGTCTGATGCAAGCGGCTCCTGTGCTTTCCTCCCTGACACTGGGGACTCTTGTGGAAACTTGCAGCTTTGAGCATAATGGAGGTTAGCACGACATATACCCTTGGAATGACATAGAGCTTAGGCCAGGCTAACAGTTTCATTAGGAAAGGTGTCTTTACACCCAGTGCTAGGAAATTTATTCTAAAACCAAAGTTGGTGTCACCTTTTGTAGCTAAACAAGACCCTATGCCCCCAACCAATGGGCTTCCTCAAAAGTTTCCATGAAATTCTCAAACTTTTCAGCCCCCACCCCCACCTCAATTTCTGTTTAGTGTCCCATTTATGCATGCGCTTAAGTGTGCTTGGATGGAAAGCAAACGAAATGGAACTGAGGGCCCTGTCTAATCTGACTTGCGGGAGAAGTTTTTGAAAGAAGAGGTGAGACGATCCCTTTTGCATAGCACATTAAAATAAATTATGGAGAACTTCTCCCTTCCAGCTAAGGAGGTGGTCAAGATGAGAGGATAAATCTTTAAAAGACTAATGTTTTCAAAATCAGGTTCCTTGCCCTCAATCCTTTGATGTATGAGTGTAAGACTAGGTAGGACACGTGGTGAAATATACATGAGAACTCGGAAGAGAATAGCAGAGTGGAGAAAATATTAGTGTTTACATCAAAACTCAATTGGAACACTCATTTCAAGGTGATGGTTTATTATGTTGAATGCAATTTAGTCCCACGAGGATATTTCCTTTCCATCTCCAGGGCTCTTACCATGCCTGCAGCCCCACCCCACTTCCCACTTCCCTTCTCCCCATATTCAGATGTGAGGAAGCAAAACACATCCACTGCAGAATTACTTCTTTGTGACTGCAGGCTTTGCAGACTGTAAAGGAAAGGAAGAGGAAGAGGTAGAATCCTCTGGAGTCTGCCAATAGTTCCCCAGCTTTTTGGAGATGTAGACAGTTTTAAACAGAGAGGAAATTAACACAAAGGATTATCTTCTTGCAGTCAACCAAAACGATCAGCTTCAAATAAAACTGTCATTCTTCTTGGGTGTGGTGATACACTCTTGTAATCTTAGCACTTTGGGAGGCTCAGGCAGGAGGATTGCTTAAACCCAGGAGTTCAAAACCAGCCTGAGCAACATAGGGACACCCCCCAACACTAAAAATAAACATAAAAATAAAATCAAACAAAAACTATTATCCTTTTTCTTTCTTTAGCTCGCATCCCTCTTAGACACACTTTAAGGAAATTCAACTATAGCAAAAGTTAAGTGGAGGCAAAAGTGATCTTGTTGAGGGGGGCAAACTTGGAAAAGCAGTCTCTGCAGCCCTGGAGGCAATGGGCCCACTGGCTGATGCCCACGTGGGGTTCGGTGAGCCTGTCATCTCTGCATGCAGCCAGCTGCCCAGTCAGCAGCATTTAGCCAGGGGCTGCTGTGTGCAGCGTTCCCAGCCCTCCAGGTGGGCTTGACTTCTAAGTTGCTCTAAGGCTTTCTCAGCACCCTTCAGGAAAACGTAGAATCTTGAATGAGGCACCTGCCTTCCCAATAAGAGGCCTGTTTTCTCACCTGGCAGGTCCTGTCATGCAGCCACAGTAGGAGCAGGGACCTGGGGAGCCAAGGCCTGGCGGCTGCCCCTCCCCTCCACACCCTGCCTGCACCTACTGTCTCTCTCTGACCTTAGGGGTGACTTTGTCCTGAGCGTGGGACAGACAGGTCTGAGCCTAGACCTGCATGCAGGCACTGAGGTGTATGTTAAGGGTGGAGAACTGTCTTCTACACGTGACTATATGTAACAGCGTGTGGCTATTGTGTCAGAAGCTTATATTTTAGAGGTTCTGCTGGTACAGTGCTCAGTGAAAATGAAGGACAGAGGGAATCATTCCCTTCTAACAGCTTCTGTGTTCTCTCTCTTTACACCAGTAGTAAATACTCTTCCTGAATTAGAAGCTTAGAAGCTGTGAATCCTGAGGGGATGGGGAGAAGGAAGGGGAGGGGGAGGGGGAGGGAGAGGGAGAGGGAGAAGGAGAGGGAGAAGGAGAGGGAGAGGGAGAAGGAGAGGGAGAGGGAGAAGGAGAGGGAGAGGGAGAGGGAGAGGGAGAGGGAGAGGAGAATAAGATTTGGAAGTGACCTAAAAAATCCTTTATTCTAATTCCATTTTTTGAAGCTTAGTAGCATGAGATCCAGAGAAAGGAACGGCCTTAAAATATCTGATGGAAAGTCTGTGGCAAATCTAGAATCTGAAATCCTGTCTTTTGCCTGAACATCACCGCAGATCTCACTAGAAAAGATGGAGTATCAACAGCTGTAAAGATAATAGTAGCTGATTAAAGTTTTCCAAAATTCTATTCTTTACCTGAAAGCTCACATTTGAACACTGGCAGTGGATACTGTGAGTTGGTTTCCATGAAGCAACTGACTAATTTCATTCCCTTTTGAGAAAATGGCTGCCAACTACCCAAGTCTAATAATAACACATCGTCCATCCTTCTTTCAAGCACATGTTGTGCTCCATGAAAACAGTGGCTAGCTCAGCTTGCAACTCAAACAAAAGAATGTTTTCTTGAGACAATCACACTACTTGGTTGTGCAGCAGAAGTGTTCTGGGTGACCCTTCCATCTCACCAGGCAAAGTTTTAAAACTTTATGCTCAAGATTTGAAATGTAATAAAATCAAGTGTTTCTTTGTTTAATGAGGGCATTCTTAAGTGAAACTGGCGTTTGGGTTTCCCTGCAAGCGTGCGGAGGTGAAGAGTGCAGTGACTACTCATGCAATGGGCTATGTGCGCTTGAGTTGTCCATGGCTGAGGCTCCCGCCGTCTTACCCACCACTGCTTTTGCACCATCAGTGCAAATATCAACACAGTGAAGAAGGCAAATAATGTCCTAATGTTATCCTGACAATAGTTCTGACCTCCCTAAAAGGTCTTGGTCAGTCTTAGAGATTTGTGGATCACACTCTGAGAACCACCAGATGAAAGAATCCGCAGATCCTTTGAGTACCAAGGCTCTGGGACCAGAAACCCTTTAGATGTCTTCCTTGAGCTTTATCTGTAAGATAAGAAATGTCAAGGTGGCAATACAATTCTAGATAGGTCCCTAGTACTGGTCTGTGCTATTACTGCCTTGATCTCTGAATGATAAAACACAAAATCAATGTTCGGACCATGGAGTCAGCCTGCTGGAAATCCACAAGGTAGTCCTGGAGGAAAATTTGATTTGTTTCAATGACAAAAGATAAAGGTCCTTGCAAAGTTACCATAAGCCTGAAGCTTAGAGCAAAGTTTCCCTGGAATTCTCATTTTCTGGTTTAGTTACCACCCCAGTGGCGGCAGCCTAGGTCAGTGAGGCTGCCGCAAGCTTGGAACCCTCCCTGTGGGCATCTTCACACGTCAGGCTTCATTTTTCTCCTGAAGAGCAAGTTACTTCTATCTATTGACTGTAAAGTCATCTTGCCAGATTATTTTTATCCTTAAAATACTTAGGTTATGTATAGACTCTCAGCAGTTGATGTTAAGCTGGGCAAAAAGTGTAAATGAGACTACTGGCCTCTACTGGGAGGTGCCGAGAAGCACAGAGGAGAAGTGAAAACCCAGGCGTGGGGAACCACGCTCACTACCTGATGTAGCCAGCATGCTCCGAGATGCCTGGTCCCTCCAGAGCTGCCCTGATGGGAGCGGGACTAGCTGCTTTCTGATACTCTAGGCTCTAGGAGGTGCATCATAAAACAGAAGTGGACACAGGGAGAGAGTCCCTAACTGGTCGAGGAGTGGGTGGCATGCTCGATGTGACACCTGCCTGCCCCATTTTTCTGGGCTCTTGCTGGAATCCCCATGTCTCTGTGTGTATCAGGATGTTCCCCGCGTGCCCCCGCCCCAGTCTGCAAACATGCAAACACACCATGCTCTCCTGCATCTTTGATGCTGTTTGTACCTGGAATTGCTCTCCTTTTGCTACCTTCTTTCTGGGGAACTTCACTCATCCTTTAAATTCCACGTCATATGTCACCTCTCGGTGATTTCTTTCCTGAAGTCTTTACGCAACCAAGGAAGAATCAAACCCTTCCTCCTCCTCTATGGTTTGATAACTTTAATAATGCTACTTTCAAACATTTGTCACATTATATTATAGTTAATTATTTGCCTGGCTTTACCACTCAGTTTAAAACTCTCCAAGAGCTTTACAAATGTAAACAAGCTCTGTGCCAGGTACTAGCCAGGAGCTGGAAATACATTGAGTAAAACAGACATAGCTCTAGCCCTGGAGGTATTCCTAGTCTAGTGCGGAAGGCAGATAATGCACTAGTAAAAATAAAGTATATTATGATGTGTTCTAAAGAAAACAGATGTACAGGGTTAGAAAAGATAGGGTGTTTAATTAATTTTTTATATTGCAAACACCTGGAACTTTGTCTCTGGCACTGCAGGAGTTCACACATTTTTGTCTGGTGCCCCTCATTGTGCCCCTGAGAGTACTAAGGACTTGAGAGGGTCATGCAGAAAACCCAATGGATTGAACAGAAGGATGTGCAATGAAGGGACGATGACAGAGGTGTGGGCAGAGTTCACAGGACACATGTGATGGTGACTAGCAACAGTGGGAGTCATTTCTGTCCTTTGAAAAAAGGGCAAATAGCAGACCAGTTGCTAGGGACAGGGACAGGCTATAGCTTTGCAAGTGGAGCTGCCTGACAGGAGCTGGGTGATAGGACCTCAAACTCTGTCCTCCACCTCCCATGTCCTACTGGAGAATTCTACTGGCCACACCCACCCAGAAGCAGAAGGCAAGGGAAGCTGGGGTGGTGGTATCTGCAGACAGCAGAGTCTCCAAGGCACAGAGCAGGACAGGAAGGGCAGAGACTGGAACTGGGCAATCAGTCGAAGAGCCGCCAGCTGACCTGATTAAGGGAGTGGGCCCCAAATCCAGCAGCCTTTGGCCTTGGACAATTCTGAATCAAACCCCATGCCAATCTATGATCTACATTGGCCCTCCTGGCAACAGAGGTTATGTAAGAGGTATTCCCTTAGACTCTGGAGCCAAGTATTTCACATGTGATCCTACCTACCTACATCTAAGGAACAGAACCCCGGTCAAATAAAATTAAAGACAAAGGATAAAAGAGTAAGTGACCTAGCCAGGCACAGCAGCTCACGCCTGTAATCCCAGCACTTTGGAGGCCAAGGCGGGTGGATAACCTGAGGTCGGGAGTTCGAGACCAGCCTGACCAACATGGAGAAACCCTGTCTCTACTAAAAAATACAAAATTAGCCAGGTGTGGTGGTGCATGCCTGTAATCCCAGCTACTCGGGAGGCTGAGGCAGGAGAATCACTTGAACCTGGAAGGCGGAGGTTGCGGTGAGCCAAGATTGCATCATTGCACTCCAGCCTGGGCAACAAGAGCAAAATTCCGTCTCAAAATAAATAAATTAAATAAATAAGTAAGCCACCTAATGTCTCTCCCTTCGAGGAGTTGAGAATCTGTTTCACAAAGAAAACAATGTCCATGAATGAGATTTTACACTTACAGAACCATACATAGTGATTAAAAATTAATAGAAAACCATCTGAGTACTGCACATGCTTGAGGGCTTGGCAGAGATTAAGTGTGATTAGAATCAGGCTGAATTAATCAGGTAATAACATCGTAGATGTAGGATAAAGTTCAGTTAAACTGAGTTTGGAGGAATGTTGCTTCACCTGTAAAAATAGACTTTCTTCCCCAGACTTTTAATTTTGGGGAATTCTGAAATAACTAGTTAATTTTACAGTAGATTTAAATGTGTCCTGGTTTATTTTAGTTTTCATAAAAAGAGACATTCTCTCCACGATTAGAGATTTACTGAATCTGGGGAGAGATTTAGCATTGATCTGGCTTACCTGATTGATTTCCAATTCCCCAGAGACTCTAAGCAGGTATGGATTCAGATGTTTATGAAGCTAATCATTCTGTATTCATGTTCACTGAGCCTCTCAGTCACTCATTTTTCCTTTTAGGGCCACACGGTAGTTTATGAAATTACAATCAATTTTACATCAGATGTTTAGGAATGACCACGGATGACTTTTTATTAGATATCACATATAGAATAACAATCATTTATAAATCATTCTCTGTCCCCCCCCATCTCCCAGTTTGTTTTGCTTCCCTTCCTCCCAATCCATGATAACTGGGCTTTTTGAGTCATTTGAACACCAAATATTTAAATATTCTCTCTTTTACCATGGAGGCAGCATTATACGGTAGAGGCGGCTCCCTCATGGAGTCTCACCACTTAGAATTATCATGGAGGCAGCATTGTACGGTAGAGGCGGCTCCCTCATGGGGTCTCACCACTTGGAAGTACCATGGAGGCAGCATTATACGGTAGAGGCGGCTCCCTCATGAAGTCTCACCACTTGGAAGTATCATAGAGGCAGCATTATATGGTAGAGGCGGCTCCCTCATGGACTCTCACCACTTGGAAGTATCATGGAGGCAGCATTGTACAGTAGAGGTGGCTCCCTCATGGAGTCTCACTACTTGAAAGTATCATGGAGGCAGCATTGTACGATAGAGGTGGCTCCCTCATGGGGTCTCACCACTTGGAAGTATCATGGAGGCAGCATTATACGGTAGAGGTGGCTCCCTCATGGAGTCTCACTACTTGGAAGTATCATGGAGGCAGCATTATACGGTAGAGGTGGCTCCCTCATGGAGTCTCACTACTTGGAAGTATCATGGAGGCAGCATTGTATGCTAGAGGTGGTTCCCTCATGGGGTCTCACCACTTGGAAGTATCATGGAGGCAGCATTATACGGTAGAGGTGGCTCCCTCATGGAGTCTCACTACTTGGAAGTATCATGGAGGCAGCATTGTATGAGAGAGGTGGCTCCCTCATGGGGTGTCACCACTTGGAAGTATCATGGAGGCAGCATTATATGGTAGAGGCGGCTCCCTCATGGAGTCTCACCACTTGGAAGTATCATGGAGGCAGCATTGTACAGTAGAGGCGGCTCCCTCATGGGGTGTCACCACTTGGAAGTACCATGGAGGCAGCATTATACGGTAGAGGCGGCTCCCTCATGAAGTCTCACCACTTGGAAGTATCATAGAGGCAGGATTATACGGTAGAGGCGGCTCCCTCATGGAGTCTCACCACTTGGAAGTATCATGGAGGCAGCATTGTACAGTAGAGGTGGCTCCCTCATGGAGTCTCACTACTTGGAAGTATCATGGAGGCAGCATTGTACGATAGAGGTGGCTCCCTCATGGGGTCTCACCACTTGGAAGTATCATGGAGGCAGCATTGTACAGTAGAGGCGGCTCCCTCATGGGGTCTCACCACTTGGAAGTATCATGGAGGCAGCATTGTACGATAGAGGTGGCTCCCTCATGGGGTCTCACCACTTGGAAGTATCATGGAGGCAGCATTATACGGTAGAGGTGGCTCCCTCATGGAGTCTCACTACTTGGAAGTATCATGGAGGCAGCATTGTATGAGAGAGGCGGCTCCCTCATGGGGTGTCACCACTTGGAAGTATCATGGAGGCAGCATTATATGGTAGAGGCGGCTCCCTCATGGAGTCTCACCACTTGGAAGTATCATGGAGGCAGCATTGTACAATAGAGGTGGCTCCTTCATGGGGTCTCACCACTTGGAAGTATCATGGAGGCAGCATTGTACAGTAAAGGCGGCTCCTTCACAGGATCTCGCCACTTGGAAGTATGTTTCTCAACTTCAGGTCTCCACACTAGGCTGAGAAGAGGCAGTTGGACTCTCCAAGGCTTTATGAGGAGAGAGCAGACTCAGAAGTGTCCCCACTTCTGATGGTTAAATCGGAATCATCTTTGCCTGTTGATTTTAAATTCCTGTAAGTGTTTCGTCTATGCCCCTGTGATGATGTGCCCAACCAGTAAAGGCAGACAACAAATAGATGAAGTTAATAATGAGAAGCCTCTGTGAGGAGCAGCCCTGGGAGAGCAGTGTTCCAGGCAAAAGTAACAGCAGCAACAAAAGCTCTGAGCCTGGTTCCAGTGTGGCACTTCTGGAGACTCCTGGTGCACACTGAGTGTGGCTAGGGTACAGTGACAAGGGACAGACAAGGAGATAGAGTCTGCAAGTGACTGTTAGAAAAGGGTGCAGGTGCCACATATGACATAAATGCCATCTGACTTTTTAAGAAGTTTGGGTTTGATGACAGGTATAATAGAAAGCCACCAGAGGTTTTGAGGTGACAGAAGTATGAGCTGATCTGTCAATGTGTAAGAGGGCCAACATGATGACAGCAGGGCCAGTCAGAGCCTGCTGCAGTGGTCCTATGCCTGGACTTAGGTGGGAAAGGTGGGGAAAATGATACAGACTCATATTTGGAATAAACCTGAAGCCAGAGCCTACAGTGCCTGCTGAAGGGTGACCAGGAAAAGAGAAGAATCAAAGGTGACATCTAGGGTTTTAGCCTGAGAAAGTAAGAATGGCAATGGTGTTTACCAAGATTGAGACACCATGAAAGGGAGCAGATTTCAGGGGAAGAGAGTGGTGGTGAAAAGGAAAAGTCAGTTTTGCTCATTATGCGTATTTAAGGGCGCTGTTGGACATCCAAGTGAAGTTGCCATGTGGATGGTTAGATTGAAGGACTTGAGAAGAGGGATTGGGAATAGAGGTGTGTATCCCAAGCCATTAGGAATGAGTGGTTTTCCTGGGCACGAACTCAGTGAGATGAGGCAGGGAGGGAGAGCTGATCTGGATAAGGAAGAACAACCAGCCAAGACTGAGACAGACGATGGAGGTTAGGTCGAAGAAAAGCCTGGAGCGTGCTTTCCCAGAAGCCAGTTGAGAAAAGTGCTTCAAGAGGAAGAAGGAGTCATCTGTGCTAAAAGGTACTGAATAGAATAAGAGGAAATTTAATCATTGTTTTTTGCATGGGGGAATTCCTAGGTGATCTTGACAACAGCAATTTCAATCGCAAAATGGGAACAGAGCCTGACTGGAGCGGATGGAAACCAGGGGACAGAAAGTAAAAAGTGCAAATCAGAGAGCATATGTGATCTTTTACGAAGAGCTTTGTTGTTAAAGAGAGCAGAGAAACAAGGCAGTTACAAGAGGGAAGGGCATGGAGCCAAGAGAGGGTTTGGGATGTTTATGATGATGATTATGATAATGACCGTGATCATCATAATCACAATGCACGCCATGCGTTGAGGGCTTACCATGTGCCAGGCACTGTGCCAAGCAGTCTCCATCATGAGCTCAAGGCATTTTTCAGCAAACCTAGAAAGAAGGCTCTGACATTATCACCAGTGTAGAGGTGAAAGAACTAAGGATCAGGGTCCCAAATCTGGTGAATGATGAACTGGGAGTCCAACCGAGATGTGTCATAAACACAGCAGATGGAGATGTTCCTGTTCAAAGGCCAGCTGAAAATGAATGAAATTCTTAACTGTTGTTAGTCAAGACCTGTTGTGGTTGCAATGGATAGAATACCACTTCAAAATGACTCAAGGGAGTGAAAAAGTGAGGGAGGTTTAATTCAGATATCTCAAAAGTCTCTAAGAAGATCTGACTTCAGAATAACTGGATTCAGGGGCTCAAATGGTGTAATTAGGATCCTCTCCATCCCTGGGCTCAGGCCTCTGCTTTCCACTCTGTTGCCCTTAGTCTTGGGCAGGTTCCCCATGTGCTGGCGTCTAGCAGATCATGGCTCACTTCCAACCATTTGGAAAATCCAGGAGTCAAAGTCTCATGTGGCTGGGTGGCTCTCATTGCTTGACTTTGGCCACCTGCTCATCTGGGAAACAATCACTATCCCCAAGGACACACAGTGTTCTCAAAGGGACTGGCCCACATGCCTGGCTCCAGAGCCAGCAGAACTGATCTGGACATAGAGGTTGCTCTCTAAAGGCAACATCCAGGTGCCATGGACAAAAGAAGGGACACTGGGCTGGCGGTGAAGGGCAGATGTCCACTAAAGTATGAAGCACGTGGACATGAAGTCTCCTGCAGACAGTGTCAAGATATGCTTCCCAGCATTCTGCCCAAATCTAAGCTCTATGAGGGCAGTGACCTCTTTAGTCCTGTTCATCAAGTATAGTTTCTAGCACAGTGACAGGCACACCATAGACTCAGGTTAAAAAATATGTTTATTGAATAATGGAGTGACCTCAAATGATTATTCTATAATGCTGGTCTGTTTCACTTGATTTAGTTGCTGGTTATTTTAATTTTAGCTGGAGAGCTCTTCAGGTATTTGAAACTCATCATTATTCGTCCTAACTATAATTCTCCAACTCTCCAAAACCCTTAGTTTATTTGGAAATAGGGTATTCAATTAATGTCCTACTCATCAGAACAGTGTTTTTGGTGTATTTTAATCAAAGGGGGAAAAAAAACTGCCTTAGTGTAAAATCTTCAAATCTCTTTGTGATGTCCCCTGAGGGTATGAACCTGGTGGTTTAGCCAGAATTGAAATCCCCACAAATTCTAAGGAAGCTTTGCTTTGTTGAACCCCTGGGGGTTTATCTCCTCCCCGCTGACTCTGTAAGGTGAGGCAGAGCTCTAGGGAAAGACAGGTGCATGACAAAAAGCTGTTTGGGGTATATTTGCTTCTGATACTGAAGTGCCTGCAGCAGAGCTGTCCATCTGGAAAATGCAGGCTTGGGCGGTGGAGAGAGGAACACCACAGAATCCTTGTACAGGATTTGAAATGTTGTCTTGTGTGCGCTGTCAGTGGGAGGATGCTGAAGGGCTTGGGCTGCCTAGAAGACATTTGAGCTTTGTGTTATGGTTGTGGGGAGAGGCTTACAAGAAAAAATACAGAATGCCAGTCTTGTCCTATGTCGACATGATGCCTTCTTTCCCAATGGTCATCAAGAGATAGCCATGTGCTGCTGGGGAGATGCGTGAACCGAGGAGTGGGGCAGGCAAGTGAGAATGGTAGAGGGCTAACAAACAAACAAACAAACAAACAAAAACCCAGCAAAACCCCCTGGAAGGCATGCAGAAGAGAAGCATAGTGTAGTGAGTACCCTGAACAGGAAGGGGTGCTTTAATGATGAAGCTCAGGGGCTGCAGCCCTGGACTGTCTGGGCGCAGACTCTAACTGCTTCACTCTTCCTTTTTTCGGTTGGGAGACTTCAGGCAAGATGCAGATCATCTGTGTCCCAGTTCCCCTGTTGGTAAAATACGGGTAATAAAATAGTACTACTTCACAGACGCTAGACACCCGTTGATATATTTAAAGCATTTTAAACAGTGCTTGGCACAGAGAAATCAATATGTGTGGGTTTGTTTCCATTGTTATTAGTCAGAATGGGAAAAAGATGGGAATGTAAGTCTGAGTGTGCATGGGAGAAGTTATGAGCTTTGGTCTGAATATTCAGAGGGCATAAGCTTTGAGAGGTGTGTGTGTGTGTGTGTGTGTGTGTGTATGTGCACACATGGAGGAGGGACAGGAGGAGGCAAGGCTGGTCTGAGATGGATCTCTTCTGGCTGTATGCAAAATATTTTAACATTCTGGGGACAGAGAGCACCTGTTGGGTGTCTCGCAAGTTTGAGAAGAGCAATTGCTCTGAAGTCAGAAATGGAATTAATGTCATGAAAAGAAGCAGAGGCTGATGTGAATAATTAAGCCTCCTAATGAGAGCATTAATATTTCCCCAATAGATTGATTTAGTGCTTCTTTCTCTGGGATTGTTGCACAAACTTACCTGAGCTGGCCATCTATCTTGATTGTTCAGGACAAAATGCACTGAAAAAAAAAAAAAAAAAAGGAAGAAGAAGAAGAAGCTGGTAGACCATTTAGTTTTACACTGCAATGTGAAACTAAATCCTAAGAAGGGAGGCCTACATCCAGGAAATGGTGAGCCCTTGGCATGGTTCTGAGTGGTAGGACATGGAAATTAGGACTCCAAAGCAAGTCCTCCCTGGGCTCCACCTCATTATTCCTTATTGATTTTTACATTATAAATTGGCTCAGTTCATCAGACTACTCCCCCAGCATGTAATGTGCCAGATGCTTGTGTCTTCCAAATGGACTTGGAAACTGAGGTCAACTTTTCTTTAACCATAAGAACACCCATGGGTAGAAATAATTTGCTCATTACAGGCAAGCTCATTACCTGGACAAGCAAGGTAGGATGTGTCTCTGCCAGGGTTCAAGCAGAGTAGCACAATCAGAGAAGGTGTATGTGTATATGAATAAAGTTACTGCAAGGAATGGTTTACCCCATTGCAGATGATGGCTACACAAGACCAAAGTTCTTAGGGTGGACAGTCAGGAGAGGAAGACCATGAACAAACTAGAATGGGCAGGAGCTAAAGCTGAGTGTCTAAAGGTGGCAGCCAGGAAGGAAGGATTGGAAGAGGGAGAGCTGTGCTGGCCCAGGGGCTGTTTAGAATCTCTCCCTCAGGGAAGGGCTAAGCTCATTTACAGACTCTCAACTTGTTAAGTCATGCCCACAGAAGACAATCTCCCTTTGGATTAATTTAAAGTCAGCTGGTGAGGGATTTCCACCTTAGCTACAAAATCCTTGTACAGGAGCACCTAGATCAGCGTTTGGCTGAATAACTGAGAGAAGAGGCATGCATGCTAAAGAGGCAGCTACTGCCCTCCCACCATCCTGAGGGGGTCTCCCCGGCAGCCCAGCTAACTGGAAATACACTAGAATGTGGATTCTGCGGGCTGCCGTTCAGCCTAGCTGAGCTGACACGTAAAAAAGCCCTCACAGGTGGAGAGCACAGCACGGGAGTGAAACCAGCTTCCAGGAGGACTCTGTCCTGTGCGGTGACGGGTTACAAATCAGATTATAAGACTGCCCATATTTATCACACTCTATGTACACCTTATGTCATTGATATTAGCACTTCACATTTACATGCAATTTCATGAATTCCAAGCATTTCCTCATCTGCGATCAACTTCTCTTTTGTTTTGCTTTGCTTTGGATTTTTTAACATTCAAATAGATGTGATGGGTATTATTCTTCCTCATTTTATAGACGAAGACACTAAGGGCCATAGAAGTCAAGTTGCTTACTGAAAGGTCACGTGATTAGTGAGTGGGAGGTCAGGTGTGTCAGATCTTCCAATTCCAAGTCCAGGGCTCACTCCACTACCCCAGGCTGCCCGCGATAAGAGACAGCTTGCTCAGTAGACAGATCATTCTCTTCCCTGGTGACAATTCCAGTTGCCACTGAGTCTTCTAAAGCAATAGGAGCTGACCTGAGTAGGTTATGTTCAGATTATGGCTGTGGGCTTCCCTTGCTGATGCGTAAGTTCCTTTTTATGTAATTAATAGTCTTGGAAATCTGAAAATCACATAGAATCCAATGTTACACTCACAGGAAGTTCCATATTTGAAGGAAAACAGCTAGATTGTAAACCCCACAAGGGCAGGGATATTTGTGCCATTTCCTGCTGTATCCATAGTGCTAAGAGTGAAGTCTGCCACATAGCAGGTTTTTGGTAAATATTTCTGTATAAATAGTAATGCTTAATGAAGCTGCTAGTCTTGAATCAATGGAAAACATTTATCTGTTATTGAGCTTTTGTAAAGTAAGATCGACTAGACTTTCAAACTGACTGAATTTATTAATGATACTAGCTTGCTTGGCACTTTATGGTCAAAATGCACATTATGTACACTGGCATTCTGGGAAACATGTCCTAAATACCTTCAAAGAGCCATAGCTTAGGGTAATTCAGGAGAAGAAAGAGTTCCAGACCTCAATCTTGAAAGACAGTGTCTCTCTGGGGCATAACAGCAAAGCATCTCTCTGTATCAGCTCTATCTAGTACTGTATAGTTCTTTCTTCTGGGGTATCTTGTCAGTAAGAACCATGAGCCCATAGAAAAAAAATGTTTTATTGTTTTGTTTCTAAGTAAGTAAGTGGCACAGACAAAGAGAGACTTTCATCTCTTCTCAAGGCAACACAAAGTCACAAGATTAATTAACCTGCAATACACTGAGAACAGCTCTTTATCCAGTAGGTGCTCTCTGTCTATTTAGAGCGTGTAGTTTCTGGCGCTAAGTGGTATGATGAGTTGGCTGCATTCTCATACGGGGTTTTAGGCGTCTCTCCTAATGCAGTCAATAGTCCTTGTGATGGCCAATGCAGCACAGTGGTTAATCAGAACTGCTCTCTAGTCCATCTGCTTGTATTTGAAACTCAACGTTACTATTTGTCGATTGAGTTAATGCACGCCTGTGTCTCAGTTTCTTCTCTGATAAGATGGAGATAATAAGAGTGCATCCCTCATGGGGTTGTTGTAAAAATTAACATGCATTAATTATGCAAAGCTCCTATGAAATTGCCTGGCCTAGGACAAGTTTTTTGTAAGTATTAGTAGGGGAGTTAGCATCCCATAGGGAATCAGCAGGACATTCCATCTGGGGAAGCCATGCATGCGTCTTACCCGCTTCCTCAAGCCCGATGAGAATGTCTGGGCAGGGTGGGGCAGGAAGGCAGTGGGCACTGTGGCCTTGGGCCTCCAGGAATCCTCAGCTTCTGGACAAGGACAAATAGGGCAGAAACCCTCTCGCAGTGCCCTGGCCATAGCATGTGCCAGATAGAAATGGAGGGCGTCTGGCTCTCAGAGGAAGCCTGGCTAACATCTCCCAGGGGATTCTTCACATTCAGAACTCAGACAAATTGCTGCTTTTTAATTAACAAAGCCCCAACAACTCTGTTATCTGTCTTCTCATGAAACTATTTTCTCTCAAATCCTTTCTCCTTTTCCCACCCTGTCTGCTTCTGAGCTGTAATCTTTCAAGCCGCTCCCTGAGGAGTGGGCTGGGGACGGAAGCGGCAGAGAGACGGAGGAGGGGTGGAGAAGTGTAGCCGGAGTGATGGATGGACAGTGACCCACGGCCAGCAGTCGCCAGGCTGTCTGTGTACAGCTGCGGGAGACCTCAGCTGGAGCACGTGGGCCGCAGTGCCATCCACAGCTGGGTGTTATTAAAGAGCCGGCAGAATTCCCTGATAGAAACAAGTGGAAGAAGCATTCAGGAATGGATCCCAAATACCCCATTAATTTAAGTTTAATAGGACAGTTATTGAATAATAAATAACAACCGAATCAAGGAAACATATTTATCAAAGACTTATGCCCAGATAATGCAATCGCGGCTACGCCAGCTGAGAAGCCATAGTATGAATAGCTGCATCACGATGAAGAAATGCCCCCAGTGACTGTCTGAATGAACTCAGAGGAACACTCATGGCTCTATCTTGTCCTGCCAACCCTCTGGGGTTTCCCCTAAAAGTGGCATGTGCTGCTTAGGCTGAGGCAGCCCCATCTGTGGAGAAGGTGACACACATTTCCACACGGGGCCACGTGAAGCCATGTTCAGATTTTGTTCTCCTGAGTTTCCTCCATGAGGTCTGTGTGATGGAAATGCAAGATATGATCACCTTGTCTCAATCACCGTTTCAGGTCTGACCCACAGCTCTGTTTGAAGCCTTCTCTGTTTCCAGAAAACAGCTTCTTTCCAGCTCCATTCCCAGCAGGGCACTTTAAAATGGCTTTTGAAAAAAAAAAATTGTAAAGTTAAAAATATCCCCTTCCACTCCCCGGCTCCTAACTTATTAGAACAATGCCTAAGGCAGCAGGGGTGTCACTGGCAGTTCTATTTGTGATGGGTCTGGAAGAGTTGATATGTTTATGAATATTTACATCTCCAAGAGGAGACTGCTGTTAAGTAGATTTTTAAAAAATTCTGTAAATTTCCTTTTGTGGCATTAAAATGCTACAGCCCACAACATAGGCAGAGGAAAGAATGCAAGGGGGAAGGACAAGTGAACCACAGTATGGGCACCCCAATCCTGTACTCTACAGAACCCCACATGCCAGGGTCTATGCAGGGAGGAATGTGGGCAAAGTGTTAGCTGGTAAATGCCTGGCGTTGTGTTGTGTTCTCCCAGCTTCCTTTTTATATGAGGCCTATGATGCTCTCTGATGTTAGATGAAAAGCTCCTGGCATTGAAGTCTATCAGCAGAGGACAAGGGGAGGGAGGCTGTGGCTCATTCCTGCAAGAACAGACTGTAAGAATGGAGAGGGCAGAGGTCTGTGTGTCGGGCAGAAAGGGCGTCAGGATACGATGTTCTTTAGCGGACTGGCTACTCAGCAAATTTGATTGTTAGTCATTTTCACACTGTCAAATATGAGCTACTGCTTCTTGCTTGTCTCTGTAAACACACTGCCTCCTTTCAAAGAACTTTAATATTTAAAATGTGGGAAAGTTTTCAAAGGCATTGACCAAGTACAAAGTAGGTATGATGTTCTCCTCCTTAGCTTTCCCAGAGAATCTAGGTAAGTCACTTGAAAACACACAGCAAGTCAAGAACTAAAGGTTGTACAGGTTCTCACACTCTTCCCCAGGTCAAATCTTGGGCTGGTGTCTCCAGAGCGAGGCAAAGGCAGAAACCTCAGCTTTCAGTCGCAACTCATGAGGGCAGAGAACAGGGCTGTCTTTCCTTTCCACAAGCCCCTTGCCGGTGAGCATCTTGTAGCTTCACGTGCTAAGCAGTAACTCCTACTGACTGTCAAGGACTTGGCTCACCTCTTGCTTGGCTACAGGCAGCCATCGGAAGCAGGTGACTATTGAGCCATCACAGTGCCCTAATTTGCAAGTTACTTTGAGAAGAAGCCTTCCCTTGGCAGGCTGTCTAACCATTATGAAGCTGTCTACCAGTAGGCAGTCTTGCACACATCTCTCAGCTAATTTAGAGAAGTCCTGAGTAAATGTCTCTAACATGCTAGAAGACGAAGATATCACTTGTTGCACACTGTCCAGTAAACGTGAAGCCCGATGACAGGTGATGCTCCTGATTGGGAGAGGGAAGAAGATGGCAGAGACCAGCTCACAGGGCAGAGCTTTCCAGCGGGAGGCGGTGTCCCACCTTGGCCAAGAGTGAAACCCTGACCCTTTATCATCTATTTTAGAGAGACTGAATTTTTGTTTCTCCCTCTCCAATGACGGTGCTACATCACTGAGCAGCTGCCACTCCTTTTCAGAGCTCTGTCCAGAAGCCAGATACCCTGTGCTTTGGAAGGAATGAGAGGAAATCATCTGTGACTGTCCCTACGGGGTGGGTGGGTCCCTTGTTTACTCCGCAAAGTTGTATGAAGTACCTACTGCAATAGAGCTAGCGAAGACCATAGAGGAGGCCCTGAGAACGTGGTTCCCTGGCTTGAAGGGCCAACCATCTCAGGAGGGGACAAAATGCAGATGTGAAATAACGATGTGACATGAATTAGAATCCATCCTGCCAGCAGGTGTGAAAGAATGCACCCCAAGGTTGCTGGAGGAATTGCTTAGGGAACCCCAGCTTTGGAGCAGAGCCGGGGGTATGTGTGAGGGGCAGGGATTGGGTCTCTTGGCTGGCTTCCTGGGCTGCTTCGACTGGGGATTTGAACCAGCTCTAGGACAGTAGCCAACTTTTTCCTTAAAGATGACTTTTGTGGATTCTGAAAAATGTGTTTATTCTTTTGCTTATAACCAAAGATGGGAAAGCACTTGAGAGAGGAGAGGTTCCAGATCATCTTCTGAGATTCAGGGCTGGTCTTTAGTGTCCTCATTTGGAAATGAGAGACTGGTTTCTGGGGCCCGTCTTTCACCAGGGTTTCATGAATCTGTGACTGTTCACTGCAGTTCTTTTGAACTGTAGAGTCTTGTTCTGTATGCTCCCCTGTACGGAACGGACTTCCAAGAATACAGGCTCCCATCATTCTACCGGGATTCAAAGCCTGGCTTTGCTAATCACTAGCTCTGTGACCTGGGCAAGCTACTTCACCGCTCTGTGCCTCAGTTTCCTCATTTATAATGTATGAATTAACATAGTGCCTACTTCCTAGAATTCGGTATGGATTAAAGGAAGTAACACATACAAGGTGCTTGGCTGAGAGTAAACATTCAATAAATACGGCTTCTTCTTAACCTCTGGCTGCTCGCCCTCGGCCTGTTTTTTGGGTTCTTCCCTTGATGAGCTTTTAAAGACTGGTGTGACTCAGTCCCTTAAACTGGGCTAGCCGATTTCCCCTTCCTTTTTCACAATTTAGCCTCTCTCCTTAGTGAGCTTACCTACTCCCCTGTTCTCTGTTCCCCATGCTCAAGAGTCATGGCTTACAAAGCATTGCGTGATCTGGCCATTGCTTATCTCCTTTCTTATTGTATTCCTACAGAAATCCTTTGCCTCGAATCTCTACATTTACTATCTTTTACCCCTTTCTCTAGCTCCCACCTTCAGCAGAAGGATGCACGTGGATATGCACCCATGCACACCCATCCACACCCACATGTGCACAAATGGAAGCACATGCACACACCCTTCTCGCATGGCTTACTCCGACTGCTCCTTCTGACTTCATCTTAGACCTGGCTCCCTTGTGGAAGGCTTTCCTGATCCTCTCCATAGGATAGCAAAGATCATAGCATTCAACACAGAGGACACTAAGTATCTGGCCATATGTCAGCATCTGCCACAAGATGGTAAGCCTAGTGAGAACAGTTATTGTCTGCTGTGCCCCCCTCGATTCAGCATAGTGCCTGGCACCTGGAAGATCACCAATAAGTATTTATTTTAAGTGAATGTATGCACAAATTAATAAAGGTGTCAACAGATGAATTCCCTCTTGGATATACTCCTTTTGTTGACAGTGTTTCTGGCTTGCAATTATTTGAGATCTATCTGCTATGAACAATTTGTCTGGCTTTATCTCGTTATGTTTCTGTCCCCCTTTTTTTCCTGCTCTTTTCATCATGCACATAAAAGTAACCGCACGCAATCACTCACAATTGGGAGCATCAGTGGATGGACAAAAAATGCATGAGGAGGAAGGCTCTGCATGGGAAAGGGCTGATTCTGTTTGTCAGGATGCGTGTTGTCTAATCCCGCACACACCAAGGCTGCAGACTGTGGCACAGGCCCTCCTAAAGCAATATCACAGTGAGGCTGGAAATCTATTTCCCTGGGTGTGCGCAGCTGCCACCTAACACTTTGGAGAACAGCAGGTGGTTCATGAAGAAGGCAGAAAGGGAAGGCTGGTTAATTTCAGAGCTGAGGAGCAGAGGGGCTGATGAGTGGAGCCCTTGGTCAGCCTGGCATCCTCAAAGGCGGAGGTAATGAGAAGAATGGCTCCTTAAGAATGACTTGGTGGGGTTTCATATGTGCCCTCTCACGATCAATTCCAGAGGAAATTTAGGCCAGTTTCAAGTCAAAATAGGATTTTTTTTGAACAGCCAGAAGAGAAAACTGCACCTGGACCCACAATCCCAGCTGGGCTCTCTCTGCCTCTTGCATCCACCCTGGTAATAAAGATTCTCCAACAAGAGGAGAGTTGATGAGGTGGAAGATGGAAGGGAATCCATGTGTGGTTTGCTTGAGCCGACCTGGCTGCCCAGGGGTCCAAGTGTGTTTGTGCTGGGTGAGTCGACAGAGATGGCTGAAGAAATGTGAAAAGTGTCGCCTCTGAGACTTGCTAGGTGTCTGCAAGTGTTTTGCAGGAAATCTTTTCAGTGTGGAACTGTACGTGGGAGACTCTTTTCTCTGTTAATCTCGTCCCCTAATTTTCTCCCTTGATAATTAAATTACAGTAGCAGGTTGATGCCAAAAATAGAGGAGGCGGCTCGGGTGTCTTCAACATTAAATTTTGCCCATGACAGAAATATGACTTGGTTATACTGAGGCTTCTTGCTTCAGCGAGTAGCTGAGGGTTCCAGAGTTAACTTTGGCCATTAAAGGCACCCTCCGATAACGTTTGGAAACTAGCCAGCGTCTACCCCTGTGGTTCCCTGGAAGAACGTAACTGCAGAGCTAGCCTTGGGCAAAATCCAAAAGGAACAGGGTAATAGTTAACCTAGACCGCTCACTAACAGTGTTACTCTGAGCTTCAGGAAGCCAGTGTGGGAACTGTGTTTGGGATTAGAGTCCCCCCAACTAGCCTATTGGGAGAGTTGAGCAGTGGATTTCTGTGGATACAACACCAGCACTTACATTCCCTACTGCGCCGTTTGCGTCCCGCTCTGCCTCTCTGCCGGCCCACCTGTAAGGTGGTGGTCATGAGGCGCCTAGCCGGCAGAACTGTCCAAAGACTGAGAATGCATCTGTCAAAGGGTTTATTCATCGTCCAGTGCTCCATGCATGAAGGCAGCGTGTTTATTTGCTTTTTCTTCACTCCGTACACCCGAGGCCATACTATCCATTAGGCTCCCAGGACCCTTTCTAATTAATTCTGGGAAGGGTTACTGAGTGTGGAGGGTAAGGGCTGGCCACGTGAGCGAGGCCCTCGGCATTCCTTGAACGCTGCAGCTGTGCAGTGCCAGGAGCCTGCCTTCATTAAATAGGAGCCGGGGCCTCATTGCGTTTCCGTGTCACATGTGACTGTGGGCCTAATGGTGGTGATTAGTCAGTGTCCAGAGAGGGAATAAGCAGGCTCCCCCCACCCCCCAGCTCTGCACGGCATGCTGAGTGATGCATTCGATGAGGGGGATGGAAAGGTCGTTTGCCAACAGGACTGGATATTGATCCCTGGAGCCAGGTCCTGGGATTTGGAGGCGACTCACAGCCCCTTCTGTGGAATACAAACAGTGTTGCCTTCTTGAGGGCTCTAAGCACCTGGAGGGACCAGAAAGGTTGCTGTTCTTTGGGACTGGAGGGGCCCGAAGAAGACCTATATAGAGTGATGTCAGAAATGCTGTGACTTCAGGGAGGTTTTGTCTTTTTAAGTACATTCTCCCATCCTTTTCCATTCTTAGTTCATAAAGCTGTATTCCCAGGGATGCAGTCCCATCGTGCTGACAGAAGATTCTTTGGATCAAGGCAACAACAGGGTATAGGATGTTTCCTTTGAAAAACACGAAAAAGTCATCTTAGAGTTAAGAGCAAAGGGTATATGTGACGCAGTTGCCGGAAGAGGCCAGGCTAGGATACTCGAAGATACAGGGCAGGATGCCTTTCTCCTTTCCTGGAAGTTATTCCTCATCTACTTCTAGATGAAAGTGCTTACAGGCAATTGACAAGTGCAGAGAGACTGCAGAGGGTGGGAGAGGTGGCAGCAGCAACTACAGCGGAAAGGGAAGCAAATGCATTGAGAGGCAGCTCCCAGCCATAAGGTGTCACTGCTGTTTGAAAGTTGATTCAATCAATATTAATAACATGATGCCATCACCGAAGATTTACTGATACATTGAACACATACTGTGGGCCAAAGCTGTAGCCAAGTGCTTTATAAGCGTTATCTAATTTTATCCTCAGCAGCCCTAAGAAGTGGTGGCTGTTGTTTTTCTCATCACACAGATTAAAACCAAACATGTTCCCATGAGTAAGAATCCCAAATGGTGAAAGTCTAAGTAACTTTTCCAAGGTCAGAGCTAAAAAATGCTTGGGGATTAAGTAACAATCTGAGATTTGAACTCAAACTCTCCAAAATAGTTAATCCTATCATAAAGATTTTTCCAGCTAACTTGCAGTATTTCTCAGCCTTTTATAGTCCAAGCCCCCATAAAGCTTCCTGATTCCTTCCCTGCTGATCTTTAGCAGGTAAGAAGATGTTCTGTGTGGTTTTACATTCAGCTCTTTGTATTATGAAATCTACAGGTATCGTTGCTTTTAAACTGCACAAACCACTTCTCCGAGTGTTTGATGTGCTTCCCTGTACTTCACCCTTTCTCCTTCTCCCATCCTGGTGGTATTGACTTCCATATTAATGCGAGAGCACTTACTGAGCTCCCACAGAGAGACGCAGTCACATACGTGCAGCTCTGAATGACTCACTGCCCCGCCCAAGCAAGCAAGAGGCCCCTCTCCTGTAGCAGGTACTCATTCCTGACGGGCACAGGCCTGGACGATGTCCTGCCACTTCTGCACAAGGTGGATCCTGCCCCTCTTTCCAAATTCCTTCCAAGCCGAGTCCTCAGTAAAGCCCTTTTCAGACATCCAACATTCCTCCTGACACATGCATGCAGGAATTCAAAGAAAACATCCCTATAGGGAAGTCATGGACATTCAATTTGGAAGGACTGGAGGGGCCAGATGGGGAAAGGCTTTGACTCACAGGAAAAGAGTTTGACACTTTGGATTGCTTTAACTAAAAGCAACAGGAAATGACTGAAGGTGTTTGAGGAAGAGAGCAGAGTTTTAGGGAGATGAGTGGAGGCTACAGGTTGTGGGGTAGGTGGGGTGAATGTTAGGAGTGAGCTTGAGAAGAACTGGAATAGCTCAGTCGTGCAGTGGGAGGAGGAGGTGATGTGAGGCATTCCCAGAGGTGAAAATATTTTTATTTAAGGGGGTCAAATAGTGTGGTTTAAAAATGCCATAAAATTCAACACCTTTTATCCAGCATTCAAGATTAAGGAGTTGACGTGAGGATGTCATTAATTCTGGATGTGTTCTGCTTGGTTGCTGAGGAGGTGAGGAAGTAGAGGGAAATAGAGGGTCTGCCCTCCCCCGTCTTTTTTTTTTATTTTTTTATTTTTTTTATTTTTTGAGATGGAGTCTCACACTGTCACTCAGGCTGTAGTGCAGTGGTGTGATCTTGGCTCACTGCAACCTCCGCCTCCCGGGTTCAAGTAATTCTCCTGCCTCAGCCTCCCGAGTAGCTGGGATTACAGGTGCCCACCACCACACCCAGCTAATATTTTGTATTTTTAGTAGAGATGGGGTTTCAGTAAGTTGGCCAGGCTGGTCTCAAACTCCTGACCTCGTGATGTGCCCTCCTTGGCCTCCCAAAGTTGTCCTCCCCCATCTTTCACATGAATGAGGAGCCTTGCTTTCGGTCCACGACGTCTGCCTGATGATTGGAAATTCACACACAGATACACCCACCCATGATTGTCAAGAAGGACGTTTTGGCTGAGGCCACTGGGATTCATGAGCCGCACCTCCCTGGTCCCGGCATCTGGGGAGCTTCTTGTAATGCCCACCCAGACATTGGGAATGCAAGCACCATCCACCCCCTGTTCATGTGTGCAGGATGACCACCATCCAATGGGTATACACTCCACTCTTCAAATGAGTGTGGGTGAGGGGACAGGGAGTGCACATAGCACCCTTCACTGCTCAGAGTTCACCCAACCCAAGCGCCTCTGATCAGGGCTGGAGGGCTTTGGAAGGCATGAGGAGGCAAGGACTTCGGGGAAATGTAATAAATGTAAAAACTAGTCCTTGGTTCCCTGTGCCCCTCCTGAGACCTGCTGAGGTTGTCTTGAGCACAGGGGTCCTGAGACAGAAGGAAACGTGAGGGCAGGAGGTTGGCTCCTGCTGCAGCACACAGATGTTGCCTTACCTTTTCAGGGGCATAGATCTTAAGGCTAAGCTGTGGCAAGGATAAAGCCTATGATTTTTCCCTCTCCCTGGCACTCCCCTGCCAACCCTCCGCCTGTGGAATGCACTCTGAAGGCGCTGAAAAGGCCTTGGAGTTCTGAAATCTTAAAACACATGGATGAGAAAACAAGCCCCAGCCAGCATGGGAAGTGGGAATGGGGGCATTTGCCACTTTACTGCTAACTGCTTTGAAAGAAAAGAGACAGGTGTGGGTCCCGCTGATTTCTGAAACTGTCACAGATGAGAAGCAGCATGAGACGGCAGGACGCTTTGTAGCTCTCAGTCTGGCACCCTTGCCAAGATCACAGAGACTTGGGGGAGGAGTTGTTTCAACCAAAAACAGCAGCAGGGTTTTTTTTTTTTTTTTTTTTTTGGCAACATAGAGGCACCAGTGAGTCAGAAGAATAAGAGGGGGATCAACCCTATTACAACCAATTTTTGTTTTTTAAAATCTTGGCCTGAACTCACCTTAGACAGCAGAGAGTTGTGGGATCATAACTCAGCCCTGCCACTTGTTAGCTGTGTGACCTTGGGATATGTACTTAACCTCTCTGTGCAGCAGTTTTATCATCTGTAATGGGGGATAATAATGATCCCTATAAAAAAGTTAAGTTATGCCTTCTCTAATATCTCTGGGCTAGAGCCTGGCATTATATAATAACTCAATTTTAGTTGCCATTGTTTAGGAAAAAAATTAAAATAATGAAGCTTTTTATATTTGTCAATCAATATTAATTACCATGGTCTCCTGATAGTCATAGCCCATGTTGGCTAACCAACAACCTTGAGGCAGGGAATTTATTACTTTTCCCACATTTTATAGATAAAGAAACCAAAGCCTAAAGATGTTCTACAGGACTGTGAAAGGAAGGGTGAGGAAAAGCTAGGAGATGAGTGTCTCACCCGAGCTATAAGCAGCCCCAGAGAGACACTAAGACAGGAGCTGATTGGGACCAAAGGCATGGCCCACATGGCATGGCTGGGTATGGGAAGGGACAGACAGGGCCAGTGCCCAGGGCTCCTAAGTCTGCACCCAGAGCTCTCCCCACGCACTCGGTTCCCAGGCATCCAGCCTTGCAGGCATCAGAAAGAGAGGTGGCCACCACCCTATTTGTAGAGATATGGGCCAAGAGTGGAAAGGTCTCTAAAATCCTTCTGCTAAAACTTGCAGTTTAACAAGGAGAGTGATTGCACATCCTCCTCCTAGTAGCATGCATTCATTTGATGCTTAGGAGACCAGCACACTGAGTCCAAGGGGACCCTAATCTCAAGGACTTGGCTCCAAACAGCCAGAAGGGGCAAGAGTGTGAGAGACGCTCAGTTAGGGTCACCCATTAAGATCAAAGGTTATCTTAATTCACACAAATTCTAACCTTTTAAAGTCTTGGCCCTTTTTCTGCATACGGAGAGTTTTATCCAGCATGGCACAGATGATGAGCTTGCTCTTCTTTGAAGGTAAGTGCTAATTGCAAGGTAACAGTGACTTTGCCAACGCAAGAGGGTGATGAGTCAAAGACAGCTGGGTTCCCTTCATTTTCTTCAGTAGGATCTGAATTTCCTACCCAGCAGCTGTGGATACCTAAAACTGACATTTGAGCTAAGTATAAATTTCACTCGCTCTCTAAAAAGGTGGCAAAATGATCTCATATATAGGAGCTTGCACTTTACACTCCAGTCTAGCTCCAAGTAAAATATACTCCAGCTAGGTTACAAGAAGACAATCTTAAATTTAGAACATTAGAGGTCATTCTGACCTACCTCCTACCCAATGCAATAATCCACTTTGAAAGACTCTGCAGATGGTCCTGCAGCCTCAACTTGAATGCTTCCAGTAACAGAGAGCTCAGTACCGTGCAAGATAAATAAAGGTTTGAGTACTTTTGTTCTTAAATTGAATCTAATCTTTGGTTTCTTGTAACTCTTACCTATTGAGATTACTTCCCAGAATGATAGAAGTCCTCATCCTCACAGTGGTGATCTGACTAACTTTGAAGTTAGCTCTATTGACCCAAATAAGTCTTGTCTTTTCATAGTGTTCATTTTCCATTGATTCAGCCATGGCTTTTGATTTTCAGCCTTTCACTATCCTCAATGCCCTCTTCTAGGGGACTGGGTAGCCTGGTTTGTATGTTTTCGATTGGGACCATACAGTGTGGTCAGGCAGAGCCCTTTGTCATCTGAGGCAGGGTGGCCGGGAGAAACAGAACACTGTGGGGAGGGAGGACCAAGGTCATGGTCTTGGAGCTCCTGCAGAGCATCACAGAGGAACAAGCAAAGAAACAGGAGGGAGTGAAGTGCAGCAAATGGATTATGAAAGAGAAGGAGGAATAGATGTGGGACAACTGAAGATCTGGGTCTGTCCTCACACCGATAAACCAGGCTGCCCTCCCATTCCCCACCTCACCATAAACTTAAGCTGCCGGTTCTTTTCTGAATGCAGAATGTAATCCTGAATCAATGTCAACTTTGTAGTCTTGGATTATTTTTCTCAGAGATCAAAATATTTTTGAATCCCGATTCTGTCTTCTTGAACATTAACTATTTTTCTCAGCTTCATATGCTCTGTAGAATACATTAGGTTGCATTCCAAATTTTTTACCAGGTCATTGTATAATACAACAGGGCCAAGTACAGAACCCTGAAACACATTAGTGTGCTTGGCATGGTGTTTGATATGCTTTAATAGACCTATTGCAATGTTTGATGATTGAATGTGGGTTAAGGAGGAAATAACAATGTAAAAGAAATATGAGATCATCTAATTATAGCATGTGGGCATGTAAACAAATGCTAACAATAAAATTTAACATTTCTCTCACTAGACCGTGGAGACTATTTTATTGATCTTTGCAACCTTGGCAGCTGAGCAGTGCCTGACACATAATAAGAATTTATTCCATATTTATTTTTACAAATGTACACACACACGTTCGCACCATCCTGGGAAAGAATTGGCATTAGGGAAGTTCTTAACTCGATATCATTGCACTTAAGCAGCAACCCTTTAAAGCAACCACCATTTGTTGTCCAGTAGCCACTTCTGGACACCAACTTTTCTTTTTATTTCACTTTGACATTTTAAGTAGACTTTAAAGTTTTAGTTTATCTAAATCTCAACTACTTTAAGAAAACCTGGTCTTCATGTTGATGTATTAGTTTGCTAGGGCTGCCTTAACAAAGTAATACAGGATGAGTGGCTTAAACATTAGATATTTACTTTCTCATAGTTTTGGGAACTAGAAATCCAAGATGAAGATGCTAGCAGGTTTGGTTTCTCCCGAGGCCTCTCTTTTTGGCTTGCAGATGGCTTCTTGCGGTGTTGCCTGTGCCGCTGCACCCATGGTGTCTTTTAACCTTATTCAGCCTCAAGGTTCCCATTTATAGAACGGGCATACTCATTTATGTGTCCAAATGTTCTCTTCTTATAAGGACACCAGTAATATAGGTTTAGGGCCAACCCTGACGACCACACCTTAACCTAATCACCTCTTTAAAGGTCCATCTCCAAATACAGTTACATTCTTAGGTACTAAGAGTTAGGACTTTGACATGTACATTTTTTGGGGGGCACGATTCAGTCCCCAAGAATAGGGCATGAAAGAGAAATAGCAGGCACAGGCTCAGAGATCTGATGTGGCACTTAGCCTGTGCCACATACTGGAAGAAATAATATGAGAATAGCCAAATACTTTAGTCTAGATCTGTTCTGGCTCAATTTCCTGACTCCTCACCACTAGCCTTTTTTATGTGAGGAGTCTTGATGTCCATTTTCCTCTCATCAGAGTGAGCTTGGAGATGCTGCCTGTGCCTGTAGGTCCCATTTTCTCTTTCTCTGCAGCCTTGATCCAAGGACTGAACCTGAAGATGGAGTTTGTTGGAGAAATCCATGAACATGCACCTGCAATATTACTTTTGTGGTTGATGGAGTAGAAAGTTTCTCTAGGAAGAGGCAGCACTGCTGCTGCCTTCGGCAACATGACAGATAGGGTGGCAAGCCGCCTGGCACACCCTCCCCTGTCGGGCTGGCTGCAGTCAGAATGAAGGTAATCTATGAGCAAGACTGCACATCAACAGTGCCCTCCCCTCTGTATAAATCAGGAAGGGATAATGCTTATTGAAGGCTACTCTCCCAGAGCATCCTTTCCTCCTGCCTGGGGCACTATCCATCTGGTGTTGAAGGTCATATCAACCTGACTGGGGAGAGGGGGCCATGCCTAAGAGGATGGAGAAGCTGATGATCTCTGCAAAGAGCTCCCATTGCATCATGCCAGGATTGAGAACATGTCTCTGCCGGTGCCCGTGCGAACCAGCACTATTAGATCATGGGTGAGGGGTGCATAAAAAAAGATCTGGGGTCCAGAATGGAGGGTTCCTCCAAGTTCACATGAGGCTACTCCTCTTATAGGCTTAGTACTTGTTCCTTAGTAACAATAAGAGCAAAAAAAAAAAAAAAAAAAAGGAAAAAAAAACAGACTTTACTAAGCACTTACTTCTCAGTCACACTTCTAAATGCTCCTTGCGTCTAAGCATCATAGATCTCCTTGGAGGAAGGTACTGTAGTTATTTTCATTCTCTACATACAACAGCATTCTTTATTGAAGAACGTTGAGGCACAGTAAAGGTCAGCAATTTGACCAAGGTCACAGAGTTAGAAGGAGATAAAGCTGGCATTCAACCCTGAACAATCTAACTCCAGATTTTATGCTTTAAAAATGCTGCACGCCATATGAATAAACCTTTACATTTCATAAGCACTGGATTTATGACAGGCACTGGCCTAAGGTCAAATAACAGGCAATTGGCTTTTCAGTGTCATATACAGCACTTGCATGCATTCCCTCTGTCTCTCTCTCTCCCTCTGTCACACACACACACACACACACCCCTATACATACAGAGCTACTCTTCTGGTTTGAGTAATGACACTGGCCTTTGGGTAGCTGCTTGATAGCTGGTTGGGATCTACTGCCCCATAGAGAAGTACAAACTTAGGACTAGTAAGAATAGAGGTATACTAGGACCTCAAAGCTGCCCAGAGCCAGCTTACCCCATAGGAGCATCCCCTCAGCCTCTTTCTCAAAATATCACCACTGAAAGCATGGTTGGCAAGCAAGCTCTTTCACACTGTGCCTAAATTAATTGCTATACTTGTTTCCATCGCAACTAAGTCATTTTTTGCATCAAGGAAGTAATAAAGGGTGTCAGTTAAGATTACTGTTTTTGGAGACAAATGGATTTGGCCATCCTGCATTTGGCATGTAGAGTTGGCCCTGTACAAATTACTTAATTTTTGAACCATGGTTTTCTTATCTTTAAGTTGGGGATATCGTATCTACCTCAGTATTGCTGTGAGTTGATACCTGTGACCACATAATTAGAAAGTTGCAGAGATGGGATTCAAATCTAGGTTTGCTTGACTGGATATCTATAACCACTAGCTGCATATTTTTAAACTTTAGCCTCAGTGTTCCCATTTATAGAATGGACATTCTCATCCTTACCTCACTGATTTGTTAATATAGCAAAATGCTATATTCAAAAAATAATGCAGTGCTGAGCACACCAGCTTCAACGTGTCAGCTATTATATAAAGACCAACAAAGTAAAGTTACACAAACCATAAGAAAAGCTTTATTCCCTGGAAGTTGCAAATGAGAAGCTATTTATATACAATTTTCTTCTAATAGCTACTTTTGATTTTGATTTCTATGGATAGGAGTGATATGTATAATATTTGGAGTGTCTGAGATTTCAAAATAGTCAAAGGAGCTAGGTGGTATTGAAGACATCATGAATGCATAGTCCTAAATGAGCCTACTTTGTCTTGAATATGGCCCCACCCCTGCACAGAAGGAGGGGTGAACAGAATGCTGCAGTGGGGATGGCATTTGTTGTCAGCTTTGGAACAACCAAAGTACTTTGTCTTGTCAGCTTGCTGGTAATTCATCAAAAGGAATAAATGAATAGAATGCCTTGTGTGAATCTAATCTCTCCAACATACAAGACTCAATTCCTAAGAAGGCAGGCAATGGAACCCAGACTGGAGAAATAGAATTTAAAAGATGAAAGAGCCTTTTCTGGGTAATATCTGCATTCTTTTTTTAATGAATCTATTTTTAGTCCTTGAACAAATGGACATAAATAATTCCAACCACTGACAGCTAAATAGGGACAACCATTTCTGGACTGGGAGAAAGACAGACTAATTATATTAATGTAGAGTAATTATATATATTTATGTTCACTATCCTCATTGCAGTGCTGAGATAAAATTCTCTTCAGAAGGGAATTGGTGAAGTCAGAGAAGCAGTAGGTTGCTCAGCAGATGTTTGGGAAGTTTCCTGTGAAATGCCAGCTGTCTGAAAGTAGAAAAAATGTTTGTATTAGAGTCTTTGAGTTGTACCAATTCCAGGTCGGAATAATGCAATAGTCACGGAGGATCCTGCCACAGGTGATAACTGGGGGCTGCTCAGTTAGATTCTGGGGTAGGCTTCTTTCATTAGTATCTTACATTGGGATCTTGGTTTAAAACCAGAGTGGAGTTCTGTACCTACTTTGTGCATGTATGTGGGATTATTGTTGGAAAAAGATATTTAAATGAACTCTTTTGCCATTTACTGCTGTGAGTTCTAGACTTGTTACCCAGATTCTATCATACATTTGAGGCGTCAATGTCCAAATGATGTTCCCAAACTTTTACAACCAAAACCAATACAAGCATCTGCCTTTTTTTCCCCCTGGTGATTTGCAAGGGGAATGAGCATGCTGAGCTGGGATAGACTACACATTCTGGATGAAGACTGAGCCCACCAATAAAGTCAGTGTTCCAATACAGGTACAGTGGTTTGGACCTCACCATTCTGTGCTGGTAGATGTACTGGGCTGGGGCATTATGTAAGGGGACAAGTGAGGGAGTTGTCTGATTGGCCAGATTTGAGTCATTTGCTCAACTTTAAATCCTTTCGACTGCAGATATTTAACCAGGTCAAGGTCACATGACCTCTGTTCTGTCTAGAGAAGGGCTAGCCCCACCAGATCCCAGTGAATGTGGAAGGATGAGAGGAAGCCTCTGTTTACAGAGGAGATTGGAAAAAGGGATGTTGGAAAAATTAAACTACTGGATATCCACTCTAGCCACCTTTCACCATCTGATTTTGAACAGAGAGTATAATCACATTTAGCTCCAGATAAATGGCAATCAGTCTTTTCTTCATAAGGTTGAAGATTAAATGAGTTAATGTACAGAAAAAAACAAAGCACTGTGTTTGGCATAGAAGAGGCACTCAATAAATGTTAACCCATTGGTACCAAATAGAAACTTGTATTTTTATTCTTGTTGAGAGGTCTTGAAGTGCCCATTTGAAAGCTTGGTTCTAATGTTTCTGACTGTCCTGTGATGTAAGGAGGAAAGAGGGAGAAAATTTTTTTTCTGTCATACTGTTCTATATTAGTCCCAATAATTCCAGAACTTCTCTGTATCCCTCAGCAACTCTCAGAGAAGTGAAACCTATAGCCACTTTTTTATTACCATGCTCACACCCTGGCAACTTCCCATCCACCCATCCATCTACCCATTCATACACCATCTATCCCTCCATCCACCACCCATCCATTCACCCATCTACCCATCCATCCACCAACCATCCATCCATCCATCCAACCATCCATCCATCCATTCACCTACCCATCCAACCAACCATCCATCCATCCATTCACCTACCCATCCAACCAACCATCCATCCATCCATTCACCTACCCATCCAACCAACCATCCATCCATCCATCCACCTACTCATTCATCTATCCACCCATTCATACACCCATCAATCCATCCATTCACCAACCACCCATCCATCTATCCATCCACCCATGCACACATTCATCCACTTATTTAACCTGTCTACCCATCCACCCATCTATCCACCCATCAATGCATCCATCTGTCCATCCACCCACCCATCCATTCGTTCACCTATGCACCCATTTATCCACCTATCCATTCATCTCTTGAAGAGGTACTTTTTGAGCACACACTAAATGCCAGACTTTGTGATAAGTGCTGAGTAAACCATCATGTTTTAACAAAGCCCGTGCTTACAGAGCTAGGTTGTGATACCTTTTTTCTCTGGAAATTATATCTTACTCAAGCTATTTGTAGGGGGAAGGGAACAAGAAGAAACAGTAAAAACACATTTCCCCAATTTTCCCTAGTATAAGCTTTAGTGAGACTTTTAAATATATATTGTTATAATGCCTCCTTTGGAAAAAAAAAAAGTCCAAACTCTGAGCACAGTGCAAAGGACGATGGAATGCTTGGATTCCCCTTCTTGGTAGGGTGAAATTCATTAAGGAAAAAAATGGCAGGAGTTCAGACTTTCCTGGATGGCTTTTTAGGAGAACCAGAGCATTGAAATCATCTCCAAATAGCCTTTTAAAATCTAAAATGAGCAGTCTTATTAATTAAATATTTAATGAATATTCTAGCTAGCATATTAATTCTAGGTAAAGTTGATGAAGCAGGGGGCTGCATTTTATATGCTGTCTTATTTTGTGTCTGTTGTGAATATTAATAATATCTTGCACTTCATTCTTGTGTTCTTGATGTGGATTCGTTCCTTGAAGGCTCATGATGATTCTGTTAGACAGATGGGACACAGTGTTCTGTCCTTATGTACAGATTAGGAAAACAAGGCTCAAAGACTTTGAATATGTGGTTCAGGAGAGAGACATGGAGTGGCAGGGACAGAGCATGAGCACAGACCTTTCAGGGTTAAGTTCTACATTATTTCCCATCTACCATTATCGTACTTGGGGGTTTGTGAGCATGTGGCAGGAGACGTGAGGCATACATTGTTACCCACATTGTAAGCCTTTGCGTATAATTGTGTTAGCCTCAAGTTTCGGGATTCAGCTTTGCCTTCTGGGTCATGTTTAAGACATCGTTAAGTGTTGACAGTTTGGTTAGGAGACTTGGTTTTGCAGTGTTTCTGTAATGAGAAAGTTCACTTACTGCAGGAATACCCACTAGGGAACAGTTTCTGGGAATGTAGTGTGGCCAGAAGAGGGCATTTCTCCCCAGATCCACTCCTTGTGTTGAGGGGATGGGACAGGGAGCAGCTCTCTGGGGTCAGTGGGCCAGCAGCTCAAACACTAGTTACCATCTCTTAAGATGATGGTGACCTTGACCAAGTTACTTCACCTGTTTGTGCTTCCCCTCCCTCCTCTGTAAGATGAAGATAATTATTCCCTACTTAGATTGCTATAGATAATGAATGAGTTTTACTTATTTTTTTTTTAAATTTTAGATTCATTAGGTGCGTGTGCAGGTTTGTTACAAGAATATATAGCGTGATGCTGAGGTTTGGGCTTTTAGTGATCCTGTCACCTGAGTAGCAACATAGTACCTGATAGGTAGTATTTCAACACTTGCCCCTCACACTTTTTGAAACCCTAGTGTCTATTGTTCCCGTTTTTCTGTCCATGTGTACCCAAGGGTTAGCTCTCACTTACAAGTGAGAACATGTGGTATTTGGTTTTCTGTTCCTGCATTAATTTGCTCAGGAGAATGGCCTCCAGCTGCATCCATGTTGCTGCAAAGAACATAATTTCATTCTTTTTTATGGCTGTGTCGTATTTCATGGTGTATATGTAGCACATCTTCTTTATCCAATTCACCATTGCTGGGCACCGAGGTTGATTCCATGTCATTGCTATTGTGAAGAATGTTGTGATGAACATATAAGTGTGTGTATCTTTTTGATTGAACGATTTATTTTCCTTTGGGTATATGCTCACTAGTGGCCTTGCTGGGTCGAATGGTAGTTCTATGTTTAGTTCCGTGAGAAATCTCCAAACTACTTTACACAGGGGCTGAACTAATTTGCATTCCCACCAACAGCGTATAAACATTCCTTTTCATCTGCAGCCTTGCCAACATCTGTTATTTTTTCTTTTGACTTTTTAACAATAGCCATTCTGACTGGTGTGAGATGGCATCTCATTTTGGTTTTGATTTGCATTTCTCTAACGATTAGTGATGTCGAACATTTTTTCATATGCTTGTTGGTGTATGTATGTCTTTTTTAAAGAAGTGTCTGTTCATGTCCTTTGCCCATTTTTTAATGAGGTTATTTGCTTTTTGCTTGTTAAGTTGTTCGAACTCCTTGTAGATTCTGGATATTAGTTCTTTGTCAGGTGCATAGTTTGCAAATATTTTCTCCCGTTCTGTAGGTTGTTTACTGTTGATAGTTTTTTTTTTTTTTGCTGTGTGCAGAAACTCTTTAGTTTAATTAGGTCCCAATTGTCAATTTTTGTTTCTGTGGCATTTGCTTTTGAAGACATAGTCATAAATTATTTGTCTAGGCCAATGTCTGGAAGAGTATTTCCTAGGTTTTCTTCTAGGATTTTTATATTTTGAAGTCTTACCTTTAAGTCTTTAATCCATCTTAAGTTGATTTTTTTTGTATATGGTGAGAGGTAGGGGTCCAGTTTCATTCTTTTGCATATGGTTGCCAGACAAACGAGTTTTAGCAACTATGGGGGACTGAGTAGTCTGTACAATACATTCATGAATCTCTCTCTCTCTCTCGTACACACACACACACACACACACACGCTCCTTATCAAACAACTGAAATCTTTGTGCATGTTATAAACTTTTGATCCTCACACTAAGCAATGTGTGTACTTGTCAAAGTGAGTGGCGTGGTGGGATTTGGATGGATAATTATCTCGGGAAGTTTCCTGTAAGCAGATGAGGCAAGAGTAAGCTCCTGACAACTACCTTCAGGAGAGGATGGTATGGACATGCACCCTTTCCAAATATATGCTTCCCCAGGCTGCCACAGTGCCTGACATCCCACCTGTAGGAATTATTCCTTGCGTTTTATTTTTTTTTAAGACATGTGTGCCTTTTAAACAATTCTGAGAAATTAGACTCCAGAAATATTGCAGTGAGTGGTGCCTAAGTCTGCAGAGAGACAAGTGGCAGAAAATAAAAAGAAATAAATAAAAATAAAGGTTACTGGTTGAGAAAAGATGTGGGAGATTTTGCAGCTCCAGTGATTTTAATGAAAAGTGTTCAAACCTTACTTTTGTACCTGAAGGAGAGGCTAACCACCATATAACTAGAAAGCAACTTTTTCAAAAATATTTATTCACTACATGTAGAATTCCGAAAAGCACAATGATACTTTGTTGAGGTCTGACTCAGGTTGTAGCCATCTCCGTCAGCTGTCCTTCACACAGGAAAGGGTGTTATTGGCATGGAGGTAGAAAACCCACACACACTACTACACTCCCACCCCACCTCCACCCACATCCCACCACAGACACCACACACACACCCCACACCACACATGCATCACACCAAACACACACAGCACACACACAATACTACACTCCCACCCCACCTCCACACACACCCCACCACAGACACCACACACACACACACACCACACATGAATCGCATCATACACACACACCACACACATATCGTACTACATTCCCAACCTACCTCCACACACACCCCACCACAGACACCACACACACACCCCACACCACACATGCATCACACCAAACACACACAGCACACACACAATACTACACTCCCACCCCACCTCCACACACACCCCACCACAGACACCACACACACACCCCACACCACACATGAATCGCATCATACACACACACCACACACATATCGTACTACATTCCCAACCTACCTCCACACACACCCCACCACAGACACCACACACACACCCCACACCACACATGCATCACACCAAACACACACAGCACACACACAATACTACACTCCCACCCCACCTCCACACACACCCCCCCACAGACACCACACACACACATCACATTACACTCCCAACCCACCTCCACACATGCCCCACCAGACACCACACACACACCACATACCACATATGCATCACATCATGCACACACACCACACTGCACTCCCACCTCACCTCCACACACATGTATACCACCACAGACACCACACACACACAACACACATGCCACACATGCATTGCACCATAAACACACACACTACAGTCCTACCTCACCTCCACACACACCACCACAGACACCACACACACAAACACACATGCCACACATGCATTGCACCATACACACACACCACCACACTGCACTCCCACCTCACCTCCACACACCACCATAGACATCACACAAGCACACACACATCACACATACCACACGTGCATCACACCACACAAACCATACACACACCACACTACAACCCCACCTCCACCTCCACACACACACCACCATTCCCCACAGGCCATAGCACAGATACATACACCACATATACCACACATGTCACACCATACACACATAACACACACACCACCATTACTCCACACAGCACAGCACAGATACCATACACCATACACGTCACACCATACACATATACCACACATACCAAACATGCATACACACCATCCACACCACATGTGCCACACAGACACCACACCACACACACAGACACCACACACACCACCCATGCATCACACTATACACCACACCACACACACCAAACACACATACACACCAGGTATATCACACATACACACCACACATACCACTATACATCACATCAACACACACCACACATACCATATATACCACACACACCACACACCACACCACCCACAAACACATCACACATACCACACACAAATTGCAAACACACACACTATATACCACACATACACACCACACATACCACACACATCACACCATATGCACACATCAAACACACATACACATCACACACACTATACATATCACACCAGACCACACAGCATACACACATCACAGCATACACACACACCACATATACATACACATCATCCACACCACATGTACCACACAGACACCACACCACACACACACACCACACATACCACCCATGCATCACGCCATACACACACCACACACACCAAACACACGTACACACCAGGTGTATCACACACGCCACACATACCACCCATGCATCACACCACACACACACCCCACACACCCAACACACATACACACCAGGTGTATCACACATACACGCCACACATACCACCCATGCATCACACCACACACACACCCCACACACCCAACACACATACACACCAGGTGTATCACACATACACGCCACACATACCACGGTGCATCACACCAACACACACCACACATACCACACACACCACACACCACACCACCCACAAACACATCACACATACCACACACAAACTGCAAACACACACACATACACACCACACATACCACACACATCACACCATATGCACACACCAAACACACATACACACCATACACACTATACATATCACATCAGACCACACAGCATACACACATCACACCATACACACACACCACATATACATACACACAACAGATACACCACACATAACACACACACACATACCCCACATACTACATACACACATACACACCACACATGCCAAACAGATCACACCACACAGTCACATCACATACACATACACACCATACACATGACACATACCACCCACACACACCATCCCATGCACACCACACCCCCCACACATGCATCACATTATAAACACACCACACATACCAAACACACACACCATGCACAGCACACATACACCACATACACACACACATAACACACCACACACGTAACATACCCACTACACAGGTAACACATTCAGCACACAAACATCACAAACACCACACTACACACACACACACAACACACCACACACACACACTACATAGACCACATATGACATACACACACTAGTTAAGTGACTATTTCTTTATTTTTGCTTTAACTAGCATGTCTATGGTAAGTACCTTCTTTGTTACCTGAACTTAGCCTATTCATACAATAAGAGCTAAATTTTGCTCAGCACTTTCTTAGCACTTAGCATAAATTATTTCATAGTAACCCCATGTGGTACAGATTATTACTATTGTCTCCTGGGTTAGCTAGAGAAAGAACCTGGTGGTAACCAACCATCTCAGTTTGCTCGAAGCTGAGAGGGTTTCAGGAACATCAGACGTTCAGTGTTAAAACTGTGAAAGTCCCAGGCAAACTGTGACAAGTGGGTCACCACAAAACTGAGACACAGAGAGGCCATGTAAATTCCTGAAGGTCACAGAGCTAGTGAGCAGTGGAGCTGGGATTGGAAACTCCCAAGCATTTCAGCTACAGATCCCTCCACCTTAAGTTCCCATCTGCCCTCTGTGGCCGGGCTCACCTCTTAGAATTCTCCACCATGATCAGTCTGTTAAAATAAACAGGTATCAAGGTTAGTCATGTATCTCATAAAGTATTATGTATATCAAGACACTCTAACATATGTATCCAAATGACATATCAACTATTCACAGGAAAAAATAATGCATTAGAAATCTAATAATTTTTTTAAAATATGAAGCACAAATCCAACATATGCAAGCATCATATATAGTTGTCATACTTAGACACTAGCAGGAAAGACAAAACTGATTGCAGGCAACTGTTGCAGATGAATTACTGCTAAACACAGGTTCCTTATCGTAAGAGCTATAGGAATCCAGGCAATGCACAAAACAACAAGAGGCAAGTCATGAGAGAAAGCACTATGAAAATGTGGGACATTAGGTAGAAAGAATCACAGTTTCACCTAGACCAGATTTAGGTGTTTGGAAAGGAGAGATTTCTAGACGGGAAAACAAGAGAAAAAGCCTGCCAGCAGGACAAAACCTACTGCGTGGAGGATGTTCAGGATGAGGTCACAAAACAGGAACCAGGGATGAGAAAAGAGGATGCAAACAGGTTTCCCTAAAGAAGAGGCAGGCAAGGTGCTCACTCGTCAATCAGACCACCACCCTTCAGGGTATTACGCGTGGATAAGTCTCAGAAAAACTATCAAATGTTGACAGCTGAACAAGCCCAAACCCCAAATCCATTTTGACCATTTTTTACATGTATGCATTTGAGTGCAAAGAGGGGGAATTCTGTAACTGACTTCTCTAACCTGGCTCGAAAGCTTTACAGATTACAAAGCTTCATCATGATTAAGGCTATTAAAACAAAAATTACTCAGATGGGTGGTGTTTTCTAATAGTTATTATGTGCAACAGAAAACTTGAACACATATGCCCAAACTTCTCATCAAGTCATGATGAGAGAAACAATAATACAGTAAAAATCAAATTTAGGCTGGGCGTGGTGGCTCATGTCTGTAATCCCAGCACCTTTGGTGGCCAAGGTGCGTGGATCACCTGAGGTCAGGAGTTCGAGACCACGCTGGCCAACATGGTGAAACCCCGTCTCTACCAAAAATACAAAAAATTAGCCAGGCTTGGTGGCACATACCTGTAGTCCCAGCTGCTCAGGAGGCTAAAGCATGAGAATCACTTGAACCCAAGAGACAGAGGTTGCAGTGAGCCAAGATCGCACCACTGCACTCCAGCCTGGGTGACAGATCGAGACTCCATCTCAAAAAAAAAAAAAAAAAAAAAAAAAATCAAATCGGCTCAGGCCTATAATCAACCTTGGCTCAGGCCCATAATCTCAACTACTCAGGAGCCTGAGGTGGGAGGATTACTGGAGTCCAGGACTTGAGACTAGCCTGGCCAACAAGTGAGTCCTCATCTTGATTAAAAAAGAATGAAATTAAAATAATAAGAAAAGAAATACCCAAACGAACCACTCTTTTTAAGTTTTCAGCTTTGCTTTCAACTGAAGAATCCAGTGTTCCTGAGAGAGCCGACTGACTAGATTACCAAATAGTTAAGGGTTATAAAGTTTGGATTTCTTCAATACAGTTACCCAAACTTCACCTGAGACACATATTTTGGGAATACTCTTGCCTAGTACTGGTTTCAAGCCATTAGGCTACAAGTTATATAATTGAAAACTTAATAACAGCCATAATCATCCACAGAAATGTCAACATTAAAAATGGACTGTCCTAGTACGTGGAGATACAACTCACAGGTGAGAAGAGATGGTGTATATTTGCACAAATAAAAATAATTTACATTTCTATGAACTATAGAATAAGTCACCCCATATTTGCATATTTATGCTTACCATTGGGTTGTATTGCAGTCTAACATTCTAATTACTCCCAAATCAATCCCATTTTCCTCTCTATGAAGGAAAATTAGCTCGAGGCTTATCTATACATATTCTCCATAGATACCTCAGCACATCAGCCTAGAAGTGTTTCTCAAGGCATAGTTTGAGGACTTCCTGTGTCAGAATTATCAGGGCTGTGTGTTAAAATGCAGATTCATAGGCTCTGCAGTGCACATTGGTTCAGGAATTCAAATATATACAAATTTGTACTCTGTAGATAATCTTTATGCACTCTATTTTGGAAAATCACTGGCATAGAAGGGACATGAAAGCAGGTCCTTTCCCTCACCAGGTCACCCAGACAGTGATAGAACTGAGTCCTGGGAGAGTCATTTTACACTCCAAGTCTTCCACAAAATGCCCTTATTAACCCATATTCAAAAGCGCGAGGGCTGGCAAAGATGCATACGTTAAGAATCTCCCCATCCCCCACCACTTTCATAGACCACACGTCTTCACCACTGTCAAAATTGTCCAGGGAAAGTCTGAGACTTGCTTGACATGTTTTGCAAGTTGCAATTAAATATTCACAGGGCAAAAATCCCTATGTAGTTCTTTGTTGTACATGAATTACGTGCAAAGGGTATATTACAGCAGGCAATAAGCGTTTCTTAAACTCTACATCTTATTACCCGTGAAACCTGCCCCTCTGCTGTGTGAGCAGCTGCTTCTCTTCTTCCTGTGTGTGCTTGACCTACAATTCCTCCATGTCTAAATCTCTCCAGAGGTCTCCATCCTAATGAGTTAAGTTCAATGGACACGTGTGCTGTTTCACCTGTAAAGAACGCACTTCCTTCCCAGAGCATGCTCCCAACTTCTATCAACACTGCACAACACGCTTGCTCTAGAAGCTTTTTCTTTGCTTCTCCCCCCAGCCCCCCACCAACCTGCCTGAGGTCGGTCTGATGAATCCTCCTTCCTACTCACTGTCTCCAGGAAAACACTGTTGAAATGTCCCCTGTTTATATGCATGTCTGTAACATATGCTCAGGTAAACTGGCATTTGCCTTAGTTTCTCCATGGACCATAATGATCACATGGGAGGGAGCTGTCTAGCACTTCCTGTGAAATACGTAATAAAACCCAACTCCACTTTCTGCGCAACAATTAGCTCTGGGCCTCTGTTCAGGGTGAGTGTCTGATCTATGCTGCTGGCTGCTCAGTGACTGTTATTCTTCCTTCACCTTATGATGCATAGAATGGAAATGCTTCCTGCCACCCACAGAATGAAACTCGATTTCCCCAAGTGTTAATTTTATTAAAGCAGGCAAACCAACCTAATGTGAGTCCATCACTATGAGTCAGCCTCGTAGCTCACATCAAGTAGACTCAGGCAGGCTTTTTGTTTTCTTTTATTTTCTCCCACAGCCTATTTTAAAAACCCTCCGTAAATACATTTAATAATCACTTGGTAGATTATCATACAAAACTACTCTTAACTAAATTTGAATTCAATCTTTATTTGAGGCAGTGATGGCTAATATTGACTGTTGCATAGAATTATGAGAAGCCCCTGAGTAGTCAGCTCCAGCGGAGCCTAGATCTATTTTTTAAAACCAGTTATTGATTTCTGCAAATAGGCTTTCCTTGAGGCTCCAGCAGATCATGGTCTTTAGGTGAAGTGTGGTAAGGTGATGGATAGTGAGGGTGAGTACATTTTCCCTTTGTTCATCTACATTCTTATTAATAATAATATCTTTCATTTATAACTCCTTTCATCCCCGAGCATCGTGAAGTGCTTAGCGGACGTAATGATGCTGTATGGAGAAATCCATCACACAACCCGCAGGCAAAACGCAGCGGTTGTCTAGCTGTACTGCTTGGCTGCACTGCAGCTTGGGACACCAGGAGGAAGTCAATGGACGGCCAAAGCTATTTTAAGCAGATAATTACAGGGAACTAGATTGGAGTGGGGCTAAGCCCTTTGACCTAACACTCACCAATGTTTGAAGGGCTCTGCACCTGCTTATGGCACTGAGTCCTACAACTGTTGCACCAGGTCGGGGTTGCAATAGAGCAGGTTTATGTTAAAGAGCTAACTCATCTGAGAACAGTGTTTCATTGCTCCCCTTCCAAACAATGAAGATGCCAAAATGCATGAGATAAGGCCGATGAGTGTAATGCGTGTACAAATACTCGCCTGCCTTTCCCCATGAGCAGGCTCAGCAGCAAAAACATTCCCTGTATTGCTAGCAAGAGCCCATGATTCCAAGCATTTCCTCTCCAATGCTCCTGTTTCCTCTCTTAATTGCAAAAGGAAAATATGATGGTCTGACTCTCTAGAATTAATGGGTAAGCCTTGAAGGGAAGGATTAGTTTAGGTTAGGTCTCTTTGCCACTTATCGATTGTGTGACTTTGGCTTAGTGGCTTCCTGTTATTATTCCACGGATGATATTTTTCCATGGTGAGTCACCAAAACCCCATCCAAAAAGCAGAGGTCCATCTTTGAACCCCCTATGATGAATATTTATCTGGACTTTTGTTCCACCTTGGTTGGGTGGCACATTACAGATATTAAAAAATGCGTTGGAATGAGTACATATGTGCAGACAGTGGAATAACAGACACTGGAGACAGCAAAAGACGGGAGGGTGTGAGGGAGGTGAGGGATAAAAGCAGAAAAAAAAAACAGCTATTGGGTAAAATGCTCACCATTTGCGTGATGGTCACACTCAAAGCCCAGATTTCACCACTACACTGTCTATCCATGTAACAAAACTGCAGTTGTATATCTAAATCTACATGTTTAATGTGTTGATTGGTTAAAAAGTAAAATAAAAAACAGAAGAAAGGCGTGAGTGGGAAAGAACAGTGAGTTCATCCATCAAGTTTCCCTTCACAAGAGTGTGCCATCAGGACTCATAGGTTATTTCAAGTGTTTACTGTGTGAAGTCATTTTTCTCATCATTTGGACATCTTCTGAAACTCCACTATCTCCAGAAAAACGTGTCATCTCCATCAGCAGAAAATTGCCAGCCCCTTCACTCATAACCAAAGATCACATGGTGAGTTCCTCAGGCCCTACTGCTAAGTAGAAACCCAGGTTCTTCCCACCCCAAGCAAGCCACTGGCTGAATACCTTGTAGGGTGTCAGTCCCTTTCATTCAGGACTTAACTTAATGGTTTTACTTTCCTTCTGTTTGACCTATCCATGTGTATTCAGATCACTGCATGTGCTTAGAAAGCAGCCCCTTAAAGACTGAGCATCCAGTCTGCTTTGCTCTGTAGCACGGGGCTCAGCACACTGCCGTGTCACAGGCAAGTGGAGCTTAAATGTCCCCCGATGCCAACGATTGAGGGTGTGCTAATTTGCTGTGCTCACTGGGTGCAGATTATTTTCGACCAGCTCAGTATTGGCGGTGTGAGCAAGACACTGGCTTAATTACCTTTTCTAATGACTGATAAGGATCACAGGATGGGTGAGCTGGAATGCTGAGCGGCACTAGCTGCCATTTCCCATTTCCTTGCTGTCCCAAGCCTTGTCCATGAGAGACAAGATTAGAAATGACATCCACTTATCGCCACTTTTTCTTCAATAACACGTGGCTCATACCTTTAAGTGAGCAAGTGTCTCCCTCCTGCCCGTAGCATAGGAGGAAGCCGTGTACTCCCTGCCCACTTGATTATCCTGTCTCCAGCTGATGCAGCAAAGCTCATTGCTGTTGAGAAAGTCTTACGTACAACCATGCTGACCACACAGAACAAATGTGTCTTCGGCTTGTGAACTGGGGTGTATCACAGAAAAGTTGGATTATGAAACAGATCTGCTTGAATAGAAGCGTACCCTGGGGGCTCTCTCCTGGGGTGTCCACTTGACGTTTGAGGTGGGCTGTTCATGAAAACAAGTTTCTTTCCTGTCTGGACTTAGGAGTTATTTCTAAGAAAATGCTCTCGCCTAAAAAATTGGGCGAAAACATTTCACCATCAGAAGTCAATGACCTCCACACTGCATTGTGTTCATTCTCTTACCTGTATGTATCCTCTTACAAGACTCAAAGCTTCACAAGGACCATGTCATCTTGATGCCTAATTCAGTGTCTGGTCCATGGGAATGCTTGATAAATGTCTACTGAATGGCTGAAGGAATGAAGTAAGGAGTGGGAGACCTCTACAATAAACATAGAAATGAATACATCAATGAATGAGCCAGGGTGCATGTGTGTCTTAGGTTAAATGGCCTGTCTTGTCATATGCATTGATCAGTTAAAAGTCTCTGAGAGTCTATGTATGCCAAGTGGGAAGGAGAAAAAAATTAAAATCCATTCTTTGCCAAGGTCACTCTTGTAAGATTTTCCAAAAAACATAGAAAAAAAAAAAGTTTCTTACTGAGATTTGTTTTAATTGGCGTGTACCAAACTAAATATTAAAAGAAAATCATTGCTTTTCTACACCATTAAGTCATTTTTTTGAATATGAAATTGGTCTTATCCCATAGCTCAGAAACATTACTCTCTCATGTGTGCAGGTATCAGCCAAGAACTGACTTGTGTCAGCTTATTTTGATCCATCTTGAAAATCCCCCCTCTTTACTCACTTTTTCTCTAATCCTGAGTTCCCAAAAAAGGAAAGGAAGAGACAGGATCCCAGCTGCCTGCTCTGCAGTACAGACAGCTCAGGAGAGATGGTGCCACTACCTAAACTGCTTCCAAAGCCACTGGCCCTCTGCTCCTCTCAGTGCTGAGCCAATGTCTCAGGAGGCTTCTGAACTGGGATAATGCACTTGAAGTAGAGACTAAAAAATAGAAACAAGTTGGGTTAAAGATATTCAGAGGGGTTGAAGTGGGCTGTAGCAGACAGCCATGCAGCGTGTCTGTGGGTGAAAGGGAGGGAAGACAGATGGAGAAGGAAGCACAGTCCAGCTGAGGCGGGCTTGCAATCCATTGCAATCCAGGGAGGCCACACCTCAGGCCTGCCTCATTGAGATGGGCCGACCGTTTCTGCTGAAACTGTCTTTCTATGTATATTTATGTAGAATACCCAGCAGCCCTGCAAGGAGCTACTGCTTGTTATTTTGACTGATTACAGGAGAGTGACTGCATTGTAATGGCAGCAGCCACTCATTAGCTCTGGCGAGCTAGACAGAAACCATCAGCTCATTCCGACCGCATCCGCCCCTGGAGGTGAATATTCAACAGGAATTGATCTCCTTAATGAGAACACAGCCGTGCTGCTTCGATTAGCAGCAGTGGAATTTTAAATAGTTAATTATGACAAAGGGTCAGCATGTGCATGTGTGCGCTGGGGAGCATCCCTGTGTGCGTGTGGTTGAGTGGACCCTCAGCTGGTATGTGGGCCTGGGCTTCATAGGAGGGCAATTCCGGAGAATGACACTGGGTTTTCAGTGGTTGCACCAGGAGTGGCCCTTCCTATCAAGGAATTCCTAGAAGGAAGCCCTGGCATATGCACTCTTCACTCTGCGCCCATAGGGACACCCAGGGATGCTCTCCATGGTACTCTGCCCAATGCCCCTTTCCTGTGGCAAACAAGCCCATGGAACACCGTGGGTTGATGAAGATAGATGTTGTAGTCTAGGAAGGGAGATCTCTCTGTTCAAAACAAAATAGCTCCTTTTTTCTAAAACTTAGCTGAAAGACCTTCTTCCCCAAACCCAATGAACATAATTAAGAATAGGCTGAAATGGACAAGAAGACATGATAATTGATTGTGGTCTTTCTGCCTGGCAGCTGCACTTAATTAACCTTTAGATTCAAATATCAAGTGGTGTCTGCATGGAGAGACATGGAGAAGGGGCCGCCTGACCCCACTTCTCTCTGCTCACTGGAGGGGACTGGTTCAGAGGTCACCTTGGGGCTGGGCCTCAACTATCTTATCTCTGGTTTCACCCAAACATCACTCAGGCACCTGGAGTTCCTTTTCCAATCCTGAAGGACACAAGAACTTCTCCCATGTGGTGGTTCTACCGCAGTCTGGTCTGCAGCTTTATGTCACTGTCTTGCAAATGCGAGTCCACTACTTGGGTTCTTCTTAGCCTGGCTTTTCAAAAGGCAACCAAAGCCACAATCCACAGGCCAGGTGTCATGTGTCCAGGAAACAAAAGCAAGACAGTCCTGCTCTGGTCTCTTTTGTCTCACCAGCCTGCGGAGATCATAATCACTCACAGTAACATCATCTTTGAGAACAAAGCCCAGAGAATGTGAGGATTGTAGGTGAGCACAGGGGATTTGGGACTCTGTTCAAGCTCACTCCACAACTGAAAAAGCAGGAGCAGAGTCAGTGTCTCAGTATCATCCCTGTGGCTCATGGGAGCGGCACACAGAGCTTTGGTTTTGTCAGTCCTCATTTAAGGGCTGACCCTGGCGAAGCCGCATCAGCTGCAGCCGTCTTTGAGGCATGTTGCTGGGGGGACGACACAGCGTGTGCCTCGGGGTACACGGGGCCATAGGTGATGCTGTGTGCCCCGGCACATTCTTGCCCTCTGGGATCAGGAAGAGGCTGTTTCCAGCGCAAGCCCAGTCGGAGCTCTTTATACTGCAGGGCTTCTCAAGGGCTGGTGTGAAACCAGCAACCGCACAATGGACTGGCTGACCTCTAAATACAGCGCGGAGCACAATTCAGGTCCCTTTTCCTCCCGTCTCATTGGCCATCTGGCTTCAAAAGGGGGTCGGATTTTCCGATCTACAAAAGGGCACGTCTGAATTGATGTGCATTTTGGAGAGGAGGCTGGTAGTAGTGTTTCTGGGGGTGTTGTGCCTGTTCTGGCTGGCCACGTTTCAAAAGGAGAAAAGAAAAGAGAGCAGGAAAGAAAGAATAAAAAGACGGGGAAAAAGAGGTAAAAAGGACAAAAGAAGAGAAAGAATATGCACACACACGTATCTACATGCATACATACTGCACTTTCTATCTTCTGCATCCATTTTTGGCCCCAGAAGTTTCTCTATTCGATGTACATTTTAATAGGGGGCCAATTTCTTTGCTCCAGATGAATTATGTTTTCTGTTCCTTAATGGGTTTTTCAAAAGGAAAATAACAACCCTAGCTATCAGACTCTTAAATAAGAGAGAGATTACTTTTAACCCAAAGGAAAACTATGGCAGGAACACAGTCTCACAGCCAAGAGAGATCCCCACCCTTGAGAAGACACCTTCCTGCCTGCCTGTACAGCCCTCTCGCAGTGGCTGCAGGTATCAAGGGCTGATCCCATGCTCCCAGAGCGCTACCAAGGAAGGGTCCTCAGAAAAAAATGCTCAGGAGGCAAGGGGGCTGCAACCCGTGCCACAGAAAGCCAGATCTTTCTTTGCACCAGTTGTACAGTTTCTGCAAAACTGAAGACTGACATTGAAAACGACTCCTGGTCAGTTATTCCTTGATCACTCCTAGAGTGTGTATGTTACTATTCCTCCAATTGCTAGCAAGCATTGAGACTGGTGGACTCAGCTTTCTGCTAGAATTTGAGTATAATGAGCATCTGTATCATAAATAAGCATCAAAGATATAAACTATAATCTAAAGAAGAGGCCAGGCGCAGTGGCTCATGCCTCTAATCTCAGCAGTTTGGGAGGCCGAGGAGGGCAGATCACCTGAGATTGGGAGTTCGAGACCAACCTGACCCACATGGAGAAACCCTGTCTCTACTAAAAATACAAAATTAGCTGGGTGTGGTGGCGCATGCCTGTGATCCCAGCTACTTGGGAGGCTGAGGCAGGAGAATTGCTTGAACCCAGGAGGCGGAGGTTGTGGTGAGCCAAGATTGCGCTATTGCACTCCAGCCTGGGTGACAGAGCGAGACTTCATCTTAAAAATAAATAAATAAATACGAGGAAAAGAGGGGTCTCGATGGTGGTTCTCAAACATTAAATTACCTAAGAATTACCTAGGCAGTAATACCTGGACAGACTGTATTCCCCCAAATATCACATGTTCAACCCCTAGTCCAGGTGTGATGATGTTAGAAGGAAGAGCCTTTGGGAGGTGATTAAGTTATGAGGGCGGAGCTCTCACAAATGGGATTAGTGCCCTTATAAAAGAAGGGCAGAAAATCAGTTAGTGTCTTCTTTCTGCCACGTGAGGACACAGAAAGATGATGGCTATCTGTAAGCCAAGAAGAGAGCCCTTACCAAGAATCCAACCCTGCAGGCACCTTGGTATTAGAATTCCAACCTCCAGAACTGTGAAAAATCAATGTTTATTGTGTAAGCCATCCAGTTCACAGCTGAGCAAAGTTACAGCTTGTTAAAAACACATATTTCAGAGCATTACCCTCAAAGATTCTGATTTATTAGACCTGAAGTTGGGCCTAGTCTTTTCTGAGGACATTTTTCCAATACCTCCTTGGACCAAGAACATAGGCCTCATTATAAACGAGCAGAGTGGGCCTGAATTTCCAGGATGTTATATGTTTGTGGTTGCCTGTGAGGATGTTTGTGTGCACATGTGGGACCAGTGGAAAGTACTGAAATAAGCTGTGGAGACATCCCTTCTCTCTCTCCTTTTTATTAACTGTGGTACACACTGAATATGGCAGGCAAAGTTTCTAAAATGGCCTTCTAAAGATGCCCATCCTAACTCCATGTACCTGTGAATATAATGAGCTATCACTCTTTGATTATATTATGTTCTAATGCACAGTTGACCTTGAAATAGGATGAACATCCTGGATTATCCAAGTGGGCTCAGTGTCATCATAGGAACCCTTAAAAGCAAGAAACTTTCTCCAGCTGATGACAGAAAGGGACATCAAAGAGAGTCAAAGTACCAGGAGGAATTGACAGGCCTTTGCTGGCTTTGAAGATGAAGGGAGCCCATATCAAGGAATGTCCATGAGCAGCCCATGGTCAATAGCCATCAAGGAATCAAGGACTTCAGTCCCACAACTCCAAGGAAGTGAATTCAATCAACGATCTTAAGAAAGTGTGAAGCAGATCTTCTGCAGGGGCCCCAAATAGGAATCCAGGCTGTTTGACCCCTTGACTTCAACCTTGTGAGGCCCAAAACAGAGAACCTAGCCAAGCCCACGGGGCTTCTGACCCACACACTTTGAGATAATAAACTGTTCTAAGCACTACATTTTTGGTAATTTCTTATACAACGATAGAAAATGACTACACTTCAGAAATACCAAATGAAGAAAATAGAGCCCTGTCTTTTCGGATCTCACAATACAAGAGAGGCTGAGGATGTACAGCCAATTAATATGTAAGTATTTGTTAAAGGGATGGGCACAAGGAGCCTCGGATATGGAAAAGGGTTCATTCTTGCTTGGTATGCTGGGGGTGAAGGGAGCTCAGCAAAGCTGCCTCAGAGAGAGTGTTGGGTGGGCTGGGTCTTGGAGGAGGCATAGGATTTGTTAGGGATGGGGAGTATATTGTAGGAGGAAACAGCAGGAGCAAGGGCAGAGTGGTCTGGAGGTGTTTGTCACAAGTGGGGAAGAGGAGCCAAGATCAGTTGCAGCTGGAGTTTGTAATACATGAACGGTGACCAGAGATGATTTTGGAAAGTCAGGCAACAGTCAGTGTGTGGAAGGATTTTTCACTGCATGCCAAAAAAATTGGGCAATATCTTGCTTTTGTGATAGGGAGTCCTAGGTGTTGGTAAGCAGGAGTGTGACTAGTCACATTTGTTTTTCTACTTGGCCTTCAGGCACACACAATTGGATTAAGTATAATTATGGCTTCATGTCACATTCTCATGACTGTTACGTGCAATGACTTTCTTTCCTTCCTTCCTTCATTCCTTCCTTCCTTCCTCCCTTCCTTCCTTCCTCCCTCCCTCCCTCCCTCCCTTCTTTTTTCCTTTCTTTCTTCATTATACAACGCATACTTTCTAACACTCTACCCAACACAGAAGCCAAAACACTGATAATTTACATCTACTAGTGTGTGTCCTCCCTCTTTTATCCCTTATCTATTGATCAATTGATCTATCACTCTATCAATCAATCTATTTTCCAACCTGCCTATGTATCTGGTGTTGTCAGATCTATGTAAATTTATTACCTGTATATTGTTTAGGTTTCCTTTTTTTAATTTAGAAGAGAACATTATGCTGTTTGTACTCTTTTGTATTTGTAACTGTGTTTGCTAACTTTAATCCTATGAGTTGCCTGTAGATGGATTTCATCCATTTTGATTGCTGTACATTATTCCATTGAGGGCACACACTGATAAATTTCTTCATTCCTCTCTTCTTCTGTCTGTGGGAATTTGGGAGAATTATGCAAGAGTTCTCTTAATAGAAAATATGGCACCAATACTAGGACAGTAGATGTGGGTTGGAGAAGAGAGGGAGGGCTTGAGACTTCAATAAACTGGCTATGACCAATGTCCAAAATGTCTAGCCTGAGAAATATTTGTGTTCAGTTCAGATTAAAACTGTGTACTTCTTTCTCTCTCCTTCTGCTGGGCCACATGTTGTTCTCATGCAAATGCAAGCTTGCAGCTTGTCTCCCCAGGACAGAGCAGAGCCTGTACCTCACTGTAGGAGGACATTGAACGCATCACCGAATGAAGGCAAAGGACTGTCTCCTACATGGACATACAGTCTCAGCCACAGCCTCTGGACTCTGCTGACAGATGGCTAGTGATACTTGAGTGAGCCGTGAGGCCTTTAGCGCTGCCCTGCCCTTCCTTCATGAGGAAGGAGCCTGTAGTGGAAACATCATCTTGAGATGCAGAAGCAGCAGGCACAGAATATCTTGCAACCGTAGGGGAGAATAATAATTTTTTTCTTCAATCCCCATAGGTTCTTAGTTGAAACAGATCCCTATAACAAAAGACAGACTAACAAGAAAAAAAACCAAGCAGCTTAACAACATGTGCATTTCATATGCACACGAGAGCCACTTAGGGAATGAGCAGTTCTCCAAGAGGTGGCTTTTGAATTCCAACTTACATAGCATCTTCAAGAACAGTTAATTTTTAGAGAAGCAACAAGATAATGGGAAAGGACTTTGATTCTCTAGGGGCAACAATTTGTGGGCAGGCAAATAACTGGCAGATAAAGGCCAGTTAGTAAAACTTGTTCATGTAGAGTCTTCGGGTATCATCTCCAGTAGATAAGAATGTAAAGTTGTCTTCAGTGGTTAACCTTCATTCTTCCTAGCGGTGGTGGTGGGAGGAGGAGCAGGGTTCCTTTTGTCTTTGTAAATCTATGTCCTACTTTTAAGCAAATAGAGGCAGGGCATAGAGCTGTCGTGCATCTGCTTCCTCTTAATTGTCTTCAGCTCAACAATTCTTCATATTCTGAGGTGGCAAATTTTGGTCTCTTACCCAGCCTAACAGGTGAGAATTGGAATTGATTATAGCACTGTGCTTCTCTGACACTGGCCCTAGACCAGTTCATCACCTGCAGCAGGTACAAATAAATCCCACCTTGAGGATTCAGTGGGATACAGGGCTCTCCTTCACTTACTGTCCTACATAATACAGAAGAGCCTGACTATACACTGTTGAGTGTGGCGTTATGAGGCGGTAGAATAAGTGGCACTTTTGACCATCTTCCTAAAAATACATTACAAACCAGAGTGGTAGAAGAGAGGTTTCTAATGCTTAATTTTTATTAAAAGTTATCCTTACATTTAATTTCTGTCAAGTGGACCATTATGCTTATGATGAGTAATTATCTTTATCATCCTTAAATACTTCCTCTTCAAAGAAAATGTTTAAATAAACCTTTGTAAGAATACTTAAATATGATATGCGGTACTGAGTTTCATTTAATAAAATTTTGCCTTATTGTAGGACTGGCATAAATTGGATATGTGCATTGTTTGAACTAGTCTTTTGAATTCATTGCATTATTTTAAACATTTCATTTTTGAAATACTGTACACCAACCAAAAAGTGACGTAGGTTATACAAAAGAAAATGTTCTTGTGTTTTTTAAATCCAAGAGAGGTTTTACCTGGAAAAAATGAACTGCCTTTTTCTCTGTAAAACAGAGCCCACATGGTGCGGCAAGTTAAGTGGGCTCCACCGGAAAAATGGTCCTAGTATGAGTTCTACCACTACATAATCAAGTGACCAAGAATCAGTTACACAACTTCTCCTTGTTTTCTTGTTGCAGAATGAGGGGGTAGATTAAATAACTCTGGTGCCAAGTCCCATGAGAGGTGCCAGACCAGTTTAGATGTGCAAAGTCCTTTGGGAAGGGAGCCATTGAAAGTCTGAGTAGAATGCTAGAAATATCCAGGATGCTGTGGGAAAGTCCAAGTACAGACTGATTTTTTTCTTTTTTTTTTTTTTTTGAGATGGAGTTTCACTCCTGTTGCCTAGGCTGGAGTGCAATGGTGCGATCTCACCGCAACCTCCGCCTCCCTGGTTCAAGTGATTCTCCTGCCTCAGCCTCCCGAGTAGCTGGGATTACAGGCATGTGCCACCATGCCCGTCTAATTTTGTATTTTTAGTAGAGATGGGGTTTCTCCATGTTGGTCAGGCTGGTCTTGAACTCCTGACCTCAGGTGATCCACCCACCTCGGCCTCCCAAAGTGCTGGGATTACAGGTGTGAGCCACCGTGTCCGGCCCAGACAGAGTTTTTTTTTTTTAGCATTAGAAAATATCTCAATTCACTTTTGCTTTTAATCTAATCTAAACTATGAGTTGAGTTTCTGTCATGTGCAACACCATTATTAAAGAAAATAAAACTTCTTTGAGGAAGGTGTGTTGTTTTACAGTTGATGCGAATTAAGAGAGATTCACATTCCCCCTCTTTGATTTCCAACTGCTTCCAATCCCAATCTTCTAGAGTTCTGTAGTTTGTACTAGAAAAGCCAACAGGAGGTTGAATTTGTTGCTAAGGACCTTGGATAAGCACAAATAATAGTTTTCCTTGTCTACGCCAGGTTTTCCCAACCTTGACACTATTGACATTTCTGTCCAGATGATTCTTTGTTGAGGAAGGCTGTCCTATGTATTATGGGATGTTTATCATCATCCCTAACCTCAAACCCCTAAATGTCAATAAAATAATACCATGCCCCCTCCGGAGTTGTGACAACAAAAAATATCTTCAGGCATTGCCCAATGTCCCCTGTTAAGTAAAATTGTCCCCATTAGAGAACCATTTTTTTAGACCAAGAGTGAGCAAACTATAGCTCATGATCCAAACACAGCCAGCCATTTGTTTTGTAAATAAGACTATAACAGAACATAGCTATATTTATTTGTTTACAAACTGTCTGTGGCTGTTTTTGACCTACAATGGCAGCACTAGCAACCATGCCAAGAACACATTAATCTTCTAGTATACTTAGTCAACTTTTCTAGAGCCTTTCAATGCATGCTATTTGCAGAAGAGATAACGTTAGCCCTGTTTGCAGATAAGCTCACTGGGCTAGGTGTGGTTAAATGACTTGCCAACTTCTATCAGAGCTTGGACTATAACCAATGGCTCCTGACTGCCTGTCTTCCCGCTTTACCCCATAATGTTGGATGTTGAAGGGACTGTAAAGATAATTGACTCCAGCTTCCTAACAAATACAAGGATCACTATTAAAACAATATACCTGGAAAAAAAAAAAGAGAAATCACTGTTCATTCAGTTTTTAAATAACTTTAATTTTAGAAAGTTTTTCCTTAAATTGAGCATAGTCCTGCCTTCTGGAGTTTTATAGCATGTCAACTCTGGGTAAAATCATGGAATCTCAGGAACCTAAAAGGTCATTGACTCCAATTATCTATGCAATACATGAATCTACACCAGAGGGTTCCCCGTGGGTATTATTCAAGGTTGCAGCCTCAACACCTGCAGTAACCAGGGATCATGGGGCTCACTTCTCTCACACTGGCCCTCACTATTTTGAATAACTGTGACTAAGAATTTCTTCTTCTCTGGAAGTTGAAATCAGGTCCTCTGTATGTGCTGCTCTCAAGCGTCATGCTGCCACTTAGACTCCATAGAAAGGGCCTGATCCCATGTGCTTGATGCAAATTTTTCAGCTCTGCCTGATTTAGCCATAGACAAGGTCTCTGTTGAATATTCTTGTCTCCATGTTTACCCTGCCAGATTCTTATTTTCTTAAATAACATGGTTTTAAGAACTCTTGCCGGGCTTGCTTGTACTGCTGTGAATACAACTTGCAACAGTTTACCTACATCTTTCTAAAAAAATTCCAGATAGTGTACTACCAATTATGTTTCCTAAGTTTGGGTTAACTTTGTTTCAAGCTGTTTGATTATGTGAACTTATTACGAACTTACACACAGATAAATTCCCTGTTGATTGTTACAAAAGCTGGAGTTAAGCTTCATGTTCCTCATCTTCTATTTTACAGTTATTTCAGGATTTGGTGGCATGGCTTTTTATTTTTCTCCCTTGAATATCAACTTGGCAAGACCAGCTCATAATTCTAGCTTCTTGAGATATTCTTGCATCCTGCTTTTAATCTTCCAATTTATTTACTATTTCACTTGGCTTCATATCATCCCTACATTTTTATAATTATGCTTTTTATATCTTTATTCAACACATTGATAGAAATATTAAAAAGGATAAGGCTAAAGATAGAATCTTAAAGTTATCGCTAAAGACTTCCTTCCATATCACCACTAATTCATTAATCAAAAACTTTTGGTCACAGTTATTAAGTTAATTACAGATTCACTCCATAAAGCTATGATCCAGACTGTATTTCTTTGTTGTGTTACAGGAATATTTTAATAATGCTTTAAATATTTGAAGACTCTTCCACCTCTTACAAGTGTTCTCACTTCCAAGCTGCCTCCTCTTGCATTTAGGATTTGCACATTCATTTGTTCACCCATTTATTCACAAATTATCCATTTATCTAATAATGACAAACACTTTCTGTATAGCAAACATTCTGCTAGATGCTGGAATGACAAAGCTCTGATCCCTGGCAGCCCTCTTGTAGATTGCCACAGCAAGAGCAGAAAGAAGGACGGGAGCTGTGACAGAGATGTGAGCAAACTGCTCCCCATAAAGCCAACTCCCAAGTGGAGGGTTGGGCTCACTATGGAGGAGACTTCTGAGCTGCTCCTTGAAGAGTGGACAGGACAGTAGGGATTCAAAATGCAAAGGCATCACAAGAAGAGCTCAGGTGTGGGAAACTCTTTGGTTGTATTGCTGGATATGAAAAGGGACTAGGGGGAGGCGAAACTTTCAAGGGTTCCTCAAATAACTGAATTTCTGACCTCTTACCATTCTGGGCATTCTCCTCTGAATGCTTTCTAATGGCATCTAGAACTGAAGACAGTAGATATCCCAGGGGTCCCCAACCTCTGGGCTGTGGACCAATACCAGTCCATGCCCTGTTAGGAACTGGGCCACACAGCAGAAGGTGAGTGGCCAGCAGTGAGCATTACCGCCTGAGCCCCATCTCCTGTCAGATCAGAGGCGGCATTAGACTCTCATAGGAGCACAAACCCTGCTGTGAATTACGCATGTGAGGGACCTAGGCTGTGCTCCTTATGAGAATCTAACTAATGCCTGATGATCTGAGGTGGTGCGGTTTCATTCTCCGCACCCACCCCATTCATAGGAAAACTGTCTTCCATGAAACCAGTCCCTTGTGCCAGAAAGACTGGGGACTGCTGCTTTCTACTGTCCAACTTGTAGAGTATAGAGTGGACTAATGTTTCACTTGTCTGAATACTATATGGCTACTGAATTAAATTGCCTAGGTTCTTTGAACTTTACTCCTAAGTTAGGTCGATCAATCTTGTATCAGTACAGTTGATTTTAGGAACAAAAGTGCCAGACTTCCTAAATATGTTCCTGGAAATATTAACTTGTTGTTATATTTGAACAGACTGTGAACATCTTTTTTATTCTAGATTCTGTTGTTTTGTTACCTTAGCCAGCTCTTCCAAATATGTACCATTGCATTTTAACAAGCAAGTATTTATGTCCGTTTTCTTGCAACACTTGAAGTTCCCTGAGATCAGGGACTATATCTACATATTTTAGAGACAATGTATATTTTTCTTGAAAGGACAAAGAGTAAATAAATCCTAATCTAAATCATTGTTCTCTGTTAAATAGAATTAAAGAATGCATTTAATCTCACTAAACCTGCCCATACATGTAGACTTAAGTAATCTGGAAGAGTAAATATGTTTAAGTAATCAAAACTTGAAACAGATGTCAAATAGAGATTAATCCATGTCAGTCCATGTCCATGCTAATCTCCTCAGTAATGTAGAAAATTGCTCAGTCTTCTTGCTGTGACTCCGTAATCGGGTGTGTTTATGTGCGGATCATTCATATGACCAGATATATTAGGTTGGGCTCCATGAAAATTGACTCTCAGATGGAGACTTTTGTTCAGAAAGTGCATTAGGGAGTACTGTCAGGAAGAACACCTATGAACAGGAAGTGGATCAGAATTGGCTGAAAGGAATAGTGGACATTGTTGCAGTCATATCAGAGGCTTCAGTCAGTCCTGTGGAGATTCTGGTGGAGCAATGGCCTTCAAAGTTGCCACCAAACAAAGGGAGGATGACAGATCCTTCCACTCCCATATAGCCCTAGTCCTAGAAGTGGACTGTCCCTGTAAAGTGGAGTGACCTCGAATGAGGCAGCTTTTGTCCACTGAGGGCAGTTCCCAGAGAGAGGCTCAGCTGGGAGCCTTCCACAGCTAATATTCCTGGCACCTGGAGAAATACGTTCTTCTCTCCCAAAGGGAATCTGGGGACTGCATCATGGCATCTACCACAATCAGAAAAAAAAAAAAAAAATCAGAAAAGGACCTCCTGAGCACAATCTCGGATGTCTTCTGAAATTGTGCTCTGATTTTGAAGGAACATATTCCTTTCACGTCTCTTTCCCATTTTCATTTTAGTTGTTTACCAGGCGGTAGTTATGCACCACAATTGATTGTCAACTCTCTATGATTCACCCAATTTCTTGCTCTACTAAGTCACAAGTGGCCAACACTGTGTAGGGTCTGAGCTTAATTCTGTAGCCAATGGAATGACCCAAGGGTTCTTGGTCACTGATGTTATTTTAAAGCCATCTTTCTGCCCAAGAGGCTTGGAGAACTGAAGATCCATAGTAGAAGGTGAAAACCTTGGAGAATCCAAGAGCTTCCAATGCAAGTAGCCATACAGCAAGATCCCAACAATGAGACAGCTCTATTGACACAGCACCTGCCGTGAACTTGAAGCATATGCAGACATGTGCCTGTCCTCATGGAATTCTCTGCATGTCTGTGAATATATAAAACATAAATGCACAATGGACCTCAAATGCAGGACAACATATCCAAGAAAAGCATAAACCATTTTCCCCACAATCTTTTGTTCTAAAATTGCCATCCGTGTATCAACTGCAAAAAGCTGAGTGATCCCACCACAAGGAGATATGATACATGTGCTAACTATTCAAAATGTCTATGCCTGCATCTTTTCACCACTCTGTGTGGGCCTGGGTCTGCTTCCATCAGACATTGAACTTTTTCTGGCTTAATTTCTTCATCTCTCTGTGTGCCTATTATTTCAATAAAAGACTGAAAGAGAATAAAAATGCAAAATAAAAATAAGCATGTGCATCCCAGCTTCTACAAGCAATTCTAGAGTTTTAAGTTTTACCTCTGAAGGCTCAAACACCTTTGAATGCTCAGTTCCCCACCCTGCCTTCCAAAGGAACAGAGATTCTGTCTAAGGACAGGTTCATTAACAAATTAATAGAATAATCAGCAGGGCTTTGTGTGCATTTTGGAGATAAAAAACTGGTAACAGCATTCTTTGACTCTTTAATGGGGCGATAAGCACCAAGTATCTGCTCTGTGGCTGAGCTAATCACACAGATAAGGGAGGTTAAATCAATCCAGAGTTCTGCTGAGGTCATTTATAGATGGAGCTGTATCCTGCAGCAGCATAAATAGCTCAGTTATTTTGAATATAACCACAAATTGCTAAAATAAACGGAGGGTGGGGCAACAAAGCCTAAAATAGGTTGTACTGTGCTATGTGGGACAGAGTCCCCAAGGCCACAATCTGTGGGCATGTACCTGTAAGGCTGCCTGATAAGTTTGGGGAAAATAAAGCTCTAGGGGATGTCTCCTCTTAAACTGGTTTGACATCTGGTCTCAAAGTCTGGAAAGAAAAGGATTTTTTTCTCATGCCTTTCCTCTCTCCTGTTTTAAATTAAGTGGATATGATTGCTTTAGAGGGAGAAGGATTAACAACAGTTCAGGTATTTTGCAGACATTTATTAGGTAGGCCTCCTGCTTATGCCACAAGCACTACACCAGCCTAGGTGGCCCCATGACAGGTATAGCATGAGCCTACTGCATTCTGATATAACCTTCCTGGCCAGCACTTCATGCCCAGTTACCCTGGTGTCACTGCTCCTGCTAGAGTGGAAGGCAGGACCTGCTGTGTGCATGGGGCAGGCGTTGTCAGGCCAATGTCTAGGTGTTCACACCTCACAGTGCAGAAAGGTGCTGGAACAATTCTAGCAGAAAAAGTGGAAGTGGCAGACATGTGGGACCAGGGAAGGGCACTGACCACCTTCCAGATGGTGTGAGTTTCACATAGTTCTGGCCAGTGGGGCATGGTTCGGCCAGCGACTTTCGACTTTCAACGGCACCCTATAGCAAAATTTGTGCAAAGTTCCCGAGTTATTAGTTACAATTGGGGTAATTGAAAAACAAGTTATGATGATTAAGGAGATAAAACTTTCTTTCTTGATCCTTTAAAGAGCTCACTTATTCAAGGTCTTCCAGTTGTTGCAGGACTTTTTTTCAGTTCAGCTAAAGATGGGGTTCTTTTTCCCATGGCCAAGAAAATTCAGGATTGCAGACCATTTGAATGGTAGTAAGATAGGGTTTTATTGGGTGAAAAGGAAGAAAAAGGGAAACAGGGAATCTCTCTCACCAGGCCAGAGTCCCTGCTAGAACACTTCCCACTGGCAGCTTGAATCCCAGGTTCCATGCAGGAAGATGAGGGGCCAGGCTCCTCCCTACTACAGATGGCGTGAACTTCCCAAGGCTCGACCTCAGTAGGTTGGAGCTTCTCCAGGGATCTCCTCCCACCTGGCTGTCTCACAATGACCCCATGCCAGAAACCCTAGTCTCACTGTTCTGAGCACACTCCATTCCCGGTCGCCCTTAGGATGGCTCTCCCTACGAAGGCCACACTCCACTCGGAAAAGAGAAGGGCAAGGAAAAGAGACATCTTCCCTTTTAGAACTTGTCCTGGAAGCTGCACACATCCATGAGCCTAAATTTAGTCTGAGGGCCACAGCTAACCCAAAGGATGATTGGAAATTCCAGGATTCTGCAATTAAGGGCAAATTAAAAATAGATCCTAGGCAGCAAACAGCAGCCTCTTTCCCCCAGGGCCAGGGAAATGCCCATCTCCTAATTCAAGGAGTTCATAAAATAATGTGATTCAATTTTTAAAAAGAAAGAAAAGCTTTTAAAAAAGAATTCCCAGAAAAGATAAGAAAAATCTGGATTAGATGCATTTAATATATTGGTGAGTATCCATGCATAACACTTTTTTTTTTCTTGGATGGCTGAGCCATCAGAAAGGGTGGTGTGAAGGTTAAGAAAACATCTGTAGTCCCTAAGGAAAGGGTTATATTAAAATATTTTTCAAAAATACGTCTTAGCTATGGAAATGCAGAGGAGATAAGCTGCACTCACTCTACCAAATATGACCTGCCCTACCTCCCTACAGAGAAAAACTAGTACCCAAGAGCTGTGGAGTAGCAGGGGTAGAAAAGGAGAACATGGATGTTAGGGTGAAAAAGCATTAATGTAGACAGATATCTGAGATACGGCATTTGCTGTATGTGTCTACATCACATTTACTGTCATGTTACTTCCAAGCAATGTAGGGGAATGGATCTAGCCATTCATTCATTCATTCTGGCTATTGATTCATTCGTGCACTTTTTCCACCATCAATCTTTCAAAATCGTCTCTCCCCAGGAATTGTGGTTGGCAGTGGGGATATGGCTGAAAACCCGGGCTACAGAGATTGGGTGGAGAGTCAGTGGTGCAGGAGCAGGCAGGGATTTCATTCTAAGTTTGGATTTCATTCTAAACTTCATGGGAAGCCACGAAGGAGTCCAAGCAAGGGTGTGGCATTCATGAAAGCTTCCCAGGCTCTCACGGCTGCCACCAATGCTGAGAAAGGAGGGATGGGAGGAGTAAGAGTGCAGCAGTCCAGGTGGGAAGGACCATGATGTAGACTAGCTCGGTGCAGTGGAGGGAAGGGGCGGGCAATGGAGGTAAGGGGCAGGCAATGGAGAAGTCCACAGAAGCTAGTGAGGGATACAGTGGACCTAGACATCACAGCTCATTGATTTCTGTCTTGGGGATGGTGTTTGAACCGACTCCCGTAGATGGAGAGGGGCAGATTAGACGGAGTGCGGTGGAAGGAAGGCGGTGTGATCTCGCTTCTGCGCCAGCTTCCATCCACGCGTCTGGTGTGGACCTTCTCAGTAGAGAGCTAAAGTCAGCTAGCACCAAGGCAAGCCCTGAAGCAGAGCGAGGGCATGGTCCCTCGCCAGCTGGCCTCCCGAGCAGCTGTTAGCAGTGGGGGCAGCAACTGGATCAGAGGAGCAGACCCTTCGCATGGAGCAGCAGTGCCTGCATGGGCATTGGCAGGCAGTGTCAGGACGGCCAAGAGGTGCATGGCCAAGGCCGACCTCGGTCACCTGCAGAGGGCATCTTCAGACTGGCCCCTGTGTCCCCTCCACCAAGCACACCTCAGCCTCCACATGCTGCCTTGCTGGGACTTGGCTGTCAATTGCCAGATGATAGACACGATTCCAACTGCCTCTGAAGAGAGAGCGGAACCATTAATAAAACATCAACACTACAGGAACCCAAAGGACCCACAAAATAAAATAAAAATTAAATTACAGCTACAGCAAAATCACACTTGCTTTCCTCTGGCAAGCCTCTAAGGAGGCAGTTACGTCCCCAGGGGCACTGGCACTGGAAAGTGACTCTCAGGCAAGGCAGATGGAGGAGGCCTCCGATGAGACGGCAGAGGAGTGAGACCCACTCTCTGGGCTGCCTGCTCCCGCTTTTGAGATGTGTGGGTGTCCAACTTCCTTCCAAGCTAGAACACAGCTGCCAGCCCCTGCTCTTTGCCTCTTCGCCTCCTCCTTCCCAGCTGGCATTTCCGCCTGACTCCAGCGCGGTGAGAGACGTGTGCCGCTTCCTCGGGGTGCAGGGACTTCTCGAGGGATCTGCTGCCCACGGGACAGTGTGCCGGGTGCTGCCAGCCTGTGTGACCAGAAGCCCCCCCGGGATTGGCGGGGATCCTGACAACTGTCAAAAGGGGTCGAGGGCACACGGTGGATGGCAAGGATCTGCATTATTCATTTATCCGCTGTTTGGAGAAATTGTGTGTTGGGCCCAGTACAAAGAACACTCTGGGTAATCCACTGCTCAGAATTCAGCCTATTCCATGGCCTCCAGGAAGTCAGATATTCAAGAAGTAGGGACTTTAATTCATTACCGGAAGCAATAGAATGCCAGGTATTTTGTTTGTTTTTTTAGTATGTTCCACAAAACAATAGAATATTGTGGTCATCTGAAAAGTACTCCCCAGCCAATATCCAACTTCTAATTCCTGGAACTTGCGAATGTTTATAACAAAAAGTTCTTCACAGATTGATTAAATGAAGGATCTTGAAATGGGGAGATCATCCTGGATTATCTGAGTGGGCCCTAAATACAGTCACTTGTGTCCTTACAAAAGGGAGGCCAAGAGATATTTTACAGCACAGATGAAGACAGCAGAGAGAGATTTGAAGATGCTGATCTGGAAGGTTGGAGAGATGTGGCCACAAGTGAAGGGGGTGGGGCAGCCAGCAGGAGCTCTAAGAGGCAAAGAAAGGCTTCCCTGGAGCCTTAGGAAGGAGCAGGAAGGCACTTGATATGGGCTCAGTGATGCTGAATTCAGACTTCTGGTCTCCAAACCGTGAGATAATAAATTTCTATTGCTTTCAGCCACCATGTTTGTGGAAATTTGTTATAGCAGCCACAGGAAGCTGATACAATACCATTGATGACATTTTCTCAATTTAAATAAACATTCACTTAATGAAGCAAATCTTCTTCAAGTTTTCTGCTGTGTTTTTCTTTTCAATATCTGGCATATGCTACTGTTTACAGATGAATGAAGAAGTTGGATTTAAGATTTTGTGGTATATCAGAAAAGTCACTGTGACTTTTAACTTGCATTTTTCCCCCCACTGATATGAAAAAGAGAACTACAATTCCTGGGGTTGTTCTAAAGTTCAAATGAGGTCAAGTGGTGCTAAGAGGTCTCCAAACTGCCCAGCACTGTGCAAAGTTGAGTAAAAGGTCTTATAGGATTGGTCAACTGATGACACAACCTACGATCAATCTCTCTTCTCTTCCCACCCCCCCTCTCTTTCCTTTGTCCTTCTTCTCTTTCCTCCTTCTACTTCTCCTTCCCTCCTCTCTTTCTCCCTATGCACATTCACACCCACACATATATTATCTATAGAAAAAAATTCCACTTAAAGGTGAAGAATAGCCTTATGATTATGTCTTATATTTCAGTACCATTTTAAAGCTTACTGAGAACTTTTATATCCATCATTGTATTTATTAATCCTCATGCTACCCCTGTGGGCACACAGAACTAACATCATCCTCCTTATTTGATAGATAAAGAAAGCAAGAACCCCCTTGGTAGAAAGTGTTAAGAGGCTTACTCAGGGCGACATGGATGTAAGCGGTGAGACAGGATTCAAACACAGATCTTTATGAATACGTGGATGCAGAACTGAAAAGGCATTCCCACCTGTCTAATCAGCAAGGACTGAGCAAGGTGCTTTCTGTCTATACCGACCTGGAATGAAAGTCTAGTCTTGCACCTCAGCAGCTCTGAAAAGCTGAGTGGTGACCTTACCCTGTTGAACCTTCCTTAGCCATCAAACTGGGACCATAGTACAAACTTTGTGAGGCTGAGTGAAAATTCAGTGGAATAAGTTAAGGGAAAGTGCCTAGATCCATTCCTGGCCCCAAGAATTCTTCTTTCAAAAGCAAAGGGCTTTTGTTTTTATTTTATTTTTATTTTTAACTCCTGTCTTGATCTCAAGAGAGTCAATCCCAGTCTAACCATCTGACCTATTTATTGTATCTCTTTCAAACCACTTGTGTTTGTTTTCTCTCTTTCTGTTTGTCAAAAGTTAAGTTCAATTCCAGCCACTTGTCACTTAAAAGATGACAGTTATTACTCATAGCTACAAAGGCACTTATGGCAATAGCTGCTCTGTACTGAAGCAACAGCACTCACAATAAATACTCTTGCCAGATCATGAGGATTTTGTCAAGCACATCCCTCTCAGCCATTGTTGCACAATTATCATGGGTGCACCTAGAGTTCCGCTGAGAGAAAGGGGTCAATACTTGAGTGATCTGAGGCTGAGGCAATCTATAGGCCTTTGGGTTTTAATCCCAGTTCCCTCATTGGTCTCCACTTTGGGCAATGTTTGATTGAAGTACACCGGGAAGGCTGGTACTCCAGATGGCCTTCGCCACTTATTCTTCATTGGTCCCTCTGAATATGTGACATGATAACTCCTCCACTTTCCAAGTGGTAAGAAAACAGTCAGTTATTGGCTGGACTTTGGCTAGCAAGAAAGGCTTGGCCTGGACTGTGGCTATGGTTCTATCACAACCAGTGACCATGGTGCTAGGGAAAGACTAATGCCAAAGTCACCCAATGATAGCATCCAGGTGAAAAACATAGCCTTCTTCTTTATCATTTGCTGAGATTCCTTCTATCAGTTTAGCTTAAAAACCAGAGACCAGTTCTTTTGTTATAAAGGTTCACTCGTAGGAAGGAAGGGGCCATGCATTGGTGTGTCTGTGTGTGTGTGCACATGTGTAAATGTGTGTACCTATGCATGTAGGCATGTGGGTAGTAAACATTTGAAATAGGGACTCCAACCATGTTGACACCATACTAATTAGTTATTATTATTATTTCTTTTTAAAGACCCCTGTCCAACCATGTGTCAGTCAGTCTGCATCATTATTAAGGAATAACTGAGACTGGGTAACCCATAAAGAAAAGAGGTGTAATTAGCTCATGGTTCTGCAGACTGTACAGGAAGCATGGTGCCTACATCTGCTGTCTTCTAGTGAGGCCTCAGGGAGATTTTACTCATGGCGGAAGGCAAAGGGGAAGCAGTGTATCACATGGCGAGAGAGGGAGCAAGAAAGGAGGCAGGGGAGCTGCCATACTGTGTTAAACAACTGGATCTCACAGGAAACCATACGAGAAGGACTCACTTAATACTGTGAGGATGGCACCAGATCATTCGTGAAGAACCCGCCCCCATGAGACAGACACCTCCCACCAGGCCCCACCTCCAACATTGGGGATTACCTTTCAACATGAAATTTGGAAGGGACAAACCATATTAAGCCAATCTAGCATTATTTTTTTCCTAGGAACATCTTTTTTCTCTAATTGTGGTCATTGGCCTACTGTTTAAATGAAAAGAGAGTGTGGTTTCTATGCCTTCCTTATTACTTCTCTCTTCCATTTCAGATCTCTGCACACTTCCTGGAGGATTTTGTCAGTGTGAGAAAGGATAAACCCAGCTGCAATTATACATTAAGGATTTCCTCCAGTAGAGAGCTTGTGAGGGGCATTGTTAAACATGGCATACTGCCTACTAAGTACTTGGCTTGGTCAAGGGTATTGTATGGTATATCTGTAACTACAGGTTTATACTTAGAAGTTCTGACACACTTTCAGGATGAGCGCGGTGGCTCACGCCTGTAATCCCAGCACTTTGAGAGGCTGAGGCAGGCTGAACGCTTGAGGACGGGAGTTCGAGATCAGCCTGGCCAACATGGAAAAACCCCGTCTCTATTAAAAATACAAAAACTCGTTGGGTGCAGTGGTGCGTGCCTGTAATCCCAGCTACTCGGGAGGCTGAGGCAGGAGAAGTGCTTGAACCTGGGAGGCGGAAGTTGTAGTGAGCCAAGAGGCTGAGGCAGGAGAATTGTTTGAACCTGGGAGGCAGAGGTTGCAGTGAGCCGAGATCATGTCACCACACTCCAGCCTGGCCAACAGAGTGAGACTGTGTCTCAAAACAAAAAAACAAAAACAAAAATGAAGTTCTAAGATACCCTCCTTTCTTGTCAACTTCATTTTTTATAGATTTGGCTCAGCGGTGTGTCTACACAGGAAAGATGGGTTTCCAGGTCTGGTGGGCTAGGTGCAGGCAGGCTTCCTGAAACAAGTTGCCTTTGAGGTGGATGCGTTTTGGGTAGAGGTTGAGATACTTTGGAAGAAGGTGGGAGAAACTTCCACTTCCTGCCCTGAGATAGACCCCTGTCGCCTTTCCACAACGTTGCCAACAGAACCACCTGAAGCTCTACTTTTTGCTGTCTGGTAGCTCTTTCTTTTGGAGAGACTACAGCTGTTTACAGCCTGGCTGGCAGCCTCCTTGGTGCCGGAGTTCCTGACATTTCTGATGGCCGCCTCTGGCTGTACCACACAGGCACGCTCGTGGCAGCACGCAGAGCTACAAGAAAAACCTAAATTTAAATGTTAAAAAGCTTTTGTTCATTACCGGTGGCATTTTTCCCCCCCATTTGTCACTTGGAGCAGAGCTGTGACTCTTTTAATATCAAACAAATAATAAGCTCCCTCTAAAGTGATTTTTCTGACAAGGAGCTCAATATATTAAACTTTATCTATATTTTAATAGCCAATTTCACACCAAACTGCCTTCTTAATAATGTATTTACCACCTGGGGATATTATTCCAACCCATCTGGAAAGAATTGGAAATTAACTATCCCCAAACCGAGTCTGTGTGTGCTTTACACTTGCTGTAGGAAACGGCAGTGTCATTGCTAGGGAGGGGGCTGGGGCGAGAGGGGGTGTCGCCACCTGGGGAGGGTGAGATCTGGAAGAGAAATGATAGTAGGTTTAGAGACACGAATTCCTTCTCCAGAGGCAAAGCTCATCCCTATGATGAGCTGAGAAGAGCTCCTGCCAGAGAGGGCAGGACTGCTGGGAGCAGGAACTAGTCCCACAGCATTTTAAAGAAATATAGGACTTAGTTGCTAGCAACCTGCAGCTAGTTGACATCACACAAGGTTCCTATCAACTGACCTTTTGTTTCCTCATCTGCAGAAAGAGGGAATTTGGCTAGATGACTTCAGAGGTCTTTTGTGTATATAGTTAAGGTTTGTCTTAGTGTGTTTCGGTTGTTATAACAAAATACCGTAAACTGGGTAGCTTACAACAGAAATTTATTTCTCATACTTCTGGAGGCTGGAAACCCACTCCCCAGGCATCAACAGATTGGGTATCTGGCAAGGGCCTACTTCCTGGTTCATAGATGGCATTTTGTCACTATTCTCACATGGCAGATAGGGTGAGGTGTCTCATTTGGGCCTTTTATAAGGACACCTATCCCATTCATGAGGGCTCCATCCTCATGACCTAATCACCTCCCAAGAACCCCCACCTTCACCTTGGGGGTCGAGATTTCCACATATAAAATTTGGAGGGTCACAAACATTCAGAGCATAGAAGAGTTCTCTCTGGAAAATACCTTTTTTATGCCTAACGACAACATGAATTGTGTTGGGGATTGTTTTTTCACCTTTTTGGTTATGAACATCTATGAAAACTGACAAAGATGGGAGGCCCTAAAAAAGTTAAAGAAAATAAGACACCTTTAGAGTAGACAGAAAAACTTCCCACAGGGGAGGGGATTGGAGCATGAGTAGGCCCAGAGTAGCCATGCTAACAAGTAAACACAGTCAACACAGGCTCCCCCCCAGTGAGAAGACAGGGAGAAAGTGCCCCTTTGCCTCATAGACTTACACATGTAAGCCACTGGGTGAACTCTGCTCAATGCACTCAGCTAGATTCAGCAAACACTATCAAACTCACACTCTAATGTGAGGACACATTTGCAGATTATCACATGATGGTGTCATGGGCTCCCTCATGAGTGGAACCGTGACAGAATGACAGACTGGGGATGTTTCTTGGGGGACTCAGCAGGGCTCACCAAGGAGACTGGATATTTTAACTGCACCTTGAAGGATGGGCAGGCAGCCGCAGGACATTCAAATCAGATGGCGGAACTATGCCAAGCCCAATTTTGTGGCACATGACAGGTTAGCAAGAGAAAGAATGTTTCTAGGGGTCAGGCAAGTTCTTGGTCCCAATGTCAGCAGGACGTGAGCCTCCTGTGAGGGCTAAAACCAACCAACCAGCTTAGGGACCCTGAAGGGAAGACCTGGCTTTAGTGAATCTGGAGATAGAAAGTGTGTCCAGGAGAACCCCAGAGAAAGTCTCAGCTCCAAGATGTGCTTGGTATAGTCAAGATTCCAAGAGTGAAAGAAGCAGCTAACTCTGCGAGGAAGGAATTAGTATTTGTGGAAAACACACAGGCTCTTGGAATCAACCAAAATAAGATGCAATGTGATGCAGCTCCTCTGGGCAGCCCCAGCCAGGAGTCTTCTCTTGAGAGTCCATGGTGGATGGTGATGAGGGTCCCTTCCATCCTCCCACCACCATCCACGGGTCTTGCTCAGCTCCCTGTTGCCTAGGGAGCACATGAGCCCCAGCATTGCGGCGTGGATGGCATGTGCATGCATACAGCACTGTCTCTCCAGCTGTGTCCCCAGTCATATCTGGGATGTGCCAATCAGATGCAGATGAAAAGAATAGCGTTTCCAGGAGGAACAAATGACAGGGCATCAGCTCACTGGTGTTCTTAGCAGAGGGAAGTGTGTTTGATTCACCAGCTCAGAACAAAAAGATCTACATGGGAAGGGAACACCTGATGAGATATTTGGTGGCCTGGGCTGATAGCACAGCCACAGAAAAACCAGAAAGCAGTGGTATCAGAAGGCTGCCCTATCTAATCCTGTGCTTCTATTCCCTTCCCAGGGCCTTGGGAGCAAGATACGTGTGACTCGTGTGCAGATACGTGTGAGGGCGAGGGCACAGGAGGGACGGCTATCTCCCAGGTCCTGAGGACCTAGAGTCCCAAATTAATAAGCAGACAAGAAGACTAACTGTGACAGACAGGTCAAGGAGGAGAGGGGTAAAAGCCTCCTTTAATCCTGCAGTCGGAGGATGTGCAATGCTGACAGTTACCTGGGGACCCAGAGATACCAGGCTCCCTAACTTAATCAGACAGATAACGGGAGCTGCCTCGGCAGAGGCCGCACCAGGAAAAGTGGAACAATAGGAGACGGCCCCTTAGGACCTGTGCTGCTACAGAAATAATAAACTATATAGAAATCTGTCACTGAGCGATAAATGATGAATTAGAATCAATTATATGTTTAAAATAATAGACATCCTTGTCTTCCCTACTGGAAGTGGAATGGTTTTGACTGGCCTTAGAGGTGCCAACGAAGCAGGGACTCTCCATGGAGCTGTTTGTGCCAGGCACACTAAAATTATTACTGAGATAGACTTTTCTGGCCAGATTGTCTTGTTTTGTGGCTCCGGGGAAAAAAAAATACATAGAAAGTTATGAGTCAAGTTTTTTTTTTTTTTTTTTTTTTTTTTTTGAGATGGAGCCTCTCTCTGTTGCCCAGGCTGGAGTGCAGTGGCGCAATCTTGACTCACTGCAACCTCTGCCTTCTGCCTCCGGGGTTCAAGCGATTCTTTTGTCTCAGGCTTCCGAGTAGCTGGGACTACGCCCAGCTAATTTTTGTATTTTTTTTTTTTTTTTAGTAGAGATGGGGTTTCACCATATTGGTCAGGCTGGTCTCGAACTCCTGACTTCAGATCTGCCCATCTCGGTCCCCCAAAGTGCTGGGATTACAGGCATGAGCCACCGTGCCCAGCTATGAATCAAGTTTTAATCTTTATCCCTCTTTGCACCCATACATTTGCCTTCAAATCCTGTATCAGAACCAAACCATTTGATGAGCAGAGGGAGGAAGGAAGTCTCAGACACGGTATTTTCTCTGTGCCTTTTCTGCCTTTTCTTTTTCAGGGGGCACAACATGCTTAATAACCCCATCTACAATGAGGACCGACACTGGTGAAAAATATGCTAAAGTCTGTGTAGAACTCTCCTTCAAAGGGAATCGCTATTGAAGAAGGGACTTGCGTGCTCCCTAGGCAGCAGGGAGCCGAGCAAGACCCATGGATGGCGGTGGGAGGATGGAAGGGACCCTCATCACCATCCACCATGGACTCTCAAGAGAGGACTCCTGGCTGGGGCTGCCCAGAGGAGCTGCATCACATTGCATCTTATTTTGGTTGATTCCAAGAGCCTGTGTGTTTTCCACAAATACTAATTCCCTCCTTGCAGAGTTAGCTGCTTCTTTCACTCTTGGAATCTTGACTATACCAAGCACATCTTGGAGCTGATACTTTCTCTGGGGTTCTCCTGGACACACTTTCTATCTCCAGATTCACTAAAGCCAGGTCTTCCCTTCAGGGTCCCTAAGCGGGTTGGTTGGTTTTAGCCCTCACAGGAGGCTCACGTCCTGCTGACATTGGGACCAAGAACTTGCCTGACCCCTAGACCCACTCTTCTAGGGGTCTTTAAAAGGGAAGTATTGAAGGTAGATTTTTGGCATTTATTTAAATAATCTACTTCTCTTCCTCAAAGTTTTATCCCCTTTATTTCCCTGCTCTCCTTCAATCATATGAGCACAATCAACATCAAAGAAAGGAAGGAAAAAAGGAAGGAAGGAAGGAGAGACAGAGGGAAGAAGGGAGGGAGGGAGGGAAAGAGGAGAGATTTTAGCTTCTTTTTAGCATTTTGAATTCCAATTCCAACTTTCCACATCCTCTTTTATTATTTTCACTACTCCTCCTTCTATGACTACGAATACTATCATTGAGTAAGAGCCTTAGCCCCTAGATGTAAGTTTGCCTTTATAAATGAGCACAGCACAGTTCATTTGGGTTGTCATATAACCCGAATATAATATCCTCCCTCTGACTCCTGTCTGCCTAGCAAACTTCCATTCATCCTTGAGCTACCCGCTCATGTTTAGTCTTCTTGGCAAAGCTGTCTCTGACCACCATTTCCCTCCATAATATGACACATTCTCCCTTTCTACTTTCTTAGTTGCAGATGTACGTATTTGGTTATGCTGCACTCAACACAGTGCCCTGGTAGAGAGGAAAGTGATGGTTACTTAGGGGCTTGGGTTTCATAGTCAGCTGTTTACCAGCCATGTGACCTATAAGGAGTTATTCGTCCTTTTAGAGTCTCAGTTTTCTCAGCTGACACATGGGTATGACAGTAACAGTATTCAACTCCTAGGGGTGCTGTGCACATTAAATGAAAGGAGGCATGTAAAGTGTCTGTATCCATTAAGCGTTGCTGAGGTTCTTATAACCTTATATTGCTTCCATTCATTTGATTATATGTCCGCATTGTTCACAAGAATGTGAGGATCTTGAGGGCAGGGGCTGTGTTCCATTTAGCTGGTATAATGCCAGCACCAAGAACAGAGCCTGGCATTTGGAGGCAGCTCCGCACATTTAATTTAAACTGAACTGAAACAATGCAGAAGGCAGAGTTGAAGTCAGGTACCGGTGGGTGGGTGGTGTGTCCCCTGGGGCCATGAGGGATTGCAAACGCTGCTTACACATGAAAATCCCTGCCCTGAGCCTTCAGCAGACTCAGCACTACCTGGGCCCCCTCGAAGCAGTTATTGGTGCCTGGTCGCTGGAAGTTCCTTTCCAGGCAGCCCTGGTACCCACGAGGCGCCTGCACCGCGAGTCCCCAGCAGCTCCTCCGGTGAGGCCGGGGCGCTGCCCCCTCGGCCGCCCCTTTTCCCCAGCCCTTCCCTCTTCTCTCCGAGGCTCCTCCTCCGTGTACTCACGCTGACCTGGTAGGTTTAGTCTTTTGTGTGGTCCTGTATCGAAAGTTTAATTAGTAAATCGCGCCTGGGCTTTTTAATAGCCCGAGTTCCGGCCGTAAAAGCCCTGGACGTGCTCCCGCGCGCGCCGGCTCCTGGCAGGAGCGCGCCAGCCGCTGCAGCGCGGGGACTCCCGCCCTGAATCTTATTTACATTCGGACTAACAATAGCTCTGGAACCTGGCTATAAATAATTTCTGGGGAAGGGTTGTCTAATTAAACGTGCAGCAGTAAGGAAAGTGCTTTAACCACAAGGCTGGTGTCCTAATGAACGTAATCACTGGATGGGGACAGCTTAGGAATCACATCCAGACGTCTCCCTGCGAGGTGGAGGGATGCGGGGGAGAATACTCAGGGAGACTTTCCAATCAATATTTAATTGTGCAGTGTGTTCAACTCGTTAGAGGGCCTCTTTTTTTCCTTCCCTTTGCCCATTCCCAGAGGTAGAAAGGATTTCAAAATGCAGTTTTGTGGGGCGGCCTCAGCCTCAGATTCCGGGGGGGTAGTTGTCAGTGGCCTGTCAATGTCTAGAAATGATCCGAACACATAAAATGTATTAATTGATAAGTAGTGGCGCTTACAGGCGCTGAATTTAGAGACAAAGGTAAGGGTGATTCCAACTGATTCCAGATCTTTCTCTGTCCCTGTCCATGGTATTTCCAGACTCTAGGCTCGCGGAGGGCAGGGGCTCTGTGTGCAGTGTGTTCTGCCCTTTGTAAGTAGGGAGCGGGGCAGCGCACCCACCACCCTGGAGGGCATGAAGAAAATGAAATGAGTCCTTCCCGCCTGGTGTCATTCATGGAGGGTCAGCCACGCCTGCTGGCATCTCAACGGTGGTTAGCAAACTCAGGGGGATGTAAGCCCAAGGCATCCATGCTCGTTTCTGCTTCATTAGAAACAGACAATGTAACATCAACCAGATGGAAAAGGACACAGGATGCAGGGTGCTTTTCCTTCTGTGCTCCTATTAATATGCTCCCGAGGACAGAAAGGGCGCCATGGGAGGAAGAACAGCACACTGTCATACTGTGTGTGAGTAACACAGGATTCACATGTGTATACAGATTGACCTAGATACATAGTAAGCACATGCATGTGTATGCAAACCTCGGGTGGGCAGATACCTATGTACATAGACATGCACGTCCTGGAGCTGCACTAAGGATGACATAGTTATATTGCTATGGTAACGTGCATGCTCTTGAAACCAAGGCAAACCAGTGGAAGGAGGGTGGGAAGCAGGAGCTGGGGAGGGTGTGGATCTGCAGAGGAGCCTGGGGCTGAACTGCGGCACAAACTCCTAACCAGCACTACTAACCAGTGCTTGTATCCTAGCCCTCCTCGCATACACGGAGATGAAAGAGCAAGAGTGCGGGCACCTGTGATTAATCGAATTCACCACTGGATGTCAACGTTGCTCCAGCCAATTAGAAAACAAACAGCCATTCCAATAATCTTCTGCTGGTAACAAGGAAGTTTGATCCTTAGGCAGCAATCAGTTTATGGTATGAATGTACTGGGGAAGGGGAGGGTTAGACAACAACCTTCTGATAGAACCCCAAAGGGAAAATTATCAAATTCTAAATTTGTCATTTTTGCCCTTTAATCATAACGTCCACGTTTCCTCTAGCACCCCTTGTTCCCCATTCATTATTCTCCCTTAGTTAACACTTCCTAGTGGACCATCCAATATTTCCATTTAGTTTGCTCATTGCCTGCCTCTCCCCGATACACACACAAGAATATCAACTCCATGATGGCAAGGAATTTTGTTTTTGTTCTGTCGCACCCTTGATGCTTAAAATACTGCTTGGCAAAAAGTAGGTATTTGATAAACATTTGTTTTAAATAGATGCATGTATAAGTAAATGAATTAATGAGATAATGAAATGTGGTCAATGAATAAAAATGGAGACAAATATTATTGCAATATGAATAGGAGTTTCTCTTTCTTCTCTGCAATAAGTATATATATTTATTTTTATACATGTATATACATATATTTCAGAGAAGAAATATATGAGTCCGGATGAGTGAGTGTGTATGTGTGTGTATATATATGGCTGGAGAAAGAGGCACAGAAGCAGTTGCCTAAACACCTGAAATATCAGGTTTGGAAGAGACTTGAAGCCAACCCTTGGAGGGCTTTCTGAGTTGAGTTATATATAACTCTGCTTCTATCTTGTTTTGTGAACTTGGGAAGATAACTTAGCATTTTTGAACCTTAGCTTCTTCATCAATACAATGGCTTCATCATAATAATATTGGTCCAACTTACTCCTTAAAGATCCATGAGATCAAATGTTACAGCATTAATCCACAATGTATTTTGACTTGACTAATATATACCATATCCTGCCCAAACCCTCTCACACATGCTGTAAACACCAAGATCCTACACACACAGTATTGACAATGTAGATATTATAACCCTTTTCTAGAGAGGAACATGGAAATCATAAACATCTTCCAGGTATTTCACTTAATCCAAAGGTCTTAACTCTTAAGGTAAACTGCAGGGAAAACAGGGATCGGGAACCAACCTTGGGGTGGCCACATTTCCCACCAGCAAATGAAGGCACTGGGAGAAGAGCCTTCCCTTCAGAGGCCTCAGGTTTATGGCTGTTTCTGTATCTCCTGTTTTAGGGCTGTGTTGAAGGCCTGGGCTGCCATGGCAGCAAGCTAGCAACCTGCCAAATTTATATGTTTAAGTTTTAATAAATAAATTAAATTAAGCAAAAATAGGTCTGCACTGTAGAGCCCTTTCAAATTATTTACTGTGCTGTCACTTTGGGCTCATTGATGCTCGTTAATATTTCAAATTTAATGATAAGCACCATTTATAAGCTAAATAAGACATTAGTTGCACTATACTGGCAGAAATGTACAAGGACACTGCTAATCTAAGGTGAAAATGCATTATTGAGTGGAATTTAATTAGTAGATTTTGTTCTATTAGGGGCTTGTATATTGCATTTATGAAAATGAATACAAATATGATCCAGGCAATCTTTCCAGTGAGAAAATGTCACTGATAATCTAACTTCACTCCTACTCTTTAAAGCAGATGCAAGATGAAAATTGATGTCCTGATCTCTTGACAGTCAAAAGATTTTCTAGTTTGTGGTTCTAATAATAGCTAAATTATGGAGAGATGCCTTGTGTGACGCTTTGGCAGGTGTGAAGAAGTGTGTCCAGTGCGAATTAGCTGTAGACATTTTTCTTATGGCAATCCTACGGGCAGTACATGTCAGAGAATTAGGTCAGAATTATGGTTTGCTTAGCGGGTCAAGTCTAATTTGTCTGCATTATCTGCTCTGATTCCTCTATGAGGCAACATGGCCTTAGGAGAAAAGGCAAGACTTGGAATCATATACCTGTGATTTCAATCATACTTTCATCATTTATAAGCTTTGTGCAATTTATTTTCTTAAAGTAAGTACATAAGCTACCACATTTTATGACTCCACCCAGTAATCCAGTGAGGTTAGTTACCATTATGAACTCTATTTTATAGATGCAGGCAAGAGAGACTCGGAAGGCTTGAGCTGCTTGCTCTAGGTCACACAACTAAAATCTTCAGTTATCTGCATTTTCCATTTTCTTATCTGATGATGGAGGTTTGCCATATATTTAAAACGTGTATTCAATCAATGTTAGTCTGGGCTCTCTGTTTCCTCCAGTTTCTTACTTTCTGGGGGCATCTTGGAAAGGACATAGAGGGCCAGTGACCGCAATTCTCATTTCTAGGTGACCAATGTAAAGTCTTTCCTGACCTCAGCTCTCTCATATGACAAATAGGAAAATAGAATGCCTACCTTTCCTACTGAAGTAGTTGTGAAAATCAGTTGGACAGCCATAGTGGGGTGTTGTACAAATGTAAAGTGTTAGTGTTATGAATATAGGCAATAATTCTTTTGATTCTATGCTAAATTGCATTGACAGAAATGTTGAGAGAGGAGATGGCTGAGATTAACGCTATAGGAGCATTTCTTTGCAATGAGTTATAGATCGATGGTAAGTGCAGGCACTCTCTCAGTTATGCACATCCAACTTATGAACATTCTGTGCACACAGAGAACTCGGTGCACGCCCTGTAGGCACCCACTAGGACAAGCTGTGCTTCAGATTCTGTGCCTCTGGAAAGCATCTTTCTGGAATGACCCCACCTGCTTTCAGTCATGGTTATGGCACTGTAGCTGCTATGGATTGCTGTCTGAACCAAGCTTTCCTCTCCACTAGCTCCTATGTTCCTATGCAGGGTGGCATGCTCCTCTGCCTGAGTCTTGGGATTCAGTGAACCTCAGCCCTTCTAATCCACACATACCCTTGCATGATGTTGATCCTTCTGCCTTTCTTTTCTTGCTATGACCTTGGTACACCAGGAAAATCATCCAAGGGTGATAAAATAAATGCATTTGTTAGGAATCTACCTAAGTTAATGATGCAGTGGAAGGCTTTATTTTCTTTGAAAACCAACCTCATAAGGGTAAGAGATGTTTGATAGTTCAAATGTTTTTATTTTTTAAATGAACCTCAGGTGCACTGAATTGTATTATTTATAACCAATGGCCCATGATACACTCTCAGTATTCTATGTTTGAGCCCCTTTTTATTTTTATTTAAAAAATACTATCATAAGCAACCACAGATCCACACTTCCACCTCTGAACACACACACACACACACACACACACACACACACACACACACACACGCTCTAGGACCTTGGCATCAACCTGCATCTCCAGCGCATGGTCCTCCCCCATCCATCCTCCTTCCTGCCTCCTACCTTAGCCATCATTCAGAATTCCATGTGTATCTTATGCTTCCATTTGCACATAATTGCATCACATACATATGAGTCTCTAAAATTATTTTTTAAATTTTGGTATTTTTCATCTTCATAAATAGGACATGCATTTGATATGTGTGATTTGGGGTTAGTTTTCACTTATTTATTTCCAAGATTATCCATAGTTTTGTGTGTTGCTGTAGTGCTGTGGTTCATTTGCGTTGGTGGAATAGATTATTCTAATTTATGAATATTCCTCAGTTGATTTCTCCATTTTTATGTTGGTGACTAGGCTGAACCAATGATTTTTTCCTCCTGTGAACGGGGTTGCTATGAAAATATCTGCAGAGGAAAGGATTCGCTGGGTCACAGAGTTTGGGAATGTTTAAATATGGAAGGTGTTGCCAAACTGCCTACCAGAGCAGCACCTTATCCTCTCACCAGCAACGTATGAAGATCCTGAACGTTCGCAGCTTCTCCAATACTTAATAATGCTCGGCATTTGAATTTCTGCCAATGGAGTTTGGGTAAAATGCAACGTTATTGTCGTCTCCAAAATCCACAGAATATCTCTTCCTATGTGTTTCCTCCTCCCTGCTATGCTTGTTCATTTATTTTGCCCATTTTTCGACTGTGTTGCTGTGCACTTCTCATTGACTTATTATTAGAAGTTCTTTAAATACTCTTGACATTAATTTTTGTCAGTTATATGAATAGCTCCATTTTCAATCTAATTGAGATAATTAGTCCAGAGACTAAAGGAAGCATGAATTTATTTTATCCTTTGATCAAACAAACCCACTATTCCTGACCTCACCTCATCGCCTTTAATCTTCTATTCTGCAAAACTAGCAGAGGGAGTGACATTGTGTCAGAACTAGAGAGAAGGCTGTATTCATTAGTGCATTCCAAGGGGAACAAACAGGGCAAGGGAGACCTAAAGCAAAAGCTTCATGTTATTTATTCTAAAAAAAGGCCGCGCAGCCCTCCCCATTTCTGTCTAGCTTTAATTAGTGGACATTCTTGATGCCTTTACCATCTTCTCAGAAAGTGGACTATCTTTTTCCAAAGTAATCAAAGAATTACAGAGGAGTTTTTCTTTCTGTACTTCCCTTGGCAGAGATGAGACAGACATTGGAAAAAGCATATAGGGCTACATTATTCATGCAGATGAGTCTCACAATTCAATGGAGCTAATTAGGAAAATGATGGAGTAAATTAGCACTTTATGCAAGTGTATTAATATTAATAAAACTGCCATTTTACCCTGAGGTTAAAACAGAGGAGGAGAAAAACACAGCCTTGACCAGTGAGTCAACTCTCAGCCTGGCTGCTTGCTGGAATACTGACCACCCTCATCCATCCTGGGTGATCTTGTTCCTTTTCTGTCATCAAAGTTGTCCTAATAAAAAAAAAGAGAACTATTTCAAAGGCATGGATGAGCTGTCCTTGTTTTATTGTTTTGGTTACTTGAAAGCAAATTCTGCATTTTCTTTCTTGTTGAGTCATAACTAACAGCACATTCTTGTTTACATGGTAATTTCAAATCCATAATCTTATTTAAGTTTTGCAACTAACTTATGAGGCAAAGTGCTGATATTTTCCCTATTTATAATTTAATAATTTGTCCACACATAAGAAATGATAACCCTCTGAGTGGACTATGAGAAGAAAATTTGAGCATTCCTTGACAACAGTTTTGTGGGGGACCAGGGTGAAGGGAGGCCTTGGGGAAAGAATGATTTCTATGCTGATGCCCTCAGGAGCTAGTTGGTGGAGCATAGGGAAGACGCTATGCTTCCTTTTTCTCCACGCATTCATTCATTTCTCTCCATATCCATTCTCATAGCCACCGCTTTGGCTCTAGCACCATCCTGGTCTCCACTCTTGCCCCCTAAAATACATTCTCCAACTGTGGTTAGAGTAGTCATTTGAAATCACACATCTGATTGTGCCACCCTAGCCCAGCTATGAGCCTTTTGATAGTTCAACCTGGCTTTCAGAATTAACACAAACTCTCTAGCAATGGGGCCTTTCACAAACCACTAGCTTACCTCTGCATCCTTATTTCTGTCTGGTCCCACTTTCTCCATCTCTTCTTTCATATTGCAGCCACACGGAACTGCTTGCTGCCCCAGGTACATGCAGAGGCCCCTTGGTCTTCACGTTCTTACATCTACATGAAAGCTTCTCCCCTAGGCTCCATTGCCTGGCTCCTCATGTTGGCAGTGTAGAAGTCATTCTTTCCCCAGTGCTTCTCTTCCTCCCTCCCCCTTACAAAACTGTTGTCAAGGAATGCTCGGATTTTCATCTCGTCACCCTCTCAGTGGTTGTCATTTCCTAATCACTATCCAGTCTTCTCCACAAGACAGACAGTTTCTAGAGGACAGGGATTGGGGCACCTAGCACATTCGTTGTCAGGAAGTGTTGTCAAAAGAAGAGGTGAAGAGGGAGAGCGTGGATGGATCACATGGTTACTTAGGGTAGGAAGAGGTAGAAACCCGTCTTGAAGTCCTGTGCTCCCTCCCACATTCACATCGTCTCACTGGCTCATGTTCGCCTCATTTCGCTCAGAGTGCTGGCTTGGATAACCTGTAAGAGTATTCATTAAAAGGTTCAACTTTTTCAAGACTCATTATTGGAATTCATTCTACATCTTCTGTAGATTTGCTTAATTTGCTTCCAGAGGGTCATGGAATCTATAGGGAACTTCCTATTTTAGTTTACTGGATTTTCTTTTTCCCTGATGGTAATTAACTCTCGATTACCCATTCTCATTTTAGTGTTCTACATCCTGAACCAAGTACCAATTTCCATTTAAAAGAAGAAAATCTTTCTAAAGGCATACAGATACAGAACCCTTACAAGCTTAACGTTCTATATTTTTTCCAATTATTTCCAAATTATTTATTTGTTCGAGGAATCCTTGATTTCATTCAAAACTGTTTATTGAGTAGGTCACCTATTATGGTCCAGGCAAAGTGCTAGGTGCTTATTCTCATTTAGGATTGACTTTGATAATAATCATGCACATTCCTAAATCTAGGATCCTGAGATGGTCCTAAGTGTGTTGGAGACTGACTTCTCTCCTACTCTATTATTGAATGTGTAAAATTCAGTGACTTACTTAACCTTAATTATTCTGTTTCTTCACCTGTAAAATGCTTATTATACTTTCTTTCATATCCAGATTATTTACTTTTTACTAAAAACTACTTGAGGTAGTTTTTAGTAAAAAAAAAATTGAGATATTTTCTCTAATCTCAAGGAATCTAGTCAGAGTGATAGATGAGTAAGTCAGTGATTTTTCTGCAATAAAATAATGGCTTAGTTAGAATTTTCAAGGAAAGCTATGGGAAGACTGGAGGTTTTATGGGTATTTCCATTAGATTGAGGGAAAGAAAGTAAAAAAAAGTTTTCAGAGCTGATGCTTGATGTGAGTTCTAAAGGATGAATGACAGTTTGCTAGAGAAAAAAGAAGCATCATAAACACATTCCAGGCAGTGGTAAAAGCACATTTCAACAGGCTGATGTATGATACAGAATTATCCTTTTGGAAAAAATAAGTAGCTCAGCATAGAACACAAAGAAAGAAAAACTTGTGAAAAAGGTAGAAATGAAAAGCCAGAGAGACAATTGGAAAACCAAGAGAAAATACATTCAGATTAGCAGAACAGAATGATTTACTGCAGGGAAAAGGAAGAATAGGCCTATTAGGAGAAGCAGAGAAAAGCAGATTTGAAAATACGGAGGTGTGATAGGCCGAATTGTAAGATGGACCTAGTGCAGGTACCCTGTATAATCCTCTCCTTTTGAGGGTGAATGGAACTTGTGAATATGAGAGGATTTCACTCCTATATTCAGGCTACATTAAATGGAAAGAAGAGATTTTGCATCATATGTGATTAGGTCCTTCACCAGTTTATTTTGAATTTATCTAAGGGAATATTCTCCTGGTTAAGTCTGACCTAAAAGGTGAGAGCCCTTTGAAAGAGAGAGGTGTGAGGTGACTGTGCTTTCTTTTGCTGGCCTTGCAGAAGCAAATGACCAGGTTGTGATATGCCAATGGAGGGTTCTCATGGCAAGAACCTGAGGATGGTGTCTAGAAACTGAGAATGGTGACTTACTAACAACCAGTAAGAAAATGGGAACTCTGGTCCCACAAATGCAAGGAACCAAGTTCTTTCAACCACCAGTAAGCTTAGAAGAGGACTCTGAGCCTCTGATGAGAACTACAGCCTTGGCCACCCCAGACCTTGATTTTGGCCTGGTGATGTCCTGAGTAGAGTGCCTTACTAACTCCTACTCACAGAAACTATAGAAAAACAAACATGTTGTTTCAAGTTGATAAATTTGTGGGAATTTGTTATATAACAATAAGAATTGAACACAGGAGGCCATGGGTGTCTTGGCTAGGGAAGTTGCAGTGGAACTATGAGAATGAAAGCCAGATTATGTGTGCTAAAGAGTAAATGGAAGGTTTTGAATTCATGCTGGGTAGAGAAGAGTAAATAAACAGCCTCTTTAATGTGATGGAAGGAGCAGGTGTTCTACGGGGGAACAAAGGACAGGAGGGTAGAGAAATACTTGGTGGTTTGGCTGAGCCTATGAGCGAATTTGTTAATCATGGATATACCACGCATAACTCCAGAGAAGTAGAGGAAGTGGGTGGCAGGGTGAACAGAACACTACTGGGGTGAAAATGTGAGAAAGTGCAGGTCACTGAAAGTTCTCAGGATTCTTACCATAAATAGATAGTGTTTTCAAGCCGTTGCTGGTGGTCTCTGAAGCTTGCAGATATTCACTGTTTGGGGTCCAGTCAGCAGTCAGTGGTCTTTGGTTAGAGTTCTAAGAAAGATGCTGGTGTGAGGTTGGGAGGAAGTACACATAGTGATGGAAAATACTGGACAAGGTTCTGGGACCATCAGAGTTACAGCTGTGGCTGCCAGGCAGCTTGGGCTAGTTAACATTTTAAGCCCTGTTTTCCTTTTATACTTACGAAAAGGGAAAATAATGATTAACAATATCTATTACTAAATATTGCAAGGATAAAAAAGAGAATAAATATTGCAATACTTTGTAAAATTTATTAGTATGTCTTATTCAGTGTGCCAGATAGTAAGTGCTAATCCTTATTTCCCCAAGGTCCCAGTACTGAGGAATATATAACGTATTGATTGCAATTATATTGTAAGTACTTAATAAATATTTGTGAAATTCATCTTAAATGAATAATTATCGAGTAGTTATAAGGACTCTAAGAAAATAATAAGTGTTCAATACAGCTTAGCTATAATTGTAAGTTGTCTTATGTCTCAGCAGACCTAAGCCTTGGGTTTAGATGGTGGCATAGCATACTGGATCCGGGTCAATGAAATAGTCACTAAGCTTTCTGGCCTTGGGAAAGATCACCTGGAGGGTCAACCTAAAGCCCATTGGAAGCAGATGCTTTCCTGAATTTCACTCTTCTGTAAAACTTAGTTCTAGTAGTAGAGGTAGAATTATGAGACCTCTATCATAATGTGGCCCTCCAGGAACCTTCTGAGGAATCCAGACAATAGTAAACTCAATGGATTAGAACCTGACAAAGTGGCTGGCACAAAGTAGTACTTACTAAGAAGGAAATTACTTAGTGCCCTCTTTAATCTCTTTCTTTGTTTTTCTTCACTTTTACCAGTAGAATGTTAATAGGCCATTAACATAATTGGCTTTGCCTCAGAAGAACACATAGCCATATGTGGGCAAGATGTGCTGATATTTTTATTTTAAAAATGTAGATGTGTGTGGTGCTTTGTGGAGTACTCCGTATAAATAAATAACTTTCCTGGGTGATATGGGAGACAGGGAAGAAGCAATAGCAGACATCAGCCTTGCTCTCAAAGTGCTTGAGCTACTCCATTATGTTTGGGGATGAAGTGATAGAAAAATGAGATGTGATCTCGGTTCTCCAGGAGCTTACCCAGTAAATAAGACAGGACCATAGACAGTGCACAAAGCAGCGTGAGCAGCGAGAACAACATGCATGCAGTGCTCTGGGTGGTCACTCACCAGTCCCAGCAGCGAGTCAGGGCTGCGCCTTTCTTCTTGCACTGCCGGTACCTGATGCAGTGTTGACACAGGAAAAAAAAAATGAAATATTTATTGCTTGAGTAACTGAGAGGCTTTTATTAAAGTGAGAACTTGATGGAGTTGGCACCAGGCCTAGACCAATCCCAGAGGCATTTACCCAGCATTGCACTTGGGTGCTGGCTTGGGCTGTGTTTTTCTCCCAAACTGTGATGCTATGAGAGTCTTCGCTGACCTGCTTGGGAAAGGTCACCGGGCCATGGCTTTAGCAGAGATTTTGATGTACAGAGATGCTGGGGTGACTGCCTCTTGAAAAGCAACCCTGCAAGCTGGAGGGGGGCTGTTTTCCCTGTGGTGGTGGAAGACCAAGCATAGCACCAGCAGCTGTTCAGAGACAGGAAAGGCAGCTTCATTCAAAAAGCCATCATAATTTGGCAAGGAGCGCTCCAATCAGTAGCCTTCCTAAGGCATGTAATTGTTATGCAAATAAGCCACAGCACATTACCCAGGCTGGGAACAGGAGTATCAACTCTGTGATTTACAAGGGCCCAAGGCGCCCAAGAGAGCGCTGGCATGCATCCCACGCTGGGCGCTCAGTGGAGCTGTCTTGGCGCGGGGCTCATAGAGAGAGCTGGCTTATTAAAGTTGACCAGTGGAGTGAGGCTGATTCTTTCAAAAGTGAAAATATCCGAGTTTAATAAGATGATCAAGGTCTGGATTTTGATTTTCTGCCTGCAAATATCAGTAACAGAATATTACAGCTGAACATGGTTTTAGAGATGACCACATGTCCAAACTGCTTATATTTCAGAGGAGGAACTGAGGTGAAGGGTGAAGTGACTTATCCAAAGAACCCAGCTCCCCTTGCCTCCAAGTTCAGGGTCATTTGACGTCAAACCCAGCTGTCTCTTAAGCTAGTGTAGCTACAACTTTTTTTTTTTTTTTGCTCTAAGCCTTTTATTGTCTCCTTTTTTACTTCCTTGTCTTGTCCAACGAATTCCTATTGTGAAGGAATTATGAAGATTTTTGGACAACTAAAGAGCCTTATTTATTTTCAGGAGGGTGCAGTCTGATATTATAGATGAGACAAACACCCAAGGAACTGCAGTATAAGCTTAAGGAGGGAGAGAAAGGTAGAGGTGTTCAAAGGAGAGAGGGATCACACACATTTGGGATAAATGGAAGAACTTCATAGAGTAGATGATATTTAAAATGAGCTTTAAAAATCCTAACAGAGACAAGGAGAGGAGAAAGAAGCAGGGGCTTGTGGGAATATTAGCAGCAAAGGCAGAAGAAAATGGGGCTTGCACAAGGAACAGGAGTAGCTGAATTGGTCTGGAGATTGGGCAAATCTTAGTAGAGCAGATGTAAAAAGCTTAAGGGCCAGTATTCGAGCCGTAGAATCCAGGACAAAGCTCGGCAGAACATTATGCATTGGAAAGAGTTCTGGGTTTAGAGCCCAAAGGCCTGCTTTTGCATCTTAATTTCACAAATGTTTGGATATGTGATGGACACAAATGCGTTAAACCTGTAAACCTTCATTTTTCTCCTTACAAGGTCATTGTAGAGATCAAATATGATGAAAATGTGAAATGCCTAACACAGAACCTGGCAAGTAAAAATGAGTTTCCATTTGTTTCTTCATTCTGTTGGTTTGGAAACTTCAGCTGACTCAGCTATCATAGTTTCCTGTCAATTCTTATTTGGTGATGTCATTGATTTTTGCGTTTAACCCTTTTTCTAAAATAAGCTGAGTCTAAGATCACCATGTGAGCCAAGATGGCATCCATCGCTGTCTTTTTGTTTCCCCCTGTAATATCTCTCCTCTAGTCATTCTTACGTGTAATCATCAGATTAATTTTCCTTGAACACCTCTTCAGCCAATAGTCAACTGCTAATGTTTATAAACGTGCGGTGGTTCCTGTGTGAGCTCATTGTATCAAATTCACGTTCCTCCCTCAGGCCCTTTCCCGCCAGTGCCCGTTATACCTCAGTGTTCTCCCAAAACCTCCTCTCAGGCTTTCCAGTAGCTTCCACAGCCTCCCCCTCCATCGACAAATCCCAACAGAACTCCACCTTCAGGACCCAGTGCTGCCTGCAGAGTGGGCCCCTGTCACCTTGGACTTTGCCCTAACTACCACGTGGCCTTATCTACAGAAACCACATCCTAATCATCTCACTACATCTTATCTGTCTTGTTGCTGCTATGGGGCTGAAAGTGTTCTAAAGTGATTGTCTTTTTCCATTTCTTCTGTATCCTCCCTGGTGCCTAGCACTGTGCAGGCATAAGATAAATGCCCAATACAACCATGCACTGCGTAACGACGTGTGGATCAATGATGAACTGTGTATGTGATGTGGGTCCCACAAGATTAGAATAGCATCTTTTACTGTGTTTGGATAGGCTTAGAGGCAGAAATACTTACCATTGTATGACACCTGCCCGCAATATTCAGTATAGTCACATGCTGGTGCAGGTTTATAGCCTATAGGTTTGTGTAAGTGCTCTCGGATGTTTGCACAATGACAGGATTGCCTAATGGTGCATTTCTTAGAATGAATCCCTGTCATTAAGTGACACGGGACGTATGTGCTGTGAAATAAGTCACCGTACACCCCGAAATTCACAGCGGACTTTCCTTTTTGCCCACAGGGAAATAGTTAATTGAAGGGAAACCCTTGGGCCTGTTTTTCTAGTTCCAAATGGAGTTTGAGGCTGTGCCATTTACCAAATTATCTCTTGTCTGTGAACTGAGCAGAGATGGCCCGGAAACCACCGAGGGAGAATGGAGATGGAAACGTACATCCTTGTTTTTAGTGTCAATTTTCTGACTGCATAACACACTTAAAAATTAAATTTGCTAAAGGCACTTCAAGTGCATTCCTTGCTAACACTTCATTACAAGGCACTTATCAGTAATAAATCCACAGGGCCTATGTTTTTTAAGAAAATAAGAAATACTTAGAACAAATACAGAAACCTTGCTTTCTTCCCACTTCCTATTTTAGTTCTAGGGGAAACAAATAATTTCTAGTTGAATGGATTAAAGATGTCAGACTGTTGTTAATATAGTACTTTCATAATAACAAAATGCCAAACTTAAATTCTTCTTTCAGAGATTTAATATAAACTGGCAACTAAGAAAGTAAGGGGAATATTTTGCTGATATTGTACATCTACTTATTATCCAAGAAGGATCTCTCTCTGGCTTTCTTTTTTCATAGTTCTAGCTAGAGGTTACTGAGACCTCAGGAAATACCCCATCTACTCATAGAGCTATGCTTTATTCAGCATCCATCTCATCTTCCTTTGTCCCTTCATCAAGTTGGTGAATATACATTTGCCATCCGTATTTCTTTTATCTCTTATTCACATTTTGAGGCACTATAGTGTGGCTTCTGCTCTCTCTACTCAACTAAAACTAATTTCCTTAAGGGCAATAACCTCTCTCTAACATCTGGACTCAAGATTCAGCACTTAACTTTTATCTTACTCAGCCTCTTTATGATATTTGACCAAATGGCTCAATATTTTGCTTCAACACTCTTCACCCTTTCATTCTGAATAGTCAGGCTTCCTCCTGCCTTTGTAATCCCCCTGCCTTCTTCTCCATCAGCATCCCTTCCTTCTCAGTCTCTTACAAGGTGCTCTCCCAGCAAATTCTCCTGGTTAAACCCTCCCTCTCCCAGGGCCTCAACTGTTACTTATGTTCTGAAGACCACCAAGTCTACTTTCCCAGCTTCACATTTTTCTTGAGTGTTGAGATATTAAGCAACATTTTGTTCTAGTAGAAATAACAATAAATGCATTAATTTGTAAACACATAAACAAAAACCCAGTATGCTGGATGGCAACATGCTCTAGAAAAATCGGGCTGGGGAGGAGGGAAGAGACCGTGGGAGGGTTGTGGAGAGGAGATCTCACTGAGAGAACACTGGAGCAAAAACCTCTCGGCAGAGGCCATCTTGTGGATGTTTGGAGAAAGAGCCTTTTAAGAATATGTGGCTGCCACTTCATGTGCCATAGGCAGGAGTGTGAGCAGGCTGTCTAAGGAACAAGGAAGTGTGGCTAGAATGGACTTGTGGGAGAGGAGGAGAGGTCAGACAGGGATGAGGAGCCACGTCACACGAGGCTCTGTACTCTGAGTGAAATGGGGCCAGGGGAGGGCTCAGGACAGAGGAGTGACATGAACAGACTTGCTTTAAACAGTTGTTCCTCCTGCTGTTGTGAGAATCTATTGCATGGCAGAAAGTGCGGAGTGATCCGGGTGTGAGACAGAGGTGGTTTAGAGCAGGTTGAAATGGATGGAGGGAGAAGGCATGGGATTCCGAATGTGTTTTGATGGCACATCTGGCAGTGGTTGTTGATGGGCCGGGTATGAGATATGAGAGGGTGGAAAGAGTCAAGGCTGATTCCAAAGTTCTGGTTCCGAATAAATGAAAAGATGAAGTTGACATTTGTTGTGATGTGAAACTTGTGGGGGATGTGAGTTGGGAACGGGATAACATGAGGAGTTGGGGTTTGCACATGTTCAATTTTAGATGCCTACTAAAAATTCAAGTGGAGAGGGTAAATGAGCAGATGAATATTCAATTCTGGAATTCAGAGAAAGATATGTGTATACGTGTGTGTATGTCTGTGTGTGCGTGTATATACACATATATAATCTACACATTATACATATGCATATGTATTTGAGTCATTAGCATAGCAATTATATTTAAAGCCATAAGAATAGATGAGGTCTCCAAGGGGGAACATGGAGACAGAGGAGGACAGAGATCCAAGGACTGACCCCTGTTCCCTCACCCTGGATATTTCCTTGGTTATAAAGCCTTGCCATCTGAATCCTAGAAATATCCTTTATTCGTACCTTCTGCAGAGCCACACCTTGCATACCCCCGGGGTAGCCATTCACATGAGTGATTTAAAGGGAACCCCTCTGGGACACAAAGACAGTATGAGTATCACTTCTTTTGGAATGATGCTAGTCCTGCTTCCAGCTGGATGAGATTCAGCTCCTGTCATTTTAAGGCTTTTCAGTGGAGAAGATACCTTGATTGGCCTCCCTGCTACCAAACTCTTCTCTCCACTGTGACATCAGGGGGACTATGTTAAACCAAAATCTGATCACACCATTCCTTTCTTAAAAACCCATGTGACTTCTCACTTCTTAGAGGTTAAAAGTCAAATAATTTTAAAGGCTTCCCAAGCTTGGTCCAAACGATTTTCCTACCTTTTATCTCCTACCTCAGCACCCACTGGTCATCAACTACTTGTGTTTCTTTGTATCACCTGTGCTGTGAAGGTGATGTCCCTGTCTGCCACTATCAGACAGAGGTCCTATTTAGCCCGCCGGCATCCAGTATTTATTTCTGCCTCCACCAGTTTCTCAATGCCATTCCTCCATTCTTTTTGTTTTGTTGGAAACTTCCCAAGTCCACAAACCATTTTCAGCAGCTCTTATATTTTCCACAGGACTTCCGTGTCTCTTCTGGCCCATTTCTGCTCTTCATTCTGTATCCAATCCTGATGTTCTCCAGGGACTGTGCAGATCTTATCTCTCCAATGAGATCATAAACTCCTTCTGGGCAAAAAAAGTAAATAAAAAAATAAAACCACACATTTTTTGTCCTATTCTCCCTAGCATTAAGCAGTGTAGAGCCATTTTAATAAATACTTTTTGGAATTGAATTAAATACATTGAACCTGCTTCCTACTGTAGCAAGTTTGTAGATCAGGTGGGTCACCGAAGACTCCTATATGCACTCTATATAATTCTGTCTGCCAGCTGTGGCTGGGTACAGTAACTCCCAGGGCTCCCAGATATCTCTTCTTTATACAATTCAAGGACCAGATGACATAGGTTCTGCCAAAGTGTATTTATAAGAATATGAAAAAAATATGGCCACGTGAGCCACATGAGTGAATGCGTGGCTGCATTTACAGTGAGTGTGGTACACATTTTCTTGTGATTTTGTAACTGCGATATGAGTAGATAGCTATCTATGAGCTAAATCTAGAAGGAAGCTGGCCCAGTTCCAGATTCTGGGTATTTTGGGATATTATTTAGTTGTTATTGACACAGTTGAGAATCAGCTGAGAGATCCAGCAGAGAGAGAGAGGTAGACCTTACTTAGGAGCCCAGGGCAGGGGGAATAAAGCAGCTGTGAATAGCTTAGCAATCAGGGCCTCCTATTTTGAATAAGTGTTTTCAACTAGCAAAAAAACAAAGCTCTTCATAAACAAAAATATCTAATATCCATTGAACCTGACAAATGACAAAACACTTTCACATGTATTATTTTATGAGACATACCAACTACCTTGCAAATAGACATTGAAAAGAGATGGTGATCCCACTTCTATAAATGAGAGAATTAATCTCTCAGATGTGGAGAAAGTAACCCAGTGTCGTGCAGGCAGGGAGCAGGGGAAAGTATGTGGGACAAGGGTCTTCACAGTCAACATCTAGTGCTTTCTGCTATGTGTTACATTGTCCCCAAGACAATGAAAATTTCAAAAAGCTCCCTATGGCTTAATCTAAATTTTCTGCCCCTTCTCTCTCTAATCTCTTTTGAAATAAGGAATTCCGTGGAGACACTATCACTCATTCACATATTTGGCAGCCAAATAAGAACACTGTTTTCTTTTTCCTTGAACTTTAAAAGGTAATTTAATAAATAAATGAAAAACAAACCGAGAAGAGTAGCTGAACTAGGGCTTATGTTTCTAATAAAATTATAAATGCCAGAAAGTACTAGGAGTGATTTATTATCCTGTTATTATAAGTGACTGGGAAGCTTTCAGTGGAGTCCTTGCTAATTTCTAGCAGCTGCATTAAATCAGAAACTCTATTAGCTATTATAAAATCATCATCCCATTTTTCTGCAAATCAACTTGAACACCTGATGGGAGCTTGGAACTGGTTGCGGCTATACATGCTAACCTCATCCTTGGCCTCCACAAGGGAAATAAACACGAGTCACAGGTGGCATGATACTGGTCACATCAACTGTTAGGGATTCATAAATGGCTGCCTGTTTTTTATAGGAGATCTTTCTGATGCGAAAACAAATAGCTTCTTTCAGCAAATACCACTTCATTAAGAGAACAGGAACTGAGATAGCATCAAGTCCTGTGTTCTGAATTTTAACCCCTCCCCCCACCTCATTCGCTCCAGCTTTCCACCCTGGTCCAGCAGCTGTCCACCCTTCGTAAGAACAGAACAAACAACTAACTGCAGACAAATCTTCTGGAAATTGCTGGCATTTCTACCCTTTATTCTGATTTTCACAATAAAATACACCTCCAACGATCCACTCTATCATGACCAGATAAGTAACACCTTATGTTGGACAAGGAAGAAGAGTCAAAAGCAGATATCAGTAAATCTTTGAAACCAGGTTTAGTCTTATGTTTCAAGAGATAGCTAGGCCGAGGTGGGCGGATCACAAGGTCAGGAGATCGAGACCATCCTGGCTAACATGGTGAATCCCCGTCTCTACTAAAAATACAAAAAATTAGCCGGGCATGGTGGCGGGCACCTGTAGTCCCAGCTACTTGGGAGGCTGAGGCAGGAGAATGGTGTGAACCCAGGAGGTGGAGGTTGCAGTGAGCCAAGATCACACCACTGCACTCCAGCCTGGGAGACAGAGCGAGACTCCATCTCAAAACAAAAAAGAAGACAGGAGAAGGTACTATCTAGAAGATATGCCTACTATGTGGACAGATCTTGGCATAGGGGATGCAGAGTGCAAAAAAGAAAGCCAGCTGCTGATGATAGGAAATGACTAAGTAGGAAGAATAAAGTAGAATTTCCAGAAAAATAGATTTTACAGGACTTAGTAAGAGGTTGGATGTGAAAAGTGTGCTTGTTTTTTTTTTTTTTTTTTTTTTTGCTTGAAACCTGGTTGGGACATCCAGGCTGGAGAAGTTGGGTAAATTAAGGGAATCTGAAAAGTTATTTTTTATGCTGAGTTTATGCACCCATATACTCATGTTATATGCTTCTTCCTCATTGCCTTTCTACTTGCTATTTTCTCTGCCTGGCATTTTTTCCTCCAAAACTTTGCATGGTTCATTTGATGAAATGTCACTTCATCAGAGAGGACTTCCATAGCCATACAACTGAAAACAAAACTTCCATCATTTGTTATTCTTTTATCTGCTTTATTTTTCTTCAGGATACTTACCACTTCCTATCATTATATTATATTTGTTATATTTTCTTTCTTTCTTATTTATTATCCTACTGCAATCTTAAGTTTCATGTCAATATAGACTTGGTCTATATTGTTCACATCTGTATAATCAGCGCCTATAGTGGCATCAAGGTAGGTGCGCAGTATCTGTGGAGAGAAAGAATGAATGAGTTCCAGAAAAGATACTAAAATAGCAGGTGGATATATATGTACAGAGCTCCAGACTTAAGAGACTGATTAGTGAATTATTAGCTTATAGGTAATAATTGAAGCTATAGACTCTGGAGAAAGTATAGAGTAAACAGACGAGAGGGCCTTAAACAGAGCCTTGAAGAACCCCAACATTCAGAATCCAAGCATAAGAAGGTAATCTTGCAATGAAAACAAAGAGAAAACAGGCTTAGGGCTAGGAGAAAATCAAAGGACAATAGTGTTTGAAGGAAGAGAAAGTGTTGAAGGATACAGAGAAGTCTCGAGAAGTTGAAGGTTTAAGAATACCCATTGGATAGTGCTGCAATAAACATACATGTGCATGTGCCTTTATGGCAGAATGATTTATAATCCTGGTATATACCCAATAATGGGATTTCTGGGTCAAGTGGTATTTCTGGTTCTAGATCCTTGAGGAACTGCCAGACTGTCTTCCACAATGGTTGAACTAATTTACACTCCCACCAACAGTGTAAAAGCGTTCCTATTTTTCCACATCCTCTCCAGCATCTGTTGTTTCCTGACTTTTTAATGATCGCCATTCTAACTGGCATGAGATGGTATCTCATTGTGGTTTTGATTTGCATTTCTCTGATGACCAGTGATGATGAGCTTTTTCGGTGACCATAGGAAGAACTTTGGTAGAGTGACGAGTTAAAGGCTGTATTGGTATGCAAAGTGTGATGGGGAGGTGAGAAATGGAAGCAAACATTTTGGAAAACTCTTTGAGATACTTGGCTGAAGTGAGGAGGAAACTAATAGAGAGGTAGCTGGAAGATGAAGGACCAAGTTAAAAAGTTAATTTAGTTTATGTTGTCATATATTTCAAATAGAAAGGGTAAACTTGATATAGTGAGGCTGAAATATAATAAAGGCAAGAAACGCTTATTAGAGTAATTTTCCTGAGACATCAAGATGGGATAAAACCCAAAGCATGGCCAGAGACATGAGTGATTATGCGAGGAGGGGCAGCTTCTCCATAGCAGCTGGAGGGAAAGAAGACCCACGTGTAGATAGGTCTGTGTGCTTGGTAAGGGGCAGGCTAGTCCAGATCCACTCCGTGCTTTCTCTATGCTTGGTAAGGGGTAGGCTAGGCCAGATCCACTCCGTGCTTTCTTTATTGCTCTTAAGTAGAAGATCATCATCTGCCGAGAGCAAAGGGGAGATGAGTGGGGACTCAGGGGAATGAGAAGATTGGAGAAGGTTTGGAAAAGTCATTGTGGAAATTAGATGTATGAAGTGACCAAAGATTAGCTGGAAAATTGTAGAATAAGGCTGAAGGGACTTTGCCTTTGGTGAGCATGAGTTTATTAAGTAATCAGTCAACTTTGTTGTGTCCTTAACTGTGCTTGACTTGTCAGCTGCAGACTCAGAGAAAACAGAAAGCTGAGTTCACCCAGGCTTGGAATTTGATGACAAGTTTGTGACAAAAAGATTATTGAGCAAAGAAGTCTAAGGTGTTGGAGCAATTATAATAACAAACCATGAAATCCAAGCTGGTTTAGGAGGAAACTGAAGAAAGTAGAAATCTTCTGAATTGAGTTAAAGTACAGGAGTCAATGGCCAGGAAGTTGCAAAATGGTCAAAGATGCATCATGGTGGGAATAATTGGAGAAGCAAGCTGACAAAAGAGGGATTGTGGTATAAGCATGGGATGTTTGAATTAGTGATTTTGGAGGTGGAAGGGAACAATTATATTTTGTGACAATACCCACTTGCACAGAGCCTCATCATAAGCTCCATAAAATCCCTTAGAAGGAGGAGAAGGAGGACATTTGTCTTAAAATCTAGGCCAGGATGGAGCCAGAAATTGAGGATGAAGAGATCTCATTGATGAGGAGAAAAAGGTTGTCAAGTCAGGGTCTGGCACTAGCACAAAAGTTGATTAAAAACAAACAAACAACACAAAACTGTCATACTTGCTGACACTCTTTGGTGCAGGGAGATAGCTGGAGGCTCAGTACCAGGTATGGGCTGTGTGAGGCTCTTCTCAGACCTGTGTACACTCAGGATTCCTAACATGGAGTTCCAGGTGCCAGACAGACCTAGGTGGTGCTTTTTTCCATCAACAACATTATGAACCAACAGCAATCAACTTCTGGTCTGTGGAATGAGTACAGCCAGCCTCTCAGGGCCTCAAGCAGAGGGAGCAGGGGGCTGCGGTTTCCCATGAAGATCACAGAACTCACTGAGAACAAGGAAGGGCCTGTTCCCAGTTCTGTTTTTGTTCAGCAGCAAACAGAGCCACTTGTCAGGCTGACGGTCCTTGCGCATTGCTACTGTGGCAATAGTCTGAAAGAGGGTAGAGGGAAATGGAGGAAAGAGACATTAAAAGGAAAATGTCACCATTTCCAAATGCCATATTATTTGACAGTTTCTCTTTATGTTGCAACAGCTGCTTAACATGACAAACGATGGCTTTAATAAAAACGCACACGAAGAGATGCAGCACCAGAAAATGAATAATGGGGCTTTCCGTCCTGACATGTTGTGGAGCATATTCACTCAGCAACGAATATGACCTTGGTAATTGTGTGTTGCCTGTTGCTTTCAGACAACCCCTGCCAGGTGGATGGCCTTCATGCCAGTCAGGTTGCAGTTGCTGTAAGCCCAGAATACACTGCAACTTGTTTTAGCAGAGAGGTGTTTAGTGTGGGACATTAAATGGCTTGCCCAGTCATCAAGAGGGTAGACAAAACAGGTTGAATTTTTAGAAAATCACACCGTAGAACTGGGGCCACCAAGACTTCCTGTTTTACAACGAAGAAGCTGCCATCTCTCCCAGTCAGAGCCATCCAAAATCAGGAAGACATTATTATCAGGAAACTGCAGCCTCTGGGAAGCTGCCTGGACCAGGAAGCCACTCTATGTCTGCCTGTGTGACCAGCACCAACAAGAATGCCCCATCCCTGTCTCTGAGTACCTGGGATGGCAAGTATTTAGGCCCTTGGATTCCTGTTAATGGTTCTGCTGTAAAAGCAAATGACTCCACAATGATGCTTGCCAAGAGGATAACGGCAGCAGCAGTAGCAGCAGGGTGGTTAATGTACAAGTAATTGAAGTACAATAAGTTACATACAAGGTGTCAGGCTAGGTTGGGGCCAGTAGGGTCTAGTGGTTTTAGGGCCCACATATCTAGATTTGGGAGTAGATAATAAAGCCAGTATTGGTGTGGTTTGGAGGCGGGAGGGAAAGACAGTAAAGAAGAGGGTGGGAAAGGTGACAGTGTAATGACCAAACAGCCTGCCCTCAGCCCCAGGACTGCAGACAGGGCCTCCCTGGAATTTTGATAATCATGTGTCTTCACACTTCACTTACTGTCTTGTCACCTCTGTACAGCTGCATAAGGAGAAGAAAGCTCTTTGCCATTGAACGTTTTACAAAGAGGCCATTCCAAGTCACTGATCAGAGCTAGATGTATCAAGTCAAGAAAAGCTATAGTGCAAAGCACATCAGTGCTGGAGAAGAATCAAGAATGGGGTGGGGCTGAACACATGGGCTTAGCTGGAATGATATAAAGAAAGGCTGTGTTTGCAGGGAGCTTGAAGACTCGCGCATGTTACTGATAAAGTCATGAAAATCTGTTGTTCATTTTAGCACGTTAGAAACACGCTCATTACTTAGTGGAAAGCAAAAATCAATAGAAGAAAAGTGGCACAGCGAACTGTGTGAAAGCCATTGGGAAATTTTAGTCAATATTTACTGATCACCTACTATGTGCAAGCTATTATAAAGAACAAAATAATATTTTGTCTGTGTAGTCAAGGAATTAAGGCCTTCATCAATCTTGTCAGAGCCCTCAGCTAGAGGAATTTTGAAAGATGTTGTTTTTCAGCTTGCCTTCTTTCTCAACAGCTAGAAAAAAGGCTTCTTTGTGACAGTCGGTCACTGTGTATAAAAAGGTTAAAGTCCTTTTAGTACTGTGCTATAAGGGATTGAGAGAGAAATGAAGACTCTGCCACTGTAGCCAAGGAGATGATGGTCTACTTGAGGAGCTACAACACCAGGAGAACAAGGCACAGTTTAATTGGCAAGAACCTAATAGAATAGAGAACATAAGGTAGGGAATTTCTAATTCCCAAAGAAAAGATCAATGAAGTAAATGCTATAGTAACTAAGAGAAATTTAAGATAACTTCAGCTATGAGTACTACAGGAGGCTTTTGTAGAGGAAGGTAAGATTTAAGCTGTTTAGAAGAAAAGACAGAACTGGCCCTGACAGAAAGGAAAAGTAAGATTATCATGAGTAGGAGAAACAACATAGGCCAAAATGTATATATGGAGACAGTGAGTGACATTTGACTGAAATGACGGTTTATGTGACATTTATGGAAAAATGACTTTATTAAAAATAAATTTTTCATAGGTGGAAAAAAAGTAAAGTTTTATTATAAAGAACCATGAATGCCACAATAAATAATTTTAAATATACTCTATAGGCACTGATAATACTGAGATTCCAAAGGAGATCAGCCTGGTATGTGCAAAATCAAGTAAATATGATTCTGGAGTTCTCAAAAACTGTTATAGTAGGTTGATCTTCTTTTAAATTAAGGAAAAGCTGGGGGTTTTTTGTCCTAATATTTCTATCCTTTGCATTTTTATTTGTATGATTCTCCATATTCAAACACACCCTTCCCAAAAGGGTAATTAGACTTGAGGTAAAACTTCTCTAAGTATAAGTAAAATATTTTGTATGTGCCTATATAATTCTTTGAGGATTTTCAAACAGTAAAATGAATTTAAAAGTGAAAAACATGTATTTTGAAAACACATAATGAAGCATGTGAAAGAGGAGGGGCCTCGATGCACTTGGCTCCTCTAAGGTAGAAGGTGAGGGGGCACCATGACCTGGAAACCATGAAGAGGGAGATGGATGAGTCACTAAACAAACAAGCAAACAAGAGAGCCAGGAGGGTCAGCGTCCGGAGTTGCTGAAATGTGTTATATAAAATATTCAGATTTCAACAAAAAATTATGAGACACGAAAAGAATCAGGAAAGTGTGACTTTTCACAAGAAAAAAATACAGCAACAGAAACTGCCTGTGAGAAGCCACAGATGTCAGATTTAACAAAGACTTCAAACAGACATAATAAATATATTTAAAAAACTAAAGGGAATAATGCTTAATGAAAAATGTAAAGGTATCATGACAATGCTTCATCAATTAGAGAATATTGATAAGACGTAATTGAGCCCCAAAAGAAGCAAATGGTAATTCTGTATTTGAAAAATATAACCTAAGTTTAAAAAATTATGAGAGGGGCTCAGTAATAAACTTCAACTAGCAAAAGAATCAATGAACTTAAATATGTATTGATGGAAAGTACGCAATCAGAAAAACAGAGAAAAAAGTGTGAAGAAAAGTGAACAGAGCCACAAGGGCATATGGAGCACCACTAAGTACAACAATTTAAACACAGTTGCGGGGGGGTCCCAGAACAAGAGGAGAGAAAGAAGAAATATTTAAAGTTGAGAATTTCAAAAACTTGATAGAAAAATTGACCTACACAACTAATAAACTTAACAAACTCCAAGCAGGATAAATGTGAAAACATCCACACCCATAAGCATCATAGGGAAAAGGTTGAAAGACAAAAACAAAGAAAATGTTGGAAGCAGCAAGGGAAAACTAACTTATCACATACAAGGACTCTCCAACAATATTAACAGAGGACATTTCGTTAGAAACAATGGTGGAGACTATAAGGCAGTAGAATGACATATTTAAAATGGTATTTTTAAAAGAGTCAATCAAAAATAGTTTATCAAGCAAAACTAACGTTAAAAAATGAAGGTAATGCAATGGCATAAGAATGACACAATGGACTTTGGAGACTCAGGGGGAAGGGTGGGAGGGGGGTGAGGGGTAAAAGACTACCAATTTGGTTGAGTGTATAGCGCTCTGGTGATGGGTGCACCAAAATCTCACAAATCACCACTATAGAAGTTGCTTAGGTAACCAGATACCACCTGTTCCCAAAAACCTATGGAAATAAAAAATAAAATAAAACCAGGAATTTAAAAAAATGAAGGTGAAAACTAGAAGCTTTTCCACTAAGATGAGAAACAAGGCAAGGATGTCCTCTCTCACCACTCCTTTTAAACATTGTACTAGAAGTCCAAGACAAGAGAAGGGAAGAAAAGCATATTAATAGGGAAGGAGGAAGTAAATCTGTTTGCTGATGACATGATAGTCCATATACAAAATCTGAAAGAATCAACAACGACAAAAAAATTCCTGGAACTAATAAGCAATCATAGCAAGATTGCAAGATAAAAGATTAATGATATGCTTAAAATATTTGTCCTCTCCCAAACTCATGCTGAAATGTAATCGCCAATGTGGCAGGATTGAGAGGTGGGGACTTTAAGAGGTGATTGGGTTATGATGGCTCTGCTCTCATGAATAGACTAATTCATTCATGGCTTCATGGATTAATGGGTTATCATAGGGGTGGTACTGGTAGCTTTATAACAAGAGGAAGAAAAAAGAAAAAAAAAAAGATTTGAAGCTGAGAATTTCAAGGAGGAAGAGAGATCCAAGCGAGCACGCTCAGGCCCCTTTCCATTGGATGCCCTGCCGTACCTCAGGACTCCACAGAGGCCCCACCAGCAAGAAGGCTCTCACTAAGTGTAGCTCTTAACCTTGGACTTTCCAGCCTCCAGAACTGTAAGAAATGTTTTGTTTCTAAAAATAAATTATCCAGTTTTAAATATTTCATTATAGCAATAGAAAAACAGACTAAGAGAGTAAACATGCTAAATTTAACCACTCTCCCATATACCAGTAATGAGCAAGTGGAGTTTGAAATTAAAAGCACAATATTATTTACATCAGCACCCACCAAAATAAAATACTTAACTAGAAACCTAACAAAATATGTACAAGATAAATGTGTCGATATATATTTGTCAAATCCACGGAATGTACAACACCAAAGGTGAACCCTAATGAAAATTACAAACTGTAGGTGACAATAATGTATCAGTATAGGTTCAGCAATTGTAACAGATGAGGGAGGCTCTTCATGTGTGCCTTCGTTTCAAGTTTGTTGTGAACATAAACATACTTTGAAGACATTAATTCCTTAATTTTAAAAAAATGAAGGTGAAATAAAGACATTTCTAGGTAAACAAAAACTGTGAGAAACCTTGCTTGCAGACCACCTTACAAGAAATACTGCAGCATAGTCTTGAGGCTGAAAGAAAGGGACTCTAGAGAGTAATTTAAATTGATACAAAAAAGCAAATATTACTGATAAAAGTAATTATGCGATTATAAAAGGCAGTATAAATGCCTATTCCTTCTTTCTTAATTGATTTAAGAAAACAATTGTAGAAAGCAATGTGTACATAATTGTATTGTTGTGCTTATAATATATAGAAATGTAATTTATCTGACAATAACAACATTAAAAGTGGTGGGTGGGTGCCAACTTTTATTAGAGTAATGAAATAACACCAGATGGTAACTTGATTCCACAGGGTCAAATAAAGAAAACAAGAAATGGCAAATAAGATGGTTAATACCATCAACTCTATAAATAGATACTTGTTTTCCTTTCTTTTCTCAGCTTCTGTAAAAGTCATATAATTAATTAAATAGTAGCTTATAAAAATGCACTATTGGTTTGTAACAATACAGTTGTAATATGTATAAGAAACAAAATGTGGGAAAAGGGCATAAAGCTATATAGAAATAATATTTCTATGTCTCACTGGCATTAAGTAAGTATAAATCTGAAGTAGATTCTGATAAGTTAAGACATATACAGTAAGTCCTAGAGCAATCACTAATAAAATATCTCAATAAAATAGAGTGAAAAAGTATTAATATTAAAGAGATTAAAATGTTGCATATAATATGAAGAAAGCAGCAAACGACAGAGGAACAAAAAAGGCATGTGACACGTAGTAAACAAAAAAGTAAATCTAAATACATCACTAGTAACATTAAATGTGACTAGATTAAACAATCAAAAGGCAGAGATTGTTAGACTTGATAAAAATGATAAAATCCAACTACATACTATCTATGGGAGACATGTTAGATACAAATAGGTTGAACTTTAAAAAATAAAAATATATATTCCATGCAAACAGGAATTAAAAAGCTGGAGTGGCTATTTCACAAAATATATTTTAAAACAACAAAATTTACTGCAGATTGAAGGACATTTTACTATGATAAAAGGGTCAATCCATCAGGAATATACAAAAATTCTAAACATAAGTACAACAAATCACAGAGCCCCAAAATATACCAAGCAAATATTGATTTAAAAGAAGAGAGAAATAACCAATTCAACAATAATAATTGAGGATTTTAGTACTTCATTCTTAATAATATATATGAAACTAGGCAGATGATACAGGGAAATAGAAGATAAGAACACCATTATGAACCAACTATAACCAAAAGACATCTATGAAGCACTCCATTCAACCACAGCAGAATATACATTATTTTCAAGTACATATGGAGCATTCTCCAGAATACAGCAGATGCTAGGCCATAAAACAGGAATTCATAAACTTTAAATGATTGAAATAATAGAAAGTATGGTATATGACTTGATCAAAATCATACAGTGTAGTATCTGACCATACTAAACCTAAAATAGAAATAAATAACAAAAAATTGAGAAATTTAAAAAAATGGAAATTAATACACTCAAATACCAATGATCAAAGAAAAACAATCACAAGGGTAATTAGAAAATATTTTGAAACGTATGAAAATAAAGACACAACATAGCGAAACATACAAAGCACAGTTAAAGCCTTGCTTAAAGATACATTTTTAGGTGTAAACACCTATATTTAAAAAGAGAAAAATTTTCAAATCAATAATATAACTTTCCACCTCAAAAAATGGGAAAAAAAATAGAAAACTAAAGCTAAAGGAGAAAAAGAAAATAATAAAGATAGGTGGAAATTAATAAATAATAAAAATAGTAAAGAAAATAAATGAAACTACAAATTGATTCTTTGAAAATATCAACAAAATTGACAAACCTTTGGCTAGTCTGAACATGAAAAGAAAGAAAAGATGCAAATTACTAAAATTAGAAATAAAAGAAGGGACATTATTAATGACCTTACAGAAATAAGAATAATAATAAAACACTATCAACAGTTGTGTGCTGGCTAGGCTCAATGGCTCATGCCTGTAATCCCAGCACTTTGGGAGGCCAAGGCAGATCCATCACAAGGTTCAGAGGTGGAGACCATCCTGGCCAACATAGTGAAACCCCCTCTCTACTAAAAAGACAAAAATTAGACGGGCGTGGTGGCCCTTGCATGGAGTCCTAGCTACTCAGGAGGCTGAGGCAGGAGAATCGCTTGAACTCAGGAGGCAGAAATTGCAGTGAGCCAAGATCACACCACTGCACTCCAGCCTGGCAAGAGAGCGAGACTGTCTCAAAAAGAAAACAAACAAACAAAAAACAACAAACAACAACAACAACGACAAAAATATGTGCCAATAAATTAGATAACTTAGATGAAATAGCTAAATTCCCAGAAATTCACAACTACTAACATTGACTCTAGAGGAAATAGAAACTGTAAATAGGCAAGAGGTTTAATTAGTAATTTAAACATCTCCCCCCGACACAAAACAGCCTAAGACCAAATGGCTTCACTGGTGATTCCTATCAAACATTTGAAGAAGAATTAACACTAATTTTTACAAGCTCTTTTCCACCTCCTCCCCCCAAAAAAGAGAGAGAGAGAGAAATGGAAGAAGTGGGAACACTTCGGTACTTATTTCCAGATGAGGAAGATGAGGCTGGCGAGGACGAATAAACTTTCCTAGGTTGCACAGCTTACAAGCGATAGGGTGAAGATCTGAACTCTGCTTATCTAATTATTTTCCTACTCTGTGTCACCCATGTAGTGAGAGATACAGAAAAGTGTAGAAAATGGTTACTATCTCGAAAGACACAAACTGTCTAATTAGACACATAAGAATAACATCTCTGAGGAAACAAGATGCAAAATACAGTGTGTTGCAATATAAGGAATGCAGAGATTTGAAGTAAATGACCTAGGTCTGAATCCAGCAGTCTCTGCTTGATGGCTCTGGGCAACTCACATAAACTTTCTGAGCCTCAGTTTTCCCATTTTCAAAATCAGCGTATAACAGCTTCCTCTCTGGCCTTCATAAAGGAACCATAGAATCTACATAGCAGGTAGTAGTATTACCCACTATTCCATGTCAAAATGTGTCATCCACATGTGCCTTCTGAGGGGATCAGAGGACCCTGGTGCCAACTGTAAGGTCACGGAGGAGTGGACGTTTGGCAGAGCCTTGCATGGTAGCGACTGGGCAGGAGGAAGCGGTAGGATGTAACAGGGAGGACTGGTGAGCAGGTTTGTAGGTTGAGAAGGAACAAATGGCTTTCTTAACAAACGTTTCTAGACATTTTATGTACTCTCTCATGCAATCACTTCCTAGCCAAGTAGGGCTGTTATCATCCTCATTTTTCAGGTGAGAAAACTAAGGCTCACACAGGTTATGGCATATGTCTTCAGTTCTTATAGTTACTCAGGGGTGGAATCAGGATTTGAACCCACATCTGAAGGATTGATCGCAAAGTCCAAACTCTTACCATAATGTCATGCTAACATCTGTTACATAACAACATCTGCTGTGAAAAGCAGTATCATGAAGACGGCACACCAGGCTTGTAACTGGAGATTCTCTCTTTTGCTTCAAATAATATTCCCATGTGTTTTTGGAGTCAGCATGATTCAGACACTGCACTGAAACGATTCTTCTCTTTTACTTATGTATCCTCCTTCTCTCATTTCCTTTGTCATTCCCTCTGCACCTTCAGGTGTTTCCTGGACTGTGACTTTCCTCTCAACAGCACCATTAGGTGTGTCTTGCCCTCTGGGTTCAGCACAGAAGGATTTCTCTGCCAGCCTCCAGAGGCTTCCCTCCTGCACACAATGGCTACTTGCAGAGTGGGTACAAGCCTGACCTGCCGTATACATTCACTCACTTGAACTGATATCGAATGAGGAAGTGAGTAAATTCAATTCCAAGTGTGTAACTACAGAAGGGTTCAAGATGCAGCTGGTGGCCCTGAAATCTTAGGTGCCCGACCCTAACGTGCAGCTAGGATATAGGTAGAATGAGGACAGAGACAATGTTCGAATGCAGAATAATAATAAAGAAAATGTAAGACCAGCAACAATTAATAATAATAATAATAATAATAATAATATCGTAATACGGATAGGAAGAAGAGCTAATATTTGCTGACAACCTAGACCCTGGCATTCTCTGCTCCCTCACTTTTCTCTTCCTCTATATAAGAATGGTGAAGGAAGTGGAAGCAGGAAGGACATTCTCACCGCAAGAGCCACAAATTTTTTTTTTTTTTTTTTGAGACCGAGTCTTGCTCTGTCACTAGGCTGGAGTGCAGTGGCACGATCTTGGCTCACTGCAACCTCCGCCTCCTGGGTTCAAGTGATTCTCCTGCCTCAGCCTCCTGAGTAGCTGGGATTACAGGAGTGCTCCACCACACCTGGCTAATTTTTTGTATTTTTTAGTTGAGACGGGGTTTCACACTATTGGCCAGGCTGGTCTCAGACTCCTGACCTCGTGATCCGCCCACCTCGAACTCCCAAAGTGCTGGGATTACAGGCGTGAACCACCGCGCCCGGCCCACCTGTCAGTATTTGAAGACAATTCGTGGTGTAGTGATTGTTGTGTTCACGGAAATCTTCAAGCAGAACCTGAGGGCCATGAGTTGGGAATTGCACATGGGAGATGTTAGCGTTAACACACATTACAAAAATGATATCGGAGGCCCTTTCCAGGTCCTAAAGTCTATGACACGGTGATTTTCAAGTAACCTGAAGCCCACCCTGCAAGCGTCTGGGGTTCTAGTGGTGGGGTGGATAATGACATGCCAATTTCCCGTGTTGGAGCCCAGGGGTGGTCACGTCAGGCTTCATGGCTGCAGGTCCCCATTCAGAGATTCCTCTATGCGTGTCAAGCAGGCCTCCTGCTCTGTCTGGCAGAGAAAACAGTCACTGTCTTGTCTTCTTATCTACTGGGGGAAGGCAGGCTGGTGGGGATGAAGTGCTTCTGAGGTTGGAGATGCTGAAGCAAAAAGCTAAGTTGGAGAGCTCCTGGTGTAAAGTAAATATTGTGCGAAAAACAGCAAAGACTGAAAACCCAAATGCGGTGAAGTGCCTGCCCGTGAATGGATCAAAATAGTGCCTCCCACAACCTTTGTCACAGCCTTCTTTCCCAGAGGAGGGCTCCAAGGTGGGGATGGTACAGAGTACAGCCAAGGCTGGGGTCGATGGGAAACATGGTTTTAAACACAGACTTGCCCATTCAGGGAGTGTGTTTAAAGAAATAAATGACATGTCTTTAACTGGGTGCCCCCTCTGTGACAAATATGAGAATAATAGCAGGGTTTTCCTTTGGTCCACAATTTCTGTTCTCTCACGCGACAGTCTAGACTTAAAAATCTTTTCCTCAAGCTCTGAGTAGAAATCACTGACTAGGCAAACTGATGATGCACAGGCAAAATTAGTCTGTTTACCATGTGGGAGCTTGCTAATTGCAAAGGAATGTGAGTTCCCAGGCACACTCTTGGTCTGCAGATGCTGTCTTCATCATGATGGGGGAGGGTGAGCAGGCAGAGAGAGCCCGGGCCGGGATTGGCTGAGATAATTGGGCTGGTTTCTGTGCTGTGCTTTCCCCTTGCTCAGTTTTCTTCCTGAGATGATTCGTCAAGAAGCCTCCTTGGCCCTCTGTTGTACAGTGTTAGAAGCATCCAGTTAAAACAAACGCCAGGATGAAAATGGACCTTCTACGGAAAAGTGTCACACTCATTCATTTAGCAAACATGCACTGAGCACGGCCTCTTTGCCAAGCATTGTGCTTGGTACTGAGAATAAAGAAAGACCTCAGTTCAGTAGCAAAGAGAAAGTGTCCTGGACTCAACTAGGTCAAATGTATTGTAACAAGATTACAGTACGGAGGATAGAATTCTGAGGGCATCCAGAAGACAGAGGGAGTGCTTTTGCAGAGGAAACTGGAAGACTGCCCAGGGAAGGTAACTTCTGAGCCTGACCTTAGAGACAAGACTTGTAATTTGGCTGGCAGAGGAAGACCTTTCATATGGCAGAAGCAACAGGAGCTAATGCAGAGAGAGATGGAAATGTGAATATTTTCTTAGAAAGGCCAGTGGTCCAGCAATGGCCAGGGATCTGTAGGCTATTAACATCTGAAAGAGGCTTTGCAAATCATCAGTCAAAGGGGCTCATCGTACAGATGAGGAAACCAAAGGCCACAGAGCTGACCCAACTTCTGCAAAGTCTGAAACCATGATTTTTTCAGTTGCTTAGCCCGGCCCTGTGGGCCTATTTATATTTACCATTCTTCACACATATTTAGGTAATAGAATTACATCTCACATCAGTGTGCTCGGCACTGACTTTTCTTCTCCTTGCTACATCTACAAATAGCATCGCTTGACTCTTCCACCTTAAATGTGTCCATCATCCACCCATCATTGAAGCTATCTATCAAATATGGAACCAGAACGGCCATGTCAGGCACTCTATACACTATTTGTTTATATCTTGTGCTCTTTAGAGCTACATATATCTTTGTGCTGCTTATCCTTAAAATGTACTTTTTTTTAAAATTTAAGATGTAGAAATCTTAGAATCCATTCTTCTACTGCATCAATGTGCTTAGAAACATCGTGTTTCAAAGCTGAAAAGACACTGGGATGCAGCTCAGCTCAGGGTGCTGCTCACGTGTCTGTGTCAGTGTCTATATCTCCAGGAAAACTATTTTTGGGACTCCCTGCCCAGCACTATTTATTAGTTTTCCGTTAATTAAGATGAGGATGCCGAGGGTTATTTCTGACAGACCCTTGCTACTTGAAGAAGAAAGTCACTCATGCCCTTTTTCGGAATCCGGCAGCTTTGCTCTAGATGGAGGCTGCTAGATTCAGCAGGAAGGGGCAGGGTGTTGTTCATCGCCGCACCTGCTGCTTCTCCCCTCAGCCCCGCTGTGTCCTCAGCATCACTGCAGCCTCACCCCAGTTACAAGGTTGTCCAGCTGCAGACCCAGTCTCCAGTATTCTCTTCGGGGCCCCAGTAACATGGGTTGATTGCATACACAAAGATGTCAGACCAAATCACCACGTCTGGGAATTGTCGGTAAAACAGTGTGTGGAATGAAATGCGCACATTGCCAAAGGGTGGGGGAGATTCGAAAGCAGGATATCTTGACAGAGAGAGAAAAGTGTTGGAATTAATTCATAAACGTGTCGGATGGAAATTAGCAGCTGAAGATTTGCAAAGGGAGAAGAGACAGAGGGAGAGAGAAAAGGGAAGACAGACAGATGGAGAGGGGGAGGGAGATGGTGGAAAATAGAGCAGAAGAGGCAGCTTTATTTCACAGCCCTGCTTTACTCTCCACTGAAGCAGCCTGTGCTTTTGCAGGGATCCTGCCTTGCCTCCGGTTTTTGTTCCCCTGTTGACCTCCACCATCCGCAGTCCCCGCTCCTGGCCTCGCCCCAACCTCCTGCTTCCACCACAACAGTTGTGCTTTTTACACACGTGGGATTCCCAGTTTGTTCAGAACGGGATTCTCTCTGTACTAAGCACAGCAAACTTCCCATGTGACCGTGGTAAGAAGGGAAGGACTGGGGCTTTCGAGGGACATCTTGACTCTTGATATTCTAATCTTATCTTGGGCCTCTGTTTTCTACACGTAAAGTTACGGTTATTGGGCTGGCTAAATGAGATTATGCACGTAAGTCACTTACCTTAGAACTGGATATGCTGCGTGCATGCAGTACATTGTTTATTATTGTTATTAACAGTGGCAGTAGTAGGAGTAGTAAATTTTAAATTCTGTCTCTGGTGTTTTAAACCTCCTAGTTCAATCTTTGTGGTCAAGGTCAAGAGATTCAAGCAGCCTGTTTAAGCTCAATTTTAGAGCCAAACATGTTTCCCAGATTCCATTTCTTAATGGAAGGTTGGAGTTTTGCCCTGTAACAGTGAGTGTTTTGGATGGTGTTCCATTTTGGAACATAATACAGGCAATCGCCCAGTTTCATTTTGAAAGAACAATTGAGATTACTATGTGTGAGATGAGACAGATTTGGGTTGTTTTCCTCCTCAGGCTGCTATGTTAGCAGGGTGTGTCCTGAAGTATTCTCTCTTTACAATTTCCTTTCTGCCTTCCAGATTTAAGGTGCCACTTCTAAATCTGAGCCTGTGCATAGTAGTATTGTATTGTGTGTAGATCCTGATATTTTCTCGAAGTCAATGTAGGTAAATGGAAACGCTGTGAACCACTATGATGCTTACAGAGCTATTTTTGGCCTCTCTGCATTCCACTTTCTTTTCCACTCTCTGTGCCATCTAATCCCTTGCACTGTGCCCCACTCTTCCCTTCCCGAAAGATTGCTCTGTAGCAAGTGATGCTGTTTGATAGCATTTTACCCACAGTAGAACTTCTTTCATAATTGGAGACAGTCCTCTCAAATCCTGCCGCTGTTTTATCAACTAAGTTTATGGGATATTCTGAATCCCTTGTCATTTCAACAATGTTCACAGCATCTTCACTGAGGGTAGTTTCCATCTCAAGAAACCACTTCCTTTGCTCATCCAAGAGAAGCAGCTCCTCATCCATTCAAGTTTATTGTGAGACTGTCACATCTTTAGCCTCCAATTGTAGTTCTAGTTCTCTTGCTATTTCCACCACATCTGCAGTTACTTCCTCCACTGAAATCTCGAACCCCTCAAAGTCATCCATGAGGCTTGGAATCAACTTCTTCTAAGCTCCTGTTAATGTGGATACTTTGACCTCCTTCCATGAATCTCAAGTGTTCTTAGTGGCATTTAGCATGATGAATCTTTTCCGGAAGGTTTTTGGTTGACTTTGGCCAGATCCATCAGAAGAATCACTATTTATGGCAGCCATAGCCTTACAAATGTATCTCTTGAATAATAAAATTTGAAAGTTGAAATTTGTTTTTGATTCATGGGCTACAGAACGGAGGTTGTGTTAGCAGGCATGAAAACAACATTCATCTCTCTGTATATCTTCATTGGAGCTTTTGGGTAACTAGGTGAATTGTCAATGGGCAGTGATATTTGGAAAGGTATATTTTTTTTCTGAGAAGCAGGTCTTAATAGTGAGCTTAAAATATTCAGTAAACCCTGCTGTAAACAGTTATGCTGTCATCCAGGCTCTGTTGTTCCATTTATGGAGCACAAGCAGAGTAGATTTGGCATGATTCTTAAGGGCCCTAGGATTTTCAGAATGATAAATGAGTATTGGTTTTCACTTAAAGTCAACAGCTGTATTAGCTCCTAACCGGAGAGTCAGCCTGTCCTTAAGCTTTGAAGCCAGACATTGACTTCTCCTCTGTAGCTATGAAAGTCCCAGATGGCACCTTCTTCCAACACAGGGTTGCTTCAGCTACACTGAAGATCTGCTGTTGAGTGTAGCCACCTTCATCAATGATCTTAGCTAAATCTTCTGGATTACTTGCTGCAGCTTCTACATAAGCACCTGCTGCTTCATCTTGTACTTCTGTGTTATAAAGATGGTTTCTTTCCTTAAACCTCATCAACTAACCTCTGCTAGCTTCAAACATTTCTTCTGCAGCTTCCTTACCTGTCTCAGCCTTCATAGAATTGAAGAGAGTTACAGCCTCGCTCTGGATTAGGCTTTGGCTTAATAGAATGTTGTGGCTGGTTTGACTTTCTATCAAGACCACCAAAACCTTCTCTGTGTCAGCAACAAGACTGTTTTGCTTTCTTATCATTTGTGTGTTCACTGGAGTGGCACTTTTAATTTCCTTCAGGAATTTTCCTTTGCATTCGTAACTTGACTAACTCTTTGGTGCAAGAGATTTAGTTTTCAGCCTATCTTGGCTTTCAACGTGTCTTCTTCATTAAGCTTAATCATTTCCAGAGTTTTATTTGAAGCGAGGAATGTGCAACTCTTCCTTTCATTTGAACACTTAGAGGCCTTTGTAGGGTTATTAATTGGCCTAATTTAAATATTTTTGTGTCTCAGGAAATAGGGAGGCCTGAGGAGAAGGAGAGAGACTGGGGAATGGTTGGTTGGTAGAGCAGTCAGAACACACACATTTATTGATTAAGTTTCCTGTCTTACATGAGCATAGCTCGTGGTGCCCCAAAACAATTAAAATAGTAACATCAAAGATTACTGATCACTACTAGATATAATGAGAAAGTTTGAAATATTGCAGTAGTTACCAAAATGTGGCACAGAGACAGAGTGAGTGCATGTTGCTGGAAAAAATGGTGCTGATAGACTTGCTTGATGCAGGGTTGCCACAAACCTTCAATTTGTAAAATACCCAGTATCTGCAAAACACAATGAAGCAAAGCACAATAAAACAAGGTGGGCCTGTACACACAATATATATGTATGTGTGTTTGTTTATTTATAAATATATATTTAAGTATATACATTTATTTATCTCTACCTCTGTCTTGGGATCCATCTCTATAAAATCTCCCCTTGGTTGTGTTTCCCTGGAGAACTCTGATTATGTAAGACAGTCAGACCCCATCCTGCTTCTCTCCCGTGTTATGCCCCTGCCTCTTTCTTTCCTTTTCTTTTGCTTCCTCTTTGCCATTTTCTTCACACCCATTTTCTGGAGACTTTCTAATGCCTGGAGGAGGAAAGAAGGAGGATGAGCAATGGATTCTCCATCTCCTTCCTTCCCAGTCTTCTGAACTGCATTTCCTGCCATCATGGGAAATTTTGAGCCTCATGACCCAGAGGGACTGTTTTGTTTTGGTTTTGGTTTTGGTTTGAGACAAGGTCTTGCTTTGTTGCCCAGACTGGAATACAGTGGCATGATCATAGCTCACTGCAGCCTCAAACTCCTGGACTCAAGCGATCCTCCCACCTCAGCCTGTTAAGTGTCTTGGACTAGAGGCATGAGGCAGCACATCTGCCTATTTTTTTAAATTTTCGTAGAGATAGGATCTTGCTATGTTGCCCAGGCTGGCCTTGAACTCTTGGCTTCGAGCAACCCTCCCACCTTGGCCTCCCAAAGTGCTGGGATTATAGCTGTGAGCCACCATGCCTGGCCTTGTTTTATTTTTCCCTGACTCTATCTTTGTAAAACTGATTCCATCCAGCCAAGACAGGAAACTAGAGTTGCTGGGAGGAGAAGAAAGCTTTTAGGGTTGAATACAGAATACAATGTCAGTGCTGGGTTAAGGAGTGGGTATGGGGCATTAGTGGATGAAAAGAGGCTAGTCAGAGACAGATCCAAGATACTGTTGTCTAACATAAGTGTGGTGGTGGTGAGGATGCATACAGCCCAGCAGAATTTTAGAAAATGTCCAATCCAATTTGGTCAAAACCCAATTTATTGTGGGTTTCTACCAAAATGTTTGAGGTTTTGGTCAAAACCTACAATAAAAATGCTGTGTCAAGCATGCCCAGAACACAAGAGCATATGAGAGACCCTGAGAGTGTGTCTGTGAATAAAGGCGGGGCACTATCGTGTAAACACACATTATGAGAAGCTTGCTCTCTAAGCTGAGTTACAATATATCACAATAATTATGTAAATCACAAGCAATGTTTCTGATGAATCTGGCTCTGTTTTATTGATTAGAATCCTAATACCTGAAGCTGATCTTCATTGCTTGTTAGCCACGTGGTACGGCTACCTGCTTTTCCACCGTGATTAACTTCTTGCCATGTAAATAGTGTGTTCCAACATCAGTAGTGTATGGGCACAAAACAAACTGAATCACTCTAATTCTTGTTCTCCACCTTTAGCTAATTTGCCACTAATAAAATCCAGTGTCCAAATGTGGACAAATATCTTTGATTATTTAATATTTGGTACATGAATCTTGAATAGCTATGATATCTGTGAGACTGGAGGGTATGGGTTAGAGATACATAATTATTTTTATTATTAATTGAATAAATATTGATTGGAAACCTACTATATGCCAGGAATTATTCTGGGTGCTGGTAATACAGCAATGAATGTTGAGGGAAATAGGAAAAGGTTCAGCATTTTCTTTGTTTTGTTTTTGAGATGGTGTCTTGCTCTGTCATCCAGGCTGGAGTGCAATGGTGCGATCTCGGCTCACTGCAACCTCTGCCTCCCCGGGTTCAAGCGATTGTCCTGCCTCGGCCTCCTGAGCAGCTGGGATTACAGGCACACACCACCATGCCCTGCTAATTTTTGTATTTTTAGTTGAGGTGGGGTTTCACCATGTTGGTCAGGCTGGTCTCGAACTCCTGACCTCATGATCCACCTGCCTCAACCTCCCAAAGTGCTGGGATTACAGGCATGAGCCACCGCGCCCAGCCAGATTCAGCATTTTCTACCTTGCACTTCTAGAAATGACTAGGAGTAATCTTTCTTCTCTATATATTGCTTTATTAAATAATACCTTCCTTATAGAGGTGTTAACAGGATTACATTAGATAGCATCTGTCAGGTGTATGTTCTAGTGTCTGGGCTGCTGGTAGGATGATGATGATGATGATGATGACAATGACAACTGTCACTATTTTTTAAATATTGGTTGGTTGGTCTGCATCTGAATGGGTCCAGAGATGGAAATGTTTTGACCTGAAACAATTCATCCTGTATATGTTTATTAATCGTCAACAGTGTACGAAATGCTGTGATGAACACAGGCAGCTGTACAACACCTTGAAGGAGCTCTTCACCTTCAGACACATTAAAAAAATATTCAGGACTCTCATGCTGAAGATGAAATAAGACAAAACCGTGCCAGCCTCCCCCAGATCCCCATCTCCGTCCAGCATGTTTTCACAGCTAAGCTCGACACCCTGGACCGCATTTGTTCTCTCCACACCTGGGGTTCCACTCATTCCTCAGCTCACCACTGCCTCACTTCTGCTGCCTCAGCAGCAAAACAGCTTCTGCAAAATTCATCAGTGTCCTCCACTGTGGCAGATCAAAAGCATGGTTGTCCGTCCTCTGCTAGCCTGAATTCTCTCGTAGTGGACGCCGCTAGCCACTCTTTTCTTCTTAAAGGTCTCCTCCCTGATTTCTGTGTGGGCACCGATCCTGGGTTTCCTTCTATTTTTTTGGCCATTCCTCAGGCTTCCTCATGAGCCCTTTTTCCTCTTACCCCATGTGTTTGCGTTGCTCAGAATTCACACTTAATGCCACATTTCTTCTCACTCCTGCTCTTGCTCAGTGACTTCATTAGTACCCAGGGCTTCAGCTCCCATGTATGCAAAGACGATTCCAAAATCTATGACTGTAAACATTGTCTCTTGCTCAGGCTCAACACCGAAATATCCAAATGCCAACAGCGTAGTTTTACTTGGATGTTTCACCAGCACCTCAAGTTCAATGTTTAACACCCTGCCCTCTACTCAGTATCAACTATTCTTACTATGTCTCTGGGATCGGTAACGCTGTTCACTCATCTGCCAAAATCAGAAGCCACATGGCAGTCAGTCCTACCCAGTCCTTAAAAGTGAACTTTTCCTTTGAGGGGTCTTTTCCTTTGAGCAGCTTTCCAAGAACCCTGATCTAATTTTAATGGCCTCATTTTGAGATCCTGTAGCATGCTGTACATATTTTTAATCTTCTCATACCATACTATGATACCTGATTTATTTCTTCTACTAGACTATAAACTCCTTGAGGGCAGGTAACACACCATGTTCTTTGGCTTTCCAGGCCAAGCAAAATGCCTAGATGGTCAATGAACATTGCTCCTCCCACCAAAACAAACAAAAAACCAAACAAACAAAAAAGCAAACAAAACAAACAAAAAACCCAAGAAAGAATGTTTGAATGAAGTAGTGAATTAGTTAACAAAATAAATGAACAATATAAAAAAAGTTTGGCAAGAGAGATATGATTTCAAGTAACTGACATATTATACAAAACACAAGTTCTAGCTCCTCTCTAAGACCCAGAAAATCAGATTCATTTTAGCAGGAAGTGGGTACAGCCCCGTAAGGAGCAGCCAGTCATGGAGTACCACCTATATGCCAAGCTCTCTGCAAGCCACCTTACATACATTTTGCTCAGTTCTTTAAATAAAAAAGTGTTGTTTTTCCCATGCAACCAAGGAGGAATCCTGGGCTCAGAGAAGCCTGGTCCATTGCTGGGGACCCCCAGCTCTCAGGGGGCAGGTCCAGATTTAGAGCCCGGCAAACCTACCTCCAGCGGCATTCTCTCCTCCACACTCTGGGTTCCCTGGGGAGGAAGAATCCATTTTCCACCTGTCATGGTCATTCTGTTAGATACTATAGTGAGACCGGGGAGGGGTAAGACTGTAATAATGGTACTGAACATTTAAAAAACACATTTTATGGCTTGTAGGTCTCAATATAATGGTTTTTGTTATTTGATTTATAGAACTATATGAGGTGTGACTATAAAGTAATGAGGCTGATTTTATTGTATGGCTTGCGGAAATCGGTCCCTTTATAGGGGTCTCCAGCCTTTCTAGAATGAAATGCTTTAATGTAGTTGATGCCCATGCCTCCCCACAGTTGAAGCTTTGGGGTCCAGGGAGGGAAGGAGAAGGATACTAAGAGAGTTCCTTAGTGGGAATGGCATTGGATCTTTGGCTGACAGCTTCACGGAGTTTCTGCAAACTGTGGAGAGTGGACATCAGTTCTCTCGTGCAGCAAATATTTGCTGAGTACTTACTCTGTACTGGGCCCTGGTCTGTAGCAGAGGAATCAGGGATGAGCAAAATAAAAACTCTGTTCTCGGGGACCTTGCAATTCTAATGAGAGACAGAGAGTTTACATGCATGCAATACACACAGAAACTTGGAAGGAAAAAGAGTAGGCTAGGAGCTGATGTTATACTCCTTAGATTCTAAAGTTCTCAATAGATCACTCTCTAAGCCCTGGGGAACCTCATAGATAACTTTTTACAGTGTAAATCTTACATACCTTAGGTTGGCTTGTTTATTTTAAAGTTTTTTTTGTTGTCATGTTACTTTTGCTTGTCCACTTGGTTATTTTTGTTGTTTTGTTTGCTTTGGTTTTGCCTACTTCATCATTCTGGCATTAAGGATGGAAAAAAGGAACTGACTATCCCCCATCATGGAGAGCTGCCATCGTGCCAGGCTCTGGGAAGGGCACTTTCACATGTATCACTGCAGTCACAGCCATCCTGTGAGGAAGCTCTCATGCACGCCGCTCGCAGAGGAGGGGACACAAACTCAGAGGATCGCCCTGCTTGGAAGTAGCAGAGCTGGGATTGGAAGCCAGGCATTTTAATTCACGCACAATGTTGGTTCCTTCCATCAGTCCAGGCAGATGCATTCTAGGTTGAAAAGGATGTGATGTGGTCTGTGATAGAAAAGAGAAGCAGGTTGGGATTTAAGGGGCCTGAATTCTGCCCTTAGGTTAGCAGCTGACTAGGAAAACCAATGAATGTGTATTTGCATCAGTTTTGGAAGTGTGCAAACAAGAATGAGAAGCGAGGTTCCACATGGATTTCCTGCATTAATTGTGCAAGCAGCTATCATAGGGATTGGTTTGGGTTTTTTAGAGGACAGTACTTGTGTCTCATCCAAAGTGTTGTGTTCTGTGGTATGTAATTCCCTTTCTGGTGACTTTCTTAGCCTAAAAACGGAAGCCCCGGTCGATTCTTACCACTCTGTTCACCACAACACATTTTGAGTCCACTAAAGCTCCATGACCAGAGGGCCCCAGAGAGCCACCTTCTTCATGCTAAGCCACCATGTCTTCTCGGCCACTCCACTCCACTGGGTCCACACTGACTTAGGTTGGTTTCTGTCATACAAATACGCATCAAACCCAGGCTTCTCACTTTATATTTCTCCCTAATATACACATGGAACAGCTGGGTACAATCTTCTCTCAGATAAACACAAGCTGTAAGTCTTCCTTATTTATGAATAACAGTTTGAAATTGCTTTTATAACTGAATACAAATTTTATTAGATAAATGCAGATATTTCTGTGTGATCCCAGATTCCCCAGTAGCCATCCTCATCTGGACAGCCCCTCCAGGGCAAAATAAAAGCTTATTAATAACCACAGAAGCCTTTTCATTTTTAGGCAACTTCTAATTCTAAAGTGGCCTCTTCTTCAAACTCAGAGAAAAACCTGTCCTGTTTCTTTTATTATATACACACACAGAAAAAAAGCCTTTGGACACCTTGGGAATTTTTGTGTCTTGCTCTGTACAGCTTATCTGCCCACAGAGATACTTCAGAGAAGAAACTTGTGACAATGGGGAATTAGGCCTCTTTCTGTAGGCGGTAATAACTAGCATTTATTATGGACTTAGTGAGTGCCAGGCATGATGCCAATTATTTTACATGCAGTATTTCACTTAACACTGAAGTTGGCTGAATCATGGCCCCCAAAATTCGTATGTTGAAACTCTGAGCACCAATGTGACTGTACTTAGAGATAGGGCTTTTAGGAGGTGATTAAAGTTAAAGGGGTCAGAAGGATGGGGCCCTAATCCCTTAGAATTGGTGGCCTTCTAAGAACAGAGAGAGTTTTCTTCCCCATGTGAGCACAGGGTAAGAAGGTAGCTGTCTCAAGCCAGAAAGAGAGCCCTGGTCGGAGCATGTTCACGCTGGCACCCTGATCTCAGACTTGCAGCCTGTGCCACTGTGAGAAAACCGATTCCTGTGAGGCCACCTAGTCTGCAGTATTTTGTTATGGCAGCCTGAGCTGACTAAGACATACACTCACAAGTACTCTACAGATTCATTGCTACGGTGGTCTCCATTTACAGAGGTGGCAGCTGTAAGATGAGTGAATGTAAGGAGCTTGTGTAAAGTCCCACAGATAGCGAGCTGCAGAGGTGGGGCTCGGACTGACGCCCGACTGCCCTGTGTTTGCTCCAGTCTTCCCTGCTGCACTCTAGAGTGCAGGCACACAGTCCACCTAGATCACAGCAGGTGATCACAGCAGGGAAGTCAAAACAGGCCGAGGTCTTAAACCCAGGTCCTTCGACTCACATTAAGGGTCAGTGAGCAGCGTTTTCCTGTTTTCTTAAAAACAGTGATAACTTCATGGCCTCATCTACAAACAATGTTAGAGACTACTCTCAAAAGATGAGTTGTGACCAAGTAGAGGAGTTATATTAAGAGACAACTAAATGGAGTGAAATAGGTTACATCTCACGGGGTTGGCTGAAGGCGCCTATTTCCAAATTATGAACAAAGGCAGAGGAACCTCTAGATTCAGATTGAGGGTTCCATGGATAATATGCCCCCTTCCAAAAATGCACACAGCAGAGCTTTACCACTATTTTTTATGATAATTAGGAAAGCAAGCTTTCAATGAGACAGTAGCATCACCCTCAGTCCTCCATGCTAAGCTTCAAATCTTTCTCCCACTGTCGTCCTGATGTCTCCATTTGACTGTCTCATAGAGGTGATAGCTTCACAACTTAATCAGAACTCTTTATTCATTCTTCAATTCCTGCCTCCTTAAACCCATTCCTTCTGGCATCATCCTCATTACAGGTAGTTGTAAAATGCAGCTAGTTACCCAAATCTTCCTCAATCGCTCTCTTTTTCTCAATCCCCAATCTCAGGAAGTCCTAACTACTATTCTTCAGGAATGCACCCCTCACCTCTCCATCATTCTCTGTCTTCATTGCCATCGTTTCTGGCCTCTGCTGCTCCTGTCTTGCCCTCTGCTTCTACTCTGTACCCCTGCAATCTAGTCCTCTACACAGCGGTCAAAGTGACGTGCAAAACTTTTCAATCACAACCCGTCCCTTTTCCACTGCAATGTCTCCAACGTTATCGCACTGCCCTTAGAGCCAATTCCAAAACAGTTACTGTGATCTTCAAGGCCCAGCGCGGCTGCACCTTCATCTGCCGCTGGGGCTAGCGGGCTACCTCTGCCATATGCCTCTATGGTGTTTGTTTGCTCAGCTCCAACCTTCACTCAGCCGATCAGTCAGGACTCAGGTCAAATGCTCCCTCTTCAGAGAGGCTTCCCCTGGCTATTTGATTTTTTGCTCTTCCAACATCATCACACCTTTTCTTAATGTATAGCTTGTAGCACAATCTAAATATTTGCATCTGTTTACTTTTTATGGTCTTTTTCCCCCTCCTTCAACACTGCTTACACACCCGTGCGGAAAAGCATGTAATAAAGCTGATCTCATTAATTACTGCATCTTCAGTCCCTAGAACAGTGTCCAACATAAAATAGGTGTGTCATACATATTTACAGAATTAGTGAATAAATTCATAAATGAATAAGTAAAAATCGTGTTACATTTTTTGTCATTTTTAAATTGGTTTCTTTCTTTGACTGTTAGTCTTGGTTATCGCCCTCTGTGTGAGACTGATCCATCAAAGACTATAAGGCAGATAATGTCCTGCCACAAGCAAGAGAGTTTTCACAGCCCAGGATACTGGCTGGAAGTATCCATCCATACCCAAAGCAGCAGCAGTACTCAGCAGGCAGCTCAGTTTAGGTTCTGAACAGAAGTTGCTGCCCAACAAGGCCCACCTCCCCTTTGTCTTTCTCTGTAATTGTGGGTTCGTGAGTTATGTGCACTGCTCACACAGTGCACAGTTGTGAGTTGTGAGTTCAGCTGCTTCTTACAGGATGCATCTCTTCAGTGTCACGAGCTACGTTCCATCACCAGACACAGTCCACATATACATAGGAATATTATAGGCCTACAATCTTATTTAAGCCAGTTTGAAATGCAATAATGTGATTAGACTTTTTACAGGTGTTTTTCCCAGGTGGGTCGCCTTACGTTTCATGTAGCTTCTCTGGGGCATTCTATCTTCTCCAGGTTGCAGATACTACCTGTCAGTTTCAAGTTGCTAGAGTCACCTGAATACTGACCTGGAAATCCCTAGGGTTCTTTACAACTCTTTGCCTTCTTTGCAGCTCTTTCTCCTACCTGAGAAAGTTCCCTCTGGCAAGGATTCCTATTCTCAAGCTTGTTCATAATTACTTTTCTCTGGCTAGCCAGTGGTCTCTCTTGTGATCATTACAGCCCTGTAATCGGGATACAACTTTGCATTTTCTGTTACAAATTGTCATAAACGAGACTTCTGTAGGTCTGAGTAGAATCTCTAGTTTGTACATAGGGCATTTATAACCTTTCACTCCCATCTTTTTTTATGTCACAAATCGTTATCATGTGAAAATGGGAGTTTGGCTACATAACGATAATTCATGATTATTAAATTTTCCAGTGTGCCAAGTAATTTGGTGAAATGTTGCATGCATTATGTCATTAATTGTCCCTTATATTAATTGTTTTTTATGTTCTGTATTTTATGATGCTTTGATATCCTAGGTCTTGCTAATTCTGGAAAGACTGTCCCTCCTAGGGCTAGCTAATTCCTAGAGATGATAAAATACTTGCCTGTGAGCCTGCCCTTTATGAGAAAACCAATCCATCCAAAACCCATACCCCACACATTTCTTTTATCTAATGCTCACACACCAAATCAATATTGCCCTTGCCCTAGATCACCCCAGGTCCAGGTACAGAACCACTAGAACCACCCCCACTGCCGTAACACAGAGCCTGCCAGAAATATTCAAACTTTACAATCCTAAGCTTGCTGAAGTTTGCCTACTTTGCCTCCCCTATTTATTCTCATGGAAATCACAATAAAGACCATGTGCTAGGCCTTCCTCTCACTCCTTCTGCCTCCTGACCAACCCTGGTGCCTCCCCATGTGGTCCAGCATGGCACGGTGTGCCCCTCCTCTTGGGAACTGTAAGGAATAAACTCATCTTTCAAGGCAGCCGTCTCTGTGTCTGTCTTCTTACCAGCCTTGATTTTAAAACATGCCCGGTACATTTCAAGAAACCTCAAACCCTGTAACATAGGTGGGATAGGTATTCCTGGGTACCAGCCAGGCAGCTAGAGAGATGACAAGTCAGCATCTGAACAGACAATATAACTTCAAAAGTAGTATAGGTTGAGCATCCCAAATCCAAAAATCTGAAACGTTTTGAGGACAGACATGGTGCTCAAAGGAAATGCTCACTGGAGCATATTGAATTTGAGATGTCCAGATTTGGGATACTCAACAGTAAGTAAATGCAAAGACTCCAAAATTTAAAATAATTCAAAATCTGAAACACTTCTGGTCTCAAGCATTTCTGATAAGGGATACTCTTAGTCATGATGTTAATTTGTCTTTATATATGTTTCCACATATCTAAGAGGGTTTCACTAGGGGCCACCGTGTCTTGATACTCAGCCAAGCATTTCCTAGAAAAGTTCTGACATAAACTACTTAGTCCTCGTTCATTGTGAACCTCAGCTCATTTTCTGTTTCTAATTTCAATTTGGTCTCAGCCTTATATTCTATAAATGCACAGACTAGTCCACAGCAGTGTCCTACAGAGGAATGAAGTCTCTCCCACACAACTGTAGGCTCACAGAGATTAACATTAAATGAGACCTTTGCAGTCATTTCTCTGATCTGCTAGCCCATGAGTTGAGCCCGTTTATTGACTCAGAAATATGGAGCTAGGAAATGCTGTTACAGAAGGAAATAGAGAAAGGCCCTCTTCCTTAGGACTCCAGATACCTTATTTCAGGGGAGCCAGCTGTGCAACAAAATGGGATACTTGGTTTATTTCTTTGCAAGAGCAAGACTTATTATATATTGTTAAGAAAATTTACACCTTGCTTCTGCCCATCTCTGCTGCTCTTCTTTACTTGCCTCAGCCATTCTTTTCCTATCGGGAACCTCATGCTGTCCTAGCCTTTCTCTTTTTCCTTAATAACTCTTCCTGTCTCAAGCAATCTTTTATGAGTTGATTTAGCAACTGCTCCATTTTTATCTCTTGAGAAGTGATAGAACCAGCAGGTCCAGGAGAGAGGAAGGGATCTGAATGCCCTACAACCAAGTGGCAGAGCTGCGAGCCTTGAGGGGCAGCCTGACCCAACTCCACGGCTGCCACCCACCTGTGTTCAAGCTCCAGACTCTGCAACTGAAGAAAATCATAAGCCCGGCCTCAGGTTCTCAGCTTTACACAAATTAAAGTAGGAAAAAGAGCCTTTCCCGTCTGGTGATACTAGACTAGAACTCAGAGTTGAGAGGTTGAAGTACAATGTCAATCAGGAAACCCGGATTCACTCAAGTCTTGAGAAAAGACATGTGTCATGAAAGCTAGTAGGAAATCCCAAAATAGGTTGTGGGGCTGCTCCCTGAGCCCCCAGCCTCTCCTCTCTGCATCACAACTCCCCAAAGCCTTGTACCTCGGGAGCTTATGGATGAGACCTGGACCCCACTGCTGCCTTTGTCATACCTGCTTTCTGGAAAGGACCTAACCCAGTGGAGCACTGTGGAACAATGCTCTGTCAATGACAGGCCGCATATATGACAGCGGTATAGAAAAGATTACAGTGGAACTAAAAACTTCTCATCCGCCAGTGACACTGTACCATCTTAATGTCTTAGCTCAAAGTGTTACTCAGGTGTTGGTGGTGATGCTGGTGTAAACAAACCCTACTATGCTGCCGGTCCCATGAAAGTCCAGCACATGTAAATATGTACAGTACATAATACTTGATAACAAATATAAATGACTATGTTACTAGTTTTCATGTTTACTATACTATACATTTTATCTTTACAGTATGCTCCTGCTACTTATTTTAAAAAGGTGATTGTAAAACAGCCACAGGCAGGTCCTTCAGGAGGGATCTAGAAGAAGGCATTGCCATCATAGGAGATGACAGCTCCATGCATGTTGTTGCCCCTGAAGCTCTTCCAGTGTGAGGAAATGTGGAGGCAGAAGACACTGATACTGATCATCCTGACTCCATGTAGGCCTAGGCTAATGTGTGTATTTGTGTCTTAGTTTTTAGCAAACAAAATTTAAAAAGTAGGCCGGGCACAGTGGCTCACACCTGTAATCCCAGCACTTTGGGAGGCCGAGGCGGGCGGATCACGAGGTTAGGAGATCGAAACCATCCTGACTAACACGGTGAAACCCCGTCTCTACTAAAAATACAAAAAATTAGCCGGGCCTGGTGGCGGGTGCCTGTAGTCCCAGCTACTTGGGAGGCTGAGGCAGGAGAATGGCGTGAACCCGGGAGGCGGAGCTTGCAGTGAGCCGAGATTGCGCCACTGCACTCCAGCCTGGGTGACAGAGCGAGACTCCGTCTCAAAAACAAACAAACAGAAAAGAGTGGAAAAAAGCTTAGAATAAGGATATAAGAATATATTTTTGTACAACTGTACAACGTGTTTGTGTTTTAAGCTAATGTTATCATGCAACAGTCAAAAAGTTAAAATAATTCAAAGTGTATAAAGTTAAAAAGTTACAATAGGCTAAAGTTATTATTGAAGAAAGAAAAATATGTTTTGATAAATGTAGGGTAGCCTAATTATATAGTGTTTATGAAGACTATGGTGGTGTGCAGTAATGTCCTAGGCCTCCATTCCCCACCCACTCACTGACTCACCCACAGCAACTTCCAGTTCTGCAAGCTCCGTCCACGGCAAATGTCCTGTACAGATGTACCATTTTTTAATCTTTTGTACTGTATTTTTATTGCACATTTTCTGTGTTTAGATACACAAATCCTTACCATTGTGTTACAATTGCCTGTAGTATTCAGTACAGTAGCATGCTGTACAGGCTTGCAGCCAAGGAGCAATAGGCTCTACCATACAGCCTAGGTGTGTAGTAGGCTGTGTCATCTAGGTTTATGGAAGTACACACTAGGATAGTCACACAATGACAAAATCTCCTAAAGACAGTTCTCAGACTGTACCCCCCTCCATAAGCAGCATATGACTATATATGTTTCACTATAGCTGATATAATTAGTGATAAGTATTCTCCCTTCTAGGTAAGATGCTCTAATTAAAAATTTTAGACCTACACATATATGTGGGCTAACCCTTTTAGAATGGGGAATGGGGCAGTATTTATTTGTGCTCGTTCTCTCAGAACTGAAAGCAAGTAGTATGCCTTTGTATCCTTCAGCAACTAAAGTAATAAACGATAAGAGCTTAATGCTTATTTTTGAATTAAATTTCATTTTGCCAATTGTGCAGAGCCCAGTCTAATTTAACAAAAGGCTCTGAGAAAAAATACAGTAGAGCAGATGCACATAGCAACCATTAAATTAGAATACAACGGGGAGGCTTCTGCCAGGGGAGCGGAGAGGGCCTCCCGAGGGGCCCAAGGGAAGCGGAGCTCTGGGGTTTAGAGCAGAAAGAGACAAATCCGAGACCAAAGAAAGGGGGAGGCTGGCCCCCAAAAGCACCCAGTCACCTCCCAGCACCACTGCGGCGCCGCTTCCTGTGAGGGGTTTTAGGAGGATCAGTCCTACTACTTTGTAGGATCTGCTGTGTTTTTCCCAGCCCTTGCTTTTTACCACGATAAGGTGTAGGACAGGGACAATGTTGCACGCTGTGTTTTAAGGAGAAATTGAGATTTGCCACTTTGGGGACAGGCGTCCAGTGGAGGGGCACGGGCGTTTCCGAGGTGGGTCCTTGGAGGTGGGTCCACTCCACCTCTGCGCGGGCCCAGGACAGCGCGCCGTCAGGGCTGGACTTGGCTGGGCGGGGAGCCGTTCGCAGCGCGATGGACACGCACACCGGTGCCCCATCTGGCGTGGGCAGGGTAGTTCAGCTCTCCAGGGCGGGGTTTGGCAACTTCTGCGCTGGCATCGGCGAGGGAAGGTGCCAGTGTCAGTTTTCAATTTGCTGCTTTCCCCAGAACTCCCTCTCCCGCCCTCCCCTCTCCCTCCCCGCTGCCCCCACCCCGCCCCTCTGTAGGGGAAGCCACTGCGAGGGGCGCCGCGTTCTCTCCGCTGGCGCCGGTGTCGGGACGGAACGAAGTGGGCGCGGTGCGGGCTCATCCCCGCAGGCATCCCCAGCCCGGTGGGCGCGGCGGAGGTTAAGGTGGGCGCCCGCGCCCCGCGCCCCGCGCCTGCCCGTCGGGATGAGCGCGCAGTCCGCGCCGCCCGCCAGCCCGCTCGCTCCGAGGCGGCGCCGGGAGAAAGCGGCGGTCAGGGATGGAGCTGCTGCCATGACAACCCCGGCGGTCCGGGCCCGCGCGCGTCAGGGCTGCTCCCGGGAGGAAGGCGGCGCGGAGGCCGGGGGCGGCCGCTGAGCGTGGCGTCCGCGCGTCCCCGCGTCTCGTGCCGCGTCCCCGGAGGAGGCGGGGGCCGCCGTCCGCCCAGCTCCCCGTGCGCCCGGAGCCTGCGCCGGGCGGCGCTCCCCCGGCTGGCCGCGAGTCGCCGACCGGGCTGCAGAGGACGGCCACCGACCGGACGACCCTGGCTGCGCCGGCTGCGCGTCCCCGCCTTGGAACTTTTTGCCGCCTTGGGGTTCCAGATGCGAGACTTGGGGCTGGGGGACACGTACATCTGTCCATGTGTGTGATCTAATAAAACATTTCCTCCTCTCCTTGAAGCCGCAGCTTTTTATGACAGCTCCTGTATGTCAGAGACACTTGCCTTCTTCTTTGGGTTATAAACTTTTGATGCCAGAGCTCTGCGGAACGTGCCCAACTGAATCTTAAAGTAGCGTCTCGAAGAGAGAGGCAGAGAAAGCGCAATCCGTGACCTTCATCCCCGCACCTTGCTTCTTCCTCTCCCCTCCTGGCTGCCTCCCTCCTCCCCAGGGGAGCGTCAAGAAAGCTCTTTTTGGATGCAGGAGGGGGCATCTGGTTCTGCTAGGCTGGAAAGCTGAGGCAGGATCTGAGGAAGAATTCTTAGACTCCGGAGAGCCTGGACTCCTCTCTTCTCCTTCCCCCTGCTCCTGGCGAGCTCTGCCCCTTCCCTCCTCCCCGCACCGCTTCCCGAGCCGGCTGGTGCGCGGGGCGGGGGACCAGGACCGTGCGGCTGCCGGAGTTCTGGGAAGTTGTGGCTGTCGAGAATGGGGGTCTGTGGGTACCTGTTCCTGCCCTGGAAGTGCCTCGTGGTCGTGTCTCTCAGGCTGCTGTTCCTTGTACCCACAGGAGTGCCCGTGCGCAGCGGAGATGCCACCTTCCCCAAAGCTATGGACAACGTGACGGTCCGGCAGGGGGAGAGCGCCACCCTCAGGTAGGGAGCTGTCCTTCCGCGGGGGCCGAGCCCCTGGGCTGTGGTCGCTGGGGAGAGGTGGGAAGAGGGGGCAGAAGGCTCCATGGGCGACCGGAGCGCGAGAGGGCCTTGTGCAGGCCCGAGGGGCGCCCGCTTGCGTGCTGCCGTGCCGACTGCCGTGCCCCTGGACAGGTTTGTCCTGTGCTCCGGCTATGCTGGTCGAGGATCTTATGCGTGAACCTTGAAGTCCACGTGTGGGGACTCCATGGTTCTTTGAAGCCATGACAGGCTAGATTCTCTCCTGCTTGGGCACCATGATGAGAACATGAGTGCATGGGTTTGAAATACTGGGGGGCTAGCCTGAGCCCCTTGGATGGCTGTCACAGGCCAGAAGGTACATGATGAGGCAGGATCGTCCTCAGGACCACCAGGCTAGCCCTTATCAGAGATGCACCTCAAATGTAAGGCTGTGGAATTACCAGTGTCAGGCCACGGCCTGTTATGAGTCTCCTCAAGACCCAGCACTCATGCCAAACCTGGTGTAGTGCTCCTAGGGTCCCTATTGTAAATTATGATAGCAGTTTTATTTTTGCAGACTGGGTCCAAGGAAAGGAAACATGTAGCTTTTATGCAACAACATCACTCCTGTGTGAAAAGCACAATAGGAGAGCTTTTTGTTTTACCTTAATGAGTTACAGAGAATCACTTGCATGCTCCAGGCAGAGAGGTGGAGAATCTTGGAATATGAACCTTTGGGGACTGGGCTTGCTGCAGCAGATACTTTAATAAAAATGCAGCCACCACTTTCCACCAGCTCAGCAGATATCATCTTTTATCCCTTTAATGAGGCAGTTCTGGTCCTAGGAGACAGATTCAGGGACGTCCCAGCTTAACTATGTCTCACAATGTACACAGGGCGAATGCATTTGCCCTGCCTATGACTTTGATGGTTATGGTGAAAATAAAACATCCTGACCCAGATTCTGCAGCCAAAATGCCTGGCTTCCCCTAGGAGAGTGTGACGGTGGGGGTTCTTCCTGTTCCTCCCTTGGCTTTTCTGGTGGAACCTTTCCTGCATCTGGACAAGCCTCTCCCTGGAGGAGGAAAGACCTGTCTCTGGGACACCAGAATTCTTTTTCTAAGCCCAAGGGTGAAGATTGGATTCTGCCACTTTGGGTGATACTTAGCTGGATCTTCTTTTTAGTTAGAGAGCAGGTCCCAGAATCCTGTGTGCTGTTTCTCAGAAGCCCAAAGCAAATGGAGAAAAAAGGAGAATAGAGAGGCCCTTCCTGGAGATGTGAAGGAAAAGTCCTCCTGGCCATGTGGGTACCACTCAGCCTGCCCCAGACTAGAATGTAATATCCCTACTTCATTGCTTCCAAGAAGGTCCCATGAGGAATCAGGGAACATTTCCCAATACGCATTTGCAGTGAACTAGTTGGCTTAAAGATATAAGCAGCACATGGGTTATAATACATGTTAACCAAGAAAATGTCAGTAAATATTACCAGTGTTCAGGGATGTTGATGCTGCCACACACCTCTTTACCATCTAATGTGCCACTGGGGGCAAAGAGGTCTAGCACTGAATAGGATCTCAGTCCTGAATTTTCCAAAATCCTCTGTCCTCTTCCTGTCCCCCAAAATTAAACCAGAAACTTCAAAACTTGAGCTTTCTGCTTTCTGAGATGCAGTAAGACTATTTCACCAGCAGAGGGCCAGCTTCCATCTACCAATTTTTTATTAGCTGTTGGCCTGTTTTCATGATCTTCAATTCTAATGTTGAGCAGCTGGGCTTGGGAATGGGAATGGGAATAAAAAAAGAAAAGCTGAATAGTTGCTTTTTGTTCTTTGCAGAAAAAAAGAACAACTTACATGTTCTAGCATAACTGTTATCTGTTACCTGATTGCATGGCGTAATTTTTTTTTTTAAGTAAGCACATGTATCATGTTGATTTTGCGTCTCTTCTATACATTTACCCCAGAATAGAGAAATTCAGCACGTTATCTACATTTTAATCTCTTTAAATCCTCATTCTCTTAGCTCATGTCATCTTCTCTTTTATTATTTTCTTCCTTCATTTTTATCAGATGCTCCCATAACGTATACTTTCGTCTATTACTCATTATTTTCTTTCTTTTTTGTCTTTATCACTTAAGTCTTCTTATTCCTTGATTTTTTAAGGTTTTGATTTCACTGCTACCACAGTGTTTCTTAAAAGAACATAAACATCTTCTGCAAATTTCTGTATGTCCCCATCTCTCTCCTTTTGTTTTCACTCTTTTGCTCTATTGGTGAAGAGTTCTGTTCCCATCTTAACAAACAACTGATTTGTCAGTACTCTGAGGGAGAGTCCATGTTTTCTGTTTCTAGAAGCCCATGGCTTCAACCCTAGATAAATATACCATATTTTATTTGGTGGTGTTTTTTGCTGTATAAGCTGTAATTCTTAAGTGCGGTTTCTTACTCTTTTGCCTCCTTAAAGACATTCATTAGGGATTCATTACCTGGGAACTGAGTGTTCCAAGCACATCACATGTTTAGATTGCACCAAAAAACACTGAATGATACCCATGCCCATCACACGAAAGCTCTTTTAATGTGGTTGTCCTGGGTCAAACTATCTCGAATCTGTTTCTAAATCTTGAATGAAGTCCCATAAGGAGGCCAGAGACCTACTAGGAAAAGCAAAGGAGTCACGAAATCTGGGCCTGCCTTTCAATTTCCCAGTGAAAAACTGCACAGCTCAGAGAAGAGTGATTTTCCTCCTTTGGGATATCAGTTTTGTTGTGACAGGTCTTTGATTGCTCTGAGGGACATTAGGAAGTGCTGTGCCAAAGATGACACTGAAGTTTTGAATGTGGATGAAACTCATTTTCTATAAGTGAGGCAATATTATCTTCCTCATAACTACTTCATAGGGCTACTTGAAAAGTAAAAATAATTATGTGAATATTGAGTTATTTTGCCCTCTTGGAAGAGAGATGATATGGAAAATGAAGGTGCTATTCACTATGGTTGAATTATAGCTTCCATGAATCTGATTTGAATTCATTATTACAAATGGGCCCTCTTGGCCAGAATCACTTCATTACAATTATCTGCTGTTGGGTTGAAAATGTTCTGTGGCTCTCCATTAGATTAGATATGACAAGAATCTAGAAGTCATGTGTCTGAATCAATGCCCACATCAGGAAAGGAGCCCAGGATGTTCAGTGTGGTCAGCTGGTGTCTATTAAGCCATCTCAGCAGAATGGATGATGGCCAGTTGTGCTTTCTTCACAGGCCTCAATCTCCTCAAAGTTTGCTTGAGTTCTGTGGGTCCACATCGTCTGTGTACATGAACATTTTGAGGGGCTGCAGTGAGATGGAGGCAAGGTGGTGGTTGTAACTGTTCCACTCAACGGGAAAAGTTCCCACCAACATACTGGATTTTCTTTCTGGTTTGCTTTTGTTTTGGTGTTTTGTGTTTTTTATTTCAACAGCAGGATAATCAGTTTTGTTGATCCAGGCTTGCTGATCTGGGATTATGCTTAATGGCTCTTTTCTAAAATGTCCCTGCATTTTCATTTGGAGTTCTGAGCTAATCCATTCAAAACCAAGTATTTGAGGTTTAACTACTGCCAAGGAATAATCTGAGCAGTGGGGATTTTGCCAAAGCAACCTGGGCAGTAGAGTTTCCAAAGCTAAAGTTCTGTTGTTTGCCTGGGTGTGTTTCTGTACTTTGTACCTACCTTCAGCTCCTTCTTATGTAAATTAAAAGATTTTGAGTATCCATTAGACTATTCAAAACAAATGCATTATTTTTCCATTTCAGTGTTTCAGTTGTCCAAGCTGAATAAGAACTGGGTAAATGCAAAGACTTTACTCCTAGTCTGGGAAGACAAAGACATTAAAAGACACTCAAGCAGGGACAGGTCCATAAAGGACCTCTCCAGTGGTGGCACTAACCTGGTTGGAGTTATCTGGGATGCTTTTTAGAAATTCCATTTCCAGTCTCCCAGATTGATGATGTCAAAATTCCTGGGTTTGGGGATGGACGTGGCCATTGAAAACATCTTTTCCAGTATTTCTAATGTGGAGCCAGGATTGCGAACACTGCTCTAAAGCCCTTTCTGGCCCTAGAGCCTCTGAGCAAGGCTTATCCAGCGTCCCTGCTTTCCAAGGAAGCATCTTCCCCATGTGTGCCTGCACCTCATGGGCAATGTTAATGCCCTAGAAAGCTCTGTGTCTGGGGGCCTAGGCACCTGGGGTTGATTCTTACTCTACCTCTCACTAACTCCATGGCCTTGAGCACTTTCAGTAGAATTGTGTACATACAGGAACAATATCTATTATACCTGGTCTGCATTATCAGAGGAAAGGAAGTATATGGGTTGTTGTGTGAGCCATAAAGCAACATATGTGTGCAAGTTATTACTGGTACTAAGTTGAACTCCTCAATAACAACTGACAATACTCACACATTTTTTTCAGTTTTGTCTGCTCCATCTCGTTCTTCCTCTATCCCCACACTTATACACAGCTTTAAAGTGTATTTGTTTTTTCACAGTTCCACCCAGAATTCTTTCTGCTTGTCAAGAATTGCCCTCATCAGAGTTCCAGTAACTCTTGCTGCTAACACTGTTCTAACAGATCCACACTAGGACCTGTTATTTTTTCATGTGTGGTTATGGTTAGTCTGGGGGCTCCTGGAGCTTAGGAGCTGTGCTTTATGTGTTGACTATAGACACTGTGGTGGATACTAAAGATTAAAACAAATAAGTATTGGTTTAATGCTAAAGCATTAAACCATCTTAATGGGAAATCCATCTTAATGGGAAACAACCACTTCTAGTGTATTATTGCCTCTACAGCAATGAAACCCTTATATCTAAACAATTTTATTGTCTTCAAAATATGATCCTGGGATATTCAGGCACAGAAGTTGGTTAGAGGTCTTGGAGGCCTGAGGGACTTTTGGATTCCACTCAAATCACTTGCCAGAGGGGACAGTTGAATCCACCAATGATGGCAGTCTGATCCAAACTATGCAAAGTCTTCACTATCCCTGAGGTCAAGACAACAAGCAGAGTGGCAGAGTGAAGAGCAGTAGTACTAGTGCTTTTTAGAAGCAGTAGAGGAGCACACTTGGAAAGCATACCTGTCTCTGCAGAGATTTGCCTTGTGGGCCCAAGGAGATACACAATGCAGGGAGGCAGCAAGAATGTTGGCATGTCCTGGGTTGGGTCATGGCTGCCGGATCTGGCAGGCCTGGGAGAGCAAGGCTGGCTTGAGTCCGTGACACTCTCTGACATCCCTGATTGGTGGGAATGTGTCTGCCTCCCCAGCACACACACACACACACACACACACACACACACACACCCCACACACACACACCCCACACATGCCACACACACCACACACACATGACACACACACTCCACACACACACACAACACACACCACACACCACACAGACACACATACACACGCACTCTCTCTCTCTCTCTCTGTCCCCCTGTTTGAAGCAGGCTGTGGGAGAAGACGTTTTAAAGCATTAGAAATATATGTTCCATGGCTTTCTGAACCTTTCTGGAAAACGCAGCAGCTCTTATCTAAGCCCTTTGGGTAATTGTTTAACCTTTTTAAGTAAATTTGGCCCTTGGGCTTGGTTTAGCTCTGTCTTTCTCATTTCCTTTCCTTCTGGTTTCTAAAAAAGGACTCTGCCCTTGGCCCACTCACTGTGCTCACTAGGTGGCTGGCTCTGAGGGAGCTGGGGAGCCAGTCTGCCAGGCAGTTTTTACAGATCTGATGGGATCCGGCAGCAAGATGCAGTGGAGGGGAAGAGTCAAGCAGGTCTCATTTGACCTTCCCAGGGGAGGTCTTTTAAAATTACTTATTATTAACGGGAAGCTGTCTTCAGTCGTGAGATGAGAAGAGGGAATTACAGTCCAAGATATCTTTAGGGCTGACAGAAATTTGCATTGCCTAATAAGTTAGAAACCAAGTGCTAACTTTTCTTCATTTTCTTTCTTCCTTTTTTTTTAACATATACAAGAGAGCACCAAATTATTTCAGGTCTGTTTGTTTATTGTTTGCCCTGAATGAAGCCACCCTTGCTCATGTTAGGTATAATTGGAGCTCAAGTTTGCATGAAATGGGTTTGGGGGAGGGGTGCACTCTTTTCATCTTGATCCGTTCTCAGGCCCTTGTTGTCTCCCAATAAATGACACTACCTACTTCATGCTTTTTATACTCTGGTGTATTTTCTTTTAAGAAATGAACATTGAAGCTGTGATATCTAGGCTGCTCAGCACTGCCTAGCCTAGATCTGTGTATGGCTTTCCCGGTAGAGAAGTTTAGAGAAAGGAACCGTCTGTACCTTGTGCCACTACAGGATAATACCTCAGTGCCTTGAACAAAACCTGCAAGAGCCCAGGGGTGAGGGGAGGTTGTGGGGCGGCGACATGCCGATGCTAGTGAAACAAACAAAAGCTCCTATTGTACATGGTTTACTATGTGTCAGATGCCACATTAATTACCTAACGTGTCATGTAATTTTCAGACCATTACAATCCCTATTAACAGCCTACGGGCCCAGGTTTACAAAAGTTAAACCCCTTACCTTTGGTCACATGGTTATCACGTGTCAGAGTCTGCATTCGCTCCTAGAAGACCTTTATGCTGCTTTTCCATTTCATAGTGTGTCCCCCTCCCCAGATATAGAGGACAGAGAAAACTTCCAAGTGCCACAGGCAGAAATAAACCAAACACATCCTTTCTGTTCCTGAAGGTCAGGAAATCTGCATTTCAGTTGAAGGCTGCAGCTGTCTGCTGTCGCAGCTTTAGAGTCTCCTTGCTTCGTGGGGCTTCCCTCCCCTCACCCGCACTCAAGTGAAGCCCATCTATTACTACCTTCTGAGGCTGGAAATGGTGCACGCTGCAAATACTGAGCAACATGACACCCACCAGGATCCAACATACTGTCCAGGGGATCATGGATGCTCATGGCTTTGAACCTGCCCTAAATGTTGTACTATCCCGTTACTTGACCTCCCATAGCACATATGGAACCTCAAAGGGCCTGCAACCTAAGACAACGTGAGCCGGTCACTTCTTGGTAAGAACCCAACAATGAGACTTGTGAAGAAATGAGTGATACCAAAGTACAGAAGGAGGAGAAGTAATTTTGTTTAAACCCTAAACTATGTCACTCCATTATCCTCCCTCCCATCCTTGTATTCACATTTTAATTTAAGACTGTGAACACAGAGAGCGTAGGCCTTGCCATGCATTCATACCCCAGGGAAAACCATGTGACTCGCTTTGACTTGCTGGTCCCTGGAGATACATAATACTTAAATCAAAGAGATGCTGAAGGTCTTGACCTGGCTTCCCATGAAAGTGCTGATCAATAAAATTTTTAGAAATTGGTTTTGAATATTAAACATTTTCAGTGGATCTGAAGATTTATAGCATCTCAATTAATCAAGTTTCCACTGCATAATCATAGTATAGAATGTTATCGGTGGTTGTTAAGTTTTCTGGCTAGTCCACAGAAGACAATTCAACTCACAATTACCCAAAATGCTATATACCAGCAATGAAGAATAACAGAAAACAACGTTGTTGCAGAAGTAATTACGCAAAAGAGAGAAAAATGAATACGATAATTTTCTATTTATTGTGAATGCCAGAGCTGAAGAAAAGTAGGCGTAATTAGAAGAAGATAATATGGAAACATTTTCTCAAAGATATTTCTGAATGCTCTCTGAAGTTTTGGAGTTTGTTGTATTGTTTCTATTGAGCCAAATTTAATTTTAAAATATGTAGCTTTTTTTTTTTTTTTTTCTGAGATGGAATTTTGTTCTTGTTACCCAGGCTGGAGTGCAATGGTGCGATCTTGGCTCACCGCAACCTCCACCTCCTGGGTTCAAGCGATTCTCCTGCCTCAGCCTCTTGAGTAGCTGGGATTATAGGCATTCATCACCATGCCCGGGTTATTTTGTATTTTTAGTACAGAAGGGGTTTCTCTATGTTGGTCAGGCTGGTCTCGAACTCCCTACCTCAGGTGTTCCCCCCATCTTGGCCTCCCAAAGTGCTAGGATTACAGGTGTGAGCCTCTGCACCCAGTCGCTTTTGTATTATTTGATTCCTGTATGCATTTGTCACTACTCTGATGGTTGAGGAAATTTTCATAAATATTAACAAAGGAAGGAAGATAGATAAAGGACAGAAAAGACGATAATGGAATTACTCATGAAAGGAGAGAGCAGCAGAGAGATGTTCCAGGAGTAGAAGTTGAAAGGAAGGAAAGAAAGGAGCTAAAGAACGGGACAGTGTGTACCTGTGAGAAAAACAGCAACAGCAACAACAAAAACCTCAAGTGGAATTACTGAATAGTCAGAGGTAGAGAAAAGAAAGAAAGTGGGCAGATAAGAATGCCTGGGCCCTACTTTTGAGTTTCTGGGATTTGAGAGCCTCTTCTCTGCCTGTCCAGGCCACAGGACCACACATAACCTGATGACCAGCACCCATTCTAAGTCAAGGCGAGAACAGTCAAAGGGTCAGTTCTCACTTGCTGCTAGGTTCCAGCGTGTTCTGAACCTCGGTTCCTACCTGCCTTACAGCTGTAAATCTCCCTCTTGTCAATGGGTCTTAGTCCCTGTATTGCTAATCCACGCTGGACCTACCCCAGGCCCTGGGTGACTGGGTACCCTGCCTTGTCCTGCCAGGATCTCTTCTCTGAGGGTCGAGGCCTGCCCTTAACCCCGCTCTGACCGGCCTAGTGGTTCCAGGACTTTCCAATGCTTACCATCTGCCTATTTACCCAAAGGATCTTTTGAAGAGCACTTCACATCCAGGCAGCAGGGGAGGTCTAGGCTAAGTGACACTTGCTCCTGTCTACCCTGCTCATGTGTAATTAAACCATTTATTTTCAGGCACATGGCCTGTGTCTCAGTTATTGGTCCACCTTGACTATCCACTGTTGCCTCCTGGTCATTGTTTGGAATCTCCTGTGATGGAGAAAAAAAGGAGTCACCATCTGTACACCCAGGGAATTGAGTAAGTCAGGGGTTTATTAGAGAGGCTAGGCTCACACTGAGATATTGTCTGTAAGGCACCCTGTGTAAGAGGGAGGAATTACAGAACTCAAATTTGTACCTCCGTGTGCTTTTCTCTGCCATCTCTAAAGATATTCCTCTTCCAATTGTCATTTTTATTGCTTCTCCCAAGCCCTTTGTTAAATGCATTAATATCTTCTATCTATCTTGTGTTCTCAGCGTCCAACAGAATACCTAATGCTTAGTAGGTGCTCTAAGTTTTCTGAAAAGATGAATGTTTCTCCTTTATCTCTATCTCTCTGTCTCTCTCTCTGTTTCTTCTCTCTCTCTCTCTCTCACACACACACATCTCCCTTTTCTAATGAAGATATTCTCATCCATGTTGAATAATTCACAAGTCACTGAAATTACAACCATAGGGCCTGGCATTTGAACCCTAGTTGAGATACTAATATCTCCCTAAATAGTTGCTGTTTCACTTGTCCTTTCTCTGCCTGCTTGTTATAATTGGAGGATTTGACAATTGCACAATATCATTGAAGCCACAGGCAGAAGATTCTGAACGATTTGCAAGGGAGGAATGTCTGCTTTCTCCCCTTCATCAAGGTCACATAATAGAGGCTGGCACATTCTGGAAGAATACCTGCAAATTTCAGGGTTTGGAAAAGCCAATGTGAGTCATCTCTAAACATTCCATCTCAGGATGAAGGGATTCATGGACCCATCTCCTTGGGTCCTAAAATGCAGCTGCTTCTGTCACAAGATCTCACTATGAGGTCCCTGAATACCTATCAGCAACATGCCTCCCACTGTACCTGTGCAGTGGAAACAGTTCATAGAATGTCCTTGATTATATGCTCTGCTTTATGATGGGCGAGTCAATGGGTGCTTAGTGAAATGTAAGATAAAGTATAACCTCTATCAAGAGGTTAAGAACACTGACTTTACAGTCAAAAGGCTCATTTTAAATCCCAACTCTGGTACTTAATGGCTGTATGTGGTTGGGCAAGTGACTCAATTTTTCTAAGCCTCAATTTCCTGATTAAAAAAAAATAAGGAATAGATATCCACTTCACTGGGCTGATGGGAGGCAGTAAATGATACCAAGTTTGTAAAGATTTCAGATTAAAGTTTTACATTGCAGCAAGAGCACAATAAACAGTTGCTATTAAGTTAAATATATATATTTATCCATGCAGCATTTATATATATATATATATGTATATATATATATATATATAATATATATATAACTGAATTCACAATTTATCCATGCAGCATTTATTGGGTACCCACCAGCACTATTTTAGGCAGTGTGGGAATTACAAAGTTAAATTAATTCTAGACTCTCCTCTCTGAGCATTCATGTATGTTGAATATGTGAATATGTTGGCAGAACATAGAGCCCACAAAATGGGAAAGGGGGATGGAGGAAGAGAGAGGGATAAAAAAAGAAGGAGAAAGAAAATCTGCTTAAAGTAAAATGCACCCTGTTAGGGTTCACATCAGTATACTTGGACACATACATTTACCCATGTAACCACCACCTCACTAGGTACAGAACATTTTTGTTACCCCAAAAAGTTCCTCCCTGCCCCTGTTTTTATTGTGGTAAAAATACGTAGAATGTATCATGTAAACCAATTTTAAATATACAGTTCGGTGGCATCAAGTACATTCACGTTGCTGTGCAACTGTCACCAGCATCCCTCTCCAGAACTTATTTCTTCTTCCCAAACTGAAACTCAGAATCCATTAAACAATAACTCCCCATTCTTCCCTCCCCCCAGCTTCTGGAAACTACTATTCCATTACTATTATTACTATTCTATTGTACTACTTTTCTTTCTGTCTCTGTTTTGACGGCACTAGGTACCTCAGATAAGTGGTATTTTATAGTATTCATCCTTTTGTAACTAGCTTACTTAAGTTGTCTATACATATTGTCTTTAAAGTTCATCCATGCTGTAGCATGGGTCAGAATTTCTTTCCTTCTTAAGGCTGTGTTCTATTGCATGTATAGGCCACGTTTGTTTATTCATTCATCCTTTGATTGACGCTTGGATTGTATTCACTCTTGTGAATAATGCTGCTATGAACCTAGGTGTACAAATATCTGTTTGAATCCCAGCTTTCAATTCTGGATTGCATGGTAATTGTATGTTTAATTTTTTTGAGGAAACGCCACACAGTTTTCATAGTGGTAGAGTCATTTTATATTCTCACCAGCAATACAGAAGAGTTCCAACTTCACCACCTTCTTGCCAACACTTATTTTCTGTTTCTATTATTTTCATTAATAGTGACTTTAATGGCTGAGAAGTGGCATCTCACTGTGATTTTGATTTGCATTTCCCTAATGATTAGTGATGTTGTTATGCTTATTGACCATTTGTATATCCTTCTTTGGAGAAATGTCTGTTCAAGTTGATTGCCCATTTTTAAACTGGATTGTTTCTTTGTTTTTCAACGTTTGTAGTTTTATATATTCTGGATATTGACCCTTATCAGATATATGACTCACAAATATTCCCTCCCATTCTGTGGATTGCCTTATTACTCTTTTGATAGTGTCTTTTGATGAAGAAAACTTTAACATTTTACTGTAGTCCAATTTATCTTTTCTTGTTTTTTACTTTTGTTGTCTGTGCTTTTGGTATCAGATCTAAGAAGGCACCAACAAATCCGATCTCATGAAGTTTTTTCCTATCTTAAAATTTTTTTTAATAGTTTTTGTTCTTATGTTTAAGCCTGTGATCCATTTTGAGGGTTTTTTTTTTATATATATGGTGTAATATGAGTCCAACTTCATTCTTTTGTATGTCAATATCCAGTTTTTTCAACACCATTTGTTGAAAAGACTGTCCTCTCCCCACTGAATGGTCTTGGTATCCTTGTTAAAAGTAATTTGAGCATGTATTCAAGGCTTATTTCTGGGCTCTGTCTTTCATTCCATTGGTCTGTATGTCTGTTGTTATGCCAGGACCACACAATTTTGATTACAGTAACTTTGTAATATGTTTTGGAAGCCAGGAAGTTCCAGACCACTAACTTTGTTTATATTTTTCAAGATTGTTTTGGCTATTTCCAGTCTCTTGAGATTTCATATAAATTTTAGGATTGACTTTTCTATTTCAATGGCATGGGTAGATTGCTTTGGATTGAATTAACTATATTAAGTCTACCAATTCATAAACACAACATGTCTTTTCACTTATTTTTGTGTTCTTTATTTCAACAGTGTTTTGATGTTTCAGTGTACATATGACTCTTTCACCTTCTTAGTTAAATTTATTCCTAAGTATTTTATTCTTCTTGATGCTATTGGAAATAAAATTATTTTTTTATGTTTTCAGATTGTTTATTGTTACTTTATAGAAATGCAATTGATTTTTTTGTTGGTTTTTGTATTCTACAATGTAATTTGTTTATTAGTTCTAATTTTTGTGCATGTTTATGGAATCTTCAGAGTTTTCTACACATAAGATTATATCATCTGTGAACAAAGATAGTTTTACTTCTTCCTTTCCTTTTTTGATGCTTTTATCATCTTTATTTTTATTTTTTGAGACAGGGTGCCACACTGTCTCACCCTGTCACACAGGCTGGAGTGTAGTGACACAATCATGGCTCACTGTAGCCTCGACCTTTCAGGTTCACGTGATTCTCCCACCTCATCCTCTCAAGTAACTGGGACCACAGTTGCAGGCCACCACATCAGGCTAATTTTTGTATTTTTTGTAGAGACAGGGTTTTGCCATGTTCTACAGACTGGTCTCAAACTCCTGGGCTCAAGCTATCTGCCTGCTTTGGGATCCCATAGTACTGGGATTACAGGTGTGAGCCACTGCACCCGGCCCGTCTTTTTCTTTATTGCTTCAGGTAGAATGCCCAGTGCTATATTGAGTAGAAGTGATAGAAGCAGACACTCCTGCCTTGGTTGTAATCTTAGAAGAAAAACTTTCCATCTTTTCTCATTTAGTATGTTGAGTACATTTTAGTAGTGGAATTTTTACATATGACCTTTATTAAGGTTATGTAATTTCTTTCTATTCCTAGTTTATTGAGTATTTTTTATTATTAAAGGGGGTTAAATTTTGTCAAATGCATTTTCTGTATCAATTGAGATGGTCATGTGTTGTTTTGTTTTTTCCTTCAACTGGTTAATGTGGTATATTCATTGATGAACCATCCTTGCATTGCAGAAATAAATCTCACTTGGTTATGAGTATAATTCTTTTAATATGCTTTGAATTCACTTTGCTGACATTTTGTGAAAGATTTTTGCATTAATATTTACAAGGCACATTAGACGAGTATTGGTTTTGTTGTTGTTGTTGTTTTGGTAATGTCTTCATTTGATTTTGTTATCGAAATAATGTTGGCTTATAGAGTGAGTCTGGAAGTGTTCTCTCCTCTTGAATTTTTTGGGAGAGTCATAGGAAAACTGTTAATTCTCCTATAAATGTTTGATAAAATTCACCAGTGATGCTATCTGGTCATGGGCTTTTCTTTTTTGGGAGGTTCAGATTTTCAATTTCTTTGTGATTCAGTCTTGACAGACTCTGTCTTTCTAGAAATTTGGCCATTTTATCTAGGTTAAACAATTTGTTGGCACATACTTGTTCACAGTACTCTTTTATAATCCATTTTGTTTCTATAAATTTAGTTATACCATGACCTTTTTATTTGTGATTTTAGTTATTTGAATTTTATTTTTTTCTTAGTCAATCTAGCTAAAGTTTTGCCCATTTTGTTAACATTTTAAGGAAAAAACTCATTATTTCATTGATTTTTTTCTATTTTCCCATTCTCTATTTTGTTTATCTCTCCTATAATATTTATTATTTTCTTTCTTCTGCTAGTTTTGTGTTTAGTTTGTTCTTCTTTTTTTTAGTTCCTTAAGGCTTAAAATTAGATTGTTGAGTGTTCTTTTTTTCTTTTTTGTTGTAAGTGTTTAGTGCTATGAATTTCTATCCTGATACCGCTTCTATTGCATCCTATAACTTTTGGTATGTTGTGTCTTCATTTTCATTTGTCACAAGATTGTTATAAAAATTGTTTTTTTACTCATTGATTGTTTGAGAGTGTGTTAATTTACACATATTTGTGGATTTTCCAGTTTTCCTTATGCTGTTGTTTTCCAGTTTTATTTCATTCTAATAAGAATAGATACTTGGTATGATTTCTGTCTTTTTAAATTTACTAATACTTATATTTTGCCTTAACATATGACCTATCCTGAAGAATGTTTTATGTCCACTTGAGAAAAATGTGTTTTCTGCCTTTGCTGGGTGGAGTGTTCTGTACATTTCTGTTATGTCTAATTGGTCTGTAGTGTTGTTCAAGTTCTTTATTTCCTTTTTGATCTTATGTCTGTTTGTTATATCTATTATTGAAAGTGGAGTGCTAATGTCTCCTACTGGTCTTGTAGAGCAATTTCTCTATTCAATTCTGTATATGTTAGTTTTATATATTCAGATGCTCTGCTACTTAGCATATATGTTTATTTTTTTGTATCTTGTTGGTAAATTGGCCTCTTTATTATTATATAACATCATGTGTTTTTTGTGAGAGTTTTGACTTAAAGTCTATTTTGTGTGCTATCTCATAGCCACCTCTGGTCTCTTTTGCTTCCTATTTGTATAGCAAATACTTTTTCAACCTTTCACTTTTGAACTATGTGTGCATTTAAATCTAAACTGGGTCTCTTGGACACAGCATAGAGTTGGATGCTGTTTTTTAATCCATTCTGCCAATCTGTGTTTTTAGATTGTGGCGTTTAATCCATTTACATTTAAAGTAATCACTGATAAAGTAATCACTGACTTACTACGCTGTTTTGTTATATATTTTTTCTGTACACTTTATAGTTTTTTTGTCCCTCATTTCCTCCTTTACTGCCTTCGTTTGTGTTTATTTTATTTTTTGGTAGGGTTGCATTTTGATTTATTCTCATTCTATTTTGTGTATATTCTATAGGTATTTTCTTTATGTTATATCCCCATGATTTGCACATAGGGCTTATATACAATATCCTAAGGTTAGAAAAAACTATTTTAAATTGATAACAACTTAAATTACATACAAAAACTCCACTCCTGGACAGCTTGGATCCCTCTATATGTTACTGATGTCACAAATTATTGATTTATACATTGTGTACCCATGAACATAGATTTATTATTATGTATAGTTTTATCTTTTAAATCCTATGAAAGAATAAAATTGGAGTTATAAACTAAAATGACAATAATACAGGTTTTTTGGTAGGTGTCCATATATTATATTTACCAGAGAGCTTTATATTTTCATACAAATTTGAATTACTTTCCAGCTTTCTTTTGTTTCAACTTGAAGGACTCTCTTTCATATTTCTTGAAGTGCAGGTCTAGTGGTAATGAATTCCCTCAGCTTTTGTTTATATGGGGATGTCTTCACTTCTCTCTCATTTTTGAAAGACAGTTTTGCTGGATATGGATTTATTGGGTGACAGATTTGTTTGTTTGTTTGATTTTGCTTTTGCTTTTTCCTTTTAGCACATTAAGTATAAAATCCACCACCTTCTGGGAGGCAAGATTTCTGCTGAGAAATTCAATGATGATCTTGTTGAGAATCTTTTGTAAATGATAAATTAGTTTCTTGCTACTTTCAAGATTCTCAATTTCTCTTTGGTCTTTGACATTTTTTTATAATGTATCTCAGTGTGGGTATCCTTGGGTTTATCCTACTTAAAGTTCATTGAGCTTCTTATATATATATGTCCATTTCTTTCTTCAACTTTGGAACATTTCCAGTAGTTACATATTCAAATAATCTCTTTTCCTTTCTCTCTATTTCTTTTCCCAGAACTCTCATAATTCATATATTGGTCTACTTTGTGGTGTTTCTTAAGTCCCTTAGGCTTTATTCCCATTTCTTCTTTCTTTAATCTTCAGACTCAGTAATTTCAAATGATATGTCTTCAAGTTCACTGATTGCTTTTTCTGCTTGTTCAAATCTGATGTATTTTTCAGCTCCAGAATTTGTGTTTGGTTGTTTTCTTATTCTTTTTCTATTATTTCATCCCTTTGTTCATAGTCTAATTTTATTCATATATTGTTTTCATGATTACTTTTTATTATTTCTTATGTTTTTCTTTAGCTCTTTGAGCATATGTAAGCAGTTTTTGTAAAGTCTTTTCAGGTAGGTTTTAAGTCTATGTTTCTTCAGGAAAATCTTATGGAGATTTTTTTTTCCTTTGAATGGGGCATATTTTACTGTTTCTTTGTATGCCTAGTGACATTTTGTTGAAAATTTGGCATTTGAAAAAACAACCACCTCTTCAAGTCTTTGTAAGCTGCCTGCATGCAAGGGAAGACCTTCACTAATCAGCGGGATGTGACGGCTTAAGTTCTTAGGCCTTTTCTTGGTATATGCCTCTCCTGGTCTTGTGTGCATCCTTTTTTTCCGTTCCTCTATATACATGGCTATTTTTAAATGTCTCAATTTCTCAAAGAGTCTCACTACAGTTTCTTCTCAGGGGCCTTAAATGTTCTTTTATTTTTCTCTGCAAGTAATCTCTTGCAGAAGGTATGCTGTCTTGTTGCATACCACAGCCTCCCCTTGCCTGAGATCCAAGCTGCTTTTGGTTTCTGGACTCTGAGGTCATCATCACAGAGATCAATACAGACCATGCCTCTGACATCTTTAGAGTTACAATCTGGGGTGGAAAGACAGGTAATAAACAAGGTAAATGCATCTAAACACAATATCATGTTACACAGTGATGAGTGCTCTGAAGAATAAAAGAGTAGGGTAAATTAGTTGAGAGGGACAAGGGTGTCTATTCTTGCCATGGTGGTCAGGAACCATGTGTCTGATGATGGTGACATTTGAGCAGAAACCTGATCAAAGTGCAAAAGTGAGCTATGCAAACACCTAGTGGAAGTGTTCCAGGGACAGGGATGGCAAGGGAATAGGGTTCATGGCAAATGTGTGCTCACTGTGTTCTAGGAACAGAAAGGAGAGACTGGGCCAGAGTAAGCAAGAGAATGAGTGGTAGGGAATAACAGAGTCATGGACAGAGACTTCCACCTTCTGGTCTGACACGTAAGGAGCTTGGGGGCTGGCTCTCCATCCTCACAACAAGAAAAAACCCTCAACACACTGAAAATCAACAATTCTTCTCAGATCCGTCAGAGAATTGAAGTCATAGGATAGGCCACTACCTTAAAAACTGGAGACAGGTAGATACAGAGATTCACTGTTTATTTTGGGCAGAAACCACCCAGAAACTACCCCTGGAGTCAGAGTCTTCTAGGATCTTTAAAAAGACCATTGAGTGATTGCTGAAAACTAGATGTAGACTAACTTGAAATGTAAAACTTTTGAATAAGTCCTTGCAGAGTCCCCACACTTTCGTGGGATTTACCTCCAGAAGCCCCACCAGGTTCTCAGGGTGAAAAGGCATAGGTAGAGCAGGGTAACCATTTGGAAACATTCCCAGAGGATTCTGTTCTTCTTAACAAAAGCTTATTCTTGAAAGAAACTATTTTCCCACAGCCTAATTACATTGTTTTTTGTTTAAACCAGAACCTATCCCACTGCAGGATGGGGAAATACCCTACTTTACCCCACACTAGCTAAAAGCCAAAAAACAGAGTTCGAAGAGACAGAGAAAACATCAGCATAAGACTCAGGTATGGCAGGGATGTTTGAGCTATCACACTGGAGGTTTGAAATTACCGTGCTCAGTGTGCTAAAGGAATATTGGGAAAAAATGGACAACATGCAAGAAGTGATGAGTAATGTAAGCAGAGAGATGGAAATTCTAAGAAAGAATCAAAAGGAATGCTGGAAAGAAAATACTGTTACAGAAATGAAGAATGGGCCCATTTGATGAGCTCTTTGGTGGACTGGACACAACTGAGGAGAGAATCAGTGAGGTGGAAAATAGGCCAGTGGAAACCTTTGAAACTGAAAAGCAAAGAGAAAGACTTAAGAAAACAGAACAGAAAATCTAAGAACTGTGGGATCATAACAGAAGATGCAACGTATGTGTAAGGAGAATATCAGAAACAAAAGCAAGAGAGAAAGAAACGAGGAGATATGTATAGAAATAGTGACTGAGAATATCCCAAGATTAATGCCAGACACCAAACCACAGATCCAGGAATGCTCAGAGAACATTGAGCAGGATAATGGCAAACAAACAAACACACAAACATAAAAGCCTGTGCTTAGACATATGATTTTCAAACTGAAGAATTTCAAATGCAAAGAGAATTATTTGGAAGATACTAGCGGGGAAAAACACCTTGTTTATAGAAGGGCAAGGATAAGAATTATATTGAATTTCTCTTTAGAAACCAAGCAAGCAAGAAAAGAGCAGGGTGAAATATTTAAAGCATTGCAAGAAAAGAATCATCAACGTAGATAAAGACTTTCTCAGACAAACAAAAATTGATCAGATTTGTCTTCAATAGACTTGCTTTGCAAGAAATGTTAAAAGTTCTTCAAGCTTGGTGCAGTGGTATACACCTGTATTCCAAACAATTTAGAAGGCTGAGGCAGTGAGTATCATTTGAGCCCAGGAATTTGAGTCCAGTCTGAGCAACAACAGAGACCTAGACCCCATTTCAAGAAAAAGAAGAGGAGGAGGAGGAGATGATTAACTTAAGCTAGTTCTGATAATGCCACACCCCACTCCGTCCTCCATCCCCCAAGCATTTACAGGTGTAGCTGACTCTTTAGTAATCAGATTATTTGTTTATTTTTACTTCCTCTTTTCTCTCTGTCCCTCTTCTCACACACACACACACACACACATAGTTTTTTTTCCTCAGTTGATGTTAGTTTCTTGAGGGCAGGAACAAGATTTTGATTTAATTAGGGGCTGGGCGCAGTGGCTCACACCTGTAATCTCAGCACTTTGGGAGGCCGAGGCGGGCGGATCACCTGAGGTCAGGAGTTTGAGACCAGCCTGACCAACATGGAGAAACTCCGTCTCTCCTAAAGATACAAAATTAGCTGGGCGTGGTGACACAAGCCTGTACTCCTAGCTAGTCGGGAGGCTGAGGCAGGAGAATTGATTGAACTTGGGAGGCGGGGGTTGCGGTGAGCCGATATTGCTCCATTGCACTCCAGCCTGGGCAACAAGAGTGAGACTCTGTCTCAAAAAAAAAAAAAAATCAAGTAACTTCTGTGATACTTCGCAGGGCATGTTAATAATGTCTGTTTGACAGAGGCAGGTAGATTGAATCTATTGTTAGCCCTATCTTCTTCCCAGCTGTGTAAGTAGGTGCAATCAGACATGTATATATTTGTGACCATAACAAAAATGGAAATAATAGTGAACATAAGCAACTTTTATTTGTGTGGTAATTTGCAATTTGCTCTTTCTTCCTGAAAAGTTATTTCCCAACCTCTTTCTATATATGACAGGTCTTACTCATCTTTCAGATCTCTCTCAAATGCTACTTCCAATTTGTTAATATTTTCTGATTTTCCTGTCACCTTTGTCTCAATGGTTTATAGGCCTTCCAAGCCTGGCTGGGCATCATAGTAATCCAGGAAGATTTTTTAGAATACAGATTCCCGTACCCAGTCTCAGATATACAGAATCAGGAACGCTTAGGTACAAATCCATGGGTCTGGTTCTCATGCAAGGAAAACTAGTTTGGTGCACTATTTTTTGGAAAAAAATGTGTCTGACCTTTTTAGTGTTTTCTGTTTACCAAAGCATGCAGGGGTAATGAACTAGTTCTCTTCTCATATCCCCGGAATGTATATACTGTTAACTGTAACATAATCTTGCAGGTTATCCGGCCATATTATTATTATTATTATTATTATTTTTTTCTGAGACGGAGTCTCACTCTGTCACCCAGGCTGGAGTGCAGTGGTGCAATCGTGGCCCAATACAGCCTTGACTTCCCAGGCTCAAGCGACCCTCCCACCTCAGCCTTTGGAGGAGCTGGCATGCACCACCACACCTGGCTAATTTAAAAAGAAAAACAAAAACAAAAACCGTGTAGAGATGTGGTCTCCCTGCGTTGCTAGACTGGTCTCAAACTGAGCTCAAGCGACCCTCCCACCTCAGCCTCCCGAAGTGCTGGGATTACAGACGTGAGCCACTGTGTGCAGCCTCTCCCGCTGTGTCTTGCCTTCACAGGACTTCGTTTCTGGGAGGGAAAATATTTAGTTCACCTCTGTATCTCAAGTTGTGAGTACAACAATTTTTTGCTTTACTCTTTTTGTTAAAATGTACCAAAAACTCCACTCAAGCTGTTTAAATAAAGAGGTAGGCTGTGTTATAAGGACCATGGAATGCAGGGGAGTGAAGAATTTTGGCTTCTGAAAGGAAGGGAAGCAGGAGCTAGACACTTCTCAGAACAGAGGCAGCCACTCTGCCGCCTTCCTCTTTCCGCGGGGTCTCCTGGTCTCGGTGCTCCGTCTTCCCGCACACGTGCTGCTTTTGCTCCTGTAGCTTTCTCTGTTTGCACAGGGTGGAAGGTGCCCATCCGACCTCTTTTGGCTTCATCGTTCTCGTTCAAGCGAGTCTCCACAGATTGTCCAGTATTTCTCTGTCTCATTTCCAAATTTCTGGGAGATAAAATCAGATTGTCTCAGCTTGGGTCGAGGGTCTACTCCTGATCCAATCAAGCCATGCTTAGGAGCAAAAGTCATGCCTCAGATAGGATGCTCTTAACACCAAATAATAAAATATAACATTAAAGATATGTAAAAAATGGTAAAATTGGCCGGGGGTGGTGGCTCACATCTATAATCCCAGTACTTTGGGAGGCCGAGGCGGGTGGATCACGAGGTCAGGAGTTCGAGACCAGCCTGGCCAACATGGTGAAACCCCGTCTCTACTAAAAATACAAAAATTAGCCGGGCACAGTGGCAGGTGCCTGTAATCCCAGCTACTCAGGAGGCTGAGGCAGGAGAATCGCTTGAACCTGGGAGGCGAAGGTTGCAGTGAGCCGAGATCATGCCACTGCACTCCAGCCTGGGTGATAGAGCGAGACTCTGTCTCAAAAAAAAAAGGTAAAATTTATAGTCGCACTCAATAGAGGGCCTCAGTAAGGTGCTAGAGCGAGGCAGTTCCAGGAATGGTCTCCATCAACTAAAGTGCTGACATCAGCACCTTTTATGGCTACAAGATGACTGCAGCAGCCCCAGACATCACCTTCTCATACAACAAAGTCCAAATGTAGTCATTAAGGGTTTGTGGGTGTCTTATAAAAAATTTCTCCAGAATTTCTCTCTGAGCAGTGTTCCCTGTGGCATCATTGGCGAGGATCCCATTTATGTCCAGGCTCCAGCTGGAGGAGCTAGGGTCCTGGAAAGAGGGTTTCTGGCATTCCCTCCCTCCTACCCATACTTGGTTGAAGGATCTGTCAGCAAGTTATTAGTGAGAAATTGCAGTTGGGCTGGCAAATAGTAATGTCCACAAGCCCCATGCCACAAATGTGGTCCCCACACATTGTGCTATGGCTGGGGGCCATGGAGGTGGAGGTGGTCAGAATTCTTAGAGAAGGATGAGCATGGCCTGGAAGGGCCCACTGTGGGTGGTTCTACTGGATTTAACACACGTGCAATAAAGGGACAACCAAAGAACCCACGTCTATTGCATTCACTGCGTTGTGGCCCTACCGTGATCAAAAGCCAAACACGGAGGCGAACTTGTCTTCCGTGATCACCCATGATGTCTGCAGCAATCTGTGTCTTAAGAAAAACAAAAAAGCTAAGGGAAACAAGGTGAGAAACACGAGGGTTCCAGGCTGTCGAAAGGAAGTTTTAAACAACCTCACGCAGTACTATCAGGAAAGAAAACAGCCATGGTAGAAGGAGATGGAAAAAGAAAAAAGTGATGAAGCAAGGCCAGCGTGTGGCGGGGAGTAGAAGACTGCAGGGAGAATCAGACGCAGCGGGAAGCACTGGAGCTGAGGGGGTCAGGCAAGGAAAACTTCTTAAATCAAGCCGAGTGCAGGAAGGGACTGGCTGGAAGACAGGAGGGACAAGGTGTGGGGAGGAGATAGCCGAGATTAATGAGCTCAGGCGACGCCAGGCGGGCTCCCGCCGGCCAGGCCGTGACATGACAGCACGGGCCCAGAAGGCGCCCCTCTCTTTCGAGGTCAGTTATTTATTTATTTTGCAACAGAACCTAACAAATTCTAAAACCAGATAAATCCAATTACCCGTGTTTTGCCTTCAGGGAGTGCGAAAGATTAATGGTGGTATTTTGGCAGTAGCATAAAAAGAAATAGGAGGTAATAACAAGAAGGGCTCGTAAAGCGCCTGGAGAGCTGGCTGCAGCTCTCTCCCAGGGGCCGCGGCTGTCCTGGGGCCATGTGTGCACCCTGGCTTCGGAGGCAGTGGGCTGGGCCCAGAGAGACCCTGTCCTTCTCCAGGGGGGACTGCGATCCAAGACAGCACCCAGAGCACCCAGTGCCCTTTTAAGTGATGCACCTTTTCACATGCTCTTTTGCCCTCTCCCGCAAACCACAGTAACTTTTAGTTTTAGAGTTTAGAGTGAACGTTCTCTCCACTTCACAGATGAGGAGCCTGAGGAAGGAAGCTGCACCAGGAGGTCGGATGCAGTCCATTTGCATGAGTCTCCTTTTGTATTTGTAGTTTTGTCCTGTGAAGTGTCACTGCGTTAGACTCCCAGGTCTTTGCAGCATAGCTTTTGGCCTATGAAATGTTTCTTCCAAAATGCCTTGCTTGATATTCACACATTCTGCTTTTTAAGAAATGTAATTATTTTTATTGAGATATATTTCACATATCATAAAATCCACCCTTTAAAAATGTACAATTCAGTGGGTTTTAGTATATTCGTAAGGTTGTGCAATCATCACCACTATCTAATTCCAGAATATTTTCATCCCCACTAATAGAAAGCCCAAACCCAGTAGCGGCTACTCCCCATTTCCCCCTTCCATCTAGCCCCTGGCAAGCTTCAAATACTTTCTGTCTCAATGAATTTGCTTATGCTAGACTTTTCATGTATGTGGACTCACACAATACACATTCTCTGCTTTTAACTTGTCTTTTATTTATCCATTCTTTCATTCACTCACTTCCTGTGTCATTCTTCCTACAAATGTTTTTTGAGCTCCTGTCCTGGTTCAGGCATTTTTTAGGCACTGTGGGTGGAGATGAACAGCATGGCCTCTATCTTTAAAAAGCTTGTAATTCCGAGGTGAGGAGACAGAAGCGAGCAATTCAACACATCACGGTACGTGCTGAGATCCACTGGAAAGGGGCATGTGTGTCATCAGGCTCTACCTGATTCCGATGGTTCTGTTCCAGGGTTTCTTCATCCCCAGGATCAGCCCTGACACCAGAGGGGCTTTGGGAGCTGCAGCCAATCGCCCTGGCACCCAACACTGCTGTCTGTGATTCTAGCTCAGCTCTAACATTGGTCCCTAACTCCTGAGAACAGATTCCACCTAATTCCACTTAGCACTCTCATTCTAACAGCTTAGACCAGTACTTCCCAGACTTCAGCCTGGGTCAGGGTCATCTGGACCCTGCCGGGCCTCAACCCAGAGCTTCCAACTCAGTAGGTCTGGGTGAATGTCTGCACATGTGAATTTCTCACATGTTTCACAGTGATGCTGATGCTGCTTGTCCAAGGACCCCTCTCTGAGAACCACTGTCTTAGAACATGCCTTTACCTTGTTGGTCTGCGTCCTGGTAGCCTGCCTAGTAAATTAATTTCCCTGAAACTGAGGCCCTGGCTTTCTCTTGCTAGTCTCTTTTCAAGGACCAAAACCTTATGATTAAATCCAGGCTTAAGGCTAAAGGCCCAACTCATTATCTATCTACTTATACTCTCAAATGTTGCCTATTTCTGGGTTTGATGGTCTTCTCAGTTGCCGGTGAATGTACTGAATCTTGCCACATCTCATGTTTCCTATTTCTGTCTATTATGTTTTACCATTATCCACAGTTAGCTCCTAGGCTTAATTCGGCCTGAATTTTTCCAAGCATAATTAATTGAGTCATACACAAGTGTGCAAAGATAAGACAACAGTCAGTCCAAGATGTCATTGTCTTGTTTCCTAATCCCAGCTTTCCTATTTCATAAGGTGGCTATAGTGACAAAAGTGACAATGTTTTTTTTCAACCCTGGTGCTTTATGTTGGCACGTGTAAGTTGAGAAAAAGAATGTGAAATAGACACCTCTATAGCCTTTGTAATTTAAATGTCCTCTGGTAAGATTGGTGGTGATTGGGGAATCATAACTTAGAATGTCAAGGTTCTTAAGAGTTTAAGAAAGATGAAAAATTTCAGTTAAACCTACTAGAAAAAATTGTTGGAGATATCATAAAGTGTGATAAACTGACTTAAAAAAATCAAAGACCCCTGCTTTTGATACACTCATTTTTACTTTTAAAAAGGAATGTTTCCCAGACAGTAAAGTGCACACGCTGTGTGACTCCAATTTTATGAAGCTCAAGAACAGGACAGAACAAATTAATGATGATGGAAGTCAGTACAGGTGCTGCAGGAGGTACAGGGAAGCTTGAGAGTCAATACCTACAAATGGACGTGAGAAGAACTTGCAGCAGGATGGGAATGTTCTGTATTTTGATCTGGGTGTGTCAACCAAGGGTAGATGTGTAGAAAAATCACTGAGCTGCAGTCTTAAGATCAGTGCCCTTTATATGCACTTCACTTTATGAATGTTATTCCTCAATAAACATAGTACTAGAAAAAAGGGATACAAAAACAGTTTAAAACGTGAATGTTAAAAATCGCATTATAAAGGTAAAAATCATATTGTATTCATTTAATTAAATTAGTAAATTAAAGATTACATTGTGCTTTTACCTTATTGTGAGGTAATTTCCAACACCAGTGACATAGAACTAACTCTAATCATAAAATAGGAAAGCATATTAAAACAATTTTTTAAAAGTGGCCACTCCACACAAGCATGGAGGTAGAAGTGGATGAGTTTCTTCCAGAAATCATGGAGCACCATAGATTAAAAGCTTGTTTTCTGTATAAAGACCCAGTGGATCTAGTCTCATTTCTTTCATTTCAGGGCAGAAGTACAGGAGTTTGAAATGATCCGAGTAGGCCCTCCAATTACATTAATCACCACCACAGCAGAAAACCCAGCCCAAAGAGGCAGAGATGGATAAGCAAGCCATTGTGCTACTTCATGTTAAGGAAATCAGAGCCTTCCCCAGGTACAGTAGTGAGCCCTTCATGTAGACTCCAGGGAAGGGTGACCTTGGCCAATCTATTTCCAGGTACCATGGCAACAAGAAAACCTACAGCTTCTAGACTTAGAATTTCTTTAGAGGGAACGAGGTACCTCAGAACACTGTTAATTTTCTTCTTTCCCCAGTTCCCAGGAAGAAGCATCTGTCTCCCAGCTCCATTAATTGCTAGGCCAATGTGGGATCTGTGAGATCTCTTCAGGGCCTGAAAGAATCCCTTTCAGAGCATAGAGAGGAAGTAGCAAGTCAGGCTGAGCAGAAAAACATGCTAACTACTCCAGAGTGAACCAGAGCATATATTCCTGATGCCCAGCTTTCAACTTCAATCAATAGATATTAATTAACATAGAGAACAATAACTGTCTTATTAAATCAGCAGTGATAAAAAAAGGCCATAGTTACTATTGAATGCTAATTGTCCCTTGATGACTCCACAGAGTTTCTAGGGTGAGCAGGCAAGTTATAATACAGTGTTTCCAATACAAGCCGTGATGTTAAATCCTCGTTATGGTGTCTTAATAATCAATTGGACTAGAGCGTACGGTATTTGTCTAATTAACTCCACATTGACACTCAGGAGCCAGCCTTGCTAGCCACAGATGATGGATTAGTTATGGTAGCTTGGGCTTGATTACTGGAAGGGGTGCATTCTCTAGGCTCTGGGGGACTCATCTCCAGGGGCCAGGGTCTGCAAAACAAACTCTGGGACCTCATGGGAAGCTCCTTTCATATTGTACAATAAAATAAGAAGGGGAGACTCATGCTGCCTTAGTGAAAGTTTAATTTCCTACTTAGTAGAAGGGTCTAACCTGTCGTCTATCTTGGTAAGCACCCCATGCTGCTGCCGACTGCAGTAAGATCCTCAGCCCCTCTGTGAAGGGAGGAGGCAGGTTGAGGGTAGCCTCAACTCTTCCCTTTCTACTTTGCCCACTCAAACACCCCTACAAATTCTTAGATGTCTTCTATGACATTCTCTTTACTTAAACACTCACATAGCATATTTCCTCTTCTCTTCCGGTGACTTATACCTCTTTATTCTACCACCTTCCTTCAGCCCCCAAAGGTCTAAGTGTACTACTACTTTGTGCAAGTTTTCATATCCTCATGGTGCATCTTCTTTTATTCTACTTTCTTTCCAGGTTTATTGTCTGGGATATTCAGATTGTGTGTTCAAGCTTAGGAACTGTGAATTTTACTTACCTGTCTCCACCTTGACAACTCTAATGGGAATTCAGTGAGGTCCATGCCTGTCTAGAGTGCCAGCACATCCACAGTAGAAGGCTTGCCACTGACTCTGTTTTTCATGTTTCACACTGATACAGCTTGACTAGGCCATGGGACCCCAGAGTCATGGAGAAAAGGGGCCCTCTTGGGTGGGGAGAGTCAGCATAAATGCCTGACAAGAGGGTGTCTCTCTTAGTGTGATGAGACTGTAAAGCTGATTTGAATTAGTGTCCTATTTCCAAGGAGTATAAAGAGGCTTATAAGGATACATATATATGTTACCATCAATTAGAAATGGGTAAAACTACACTTTATACTACAATCAAAAAGTAATAGCAGATGGATCCGAGATCTGAATATTAATATAAATATGAAACTTCTGACAGCATCAGAAAAATAAAGAATTTTACCCATACATGCACACTTACAAAATTATGGAAGTTGTGAAATGTTTTGTAATTAAGAGGAAACACCCAAAAGCAATAAAGGAAAAGACTGATATATTGATAGATTGGCCTAATTAAATATGAAAGATCTCTGTAGAAAAGATAAGCAGTAGACTGGGAAAACATGATTAGCAATATTTATAGCATTAATATCTAGATTATATAAAGAACAGTCACATATCACCACCAAAAAAAGATAAATTACTCAATAGAAAGTAGACAAAAAATATGAATGAGCAATTACTTGAAATAAAATAGTGAATAAATATGTGGGAAAACGCTGAACCTTATGAGTTATCAGGGAAATACAAATTAAAGCACTAAATACAAATTACCTCTCAAAAATGAATAAAAACAGTTTGTGTCACTGAGGACTCTAGGGAAAGGTGACTCTTAAACACTGCTGGTGAGATTATCAATGTGTGAGTCTTTTGGAGACGGTGATTGTCCATACCTATACAAATTAGAGATTTGAATGCTGATTGACTTTTGGGCCCAGGCTCTGCAGGGGGGATTTAGAAAAACTCTTGGGATGTACTTCTGATGGTCCAATCCCAGAAGGAGTGGTGGCTGGGCAAGGCTGTGGAAACTGCCTAAATGGTTGCACAGGCTGAGGTCTTGCCAGCCTTCCCATGTCATGCCTTGCAGCTGGTGTGAGAATGAGGTACCATAGCACATGTGGATGCCAGAAATGTGCATATCTCACTGGGAGGTAAAAAGCAGATTGTGCCACAGTACATATGACATGTTTATAACCCAGATAGATGTGTATACACATTCACATATATAATGTTGAAAATGGGGAGATAGGGTCTGGTGGTTTACACACAAGCAAGAAACAGGGCCCCTGAAGAGGTGAATGAGAATGAGGCAGCAAGGTAAAGATGGGATACACATGTTCTGTATACTTCTCTATTACTAGAAGGTCATAGATGTTGAGTTAATGTAATTTTAAACTTTTTGTTAGAAAGAAAAGGAAAATAAGGGTAATAACAAAGAGAAGAACAAAGCTCTTGCACAGGCCACAAGGTTGTCGGACCTGGAGGGCAATGTGATTGGTTATATAACTTATAGCATTTGTTTCATAAAGCAAATCAGCTGCAGGGAGCAGCATCAGGAGCTCTCACACAAAGACCACACAGAGCTTCTTGAGAGTCACACAAAAGACCTTGTGTTGTGTAATGGCATATGGAATTCTGCTACAACACTTTCTTAGCCAGCTCCTCGGGGCTCTGGTTTCACACTGCCTGGAGGATCCCCATCCCATCTCCCCACTTTGTTCATGACTCAGTGGCTGCTATGGGTTGGTACAGGAATCAGCCAAACCACAGGCAGTTCGACATCCTGGTCTTGCAAGGTGCCCTGTTGAGGGGCAGTGTGACTGAGGTCAGGTAAAGAGCCCGCCTTCCAGCACAGCTGTTCACTCTCTGCTGGGACTCTGGTTTCTCAGTCTGCTTTCCATTTCAAGGATTAAGGACAAAGGGATAAAGACATCATGGCCATAACTACAACATATTTTAATTTCTGGTTATTTTTCCGTATACAGAAGCAAGACATTGGGTAACATGTAGTAAATCTAAACGAGTCCATAAATATTATATTGGAACAGAAAATGTATGGTCACAAGAGACAAACCATATTACCAGGTCGTGTAATTAGATGTGCAAACTTAGTTGCATATAAATGTTACCAAGTTCAGAATGGATCAAACGATATTGACTTGTACTGGGAAGACACTAAGCATTGTGGAGATATCGAAGAGTCTCAGTCGTGGATCTGGAGCAGAGAGCCACAAGGCAGTTCTCTTTGCCCATAGAGGGAGAGGAACAGACACTTCTTTTGTGACTTCTCCATTTGCGGCAGGGAATGGGTGTCAGCACATTGCCAGGGGTGTCCCTCTTACCTCCTCGCAGCAGAGACAATTGGGAACTTGTTTTGTGAGAGCAGTGAGATGGATTATATGGCCTCTGGCTTTTTGAGACAATCAAGTTGTCCTTCACACTCCAAGTGGATGTAATTAACTGCACTGATAGGATGTTATGCCAATAGCAACACAGAAAACACCGGAAAATGAGTCAAAAGGATGCCTAGTGAGCTGCAGCAGAGGCAGAGAGGGGAGGAGTCCGTCGAGAGTGCTAGGTGGCCCACCTTCTCTTGTGGAGCTGAGAGAAAGGACTTTGGCCCCATGACTTTCTAAAGCAGACATGGATTTTTACTAGCTCCAAAAAGAGAAAAAGAATGAGGGTATGTGCCCTATGGTTCCCTCTTGGAGTTGTGGGTCATTTCAGAAGGAGCCATGGTCAGAAAGGGGGCTGCCCTAGAAGCTGAGAGCTTTCGATTCTAGTCCCAAGGCAGTGCGGGTTGAGCTGTGCAACCTTTGGAGGCCCACGGCACTATACTGGACTGAGAGTCGGCCTTGTGAAATGAGGAGGGGTCAGATGGCCTCAGCGCATCTTTCTGCTCTAATGGTCTCTGGCTTTACACAATAGTCATTCACAGAAAGACAGAAAGGGGGAATGTGAAGTGAATCAAATTGCTTTCGATGGTAGAATATTAGTCATTTTGTTTCCCGATGACTCATAATCAGAAGTGATATTTGTAAGCAAATTTTACCAATGTTTACTAACGGATCATAATTTTAAGTAATTAAATACTAGTTAATTGATTTCCTGAATATTAAATTTAACTTTCCAGTAATTGTCCTCCATTAATGGATCCGCTCTTAGAAGTGTTTTTACCATAATAAGTCATTAAGATTTCCTGAATAATTTCTCTCCAAATCATTGATTTTAAGTTACTTTGCCAGCACAAATGCATAAAATCTCATAATGTTGCCATGTATCAATTTCAATCAATGCAGTTATGACAATCTGTGATTTGTTTATGTCTTACTTTTAAATAATAAAAGGAAGGACAGAAAAAATAGGTGATTGTGGTAATATGTAGAATATTTGCCAGGTTGTGTATAACATTCTCCAGGTTGTCTCTCCAGGCAACTCCAACTCTACTAATGCCTCTCCTCAAGGATTATTCTAATGGTAAATTAAGATTATAAATATGAAAGCATCAAATAGTCCCTGACATATATTTGATATATGGTGAAAAGTTGCCTGTTAATTTGCTAAGTTGTTTTCAAAGTCCCCATGGAAGATCTGGCATGGATTTTATCCTACGGGAAGCCACTGAAAGTTCTGAGCAAAGTCATGATGTATTAACCAGTCATTCCAGCAGCAGCACATGGAATATGGAGCGATGTGGGCTGAGATGAGAGTCAAAGACAAAAACAAAAAGCAACCCCAGTTAGGATAGTATTCCAAATAGTTGATACAAGAGATGATAAATTTGAGAATTGTTGGTGTAAAATAGGATTGTGTTGAAAGCTGTCATAGGGGTTGCCTTGGTGATATTTTTCTAATCCATTTTAGAGTTTTCCTTTCATTTCATTTGTAAGTATATAGATTGCAGGTTTCCAAGTGTTTAGTTGCATAAAGTGCTTCATAAAAAATATGCTTTTTTATAATAATGACATTGATGTTAGTGTTGATGATGAAGTTAATTATTAATTGTGCTTCCCGACCTCATAACCAAGAGGTGGAAAGGGGTTTATTGTATCCTGGTGACTCATATATTGAGTTATATATTGGTCCTAATATAACAGTTTCAAAATCATTCAAAACTATCTTGGTCACCTATTGAATTTGCAACGTACTATACTATATAAATATTTCTGTCACAATATTTTATCATCACAATTTCAAGCTTTATGAAAGATAAGGTCAAAATTTCAATATTATATCTGAGAGCTTTGCAGTCTTAGCTATTTATTTGTCTTTTTTTTATTGGAGTCTTGAAGGACTTTATTTCTTTTATGTGTCAGAAAGAGTCCACGTTATTCCATGAGTTTCTGTATAGGATGCTGAAGATTCCAAGTGTTCTAATGGTCCCAGAGCTTAATACCCAGAATCTCACTGATGCGTCTCAATTAGTTCCAAATTTTCAAGCTGATTAACCTCTACTTCCTCCATTTCCTGTGTCCTGAAGAGGAACAAAGGGATAACTCACCTGATACTTCCAGCTCTGTGCATTCTGAATCTAAGCTCCTGTGTGTCCCTGGGTGACAGCAAAGAGTGCTCCAACTCTTGGAATTACCTGCCTGACAAGTCTAGAAATATTAGAGTTCTTTATATTTAAATACACAGAGCTATAACTACAAACTTTATCATTTTTGGACTAAATGGAGAAAGGGGCACACTTTCTGTGAAGTCTTTAAGTCATATTTGCACTCTTTGGGTGGCCTTGTGCTAAAGAGGCTATGGAGTGTGAAGACAGAGGAGAAGGGTCCCCTCAGTGCATGTGATGCCAAGGCTCATGGTACATTGTATGACTGGAGAGTCACTTGGCTTGCTATCTTTGCTGTCAGATGGCGCTCACTGGTCTCTGTGTTTGACTTTCTTTTGCATAACATGTCAGTCCACTTACTCTTAGGAGAGTTCCCGAGACAATCAGGCAAACTCTCCTCGGGATGTCTTGATGAATGTGTGAAAAGCCAGGGCATTCTGCCAAGTGTGCTTTGATTAGGAGGTAATAGATTCCAACTTCCTTCTGTCGTGTCTCTTTCTGCACCATAGAATGATTGTTTGCAGGGTCATTCTGGGTTCACAGAATTAGTGACTCATCTATTGGTTATTTGGCAGTTCAAGAAGCTAGGACATATATCTGTTGCTCAAATGACTGGTTTCCAGCTGTTGAGATATCAAAATTCTCTTGAAATTCTTCACAAAGTTGACCCTGCACATGATTGATGGCGGTGGTTGAGAGTAAGGGAGAAAATGGATATTGTTTACACGCAGACTTTTGCAAGGACTGGTAGAAGAGAATTGGGGTGAATTGTAGGATTTCTGGAGTCAGAAGATGTGGGTTGCTGCTGCAGCTTTGATATCCAGATGTTTGATCTTGGAAGGTTGCTTAACATTCTCAGTTTCAATCTCTGCGTCTTATAAATTAGAGATTTGTGCTAAATGATCTCCATCATTCTTTTCACCCTTGCATTCCAACATCTTTCTAGTTTCCTCCAAATTAGCTGGGGTCTTTGTTCACTTTCTGCTATTCTCTGGCTCCTGTCATGCAGCCACAATGGTCCTGAGGGTTTGTAAGAAGATTCTGGATGATAGAATATATTGCGGAAACAGCAATTGAGTTGCAACTGGAAAGACTTGGGCTCTCTGTTAAGCTCCATCATCATGAAAATGAGCTTTATCTTCTATGTGTGTGCATATATTTATATTTAAACCTAGCATAAATATTATACCCAATTCCTACTTCAGGGAAATGCTTGTAAGAAGAAACCAGGTGATGAAGGGATCATCTGTCACTCACGTAATGGGAGGCACTGCCCTCTAGACATGCTTGAGGAGAGTGAGAGAAGGATTCAGATAGGAAGGAAGAGAGTGACATCATCCCCACCGCACCTGGGATGCGGTTCAGGGTTGTGCGCCATTTGCATCCTCCCTATGTGAAGATTTTGGAATTTCCAAGTTTTATTCTGTAATATCCCTGCATTCAGCTCTGCCTCTGGCGGTAGGAAATTCTGAGACTCTCGGCCGTGTAATTAACTTCACATCTGAAAAGTCACTGCTCTGTGGAGCTGCAGGTCTCTGCCGTTGCTTCAGGCTGCTCTGGGGCCCGGCCTGCCCCTGTGGGGGCATAATGGCCGGCGAATATGTGCTGAGGCCCCCCTACCCCCAGCCCTGCTGTACCACTGCCAGTCCCGAGGCCTGCAGACTCCATTCGGGAATGCGGCTGAGATTTACCTTTGTCCTGCGGCTGCTTTAATTGCAGTGAAAAGAGCTTATTGAAAGCAGTGCTCAGAGGAGGAGTGCCTTCTGTACCAGGATTTCACATGCAGGAATGGTTTCTATTTTCAGTACCGACTCTCTCGTTGGAAATCTCTTTCTCCCTTGCTCACTCCCTGTCTTCTGAATAAAAATTCTCCACACAGTGATGGTTAAAAACATCAATTAACTCTAAAACAATTATTATTTTTTGAAATGTCATTTTATAAATGTAATAACACGACACAATAATCCAGGGTTATTTAACAGAGCATTTACCCTGAAAACAGTCATTACTCTTTAAATGCAGGAGATTCTAGAAGCCTCTTAACATTAAATGGCAAGTGAGGCAGAAGCAATATTGTCAGAAATGCCACATCCGCTGCATATATTAGCAAGAAGAGGCCGGTGGCTGCCCTGCCCACTGGCTGCCATTTTCTTGGCATTTCTTGGGCCCCAAAGCTTTCTGTTCAGAGTGACATCAGCCGACACTGATGTGACAGGCTGGTAGTTGAAAGAAATGCCCTGTGAAGCATTTCCTCCTGTGTTGTCACCCTCCCTCTCCACAACGGACTGAAGCCTGGTCAGTTGGGAGGCTCTTCTTGCAGGTTCTGTTTAGCAAAGTGCAGATGGCAGCGGTAGAAGGGCTGGTGATCTCACCTGGCCTCGAAGCTCCTGTTGGGTTGGGGTGGGCTGCCATCTTCCAGGAAGCTGTGGCACACAGCATGCAGAAGCATTCCAGCCTCACACGTTTCTCTTCTGAGAAATGCCTATGAAATGGTCTCTCAGAATGTTCGCACAACCTGAACACCACTTCTATTTTTGGACCCAAAGAACACATCCAAGTATTTTGACCTACATGAAATTTCTGTTACACTCAGCCCTTGAGGTCTGGGGTTCCATCTGGAATTATTAACATACCATTAGACTGGTTATTTTTTTTTAAAGTGTGGATGTGTGAGAAGTGGAAAAATGTCCCACTCAGATAGACAGCCCTGCAGGAGACTGTTCACTCGGGTGGCCAAGGGAGACGACCTCCCAAGGGCTGCAGCTGAAGCTGCTCCTCGCTTTCAGCTCTGCCGTGTGGGTGGTGGGCATCCCACACTGATGCTTCTGTCTCTGAGGCACCCTTGCCCTTCTGAGGAGGAACGATGGCACAGCGACTCCTGAGCGACGCTCTTCCGGGGGTTGCCAGGGCTTGAGGAACCTGTGATTCTGGTGCAGGGAGCTGCTGTGGTTGGGATTCCTCAAGCTGGTGCCCACAGTCCACTGCAAGCCTAAATCCTGCAGGTTTGAAGGCTGAGTATCCTTACCTGTGACCACCAAATGCGATGTTTAGAAAGCCCAAGTAGACTCCTGTCTGAGGCTCCTCTATCATCACTTATTAACGTGAAAGTGCAAAGGCAGGGCCAATTTATGGCATGTACAAATCAGTACGCTATGTCTTTCTAACCAAGCAGCACCTTACCTTTGTGTTTACAATAAATAAGATGAAACTGTCTGGTGAGAACTGGTGGCGCTGTGGTCAATCCGGGGGTGGTGACCACACTGTTGTCCAAGTCTCCCAGACTCCTTAGACCACTTAGCCTGAATTGCAAAAGGGAGTGCCTGTGGAAGTATCTAGAAGGCTAGTGGGAAGACCCAGGGAGAGGGCTTGGAAGCTTAGACTTTTCAAGTAAGCACAAAACTTGGAATTCATATACACTAGGTTTTTCTGTTTTGGAAAATAATGTGTTTATAGGGACCCAGAGAAATTGAGTGACTGCTCAGAGTTAAACAGCTAATTAATTGTAGGGGGAATCTAAATGTGGGTCTTCTGACTTCAAGTTTGTGTGTGTACCTATGTGTGCACGTGTGTGCATATATGTGTGTGTGAGAGAGAGAGACCTTATGTTTCTTTGGGGAGTGGACTAATGTCTTTCACTTTTCTTTCTGTAACATCATTTGTCATGCTCCTGTCAGTCTTCCTGTTATTAGTCAGGCCGTATTTGATGGGCAGGAGTTTGTGCTGTTGCTGAAAGTCCTCTCGCTTGTGCTCCTGTGTTTTGTTGTCTCCTAGAGGTATAACATGACTATTGGTCATGGTGACCATCAACTTCTCTTTAGAAATCCCTGACTACAAATGATTTCAGGGAGCAAAATTACCAAACAGCTTTGGGACACAATATGTTTTGGAACTCATTTAGTCAATTTTTTTTTCATTGACTCATTCTACATCTCTCAGCCCTACCATGGGTCAGCAGATTTGCCAGCTGTGAGATAACTAAGGCACATTAAACCAGGCCTCCACATGCACGGATGTCACAGTTCAGTGGGGAAGGCAACCGTGTAAACTACTAACTGGACCATAGCGTGCTGGTGCTGTAACAGAGCAACGTGCAGTGAGCATTTGGAGCATCGATGAGCAAATGGTTTATTCTACTGGACTTAGAGAGCGGTCAGGGTAAAGGTCATTTGAAGAGATCATGTTGATGGAGTCACATTTACATGAAGTTGAATTTCTTTTTCTTTTCTTCTTCTTTTTTTTTTTTTTTTTTTTTTTTTGAGACAGAGTATCGCTCTGTCACCAGGCTGGAGTGCAGTGGCGTGATCTCGGCTCACTGCGACCTCCATCTCCCAGGTTCAAGCGATTCTCCTGCCTCAGTCCCCTGAGTAGCTGAGAATACAAGGGTGTGCCACCATGCCCAGCTAATTTTTATATTTTTAGTAGAGATGGGGTTTCACCATGTTGGCCAGGACGGTCTCGATCTCTTGACTTTGTGATCCACCAGCTTCGGCCTCCCAAAGTGCTGGGATTACAGGCATGAGCCAATTTCTTGAAGCAGACAAAGGACAAATGGAGGAGGAAAAGCATTCCTGGAAAAGGTAACAGCATAAGGAAATGCATACAGGCATGAACCCCCATGGAAAGACCAGGGAACATAAAACAGCTTTTACTGTTAGAGTGTTAGAAGGATGGACTGAGAAAATGTGGAGGGTTCATATTGCAAAAGGAGCTGCGGCCCTGTGTTGGGAGTCAGTGACGTAGATAGAAAACAATTTTTGAAGTAAAAATGGATGGCAATTCTTACGATATGTTAGAGGGCTGTGAATTGTAAGCAGGAAAATCTGGTTAGTAGGAGACTCTGGGCAGATTTTCATGGTCAGGATAGGGGATGATTGTCAGATCCAGGAAGCCAGCATATTTGCCTTGTCAGGTAGAGAGTTGTCGATATTTTTGTTGACTAAATAAACATGGATGTCTTTTACCATATGCATTCTGCATTTTGCTTCAATCCCCACTACCCTCTATTACATGAAACCCAACCAGCCTCACTCTGGTTGCTACAGGGATTTGGGTTTCAACCAAGGAAACACTGGTGGGGATACAGAGGCCAGCAACCTTTGCCAGCCCAAAGGTGTTTATAAAAGAGGCAGCCTGTTCCTTTCTGGAAATATCTACTTCCATTTTCAGCTTCTCCTGAGTTTTTCCAGCCCCGTAACAAGGGCAGTACCCTCTTTTCCTTTCCTGTACACTCGCTGACATTTTCAATGGTATTAGGAGAAGAGTACAGTGTGTGTTCCTCGAGGGCAAGGATTAACTAGCTGCTTCCTGTGAAGCAATTCTGAATATGGTAAACGACCCTAATGGAATAATATTCATTTCCCCTGTTAATATGGTGCCTACACAATCTAAAATTAATATTACCAAAAAGACTTGACTCCCCTAGCACAGAGATCCCCCAGAAAACCACACACTGAGGGAGGCTTTTCTAGAAAGGGCGGTTCTTAGGGAAGCAAGGGCCCCTCAGGGCTGACTGTTCATCGGCCCTAAAGATAAAACAAAATAGCTTTATTTAAAGATTTATTTAAGATGTTTTAAAAATTGAGTAGAACATACATTTTTAATACTGATTGATATTATTGTAAAGCATTCTAATGAGAACCTGCCCCATGGGTCCTTGCCTGCTACACAGACAGAATATTCCTTTGCATTTCTACGATGAGTCATGTTTTAGCCATGGATTAATGCATCGATGAAAGGTGCCCCCATTCTAGTAGGGGCAGAGGGAAAGAGAATGTCGAAAGGCAGCGAAGAGAAGAAAGAAGAGAACCATGGTGTATAAAAGTCACATTTTAGGCTGTATTTCAAAAAACCCTTCCAAAGTAGAGAGGCTTCATGCTCACATTCTGAAACATTCCTTGTAGATTAGAAAATCTGTGCATTTGAGGAGGGGTTGAAGACTATGGATGCTAAGACATGCATCATTAATTAAATTATAGTTCCCATTTATTGAACATTGGCTATATACCAGGCAATGACTTCTGCTTTTACACATATTTGTTCGTTTAATTCTCAAAACAACAATGGTATTATTCCCATTATACAGAGGCATAGAAGCATTTGGTAACTTATCTAAGCTTATACTGGAAGAAAATGCTGCAACTAGGATTTATGGAAGGGCAATTTGACTCAAGGGCTCACTTTTTTTTTTTTTATGTGACTAGATTATCCTGCCACTATTGGGTGTTCCTAAAGTGAAATTGGTCTCTTAATTTTGCATCATGAAGGTCAATATGTCCCATGTATTTTCAGCCTTCCGTCTTTGGGAACTATCTACCTAGCATGGTGGTGAAATTTGGGCTCTGGAGTCAGAACTGCTTTCCAGGCTGGGTGTGGTGGCTCACGCCTGTAATCCCAGCACTTTGGGAGGCCGAGGCAGGTGAATCACCTGAGGTCAGGAGTTTGAGACCATCCTGGCCAACATGATAAAACCCTGTCTCTACCAAAAATACAAAAAATTAGCCGGACATGGTGGCAGGTGCTTGTAATCCCAGCTACTCTGGAAGCTGAGGCATGAGAATTGCTTGAATCTGGGAGGCGGAGATTGCAGTGAGCCAAGATCATGCCATTGCACTCCAGCCTGGGAAACAAGAGTGAAACTCTGTCAAAAAAAAAAAAAAAAAAAAAAGAACTGCTTTCTAGTCCCAGCTCTGTCCCTTGATCTGTGAGATAGACACTGGGCAAGTTCTGTAACACAGCTGAGCCTCATTAATTATAAAATGGGTATGTAATTGTCAGTACCTCCACAGTAGTGTTGTGTAAACTAAAGGAGATGGTCCATTTGGACTTCTTAGTGTTTAGCGCTACGGTGAAATAAATGCATGTCCAAGAAGTAGCTGAAGTTCTTAAGGGATCCTAGTGTCACTGAGCATGTACACTGGGTTCTGAATGCACCTGCAACTCTGTGGGGTCTCTGAAACATTTTGTTTTGTTGTTGAACATTGAGGCAAGCTCAGTCTTAGTTTTAGGTCCAGAGGAAAATCCCAATTCAAACAAACTCACGACCTCTGAAGCAGTTTCATTAGGCAGGTTTTTCCACACACAGCTCTAATTACCACCACTCAGACTGCCCAGGGGTGCGGGCTGCTAACTAGGTCAGGATCTGAGGAGCCTGGCCAGCAGCCTCTTGGGTGTCTCCTCTTAAGTGCACGACCATCTGCAGGCTTCTGCGGTATTTCTTGCTTTTGAATTTATAGAACCATTAGCCTGGAATCTAAACAAAACACCTAGTCTTAATAGCTTAGTCAGTAGGTGGTTCACCAACAATTTCAAAAACTAGAAGCAATAGTCAGTTCCCAGAGGAGTAGCAGTTGTTGTTTGGAAATAATTCTCCAAATTGCATTTATTTCACAGCAGTCTGAGGTCACAAATTCAAGAGCAATGAGAACTCTATTCAATTAGACAACTCGATCAGAATAGATCTGTCAAGATGACATTCCATCCAAAGAATCAGTTGAGATGGAGAAATAATTTAGCTGCTGCTGTTGTTATTTAGATTTTTTTATTATTATTTTACAATTTGTTGGAGTGAGGGAGTTGGGCATGGATGAGTGCTGGGCAGCTCCTGGCATCTGTTGCTCAATTAGATAGAAATGCATTCTCCTCTGTGTGTTGTTTGTGCTGTATTAATGGCCAAATAGGTGAAAAGTGTTTCCTGAATCAGTAGATTGACAACCAATAAGCTCAAAAATGGGTGTCCAAGATTTTTTCCCGCTGAGTGTGAGTCCATCTCTTCTCCTCTCCGCTTTTCCCCCACACTTTAGGACCAATCTGTGTTTGCCAGCCCGTGGCAAAACTTTCAAGACTCACCAGGCATCATTGATCCAGTCACCTAGGATTATATATTGACATTCAGGGGTTATAAGATAATATGTTTCCTTGAAGCCATACAGCTGATCTCTGATTTCAGATAGAGAATGCCATCTATCAAAGACAAATCTTTGAAGTACAATTTAACGCCAATTTCGTCAACCATTACCAATGAAAACTACACACACGTGCACATGCAAACACTCATTTTTCCCCCTTAAATAACAGAGGGAGGAGGTAGAATAGCAGTGAGTGGAAAGGTTAGTGAGGAGCATTCCCAACGGTGTTTCCTGCTTTGTTGTTCTAGGGTTCTGCTATTTTAACTTTGGCTGGGAGAGTGATGATGGACTGACCCTTTCTTTCTCTCTTATTTTTTTATTTGTGTATCTATTTTTCTATTTATTTACTTATTGTTATAGAGAAAAGGTCTCACTATGTTGCCCAGGCTGGTTGTGAACTCCTGAGCTGGGCCTGAATTCCAAAAGGGAGGAGGGTATAATGAGGCATGTCCAACGCCCAATTCCCATCATAGCCTGAACTATTAGTAGTTTTTCAGGTTAACTTTGGAATGGCCTTGAATGAGAGAAGGGTTCCATTCAGAAAGTTAGGGAGCTTAGAATTTTACTTTTGGTTTACAACAGTAATGTCCGGCTTCTCAGGGAATTTGATAAATAAGAGAGAAATAGTAACTACTCAGTGTAGTTATAGATCTCAGCCATGTCTAGTTTATGGCATAAATATTATAAAACAGCCTCCTGTCCTTGGTCACATATGGGAAACCTTTAGCCTGTGAGGGTGGAGGAAAAGCTTCCCTTCTGCCCTCTTTGTAGCTTTGTGGAAATGACTGATTATAGACAGATTAATAGGAAAAAAATGCCATAACAAATTTATCAACAGGTTATGGACACAGAAGTCCCATAATATGAGACTCAAAGAAGGGCCAGATAGTTGAGGCTTAAATGGAAAAGAGGTAAATGGGGGATGTAGACAAGTATGAGGGGTAGGAAATGGTTTTCAGGGGAAATGAATGAGCCCAAGAAACAATTACCTGGAGCAAAGTTCCTCTGGGCTCTGGGGGAGGTGGTGCAAAGGTGAGGGCAGAACTTCACTGCAAACAAAGGTTGTCTTATTATGCAGATAAAGTCTCCCAGGTAATTTCTCGGAGTTGCCTTTATGAGAATAGATGAAAAGTCTATCTGGGTGTAGTGACAACTTTTAGTCTCCTTGATTCTTTCCTGGTTATTTGATGAGATTCCTAGGGAGCAAGTCTTGAGACTACTGTTTTTCTTGTGGAAAGAAGTTTCCTTAATCAGATAAGGAAATTCAAGAGAGAGCCCCTCCCTGTGCCAGGGGTGAGGGCAGAAGAGGTCAGAAAGTCCTGATTATGAGGCTGCTTCTAAAGTCTTCTTGTTAAAGCATGCAGAAGCACCAGACTTCTGGGTTGTCATTTTCTGAGCCCCAACAAGCCCAGTAAAATATCTGAATTTCCTTCTGAATTCTTGTTTTTCTTCTCCCCCATCCCTGATGAGATCGTCAGCATAGTTTTCTGGCCTGAGTCCTTTGGCTGGGGCAATGTGCACTGCAGGCGGCTCAATAGCCAAGTCACAGAAATCACACCCGTGCACACCCAGCATGTGCCAGACACTATGCTGAGCACGTCACACAGGGTGTCTTACTCACAGAAGCCCTCAGGAAGTTTTTTATTTTTACTTCCTCCAAGCTAATTGCACTATTAACTGTGCTCATTCCCAAGAGCCCTGACTACTTGAGCCCCATCCCCATCGGGCTAACAACTTCTTGTGTGAATTCAGCACCCTACAGCCATTCAGCCTCAGTTTGCAATGAAGAAAGTTGGGGTTCCTCAGGAAAGCTCCAACCAGCTATAATCCATGAATTCCTGGACCCCGAGCTTGATTTATTGACTATTTCCTCTGATCTGGCCTCCCACTTGATGGTTTTTCATCAGAAATTAACATTAGAAGCATCTTCATTTACATAAGCCATACATAAATCTACCTTATACCGGAGTAAAAAGGAATTACATAACGCCCAGGACGCAAACACCGGTGGTGGGGGGAGTTCATCATCCTGTTGGTGGTTCTTATTCCAGAAGGATTCAGTAGCGGATTTCTTTAAGTACCAAGATTCCCTTGTGAATTCCAAGTACAATTCAGTTTACATATATTTTTAAGGAAGACATCTGTCACGTGTAAATCAAGATGCATTTGAGTAATCTACTTGCCATGCCTGAAAACTGTCATTTCTTTTTCCTTTATGCCTCTTTATCTTTTCTCTTTCACTACTACTGATGATTCTACTGCTGTCGCAGAGAAATATAGAGAGGCAAGGTGAAAAGCTGAGGAGGCACCGTGCCCATCTCTGAGAAGCACGGTGCCTGGGGAAAATGGAGTGGCCAGTGTGACATGTTAGTGGGGAATCTGCACCCCACATTTGTTGCCCTTATTTTGAGCCATAACTAATTGTACATCACACCCTGGTTCCATGTCATGATCTGTGTATATTTTGCAGAGAAATAAAGGAAGCAAACCTTGATTGAGGGTCTGTTACATGACAAGTGCAACGCTGGGCTATTCATCTGATCTTTAGAAGAACTTTGTGAAACAGTTATTTTCCCATTGCACGCTTTAGAAAACTGAGGACTCAATCGATTATTTATTCAGTTTAAAAGGACACTGTGTTGTTCATTGGTGATTTATTATGGTGAGATTTTAATTATTTAGCTGGTGTTTATTTAGCTTGCCCTGGATGTGAGGCACTATGCTGCACACTGAGCCTATGATAAGGAGCAAACACTGGAGATAGACTTTATTTATTTATTTATTTTTTGAGAGACAGAGTCTTGCTGTGTCACCCAGGCTGGAGTGCAGTGGCATGATGTCGGCTCCCTGTAACCTCCGCCTCCCGGGTTCAAGCGATTCTCCTGCCTCAGCTTCCCAAGTAGCTGGGGCTACAGGTGTGCACCACCTTGCCCAGCTAATTTTGGTATTTTTAGTAGAGATGGGGTTTCACTATATGTTGGCCAGGCTGGTCTCGAACTCCTGCCTGCCTTGGCATCCCAAAGTGCTGAGATTACAGGCATGAGTCACTGCACCCGGCCCCGGAGATAGACTTTAAATAATAACACAAACTGAAGTGAGATGGCAAGGGCGCTAGTGGATTGAATGGAGAGCTACCTAGAACTGCCTGTTGCCAATTTGAGAGGAAGATTTGGACTAGTTAAAAATGCCAGAGCAGGCTTCTCTGACTGTAGACATGAAGGAGCTGGAGTTAGTTTGGTTAGGGAGGGTTTCATAGAGAAGGAACAGAATGTGAAGAGCCCATAGGGCAGGAAGGAGAAAAGCAAGCCAATGGAGCTGGAGGTCACAGCGTGCGGAGACAGTGCCAAGTCTGTAAGGCACATTTAGGAGCTTCATTTCTATTAAAACAATAGAAGATATGAGTGAGGCTGGGCTGAGGGGAGAATGATGACATGAAAAATGTTTTGTTTGTTTGTTTAAAGATAATTTTGGCTGCAATGGGAAGAAATGCGTATGAGTGGGCCTGAGTGCTCCTGGAGACCCTTTGGGATGCAAGGCGAGAGTTGAGATGAGAGATGATGGTGGTTTAGGCTACAGTGATGGGTGGAAATGGAGAAATGCACACAGATTTGAAAGACCCTTAATCATTGAGACTTGGTGATAGACTGCATATCAGAGGAAGAAAAGAGTGATATCAAGGATGACACCCCATTTTTTGACTGGCCTAATTGAATGGCTGGTGGGACATTCATCGAAATAGAAAGTACAGAAATAAGACCCCATTATGAGCCTATAATAAGTCCATTATGAACTTGCTGTGGGCATGGCTACTTTGAATTGCTTTGCAGTTAAGAGCTGATAAAAAGAATGCAAGGTGTACAGGTCTGTATTACTCAGGGTTCTCTAGAGACATAAAAATCAATGGGAGGAGATTTATTAAGGGAATTGGCTCACCTGATTATGGAATCTGAGAAGTCCCGTGACAGCCGTCTACATATGGGGGACCCTGGAATGCCAGTAGTGTTGCTCAGTCCAAGTTCCGGGGCCTGAGATCCTGCGGTGGGAGTGGGGGTTGCTGGGCTAAGTCCTAGAATCCACAAGCGAGAGAGCCTGGAGTTCTGCTGACCAAGGGCAGGAGAAGAGTATATCCGAGCTCCAGGAAAGAAACCTATTTGCCTTGTGTCTTTTTTGTTCTGTCCAGGTCCCAGCCTACGGGATGGTGCCCACATACAGTGAGGGCAGATCTTCCCCACCGAGTCCACTTAGACTCACATGCCAGTCTCCTCTGGAAATCCCCTACAGACACACCCCAAAATAATGCTTTATCAATTCTCTAGGTATTCCTTAATCCAGTCAAATTGACACCTAAAGTTAATCATCACAGGTCCACCTTTGTCAACTTGGTACCTGTTTGCATCCCATTAAACCACACTTAACCTCCAAATGAAGACAGTAACAAGGAAATAGTTCCACCTAACGTGATGAAACTATCTGCATACAACTGAAAATGCACTAATCTCTTCCCTAGAAGAGAAGGTAAAGTGTTTGGATGATAACTGAAACACTATGATGTAAAATTAACAACACATATATACTGATATAAAGTCAAAAAATCTTATTATACATAATAAAGGGATAAGAGATGAGCAAAACCAAAGATATTTGCTTAAAATATTTATAACATGTATAATACGTACACCAAAACATATCCTTAACAAGATAGGAAGAAAATACTCATGACAATTACTGTCCTTGTTTCTGTAACTAGTCACCTGGCCACAGCTGGTATTTATAACTGCCTTCCACTACCCATTCTGTATTATTTTACCTGCAGCAAGCACCTCAGCTGGTCATGGTTCATTACCTGGTGGGGTGACCTGAACCTTTATTCCTGAGGAATCTGGGTCATTAGTAGTCCTCCCTGGATTGGGTTGTGGTAGTTTCCCATTGACCTTGATCATGGGGCATGGTAATACTAAGAGACACCCTAAGGGATCTCCTGTATTCCAGGCATAGTCTTCCTTACATCCAGTGGAGTAGTAATCCAGTTTCCCCTTCCTGATCTGGATCAGTCACCCAGTCAGCACCATAACGTAGCCAGCTGACTCAGAAGCATGAGGCCTCCAAAGTGGCTTGGGGGTGGGGGGGGCAGTCTAAACTTCCAGTTCAATGGAATCACTGTTGTGTCTCCTGATGGAAACATTACTCTCACTGGAACTAAGACCTCTAGGTCAGCAGAGCATAAAATCATGGGAAAAGGAAGCAAAACCTTTGCTAGTGGGTCACTAGGGGTATTGGTGAGTGGTGACACTCCCACTCTGTGATTCCTGACTCCATGTATCCTGACTATGGGAAAAACAGGATCATATATTGGATGCTGATTCAGAGCACATACAGCCTTCTGGAAAACCTTGCCCCAGTCCTGCAACGTTAGCTGGTGCTGTAACTGCAACTTCAAAAGGCCATTTTATTGTTCTGTCAAGCTTGTTGCTTCAGAATGGTGGGACGCATGGTAAGATTAGTGGATCCCATGAACTTGGGCCCATTGCTGTACTTCTTTGGCTGTGAGGTGAGTTCCTTAGTAGATACACTGTGTGAAATACCATGAGCGTGGATAAGGCATTTTGTGAGTCCACAGATGGTAGTATTGGCAGAAGCATTGCGTGGAGGGAAGGCAAACCCATGTCCAGAGGAAATGTCTATTCCAGAAAGGACAAAATGCTGCCTCTTCCATGATGGAAGCCATCCAATGTAATCAACTTGCCACCACGTAGCTGGCTGATTGCCCTGGGGAATGATGTCATGTCAGGGGTTCAGCGTTGGTCTCTGCAACAGGCCAACTGAGCACTCAGTGGTGGTTGTAGCTAGCTTAGCCTTGGTGAGTAGAAGCCATGCTGCTGAACCCGTGCACAACCTCCATCCCTACCACCATAGCCACTTTGTTCCTGAGCCCACTGGGCAATGACAGGGATGACTGGGAAAAGAGATTGACTGGTATTCACAGAATGGGTCATCCTACCCTCCTGGATATTAACATACTCCTCTCCGGAGCTCATATTTGGGTGAGCATTTACATGAGAAACAAATATCTTCGCATCCTTTGCCGACTCAGAGAGATCTATCCACATATCTATTCTCTCAATGTTTTTGCCACCAATTTTCTAATCATGTTCCTTTCAAGTCCCTGACCATCCAGCCTGTGAGTCAGTATTTAATCACACATCTGGCCATTTTTCCTCTAAGCAAAGTGCACAACCAGGTGCACTGCCCTAAATTCTGCTCCTTGAGATTTTCCTTTACCACTGTCATTAAAGGATCTTCCAGAAAGGGGCTGAGGTGCTGCAGCTGTCCACTTTTAGCTGGTGCCTCTGTATCATACAGAACCATTTGTCCACAAAGCCCGATTTTTCTCTTCCTCTGTCGGCTGATCATGGGGACTCCCCATAAGGCCATAGGTGCAGGTGGTGGGAGAGAAGGCAGTGTGATAGGAGTAGACACCAAGGACATTTGGGGCATTTCTTCATGTAACTTCTTTGTACCTCCAGGGCCTGTGCTGGTCCATTATTTGATGAGGGACTGCTGCTGTGCATGCCCTTCCTGGCTTGGTAGGTCAGATGACACCCAGTTCATGATGGGCAGCTCAGGTCACCTGGTAATTGGTGGCCCATGGTCAAGCGTTCAGTTTCTATTAAGGACCAGTAGCTGGCCAAGAGCTCTCTCAAAAGAGTAGTTATCTACAGATGATGGCAGACCCTTGCTCCAAAATCCTAAGAACTTCTGCTGTGATTCTTCTACAACACCCTGCCAAAAGCTCCAAACAGCATCGCTATCTGCCACTGACATCTTGGATATCATTGGATCTGCTGGGTCATATGGCCCAAGATGAAGAGCAGCTTGCATGGCAGCTGGGACTTGCTGTAGAGCCTTCTGTTCTGGACTCCACTCAAAACTAGCAATCTTTTGGGACCCTCAACAAATGGGCCAGAGTAACACACCCAAGTGAGGAATGTGTTGCCTCCAAAATTCAAATAGGCCCACTAGGCATGGTATCTCTTTCTTGGTTGTAGGACGAGCCAGATACACAACATATCCTTCATCTTAGAAGGAATATCTTGACATGCCCCACACCACTGGACTCTTAGAAATTTCACCAAGGTAAAAGGCACTTGAATTTTAATTGGATTATCTCCTGTGCTCTGATATGCAAACACCTTACCCATAAGTCCACAGTAGTTTCTACTTCTTGGTCATGAGGTCTGATCAGCATAAGGTTATCAATAGAACAGTATGAAATCTTATGGAAGGGAAAGGCAATCAAGATTCCCGCAAACTGGATTGTGACATAAAGCTGGCGAGTTGATATATCTCTGATGTAAGACAGTGAGGGTGTATTGCTGGCCTTGCCAGCTGAAGGCAGAGTGCCTCAGGTGGGCCTTATGAACACAAATGGAGAAAAAGGTATTTGCCAGTTTAGTAGGTGCATACCAGGTACCATTTTGAAAACTGCATTCAACTTGTCTTTGACGGTTGAGTGCCGTCACTTGGTCCCTATCACCTTGGGATCCAATTACTCCCATTGCATTTAAGTTTTCCAACTGAATAACAGCAGCTCCCATTGTAAGGTCTGGTCTACAGAGAAGAGCAATCACAGAGCTCTTCAGGGGTGCTGGGGCTCCCCTCACAAATCCATTGTTCAAAGTATTGATGAAAAGTCTGTCTTCTGGACCCTCCTGGTGTGTCTGAGTAGGGTTTAAGTGACAAATCCACTGTAGCTTTCCAATCTCCCTAAGCCTTTGAATCCCTTCCTCTGTGTTAGCCCAAGGGAGATCAGGCATCTCCAGCTCACTCACAATGGGTCATGTTTTTTGATCCATGTTTTACCACTCAATCAAACAAACTCACTCCCTGAGCTGCAAAGTTAAATTGAGGACCTCGGCTCTGAGGGTCCATATAAGTAAATTTGGCCTGATCCAACTTTATATTTCTTCCACCATATTCCCACACTCTCAGTATGCATTCCCATAAGCGTTCCCCAGACTTCTGCTTGTATAAATTAGAAACCTGAAGTAGTTCTTTTGGAACATGGCACACCTCCTCCTGAATCACACTTTGAACCTCACCTCTAGGGGCCTGCTGGGACTCAAGTCTAGTTACAGGTCCAGAAGCAAAGAGGGGCAGGGGGGGTGGATTCTGAGGAGACTCAGCATTGTCTTGCTTGGCAACTGCCTCATGGAGGCTGTTACCATTTTCTTAGACAATGCAGGGTTAACTCCTTCAGACAGAGATGGAAAACCCTATACTATTGTGGGTGGGAACAACTTCTGCTGGCAAATAACACTCATCAGAATTTCGTAGCTCAGTGTCTCCAGCCTCATCAGAGCCCTCCCACACATCCCCATCTCAACTTACAGATCCCATTCTGTCTCAACCAATGGCCTCACTTTAACCACAGACACCTGTGGAGCTGAGAGTTCAGCTTTTGCTGTGATTCAGTCAGTCATATGATAAGCGCTCTTGTTTGATTTTCAGCAATCCCAGACCTGTGGCTACATGGGAGGAGATTCAGACTCAGGGCACACTTAGAAGCTCTTCAGCTATTTATGTAGAGCTGGAGCAGGAAATGGAATACCTGAACTCATTCTTTTCCTTCATCCCTTTGTCCACTGACATTAGGAGCAACCAACCAAAGTCATTATATTCCTTGGTTCTGCACAAATGTTAGGGGTATCATATATAGAAGTCACCAAGTTTCTTGTCTCTTATAAGTGGTGAATTAAAAGTACCAAATGTACCTATTTTATGTATCTGTATGAGCTGTTTGCACTAGAGAGTTCAGTGCTCTCTGTACTGTTAGAAGTAGAGTCTTTGGCATTTTTAGATTTAACCAGATTAGATAGCCAATTCTAGAAACCCCAAACCAATTATGAAAACCTCTAGAACCACTGTTGGTACTAAAATCTGCACTAGTCAGCGTTCTTCAGAAAGACAGAACCAACAAGCTATTTATAGATATATAGATATATGTGAGGGGATTTATTAGGGGAATTGACTCACCTGATTACTGAGGCTGAGAAGTCCTGTGACAGCCATCTACCTGCTGGGGATCCTGGAATGCCAGTAGTGTTGCTCAGTCCAAGTTCCAGGGCCTGAAAACCTGGGGTAGGAGTGGGGGTTGCTGGTGTAAGTCCTAGAGTCCAAAGGCCAGCGAGCCTGGAGTTCTGCTGACCAAGGGCAGGATAAGAGTGTATCCAAGCTCCAGGAAAGAAACCTATTTGCCTTGCCTGTTTTGTTCTGTCTGGGCCCCCAGCCTATGAGATGGTGCCAAGCACACTGAGGGTGAATCTTCTCCACTTGGTCTACTCAGACTCACATGCCAATCTCCTCTGGAAACTCCCTCACAGACACATCCCACTATAATGCTTTCCAGTTCTGTAGGTACTCCTTAATCCAGTAGGTGGATACGTAAAATTAACCATCACAAGTTCTGCTGCTCAGAAGTGCTGTAGGCTCTTAAGTGGTGTGGGCCCCTGAAGTCATGGGTATGGATTAGCTCTATGGAGGATAAAGAAGAAATTAAGAAGACAGTGCCTTGGACAGAGTCTTGGAGATCTTTAATACTTAGTAGCTTTAGCTTGGATGAATGAAACATAAGAATCAGCCAGAAAGTTAGCTGGAGAGCAAGGTTGTTTTTAAATATAAGAAGCTCAAGAATACTATTTCAAGAAGGAGGAAATAGTCCAAAGAACCAAGTGCTTGCTTGTAAGTCAGGTATAATGACTGATAAAAGACCTAGTGTAACAAGATGATTGATGACATTAATGAAAAGTATTTCAGGCAAGGATGAGACCAGACTTAAATGAGTAGACTGAGGACTGAATGGGAGGTAGAAAAGTAGAGGCAAACATTATAATTCTTACAAGAAATCTGGTTATTTAGAGAAGAAAAGACTAGAAGCATGATGGAAGGAACAAGAGTAGTGGAGTAAATTGTGGTGTGGCATAAGCTTGTGTGTGTGTGTGATGTAAAGACGCATCTTTAGCTCCTAGAAGTTTTCAATTTAATGTAGACAACCAGACCAAGAGACAAGTATGCAGCACTTTGATAAGAGTGTGTAAAGACAGCCTATAACTCCACCTTGCTTATTGGAAGCCAGGAGACAAGAGATACAGCCCACCATCTTTGGAAACTGTGGTTTAATATGAAATTCTTTCTATATTTTGACTGAAGCTTCAAAACAATGGGAGCTATTACCATATTGCAAAGCAAGGTGCCAGACCACTGGCAATACTTGCAAAGAGTTGCTAAAACAGATTTTGCGATATTGCTATCTCCTCACTTTTAGCCTTCATAAGAGGCTGGCAAAGAGAGAGTTTGATATTAGAAAGACATTAGTGGCTTCTTTCTCAGAGAGCTCCTGATGGTCTCTGAATTGCACCCTTCCCAGGGAAGGTGTTGTGGAACAGACTTTTTTCTCACCTCTAGACTAGATGGAGGAACTAACTACAAGACTACACACAGAGCTTGATGATCCCAGGGAACCAAACAAAAGCACAGGTGATGGGCTAGCTGAGTGCCCAGCAGCAGCAAATAGGGCTGCACCGGGGTGGGGCGGGGGCGGTAACTGCACTTTTCACAGCCATGGTCAAGTGTCTGTATTTCCCGAGGATGATGGCTTAGCCATGCTGGAAAGATTAGGCCTGGAGGTTTTTTGTTTTGTTTTGTTTTGAGACGTAGTCTTGCTCTATCCCCCAGGCTGGAGTGCAGCGGCACGATCTTGGCTCACTGCAACCATAGGCCTGGAGTTTTTATAGCTCCTGTCCAAGTGAACCGCCAACTGGTTCAGTTCTGTGACAACGAAGGGTCTAAAACACCCACTGTAGTTAGTCAAGATGATTGACGGTTTCAAAAACAAGGGTTAATGGGGGTAGAAGGTTGATGGCAGAGGGGTGAAATGTGAGTGAGAAGGAAGGAATTATAAACAGGGAGTGGGGACAACCTTTATATAATAGAAGTTGTGAGAAGGAGAGTAGTACATGAAAATAGCTATAGGAAGGGCCTTTGTTTTGTTTTGCTTTTCAAGAATGCCAAAATCTGAATGTAATCCAGATAAAGCTGGGCTTTGTTGCTTTTAGCTTCTTGCTCTTTGTTATATTCTACTCAATAAATAGCAGTATTGCAACAACAGTCACACATATTATTGGAAAGAATACTTTACTTTTGAGATGGAGTCTTGCTCTTGTCGCCCAGGCTGGAGTGCAATGGCATGATCTTGGCTCACCGCACCCTCCGCCTCCCAGGTTCAAGCAATTCTCTTGCCTCAGCCTCCCGAGTAGCTGGGATTAGAGGCGCCAACCACCAGGCCCAGCTAATTTTTGTATTTTTAGTAGAGACGGGGTTTTGCCATGTTGGCCAGGCTAGCCTCGAACTCCTGACCTCATGATCCACCCGCCTCGGCCTCCCAAAATGCTAGGATTACAGGCGTGAGCCACCATGCCCGGCCAAGAATACTTTACTTTTGAAAGCGAGAAAGGGCCTCTCTCTTTATAATGCACATCGATGTAGTTAAAATTATTTTTTCTCTATATTTCTTTCCATATTTTACATGCCCTTCTTCTGTCCCCCACTCCAAATAGCTCTCCTTTTCTTCTCAACCACCCCACACTCTCTTCTAAACCCAGTTAGAATGAGTTCTTGATTCTTCTGTCTCCTGGATATGCCTTTAGGATCTATTCTAATTTTCTAGGGGAGAAGTCTGCCTTTTCCGCTGTAAATTTAGTGATTTCCAGCCTCTCCAGCTCTCCAGCCTCATTGCTACTCAACACAGTTACAGACCTTTCTAGGTGATGACATTGGAACAAAGGCTCTTGTCTTTTAAAAGCGATGGAGGAGAAGTCCTTAAGTATTCATACTTTAATATTGTAGCTTTGCATCGACTTAGTATTCTTCAACACTGTTGGAAAAGAGCCAGAGGGAGTGGAGTTGGAAATCCACGCAGTGGGTCCTTGAGGAGAAGCAAGGGTGGGAACAGAGCCCAGGTATAGGGGAACCCTCAGACAGGAGAGCACACCATTCACGGCAGCAGGGGTGTGGGTGGGAGAGGATGGGCGGAATGAAGAGAGGATGTTTACAGGGAACATGGAAATTGAAAAATCTGGACGTTAAGAGAATTTCTTTCATGCAGCTGATTTACCCAGCTAATATAAGGTAAAGACAATATTTGAATGAAATTAGAGGTGACAAGATATTACCCAAAATATTTATACATTCATTCATTTGTTCATTAATTCAGCAAACTTTCAATGAGCACTTGCTCTGTGCCAGGCCATGTTCTAGACACTGGAGGCCTAAGAGAGAACAAGAGAGATAAAAGCCTTGCTCTCATGGCGTTGATATTCTAGTTTATATTCTGGTTTATATAAACTGGAATATACACTTATATATTCCAAATATATATTTATATCTTCCAGTTCATATCTAGTTTATTTGCATATAAGCAAAATGAATTTTAAATATTCCAGTTTATATTCTAGTTTGTTTATTTGCACATAAACAAACTCAGTTTTAAATATTGGTAAGTATTTTAAGAAAAATAATACGGAGTCCTGGGCAAGAAAGGTTGAAAAGGGAGGAAAATGGCTACTTTTGCTATGATGTCTCAAAAAATCTTTCTGACCAGATGGATGAGCTTGGGTCTGGTAGGAGAGGATCAGCAACAATTGCTGTGTGCCCAAGATGTAAAAATAGTTATCAGTGAAGTTGACACTTGAACCAAGACAGCCAGACACTTTTGGGAAACTTACCTAAAATAATTTTTGTAATATAGACTTCCAAAAAAGTTACCAACAATCACCTAGAACTACCTTACCTAATTTTAAAAAAGTTCTAAATTACATATGCTGATTTCTCTTAAGGTAAATAACTTTGGATGTGGCTTGTAAATTGCATGCTACTACCCTGTGGGACGGACACAAACAAGGTAAGATGATGTTGGCATACTTCATAGTAGAGAGGGGAAATGTAAAGAGTGTTTTTGCTTTGCTGAGATCATCAAGCTCTGACTTTGTTTCTTGTATTTCTCATCATAGGGTCATTTTTCTTTTTTCTTTTTCTTTTTTTTTTTGAGATGGAGTCTCGCTCTGTCACCCAAGCTGGAGTGCAGTGGCTCGATCTCGGCTCACTGCAAGCTCTGCTTCCCGGGGTCACGCCATTCTTCTGCCTCAGCCTCCTGAGTAGCTGGGACTACAGGCGCCCACCACCATGCCTGGCTAATTTTTTTGTATTTTTTTTTTTTTAGTAGAGACAGGGTTTCACCATATTAGCCAGGATGGTCTCGATCTCCTGACCTCGTGATCTGCCTGCCTCGGCCTCCCAAAGTGCTGGGATTACAGGCGTGAGCCACCGTGCCTGGCCCATTTTTCTTTCTTATCTTTATTTTATCTTGCTCTTTTGTATGTATCTTTGTAACCTCCCTTAAATTATTCTGTGTAAAAGTTGCATGTCTAAATAAAGAGCATACTCTAGAAACTCAATGATTTTTCTCTTCTGCTTCTTCACTTCTCCGGTCTCCAAATGCTGATGTGGATGTCTGCATCTATCTTGCTGAAGTAAAATTAAAGAACAATGGATTTTTCATACGTTGGCTCTTTTGTAACTTGACTCCCCCAGAAGCTGAGCAGTGAGATTTGGAGGGTGAAGAAAGATATTGTCAGTGAAGATGGTTCTAGCATTATAGGACTTCTTTGAAGTGGAAGAGAAGGTATTTTAGCCAACACTCAGAAGCTTCCAAGAACACCCTTGACATCAGAATTCCCCGAAAATAGGCATCTCAGGAGCATTAAAGAAAAATTTAGGTTATAAAAGGAAGAAGGCATAGCAAGTAGAAAAAAATTACAAAGGCCCCACAAAGATAAAAAGTTGCCTTGCAGATGATGATGGAAGCTTCATCCAGAATCTCTTTCCTAAAATATGAAGTTATTTTAGGTTTTGCCACTCTCAAATTAAAAATACTAATAGCCCATTTCTGCCTATTAAAATGGTGCATATTGAACGGTGTCTATGCTTGTGTTACACACACAATAAATTAAACTTTGACATATTTCTGCAATTTCTGTTCACTTTTTCATTCGGGAAGCAAGCATTTATTGACATCTCCTATATGCCAGCACTGTGTTAGAATGGAATGGGCTGTATTTATTCAGACAAACCTCATCCCTGTACTAATTGAAGTGTGACATCCTAATGAGTTCTTCTACAATGCTGCTACCTTTCTTAGATCCAGAACAAAAGTAAACCATGGAGTTGGAAGACAAAATACTGATGACAAAATGTATTAATTGTAATTAGGCCCTGGGCACTGGCTGTAAGAGGGAGACATCTCTGGTAGGAAATATCAGGAAGGAAAACCTAATAGTTCTGCCCAGTTGGCCTTCATTATCAATCACTTTGACCTTTCAGTGAGTATGTTTTTCTAATGAGATGAGAGATGCTTGTAAATATTCCAAGATCTTCAGCTACAACATGACTATGTGGGTGGGGCATTGTTATCATCGTGGATGCAAATTTAGAGTCTTTTCTAGGCAAAGGTTCTCCACTCCATGAGGTCAGAAGTACCTGCTTGCTAAGCTCCAGAAGGTTATGTCCCATGGACATTTGAACAGAAAGCAACTTCGTAGCACTTGCCCGTGCTTGGTAGGAGGATGTAAGGGGTGTTTTAACGTAAGAACAGAAGGAGCCACCGTTATCCCGACTGCCTCCCTTGCCCAGAATTAACTAGAGTTACCTTAAGCAAATCAGCTTTCTTTGTCTGTCCGTGAGATCTCTTTAAAATATCACTTAAAGTTGCAGTCCTGAGGCAAACAGTTAGATGTTCTCTGTACATTGCCCAAAAGCCACCTTCTTTCATTCCTACAGTGTCATTCTCTCACTGTACCTGGACATAAGTCCTGAAAAATCATCTGCCAAGTGCCCTGTAAACTGTGGCACTGCTCTCAGATAAAGAAGTAAATGGCGTGATTTCTAAGAGTTTAGGGCTGATTTGTCCTTTTCATCTATTCTGACATGATTTAATGTTCCAGAACTTGTAAAGGGAACAGATTTTTTTTTCTTTTTTCTTTTTGTTGTAAAATTTGTGAATAATTTATCAAGTGACTGAAAGAGCAGTGGCTTTAAATTATTAAAATGCATTTTGGTTTTGAAAGAAGACATTAGAGATGTTTGCCTTGGCCCATTCTTATGCCTTTACACAGCAGCAAGAGATTCCTACAAATTCAGGGAATGGCAAGGTGATTTTCAGTGATTTATGGGGAGACTGAGAAAGAGACAAAAAAAAAAAAAAAAAGCCAAACAAACAAACGAACAATACAGACAACTTTCATTTATTTAAGACAGAGCTTTTTCTGAAGCAAATAACCTTTTGTTACATCTCCAGAGAAATGACATTTCCTTTCCCTTTTCCTGCTTTGCAAGGACAGCAGATGCGTGGGGGGAGAAACTGAAACAAATGGAAAGTAAGGCAGGCACAGGCTCCTTCGCGTTCCTTCTCCATGAGCATCCCTCACCGGGCATGCTGAAGGCATGGCTGTGCTTCCTTCAATTTGTCACACATCAGACACAGCGCACAGCCTCTGATCTCTAGAGAAAGTTATCCATTCCACTCTGTCTGACCTAAATAATAAATTCTAGGCCGTGCAGCCTGGAATGATTCCTGTCTGTCCCAAAGGACCCTGGTTGGGCCCATGTGCCTTGTGGTATGGGGTGAGATGTCCCACCCAGATCTTGGCCATCTTAGTGACAGAAAGGGAACTGAACGTCAAACCAGGCTGTCTACATCCAGATACATCAGCTCCTACACCCTGCTTTTCCTTGTGCCTCCCCTCTTCTCTTTATTCACCCTTCACTCTTTGCCAGTAATTTCTCTTCCACACTCTCATCCAAAGGCCGCATGCCCCTCCAAGCCTCTCCCAAATCCTACTGTAAATGGAAAAGGACATTCCATGCTGGTCTTACAAGCAACAAAATCTAGACAGTCATGAGACCAGCCCTTGGCCTGGCCTCAACTTTCCCTATGCTATGTATAAATCCCTGAGAGAAATTCTCTCTGGGATAGGAAATATATTTCACATGGCACAGCTTAGGCAGAGTAAGATAGAAAGCTAAGTGTAGTAGAAGATCTGGCAGAGGTGCCGCAGTGCGGACAGGGAGCTGTGAAGCTACCGATCCCTTATGTTTTTGACACTCTCTTAAACCATTTCTGATTACATCAATCCTACCTGTTTCTCTCATATTTCAATCCCTTGCTCTGAAAAGGAAGCAAAAAGTGATTGTTCTATAAAATGAAATTTTAGTACCCCTATTTTCTTGTTTAGATACTCCCAAATGGGTATCATCATCCTCATTCCTAAGTTTAGAAATGTGCCTATTGTACTAGGTGGCCGGGCTGGAGTCACACGCAGGCTGTGCGATGTTCATTGCTGTTCATTGTACTCGGTCAGGCCCCATCTTCGGGGTGAGTGCAAAATAGCTTGGAAAACTGGGTATGCATTCAATCCATTTTATTTCTTGTTTCTCCTTTCCAGAACAAGGAGTTGGAAGATGAAATACAGTCATGTGCTGCTTAACACCAGGACACATTCTGAGAAATGCTTCGTTAGGTGGTGTGGTTGTGTGTGAACACCAGAGTGTAGTTATACAAACCTAGATGGCATAGCCTACCACACACCTAGGCTCCGTGGCGGAGCCGACTGCTCCTAGGCTAGTGTTACTGTACTGAGTGCTGCAGGCAGCTGTAATACAGTGGTATTTGTGTGTCTAAACATAGATGAGGTAAAAATATGGTATTATGGTCCTACGAGACCACCATTGTATTTGTGGTCTGTCGGTAACTGAAATGTTGTTATATGGTGCATGACTCTACAGGTAAGGTCTTAGAATGATAAACTTCTGTAAGTGAGCAGAGCCTTGTACCTGATTTAGTTTAATCTACTCTTTTTCATGATGAAACTGGGGCTCTGAGATGCTCAGTGGCTTGAATCCAATGTGCTCTCCGTGGGGCTAGCACTCTTTCCACTGTAGTGAGCCACTGGCATTCTCCGAGAGGGGCACGACGGCATTCTGGGATGTATATGCAAGAAGTCAGGAAACACTCAAGGTCAGAGGACAGAGGCAGGGGCACTGGCTTTTAAAACAGTTGTGGCAATTTTCTTTTCCAAAGATGCTGCAGGGACATCTCATCTCATACGCTCTTCGGTCTTCTACCAGCTGGCCACGACTCCCCCAGCACAGGGAGGAGTCCGGGCCCCCTTTTCCTGAACCTGGTATGGACCCATGACTTGCTCATAACCAATGGAATGTGGCAGAAGTGACTCTGCCTGACTCAGGCTGGGTCAGAAAAGGCCAGGTAGCTTTGGCCTAGCTGGATTGGGCAGGCCCTGGAGGAGCCACCTGCCTGAAAAGTCTGATTACCCAGAGACCACATGCTGGAGAGGCCCCTAGCTGGAGCTAGTCCTTCTCGCGGTCGCTGCCAAGGTGTCAGATAAGGAATGAAGAAGCCATTGTGCACACTGCAAGCCCTGTCATTCCCAGTCATTTGAGACTTCCCAGCTGAGGCCCCAGGAGTCATACAACAGGGGCAAGCCGCCCCCACCCAGGCCAAACTCCAGACCCACAGTGTCCATGCCCACAGTAGCATGGTTGTTGTTCAAGTTCCTAAGGTTCATGAGGCTTGTTATTTAACGACTGATAATTAGAGAATAGTAAATGTTTATAATAAAAAATAAAATAGAAATAATAAATGCTTACAAATAACAAAAATAGTTTTACAGTAAGTTAATTTTGAAAGCTTTATTGATATGGGACTAGTTATGTAAATTACGCTAATCCATACAATGGAATACTTTGTAGCCCTTATAGGAATGTGATAGCCCTATACTTATTATGGAAAGAGGGTAAAGACACATGGCAATGTGAAAAAAGCTAGTTGAAAAGTATGTATGTTATAATGGTGTTTGTATAATGAAGGCAAAGGAAATTGTGTGTTTGTGTGTGTGTGTTTCTGTCTCGTGGGACATGTATCTACACAAGACATCTCTGAAAGGATACAGGAGAAACAATGAAGTGGTTAACTGGATAGGGGGAATGAGGACTCAGGGAGGGGAAATGTTACATGCCAAGAGAAATTTATTTTCTTGTTACTGCTTTCCCTACTGTTTGATTTTCAACCATGAGTTTGTTCTATTTTGAAATTAATGCTTCCAAGATGATGAATATTTTATATGCTACCTCCAAAGAGAAAAAAATTCTTTATTGCAGGTGACAGCTGAAGTTGTATATTTTCAACTGTAGCACAAAGACAGTAAAAATTATTTTTTTAATATTTGAGAAAGCCCTTTTACCTCAAATACCAACTTCATTTTCTGCATAGCTCAGTCCAAGGTGTCATTCACAAAATATTAATAATATAAACTATGATGTCATGTGAAGTAGGTGATATTACTGGGGAATTAATTGATGTCATGTGAAGTAGGTGATATTATTGGGGAATGAATCGTGTTTTCTTTCTGTGTCTCTTGACCTCCAACTAAAGTAGGATAAACAGCATGTTTAACCACGGGCAGAAATTAACTCAGTCACCCAAAGAGAACGGTGATTAGCAAGATGTGGTTTTAGATGACTGAACACTTGAACACGCTAGCTCCTTTCTAGTAAGGACCCATATTGTGTTTTGCAGCCCATAGAAATGCAGAGCTTATCAGTTCCCCAGATTTTAGACATTGCTTGCAAGTGGCATCCACCATTCTGTTCTGCAGAGAATGACACAGTCCATTTAAGAAGAGGTCTTATGCCATGTCTTATATGAAGATACCTGGCATTTGGTGGTGGGGTGCATTCGTGGCTCATTGGTAAGTTAATTGTTACGGTGGAAGAGGGAGTGGAGAAGAAGGCACAGCGTGTGGTCCAGGTAGATGCTGTCCACTGCACATGATCAATGTCAGCCAGAGAGCTGCGCAGCTTGGACTCGGCTCTAAGTCCTCTCCTTCCACCGATACTCAGTCAGGTGCACCTTTATGTAACTAAGGCTTTTATTTTTGGCAACGGTCTCCTATTGGAAACCCTAGTTTTTAAAATGATGTGTCACAAATCTGAGCAATCACTTTTCAGTTCTGTGAAATAGCTTCTTTGAGTATAACCACCTATATATTTTAGTAAAAACAATTTGGTAATGTTCCTAACTTACTGTTATTATTATTTGTGTGGCACCTATCAGAGACCCTTGATTGTAGCCACTAATGAAAGCTTGCACAAAGCTATAAGGATTGTTCTGAATTATAATAGCTGTCAACAGTTTTCATCTCAGTAAACCAAAAGCCTACGCTATTTTGTAACTTGTGATGTTCTGTCTTTAAACCACAGCAAACTATAACCAAGCTATATATTCACAGAATTCCCACTTTACATGTCTCCCCATGAGGCACGTTTTATTTTCTAAGATCTAGTCAAATAAAGAAACCCCAAGCAATCTTTCTGACCCCTGGTATTTGTCTCTTTATATTATTTTCCTTATTTCTTTGACAGGTTCTCTCTGCGGCAACCAACACACTTCTATCCACCACAGACAGTTGCCTCATTTTCTCTGACTTATTGGAGTCATTTAACATTTTTGATACCTGCTCCTCAATCTGCCTTCTGGATGTGGGAGGCACCTCACTGTCTCTTCCCCTTTTCAGGAAGCCCCTGTCCTGTCCTATTCGTAATCTCTTTTCTTCTCCCCACCCCAGAAAGGTGGGCACACCCAAAGGACAATCGTTAACCGTCTACTGCATATTTTCTCTCATATGGTGATTTCATTCATTTTCTAATATGTGAATTTTTCCCAAATGGATAACCCCAGCTATAATCTCATTTTAGAATTTTGGCTCTACGATTATATGATTTTTAAGATGCCTTCCAGCTCTATAAATCTATGCTCCTATTATGTCTGACTGCTCACTAGATATTTCTTCTTGAATGTTCCACCATCATCTCAAACTCACCGTGTCTAAGTCCAAACACATTATGTTTCTCACTGGAACATGTGAGGCATAATGAATAGAGCTTAAACAGAAACTGAAGTGCAGTAGACCCAGGACTCAGTTTTGCCTCTCCAGTTCACTACCCCTGGGCTCTTGGGCAATTTGCGAAATCTCCCTGATTTGTAATTTTTTAGTGTAGAAGAAAAATTTTTATTTTATAGGGTTTTTATAAGGATTGATGAGCTAAATATAAGCTTGATAGGTAAATACTAGAAATACAGTTGACACATAATAACGTTATTCCCTGTCCCATCGCCTCTCATCTTCCTGCTTTCCCTGTCCTTTTCATTCTCCTGTTTACCCAAAACGCTAACAGTATTCCTGTATGTCATCCTAACCTAAATAAAATCATGTTTCATAAGACAGTCTTCCAAATGCCTGTAATACCTGTGCTTTATTTTTATTCCCACTGGAACCAACCTCACTGAGCTGTTCATCTCTTCACACCTGGAATATGGTAATTTTGCAGCTCTCTAACAGCCTTCTACAATAGCCTTCTTGTCTGCAGGACTAATTAATCCTGTGCTCTCTTGCGGGTGTGTTCCTAATTCACCTGTCTGTGTTTTCTATAAAGAATCACTAAATGGTGCCTGACCTAAAATAATGATTTAATGTGATTGTTTCAGCCCCTTTATTTTTTTTAAAAGTAGGCATACATGACCCCCAGCATGCGTACAGTATTTTCTTAGGCGCCTTGGTCTCTATTTTACTGCTGCCTTCTCATGGCTGAGTTAATCCAGTAGATTCACGTGTTGCATGAGGCGTATAAGATCCAGGGCCATGCATCTGTTTGTGCAGGTTCTTCCTTCTGGGAGTACCTTGCCCCTCAGATCGGACCATTTTGGTGTTCGCGGGAAAGCCTCACTGCCTCCATGAATTCTTTTTCAACCGTCGCAGCTGAAGCATCTTTCTCTTTATTTTCATAAACACATTGTATATTTTTGGACTTATTCATTGGGCATTCGAATTCATGAATGCAAGTACTTTTATACGCATAATTCCCACTTCCTAGAAAGTCTTTTCCCCACCTCTTGATCTTCAGAGTTTTTTACTCTTCCAGTTTAAGCAGGATAAAATATTTTCTCCTCTTGGAAACCTCTTATGGCCTATGCAATCTTACATTTCTACTGCTTCTCAAGCAGATGTAAGCATTTGGTTTTCTGTGCATTCATCACATTTTTCACACACCTCTCTTATGTTACCTGCTATATTGTAATCACTCTCTCAGTCAGTTTTCCATGTGGCTTCCTAGCAAGCTGGGTTTCTAGTTCTTGTTCATCTTGATACCTTCAACCTTGCTAACACATAGAGAGTGCTTCATAAATATACGTCCCGTGAGATAAAGGGGTGAAGTTGGGGGATTCGTGAGGCCCTATCACGATATGCAAAACATATCAATGAGTGATTCCGGTGACTCCAGAATGACCTATAAATCTCAATAAGAGAGGATGGGACACAAATGACGGACTGGAGAACAATGACGACCTTCCCCTGCATGCTTGCTATCTTCCTTCCTGGTTCTAGAACCACTCACCATCTACAAACGTGTTTATTCCCAGCATGATAGGAAGTTTTATGTTGCAGAAAGATGATGTACTGGATTTGATTTTGTAATACTTTTTGTTTTGTTTAAAAGTCATTTGCCTTCTGTTTACTTATTAAAATATCCACGAGGTTCATTTTTTGTTTACACTTGGATCAAGTTGGCATTTTAAATTTACTTGTTAGAACAGAAAATGTACAACTCTATTTCTGGATATCATTGGTTGTTTCTTTTTCTTGCCCTCCCCCTCCTCTGTAGTTAAGGATTTACCTTGAAATGTCCCCAGCCTGAACACCAAATGACTTCTGTCCTAGAAGGGAATAAGCCAGAAGGAGAAGGAAAAAGTTGGGTTAAGTCTCCTTAGCCCCTAACCACAGGGCTAGAATGCAATGGCAGTGAAATGTACTAATTTATCTTATTTTACATAATTAGAGTTAGGGGCTATTGAACACAGAATGCAAATGTATGCTAAATATGCAAATCAACCACATTTCCCAGATCTGGAGAAGGGGGAAATGTGGTAGCCTTATGTTAGATGGTTCTCTCTTATCTGTGAACACAACTTTTCAGCACTACAAATGCAAGCAACTGCGCAGTCACAGTTGGGGCTGCTAATTTGGAAATCCAGTTTAGGCTGATTTGAAAAGACAACAGCATTTTTGCAATCACTGGTGTATCCTTTATGAGAGAGCTAGTCATGCCATTTTTTGTTTTCTGAAGACGGCCTTTTTTTCTTTTTTATTATTATTATTTTTTTAAATTTGGGATCTTGCCTAATTCTTTAGTACAAAGCCTGGCCCTAAAACTGTAGACTAGACATTTACTGGGAGTGCCCCCAGCCTAACCATGTATCAGAGAGGCCTCCTTGCCTGGATCCTTGCCCAACTGCAGGGAGCCTAGTCAGCAGGCCTCCTGCCAGCCTCACAGCTCCTCAGCTCCTCCTGAGGGTCCTTCAGCTGCAGTGGGGCTGCATTGTTTGTGCTTCATGCCCGTTCTTGGGGGGCCTGCAATCCTGGAGGCTCATGCTTCCTCCCTCTTCCCTTCCCAGGTGTGGCGCTCCAATAAGTATCTGGAACCCCAGACTCCAATTCAGCATCTGCTTCTGGAAACTGAATTTGTGATACAGATCTTCATTCCCTCACCCAGTGTTTTCCCCATTTTAGGAAATTTTCTTTGTAGTTGGAGATCTCATCCTCTCCTAAATATCCCTGTTAAGTGGATCCAGTAAATTACTTACCAGTGCTTCATCCCAACTAAAGAATAAGTGGTGGCATTTGGGGCACCCAGAGTGCTGTGGGCAACTTGTCTGAGACCCTTTCAAACTATGTCATGTGAGTGACCACAGAGTCGTAAGGTCAGACTTGTAAAAACACTATTTTTTGCTGTGTGTTCCACTGTGCTATTAGTCTGGCCAAAAGAGGCAAGGGGCTGGGAATGGAAGTGGGGGTGGGGAGTGTTGTCTTCAGGTTAAAGCAATATCGAACTCCAGTCAGAGACACGGGAAGAAATATGGAGACTCTGCGTGGGGATCAGTTTCAAATTACTATCTGGACTCAGTCAAGGAAATTATGGACAATTACTTGAAATTGGTATGCAACGTCATTTTAAGGAGTAGAATAATATGGCCATTCTACCAGTAATTTGGTTAGTAATTTGGTAGTAATCTCTAGTAATTACTGTAAGTGCTAACCAGTTCATTTTCCAAATCACTTTTCCTTTTGGGCGTTCACTTTATTTTGTACGTTTTATTGAGTTTTTTTGTAAAATGGCCTAACAATGTTTTACATTCCATGGCCTTAGCCAGGGCTGAGCGTGAGAATCCGCAAGCCACTGGGCCCAGTTGTGTTTTCAGCATCTGGATAGTTGCTGCTTAATTCATATGAATCCTCATGTGTTTCCATTACTGTCATCATCAACTAAGACATTTTTGAGCCCTGAGTATCTTTGTGGTATTATAATAGGGGAAAATAAAATACTGAATTAATCAAAAGATAAGGCCCGTGGAGTTTGTGACCCAGAAGAGATACAGGCACAGACAGAGTGGAGCAATTCTGATGATAGGTTGTAGATGGTCAAGAGAGCCGTGGTGGTTTGTCAGCGTGGCAGACGTTTGTGAGTGTGTAGATTTTAATTATTTAAAATCATTTAATTTTTTAAATTATTAAAAAATTTATTTAATTTCATGTTCTTCCTGGCTTTACAAATTGATTAGAAAAAGCCCAAGAACTGAAAGAGAGAAGGTAGGAAACAATACAAAGATGAAGGGATATAATGGAATGATCAGCGAAAGTGTTTGGAAGTAAAGGAAGTAAGGAAAAGTGAGGGAGAAGGAGCTTAGTGTGCATCTGGGAAGTGAGCCGATTACACCTCTGGGGCTGGGGGAAGGTTAATTGAAGAGAAGAAAGAATGTGCTTGGCAGGTGTCTGAAATGTAACTTTATCTTTCTATGAAATGGAATTCAGAATAGCCCAAATGCCCAAGTCACCATAAAGAAGGTATGATGGTACAATGTATGTTTTTGTTTGTATTTTTTTTGTTTTCCCAAAATGACTCATGTATGAAGTAAGCTCTTAGAGTATCTCCCCCTACTATTGCAAATACAAACATAAGCGAAACCTATTTATTAACGCTGAACTAGTCTTACAGATAATTCATTATGCGCTTGCTGAGGATAGCTGTTGCCTGGGAGTTTCTTTATAGTTCTCCTCACAAGAGTTTTAATAGCTGTGCAGCGGAACTTCACACCAAACTTTGTTATTCTCACCCATCATATTTTTATCACAAAAATGTCACTCTGAAAGGAGAAGCTCACTTTCCCAGTACCTTTCCCACTTTATTTCTTGCAAAATGTAATTTGGTTTATGGGCTGCTACTAATAACTTGCAAAGTCTGATTTCTACTTTAAGCCTTCCATTGTAATAACACCTCATCTTATTTTTGAAACACACAGAAACTTTCATAACTCTTTGACTACCTTTAACTCATTGATTTCTGAAAAACTGTGAGGTAGGTCAGTGTGGCTTTTAGCTCATGTATTTGTTCACCCTATTTCTTGGTGTCTTTCAGCTCACCCAGGGCTTTGTAGCATCAGCTGTATGATTTTCATACTTTTACTAAGAATATTTTGTATGTCTTTCTTATCTAGGTGCCTAGAATGGCTGCCATATAGTAGACGCTCTATAAATATGTGTGAAATAGTAATTAAACCAGAATCAGTGATTTCCATTGTGCTTTGTTTTAGACACTTGTCTCCAAAGAGAATAGCTTACTTACATTAATTTCATTTATACAGAGTTTCTACCACTGAGCCATGTGAAACAGGACATACTGAAAAATGTTGTTCTAATACTTCTTGTCATCTATATTAAGCAATGATTTCAGCCTGGTGCATGGGCTACTCAATTCCCCTCTGAGGCTTTGATTAGTTCGCTTTTTAACCAGAGTATGCAAAATGAAATACGAAGCACTCAACACTCAGATCCTTGAATTCTAATCATGCTGTATGACGTACCCATCATAATACCTGCAGAGAATGCTTCAACATGCCAGATCTAAAAGTTGTGGTCAACATTTCCTATGCCAGCTGTGTTAGGACATTTTAGAGAAATAAAACCAATAGGAGATATCTCAATAGAAAGATTAGATTAGATAGATAGATAGATAGATAGATAGATAGATAGACAGATAGACACTCTCTATATAGAGATCTACTGGCTCTGTTTATATATGTATCTCTACATATATATCTATATGTACATATGTTGATTTACATACACATGTACAAGAGAGAGATTTATCATAAGAATTAATGGACATGATTATGGAAGCCGAGAAGTTCCAAGATCAGTTGGCAAGGTGGAGGCCCAGGAGAGCCACTGGTGTAAGTTTCAGTCCAAGCCTCAGCCTGAAGGCAGAAGACTGATGTCCCAGCCGAAGTCCATCAGGCAGGGAGAGAAAATAATTCCTTACTCAGCCTTTTTGTTCCATTCAGGCTTTCAAAAGATAGGATGAGGCCCATCCACATTAGGGAGGGCAATCTGCATTACTAAATCTACTGATTCAAAAGTTAATCTCATGCAACAATGTTCTCACAGAACACGTTTAACCAAATAGCTAAGCACCCTGTGGCACAATCAAATTGACATACAAAAGTAACAATTACAGCAGCCATGATCAGAGAACTACCGCCAGCCAATATAATTTTTTTTTTTTTGAGATGGAATTTTGATCTGTCGCCCAGGCTGGAGTACAGTAGTGCGATCTCTGCTCACTGCAATCTCCGCCTCCTGGGTTCAAGCGATTCTCCTACCTCGGCCTCCTGAGTAGCTGGAACTACAGGCATGTGCCACCACACCCAGCTAATTTGTTGTATTTTTAGTAGAAACGGGGTTTCACCGTGTTAGCCAGGATGGTCTTGCTCTCCTGACCTATTTTGCCAAAATGGTGAATAAGTTAATGTCAATATGTATATTTGTCAGGGAAAAAGAAAATAAAATGTAAACAATTAGAAACAAGCTTCTAGGCAATGTTCCTATGACCATATGGCTACGCTTAATAGTAATTTACGTTGCTCTAGTCAAGAGTGTTTATTTTAGGTCTTCAGTCTGTTTGAGGAAAAGCTGTTTTGCATGACCCCAGCTTGGAGACTGGGCACAGAGTAAAGTCTAGGATAGGGTAGAGTACTAGTGAAGATACTACAGATTTCACCTGAGTATAATGAAGAAAGTGGCCACATCTCCGTTCCAGCCAGCTTCCCATAGGACTTGAAACCTCCAGCTAGGAGATGCTCCAGAGGGATCTGAGGGTCCTGGCTTTTAATAGTTCACATCATACCTATGAGGACTGTCAGAACAAGTTCATGAAGTAAGCATTCCCCTGCTGCCCCTTCCTACAAATAAAGAATGAAGAACTGAGAAGTCAAATGAACTCTTCAGGTGACCACAATTCATCGGTAGCAAAGCTAGGGCCAGACTCCAGTGTGCTTGGTGCTGGGTGCTGCACTGATAAGTTTATTGATACCATGATTTGATTCTCTGTTACCTGCAGACCTCACCTTTTCTTTTACCCTTATTCAAGTGAATATTGCATCTTTTTTTGGGTGGGGGGGGGGTGCAGCTTAGTTCCTGTCAATGACTGCCATCAAAAATGCTGACCGGGAATTTCAGAATTGAACAGTTCAAACCTCCTCTGCAGGTTGAAAAGATGAATCTCACATTTTGCACATCCATCTCTGCAGAATATAGTCATATTCTGCTGCTTTTCATTATGTGGGATATATATCACTTTTAAATGGCGACTGTAGCCTCTTGGCACACTGGGAAGTGATTGGGCAGCTTAACCAGCTTCCCTTGCGTGTGATAGAGAATTCAGAGGCAAAGCCCAGGCTTTCTTTCCCCACAAGGACAGCCATTGCCAATCACGTTTCCTTATTTAAAATCACTCCCTGGAGAAAATTAAGCATCTTTTTGTTTTGCTTCCTTTAACAGTCTGTGGTTTCATGCCCCTCCTGAGCCTTACCTGTCTTGAAAAGCAAAAACCACATCCTTTACCCCTGAAGATCCAGCTGGTGGTATACGGCAACTCCTTCCCTGATGGCATTGTGTTCTGATTCCTTAGAAAGCACCAGGCATGTTTACCTTTTCCTTAAATCTTCAATCTCCGCACACCGTTTTGGGCAGGGCAAGATAAAACTGGGGTGCCAGCTCATCCTGGGCCTTGCCAAATACCCTACCATCGGGACATTTATATTAGATATAGATTTCTGCTTAATAGAATAAGCCAGGAAAAATCACACTCCTTGTTGGTGTTCAAAGGATAAACCATAAAAGCCATTAAGAAGTACTGTAAGCATGAGGATGATTAATGGGACTCGAGGTGCTGTCCACTGACTATTTCCAGATAATGTCTTTGAGAGATTCCATTGCCTCTGGCGGCCATTCAGAGCTATTTATTTGCAAGGTGAAATTCTGAGTAATGATGTTTCCTGGGTAGCTCTGACTGACAGCGTTAAGGAGACAGAACTGGATGGCCCTGAACTCAGATCATAAAGGGTTTGCTCTCAGGAGTTGCTAGGATACTTCAGAGGTTGTGCATGGAAAGACAATATGTCTGCCCTCAAATTGCCCCTCCTTCTGTGAGCACTGAGTCTTCTCTTGAGGACCTCCTGGGCTTAAGGTTTATAGGGAAGAAGTGATTGTCAAGAACTATCGATTCCCGACTTCTATGAAACCAGTGTGAATTTTTTCCTTCCTTGAATTGGAGTTAGTTTGGACTGGGACAGGAGTGAGCATCCTGAGGGCAATGCCCTCCCAGGACCTGCAAAACTTGTGGTTTGCATTTCTTTTTAAATTGACAGAATATTATGCAAAGTACTTCAAATTGTCCATCATTCTCCAAGTTTCATTTGTTAAAACAGATCCCATCTGACTTCTTAAGGGCAAACTCTGACAATTATTTTTTAACATCTGGGTTGCAATAATGCAGTTTGTACGTCGATATGGTTGTTGATGCTTGAAAGTCTAACTTAACCTTTCCAGCAAAACAACCAGAGGAACCCAGGCTCTCATCTTGATAAAAGACACCACCCAGCACGGCCTCTGCTGGAAAGGAGACCTTCAATACATATTAGATGTGTAGGCTGGGCATGGTGACTCACACCTATAATCCCAGCACTTTGGGAGGCCGAGGCGGGTGGGCCTCTGAGGTCGTGAGTTCGAGACCAGCCTGACCAACGTGGAGAAACCCCGTCTCTACTAGAAATGCAAAATTAGCCAGGCGTGGTGGTGCATGCCTGTACTCACAGCTACTCGGGAGGCTGAGGCAGGAGAATCGCTTGAATCCGGGAGGTAGAGGTTGCGGTGAGCCAAGATCATGCCATTGCATTCCAGCCTGGGCAACAAGAGAGAAACACCGTCTCAAAAAAAAAAAAAAAAAAAATTAGATGGGTAAATACATTGGCAGATGGATGGATACATGGATGAATGGGTAAATGAATGAAAGCTACCATATTTTGAGCACCTATAATGTTGTATAAATCAGTCATTTATATAACAATTTATAATTTTGATATTATTCCCATTTTGCAGAAGAGAAAACTATGGCTCAGAAGTGACTCGTCCAAGGTGATAGAGACAGGGTTTAAGTGCAAGGTTATTTTACTTTTCAGTCTAGAAAAGGGAAAGATGGATTCAACAGTAAGTAGCTTCATAATGTAGCATGAGTTCATTGTAATTTCTACTTTACATGAAGCAAATTATTATTCATTTTTTAAAAAATGGTTAAGTTTCATAGATTTCAAAGTGCATATCCCCTTTTCTTTGGATATATTCAAGTAAAATAGTTGCTATGCTTAAAAACTTACGTAGATTATATTTTTAGAAAATCTTAAAACTTCGTTAGGATCTGAGACTGTGTTTTAAATATTTACTTGGGCTGGTATTTATCTTAAATCATTTCTGATGGGTGGTGAGGAGCTGAGGTTAGAAACATATGGATGAATAAAGGCCTTTTTAGTTGTGGTAAGAGCTAAGCCCACATTTCTCAGCCTTTGTTTACACGTTGACTCACTGTCTGAGTGAGCAGTCTTGGATTTCTTGCCTGCTCCTGTTCTCCAGAGCTCTGAAACGCCAGGCTCCTCACCTAAACACAGACCGTCCGTGCAGTCGCTAAGCCACCTTAAGCTTTCGTTCATAAGGTTTCTCGCAGTCCCATCTTGGCTAACTGAAGCTTATCTACTGGTGGTTTTACCTGTCTATTCTGATTAGTGGTAACAACTATGTTTCCTCTAAAGACCCAGGGGCAACAGCAGGGAGAGACTAGTTCCTAAGAACAATTCCAGTTATTCTCAGAGTATTCCCTTGTAGCTTGAGGTTGAGGTGTATCATTTCCAAGAAGACAGTTTATCCTTCGGGAAAATTTTTAAAATAGGAAGGAAAGAAGGAAGGAAGGGAAGGAAAGAAGGAAGAAGGAAGGAAGGGAGGGAGGGAGGGAGGGAGGGAGGGAGGGAGGGAGGGAGGGAGGGAGGGAGGGAGGGAGGGAGGGAGGGAGGGAAAGATAAAAGATTGTTCCCTAGTTACTCCTTTGGATCATTTCAATGATTATTTTCTCTCAACACTGCTGCAGGTTACTTCAAAGTAATCAGCAATGCTATCCTGACAGCCAAGATTCAGATAGATTTTCTATCAACTGAGCCAGGCTCTGATAGTTTATCACTGAAAATAATAATGATGATAATAATAATAGCAAAAATACCTGCCCCAATTATGATTGACAAAATGTCATGGGGAGAAAAGAAGTATATAATTGATGGCAGTCATTAAACATAGACAGAGACTCAGGAGGTGGAACCCAAACCCTGAATGGTCAGAACCTTCGTAATGGGGAATAACAGGAAACTTAACCCTGGGCTGGTGTTAAGGCAGGCACCTGATCCAGTGTGACAGGGTAATGATTTATTTCTTCAGCTACTGATTTTTAGAACACCACAGGGCTGCGGAAGAGAGGTAAATTTGTTATATCAGAGCAATATTTTATATTTTTAAGCCGATATACAACACTAACTTACTAATGATTTGACTACATTTTAATTCCTCTTTCATTTGCTCCTTTACTTTCTAATGTTTTTTTATTTGATTTAGTTTGTTTTAGCTACTATTCTTCTCTTTCCTTAAAAACATAAATATTACCTTTCCTCCTTTTTTTTTTTTTTTTTGTGCCCAACTGCTCAGCCCAGCTGCTAGGTTAATTTTTGATGTCTCTTTATACAACTTGTCATGACTTTCTTCATATTAGCTTTATTCCTCTTTACTCCTCTTCTGTTGTCTTTCCTCTCCCCTTTGGCCTAAGCCCTGCTACCTTATCTTTTCCCATTCCCAATACCATACCTCTCTAGCACCCATTGGGTGCCTCTGTCCTATGGAGGCATTATTCTTATCCCAAATAACAAGGGTGGACTTGTACCCATTCTGCCCTCTCTCAGGGAAAGGGCGCAGTAAGGGGCAGGAGGCTCTGGGGGGCATGCCTACACCTGGGGGGCTCTTGGCCTTGTGAAATAACTGAAATGGTTTACCTGAAGGAAAGCGTATCATCTAACTTGGTTCTAGACTTACCACAGACTATTATTTAAATCTGCTAGGATGCTTAATGTACAGAAACATTGAACAAAAGGAGAAGATAATAGAATTACAAAGTAGTTAAAAATAGAATTGTTATGAAATCTAAGTTCAGCCCAGCTTGGAAAATGACTGAGGGGATCTATTGGTTGACTTTTAACCACTCCTGGAAGAAACATTAAGCCTCTTTCTTGACAGGACAAGAACCCCAGCCTGAAAGGTAGCCTCAGCTTCCACAGGGCAGTGAGGCAGAGGATGACAGAGGGGACCTTTCATGCTGGGCATGGTTTTGAGGATGGCCAGCAGGGCTTGCATTTCCTTGCAGGATAGATGTGTGTATGTTAATTGCCTCTGCACTGCCAGTCACAGCATTTCCCAGAAAAAAAAAAAGAAAGAAAGAAGGTCTTCTTGAAACAGAGAAGTATTCATTTTACATCGTAACTAATGATACTCAACTAACAGCCAGGGAGCAAGGTGGCATGACAGGAAAAGAAATCAAGGCATGGAGGATGGTAGCAAAATCAGGAATGGGGAGCCCTCTTCATACACTCTTTTATTCACCCACTCACATTCTTACAGATAGGAGTTTAACACCTAAGAAAAGCAATTGAGATAATTTTCTAGAGTCAGACACACCCTGAGTCTCATATCTTTTACATCTGACCAAAGGAGGACTTAGGCGAGTTGTTTAATGGTTTCTGGGCCTCAGATTCCTTTCTATAAACTGGGAGTGAGCACGGTGGCTGCCTCATGGGTTCCGTAGGCACTGGAAATCTTTGTCCTGCCAGTCACCAGCTATGCAGACTGGGCCAGGCCTGGAGTTGCTCACTTGTGGAGGTGGGTGAAAATGTGCCCTGTTGTCACCTGCACACTCACCAGGTGGGGAGGGTGTCACGAGTGATTATGTACCTGGAAGCCTTTTCGATCCGCGATTCGTTTGGCAGCACATCAGATCTGCAACAGCCCATAGCATCTGGTTGCTTGGAAAATAGTCACGTTCAGGAGGCAGATTTAATGGAAAAGAAAGAATATTTAGAAAAAAACAAAGCCTTAAATACTTGTAGAGTTATATGCAGGTTATATTCTTCTGAATATCTTTAGAAAAAGAATTTTTCCTTTTGCTCTTCTTCTTGACAAATAATCTTTGAGCACAAACTATGTCCCAGGCAATGTTCTAGTAAGTCATTGATAAAAGGCAAACACACTGATCAAATCTCTCACCTTGAAGATACCAATAAATAGTTTAAAACAACATAATATGTTAGAAAAGAAACAGTGCTAGGCAGGAAAAGTAAAGTGTTGAAAGGGGACAGGAAGTTCTAGAAAGATGGGATAAAATTTTAGTATGAATAAGACTGAATTCAAAAACCAGGAAAAGTCATCCAGAGAGGCAGGTTCGGTAAAGGGAGTTGATAGTGACCCCAGGTAAGGCAGATTTCATTTAAGAATAAATAGAAAAACAAAACAAAGGCACACATACATTGATGAGATCTCCATGGAGTCAGGAGAATGATTACTCTTCTGGAATATTCTGCAAAGCTGAAGACAGTTCTAGAAACAGCAGCAGAGTGCCTTTGTCCAAAACATGGCTATTTGAGTGCGTAGTCTGAGCCAGGCACTGTTGTAGATGAACAGAGGAAGTGCCTAGCATCGGTGGTGCTTCATCCCATGGAGGCAGACCGAAGCTAAGCAGTGGACATAACCAATAACTAAATCTATTTAGTGCTATGCCGCATCCATGGGGATTGGTTCCAGGACCTTCCACCTATACCCAAATCCAGGAATGCTCAAGTCTCTCTTATAAAATCATCTTCAGATTACTTACAATACCTAATACAATGTAAACATTACGTAAACAGTCATGATATTGCATTGCTTAGGGAATAATGACAAAAGTCTGTACCTGTCAGTACAGATACAATTTTTATTTAAAAACTTTTCTGATGATAATAGTATTTGTACATATTTATGGGGTACATGTGATATTTTGATATAAGCATACAATGTGTAAGAATCAAATCAAGGCATTGATGTGCAGTTGATTAAATTCATGGATGTGGAACCCACAGATAGGGAGGGCTGACTGTCTTTTTTTTTATAAATTAAGTTAAAAAATTTTAATTAACGAATGAACATGTACATATTTATCTTGTACAACATGTTGTTTTGGAATATATACATATACATTGTGGAATGGCTAAATTGAGTTAATTGACATATCATTACCTCATGTAGTTATCATTTTTTTGTAATGAGAACACTTAAAATCTACTCTTTTAGGAATTTTCAAGAACATGAAACATTGTTATTAACTATAGTCACTGTGTTGTATAATGAATCTCTTGAATATGTTCTTTCTATTCAACTAAAATTTTCTATCCTTTGAACAACATGTTCATAAACCACACCTCCTTACCCCCTAGCAACCACTGGCAACCACCATTTTACTCCCTACTTTTGTGTGTTCAGCTTTTTTAGATTCCAGATATAAGTGACAACACTTGTCTTTCTATGCCTGGCTTATTTCACTTAATGTAATGTACTCTAGGTTCATTGATGTTGCTCCACGTGACAGGATTTCCTTATTTTAAGGCCAAATGGTATTTCATCGAATTTATCTACAACATTTTCCTCACCCATTCATCAGTTGAGGTACACTTACGTTCTTTCCATATTATCTCAGCTATTGTCAACAGTGCTGCGATGAACATGAGAGGGCAGACATCTCTTTGACAGTCTGATTTCATTTTCTTTGGACATATACCCAGAAATGGGATTGCTGGATCATAGGGTGGTGCCATTTTTATTTTTTTTAATTTGACCAGAGCCTACTTCTTAGAATATTTTTAATTTTTTGAAGAACTGTCATACTGTTTTCCGTAACGGCCGTACTAATTGACATCCCCACCAACCATGTGCAAGCGTTCTCTCTTCACACACTGGCCAACACGTGTTATCCTTCATCTTTTTGTAATAGCCCTTCTGACATGTGAGTAAATAATTTAGTCTTTATTGGCTTAATTTTATTGCCCTCGAGAAAAGTGGCAGGATGGAGGCAGTAATCTCATATTTATTGGAAAGAACGTGCTTGAGCCTAGAATCAAGCTGACTGTCTGAACTCATTAGTCCCCCATCCCTGAGCAAGTTACTTAAATTCTCCCAATGTCAGCTTTCTTATGCTTAAACTGGAATTAGTAATATCTATGTTACGTAGTTGCGGAAATGACGTCACGTGGTTAAATCTAGTGTGTAGTAGGTAGGTGTGGAGCTCATAGGAGGGAAGGGGCGTTACATGATGTTATTTATCCCAATTCAGTAATAATTATGATTTCTACACTCATTTAAATAGATGATGTTTGACTGTTTTTCTCAAACATGGATCATTATTTTTTGTCACACTTTGTAAATGAACATAAGAAGCATGAGAGGTGCATCTGTGCTCAGACCTGCCAGTACAGCCTAATATTTTCCTGAATCTTGAGGCAGTCAAGCTGCCCATATGCACTGAGGCCCACTTTATGTAGAGTGTGCTTGGGACACTTACAGAGATGTGCACAATCAGCTAAAACAGTTTTGTCCTTTCAGAATTTAGCTGAGAAAATGACAGTCCACATAATAAGATCATTAATGATACAAGGCAGGAGATTGTACAGATGATGCTGTGGGATTTTTTGTATTTCTTCTTGTGGAGCTCATCTTACTAAGTTCAAATTATCAAATTGTGTTTAAGGAAAAAAGGTTCATTATTTCATCATCCTCATTTTTTTTTTTAACCATTTGTGGGTCATTCCTCCCAGGTTGTAAGTATTTTTATTCAGATACATGTAGGTGTTCGATATTTACCCTTGTAATGTTAAAGATGACAGGATACTGCTCTCACTTTGCTCTGTTATATAAGCTATGTGTTCCCACCAGCCCTCCGCATCTTCCTTATGTACTTTGGTGGGAAGGAGGAGGCGGGGTGTCAACTCTCTTTGCCCTTGGGCTGTCACCTGGATGGGCATTCGGTGTTTGCTTCTCTGGCAGCTCTGTGCCAGGCCTGGGTCTTCCTTCACACTAGAGCAGGTATGTTCTGGAAGGAGGAATCCAGTCTGATAAACTCCTTCGATTCTTCATGCTAGCCCCATGGGGTGGGAGTGGCCCCTGAGGCTCCAGTTTCCACTCTTGGCTTCTATTCTCAGCCCTGGCTCTTTCTCCCCCAGTGGTGCTTTTGCTCCAACTGCTCGTGGAGGTACCGCCATACCCCACTTTCGGAGAATGCCTCTCTGGCTCACAGACTTCTATGCCATTCCTCAGAACAGGCCATGTTCCCCACAGCTTCTCCAGGGGCGCATCCTCTGGGCAGCACCCAAGCCTTTCCACCTGCCCTGAGGGTAAATTTGAGATCAGGCACTCACGTATGCATACACAAGCACACACACTTGTGCATGGACACATGCACTTCCTGCCCTCAAAGTCAAACAATTCTCAGAGAAGGCAGCCTAAATCCACCCCAGGTAGCAGAAGCCTATTAGTAACAGCAGCATCCTCTGGCCCATCATCCTGGCCTGGATGTGTCAAGGGAGCAGTCCCAGCCCCTCTGTTCTCATTTCTGGGTTTTTAAGCCCACAGTGCTAGAGGCTGAGAGAAACAATGGCCCTTTAGAGTGTCTTCCCTAAAGAAATTTGGTGCAACTGTGTTCTTCCCCACGGGCCAGAAGAACAGCTTAGACTGGACTTCACACTTCACTAGGACAACCCTTTGATTCCTATTTGGGATACAACAAAGGGAGGAAACAAAGTTTTTTCAATTATTTAGAAAGTGCCCATTGACATAAAGGAATGTTAAGTGACTTGTCTAAAAACGACGTGGCGCCTACAGGGCTGACACTGTTCAGGGTTCAATCACCTGATAATTCACAACATTTTCTTTTTGCTGAATTTCATGCACCTCCTTACCCCAAACATATATAATATATCCCCTTTGTAAAAAAAAAAAAAAAAAAAAAAAAAATCACAGCCTCAATGGAAAAATATTAGAAATCAAACATGATTTTATATGGGCTAAAAATTCCATTCCTCTCATCATTTCTATTTTTGACCTTGTTGCCCAGTTGTGAGAAATTGGGAAAGGCAGCTCTTGGTGCCTCAGTTTCTTCATTTGTGAAACTGAGAAAATAACACTTAACCCCTCCCCGCTTTCCACAGAAGTAGCAGGCTTAATACATTAGTGCTAGCAAAGCACTTTACGCTCTCAGAGTACCTTTCACAAAACAATATCAAAGCATTACTGCATCTATTATTAACAAATAAGATTGGCTTGAACACGGAGCCCCGAGAGAACTTCTTTGTCACTTCTCTGCATGCAGACTGAGTGACATTTTCTATGACCTTCTTCACTTTGCCGGCCAACAACCTGCTCATTAACATGGATCATAACACTGTTTGGTACTTTTCCACTGCCTTTCATTTGGAAACCTCCAAATGCCTTGCTAACACGATTAAATCAAGTATCCTCAAACATAGGTTAGGTGTTACAAGAACCATTACACTTAGGGCAGTGGGCAGAGAGATCCAAGGAGTGGAAAGTTAAGGGCAAGAAGTAGTTCCACTCACTGGGTTTCCATTCCTAACCCAGAAACGAATAACCCTTCAGCTCTTTGGGTCTCTCATCCCCGCTTCTTGAAAGCCCAGTCTAGAATGTTAGAAAATTGCAGCAGATTCACTGGTGTGCTCTATTTTCAGCTACTTCCATAAAGAAATCAATTCAATGTGTCTGACAGTCTACTTTTCCTGAAGCTCTGCTGGCAGAGGGCTTAACTTTATATCATCTTTCACAGCCCCAAAACAAAACAAACATTTTATTTCATCCTCAATGAAAGTAACTTCTATTTATCTTGGTGAGATTCCCATGCTAGGTAATCTGCAGTCACCAGTCGGATTTCCTTTGTTCTCGGCACTTTTGGGCTATTGCATTTTAGTGCCTGAGACGCTGAGTCCGTGACAGAGGAAACATCTTGTCATTTTAATGAATTGAGTTCTCCCAGCACCACTCTTCTCACCAACAGTCCTTTTCCATTCCCATCAAGACGTCAGATGCAAAATAAAACTGCAACATGGCAGAGTGTGCAAGGACATTCAGATTATTACTGAATTATGTGGCTGGAAGACTCTGAGAGATCACTTTCCTCATCTCTAACTTTTTGAGATTTTTCTCTAAGTGAGCTCAAATTATTACCTGTTATAACAGAGCTTTCAAATCACAAAGGGCCTCAGCAAGTCTAAGTGAAAAGGATGTGGCATGCATTGTGTTAAGGAACTGTCTAAGCCTGGGCTTGTTTCTCTGGGCACCTAGCTTTCTGTGACTACTCACACCTTTAGAAGTTGATCAGTGAATACAAATGAGCAATAACATTATACAGAAGGAAGATCAAGGGACTTGAAGTCAAAGTACAGAGATGCAAATTCAGAGCTGTGTGACCTGAAGAAAGTTGCTTAAGTTTCCTGAATTTTGTTTTACTCATCTTTGAATCGAGGGTATTGAAATCTACTTGATCTCCATGGACCTCACAATATGGAAATGATATCTTGTAAGATAATATTTGAAAATTGTCTGTATATTCGAAAATGTTAAGCAAATATTCGTCATTATTAACAATGTTAGTAAAAACTAAAGCTAACTGCAAAGGAACATCCACAGTGAAAAATGTATAATGCATCCAAAACACAAACACAAATTTCAAAATCCACAATTGTTCCTTGTCGATTATGATGATTCCCTTCTCTTGGTACAATTTGAGATGAAAAAGTCAAAAATCGACAAAAAACTAACAAGACTTCCAGATGACCAATTGGGATTGTTTTCTTGGTACAGTGCTTCAAAAGAGACACCTGCAGTGCTAAGAAGGGCCTACTTGGATGACATAGCCAAGGTGTATCCACAGCTTAATAGGATCACAAGTAGCATTTGATGATTTCATGATGTGCTTTATAGCATCCCCTTGGTGTGGCAGAATCCCTAGCTTCACAAAGAATTTACCTGAACAAATGGCTTGACTTTTTTTCTGCCTCAGTTTCCTCATGAATGAAACAATTTATGTTCTTTTGTTGGCCACATAATGTAAACATCAAAAGCAATTCTATGTGCAAGTATGTGGAAGTGCTACCTATAATTTGAGATCGCATTAAAGTGGATCCTTGCTTTTTATGTGCAATCATTTTTGAGCTACTTTTTTTTTTTTTCCTGAGGAGAAGAGAGAAGGATGGCTAGGACTGAACTAAAGAGTGCTCCAAGGAGATGAAATTTCTAAGAGTCACAGATGAAGCGAAATATGACAAAGTGTCAGCTGACCACCAGGAATAAACAGATTCCTGGCAATAGCCATTATTAGATCGTGGAATTGCCTCTCTCAGGAAGTGGTAGAAACATTTACTGCTCAACTGGATAAAGTACTCTCAGGGGCCAGATGACCTGCCATTTCCTTCTACATTATCTATGAGTTTTTTCTAATAATAATAAAACCACTGAAATTGGCTACAGAGCTATAATCACTCATATATAGGCTGGGAGCCGCATCGTCATGACAGCAGGCCATGTTCTCAGATAATTGCTCTCGATTTGGCCTTGGTCTTGGCGACTCCCCCAGTCTGTTTAGTGCTAGGTCCAAGTCTACAGAGGACTGATTAGCGTCTACACTGGCCTTACATGCATTTAACAATGTTGAGCCACTACTTTCTAAACAGTAAGCTGGATTCAGGCAGCTTCAGAAATACCTTGAAAATATGATGCTGTTTAAATGCTAATGCTGAGGCCTAGAAGTGATGGTAGCTGGCCAGGAGCCGTGTTTCCTCTGTTGGGCTGAGCGTATGATTTCGTTTCTCCTATTTGTTCAGTCGTAGTAAACATTTTTCATGGAGTTTTTACAGTGTTTGCAAAAATGCCTCCTAAGCAAAAATCGAAAAATACACTTTCTTCTTTGTACAGTTTTCAAAAATATACTCCTTTTGAATTGAAAAAGGCTTATGAAAGAATGATGAACAAACCATATTTGATATTTACAAGTGTTATTTTCTTGTTATTAAATTCAGTTTGTAAGATGTATGTATGTGTGTGTGTGCGTGCGCGCGTATGTGTGTGTGAATCTATTCATTCCTCTACTTATCGCCTCGAAAAATCTCATTTTCAAAATTTCATAATATTTTTTAAAAAGGAAAAAAGAATGACCTGCCTGTATCGGTAAATCAAAAGCTAAAATGCTGACTCATGCAGCAAAGCGGCCTGACTTGCGGAGCTAATGCCCAAGTGCCGGCTCTCTCGCCCTCTGTGGCAGCCAGGGGCTCGCTGTCTGCTCTCCCACCAGCATGGCTTCAGGAGATGAGCCCTTCACTCATAGGGCATTTCCGGCTCTCAGCATAGTGCCTGGCCCAGGGTAGATGCTGAATAATCGCCCATTAAAGTCCACTATGTTGTTGTTGCTGTTATGGAACCATTCTTACAAAGAATATCATAGAACCCCAGATAGAAAAAAATAGATAGATGTTTTTGGGTAGAGAACCACTTTCAAGTGAGATCCTTACTTTGTGATTCAAGATTTTATGTGTCTTTCTTCTTTCTTTTAATCTGAAGTGCATTCCCCTATCCTGCTTCATGGTCATGATTTCATTCAAATTTATTGAATTCCTACTTGCAATTCTATTAGATCCTACAATTTATAGATGACCAATGGCAGAGAATTTTTAGACCTGATTTTTACATACTGCTTTGCAGTTAAATTACTTTTGTTTGCATAATCCAAAGCATTGATTGAACCCTGTGAGGTGGAGACATAGATAGTTCTACTTTTATTTTATAAATGAGGAAACTGAGGCTCAGGGATGTTAAGTGATTTAACTGAAGTTACGTGGTGAGTGAGTGACAGATTTGAGCCTTAAACATATATTTGGACTCTGTAGGGTTTTTCCCTTCACCTTCTGAAGGTTTGCTGAAAAATCAATTCACAAAAGGCAGATTAATTGGAGAACAGGTACACAAAACTTATTAACATGTACGTGGGAACCTTCAAAATAAAAAATCAGGCTGGGTGCGGTGGCTCATGCCTGCAATCCCAGCACTATGAGAGGCCGAGGAGGGTGGATCACCCGAGGTCAGGAGTTCAAGACCAGCCTGGCCAACATGGTGAAACCCCGTCTCTACTAAAAATATAAAAATTAGCCAGGCTTGGGGGCACATGCCTGCAATCCCAGCTACTCGGGAAGCTGAGGCAGGAGAATCATTTGAACCCAGGAGGCGGCGGTTGCAGTCAGCTGAGATCTCCAGGTTGCACTCCAGCCTGGGCGACAGCATGAACCCCTATCTCAAAAAAATAAACAAATAAATAAAATAAATAGAATAAAAAAATCAGTGATAACAGGGAAAATTGTCCATTTTCCTGCTTCGGTTCAGCAAATTATACACAACCATGTAGAAATAGGATTGGACGCAAAGGTCATGATCTAATGCTAACAGACTGAGTGGGGAACCCAGCCAGGCCCGTCTAGATTCCTCCCGGCCTCTATGAGCAGCGTCCCTCCCTTCTGGGTGTGGGGGTCTTATGACCTTCAGTCAAACAAGGCAAATTGGATGATTTCTCTATGGCCAGTTTTAACCCAGAAAGGTGGAAGGAAAGTTAGAGTCATAGTTTTAGGTTGGATGGCCGATTTTGGAGAAAACGGGTTCTGACTTCAGTGACCTGCCTTGAGGAAGAGGGATTCTGGATTCTGCGGCCAGCCTCAGGGGAGGTTAAGACTGAGAGACAGGAGGGCTCCAGAAGGCCAGCGAGAAACTTTTGCTTCTTAGGCTGCTTCTGAGGCCTTCATTTGGGAGTATTGTCTGCTGAGACCCAGCAACTCAAAATCACTTCACTAAGAAAGAAGTCAATATACCCATTGTGTCATATTCACACACGTCCTCACTGCCAAGCTCTATTATCAGCTGAATATGTTTATTTGGTCATGTCCTCCTACGTCAAAAGCTCCCATGTATATTAATTCATGCAACTATACTTGTGGTCACTGCAAAAGGTCAGCCTGGATGCCAGAGTGAGCTTGTTGGGCTCAGGATTTTCTGCTGCAAACGCATCCTCGGCCAAGCCACGCCCCATGCAATGTAGCTACAGGCAGGAAGGGTCTGATCACGCCCCATGCCATGTAGCTACAGGCAGGAAGGGTCTGATCACGCCCCATGACATGTAGCTACAGGCAGGGAGGGTCTGATACATGGCGACCGCTCAGTGGGGCAGATACTGAGGCTGCCCACACCCAGTCTAACAATAGACAGGCGTACAGTGTATGCAGAGAGTCACCTTAAAAGTGGTAGAAGGAGTAGTTTCCTTAAAGCAAATATTTTCTTAACCTCAAAGAAATATCTCAGTGTAACCATGCCAGATAAGGTTTTGCATAAAGGGTTAGCTTTTTGAGTTATAATCTTCTTTTATGAAAGAATAGCCTGGAAACTTCAGGTCTCACTTGTGTGTAAGGATTTGAAATATTTTAAGCCAAAGAGAAAAGCTTTAGAGAAGAGTTTAGCTGCCAGGGGCTTTTTTCTGTAACTCGCAGTGATGAGGCAAGGGAAGGCTAGTGCAGACCAGGAGACAGGCCCCATTAAAATCTTATTAGCATGCTTTGAAGTGACAGCAGTGCCACGTCCGAAATATCTCCCCAGCCCACCGTCTTTCTCAGCCGCCTGTGTCTTAGCTAGGATGCTGGGCCACAAGCAATGGAAAGCACCCTGAGCTGGACTCTTGCTTCATCCTGAATTTATCCCAACTAGCAGTTTGACCTATGGGATGCCATGTGCACCTCTTGTACTCTCAGAGTTTTGTTTTTTTTTTTGTATAGATGACAGAGCTAGATACGATGGTGTTTATGAGCCTGTCCAGCTCTAACCTGTGTGAATCTTTAAGGATTGCCGTACCACTTTCATTGGTAGGAAATCCAGATACTGTACATTGGAATATTTCAAAATGAAGTCAAATTGGAAACAGATGATGCACCCGGCCTACCCGAAACTTGGTTCCCATCTGCAGTGCAGACGTAAGCCAACAGCTAACATGGAGAAGTGGTCAAAATTTTTGGGTTCTTTGAAAAAATACTAATTATTAAAAGTAATAATTAACACATGGGAAAATATGTCTAAAATACATGGTATTTTTTTCTTCTGAAATTATAATGTCCTCTTAAAAGCCATTTAAAAACTGTGTCATTCTAGCTTCCTTGCTACCATTGCTTTTGTTGTGCAGAACATCATTCTAAATTTAAAGGCTGGTAAACATACAAACTGAAGATGTTTGCTAATTCAAGTTAAGAGAATATTCAGATTAATACAATGTAACTCGAAGAAATGATTTAAAGGAAAACAAAAAGACTAAACAAGTACCAGCATCCAGTAGGAGTAAACTTATTTTCATACTCAGTTAACTAGCTTAAGGAGAGAGTAAAATTAAAAAAACAGTTTTTTTTTTTTTTTTTTTTTATATTTAAGATGGAGTCTCACTCTGTCACCCAGGCTGGAGTGCAATGGTGCGATCTCAGCTCACTGCAAGCTCCGCCTCCCGGGTTCAAGCGATTCCCCTGCCTCAGCCTCCTGAGTTGCTGGGATTACAGGTGCACGCCACCACGACTGGCTAATTTTTTGTATTTTTGTAGAGACAGGGTTTCACCGTGTTAGCCAGGATGGTCTCAATCTCCTGACCTCGTGATTCACCCACTTCGGCCTCCCAAACTGCTGGGATTACAGGCGTGAGCCACCGCGCCCAGCCAAAAAAGCAGTTTTAAATAGTGGATCTCATACACTGTGCCAGACAAAGTGAGACACATACATGCAAACATCTATTTGGATGCATGTATATATGTATATTTGTATTTATAAGCATATACATATGTAGACATTTTTGAATACATAATTATTTTGAATAGTCAATATAACCTTAACACATAGGAGTTATTTTCCTGTTTTTCAGTCGAGGAAACTGAAATTCAGAAATAACTAACCTGGTGTCCCTTAGCTAATAAATGAAGAAGCCCAGCTTTGAAAACAAGCGCCTAGCCCTTCTAAAGAAAGTTGTCTTTATATTATACCCCATTTCCTCAAGTAAGGGCTTTGTTATAAAACATCCTGAGAGCCTGGTGTTTAGAAACTGCTACATTTAACTTAAATAAAGAACACGAGTTATTTAACATTTTGAGTTTTGATTCCTTCATCTGTGAAAACGCAAATGAAAATATCTACTTTGGGAGACAGTTGGCGGGATTAAATGAGATACAGTGAATTAAAATATCTGCAAAAGTCCCTGGCAAATCGTGGCCTTGTACAATATATTAGTTTGTATAGCATTTTAGTTGCAGTTTCTCCAAATCTCTTCGCACTTAAATCTTTTTTGTTACGAAAAGAGAAACAAAATTTTGCCTGCTACCTCAAAGGAGTAAACAAGTATTTACTGAATGCCTTCTATTATGTCATAACGTTTTATGTGTCACATTTCGGAGCTGATTGAGGTCATGATTATGGAATCTTTTATGTGGGGTGGTGGTAGTTAAACAGTAAGTACAGTTATGTGAATCTAGCTTTTCTGGTGTCCCCAAGTGTTCAAACAGCTTTTTTGGTAAAATGAATCCTGGGAAACTAAAAGTACTCCTACCTTTTGCATTTCCTGCTGCCTCAGTCCCTCCAGTTTGAGTTAGTTTTCCTCTAGGGGCTTTGGAGTGAAAGTTTTCCTCTAGCCACACTCACCTTGAAGCAGGACGTAATGGATTGCCGAGGCTTTCACTATGCATCTTGTCTCAATACAGGCCTTCGGGGGACAGGCCTGCGACATTACCCAGTCTACAAAGGCAGGTAATTTAATAAGGTTATCATATTTTCCCTCTCTATAATGACTTAAGAACACCCTTCTTAAAAAGTCATGTCAAACGTTGTTCCATTTAAAAATCAGTTACTGAATAAGGCAAGCGGGATATGAATCAGTGGGCACATAGTATAACTCAAGTTTTGAGATGAAAACTGGCCCTCCAGGCCTTTGTTCTGCATCAGGTTCAGGAACATGAGAAGTATGTGGCTGTCTGCAAGTTATTAAGTTCCCTGCAATAGAAAGGCATCAACAGACAATCTCAGTAAAGCATCTTTAACTTCCATACCTTCAGCTTTTTAGAAATATTTACTTACATAATTACACCTGACTCTCATGAGCTGCTTTGCGTACACGAAATTCAGTCTTTCCTACCACAGTTGATGTATTAACCTTTCCAGAGATCTTATGAAGTGCTGCCTGTCAGCTAATGGCCTAGTGTGTCAGCCTTGTGCAGGTATTTGTATGGTAATATTGTGCATGCAATTATTTGAATGCTTTGTTGCATTTTCCCCTTTTTAAATGAATTGAAAGCAGAAAATGAAAGGGTTAGTATTAGGGCTAGGAAGCTGAGGTCTCATATATATATGTCGCTGAGCCCATAGTACCGTTGAGAAAATGATGGAAATGAATAGGCGTGTTTACAAAATTAAGAACATGTGAAATACGGGAAGTATTTTGTTGAAAACTGTCCCTGAAATATAAAGTGTAATTAGGAAGATAATATTTTCATTGTGTACTCTCATTTGTCTCTTACGAAACACTAGCCTTTGCTAACCTTTAACGTTAGAATTTCATGTGTGCTTTCAAGAAAGCTCCGTCTGGCAAAGTAGGAAGCTGCTGTAATAATCAAACTCTGACTTGTGCTAGCTCCAGTCTATCTTTTCTGCAGGACGCAGATGCTGCTCCTAAAGCTTTCTTGGACTGAGAAGACTTTTCTCATTTCTGAAGTCCACACGAGTTTCCTCATTACTGAAGAATGCATTTCACGATATAAAACCTAATCTATACAGCTGTATGTTGTTTGGGACTCAGTTAACTTAGAATTGATTCTCTTCCTCTGCACAGTCCAGGCAATTGAAATAAGCTAAATGTTTTTTTCTAACATAGCCATCCACATTTAAGGCATGGTGACCTAAAGTCTTTCCTTGAGAACTCGCACCTCTGAAAACCTGATACTTTGTAGAGGCATATGGCGAAACTCAGTGTAGCATACAAGGTATGCATGCTTCTTCATGGCTGCACCATCCACTCCTTCCTTCAGTCTGCTCTTCCCCCAAAGTAATATGTGCTTTCATTTATCATCATCATCATCACTATGATTTTAAATCACAAAAAGTCCAGCTGCCTTATTTCACATTTTTTTAAACTGTGGTTCCAAGCAAATTCTGAAATGAAATGAAGAAAGGAAACATATTTCAGAGAGAAGTCCAACTGAGAGAAAACAAACGAGCATATTTAATATTTAAACTAATCAATCAAGTACCCTTGGCTCAAAGAAATGAAGAGAATGTGGAATACTCTTCTGATTTCCAAGTATACACACACACACACGTATAAACAATGCTACTTAGATCTTTTGCATTTCTACTGCGTTACCTCATAGTCGGCTACCTTTATGTTAGTTTATGAAATAATCACAAGGACCCATTGAATTAGGTATGCGAACGTACTTTTAGATTTATTCATAATAACGTGGCTTACATTGATAGAGTTTTATATTTAAAAACACTTGCATATGTATTTCTTTGATTAATATAAGGAGAATTCATCACCCATGTTGTGGATGAGAAAATGACACTCAGAAAGACTAATGCTGCTACCAGAGTCAGGACTTGGATGGGATTTCTGATACCTGAGCCAAAGTTCTCCTCACCCCCGGGAAGAAAGGGGCCTCTGGGAAATCCCTCCTGGGTTGGGTGGAGCCTCACAAGTCCTGGAGGCTCATAACCTCTCCACACGGGTCACTCCCACTGCCCTTAGCTAGTTCCCAGCAGAGTTCAGCAAAGTAAGTATCATTGTCAAAGGCATCTGTGCTTCTTGCAGGCAGAGCAAGGGAGGGGAAGCTGAGGAGGTGCATGCCTCCTGCAGGCAGATGGGAGGCACTGTGGAGGCATTTCAAAGAGGAAAGAGGCACCCTGGAAGGTCCGGTCAAAGAGGAGGGAACCTGGGAGCCTGACTGAGTCGGGTGCAGCCATCAGAGGAAGCAGAGCAGGGTGTCACTGTAGTGTTTTGGTGACAACCCCAGAGCCTGAGAGCTGTGCAGACAGGCTACGGATTTGAGTTTTCATGTGTACAGTACTGCATTTATACACTGTTAGAAAATTAGGCTGTCAGATATTCTCTTCCTTCCTAGTTTTTCTCAATGAGTGGAGTTTACATGTGTGCATGTATGTGCCAGTGAGAAACCGCCGACTTCTGTCTTCAGAGTCCTCCGCTCCCTCTCTCTGTGTTCACATAACCCACCGGCTTCCTAAGGACGCCACACTGTCCTCATTGCCTCAGGGGTTCAGTGCTCACCCACACCTGTCTCCCCAGGGTAACACTTAGAGCAGCAATTCTCACACTCTGTGGTCTCGGGGCCTTTTTACATGCTTAAAATTGTTGAGGATCCCAAAGAGCTTTTGTTCATGAGGGATACGTAGCAATACTTCCACATGACAAACTAAAACTGACAAAAAAATCAATGCTTTTTAATTCTTTGAAAAATAGCAACACAAATTTCATTACATGTTAGCATAAGTAATTTTTATGAAAAATAGCTATATTGTTTTACAAAACATTAATGAGAAGAATGACATTGCTTTATAGCTTTGCAAGTTTCTTAGAACGCAGCTACAGCCTTATATCTGGTTTTACATTTAATCAGTTACAGTATATATATATATTTTTAAGTATGTAAAGAATATCTGGCTTCACACAGATTGTAGTAGAAAAAGGGAGGATTTTCATAGATTGTGTGATAGTTGTGGATATTGTTCTTTGATAGTATACCAAAACTCAACAAGTGATACTTTCTTAAAAAGTAGTTGCAATGTATAATCAGAAACCATATCAATTAAATTTTCTTCCTCTGTTACATTAAAATGTACTAGTTTTTTCTTTACTATCTTTGCAACTTACTGTGAATCTGTAAATACTTCAAAATAAAAAGTTTAAAAATTGTACAAAGAATTTCAACACACATTTCTTCATGGAAGATATACAAATGGCCATTAATCACATGAAAAATATTCAACATCATTAGTCATTAGGAAAACTCAAATTAAACTCACTATGAAATACTTCTTCACAACCATAGAAGAGCTACAATACTTTGGACAATAACAGGAGTTGAGAAGGATATGGGGAAATTGGAACCCTCATTCATTGCTGGTGTGAGTGTAAAAATGGTACAATTGTTAGCATTGGTAAATCCGTATGGGTCTGCAGCAATTCAATTCTTGCCTCTCCAGAGAAAAAAAATTCATCCAAGGGGCATAAGGCAGAGTGAGAGATTGAGGCAAGTTTTAGAACAAGAGTGAAATTTTATTTAAAAAGTTTTAGAGCAGGGTCAAAGGAAGTAAAGTGCACTTCAAAGAGGTTGAAGTGTGTGATTTGTGAGATCCAAGTGTGCTGTGCGGCCTTTGACTTGGGTTTTTCTATGTTGGCATGCTTCGGGATTTGTGTCTCTCCTGATCCTTCCCTTGGGGTGGGTGTCTGCAGGCACAGTGGCATGCCAGCACTTCGGAGGGGCCACATGCACAGTGTGCTTACTGGTGTTCCATGCATGCTCACTGGAGGTATTTTTCCCTAGCCAGTTGAGTATTCCTAGAGGAAGGTCATATACCAGTTAAACTCTGCCATTTTGCCTCATAGTGTGCATGCTTGAGTCGGCTTGTCCAACTCCTGAGATCTTATGGAGAAGCTACTGATCACCAGCTTCAGCTGTTTTCTATCAATTGGGAGACTGTCTTTCCCTGGTGCTGGCTGTGACCAATTCTTATTTTAGAGAGGCAGTTTAACAACTGCATGACCATCACCTGATAGACACCTGACATTCCTGGAGGGGGGCCTCTCCTGTCCTCCTCATGCCTGTCTGACTACTTACCCTAACACAATCACTTTGGAAAACAGTGTGACTGTTTCTCAACTTTTTGTTTACATTTATGCCATATCCTACCAAGGTATTATTTGATAGCCATCATGCCACTTTCCCAGGTTAAATCAGTTCCCATTTCTTCATATTATTGATTATGCTTCAATCGATTTATTGATTAATTTTTGTGACACTTGCTGAAACTGAGAACTAGTTTTCTTCTAATCTACTAACCTAATAACATTATTTATAAAGCAAATTTTTATGCCTAGGACATGACTGTTAGCTCAAAGAGATTAACTGTTAGGTCTATTGTATTGGCATTCGAGTGTCTTATCATAGTCAAAGCACTCCTCCTTAGAGAAGCAAAGACCGATTTTTGAAATGGAATCTACAGTGAAATCATATGTAGCTGAACTGTAACATTATCTTCCATTAGACATCACACCAATTGGTCACCAAAGGGAAGAAAGTGTGGCTTCTTAAAAATGCAATTAAGGGTCTTGAAGCTGATCTTGTCAGCACAGGTGTCTGAGAAAACTGCATTAGTTATCTTTTGCTGTATAACACATTACCCTAAACACAACAGCATAAAGCAAATATTTATTTCACAATTTCTGAGGCTCAGGAATCCTGGATGGATTAGGTTGGTGGTTCTGCCTCAGGGACTCTGATGAGGTTGCAACTAGGATGTGAGCTGAGTCTGCAGACATCTGAAGGCTGCCTGACCAGGGCTGGAGGAATAGCTTCCACAGTAGCTCAGTCACATGGCTAAAATGTTAAACATGGAGTTACCATGTGGCCCAGCAATCCCACTCCTATATATTAACCCGGGAGAAATGAAATCATATTGTAATCACCCAGAGTGGTCTTTATGCCTGCTGCACAGATAAACCCAATTCGCTGAGACAACAATATTGCAGTAAATGAAGAGTTTAATTAATGCACGGTGAGCCAAGTGGAGAAGAGGAGTTTATTATTACTCAAATCAGCCTCTCCAAGAATGCAGAGACTAAGGCTTTTATGGATAATTTGGTGAGCAGGGGGCTAGGGAATGGGTTTGCTGATTGGTTGGGGATGAAATCACAGGAGTATGGAAAATGGCCCTTGTGCATTGAGTCCACCTCTGGGTCATGAGTGAAAACACTGGGTGTAGTCAGTCAGTTACCAGAATGCAGTAATCTGAAAAACATCACAAGACCAATCTTAGGTTCTATAATAGTGATGTTATCCATAGGAACAGATCTTTGACCATATGACTCCTGAGCCATAAGGAATTATACAAATTATGCCTCCATTTTAGCAGAATTCAGGCCCCTCCCATAATCCTAATCTCATAGCCTTTTATTAGCTTTACAAAAGTGGCTTTGGTCCCTGGGCAAGGAGGGGAATAGTTTTAGGGAGTTTCAAAGTTTAACTATAAACTAAATCCCTTCCATGCTTAGCTTGGCCTACACCTAGGAATGAGTGAGGACAGAGGGCCTGTGAGGCTAGAAGAAAGATGGAGTCTGTTATGCTAGACTTCTCTCTGTCATAATCTTTGCAAAGGCAGTTTCAATATGTCCCACAAAGACTTACATGCAATTGTTCATAGTGGCATTACTCAGTTACTCGTAATAGCTCCCAAGTGGAAGCAACCCTGATGTCTATCAACTAGTGAAAGCATAATCAAAATGCGGCATATCCGTATTATGGAATACTATTTGGCAATGTGAGATTGTGATTTATGAGAAATATATATTTAGTTTTTATCCTTGTTTCCTCCCATACAGCTCCTAAAACCCTTGGAATCTCTTCAGTGCTAAGAGTCCTTTTGCATGCTAATGAGATGACTGATGGCTGGGGGCTCCTGCATAGCCTCAGGATAGGGGCTGCTTGCCAGGGGAACCCACTTTGTGATTAGAGCCTTGGAACTTTCACTCCCAACCTCCAACCTGGAGGGAGGGGAGAGGACCTAAACATTGATTTGATCACCAATGGTCAATGATTTAATCAATTATGCTAAAGCAATGAAAGCTCCATAAAACCCCAGAAGGACTGAGTTCTAAGAGCTTCCAGATTGATGAACAAGAACACATCCAAATGCCAGGAGGATGGTGCACCCCAACTCCACGGGGCCAGAAGCTCTGGCACTTGGGATCCTCCTGAACCTCTCCCTGTGCTTCTTTTCATCTGCCTATTTGTATCCTTTAAAAAAATCCCTGTATTAAATCGGTAATAGTAAGTAAAGTGGTGCCTTGGGTTCTGTGAGCCGCCCTAGCAAATCTGCCCCAAGGGGATTGTGGTAATTCCCTATTTATAGTTGTTTGTCAGACCAAACAGCCTGGGGCTTGATATTGGCATCTGATGTTAGGGCAGTCTTGTGGGATTAAGCCCTTACCCTGTGTGATCTGAGGATAGCTTCAAATATAATAGATAATGTCAGAATTGAGTTAAATGGTAGGACACCATTGAACACAATTAACACAATTTAACTGCCTACTGGAGAATTGCTTGGTGAGTGGGGAAAACTCCCTGCACGTTTTGGTGATGAAGTATTAAGTCTTGAATGTGAAAGAAAGAAAAATACTTTTGTTTGTGTTTTTATATCTCATACAGGCAATAGAAAGGAATGAATACTCGTACATGTTAGAACATGGATGGACCTTGAAAATAAGTGAAAGAAACCAGCCATGAACATATACTTTATAATTCTATGTACATGAAAAGTCCAGAAAAGGCAAATCTATGAAAACAGAAAGTATACTAGAGGCTTAAGGCTGTGGAATGGGGAATCATTATAAATAGGCAAGAGGTTTTTTTGTGGGGTGATGGTAATCTTTGAAAATAAGATTGCTGTAATAGTTGCACAACTCTATTTATACTAACACACATTGAACTATATCCCTAAAAAGGGTGAATTTTATGGCATGTCTGTTTTACCCCAATATCTATCTGCTGGCCTATCTTGTATTTTGAATTCATGTTTTTACCATGCTCAATTTTGTAAAATCACACAGTAAAAATCACTTGGAAAATATTGATTTACAGAGTTATGCAGATCCTCCAAATATTGACACATTTCATTATATAATATAAAAATAAAACTTATTAATAACACCACCAATCTCATCTGAAAATTCTTTAAATATTGGAAAGCTGTCAAGTCATGGTGACGAATTCAAGTTTTCCAAAATTCTTATTTTCTCCATGAGAGCTCAAATTTTATAACTGGCAATAAATACTATCAATTGTTTTCCTTGAAATGATGCTTCTTGAAAAAATGTCTGCAAGATACCAATTCTGAATAACTATAATTTCATTCAAGATCATTCAAGGAAAAGCAGTGTTTCATGAAAAATGCAGATATTTCTGCTCACAATTCAAATGATGACACAATTGCTTTTTTCCTGCCGGCAAACTTTTTCTGTAAGGACCAGAAAGAAAATATTTTAGGCTTTGAGGGCTACATAAGGTATCTGTCAAATCTTCTTTTTTTTTTTTTAACAACCTTTTAAAATTTTTTCAATAAAAGGTCTCAGTTCAAATTTGCCATAGAAAAACACAGGCGGCAGGCCTTGCCAAGCCTTCCCGTAGACACCCACCATACTGTGGTATACGTAAGTGCTAGATGTATGCTTTCCCTTTGGTTGTATGGAATATTTAAAAATGTGTACTCAGGAGTCAAGATATACTAAAATTACTCTCTCTGTTTCATTGAAGGACATTCTTAAGTGAAACAGGCAAACAGGCATTGTCTTCTTTCCTTTTCTTTTCTTCTCTTTTTTTTTTTTCTCCTTTGTGCGCAGGCGTGGTGGGGAAGCACGCGGTGCCGACCGATACAGTTTGGTGCCACTGCTTTGACTCATGCTCAGTTGCCAGAAGTTCCACCCACTATTGCCTTGGCACTTCTGTTACTCATATTAACACAATGAAAAAGGGAAATGATGTCTTAGGATTATTCTGAGAACAGTTACGTTCTGAAAAATCTCAGGGACCCCATAGGGTCTGCAGGTCACACTTTGAAAACCGCTGGTATAGCGGAGGTAAAATTCTTCCTCTGCCCTCTTAGGTTTTCCAGCTGGTACTGACATAAATGAGATCAAACGGAGAAAAGCATTCAATATTTTTTCAGTAGTTTTTGCATATATATGGGAGCCCCCATTTTTAAAAATGTGGGCCTAGAAATAGCTAGGTCTAAGTGCTTATATACTAGGTTGAGCAAAGAAAGGCAACTGCAAAAATGTAACTAAAATAAGGCAGATAAGAATTATTTTAACAAGGTCTGTTTGTACAGATTTCTTGCCTCGACCGCCCGTCTCTGGTGATAAGAATGTTTATTTCCCCTGCTCTAGAGAGGGCACCTTTCACCTGGGAGTTACAGCTCCTGCTTCCAGGAAGAAAAGGGAAGGTCAGAATGCTCTTCTTGAGCCTGCTGTTTTTCAAGTGCTTTTAGCTTAAAATAATCAATGTGCCAAAGAGGTGGCGTGTCCTGAACTCCTGCACTGGCCATATAACTTTTTCCTATTCTTCCCTCACGTCGCGTTCTTTCATGTGAACAGGCGTTACATAAAAATAACTCTCAGTGTGTCATGGACTTTAGTTCAGAAAAGATCTAGTTGGGTGTTACTGGGCAAGACACTTAACCTTTCTGAATCTCAGTCTTCTCTTCTATAAATTGGGGAAAATCATAGTACCCACATATAGATTTTTGAAGATTAAATGAGATTTTAAGTAAAGTGCTTAGCTGAGTGCTTGGATTAGTAAATATTTTATTGCCAATTATATTCTTCTTTTCTTTTGAAGTTACAAATTAATTTCCTGTGTGCTGTTAATTATGTGCAGGGAAGAAATATCGTAGTAAAAGTGAACCCTTTTCTTGGTAGACTTTTAGGCACTGTGAGGGGCAAGGCAGGGAAACCTGTTTGGGAGGAACCTAGAGGAAGCTGTTCGTCCACACTGCACCACCCAGCAGAGCCTCTTAGTATGGCAGCCCTTGCCTCTCTAGACCGGGGGTTCTTCAGATTTTTGAGCTCTAGACCTTTTGACATGTAGATAGGATTACAAAGAAAATTAATTGTATTAAAATGCAGCTATCAAAATATTTAAAAAATTGTGGTATAGCATGTGCTTCATGATTAATGCATTAAATTCAAATCTAGCAGTGAGTCTAACAACTAACACAAATTGGAAGAAATGTTGAGTGAAAAGGATATTTCAAGATATTGGCACTGTGTATAATAGGATATAAAAATAGCTGTGATTTTTCTCACTGATAAAGTCACAGGCACTTCTGACACTTCTGTGCTTGGTTATCTATATTCATAAATAAAGGATATGCTACATTTCAATTAGAGGTGAGTGAGAATAAAGACGTAATTTTCCTCCCCATTGAAGTTGATAGACCTCTCTGAATTCTATTCGCAGACCCCATGGGGGCCCATGGGCCCCAAGTGAATAACCTCTATTCTATATTATCTTCTTTGCCTATATTTGGCCTTTATTTAGAAAGGATGGTAGAGGCAGAAAAAAATGTTGGAAAACTGTCAATTGTTTGATGAATTTTGGAGAAGAGGCAACTAGCCAGGTCTGGTCTTTTTTATCTGGATTATTATTATTGTATGCATAGTGTATTTGCTGAATAATTGCTAGTTTCCTGTCTGAATTTAAGCTTAGTTGACTGAGGTTTAGGAGGTGGGAAAGCTATAATAAGCTTAATTACAAATTATAAAGTTGTAAATACAAGCCTTTTCTGACTCCTGAAAAAATAACCTCTCACTTTGTGGGTAGTTTCTGCTCCAATCATGAATTGAATTATACAAACTATACACATGAGTGATTTTAAATCTGAACTAAAGTGTAAACACACACACACACACACACACACACCCCCTTTCCACAGTGTAGAATCATAAAATAGACAAGTTGTTTAACTTCCAACACCCTGTCTGGCCCTAATTGATTCTTCTTACCCAACTGTGCATTTTAACGTGTTCCAAGTTTGAGAAATCTACCAGCACTAATTTGATGCTACAAATGTTTATGAGCCTTTTAATGGGCAAAGGGGGATTGATCTAATTTCTCAAGATGGCTAGGGACCGCGTTACATGGCGCCTGATTGGTGCACAGGAAGGAGGTAAGAACAGTCACCCATAACCACTGAGGGTAAGTAGGGCTCGCTTTCCTTCCATGAGATGCACATCCTGATGGACACAGGAGGTTTCCTAGAGGGACTTTGTTTAGTAAGGAGGATGCCTCTTTGAAGGATTACTTCACTTAGAGGGAGGGCTAAACACAAGACTTGAAATAAAATGCACACACTTCACTATAAACTCTCTAGTTGGTACAGGAAAGTTTGTCTTTCCCATCCTTACTCTCAGGTTAAAGATGACAGTATTTAGGGAAATTTCTAACATATGCAGGTTTAAATGGTTAGGATGGAAGGAGCTGGTGCGTCATCTGCTCGAGTGGACACAGCAAAGAACTTAGAGATCCATGACACAGTTTCACAGTCATTCAGAAGAAAATCTGTCTGCACTTGGCCCATGAGGACTGGCACAATGCCTGCCCGGTGTGTGGCCTCATTTGCCCTGGTTTACATGTGGTGTACTCAGCTGGCTGACCCCATGCCCACTCTGCCTTCCTTGCCAGCTGTGGACCATGTCCTCTGGGTCCCTTTCAAGGGCTGTGTGTCTGCTTTCTACTTACTGGTCCCTCTGCTGAGAGCACTGTTCCTCAAGATAGTTGCATGGCTTAATGCCTGATTTTAGCCAGGTCTCTACTTGCAGGTGATCTTCTTATATGGGAATGTCCTCAGTATAAAATAACAGCATCTTCATCATCCTGGCCCTCCATATACCCCACTTGATTTGTCTCCATAGCACTTAGCAGTATTTGACATCTCCCATAATTTTATCTTTGATTCTTTATGGTCAGCTCCTCTTTCCAGAAGATGCTGCCTCTTCATGAAGGTAGAAGCTTTGCTTATTTTAGTCACTGGGGTCTCCTCAGTGCCTACAAAAATGCCTGGGCCTACAGTTAGTCCTCAATAACATGTGTTGGCTAAGTGAGGAAACCACATAGGCAATTGGTGTCTTTATATGATAGCGCTAGATCACATGAAATCTTACCCTTGAACTCCTAAGTTCTAATAAACAATAATGTGATCGTGCAAGTTATTCATCCTCTCTTCACATCAGTTTCCTTGTCCATAAAATGGAGAAAGTTGTGTTTATGCTTGGGAATGGATAGAACAAGACAATGCAAGGAAATGAGCATTGTAAACTATTTAACATGAAGCGAACTACATTTTAGTAGTATGGCACAAAAGCCTAAGAAGTTCTGATCCTATTTCCTTCTGTCATCATCATGCTGTGGTCCCATTAAGCAGTATCAGTTGCCAACACTGTGATTGTGTGTGAAGCCAAGGCAAAGACAGAACAACTGGAGCTAGTGATTTATCTTCACCAACTTCGCCCAGCAACATCCTGCCTTTCGTAGAGGACTTCATAAAGCTTTTCCATTGGCATGATCTAATACGATTTTCACAATTACTCTGTGAAAAAGGAAAAAGTGTCATTGTTACCATTCTATAGGAAATGAAAGGCAGAGAAGTAAAGTGATTTGCTCAGATCAACAGCTGATGAGAGGCAGCATAAGGACAAGAATTTGGATATTCCAGGTCTCTCCTTATATTTTATGGACTATCTTATTACTTTGAATCAGGAAAGGTGTAATGTCAAGCTGACTAGTATGTCATACTCATAAAACTCAAAACTGCATATGAATTTGGTCCAGTCATGAATTCTTCCTTTCTAGCTTTAACAAAAATTATGGGTAAGTAGGAGGACTGCTTTCAGCATGTCTCCCTGGAGATGTTGTGGTCAGAGCCCAAGCACACATAGGCATCTCAAGACTTGAGAGAAATGCCAAATATTCTGCATGCATCCACAAGGCAGAGAATGTTGCACAATGAGCTTGCTTGGAATGTCTTAAGGATGACTTGACTATTTTCCAAGGTGAGTGGAAAGGCAGGTATATGTGAATATATAATATGCCACAGTGAAAACCATCATCCATCACCTTTCTAGGATTGTAGAAATTGTGTTCACAGCAGGGAGCATATTCTTTAAAGGTAGCATCATACCTGTAGAATAGCAGTATAATTTTTTACAGGCATAAGTACAAGCTCTCATGGGATACCTGGATTCAGTGCTTTCTTTTGAGAGACGTGATCTCACATGTGAATGTTTACAAACTTTCTTTCCATTTCCTACTGCCATCTTAAAAAGTTTAGTTAATCCTCCTGATTCCTGATTAGGACTATATGCTTATATCATTTTTCTTCTCAATACGATAGGGACTTGATCAATTTCACTGTCCATGTCCACAGGGAAATCTGCCCTGTGTCTCTGATGAAACTGCCTTGGGATCAGGAGAGGTGGGTGAGTTCCTCATTCTTCTGAGTGACAGCCCGGACTTCTACAGAACTCTCTTGACTGATTGGGAAGCTGGAACTTGAAGCATCTGGTGCTTATGTACAAAACAAACATAAATAAGAAATCATGTACAAATGTGGTTCTAACAAATCTCCAGCAACAAGAAAAGAAGTAGCACCAACAAATGAAAGGAGAAAAATCAATACTAAAAGGAGAGAAAAAAGAGAAACAGAATCCTCCAAAGACTATACTTCAAAAGTTTAATTTCAGGCTCAGATACCTGACCAAAAGACAGCATTTTTAGTGGTATCTGAGATTCCTGAAAGAGAGTGAGAAACTTGTTGTGAAGATCCAATTATGACTTCCTGCCTTTACTCTCCCTTCCCTCTTTAGGAGTCATGAGAATACTTACGCAGAACAATTGATGCATAGAGAAGAAAAAAATGAGTATTAAAAATCACTATCACTAACATTTATTATAATCTAAAGAAGATAGGGTTCCAGTCTTCTATCAGGCCCAGGTTCAGAAATGTGGTCTTTCTTGCTGTTTTTAATTTGAATAACTATGTACAAATTAATATAACTCTGGAGTCTTACTCCACGGACGTTTTGACAGGAAGGTATACCTCTTACTCTAATGCAATGGATATACATCTATCTAGAAAAAAAAGCATGTCAACAAAAAAGAAGAAAATATTTAACAAAATAATATAGAGTTAGAGATTTATGGCTTCGAAGGTGTCTTCCTACTGGTTTTCGTTCTTTTTATCCTGTGTTTGAGAATGAGAATGCAGCAAAATACCTTCAGTTGTCACGGGTCGATGATCTTACCCTCTGTGCTTACCCTCAGATTCTGAGAGATGTTTTAGGCTGACAAATAAGCAAACTCTCCAAGATGTATCATATTATCTATTGCCCATTAGACAGCAGATAGCCTCATGCTTTTATAGGCATTGGGGGGAACATCTTTATGTAGTCTACCTTTTCTATCCATTAATCTGTCAAGAAGGAGAATTAGACTCCACTGGGGGGACCTTATATTACAATTTTAAAAGTTTATCATGTGGATCTCAAGGAATAGAATTAGGATCAACAAGTAGAAGCTAAGTGAGTGGTTAAATGATAATTTCAGACATACAGAGCTCTCCCAAGTAGGAAGGTAGGGAGTTCCCTGTCACTAGAAGTTTACAAAATTGAGTAGATCATGTTGGGAGTCTTATCCTTCTCACCCTAATATTTCACACAGTGCCTGTCACATAGCAAATTCTCAACAATCATTTATTGTCCAATGACCAGACAAGCATTTATCAGGGCAGGAGAAGATGCTAGGTTATGGACTAGATCAATGTTAAAGCTACTTCAATCCTAAGATTTCTGTGTATATTTTTTCAGTGTGAATGTTACCGTGGTGAAGTTAAAAGCTACTTCCTAGACTTCCTCTAATTCTTAACAATTTGAGGGATTTAAAACACATTTCTTCTCATTTTCATTAGGAAGCAGATATTTATGAGGGAGGCATAAAAAGAGCTTCATGGGAGCAGGCTAAAATAAATTATTTCCCAGCCACTCTGACATTATCTGCCAACTCCAATGTAGTTGACTCCTAGACCTTGGGAACCATGTTTATACCAGTGTTTTCAGGCTGCTGTGAGAAACACTTAGAAGAGCAGTCCCGAGTGGGGGCGCTCAGCCTTTGTTGCTGGTTAAGTTTTATGTGGCTCCATCTCAGTACATTGAGACAATGAGGCCTTTGGCTGTAAAACTTGTAATCCTAGACACTATTTCCAGGGAGTTCTCTGTAACCCTGGAAGGAAGAACCTGATCAACGGCAGCTATAAAGGAGACTATAAATGAATTTCCCCCCGAGTGTTTGATGCTTTATGGAAATGTGTCCTGCCCTTTTCTTTAATTAACTTTTAATTTCTGTGGCACTGTAAAGGAGTGATGGTGACTGGGGGATTGCTCTCAGCGTTCTGAAGCATGGTATGAAAAAAGTCGAAGTTAAGTGTCCACACTGGGGACAGGTGGCTCGGCTCCATCCAGCCCACCCTCGTTGTATCCCAGCCAGACATCAGGATGGGCCTTTCACCACATGGAAGACTGAGCAGGGAATGGGGCAAATAAACCTCAAATCATTACTAGACTAGAAAAAAATAATAATAATGTAGGAGGGGAGGAACAGAGAAGAGAGAGAGAGTGAAAGACAGAGAGAGTAAGCTTTCAATGTCTCTAATAGTGACAGAGTGACGGGAATCTCTATGGAAGAGCATATAAGAAGAAGTTTCAGGAAAGATGTGTTGAATGCGAATAGACAGAAACCTGGGAGACAGGACAGAGCGAGAGAATTCAGGGCCCCTTTTGGGAACTCGAATATTATCCACCTGAAGGGCCCCCACCCTGGGAGCCCAGAGAGCATCTGAGGATCCTGCCAGCTAATCCCTCCCCATAGCTACTGGGAGGAAAACTGTCAGTGTAGTGACACTATCAGAGATAGCATTCCACAGATTTTTAGAGAGTATTTGAGTTTGAAATGATTCCACAGATTTTTAGAGAGTATTTGAGTTTGAAATGATTCCACAGATTTTTAAAGAGTATTTGAGTTTGAAATGTGGTGCTTTGTTCTATATTCTCTTTCCCTAAAGATGCTTTCCTTAAGCTGTTGTTCAAAGGCGTTTGCCATCATCATCTGTAAATAACTGAGTGGCCTAAGCATGCGGTAAATGGCAATGCAGGGCTGTTCTACTTGCAGAAATTCAAGTGCTGACTTTATTAGGAGAAAAAAAAAATCACAAATAAATTTACCCTGGGTATGAGGCACTGATGACTAAAGAAAGCCACCAGGAATCATGCCAAGTAACAAGCTAGAGTCAAATTACAGTGACCTGCTTGTGGCTTCTCAGCCATGAGCTTCCCCACGTACCTTGGTCCCACACCACCAAGGGAAGGAATTAAAGAGGTGTGTATTTGTGGCTGTGAACACATGTTTGCTATCCATACAGGTATGTCTTTGATTTCTTTAAAAAAAAAACAAAAACAAAAAAAAACTAGTTTTTTTTTTCACATTTCCTTTTATTTCTATATGTTCTTTCAATCTCTTAATGTGGGTAGAGATTAACCAATATATAGGTTCACTTATGAATTAACCAGCTATATAGGTCCACTTATAGTGTGCAGTGACCCAGAAGGAATACAAGCTACAAACCAACTCTCACTTGCCACATGTTTTTGCAAATAGTTTCATAGGGACACAGATTTGCTCAATGTTTTACATATTTTCTGTAGTTCTTTTTCATGCTACAATGGCAGGTTCAGTAGTGATGACAGAGAATATGTAGCCTGCAAAGCCTAAAATATTTATTATCTGGTCCTTTACAGATAATGTTTTTAGCTCTGGTCTATACTCTAAATCATCATGTCTCATCTGAACTAATTATAAAGACTCCCAAACTGTTCTTGCCCTTTGTCTTTCTGACCTACAATATATTTTTGTAGGGATCTTCTTGAAACTTAATTATGATCATGTCATTCTTCCTGTCATTCCCTACATAATACAAATCTACCTCCCCCCACCATGCACCCAAGCCAGCAAGGCCTCTGCATGTTCATCTCTTATTGCTTCCTCTTGTTCTCACTCTACTTCTGCCAAATGGACTGTTCTCCCTTTTCCTGACTCCGTGTTTTCACAAATATGGGTTCATTTGTTTAATTATGGTTCCTTCTCCTTTTTCTTGGATCACCACTGTATTAGTCTTTCTCACGCTGCTGATAAAGACATACCCGAGACTGGGCAATTTACAGAATAAAAAGGTTTAGCTGGATTTACAGTTCCACGTGGCTGGGGAAGCCTCACAATCATGGCAGAAGGCAAGGAGGAGCAAGTCACGTCTTACATGAATCATGAATAGCAGCAGGCAAAAAGAGAGCTTGTGCAGGAAATCTCCCCCTTATAAAACCATCAGATCTCCTGAGACTTATTCACTATCATGAGAACAGCACAAGAAAGACCTGCCCCCATGATTCAATTACCTCCCACCAGGTCCCTCCCACAACACGTGGGAATTCAAGATGAGATTTGTGTGGGGACACAGCCAAACCATATCAACCACTTATTTGAAACCCAGTTCAGGTACAGATACCTTAACAATCCTTTGTTAATCTCTCCATGTATGTATACATCTGAAACTATCACACAAATTCAGCAGAATCTACAAAGATGTGGTCAGGTACAATCGGCAGCATTCGCCTGTCCTTCGCAGTGATGTTAGATTTTTCTAACGCATACAGACCTTCTGCCACAATCTCAATAACAGTGATGAGCATTATAAAGACTGATGTACTTTTCTGAAGTTGTTATTCATTCTTCAACAGATATCAATAGATTTTTTTTTTTTTTTTTTGGTGCCAGGCTCTGTTTCAGATGCCAAGGATACAGATGTTTTACGTGCACTCACATACACACATGCGTCTAAAATAACACCAGTGCTATGTTTAAACAGTGACTCTCTTTCTTGGGTATGTATCAGCTTTTCCAAAGTACCCTTTTCTAGAACCGTTGCATCAGAATCTTGCTGGTAGAACTTATTTTGGAAAAAGATTTCCAGGTGACTGGATGCCTACCTTGAAGAACCACACTTTAAATCCCAGCACTTTGGGAAGCCAAGGCAGGTGGATCACCTGAGGTCAGGAGTTCCAGACCAGCCTGACCAACATGAAGAAAGCCCATTGCTACTTAAAAAATACAAAAAAATTAACTGGGCATGGTGGCACATGCCTGTAATCCCAGCTACTCAGGAGGCTGAGGCAGGAGAATCGCTTGAACCCGGGAGACAGAGGTTGCGGTGAGCCTAGATTGTGCCATTGCACTCCAGCCTGGGTGGACAACAAGAGCAAAACTCCATCTCAAAAAAAAAAAAAAAAAAAGGAACCACACTTTAAAACAGTAGAAGTGTAAAAGAATGAAACTAGTCTCTGGCAACTGATTTCTACAAATGAATGTAATGTCTTAGTTTAATTGATTCACAAATTTCTAAAAGCTACCAAAGCATGACGAGTTTGAAGTCTGTCTATTTGGGAGCAAGCATCTTAGGCTGATGACTGTGTGTAAATCACTCACCTTTTCTCACCTTCAGTGTCTTAGCATCCCCTAACATTTTAGGGTGAATGTAAATCTCATGTGTCAAATGAGAGGGTGGCGGGGTCATATTCAAGATGGGATTCAGCTTTAAGTGTGTCCACTCTTGTACAGGCGGCTTTGGCAGTGCGCCTAAACAGAACCTTAGCCTGTGACCGGGGCTGGCATGAATCCTTGAATGGGTATGGTGAGAGAAATCTTTTCCATTTATATGGCTAAGATTTGAAAATAGTACCTAGAGGAGAAAAAACTCTGACAAGCAAACATTAAATTGCTGAACTATCCAACACTCAGTTCCAAGTTTCTTAAATTCTGGTGTCAGCAGGGTTTTCCTTTAGGGCTGCAAGGGCTACTGCTTCCTAACCCGGAGGTTAACAGCAGCACAGAGGCAAATGGCTTCAGTTCTTTGGTCCTCAAACCAAGTTTGTTTAGCCCTTAAGCTACTGCGAATATTGCTGGGAAGAGGGGAGGCTGTGGCCAGAGCTGCTGAGTAATGTGGTGACAGCTTCCCTGAGTTCCCGTTAATACAGATATCATTCCATCAGCGTGATCCTCAGAGACCTCTAGCAAGGATTAATAATGAGGAATAATTCACTTGAGTGGAACGTGCGGCGTGAGAGGAAGACTTGACAACGGACTCGTATGGGAGCTCTAGGTGGCTACATCGGTGTTGGGGAAGGAAGGGGGTAAAGTAGTAAACGGGGTTACAGAAACACACATTTACATCTGAAGGACCTTGATTGAGGGAATAAAGCCAATTTCATGAATAGGAAAGTGGTTCTTGCTTTAATCGCTGTCATTTCCACTCCATTTCCATGGCTTCTGAACTTTCCCCTGTGTTACTGAGAGCCTGTCACCTCAAACATTTAAGATATAATTTTAAGTGTTCTCTTTTCAATAGCATGCAGATGGATTGACCTGGGTCTAACTAAGACCATATCTTGTCCTTTGTTGAAACTATTATATCAAAAGGAGTTATTCTTTTTTTTTTTTTTTTTTTGAGATAGAGTGTCACTCTGTCACCCAGGCTGGAGTGCAATGGTACAATCTTGGTTCACTGAAACCTCTTCCTCCCAGGTTCAAGCGTTTCTCCTACCTCAGCCTCCCGAATAGCTGGCATTACAGGCTCTCACCACCACACCTGGCTAATTTTATATTTTTAGGAGAGATGGGGTTTCACCATGTTGGCCAGGCTGGTCTCGAACTCCTTGACCTCCCAACATGCTGGGATTACAGGTGTGAGCCACCAGGCCCGGCCTCAAAAGGAGTTATTCTAAATGGTTAACATGGGTGTTGCCTATCCTCAACTGAAGGTAGATTGTATTTTTGAGGGACACACTTTTCTTCCTCCCCTAGCCCGGGGGAATCTTTGAATGTTTTGATTGACAGTTACAAAGAATCTCATTTTTAACCCCCCTGGGCCTTGGTAGGCCTGGCCCTCTACAGTGGGCTACAGATCATCTAGGTCTTGAAAGTTCACAACTGCTGTTTACTCTCCTGCTCCTCAATTAGACTTTGTCTTTCCATTCTCTTCTTTAGTGAAAGGAATAATTAGTGGTGTCATTTGGGGAGGGCCAGGGGTCAGTAAGTGCTAGGTAAGAAATTATAAACTTCTGCATCATATTTTCAAAAAGGACAAGAGTGCAGCATTTTGGGTTGTGGGGAGTACTCTCTCCCTAGCACAGTGTGAAGTCTTGGATGATTGCTTGCAGCATTTGTTAATGGCCGCTTTAATGGCTAATGCTTATAGAACCCTTACTTGTGCCAGGCACTTTGTAGGCATGTTTCTCCCTCCATTTGCAAACAGCCTTATGGGATAGGTATTCTTTTTCCCTCTTGAACGATGAAGACTCTGAGGTTAGAGAAGTTACAGAACATCCCTAAGATCACACAGCCCCTGAGAGGCAGTGTCCCATGTGAGCTCACTCTGGAGGTCCACCTGGGCCCTGGGCTCTTCTTTTTGCCGCATCTGCTTCCCTCTCACTACGTTCTTCCCTTCCTGGCCTGGTGCTGCTGTGTGGGTTTTTTTTCAGCTGCCTCATCAACATTTTTCTAACCAGCATTCTCCAGCCTCTCCAATGGTTCTATTTCCTACTGTTCTCCTGAAAAAGAATTCCCACCCTTCATAAGGAAAAAAGGATAAAATTATAAAAGCAAATGTGAATAACATTGTGTAATTTCCTGAGCATTTAAAGACAGATTAACGCTTCGGATTGAGCAACCCTGTGATAATAATTTTATGACACCCTTTCTGTGGATTAGGGAAATGAGGTTTAGGGATGTTAAAATACTTGCCCCATGTGCCCCCATTATCAGTAGCAGAGGACTGATTCAAACCTGTAGCTTTTGACTCTAAAGGGCTTTCCACCCACTAGCAGAACTTCAAACTCAGATTCCTGCAGGGCCAATATGAATGAGAATGAGCAAAACGGGCCCAGTGGGAACTGGCAAGCCTGGGCCCAGCGCCTTCCACCTCAGCAAGGGGGCAGCTGCTTTGGGGCCCCGTCAGCTGCTGCCCTGGGAATTCGGACACAGGGCTGCTGCATTTTTCTAATATTTCAAAGGCAACCAGAAATCTGAATATTTAAGTAAAATGTTCTGATCTTTAAATATCGGTGACTACTTGCCATATCTGAAAAACACCCAGGGGAGGCCAACCCTACACATGCAAGCTGAATGCTGTCAGAAGTTTCGTGTCAGCCCCTGTGGCTTCCCTGCCTCCCTGTCCCTTCTTATCCTAAATTGTCTGATTGCTACTGTGGCCCCTATTCTCATGTATTTTTCCTCCACTGTCCTCATTTCTTTATTTTTGCCTCCCGTTTTCACTGTAAATATCCTTCCTGTGATTTTCCCAGGGGCTTTCTCCTCCCCGCCTGGGCCTCCTCCCAGCAAACCAAGACACTTTATGATATAATCACAAATGGCTATTTACAAAGCCGAAGGAAGTCTTAATGGGACGGAAGACACTCTGTCCACAAAGCAAGAAACCCTCCACTCAGGCAGTCGACGAAGGGAGAGACAGAATTGGAAATGATTTTATTTCAATTAGATTTTAATTAGCTTCTGTCTTGGAACCATCAGATCAGTTGCCGAATAATTGAAAAAGCAACCATATTTGCATCTGTTGCTCCTAAGAATAGCAATGTTGGAGCATCTGATCCGTATTTTATTCAGAGAGTGAGAGGGAGGAGGGAAGTTCAGTGGAAGAAGGATTTCAGATTAAATAATCAGTGTCAACAACAGCAGTGTGGTGGGTCAGCCCTGGAGACTGCAGGAACAGTCCTCTCCAGCCTTGTCCTAATTTCACGTGTAATTGATATGGAATGGGTGGCAAGAAGCATTTAATTAGCCTCCTGCACAAACTTATTATAAAGCTCTAGCAAACCTAATTTAAGCATGCTGGAAAATTAAGGAAAGCGGCCATTGCAGCCAAGCGCCTCCCATATGGGAAGGAGTCGCGAGTTTGTCCTTGGGCCCTGGTGTTCAGCTTTCATGCTTGCGGTTCCGATCTTCACCAGCTCCAGTCAATGAAGTCAGGGTTCTAGCATTCCCCTGTCGCTCCTCTCTGCCGAGATAAAATGTCATGCAGCCCGTGAGTGGGGCTCAGGCCTGTGTCCCACCTGATTTCCCAAGGCCGTTCCAAGATTCTCATTACCACTCTGCTAGGTCTGTTTTTTTCTGACAAGACAAACAGGCTTTCTAAGGTTATGAAGGTGATGAAAATGCTTTCCCTGTGGGGAAATACAAGTGGATGTCTCCTCTGTGAATTTTCTCTTGAGGAAAATGCGGTGTTTGGGAGGCTAAACAGCTCATGCCCCTTGTTTCCTCCCGAGGCCAGTTTTCCTGTTCACGGGAAAGTGTATTGCAGAGAAATATTCCAGCAACACTTTTCTCTGTTGGTGTGCACTTGGTAATGTTCTAGAACAAATTCTTAAGGACCTCCTTCCTGCCACAAATTAACAAGCGTATATCGGCTCTACTGTTTCCCATCTTCGGGGGTGCTCAGTGCCTGGTGCTGAGTCATCTCCTGAGACAGGCTTCCCGGGGAGCTTTGCTGCTTCCTCACAGGGCAGCGGCCGTGCCATGAATGACTCTAATCTCTAAACTTCCACTCTCTTACTTTGCAAACTTCTGTGGTGTTCAGCTCTTTGGCAATGGGTATGCATTAATGTAGTCCTTGCACAATAAAAAAATAAATTTTAAAAGTCGATTTTCCGAAAATGAATTTATTATAGCAGATTGTGACTGTGTTATACCATACATATATCAGAAAAAAAATTATGCCAGCAATGCTTTCAAGAGTCTTATATAATAAAGTTATTAATCCATTTTCACAACTGTTAGTTCTGTCTCCAACATTGCCATTGGACAGGCGGTTCTTCTGTAGTATTATGAATTACTTGTAGGCAGGATCTGTGTCATTTATCCAGGCCAAATGTCTGCATGACATACATTCTTTTGGAACTACTTTTCTTAACTACCCTATGTAGCTTAGTAGCCCTGTCAACCCGTACTCCCTTTAGTTTATTCCATTAGTTTCATTTTCTTCGCAGAATATACTGCTATTCAAATTTATTTATTTTTATTTGTTTATTAATTGCCTTGTTTCTCTTGACCGTTAATACCATGAGGGCAAGGACCATATTACCCAGGCCCCAAGTGGTGCCTGGCCCACAGTAGGCTTTAATAAACATGTTTTGTTATTTAGTTTGTATTTGCTGGAAACCTCCCATTTAGCCAGAATATTTTAGGCATGAAAATAGCAGAGTGAACATGATGGACAAGTGTCTTCCTCTCAGCATGTGTACAAATTAGTAGGGCAAGGTGGGCCGTATGCAATCTGTAAACAAATAGATAAATAAACCAGAAACATATCATAAGGTTACATAAATCCTATAAAGGAAATCAAACTAGGATGACACGACAGTGGCCTGGCATTGAACCTGAGGCCCTCCAGCCTTCAAAGGCAGGAGAAGATCGAGTGTTTACAGAGACCCTGAGCAGTGAGGAGGGAGGGCCTGTCTTGGTACTGACCCGCTTAGCTCCTGAGGCTTCACAGTGGTCCTCCACTCAGATGCCCCCCTTCCCCAGCCATGCCCTGTCCATCCAGTCTGCCTCATGGACGACGCCTACTTGTCTTCCAGTCTTAGCACTGGAGTCATCTCCTCTGTGGAGTCTTTCCTGCTTCCTCTCCCCAGGGAGAACTGACCTTGGCCCCTTGCTGATGTGCACACCTGTCCCCTGCACACATTTGTATGTATGTCGTTGACCCATGCTTTTTCTTTCTCTGGTTTGTTAACATATTTTTCTTCACCTCCTCTTGGACAGTGCATTCCTCGAGGAGCAGGTCCTATCATTTTCCCCCTATAGCTAGGTTTTAGGACAGATGCTGACTGTGGAGTCTTGGTTATCATTTGATAAACCAGTGGCTAAATGGGAACATGACACAATGGGTCCATGGATAAGTGAAGGAAGTAGAAGACCACGGAAAGTCTCTTCTCTTCTTAGGATGTCATGATTACTGTTTTGTTTGTTTGTTTGTTTGTTTGCTTGTTTGTTTTTGAGATGGAGTTTTGCTCTTGTTGCCCAGGCTGGAGTGCAATGGCGCAATCTCAGTCACCGCAACCTCTGCCTCCCAGATTCGAGAGATTCTCCTGCCTCAGCCTCCCGAGTAGCTGTAATTACAGGCATGCACCACCACTCCCAGCTAATTTTGTATTTTTAGTAGAGACGGGGTTTCTCCATGTTGGTCAGGCTGGTCTCGAACTCCCGACCTCAGGTGATCCACCCGACTTGGCCTTTCAAAGTGCTGGGATTACAGGCATGAGCCACTGCATCCAGCTCAGACCGATTACTGTTTTAAACACTTCCACTTCTCGTTTTTTGGTCTCACGCACTTCCCCTCTGTGATCGTTCACTTGATTTTCTTGTGGCTCCTTTGGCATTTACATATGTAGGATCACTGGTTATCAAATGGATTCCAAAACTACCTCTACATCTGCCTTCTCTGATGCCAGTGCTTTCACCTCTCCCTGCCCGACACTCACAGCACCACCCCCTGCTCTTTTCCGTGGTCTAAATTTTCCTTACCCATTGATTTTTCCACTGGGGCTTAAATAAATTTCATGTCTTGTTCAGTCATGCCATACATATCCTTGCCTCTAGCTCTCAGTGGTTGGATTTATCTGTCCTTTGATGTCTGTATTAATATAGAACAAATATTAGCAGATAATACAATGGCGACCAAAAGATGAAAAGAGGACTCATGCTAGTGTAATATTCGTAAAACTTGATTTGAGCTGTCATAATCCAATGAGGTTAAATTTATCCTCTAGCAGATGAAGTAACACCAGCGGTTCCCCTAAAAGTTGTAATATTTTAATTACTGCCATTAAAATCTCATATGCACATATCATATACATCTTGAACTTCAGAGCCTTAAGACAGTTATGTTATTTCTTAGAGAATCCTGAGGGGACGGAAGTCACACCGGGCTACTAGAGCTGGCTCATGCTGTACAAATAATTCTCTGCAGAACACACTCTCACATAACAGATAATGCTGAGCAGGCAGGGTATTATTTTTCTAACACTGATGAGATTCTGTTCAGCATTTTTCTTTGTGTATTTTTCATTATTTGGGAAAAGCCAACATAATGTTTATCTGTGGATTAGACACCATGGATACA